>NC_090448.1:848567651-849817651 GCF_031143425.1 Pleurodeles waltl
CACTGGAAGTCACAGGAGCCTGACTAGGTGTAGATGGCACTAACCACTAGTGGGGTTGGGGTGCCACAGAGCCTGCCTCACAAGGGATCTTGCCTACCAAGATCGCCCTGGCCTAGGGGAACCCACTGACCACCTCCCCCACCCAGACACCTCGTAATGCGTGCAGAGTCAGCTGAATGAGAGTGTAATCACCCCCTAGTGTCTGCTGTGATGCCCTCAAGCACCCATCCAACTCCGGATATGCCACCGCTAGGATCCGGAACATCAGGGTGGTCATGGTGCGACGGGCACCCCTCCCACATTGGGAGGCCAGCCCCAGCTGTGCCTCCGCTGTCTTCTTGCTCCAGTGGCGCAGATCCTCCCATCTTTTACGACAGTGGGTGCTCCGTCTGTGGTGGACCCCCAGGGTCCCGACGCTCTTGGCGATGGCACGCCAAATAGCCTTCTTCGGGTGGGCGCTAACCTAGAGAAATAGTACAGAGGGAAATGAAAATCATTACCCACCCGGACCATCATACTCTTTGACCCACGTTCCCACCCTTGCCCTGATGCACATACACTCACCGTCCGCACATGTAGGCCTCAGCCCCCCCCCATTTATCTTCCATCCACAACACTCCAAACAGGCATTGCCCATGCAGCATGCTCACAGTGTACTCACCTGTTTGTCTGGAGGACCGTACAGTTGTGTGTACGGGGGGAGGACCCCATCCACTAGTTTCTCCAACTTCTCCAAAGTGAAGGCAGGGGCCCTTTCCCCAGGCACATGAGCCATCGTCGCTTCCAGACACAGGTCACAGCAGCACTTGCTGTGTAGGTCCTCTCCTGTTGAAGGTCAGGTATTAAGTGAGTAAACAGACAGAAAATGGTGGTCGCGTCCGCGGCGGTGCGTTCCGTCACCGCCGGCGTACATCGTCATTGGCTCCTGGGACCCATAGGGTCCAATGTTAACCAATGCTGGATTGCGCCGCGGTCTTCGACCGCCCACCGCGATGGTGTACAACGGCAGCGCAGTTACCTCATATCCCCTTGTCACACCTTACAGGTCAGGCAGCCGCCATTTCAGGGGTCCACATGGCATTAATATTAACTGCGTCACACAAATGTAGGCCTTGAATACACACAGTTACAGGCACATTACGGATTAATAAATGTGTGCAAATTACATTTTGTGATACCTCAGTGTTGGCTGATTCTCTGCTCGCTGTTCTCATCCATAGGGCACGTCTGCTGTGGCAGATGATGAGATGGCGGCATCCTCCGGTGTACAGACCACTGGTGGACCTGTCGACAATGGAAGAGAGACACACAATAGTCACCTACAGACTTGATCGTGCAACAATTAATGAACTGTGTGCCCAGTTGGAGCCAGACCTGATGTCAGCTATCCGCCATCCCACAGGATTCCCCCATCTAGGGCAGGTCCTGTCAGTACTCCATTTCCTGGCAAGTGGTTCCTTTCAAACAACAATGGCCATTGCATCAGGGATGTCCCAGCCAATGTTCTCTAACGTGTTGTCCATAGTGTTGTCTGCCCTGCTGAAACACAGGCGCAGCTACATCGTGTTCCCTCAGGTGGAGGATTTGCCCACAGTGAAAGGTGACTTCTATGCCCTGGGACATATCCCCACCATCATTGGTGCCATTGATGGGACACATGTGGCCTTGGTACCCCCCTCAGGAGTGAACAGGTGTACAGAAACTTTAAGAGCTACCGTTCTATGAATGTGCAGATGGTGTGTTTGGCAGACCAGTACATCTCCCATGTGAATGCCAAATTTCCTGTCTCAGTGCATGACGCTTTCATTTTGAGGAATAGCAGCATCCCTTATGTGATGGGGCAACTCCAGAGGCACCGTGTGTGGCTAATAGGTGAGGACAAGGACCCTATACAGTGTGAATAGGTGTCTGGGTATGGGGTTGTCCCTACGGGTTAGTGTGTGTCTAACAGTTGTCCCTCCATATTTGCAGGTGACTCTGGTTACCACAACCTGTCATGGCTACTGACCACAGTGAGAAATCCCAGGACAAGGGCAGAGGAACCCTACAATGAGGTACATGGGCAAACAAGGAGGGTGATTAAATGCCCCTTCGGTCTCCTAAAGGCCAGATTCCGGTGCCTCCATATGACAGGTGGTTGTCTCTACTACTCACCAAAGAAGGTGTGCCAGATCATCGTGGCCTGCTGTATGCTGCACAACCTGGCTTTGCGACGCCAGGTGCCTTTTCTGCAGGAGGATAGGCC
This sequence comes from Pleurodeles waltl, assembly GCF_031143425.1. Taxonomy (NCBI): domain Eukaryota; kingdom Metazoa; phylum Chordata; class Amphibia; order Caudata; family Salamandridae; genus Pleurodeles; species Pleurodeles waltl. Next base: position 848,569,897 of record NC_090448.1, read on the forward strand.
AGCTGGTGGTCTTGTGGCAGCTGTGGAGCCTGTGGACAGTGTAGAAGAGGAGGCAGAAGAAGAGGATATCGACAACAGAAACAACATAATCATGCAATACTTCCAGTGAGACACAGGTAGGAATATGTCACTGCCTCCCATATCTCATACTATTACTGGAGATAGCATAAGTCTGTCATTTTCACTCAGTGTATGGACCCTGACTTGTCACTTTGCCTTTCCATTTCACAGATGTGGGTCCCACTTTGTGCCCTCTGCTACATTTCCTCCAGCCCTACAGCTGTGTTACATCGGTATGTGCACAAGTAAATTGACATTGCTATATTCCATGGTTATTGTAATTACACGTTTGTGAAAGCACAGACTGACTCCCGATTGTTTTGTAATTGAAGTGTGTTTATTTCTGTGCAAATAAGTGGAGGGGGTTGTAAAATGGGCAGGGGGGTGGTGGAGGAATGTCCATGGCAGAGTCCAGTCTATTTGTTTCACAGGGGCATTGTCCAAAGGGGCATAGGAAGTGGAGCAATGGTAGTTGAAGGATGGACAGGGTGACAAAGTGGGACAGAAGGGTGATATTCAGGGGGGTCTCATTTCCTGGCGGGGGTCTTGGCAATGTTCTCTGTCTTGTTCCTGGATCTTAGGGGTGGTTCCCCATCTGCAGGGGGTGTGGTGCTGGTGTCGTGTTCCTGTGGCGGTGCCTCCTGTCCACTAGTGCCAGCGGAGGTGGAGGGCTGTTCATCGTCCAGGCTAGTGTGAGGGGCCCCTTGTTGTGCCACAGTGTCCCTCCTGGTGTTGACAAGATCTTGCAGCACCCCTGCAATTGTGCCCAGGGTCTTGTTTATGGACTTCAGGTCCTCCCTGATCCCCAGATAGTGTTCCTCCTGCAGCCACTGGGTCTCCTGAAACTTGGCCAGTACCGTTGCCATTGTCTCCTGGGAATGATGGTAAGATCCCATGATGTTGGAGAGGGCCTCGTGGAGAGTGGGTTCCCTGGGCCTGTCCTCCCCTTGTCGCACAGCAGTCCTCCCAGCTTCCCTGTTTTCCTGAGCCTCTGTCCCCTGAACCGTGTGCCCACTGCCACTGCCCCCAGGTCCCTGATTTTCTTGGGTTGGTGGGTTTGCCTGGGTTACCTGTAGTGGTGGACACATTGCTGATTGACGTGTCCTGGAGACAGAGGGATGGGCCCTCTGGGTAGGTGCTGTGCTGGTGTTTCCTGGGGGGGAGGGTCTGTGGTGGCTTGTGCCAGTGTCCGGGGAAACGACTGTCCCGAGGTCCCTGATGGGCCGGGCTCGTCATCTTGATCCAGTTGTGCAGAGCTGCTGTCATCACTGTGGGTCTCTTCTGTGGGGGGACTGGATAAGTCTGGTACCTCCTGTCTGGCGACGTTGGGTTGGGGTCCTGCAGGGGTGTAAATGCATGATTATTGCATCTGTTTGTGCCATTGTGTGCAATGGGTGAGTGAACCTGTACTCCAGTGCTTGCATTCTTGTCTTGGTCCTTGTGTGATATTTGGTTTGGGGTCTGTGTGGGTATCTGTAGTGGACATGCTTTGGTGATGGGTGCCCATGTTTTGGTGTTGCATGCAGGGATTGGTATTGTGATGGGTGGGTTGTGATAGTGGGGCATATGTGAGGTGTTGGAGTGATGGGGGTGAGGGTGAGGGTGGGAGTATGTGATGGCATGCAGGTAGGGTAGGGGGGATGAGCTGGTAAAGATTTGACTTACCAGAGTCCAGTCCTCCTGCTACTCCTGCAAGGCCCTCAGGATGCAGTATTGCCAAGACCTGCTCCTCCCATGTTGTTAGTGGTGGGGGAGGAGGCAGGGGTCCACCGCCAGTCCTCTGTACAGCAATCTGGTGTGTGTAGACCACGGAACGCACCTTCTCCCGTAGGTCGTTCCACCTCTTCCTGATGTCATCCCTAGTTCTTGGATGCTCTCCCACTGCGTTGACCCTGTCGACAATTCTGCGCCATAGCTCCATCTTCCTTTCAATAGAGGTGTGCTGCACCTGTGATCCAAATAACTGTGGCTCTACCCAGATGATTTCCTCCCCCATGACCCTGAGCTCCTCCTCAGAGAACCTGGAGTGTCGTTGAGGTGCCATGATGTGGTGTGGTGATCTGTGAGGTGGTGTCTGTTGTGATGTGTGAGGGGATGTGTTGGTGTGTGTTGTCATGCAAATGTCACCCCCTTGCTTTGACAAAACATGCCTCTCAAACTGTGACCAAGCATTAAAATGACCATTGTCGAGGGGAGGATGTGCACCAATGGAAATCACCATGCATGCCTAGCATTGTACAACAATGGTATCTAAGTAGCAGGAGATACATGACTGGAAAAGACAAGCAGTTAATTATGCAAAATTGAACAATTTTGGAGGTGTGACACATTTTTCAGAGCCAAATAACACATTTCAGGCCTCTAAAATGGTGAGTACCTGACCATATCCACCGGCTAAAGTCAAAATGGCAATAGGCATTTGCATCTGTAGCAAACACAGCCATAGCCTAATGTTGATGTCAGTGGTTGTCTTAGGCCAATGGCTGTGCCCACTGACAGTGACGGCTCCTTATGTGGTGAACTTGACCACCGTGTTCTGCAAAATCCCTCACTTGACTCCTGACACTGCTGCAGCAAGACCTCCACTACCTGTGCTGCTGTGTACCACCTCTGGGAGCAATTGTGCAAGTCCAGCAGGTAATAGGGCCCCAGCTTTCTCACCAGGGGAACTGGAGAAGTTGGTGTCTGAGGACCTACCACTGTATGAACAGCTCTATGGTGCACCAGAGGAGCAGCTAAGTTCCTCATGTGCAATGTTTTCTCTGTACTTCGACATATATTAGTTGTGGGTTGAACAGGTATCTGAACTCTAGATCTGAGATAAGGCAGAGGTCCCTCCATCCCTTCAGTTTCTCTTCCATTAAGAGAGTGATACTCTTAAGGGGGTCACCATCCAACCTTAAGGGTTTACAATACTGTTCTCCTGGTGTAATTTACGTGTTCATCAGGTATGCGATGCAGCAGTATTTTTCGGCAAATATTTTCTTGGTTTCTTCTTACCTTAAATAATTACATGTTATATGACAAATTTGGTGTTTTTGATTTTTTGATAGATTTGTAAAACAAACAAGAGTTAGTAATTTGGATCATGGTTTCTTTGACGATTTATGAACTACATGGAAATGTATAACCCGTTTGCTTTTTTACTATTGAATCCTGGTCAACTTACAGTGCCATAGGTAAACATTACTACTGGCACTTTTTGATTTTTACACAAACAACATCCTTCTTGCTTTTTCACATTTAGACTCATAGGTGTGTGTGGTGTTGGCTATTTTATCTATTATATTTTTTCACTGTGCTCAGATCACATTAGGTATCCCAGAATGTTATTCAATGGTTGTTGCTTTTTCTCAATTCTGTATAAAGTTTGTGCGGTGACCGGGTCTTTCCTGCTTATTTTGGTTTCTGGAATATTTAAGTGTACACTTGCAATATTTCAATATATGTTTTTGCAGCCTTGAAAATGTTGTCATAGACGAAACACGTCGGCTTCTCGTTCATCTTGGATTAAACACCATATTCGCCCACTGAGCCCCAAGTCTGGACTTTATTTTTCAAGTGCTACTTGCTTGTTTTGATGAATTACAGGACCTTGCTCTGGGTGGTATCTTGTTATTACTGATGTGTGAGATTCATCCCAGCTTGCAGCACGTAGTTGGTAGCACAGTGCTGTCACCCGCGGAGCCCCTACATTACTTGCACTGTTATTACATTGTACACTATAAGGGTGGAGCAATTTCTTTTGTACCAATACTACCATATCTGTGTTCATAATATATTCCCTCCTCACAGGTTAGAGTGTGACCATGGGTGGCAGAATGTGAACTCTGAGTCCTGTAGGTCCAGCCAGTGTGCATCAATGGGGGAGTAAATGTGCATGTATTTGTGTTCAGTGTCAGGTGTTGAGTTCTGATACATTGTGGTGTGTGTAACTATTGGGTGTACCCTGATCCCCCTTGTGTTTGGGGCACATAACTAGGTGAAGTGACATAACAGTTGTCCCCAGACATTTCTTACCTCAAGGATGTCATCAGTGTGAGGACACATGTATTTGAATGACAGCATAAGCATTGCATTCATGTTGTATGTGCCAGTTGTGTGTAATGGGATCATTGTGTATGGAGCCACAGGCATTTCAAACCACATCTGCCCTTGCTCGACTGCTGTTTGGAAGGCATATTCTGACTTACTCTGCCCCTCAAGTTGGCACAAAAACACCACATGCCAAATGGCTGTTGGCTACATAATGTACTATCGTGCATGGAAGAGTTGTGACTACAGTTTCATGTATGTCTGTCTCTCAGCCTGCAGAGACTGAGACCTGTCAAATGTATCTCACTGTATTTGTCCAAGTTTGGGCTGATGTTGAATTAATTTTGTTAGCAACTGTGGCACAGCGCCCACTTCCTGTATACCAGAACAACATGTTATGAGGCAAAATTTTGTCTCAGTGCTAATATGCAGGGTATTGAGGCTCTACCCTCTGAAAAGCATGTATATGATATTAGGGGAGCGCTAATGATCTGTGACTGATGTGCACTTGGCATCTCCTCCAATGTGTGTTTCACAGCCTTGACAGGTCCCTTGATCCAACAGCCCTGTTGTCACCCTTATACAGGTCACACATGTCCTTTGAAGGCTTATTGCATTTCTGACATTGCATATGTGCAACCTGTGTGTTGTTTACTAATAACCCATGATTGGGACTGAATTGCCTGGTCACCTTGCAGAAAATGTACAATGCATGCCTATGTTATTCTGAAGGTGATCTATGTGTTATGTACACATATGTCAAAAATTGTGTTGTGTTAATGATGAGACACACAGACCTCCAACCCCCTGAAGTGGAATGAGTCTACATCTGTATTTCCACATGCCCTCACATGGACAGGCTGGACTCTTTCTGTGTCCACCATGCCAATCCCTTCATTGTTAACCATGTGTGATGTTTGAATTTTACTCTGGCAGTAGCCTGTAGGGATTTTATGCAGAGGATCATTCACACAGATTGTGAGTGTTTTGATGCACTCATGGCTGAGGACTTTACCTTCCAGAAGCCACATAGATGTGAAGTGTCTGATTGTGTTTCTGAGCTCTGTTAGATTGAAAGATCATGTGACAGAAGATGTCAGTGCAGGGCCTGAGCTGGGTGGTGGGTAGAGCTGCATATTGGGTAGGGTTTGTATTCAATGACTACTAAGGCGGTCATTCTGACCGCAGCGGTCGGCGGTCACCGCCCGCCAAGCAGTTCCCGCCGAAAGACCGCTGCGGCCATTCCGGCTTTCGCGCTGGGCCGGCGGGCGACCGCCAGAAGACCGCCGGCCGGCCCAGCGGGACAGCCCCTTCAACAATGAAGCCGGCTCGGAATGGAGCCGGCGGAGTTGAAGGGGTGCGACGGGTGCAGTGGCACCCATCGCGATTTTCACTGTCTGCACAGCAGACAGTGAAAATCTTTGTGGGGCCCTGTTAGGGGGCCCCTGCACTGCCCATGCCAGTGGCATGGGCAGTGCAGGGGCCCCCAGGGGCCCCACGGCACCCGTTCCCGCCATCCTGGTTCTGGCGGTGGACACCGCCAGAAACAGGCTGGCGGGAAGGGGGTCGGAATCCCCATGGCGGTGCTGCAAGCAGCGCCGCCATGGCGGGTTCCCTGGGCCAGCGGGAAACCGCAGGCTCCCCTTTTCCGACCGCGGCTTTACCGCCGTGGTCAGAATCGCCCAGGAAGCACCGCCAGCCTGTTGGCGGTGCTTCCGCCGCACTCCACCATGGCCGTCATGGACCGCCAAGGTCAGAATGACCCCCTATGTGCCACACTTGGGCAGTATGGGCAGTTTGGGCAAGACAGGATGATCTCATCTTGGTATACTGACATGTATGTGACTTTTCCATTTTGGATGGTACTTGTTGACATAAGTTCTTGTTCTGCCTTTTGCATACATGCAGGTCAATGCTCTTCTTGGAGAGCCATCTCCAAGAAGGTGGGCACTCTGGTGGTCCACAGCCCGCTGAACGCTCACAGCTGCAAGAGGTGGGAGGACCTGAGACGCTGGGCCAGGAAAATCATGGCAGCCCAGCTGGGACTGTCCTCCCAATGTGGGTGGGATGCCCATCAGACCATAAACCCTCTAATGGCCTGCATTCTGGTGGTGGCCTACCCGGAGCTGGATGGGCATTAGAAAGCAGCACAGCAGCCACAAGGGGGTGAGTACACTGCAAATTCCTGCCTTTCCCATTGCCAGGTGATTGAGTCAGGTACTGAGTGCTCCCTCTGACAATGAGGGATGAACCATCTGCCTCATAGTAGATGGGAGATTCTTTGTGTTGACATATTTTGTGTACCAAACTGGTGTGCCTTTCCTTTTGAACCTGGGACCAAGGGCAAAACTGGAGGGAATCTTCAGGCCATTTGCTCAGCAGGGAGCACAAATGGTTGTGTACAGTGATTCATTTACTGATTGTTGTTCTAGTGGAATTTCTTTCCAACAGATCTCTATACCTATATCTTACAGGCCAAAGGTAAGTAGGTTGTGGATCTCTGTACTCTGCCATGTATCTGGGTATGTGTATATGTAGACATCTGCCACCCAGAAGCTAGTTATCTTCTGTGGAGGTTTGGTGTTGGTGCTTCACTGCAGTCTTTGATGTGTTGGTGTCCATCATACATATGACATGGCTTACATTGCTATTTGTTTGCAACTGTAGCAAACTACTTTCCTTTGGTAAGTGGGAAACGTCTATTGACATGAATGATGTGTCATCACTGTTTCCAGCATTCCATGTGCCTATATGTCAGCATGTGTCCCTTTCTCTTTAGGAAACATTTCTATGCTGCGGTAGATGGGATGATGTCTGTAATCCCTCACATATATGTACATGAGAAAGTGCTAGTGGCATAGCAAATCTGCAATCGGCATCTGTTAGACCTGGCATCCTTGGTGCGGTCTCCCCTGTCTTTTTGCCTCATCTTCCTATGTTGTGACTGTGTGCTGGACTTTGTTTTTGCTGGTTTTTGGTACTCTGGGCACCTTACCACTGCTGAGCAGTGCTAAAGTGCAATTGCTCTCTGGGTAAACTGTCTGTCTAATTGGCTTTTCCATGATTGCCATATTTGATTTAGTAGTAAGTCCTTGGTAAAGTGCACTAGAGGTGCCCAGGGCCTGTAAATCAAATGATACTAGTGGGCCTGCATCACTGATTGTGCCACCCAGATGAGAAGCCCTGTAAACATGGCTCAAACCTGTCACTGCAGTGTATGTGTGTGCAGTTTTAAACTGTCAATTCAACCTGGCATGTGTACCCACTTGCCAGGCCCAAACCTTCCCTTTTTGTAAATGTAAGGCACCCTATGGTAGGCCGTAGGTAGCCCCATGGGCAGAGTTCACTGTATGTTAAAGGTAGGGCATGTATTGATGTGTTTTACATGTCCTGACAGTTAAATACTGCCAAAATAATTTTTCACTGCTACAACGCCTATCTCTCTCATTGGTTAATATGGGGACTGCCTTTAAATATCTTTTAAGTGCAGTTTCCTGTTGGGAACAATTGGAAATACGGAGTTTGGGGTCTCTGAACTCACAGTTTAAAAATACATCTTTTGCTAAAGTGAGTTTTTAGATTGTAAGTTTAAAAATGTCACTTTTAGAAACTGGGCATTTTCTTGCTTAACCATTCTATGCCTCTGCCTGATTGTGTATACCACATCTGGGTCAAACTGACAGTTGGGCTGTCTGTGAATCTTCACTAGACAGTGACACAAAAGGAGCTGGGGTATAGCCTACATTTCCTGATGGGTCTCCTGGGGTAAAATGGGGAGGGAGGAGCTGACACTGACACCTGAAAGGTCTGTGCCTGTTCTCACACAATGCAGTTTTCACCCCCTGGTGTGTGTCTTGGGCCAGGCCTGGGCAAGGCAGGATCGTGTGAACAACAGATACTTTCCTTTGAAGTTTGTCAACTTCAAAGGCAGAAAGGGGTATAAGTAATGGACATAAACCCCCAGACATTTAGATTACGTCTGGATCAAGAGGAACCTCTGCCAAGGAGAAGAGCTGAACAGCTGGAGGAGGAGTTCTGCCCCTTTGCCTGTGAGTGTGCTTTGCTGGGTTGGACTGCAGTTGCTGCTTCTGCCTTTGAGTGGAGAAAGACTGAACATTGCTGTGTGTTCCTGCTTGTGAAGTATCTCCAAGGTTTTAGACTGGCCTGCCCCCTGCTCTGAAGTCTTAGGGCCATTAAAGACTTCCTCTACCAGCACCTGGACTCTGTTGCTGAGACTCATACCGTGCCATGTGGTGCCCATTCCAGTCTATTGGCCCTTGAATAGGGAAGCTGGTAAAACCAAGACCGAAGTCCTTGCACAGGAGCTGTGTGGGGGAACAATCGACGCAGCACCTTCTTCACGGCGCAAAAATTGTTCACCACCTGCATCGTGGCTGGGAAATTGACGCAACACCCATGTGCAGCTGCCAAAATTGACGCGTCATTCACACAGTGTGGCTCTTCACCACTGTGCGCTGGATTTCGCAAGCATCGCCCATGGGTGTGAACATCGTCATGAACCTGTGCAGACCTGAGTTTGCCTGTCTGGAAATCAATGCATCACTCTTCTGTGGCCATGTGGTGCCACAGACGGGAGTTTGTCACCAATGTTCATTGTCTGACATACACCTTCATGCGTCATAGTATGTCATTTGGCATATAGAACTGCAGTAGCTATGAGGGAGATGACAGATAGGCCCACAATGTGTAACCACTTTGTGTTTATCCATGCGCTTGTTTCAAATCATGAGTAAAAGCGCACTCTACATATGTAATGATTGAGGATTGTACCCTGACTGTTCGCATGCATCATGGAGTGAGTTTCAGCAATGTTTACATTACATGTTTTTGGGTACAGTCATTCACACACAGACAGACACCAGGATTGTGATGTCCTAGATGTGTTTTCTGATATTGGTGCTCATTGGGCAACAGGTTGAGGGCCTTCTAAAGTTCTGTTAAAGTTCTGTGTCTCCCTCACATGCAAACAACAGATGTCTACTACGGAAACCCTCAGAATATGTCATTGTAATGGGTGTCAGACATTTGTGGTGACTATCCTGGGTTTAGCATCATAATTTTGTTTTATTCCGGGGACCTCTCTACCTGATATATGGACCCTGACATCAACAGTGTTCCTTTCAATGCTACATGTGAGGCCTATATAAGTTACATTGATACAACCTCCTTGAATCTATTGTGACAGATGTCACCTGTTGAAATGGACAATGTTGAAATGTTTCCTGTGTGACATAGTTATTTCCAGTATGGTTCCAAGCTTTCACTCATACAATTGTAGTTCTCTGAGGTCCTGATACTACTGTGAGCCACTGTATTTCATCCAGATGGCATGCATGTATATGTCATCGCATATGTATACACCACTTCGATGAGTACTTTTGCTGGGGCCTACTAGAAATTATGGTATTGTTAGTCAATCTGAGTTGTGGTTGAGGTGTTATCATAGACAAGTGATGACCATATTCCTCTTTCTCCTTGCACCATCAGCACAGACAAGTGGAGGAGATGGGGCCAAGCCAAGTTTGGATGCATCTGGCCACAAGACCTCAGGTCAAGAGACTACTGACACCGAGGGTCCCAGTGGCCTGGATGGTGAGGGGAGTGCCACGGGGGAGACCGGATCTGCATCAACATCATCCTTGGATTCCTCCTCCAGTGGCCACTCCCTAGTGGTGGCGGACCCATCGGGGCAATCCCCTAGCTCCATCTTTGTCCACCACCCCATTCTATCACCACCCTCCGTATTGTCCCCGCCTAGGTGGCTGTGCCCGCTCACCCAAGAGGGTGGGCATCTCCTTCGTCATAGGCACCTCCTCCCCTGCTACCACTACTCCCTCAGTGAGGACACTACTGACATCCTGAGACATATCTCTGTAGGTCAGTCAGCCATTGTGAATGCCATCCAGGGACTGGTGACCCACCTGCAACAAACCAATGCATACCTGGACTGCATTAATGTGCAATGGCTCGCCTACTGAGATCTTTTCAGGCTGATGGAAGCCAGTCACCCTCACCTTCTGTCCCCCCTCCACCTCCCTCTTCTCAGTCCAAATCCCTCCTTCCTTTCCCTACCCAAAACATACAAACAGATCTGCAGACATCGACCTCAACAGACAAACGGAGCCCTCACAAGCACCACAAGACACACCAACATGCACACAAACAACATCCAACTACAGACACAACAGGCTCAACTTCCTCTGACACGCCATCACTCACAGCATCACACACGTGACATCAAACATACCTACAGACACCACCACAACAGTCATTGACACAGCCATCACAACAATCCTACCTGCAGTCACCACCCCAGCAGACCCACAGATCTCCACCACAAGCACCACCTGCAGACTCCACAGCTACAGACACACATACATCCACCATGTCTGCAGTCACCACCCCAACAGACACCCACCCACCATGGCATCCCCAGCACCGCTACCCGCTCAAGCCCAAGACACATAAATGTCATAACTCACCCACACACCCAACAGACACCCACCACACACAAGCAGACCTTGTATAAGATCAAACCCACAATATCCACACCTACACATCAGACAACCACTCACTTAGCCTCCAAATCCCAAGCACCTTTTGATGACTGTCCCAGTGTGTCCAAAAACTGCTCCTCTGTGAGCTTGACCTTACCCCTGCACACTTTTTATTGAATACTTTGTAGCACGAACTTTGGCTCATGAGTTTCGGGAGAAATCTTCCTTATTGGTAACGCTTTTTGTGCCTAGCTGCCTTGTTTTTAAGATATCCCAGTTAAGAGTGTGTGGGCATGTTAGATCCCTCCTGCTAGCACTAAGGCATCACCATCTTGGGGGGGATTACAGGTTAGCGGTCTTGCTGCTAACCTGAGGTCACAGGTTTTCCGAACCGGCAGCTTTATATTATGGCAAAGATGCGGCCGCACAGCAGGAACAGTGCGTGAGTGACCGCTTTTCTCTCTGTATGCATAATTTTCATGACAAAGTTATCTTTGATGGCATTCTAAATGATTTTATTGCATTTTAACTGGTTTTACAGCCTTTTCATTTCTTAACACTGCACACTTTTTATTGAATACTTCGTAGCGCGAACTTTGACTCATGAGTTTCGGAGGGAATTTTTCTTATTGGTAATGCTATTTCCTCTTAGTTGCCTCGTTTTTAAGATGTCCCAGTTAAGGGTGTGTGGGCCTGTTACAGACCTCCCCCTAGCACAAGGACATCACCATCTTGGGGGGATTACAGGTTAGCAGTCTAGCTGCTAACCTGAGGGCACGAGTCTTCTGAAGCGGCAGCTTTATGTTAAGGCAAAGATGCAGCCACGTCCGTTCGGGTCCGAGGGCCAGAGGCTATGTCTCCCTACAGCCCTTTAACAACCATATTTTTTATTCCTTTAATCCTCACACGCCCTTCTTTCATTAGAAGTAAAGCAGGGGTGCAAACACAAGGCCAAGGTTTCCCAGAAATTTTAGAAGGTTGGAGGTGTGAACATTGTCAGTGGTCATCTATGTTATTACCTAATACCACCTCCCCATTGTTCGCCTCTGGCGACACAAGAAAGCCACAAAGAGCTAGAGTTTGCAGATATTAATGCTATGGCTTGTGCTCTGATTAATGTGCAATCCTTGATTAAACATAAGACCGAAATACTAGACGTAATCGACCAGCATAATTTGGATTTTCTTTTTATTACGGAAACTTGGGCTAAAGAAGATTCAAGCCCTGATTGTATTGGGGCAACACCCCCTGGATATTCATTTTTAAAATTAGAGAAAACCACTGGTAGGGGAGGTGGACTGGTGTTAATTTTCAGTTCCACTTTTAGTTGTTGCTGGGAAACTATAAATGAGGTATCAGAGATTTGTGAGGGTTCTTGTTTTAAAATTCGTCAGAGGAACATCACACTATTTGAGGGGCTGTTGATCTATTGACCTCCGTGTTCCTACTCTACTTTTATACTACATTGGCCATCTATAATCGAGCCAATAACTATGACTTCTAAATGAATAGTAGTAGGAGATTTTAACATTCATTTTGATGATAGTCAGGCCCCCCATGTCAATGAGTTTCTTAATCTTATGGCGGATTTTGATTGGAATCTAAAAGCTAGGTCAGCTACTCATAGGTGAGGCCATATACTTGATGGGATATTTGCTCGTAATAATTATCTTGTTTTGCTAGACAATAGGGTGCTCGATTGGACTGATCTTCACCTCCCCACTTTTAGGTTGACAAATTTCTCTGCCACTCAAGCTGCTAGCTCTCCCTGGAAGCCAGTCAGGCACTGGAACAGTATTAAGGAGTTACAGCTAAGGCCGGCTCTGGTCTCGGATTGGAAAGCTGCAGAGGAACTTCCTTTATCAGCTCCAGACAGATTCAAACAGTGGATTAGAATAGCTATCGATCAGCTGGCCCCGTGCAAACCACCTCGGCTCTTAAGGAAGAAAAAGGGTAGTTGCCCCTGGTTTACTAATGATCTAAAAAAGTTGAAACTATCGTCAACAAGAACGGAAATGGAGACTAGATCCTAATCCCATGGAAAAGGCAAAGCTTAGAGCTACTCTTAGGGGGTCATTCCGACCCGGCGGGCGGCGGGCACCGCCCGCCGGGCGGAGACTGCCAAAAGACCGCACCGCGGTCAAATGACCGCGGCGGTCATTCTAACTTTCCCGCTGGGCCGGCGGGCGATCTCCAAAAGATCGCCCGCCAGCCCAGCGGGAAAGCCCCTGCAAAGAGGAAGCCGGCTCCGAATGGGACGGGTGCAGTGGCACCCGTCGCGATTTTCAGTGTCTGCAAAGCAGACACTGAAAAAACTTTGTGGGGCCCTGTTAGGGGGACCCTGCACTGCCCATGCCAGTGGCATGGGCAGTGCAGGGGCCCCCAGGGGCCCCATGACACCCGTTCCCGCCATCCTGTTCCTGGCAGTAAAAACCGCCAGGAACAGGATGGCGGGAAGTGGGTCGGAAGCAAGCAGCGCCGCCATGGAGGATTCCCTGGGCCAGGGGTAAACCGGCCGGTTCCCCTTTTCTGACTGCGACTTTACCGCCGCGGTCAGAATGGCCCAGGAAGCACCGCCAGCCTGTTGGCGGTGCTTCCGTGGTCGTTGGCCCTGGCGGTCGGTGACCGCCAGGGTCAGAATGACCCCCTTAGTCTTTAAAAAAATGCAATCAACATTGCCGAAACCGAGTACTACTCATTTAAAATTAGAGCAGCAACTAATATTCCAAGAGCACTTTTCAGAGTAGTATGTTCTCCTACAACTCCTGTCATCTCTTCAGATATTGAGCATTCTCAAGACTTTTGTAATTAGGTGGCAAACTTTTTTGAAAACAAAATTTTGCAAATACAGGCTAGCTTTCCACTATCTGTATAAACATTGGATTTATATGAATCGTTGAACAGTTTTATAAAGGATGATAGCCCTATCCTGATGAACTTTCAGCCATTACGCCTAGAGAGGATCAAAGAGCATGTAATAACTACTAAATCTGTTTCTCCCAGCAACCCTTGTCCTCCTCATATTTTACAGGTCATTCCAATATTTCAGGAGGTCCTGACTATGGGTGTTTATCCTCCTTATTGGAAGGAAGCGACAGTGATTCCCTTAAAAAAGAAATTAGATGGCAAAGCAAATGATTTCAAGAAACTTTGGCCTATCGCTTTGCTGCCTCTTCAATCCAAGATCTTTCAAAAACATATTAATGAAGAATTGGCCAAGTTTCTTCAAGATTTCAGTAGTCTAGATCCTACTCAACATAGTTTCAGAAAGAACCATAGCACAGAATCCTCCCTCATTACTACATCAGACACTATACGGAAACTAGGTGATGAGGGAGTGTGTGCCATCTAACTGCTTTTAGACTTGTCTGCAGCTTTTGACTCCATGTTTCCTCAAATTATGATGCATCGCCTGCATCAAGCGGGTGTTAGAGGTACAGCTCCATGTACTCTGAAGTCTTTTTTAGAGGACAGATACACCATAGTAACTTGTGGAGATTTTAAGGCACCCTCATATCAGTTACCGTGTGGGGTTCCGCAGGGTTCCTCGCTTAGCCCCACCCTTTTCAATTTCTACATAGCACCATTGGCCAGACTTATTCATTCCTTTGGCTTTCTGGCCACCTCTTATGCGGATGATACTCAATTAATCATTCCTGTACATAAGTATTCAGAAGAAGCCGCTGACTGTTTTCATCAATGTATGTGCGAGGTTAATAGATGGATGGGCCTGAACTGGCTCAAAATGAACAGTGATAAAACTGAGGTTCTACTTTTTGGTTCTAGCAGGGAGTTATGGAGCTCACGATGGTGGCCATCAGCATGTGGAGACTTACCTGTCCCCATTAGCTCCACTAAGAATTTTGGGTTAATTTTTGACACTGCCCTGTCTTTTAAGCCACAAGTTAATTCCATCATTAAGACTGATTTCTGGATTGTAAAAACATTGAAACAATTTTTTCCCTATTTACAAGAGGAGCTTAGAATTATGGTGTCTCTTGCCTTGGTAATCTCCTAAATAGATTATGGTAATGCTTTATTTCTTAATATTGATAAGCTTTCACTTAGCAAACTTCAACTTATCCAGAATACTGCTGCTCGTCTAATACTTAATATTCCCCATACAGCTTCAGCCAGTGCTAGTTTGAGACAACTGCACTGGTTACCTGTTAAGAAACATATTACTTTTAAGACAATGTGCCTAACACACAAATCTTTATATATGATCAACCCCGAACACCTGTCATCGGGGCTTCGTTGGTATGTTCCAAGCCATCAGCTTAGATCTACAGGCTCCAACCTGGGTCATGTTCCGCGAAACAGTATGGTTAGATGGGGTGACAAGGCATTCATGGTGGCTGTGGCCAAGTATTGGAATACGCTTCCCTTAATGATGAGGAAAGAACATCATTTCCTAGCCTTCAGAAAGAAGCTAAAAACTTGGCTCTTTCCACAGTAGTTGTGGCTAATTTTTCTTCTTCTTCTGTTTTTTCTGTGGGTCATCTCACTCCTGTTGCTTAACACTTCGATGCCTTGGCCAGAATGCGCTTTATAAATATGAAATACATACATACATACACACATACCACATTCTCCCCCCCCGGATCACACCCAGAAGGACCACACCCAGCTCCAAGTTCAGTCCTTCCACCTCCAAGGCCTCCCCCACCCCCTTCAAGCACCCATACCCCTCCCACCGCCAAGAAGAAGCCCACCCCTCCCAAGAAGAATCCTACTCATCCAAGTCAAAACCCTCTCCAAAAAACAGTTCTTCACTGCCCCTCCCAGATAACCCCTGAGGTGCCTGCTTGACCTCTTGATGCACCTTAATGTGGAGGTTCCCTGGCAGTTGGGAGTCAAGTTTATGCGCAACACTGTGCTGTGTATGAAAATGTTTTGACTGACCAATGGCCTTTGGACTTGAAGAACTTTTATAAGTTAATAACACAAACAGTTTTTTTGGGCTACACATTTGTCTTGCAATCCCTTTGACACCATTATGTTTTTCCTGATTAATTTGTGTTGTGTGCCTGAATCTGTGTGTATTGGGCCTGCTTGCTGCTCCAGTTTGCAGTATGTGAGTTTGTGGACAGTGCCGGTGTCCCCCGAGAGAAGGGTATTTGTTGTGTGTATAGGTATGTTGTGTAAATGCAATGTTGGTGGCATGGCATTGTGTTTTACTTGGTATGGTAAGTATTTCTTTTGGTGTTGTGCAATTTGGGCATGTATGGTGTTCATCTTGTCCCCCTGATATGACTTCTGTATGTATCTGATGTGTGTTATATTGAGTTTTGTTTATGCAGACATGGAGTGTGTTCAGTTGTGCTTGCTGTGTTTGAATTTGCCTGTGCATGTGTCAATGTACATATGTGTCTCTTGCAGCTAGTTCCTGTAGGAGTATGTCCCATGCAGTAGGAGTTGTATGTGCTTTGTTGACTTGCCCTTCCCCATTTTGCATATGTGCATGACATTTGGGCTCAGTACTTTTTATCCCTGCGACCCATTCAAGGTTGTTTCCTGTGCTCATGGAGTTTGAGGGGCCTGTTTCAGGTGATGTTTGTCCCAGTGCAGTCCCCTTCTCTGGTGATTTGTACAGGTATAGTTGCCATGTTTTCTTTGTCTATTTGTGTCTCTGTGTTTCGAGCATGCCATTGCACTTCTATTGTGCTCTGATGTGAGTGTCCATTGCAGGGTTGTTTCATGGTGGTGTTGTCTCTGTTCCATACCACTAAGATACATATGTGTGTTGTATGTGTGAACAGTCACTGGCCAGTGGTGTGACAATGTTGTGTAGCCTTCATTGTCCCTGTGCCGAGCTGTGTGGCTGTGTGTATTTGTGGAATTTTGAGGTGCAGCATGTGGGTGCTGCCCAAAGGGGGAGCATAGTGACTGTGTGCATGTCCGTGTTGATGTATGTTTGTTGGTAAATGTTGTTTGAGACATGTACTCAGTGCCCGTGACATGCCCCCCCTTAATGTGTGCGCAGGCGCAGCATGCTGTTTTTTAGGGTAATGATGCAGCTAGGTGTCTGTACTTATAGTTGTTGCGTCCATGGCAGCGTGCATTTCGTGGTCTTTGGATGAACAGGAGCAGCAGCATGAACTTTGAGATGGGCTACATGGTGGCACAGAAGATGTAAGCCTGCATGCCTTTGTACTGTCCATTTCCACCTTCTTATATGTGGTGGTTGGACCACTATGGTCACAATGGCAGTGTGCAACCTCGTAATGAGTCTGGCAGCAACGCAGGCTCTTCAGGGCTGTTTGTGCTTCCTCATGACCATGGCAGTCTGTCCTACCTGGCGGTGCACCACTAGTGGTCTTCTGTTAGTGCGACCGCCATACTCGTAATACAGGGGTCTGACCGCCAGATCAACGGCGGTCGGACTGCTGCCACTGTCATGGTGGGCTGCGGACCACTAAACTCATAATGCGGCCCCAAGTCTTCAGTATGCTTCTGGACCTGTGGATAGTGTATCAGGCAGAAGGGTGTTGTGCTGCTGCAAGACTACCAGTCTGCTTGAATGCTGCTCTTAAGGAACTGCTGCCCTGCTGTGCTGACCTGCTGCCTGCTTCCCTCTTACATGAGGAAGAAGCACTGGACCTGCAACTTCATCTTGAATCGAGGACCCCAAAGTGACTAAAAAGGTTAGAATGCTGGCCTCCTGATCCGAGCCCCAGGGACATAAAAGGCTCCCAAACTAGCTCTTGGACTCAGCTGCAGCAAGTTCCTGACCTCCAAGTGGTGCCTCTTAGGTCACGAACCTTGGTGTGGCTCACAGGCTCTTTGTATCCAGCATTTGGGCTCTTCATGACTGCAAACGGGTCCATTCACAACGGAACTACGCTGTTCACCCTGAAAATTATCACAAGCCATGGCAATCCCGTCTCTTTCTACAGCAAGCATCAATCACCCATGGAGGAACGCCAACATGAAGCTGTAGCTGGCCCATCGTTACACTCAGCCTGCTCTCTGCATCATGTCAAACACCATTGCTTTCCTTGCTCCTTGTGACCCTTTCCAATGTAAATGGAATTCCTGGCACAAAAACATGAGAAGGTAAAACTTCAGCTGGACTAATCCAGAACTATACCCAACCCACACTCCATCACGGTCAGCCTGAATGTTTTACATGAACCCGGTCCAGCATGACCAGATATCACCAGTTGGCAATTAATGCTTTCAGGTGATATTGCTTGACTTTATTTGTTTGGTCTGCTGATAAGATTTTTATCGTTTTGGTCTTATTCTATTTATTAAATTAAGCTCTATTTTTCTGATCTGCAGTGGGATCCTTTTCGTGTGTTGTCTTCACCGTTTTCCTGTTCAAACTGTTGTGCAAATACTACAAACATGTCTTCTAAATTAAGTCTGACTGGTTTGTAACAGGCTAAGCGGTTGAGCACAGGTTAATTTGGGGCTTGCTTGAGCTTTACGCTGACAGCATAGTTGTTGCTGCTTGACCAGGACTCACACCTCAGTAAACCAGTAGCCTAATTTCTCACAATAATAGATGTAATCATACTACCTTGTTACCTGGGTCTACTTTTTTTTATCATTGTGCATCTCTTACTCCAGCAAATGGTAACACAAATGCTCATACCATGGTGCTTTCACCAGAATACCACATCTTTTTATGATTCTATCCAACTTCACTCACCGACATCATTTGCTTAATCTTTTTATTCGACCATCAGCTGCTGGATAAGGTTAGCGTGACCTCCTTCCTATCTGCCTACTTAGTCATACCCTAACAGTCTTAACTTCCTTTAGTTTCTTCTCACTCTTTTACCTTTTGTTTCTAAACTTCCTTCTGAATATATGAGAAGTGCAACTTTGCTGACTATATTAAACTCATGCCTCCTTCAAAACAGATTACCAAACTAAAGATGTCCCTAAGTACTCTCCTTCAGATGATGTAACATGTTTTGTGACATCATGTCGACTGAAAAGAATTGCAATACAAAAATGTAATGGAAGTAATACTGAGGGCGAAAATATACACTTTACAGACATTTATTGACTTTGAAAATAATGTGGACCAATATATCAATACTGCATATGTGTGCATATATATTTAAATGTATTTAGCATTATAGTAACTTTAAAACAGTAACATTTATTGTTAAAATGGTAACATATTTGTAAAAATATGATATAAAAAATGATTAAAGGCATTAGATATTATTTCAGAAATATGAATTCATGCAAAAGAGGTTAAAATATTTAATCAATTTGAAAAACAAATTGGAAATTTAAATACATTTACTATCTATCAAAAACTATTTCTTAAAGTACAAAGATAACATTAACAAGTTATAATATATAATAGATTGCACACTACTAATATATCATCAGTATTAGTTCATAAAAAAAATCAAAACAAACTATGGGGGTCATTACAACATTGGCGCTAAAAGCCGCTTACTGCCGTGCAGAGGACCGCCAACACACCACGGCGGCAGCAGAATTCCGCCACGGTCATTATGACCCACTGCCGGGAATCCGGCAAAATTAAGTCACCCACACAACTCCGCCACACCAAAGGTCAGTGATAAACCGGCGAAAACAAAACTGACACCGTCACGACAACAGGAATACGCCCACACTATCACGACCCACGAATCCACGCGGCGGTTATTTCAACTGCGATATTCCACTGGCGGTGGTGCACACTGCCGCACTCAAATACACACACATTTACAAAACACAACCACATTGGACAATTCGAAATACACACACCTGATACACATACACATACCACTCCCACACAACCAATACAATATAAAACACACACCCACATCACCCACAAAACCCTACTACCAAAAATTCCGAAAGAAGGCCAGAGAGAGACACCACCTTCTACAAACGAGCATCCACAGACACACAACACCATCACTCACACAACATCCACGCACCTCACACAACACACCACAAAATATCACTCCACACATCACAACACACACCACCCCACACATCACCCACACCACCCCATGGCACGGCAAAGACACCCCAGGTTCTCTGAGGAGGAGCTCAAGGTCATGGTGGAGGAAATCATCCGGGTAGGGCCACAGCTATTCGGATCACAGGTGCAGCACACCTCCATAGCTAGGAAGATGGAGCTATGGCGAAGAATAGTGGACAGGGTCAACGCAGTGGGACAACACCCAAGAAATAGAGATGACATCAGGAAGAGGTGGAACATCCTACGGGGGAAGGTGCGTTCCGTGGTCTCAAGACACCACCTTGCGGTTCAGAGGACTGGCGGCGGACCCCCACCTCCACCCCCACAACTAACAACATGGGTGGAGCAAGACTTGGCTATTCTGCATCCTGAGGGCCTCGCAGGAGTTGCTGGAGGAATGGACTCTGGTAAGTCAAATCTTAACTATTACATACCCCTCCCTACCTGCCTACTATCACAAACCCCCAACCTCACCCCCATAACTCCAACTCCACACAAATGTCCCAATATCACAAACCACCCATCCCAACACCAAGCCCTGCATGCAACACCAAAGCATGGACACCCATCACCAATGCATGGCCACTGCACATACCCATACACCCCCCTAAACCATTATCACACAAGGTCCTACACAGGAATGCAAGCCCTGGGGTACACGGTCACCCACCCATTGCACACCATGGCACACACAGATGCAATAATCATGCTTTTACCCCCATGCAGGACCCCTACCCAACGTCACCAGACAGGAGGGTCCAGACATGTCCACTCCACCAACAGAAGAGGCCCACAGTAATGACAGCAGCTCTGTCCAACTGGAACTAGACGACCAGCCCGGCCCATCTGGGACCTCGGGACAGTCGGTTCCCCTCACACAGTCACAGGCCACTACAGAGCTTCCCCCCTCTGGAAACACCAGCACAGCACCCACCCAGCGGGCCCATACCTCTGTCCCCAGGACACGTCAATCAGCAGTGTGTCCACCACTACAGGGAGCCCAGGCTAACCAACCACCCCAACAACAACAGCAACTTGGGGGCAGAGGCAGTGGGCACGCGGTTCAGGGGACAGAGGCCCAGGGAAACAGGGGAACTGGGAGAGCTGCTGTGCGACAGGGGGAGGACAGGCCCAGGGAACCCACTCTCCCCGAGGCTCTCTCCAACATCATGGGAGCCTACCACCATTTCCAGGAGACGATGGCAACAGTACTGGCCAGGTTTCAGGAGACCCAGCGGCTGCAGGAGGAACAGTATTTGGGCTTGAGGGAGGAACTCAGATCCATCAATTCCACCCTGGGCACCATTGTAGGGGTGATGAAGGAAGTCCTCAACACCAGGAGGGACACTGTGGCACAACAAGGGGCCCCTGACACTAGCCTGGACGATGAACTGCCCACAATCTCCGCCGGCGCTAGTGGACAGGTGGCACCGCCACAGGACCACCACACCAGCACCCCACCCCCTGCAGATGGGAAACCACCCCGCAAACAGTCCCTAAGATCCAGGACAAAGACAGAGAACGATGCCAAGACCCCCACCAAGAAATGAGACCACCCTGATTGTCATCCTGCTGTCCCAATTTGTCACCCTGTCCATACTTAAACTGCCCCAGCTCCACTTCCTATGCCCCTTTGGACAATGCAGCTGTGAGACTAATAGCTTGGACTCTGCCATGGACATTCCTCCACCATCACCCCTCACCATTTAACTACCCCCTCCAATATTGAGCACTTAAATAAACACACTTAAAGCACAAAACAATCTGGAGTCTGTCTGTGATTTCGAATTAGTGTATTAGCAATTACAGTGACAAAATGCTCTTTCAATGGTAATGTCAACATACCTATGTCATACAGCTCTAGTCCATGAGGAAACAAAGCAGATGTCACACAGTGGGACCCACATCTGTGAAATCATAAGAGAAAGTGACAACTCATGTACCATACACTGAGTGAAAAGGACAGACAGTAAAGAGGTAGTAGTGTTAAAGTACATGTAGTAGGCAGGTTTGTCTTCTTACCTGTGTCTCACTGGAAGTATTGCAGGATCACAGAGTTCCTGTTGTCTAAGTCCTCTTCTTCTGCTTCCTCGTCTTCACTGTCCACAGGCTCCACAGCTGCCACAACACCTTCACCTTATGGAGGCACAGGAACCTGGCCTTTAGGAGGCCAAAGGTCAGCTCTATAATCCTCCTAGTGCTCCCATGGGCCTCATTGCAGCGTTCCTCTGCCCTTGTCCTGGGATTCCTCACTGGGGTCAGTAGCCATGACAGGTTGGGGTAACCAGAGTCACCTGCAAATGGCGAGGGACAACTGTTAGACAGATACTAACTCTTAGGGATATCCCCAGACCCAGACAATTATTCCCACTGAATTGGTTCCAGGTGCTCACCTAGTAGCCACACACAGTGCCCCTGGAGTAGGCTCATCACATAAGGGATGCTGCTATTCTGCAGGATGTAAGCGTCATGCACTGAGCCAGGGAATTTGACATTAACATGGGAGATGTACTGGTCTGCCAAACACACCATCTGCACATTCATCGAATGGTAACTCTTCCTGTTTCTGTACACCTGTTCACTCCTGCGGGGGGGGACCAAGGCCACATGTGTCCCATCAATGGCACCTATGATGTTGGGGATATGTCCCAGGGCATAGAAGTCACCTTTCACTGTAGGCAAATCCTCCACCTGAGGGAAAGCGATGTAGCTCCACATGTGTTTCAGCAGGGCAGACAACACTCTGGACAACACGTTGGAAAACATAGGCTGGGACATCCCTGATGCTATGGCCACTGTAGTTTGAAATGACCCACTTGCAAGGAAATGGACTCCTGACAGCACCTGCACTTGAGGTGGGATCCCTGTGGGATGGCGGATAGCTAACATCAGGTCTGGCTCCAACTGGGCACACAGTTCCAGGATTGTGGCATGATCAAGCCTGTAGTGATGATTACATGTCTTTCCTCCATTGTCGACAGGTTCACCAACGATCTGTACACCGGAGGATGCCGCCATCTCCTCACATGTCCCAGCGAACGGTGTCTATGGAGGACAACAGCGAGCATAGAGTCACAGGTACCTAAGCACAGGTTACTCAGAAAACTATTCATAACCCGAAATTTGCCTTGTATGAGTGTTGAGCCAAGGCCTAGGTATGTGTGACGCAGTTAAAAATAAAGCCATGTGGGCCCCTGAAATGGCAGCTGCCTGACCTGTAAAGTGGGACAATGGGATATGAGGTAACTGCGCTGGCGTTGTACACTGTCACGATAGGTGGTCGAAGACCGCGGCACAATTCTGCATTGTTTAACATTGGAGCCTATGGGTCCCAGGAACCAATGGCGATGTACGCCGGCGGTGAAGGTACGCACCGCCGCGGACGTGACCGCCATTTTCTATCTGTTCAATCACTCGATACCTGATCTTCGACAGGAAAGGACCTACACTGCAAGTGCTGCTGTGACCTCAGTCTGGAAGAGACAATGGCTTGTGCGTCTTGGGAAAGGGCCCCTGCCTTCAGCACAGAGGAGTTGGAGAAACTCGTGGATGGGGTCCTCCCCCAGTACTCGCTACTCTACGGTCTTCCAGACAAACAGGTAAGTACATTGGGAGCATGCTGTATTGGTAATGTCTGTGTGGAGTAGGGTGGATGAAAGATAGGGGGGGAGAATGAGGTGTGCATGAAACGACAGTGAGTGCATGTGCCACATGGCAAGGGTAGGGATGCGGGCCAATGACTGTGACGGTGCAGTTGGTAATAACTTTTCTTTTTCCCCTGTACAATTCCTGTAGGTCAGCGCCCACCAGAAGAATGATGTTTGGAGTGCCATCTCCAAGGACGTCCGGACCCTGGGGGTCTACCACAGATGGAGCACCCACTGCCGGAAAAGATGGGAGGACATTCGCCGCTGGAGCTAGAAGTCGGCGGAGGCCCAGTTGGGGATGGCCTCACAACGTGGGAGGGGTGCCCGTCGCACCATGACCTCCTGATGTTCAGGATCCTGGCGGTGGTGTATACGGAGTTGGATGGGCACTTGAGGGCATCACAGCAGCAACAAGGGGGTGAGTACACTCTCATTCTGCTGATTCAGCGCGCAGTGGAGATGTCTGGGTGGGGGACGTGGGCTGTGGGTTCCCCTAGGCCAGAGCGAGTGTGCTAGTTAAGTCCCCTTTTTCATGCAGACCATGTGGCACCCCACCCCACCTGGGTACAGTGCCAACTACACCTAGTCAGGCTCCTGTGACATCCATGTGTGCAGATATCGGCCATAGCCTTGTAGGCCATGTCCCAGGGATCGACTAGTTGACCCCAAGTGCGCGGCGTAGTGCAGGGGGCTTCTGTGTCTGTCGTGTCCGCCAACGGCAGCAGTAATGAATGCACTCAACATGTCTTTCTTCTGTCTCCCCCGCCCCTTTTTTGTGGTCTCCTTGTACTTTTGTGCATTAGCATCATCAGGGGGAGGAGCAGTGGCACCGTAGCAGGAGGGAGCTGCATCCCACATGGCCCTGGAGAGACGAGACTATAGACTCCGATTTCACCAGTGGGACGGAGGCCGAGGGGAGCTCCAGGACAGGAGCTGACACCAGTGATACGGGCTCGTTGTCTGAAGGGAGCACCCCTGCGGTGGCGGGCCCATCTGTGCCCCCAGCATCTACAGGTACAGCCGCTACCACCCACTCCAGCACTGCCCTCCCAGCAGCCCCTCAGCCTTTGCCACGTGCCCGCTCACCCAGGAGGGTGGGCATCACCTTCGCCCCAGGCACCTCAGGCATTGCCCCAGTCTCCCCTGCTGCCCTCAGTGAGGAGGGCATTGACCTCCTCAGGTCCCGCACTGTTGGGCAGTCTACCATTTTGAATGCCATCCAGGGTGTAGAGAGGCAGTTGCAACAAACCAATGCGTTCCTGGAGGGCATTAATTCTGGTCAGGCAGCCCTTCAGCAAGCTTTTCAGACTCTGGCCTCAGCACTGATGGCAGCCATTGTCCCTGTCTCTAGCCCCTCCTCAAACTTACTCCACCCAGACCCACACCCCTGTATCTCAGCCTATCCCAAGCACACCATCAGACAAGCATGCACACACCTCAACACACAAAGGAAGCTCAGGCAAACATAAGCACCACACATCCCACAGGCACTCACGCAAGCATCACACACATGCAGACATACCAACATCCACTGCCTCCAATGTGTCCCCCTCCTCCTCGTCTCCCTCATCCCTCCCAGTCTTGTCACCACTCACGCCTGCATGCACTACATCTTCAGCCACTACGTCCATCACCAGCACACCCATCAGCACACCCCGCTAACGTGCAGTCACCACCCCCACTACCATTCACACAACCCCTGTGTCCTCTCACAGTGTGTCTGTGAGCCCACCTCCCAAGGTGCACAAATGCAGCCACACACACACACCCAACAGCCATCCACCTCACGACAGCCTCCAGCCCATGTCACCAAACGTACACCTCCTACAACCACTACCTCTTCCTCCACTCCCAAGCCCCCTCCATCTACCCATCCTAGTGTTCGTAAGAAACTTTTCCTTGCCAGCCTTGACCTCTTTCCCTCACCTCCCCCACCCCGTCTTTCTCCTAGGGCCCGACTCTTCAGGTCCCAACCTAGCACCTCAGCCACAACATTGGCAGGACCAGTGGTGCCAGTAGTCACCGGATTATAGAGTGCACCAGGCAGCAGGGCAGGCAGTGTGGCAAGGAGCCACAGCACGGACAGTCCCCCACCTGTCAAGCATCAAAAGTTGGCCAGTGCCCGGCGGGGAGAGGGGGAAGACACCAGCCACCAAAGCCGCTCCCAGGGGTACAGGTGGGAGAGTGGAGTCAGCTGCAACACCTTCCAAGGTGAGGAAGGGGCACAAGAAAACCGGCAAGTCTGGGAAGATCAGCACGGCAGAGAAGACCGCCATCAGCCCCGCTGCCCAGGAGCCGACCGCCAGCAGCCCCACTGCCTAAGACAGGACCGCCAGCAGCAGCCCCGCTGCCAAGGAGCCAACCGCCATCAGCCCCACTGGCCCAGACAGGACCGCCAGCAGCAGCCCCGCTGCCAAGGACACCGTCGCAACAAGCACTGCTGCAAAGGACACCGTCGCCACAAGCACCGCTGCCAAGGACACCGCCGCCACAAGCACTGCTGCCAAAGACACCGCCGCCACAAGCACCACTGCCAAAGACACTGCCGCCACTAGCACCGCTGCCAAGGACACCGCCGCCACAAGCACCGCTGCCAACGACACCACCGCAACATGCACCGCTGCCAAGGACACTGCAGCAACAAGCACCGCAGGCCCATGAGCGCCAAAAGCTCTGCCGCTACTGAGGCCGCCACGAGCAGGATGAAGCACTCTGGGCACAAGGCCCCCTCCACAACCAGTGGAGAGTTACATTCACTACCTCAGTCCTTGGCAGGATGAAGCACTCTGGGCACAAAGCCCCCTTCAGAACCAGTGGAGAGTTACATCCACTACCTCAGTCCTTGGCAGGATGAAGCACTCTGGGCACAAAGCCCCCTCCAGAACCAGTGGACTATCACATCCACTACCTTACTCCTTGGCAGGATGAAGCACTCTGGGCACAAGGCCCCCTCCAGAACCAGTGGAGAGTTACATCCACTACCTTAGTCCTTGGCAGGATGAAGCACTCTGGGCACAAGGCCCACTCCAGAACCATTGGAGAGTTACATCCACTACCTCAGTCCTTGGCAGGATGAAGCACTCTGGGCAGAAGGCCCCCTCCAGAACCAGTGGAGAGTTACATCCACTACCTCAGTCCTTGGCAGGATGAAGCACTCTGGGCACAAAGCCCCCTCCAGAACCAGTGGAGATTTACATCCACTACCTCAGTCCTTGGCAGGATGAATCACTCTGGGCACAAGGCCCCCTCCAGAACCAGTGGAGAGTTACATCCCCTACCTCAGTCCTTGGCAGGATGAAGCACTCTGGGCACAAGGCCCCTTCCAGAACCCGTGGAGAAAGACATCCATTACCTCAGCCCTTGGCAGGATGAAGCACTCTGGGCACAAGGCCCGCTCCAGAGTCAGTGGAGAATGTTATCCACTTGAGAGACTGTGGCTTTGCACTCCCCAGGATGAAACAGTGGGCAACACAGCCACTGTAGAGGCTTGAGAGACTGTGGCTTTGCACTCCCCAGGATAGAACAGTGGGCAAGCCACCCACTGTAGAGACTTGAGAGACTGTGGCTTTGCACTCACCAGGATTGAACAGTGGGCATGGGGCCCCCTTGTGGATTTGGCATCGTCCAATCAACCGGCTAAGGCACCCCCCTTTTCCTTCCCCCTGAGGTGCCTGTTTTATTTCTATCTGATGCCCCTGCAGTGTTCTCTCCATCTTGTTTGAGTGTCTTGTGTGGGCCTCGCCCATGCATTTGGGGCCCAGTGGTCCACGGACTTTAATGGTGGAATACCTTGGACTAATATTATTGGTGTATATATTTGTAAATAGTGTATGTATATTTTTTTAATACTGAATTTAATTATATTTCAATGGTTCACCTAATTTCCTTTTGTCTTTGCATTCTTCCGGGGGGATGGGGGTGTAACTGTAATGTATCATGCTGTGTTAGTCTGTGTGTCACCGTTTATTCCCTCCCCTGTGTCGTAGGTGCAGTTCTCACTGTGGTCTTCGCCGCCGCCGTTCGTGCTCCTGGTAGAGGAGCAAAAAGATAAAGGCTGGAAAAATGTGGAGCTCTGGTTCCATGGCGTCCTGGTTCCTCGTGGGGTGTGCAGAGGTGAGCGTTTTCCCTTCGAAGTCCTGTTTCCGCCGTGTTTTTGTTTGCGGTGAATCCGCCCCGGAAAAGGTGGCGGATTGGTAGGTTGTAATTCTGTGGGCGGTACATTGTCCTCCGCCTGTCTGTTGGCGGTGACCGCTGCGCTGTTTGTTTGTACCGCCGTGGCGGTCGGAGTTTTAAAGTGGCTGTCTATGTTGGCGGTTTCTGCCACGGTCGTAATTCCATTTTTCTTACAGCCGGCCTGTTGGCGGTCTTAACACCGACCACCAGGGTTGTAATGACCACCTATATGCTATTACCCCCTTCGCTGCCAGGCCTTTTCCCCCTCAGGTGCCAGGTCTTTTTTTGAGTATGTGGGCAGTTCGCGCTTAGGTCCTCATAACATTTTGACCACATAAGCTACCCATGCCAAATTTGCGTCCTAGGGATTCAAGAGGTACGCAGAGTTTGTGGGTTACAATGAAGGAGACCAAGAAATTAGCCAAAATACAGCAAAAAGTTTTTTTTTTTTTTAAATGGGAAAAAAGGGCTGCCGAAGAAAGGCTTGTGTTTTTTTCCCTGAAAATGGCATCAACAAAGGGTTTGCAGTGCTAAAATCACCATCTTCCCAGCTTTCAGGAACAGTCAGACTTGAATCAGAAAACCACATTTTTCAACACAATTTTGGCATTTTACTGGGACCTATCTAATTTTTACTATTTTTTGTGCTTTCAGCCTCCTTCCAGTTAGTCACAGATATCGGTGTGAGACCAATGCTGGACCCCAAAAAGCTAAACATTTCTGAAAAGTGTACAAAATTCTGCATTTAGCAAGGGGTAATTTATGTAGACACTACAAGGTTATCCTGCAGAAAATAACAGCTGAAATAAAAAAAAAATGAAATTAAGGTGAAAAAAACAGCAATTCTTCTTCACGTTTTACTCTGTAACTGTTTCCTGCCATGTCATTTTTTTAAATCAACATACTGTTACGTATGCTGTACTCTTCTGGTTGTTGGGATATATAGGGTTTGTAGATTCATCAAAAACCTCAGGTACCCAGAGCCAATGAATGAGCTGCACCTTGCAATGGGTTTTCATTCCACACCGGGTATACGACAATTAATCTGCTAAAATATAAACAGTGAAAAAGAGGTATCAAGAATTTGTATTTCCAAAATGGGCACAAGATACGTTGTTGAGAAGCAGTGGTTACTTTCATATCTCTGAATTCCGGGGTACCCATACTAGCATGTAAATTATAGGGCATTTCTCAAACAGACGTCTTTTTTACACACTGCCTTACATTTGGAGGGGGAAAACGTAGAGAAAGACAAGGGGCAATAACACTTGTTTTGCTATTCTGTGTTCCTCCAAGTCTCCTGATAAAAACAGTATCTCACTTGTGTTGCTAGGCCTAATGCTTGCGACAAGAAACGCAACATGGACACATCACATTTTTACATTGAAATCTGACACGTTTCGCTGTAGATTTTGGCCTCTAGCTCAGCAGGCACCTGGGCAAACCTGTGCATTTCTGAAAACTAGACACCTAGGAGAATCCAGGATGGGGTGACTTGTGGGGCTCTCACCAGGTTATGTTACCCAGAATCCTTTGCAAACCTCAAATTTTGGCCAAAGAAAATGCTTTTTCCTCACATTTCGGTGACAGAAAGTTCTGAAATTTGAGAGTAGCAACAAATTACCTTCCACCCAGCGTTCCCCCAAGTCTCCTGATAAAAATGGTGCCTCACTTGCGTGGGTGGGCCTAGCGCCCGTGACAGGAAATGCCCCAAAACACAACGTGGACACATCACATTTTCCCAAAGAAAACAGAGCTTTTTTTGCAAAGTGCCCAGCTATGGATTTTGGCCTCTAGCTCAGCCGGTACCTAGGGAAACCTACCAAAGCTGCACATTTTTTAAAACTAGACACCCAAGGGAATCCAGGATGGGGTGACTTGTGGGGCTCTCACCAGGTTCTGTTACCCAGAATCCTTTGCAAACGTCAACATTTGGCTAAAAAAACACTTTTTCCTCACATTTTGGTGACAAAATGTTCTGGAATCTGAGAGGAAACACAAATTTCCTTCCACCATTCCCCGAAGTCTCCGGATGAAAATAGTACCTCACTTGTGTGGGTAGACCCAGTGCCCGCAAAAGAAAATTCCCCAAAACTCCATGTGGACACATCAAAATTATCAAATACTAAACTACCTGTTTTTGCGGGGGGACCTGTGTTTTTGGTCCTGGGGTCAACAGCCATATAGGAAAACTGATCCTAACCCAAATATTTCTGAAAACTAGACACCCAAGGGAATCCATGGAGGTGTGACTTGCGTGGACCTCCCAATGTTTTCTTACTCAGAATCCTCAGGAAACCTAAAATTTAGCTAAAAAATCACATATTCCCCACATTTCTGTGTGGGATCACTGCACCAGGGCAAATTTCCTACCACCCAACGTTCCCCTGAGTCTACCGGTAAAAATTATACCTTGCTTGTAGTAGGTGGGCCAAGTTCCTGTGACAGGGAAGAGCCAAAAACATGTTGAAATTGAGAGGGAACCAAAGAGGGTCACAAAAAAAACATTTTTAGGCTGACAAGTGCGGCAGAATTTTTATCAGTATAGATGAGACAATGCTGGATGGTAGGAATTTTGTGGATTCCTGCAGATTCTGGAAGGCTCCATCACTAAAATGTGGGAAAAATGTGTGATTTCCAGCAAAGTTGGAAGTTTGCAGGGCATTGAGGGTAAGAAAATGGTGCGGGGTGCATGTGAAGCACAGCACCCTGGACTAACCCAGATGTTTAGTTTTCAGATGTGTCTAGGTCTTGTGGATTTTTCTAAATGGCAGCGTCCCAAAGTCCAAAAAGTGCAACCCTTCCAAGTGGGACAATTGTGAGAGTTAGCCAAGCTCTCATGGTCCAAATGTAAAACCAAAACCCAAAATAATCAAATGTCCTCTTGCTTGCTGTGGGATAAGATGTTTTAGTGTGTGAGGGGAGAGCTGAAAGACTGTTACCCCCTTCTGTTGGGATGGGGGCATAACCATGCCCATACAGGTTAGTAGCCACAACCACAAATTTTTTTTTTAATTCCCTGGCTTCTAGTAGTCTTTCTGCCCCCCGGGGTGTGGATCAGGGGTAATCGCCTATCTGCCCACTTGTGGGCAGAATCATTTTGCCCCCTTTATTTAGGGTGGGGGTATGGCCATACCCCCAGCCTCTTATTTTGAAAAAAGAATCTTCCCTGGTCTCTGGTGGGCTTTCTGCCTCCCTCAGGGGCAGATGGGCTTTCCAAAAATAGGCCAATCTGCCCCCAAGGGAGGCAGATATGACCAACAGTAATGTGCCCCCATGGGAAGCGACCCTTGCCCAGGGGGCTGCCCCCCAAACAAAACACACACACAACAATCCCTGGTTCCTAAGTGGTTTCTGCCCCCCCAGGGGCAGATCGGTCTAAATGAAATAGGACGATCTATCCCCAAGGGGGGCATAAGTGGCCTAAATACAATTTTCCCCCCAGGGGAGCGACCCTTGCCTAAGGGGTCACTCCCCATACACAAAAATATAAAGTAAATTAAAAAATATATATATCGCTGGTGTTTAGGGGTTTCTGCCGCCCCCTGGGGGAAGATCGGCCTAATTATAATAGGCCCAGATTGGCCCAATTATAATAGGCTGATCTGCTCCCAGGGGGGTAGGAAAGGCCTAGAAAAATATTCCCCCTCCCCCCTGGAGCGGCCATTGCCCAAGGGGCCTCCCCCTTATGCGCGAGTATTAAAAAAAAAGTCCCTGGTATCTAGTAGTTGCTTCCCCCCTTGGGGGCAGAGTGGCCTAATAAAAATAAACTGATCTGCTCCCAAGGGGGCAGAAATGGCCAAATACAATTTGCACCCCAAGGGAACGACCCTTGCCTAAAGGGTCGGTCCCCATACATAAAAAAAGAAAGTAAATAAAAATGTATATATATCCTGAAGATATCGGATGATTGGAGGCCTTCCTTGATAGGGCAAACATACCGTGTCTTTCAGATGAGGGTAGAGCACTCCTAGAGGGTGACATTAGCAAAGAGGAGATACAGCAGGCAATGGCCAACCTTTCTTACCATAAGGCACCCGGTGAAGATGGATTTACATCAGAGTTCTATAAATGGACAGGAGCAGATACTGTAGATGCATTATACAAGGCATTTCGAGGGGCTGACCAAATGGGTACATTACATCCTCTTTCCAACAAAGCCTCTATAGTAGTTATACCCAAGCCGGGCAAAGACCCTCTTCTATGCGATAGCTATCGCCCTATATCCATTCTTAATGGAGAAATCAAGATACTGGCAGGGATTCTGGCATCTCGCCTCAGGAAGGTCGTCCCTTCTTTAATCCATCATACCCAAGTGGGTTTTGTCCTGGGCCGTTCGTCAAGGAATCACCTTCGCACATTATTCCACGCTATTTGGACTGCCCGGGATTCACAGGAAGAGGCCCTTGCCCTCTCACTTGATGCTGAGAAGGCGTTCGATCGAATAGAGTGGTGTTACCTCTTCGAAGTATTGCGCAGTTTTGATCTAGGGACGAATTTTAACAACTGAGTACATTTGCTCTACGACTCCCCGACAGCCCATGTAAACTGTGGCTGGTTCCTTTCTGATGTTTTTTCGGTCAGTAGGGGGACATGCCAGGGCTGCACTCTGTCCCTGTTATTATTTCTTTTTGCCGTGGAGCCTTTAGCGGCACTGACACGCAATTCCAACCTTATATCCGGTGTCCCGGTCCCAGGAGGCCTATCCACCATTTATTTGTATGCTGATGATATTCTCCTCACCCTCACCGACTTATCCACTTCTCTTCCAGCTCTTCGAGCTGTTCTGGTGGAGTTTGAGCATTTTCAGGCTACCGGATCAAATGGCACAAAAGTGAGGTGTTACCACTGTCTCCAGCAACAGTTTGTGCTTCAGTCCAGGGACTCCCAGTTAAATGGAAACTGTCATGTCTTTGTTATTTGGGCATTGATGTCAACAGAGGTTTGGACAACATGGTGGCGGACAACCTGGATCCTTTAATTTGCAGTATGAAACGGGATTTTGCGAAATGGACCCATCTGGGCTTCTCAATGTGGGGTAGAGTTCAGGCGGTGCGAATGGTGACCTTGCCATGTTTCTTATATGTTTTAGGTATGCTGCCCATACGAATACCCCTGTCCCTCGTTTGAGAGATTGATTGTCATATCCAGTCTTTTGTTTGGGGATCCATGCGTCTGCAGTTGCCCCGAACCACTTTACTTACCAGGCGTGAGTATGGAGGTTTGAGTCTCCCCTCTGTAGAACATTACACTTTGGCACTACACCTCTCACAGATGGTCTATTTACTCCCAGGAATACGGGATCTGCCACATTGGGTGGAAATTGAACGAATGCTTTCATGTGCTGAATCGGGAATCCAGGTTATATACAACGCAGATCCGATCTCCCACCGAATTCACAACCCTATGATTGGAGCCATGAGAACTGCATGGCGGCAACACACCGCTTATTGAACTTAGATCCCCACATACACGACAGGACAATCATCTGGGGCAATAAAGGTTTTCTCATTGGGGGAAAGACCATTTTTTGGAAGGACTGGGGCTTGAAAGGTCTCACAAGGGTAGATCAGTTCCTTACAGGGGAACAGATGGAAGACATTCCCTTAACTTAAGGAGGAATTTGGTCTCCCCGAACATCACTTGTGGCGTTTTATACAGCTCAAGCACTGAATGATGAGTCGTCTTGGGAACCCCCCTTGACGACTCATTCAATCCCCAATACTTCATTACATGGAAACCTGGGGGCAACTGAGGGGGGCTATATTAGGCCTCCAAGCCTTGCTAAATCGATATCTCTTTTCAATCCCCCTCCTGGTATCCCTCAAGAATAAGTGGGAGGCACGTCTACAGGTCGAGTACGACTTGGAGGACTGAGTGGATATAATCGAGGCCAGAGACCGTAAAGCCCGAGAGGCCAGCTCAAAATTCTGTCACGGGGAGAGGATCTCTGCAATGTTTCAAGCTGCCTCCCATGAGCATCTTATTTATGACCTGCAGGATAAGACAGACGTATTTCTACAGACATGGACACCCTTTCTCTCTGGGCTGGTGAACTGATTATCCCCCATGCGGGATATGTCACAGATGCTCCAATGGCACTGCGCCTTTCCGATAATCTTAACCTTATCATTATACCTCAGTACAAGTTAGTCCTTATTATCCTTCTTTATTCCGCGTTGGACTCCCCCGAGCACGCACACACATTCTCTTCAGTTATTTCTCCGACCCTCCCATGTCAATACTGACCACTCCTCTACACCTCTCCCTCCTTCCCTTCTGTATGCTGGTCTTTCATAGACGTCTCTCCTGTTTTCCTTCCTCCTCCCCTTTGGGTCCATTGCCCCCCCCCAGTCGCTATTACTATTGTTATTACTATTACTATTACTATCATCATCATTATCATTATCATCTTCACTATTATTATCATCCTCATTCACATTATCATTATTCCTCTCGTTATCATGCTCATTTTTATTGACACCTTTTCCCGGTTTCTGTCCTCTCTATTTTTCCTTCTACCTTTCCTTCTGCCTTTGCCCTTTCTCTTTCTTTCTTTGATGTTCTCCTCCTCTCCCTCCTTTTTCTCTTCAGCTACCATTTCTTCTTCTCCTTATTCAGCTCTGTTTTTCTTTATTTGTCCTTTTTTAACCCAATTTTGTATACATTCCTATTTTGTCAGATATATTTCCTTTAACTATGACTATATCCGTGTCATTGCACATCACTATTTAGAAATTCTCACTTCTCTCCTTCACATGGCTACCACTGAGGCACTCATTTCCTCCAATATCCCTTCTTTTATGTCTCATTTGGGGTCTTTCTTTCTTTAAGCCCAAAGGAGGAGTATTATTTCCCTCCAGGGGTCCCATAGGCCATCATGTCCCATCTATAGTCAGATGTCCCCAGCTTGGAGGTTCTACAATGTTATCTGCCCACAGCGTTTTGATGCCCCTTTTAATTTCCTCCCCCACTCAGCTGGGGGTCTTTGTAGCTACGGGACCTCTAATGATGGGGCAGGTTGGAGAGGGCGGGTTTATTAGCCCTATTAGGAATACAGATATCTGTGTCCTCTCTGAAGGCCTGAGATGAGGTAGATAATTACATAACTTTACATAATTGTAAAATGGTGACGTTGACTTGCTCCTATAAGCACATGTAATGTTATTCTATTCTATTATATTATATTATCGCATTTCCCTATTGCGATCCGGCGTTTTGGTACTGTATTATTTTGTTATTGTATTATAGATGCTCCATATGGTATATTTCAATAGATGTTGCATATCTTAGAAATTATTATTAGGTAGCAGACATTTTCGGGAAGCTTTACCTCCATTGATTGTCTCTATTGTTTCACTTGTTTGACGTCTCACTGGTGTGGCCCTTTCAGGTTTTCAGTTGTATGATCCATACAGATTTTAGGGGCTTACTGCTTGTTCTCTGTTTCTGTATGCTGTATACTGTTTTGAAAAATGACAATAAAAATATACCACACAAAAAAAAAAAATCCATTTAAAGGCATGTGTGGTAAAGGCAACATTGCAAATGCATTGCATAGTAAATGCATTGTTGCAAAATGGCTTTTACATGTACTCGCATAGATTACTGTAAAACATGTTACCTTTACACTTGTGTACAGGTAATGCATTTGGAAGTTAGCACTTCTGGCATGGTTTGAAACTTCCCAAACCTGTTCTAAATTTTCTCTAAACACAGTAGTACACTTACAAAAAGAAAAGTAAGATTTTCATCTCTAATTCGGGGGTTAAAACTTCAAACTCATACAGTTGAGTTTACAGGAGATGTGAGTTTGGCACTCTGTGCCCAATACAGGAGTGCTCTTTTTATTTGAAGGCCAGAACCTTTCCCTACAAACCAGGCTAAGGCTTGGCTCACTGTTGGGCGAGGTATTGTGTTCAATTAGTTCCACCAAAAAATAATTATTTTTGCTGGCACCCTTTTTCGATCAGAATTGTAAATTATAACCAAATGCAAACATTTTCAGAATCGAGAACTCCATGTAATTCCAGAATCAGGTTAAAAATGTAGTTGTGAACATGCATAGGATGTTCTTAAAAGAAGATCACTAATACAGCCAATATGTACAAAATTATAACCGCTACTAAGAAACTACAACCATAGAAAATACCCTAATCCGTTCTGATAAAACGCTTTTATTATTTCTGCAAACGAATGAGTATATGCAGGCAATAAAAGTTGTCTAATACAAATTAAGAACAATTTCTACAAACATTACCATAGGTAGGACAATGACTTATTGGAAGATTAATGACTTTTGCTTTAGAAGTTACTTTGTCGCCGGTAATGATATTTCTGACCCATTTTCTAAAAAAACGTTGGTTTAGATTTTGTAACAGAGTTGGATTAATGGATGCATGTTACAGTAAATACTATTAATAATGCAGAAGAAATAAGCACAGGTTCATTTTATTACTATTGTTGCCTCCAGAAATGTTCTGGGATAGATGGCACTTTCCAAAATTATTACAGTGACTATGCCTATCTTTCCTACAGAATCAGGGTGTAGGACCCTGTTCACGAAAGAAAGAAATGCATCATTTTCGCACAATTTTAATGCACTTAGTAATAGTACAGCACTGCTTGCGGCTTTCAGTGTGCTGTGCAGGGTGATGGATAGAGATTCCTGCCTGCTATTTGCCAAGAAGGGACACCTTTTCATTATTGCATGCTGAGGGAGTGTAATTTGACAAAGGGTAGCTATTTTCGAAACATCAGTAAACCCCTCCTGCCAATGTAAAAACAGATGAGAATGTCTTGGAAAGAAACTTTGCACATTTCTCCCCGTTTCTTGTTCCTAGATTAGCAGTGGCAGAATCCTTACGTACTGCTGGATTAGGAAAAAGTGTGCCCATTCATTATGGATTAAGCAGGGATATAATCAAAAAGAGTCCTCTCAGATCGGCAAGATGATATTCCACATTTTAGAAGAACCAGAGACCAAGCCCTGCGGCCCAACCCCACAACATATGGGCAAAAGCCATAAGGAGCAACCCATTCCCACTGTGCATTGCCGTAATGAGACGTATGTATTATGGATTTTCTGATAGTCCAGTAGTTGTTGACATCATGACCATATTTTATAAATCTTTTGCGAATTATATGAAATCTCTGCACTAATGCCCTGCGGGATTAAACAATTTGTATGTCTAAACAAATTGAACTGATCAGACATTTTGAGTCATTGAAGTGCTCCCGACATGGGGCCTGATTTACATCTCGGCGGAGAGAATACTGTGTCACAAATGTGACGGGTATCCCGTCTACTGTATTACGATCTGCATAGGTTATAATGGGATCATAGAACGGCAGACAGGCTATCAGTCACGTATCACACCAGGATCTAAACCAAGTCCATTGTCCATGGTCATAATTTTAGCTCCAACAAAGGGAGTGCCCTGACATAGCTATTATATGGGAACTTTTAAAGCAGATATATGGTTTAAGTTCTGATGACACCTGTATACTTACAACTGGGTCCGAATGTCGACTCATATCACTTGTTGTAATGGGATTGAGTTTCAATTGGGCTTACAGTTAATTAAAGGCTTTTTCCACATGTACTACTTTATATACACAAGCTGATTTTTATGTGTTTTCATGGCTTTGTACACATTTTCACACCACAATGAGCACTGCGCCTTCTGCACTCTTTTTATTTATTGCATGTTGAATATGTTGAATTTACCTTACATAGACAGACCATGTGAAATTTTGAAACAGAACATTGGGGGGCAGATTTACTAAAATTTGACACAGCACACCACAGCACGAGAACTTGCTAAGCTGAGCTGCATTAAATGGAGAGGGCTGGAATGTGCCATATCTACTATTATATGATACAATCCTGCTCTCTCTCTGCACTAGCACATTAATGGCTGCCTAGCTCCAACACAAACACCCTTATGTCATGGTGCAAGGGTGCCTGTGTTGTACACAGGATTGCTTTAGTGCAGGGACACCTTCCTCCACAAACACAATCCCCTGAGACTTTTTCCTTTTTCTATGTTTGCTGCAGAATGCAACACACATACAAAGAGGAAAAAATGAGAAGAAATAAACATATATTTTTCCTTGTTATGCCTTCCCTGGGAAGGCTAGCATTTTGATGCATTCCCATGTATACTATTGTTAGAAATGCATCAAAAACAATGGGTAGATGCCTGGAAATACCCACTCTCCACCAATGGAACGCATTACCTGGGCAGAATATTGGAAGGCAGCAACTTGCACTGCCTTGAGTTATTCCAGAGGTATTATACCACGCAGAGCCATTCAAGGTGGCTCTCACTTAAGGGCTTGGATTGCACTTGCATCAATTTGTGTGACACAGGGTCAACCCAAGTTCTTGGTAAGTCTGGGGCTGAGTGGCTAGTAGGATTAGAACAGAAACAAGACAATGTCAATAGTTTCAGGCACAATTTACGCAAGCGTGTATGTAAATCAATTCCACTGAGCAAATTTGTACAGTATAGTATAGCACAAATATAAACCCAAAATGTGCTTGGTTGCATCCATGGGCCTATAAAGTGTCTGGAAAGTAGCACGGAAAATTGTAAAAACCTCAAACAAGATCAAACAGCAAGAGTACAGCAACTTGGAGACTGAAAAAAGCTGTTTCTAAAATATCCTTTAAAAATGCTCCAAACACAAACAGTCTCAGTGAGCAATACTCCAGCCTAAGATGTTTAAAAGGTACGGAAATGCACATTAATCAATCACTTCTCTCTCTCTCTCTATGTCTCTCTCTCTGCCTCTCTCTCTCTCTTTCACACGCACACACACATACAAACATACACAAAATGGTGGGC
This sequence comes from Pleurodeles waltl, assembly GCF_031143425.1. Classification (NCBI taxonomy): domain Eukaryota; kingdom Metazoa; phylum Chordata; class Amphibia; order Caudata; family Salamandridae; genus Pleurodeles; species Pleurodeles waltl. The sequence goes on from NC_090448.1 coordinate 848,608,148, forward strand.
AAGCACATGGGGAAGAAGGTGTCTGAGAACACAAAAGCATGTTTGGCAACATGGTCTTGGACCCCTGGATCCACCACTACCACAGCTACCAACAGACAGTACTGAATATGTGAAATAAATATAAATACATTCATGGACTACAGAAGACAAAGCTTCAAACAATGAAACACCCACCACAGTATAATCACAAATCTGAAAACAATCACAATCACAGAAGGACATATAAATATAACCCTGGTCCTCTATCATCCCAAAAATGTCTATTGAATTTGTCTTGTTATCCCTTAATCTCACATGGGGCTGCAATCCCTAGCTCAGTGGTTCCCAACCTTTCGACTTCTGTGGACCCCCACTTTATCATTACTGGAGCCCGGGCCCCCCACTAAATCTTTATTGGAATTTAGGGACCGCCCCCAAGTCATTACTGAAAGATAGGGACCTAATCGGTTAATATTATCTAATTTTCTAAGCAGTCGCGGACCCTGAGGAGGCTTTGTGGACCCCCAGGGATCCCCCGACCACAGGATGGGAACTCCTGCCCTAGCTAGTCCAAACTCCAGGCCTTACAGTTGTAAAGTAAATTTGAAAAAAAATCCTTTAATGCTGGTCTCTGCCTTCTTTCAGATATCAAACATTTTGAAAATAACTGCACAGAACATATTTGATTCTGCCAAGCAAAAAGATGCAAAAATACGAAGTGTGGTTGAGAGCAATCAAAAGAGGAGTGATGCTTCCTCTCAGGAATCCAAATCCAAAACGACCAAGGTTTTAACAAAGAACCCAAGAGTATGTGAAAGTTGCTACTCAATCTATGGTAGCCACACTCTCTATGAAAGAAAGAAAGAAAGAAAGAAAGAAGGAAAGAAAGGAAGGAAGAGAAGCAAAGATGTGTTTCAGACAAAAAATGAACCTGATAGGTCCACTTAGGTAAAAATTCAACTCAAAATAATTTTTTGAGTTGATTATGGGTGCTTGGAGATAAAACAACAGACCCTCATGTTCAGGTTGTCTTCATCATTTCTGTGTTTATGCTATAAGATTATTACCTGAATTAAATCTAATTTACCCAATATGCATTAATGTCATAATCTTGGGTATTATGACCCATGTACATCACACAAAATACAGGAAATTACATCAGATCATGCTAATGTAAAGATAATTTTGCCCATGTTTATTCTATTCTAGATGGTTGCCTCTTAGGAGCTAGTGACCCTCTGACAAGGGGTACATTTTGTGCTTCTGTATTATTCACTAAATTCGCCTGCTCAAGTGGGGTTAGAACTGTTGCTTTTGCCTTGTCTTTGCTTCACTTACATGGTAAGCATTGTGATTTCCTCATTGTCCTTGTTCCTCTTTCTCAATCTGGTACACAGAGTCCTGACATGGATCTCTGCAAGTTTACTTTAAAATGACTCAGTGGGAATGTATAATGGAAGCCCAGGTTGAAACAATGAGATATTCACCTGATCGGGCTGACCCCAGAGGAATGTCCATTGAACTTAAAGAACTATAGAACCCTGTATGCCAAGGTTAGCTGATTGGTGATTTAGAAGTGGACTTGGCTCCCTCAGCTACAGATGTATGAAACTGGTTGACAAAATTAAAAAAGCACAGGGAAGTGCATGCTTCACAAGTGCTATATTGAATGAATTACATAGACTCAAATGGCGGACCTCAGTAATAATGCAGTGCGATACCTGGCACATTACTGAGCCCATATAACTAGCTTGGACAAGACTGCTCCAGAACCAGCTCTGTGCTGATAAAGGAAGGAACATGGGGCTGCCTGTCAATGCCTGTGGTGCAGTTCTAAGCCTGCCACCTCACAGCACACTGCATCTGGAAATTGCAAAGAGACACAGCACATATCTGCCATTTCCACCTCACTTTGCTATCACCATCGCATGTGGATCCTAGCAGAAAATGTGCTCGTACTCTTGCCATTAGAAGTTAAACCAAAATATAGCCCCTTTCTAAATGATAGGCAAGGGAACTTCTTTCAAGTGAATGTTTGTCTAGTGGCATTATTAGAATAAACCCATCTACTGCGGCTTCCCCTCATCATCTTATTTTATTTGGTGGTGGCATATGTAACATTTGCCTTTATGTTGCTCTTGGTTGTTTTAAGGAAAGCACAAACTCGACCCAAGCTATGTTGCTCCGGACAGAATAGCATATTTGTAGTGTGTGCGGGTGGCTGCAAGATAGAGGTATTCAAGGCCTGGAGGAGGAATGGATACTTTTCTGCACCTTCAGTACCCTAGGCAGAGTCCTGCAGATGAGCTACTGTGACAGAGGAATTTGTACTGTTTTCCGTCTCCGGCTGCATCACTGTTCTTATAGCTGCCTATGGGGGACTACAGCAACCGTCCAGCAATGTGAGACTGGAAGGATGGCTCTGAAAAGCAGAGAGCCCTCTTAAGTGCACTGGACTACCTGCGAGCACAGACGCATTCCCACTGTATTGCCATCTTTATAGTTGCCTGTGGGGGGCTACACCTTCCATCCAGCAACGCAAGCCCGGGAGGACGGCTCTGACAAGCAGAGGGCACTCTTAACCTCATTGGGCTTCCCACAGGTGCGGGACCTGCTCTTGCTGGATTGCCATCTTTGTAGCTGCCTGTGGGGGACTACAGCTTCCATCCAGCAATGCAAGCCTGGAGGATGGCTATGATTACAGAGATCCCCCTTAAGCGCATTGGGGTTCTGGGAGGTGCGAGAACTGCTGTGGCTGCATTGCCGTCCTTCTAGCTGCCTGTGGTGGGCTACAGCTACCAGCTAGCAATGCTAGCCCGGGAGGAGGGCTCTGACTAGCAGAGAGTGCTATCAAGTGCATTGGGCTTCCTGCTGGTGCAGAACTCGCTCCGGCTGCATTGCTGTCCTTGTAGCTGCCTGTAGGGTGCTACAGCTACCATCCAGCAACACAATCCGAGGTGTGGGGATCAGACAAGTAGGGAGCGCTCTTAAGCACATTGGGCTTCTCACAGGTGCAACGTTCACATATGAGGTGCTTGGGGGCATGACCGGGTGAAGACTGGGCCCGTCATCGACCACAAGAGGCCAGGCTTGGCCACTTCTCTTGTCTCCTGGTGAAGATATCCCTGCGGTGAGCTGCAGTTCATCCTTATTATTATTACTCCTGTCTGAGCTGTTCCTCCCTCGTGGGATAATCATTCCAACATTAGTCCTATTTTGGGAGAGTGTGTGGAGGATCATGGGAAAGAGAAAGTTACTTGGGGACAAACACAGTGATAACACCCCCAATGCACAACACTGGATTCTATTATCCTTGGACATGGGGAACGCCCTGTATATAGCTCTCTGAGGGAATCAGATCAGCACAGTATGGGGGACTACAGCTACCATTCAGGAACTGATTCCAGGAGGATGGGTTCTGACAAGCAGAGAGAGCTCTTAAGACCATTGGGCTTCTCAAATATGCAGCACTCACACATGACATGCTTGAGGTGCCATGCTACAGCTGGGCCCTTCACAGCTGTCTGCTTCTGAAGATTCCAACTACACCTGAAATGAGGTGCTCAAAAAATATAAAGTCATCATAGTAGGTTGCATAACTCTCTTAGTAGAAAGCATTGGGAGTTTGGAGAATACTGTCGTGGAACTTACTGGATTAGTGCTAGACGTTGCATCCTTGACGTGGTCTCCACTATCTTTTTTAAATCTGCTTCCCATGTTTTGACTCTGTGCTGGACACTGTTTTTGCTGGTTTTGGTACTCTGGGAACTTTACCACTGCTGAACAGGGCTAAAGTGCAAATGCTCCCTGTGTAAATTGTATGTGTAATTGGCTTTTCCATGATTGGCACATTTGATTTATTAGTAAGTCCCTAGTAAAGTGCACTAGAGGTGCCCAGGGCCTATAAATCAAATGCTACTAGTGGGCCTGCAGCACCGATTCTGGCACTCACATGAGAGTAGTCCAGTAAACATGGCTGGGACCTGCTACAGCAGCGCCTGTGTGTGCGGTTTTAAACTGCCAATTCGACCTGGCAAGTGTACTCAAACCTTCCCTTTCCATGCATGTAAGGCATCTCTAAGGTAGGCCCTAGGTAGACCCATTGGCAGGGTGCAGTATATGTTAAAAGTGGGACATGTACTGATGTGTTTTGCATGTCCTAACAGTGAAATACTGCCAAATTCGTTTTTCACTGTTGCAAGGCCTATCTCTCTCATAGCTTAACATGGGGGCTGCCTTTAAATATCTTTTATGTGCAGTTTCCCTTTGGGAGCAGATAGAGATGTAGAGTTTGGGGTCTCTAAACTAACAATTTATAAATACATCTATGGTAAAGTTGGATTTTAGATTGTCAGATTGAATATGCCACTTTTAGAAAGTAGGCATTTTCTTGTTTAAACCATTCTGTGACCCTGCCTGCTTGTGTATTCCCTATCTGGGTCAGACTGACAGTTGGGCTATTTGTGAATCTCCACTAGACAGTGACACAAAGGGTCCTGAAGTGTAGCCTGCATATTCTGATGGTCCATCTGGGCTAGAGTGGAGGGAGGAAGGGTCACTTACACCTGAAAGGGCTGTGCCACCCTCACACAATGCCGTCTCCAATCCCCTGGTGTGAGTCTGGAGCAAGGGCTGGGCAAGGCAGGATCTTTTGAACAGAGACTTTCCTTTGAAGTTTGCCTACTTCAAATGCAGAAAGGGGTATAAGTAGTGGACCCAAAACCCCAGAATTTCAGATTACTTCTGGAACCAAAAGGAACCTCTGCCAAGGAGAAGAGATGGAAGAGGAGTACTGCCCTTTGCCAATGACTGTGCTTTGCTGGGTTGGCCTGCAGTTTCTGCTTCTGTCTGAGAGAGGACAAAGACTGGACTTTGTTGTATATTCCTGCTTGTGAAGTGTCTCCAAGGGCTTAGACTGAGCTTGTCTCCTGTTTTGAAGTCTCAGGGCCATCAAAGACTTCCTCTGCCAGCACTTGGACTCTCTGATGAGACTCCTGATCTACCAAGTGGTGCCCTATCCAGTCCCAGGGCCCTTGCAAGGTGAAGCTGGTAGTACAAGGACTGAAATCCACGCAGAGGAAGCCATGCGGGGAACATTTTGACGCACCACCTGCAACGCGGTGCACCACCCGCCTAGCGGCTAAAATCAATGCGCAGCGCATATCACGGCTGGGAAATCAATGCATCACCTGCATCGCAGCTGGAGAAATTATGCAACTCCCACTTGCGGGTGGTGAAAATGACGCAACCCTACATAGTGCAGTTTTCAATCACTGTGAGGCCGGATTTCATACGCATCATTGCTGGGCATCAAAATCATTGTGAACCTGCGTGGATCTGAGGTGCCCTGTCTGGAAATCGATGCAACGGGAGAAAAACTATGCATCACCTACCCGATCAAAGAGGAAACGATGCACAGCCTCACTTGCAAGTAAGGAATTGAAGCATCGCTCACTTTTCTGGCTCACGCTCGCCCATGCGGCTTTATTTTTGACGTTAACCAGAACTTTGTGTAACAACAACAATTCCACTGTTTTCTATGAAGTAAGAATCTATTATTTTGAAAATTCATAACTTTACTTGTGTATGTTGGATTTTTGTTGTTTTGGTCTTGTTTGATTTGGATAAATATGGCCTATTTGTTAAACGAGTGTGGTGTCCATTTTGTTGTGTTTTCACTGTATTACTGTATGTGTTGGTACAAATAATTTACACATTGACTTTGGGATAAGCCTCACTGCTTGTACCAAACTACCAAGGGGGTGAGCATGGGTTATCCAAGTGTGCATCTCTTTTATCCTGACTAGAGTGAGGGTCCCTGTTTGGACAGGATGCAAACTGACTGCGAACCAGAGACCCCATTTCTAACAGTTAGCTGTAGGTTAGACCAAAGTTTTTATTCCAGCTAGTCTTGAAGGGCATGTGGGATCAGGGGAACCCAGTGTTGCTGCTTCTGTGTGACTTGTGTGTCCAGTGCAGATGGGCCCTCTCCTTCAGCAATCAACAAACCTTTACCCCAGAATATGTATGGTTCTTCAGGTGCCTTGAGTAGGCAGAATGGACTACCCTGGGGCTAGATGTTTGAGCACTGTTTATGCTTGTAACAATGCAGGCATTGTCCGGCTAATTGTGGGCATTCAGCCTTGACTTAACCTCCCTCCTGATTGTAGTCCTTACATGGCAGTAATGACTGGGGTGCCACCCCTTCCCGCCCACATAGAGGAATCTTGCATTCAACTCAAATCAAGGTATGCCAATGGCTAGCCTAAAACTTGCATTTTAACATCAAGCAGTATAAGATTATCATTTTTGTAAAGAGGGCAGAGTGGATATGCCCGATGCCCAAGAACTAGAAAGCATACTGTGTAGTCAACAACTGTAGGTACCCTCGCCTGGTTCACTGTTTAATCTCAAGTAACATGAAGGACAAATCCTTGATTGCTTCATCGATGTTCACCTGATAGGGTTCGTCTATAAACACTTCCAACCCAGGATGCAACTCAACCCCTTATGTTTTCCCCCAGGGCTCATGGATTTGTTAGACCTCCAATTCCAAATTCAAATTGAATTTCTTCTTTGCCTATCTTGGATTCCAATGACTGACTTGTATTGGCACCAGCTTCACCTATGAATGTAACAAAGTCATCAACTGCCCATTCAGTCCCTGCTGGACCCTTCTCAGTATGTTTGGTTGCCTCAAATGGTCCTTCCACTATGTGGATTAGCTGGAATATGCAGAATTTGACACAGCTGGACTTAATCAGCAATTTATATATTATAATGCTACAAGAAACCTCGCCCTTAGAGGAAATTATGTGGGATGGTTTTGAAAGTTGTATAATTCCTGCTGTTGTCTCACCTGGTGATAGAGAGTGGGTAGGTTTAGCTATTCTGATCTGAATCTCAAACTTTAATAAAAGTGACCTAATTGTATGTAACAATGATGGAATCCAAATTTTGTAGATCACTTTATCTAATTTGTTTAACTTTCTTCTTGTTAATTTTTATAATGCAATAGTTGACATAGGAAGCCAGATTGGCACTTTGTTCAAGGCATTATTTTTTCTTAAATCAAGGTCCTTAAGCCCTCCAAAACCTTCTTTGTGGTGGTAGGGGGTGATTTTAATTTCAAGCTTGGTTTTAATTCCATGTTTTATAATCCTCTCTTGAAAGATGACAACACTTTATGCACCCAAGCATATGATTGAAGGAGTTTGAAGCTACTTAACTCTCTATGTGGTATTGGCTTGTTTACCATTGTGGAAACTTTGGGAGACCACCTGAGCAGGACCTCTACCTTTGTTAGGGTAAATGTACAGCAATTAATAATATCTTTATCTCAAAGAATCTGTTATCAATGGCCGATTCGGGGGGGTGATTAAGAATAGCTTTAGTGACCATAATCCTCTTGAGCTTATCCTTAACCTCCTTGATTGTATACAGCCCTCCATCTTTCTTGATGTAACTGGTCTGTCCCGAAGGATAGGGAGTTAAAGTTAAGTTGGAGAGCTGTTCATATTCCCACCTTGCTGATCTCAACTGTTGAGTCTAATAATGATATTTTTTTAAATCACTTATTAACTCTTAAACCCTCACCTCCTGACCTTCTAGATGCACCTAGGGCTCTGTGTTCAGAAACTGAACTATCTGAGCTGTCAGAAACATCATATCTGGTCACTCAACTGCTAATGGGGCCCCTAAATAAGGGTGGTTTGACAACAATTGCTGAATCACTAACCAAAGATTATGTGACACTCTCACTGTTAAGTATAGGAATCAACAGCATAATACTGAAGCAAGGTCAGTCTACAAACAATCAATTAAAAATAGGAAATCATTAAACTTGGTAGCGTTTCGATCATGTGTAAAGTAAGGGATACAAAGGGCTTTTGGGACATTGTTAATGACAGGGGGTTTTCAACACCTGCGTCAGAAAGGCTGAGAACTAACAATACCCCAAATAAATTGGTAGAACATTTTGAACTGATCTATTCATATGGGAGAAGCTCCATGTTAGATGAAGCAGAAAGAGTACCACAGTTCCCATTGGAAACTGGGTTTGGGTTGGATGACGTTTCTGCCACAATATTGGCTAGCCCCTCAAATAAGGCCCCGGGCCCAAAAGGGCTGCCTATGGATCTTTACCAGGAGAACTGTAGTTGCCTGTAATCACCAATGTTTTAAATGCTACAGTTTCCTCTGCTACCCCTAATTCTTGGCAGACTACTACAATTGTGATTGTATTTGAGAAAGGAAATTGACAAGCCCCTCTTTGCTACAGGTCCTTATAACTTTTGAAGTCTGTGTTTAAGATCATGGGGTGAGTTATTTTGCACAGAATTGAGGACTGGGTGGAGCACTGTGGTTCCCTATGTGCTGCTCAACACGGTTTTAGGACAGGCCTGTGAACCCTGAAAACAGTGTTTCAACTTGCACCTTGTAGGGAAATATGTGATTGCAAAGAATGGCCTGTTTTATTTGGCATTTGTGGACTACAGTAGTGCATTTGACCATGTTAATCCCTCTAATTTGTGTATCATCTTAATTAACATTGCTCTATTCTTACCTTTTGTTGATTTTCTCCTTGCACTGCCGTACGGGGTCAGTCACTTGGTAAGATACGGAACCAAGGGGGAATGCACAGATCCCTTTGGCCTGTCCAGGGGAGTTCACCGGGTCTGTGTTCTGGCCCCTATTTAATTTCTGTCATATATTAATGACCTGCATTTGTTTTTAGTATCATAGGATAAGGACATGCACAAGGTAAAATCAACCTTTGGCGCTAGCTTACTCTAAGCTGACGAAGCAGTACTCCTTTTCTGAATCCCAAATGTTCTTAGGGACCTTATTAATGCCTTTGTTGTTTTATAGACAATCTAGATTAAGAAACAAACATTGGTAAGACGCATAACATGGTTATAGGGAATCAAAACAGTGCCATCAGGCCAATTTCTATAAAGGAAAAAAACATAGCACAGGTTAGCGAGTTTCCCTATCTAAGGGTCACGTTTGATTCCAGGAATAACTGATTACCATGTCTGGCAAACTGTTGTTTGCATCTTAATAGGTCAGTTGGGGTTTTATTTGGACTGGCAGGTAGAGAGGGAAGCATACCTATGCTGCCTCTGCTGGAGGTCTACAGACGTAAGGGGCATATTTATACTTTTTGGTGTAAAACTACACTAACTGCACCTAAAGGTTTAGCACCGGCTTGCGCCATTCCTGAGCATCAGCTGGGGGCCATATTTATGGCATGGCACGAGCCGGTGCAAAGGGTAGGCTGTGTTAGCCGGGTGGGGCTGGCAGTATGGAAGAAGGGGGTTCTGCACCAAAAAATGACTTTAGGCTGGTTAGAGTAAAAAAATATGACTCTAACCAGCCTAGAGTCATTTTTTGATGCAAAACCATCCATACCACATGACTCCTGTCTTACAGAAGACGGGAGTCATGCCCACCACCCCAATGGCCTGCACAGGGGTCCAGTGTCCCCTGGGCATGGCCACTGCACCCTGTACCATGCAGGGGGCCCCAGGTTGGGCCCCTGATGTCACTTTAATTAAAACAAAAAAATGACTTACCTATACTTACCTGGGATGTGGTCCCCCAATCCCTCTGGTGTGGCTGGGTTGTTCATGGGGCTTGAGGAGGGCACCTGTGGACCCATTCCACAGTTCCCTTAACGCCTGGTCTGACCCAGGAATTAAATAATGGTGCAAAGCAAGCTTTGCACCTTTATTTAGCCCTCCATACCACCCGTTTATCGTTTTAGCACAGAGATAATTATGGGGCTTTGGGGTAAGCACTATTTTTTAGATGGGAACGCCTACCTTGCATCTCATTGAAGCAAGGTAGGTTGACGCATCTAAAAAAAGGGTGCAAACTCTAATATTTTGATGTTAGATTTGTCTAATGTCAAAATATAAATATGGAGTTTGTTTTGAGCTGAATTTGCAGAAACAAAAAAACGCAAATTCGGCGCAAATGGGATATAAATATGCCCCGAAGTGTCTACCAGTCTCAACATATGGGGCAGCTTTATGGGATCTTTTGGGACTTTTCTGAACTCCAGCTGCTTTGGTAGATGATTATTAGGCCTTGATCATAGCAGTTCACATTTCTTTCTTCTCAAGGAACATACTTTACATGAAAACCATATAAAACTTCCTCTGCTCCTGCTATGGATGTTGGTCTGGAGCAACCATCAGACATCCCTTATTCATGGGGTGATTTTAGATTTCTAGGATGTGATAATGGCCTTAAGATTCCATGGTTGGGATATATAAAGAGTACTGCTGAGGCGGTGGGCAGCCCCAATCTGTTTTGCTCCCCCTATAAGTTAGATACGGGTGAGTGCATTAAGGTAAAGGAATCATTTATGAGATCTGCCTCTTCTACTTGGTAGGGAAGCAAACTGGGGTAAACTGACTATGAGAGAGTACCTAGCAAGTAAAGCCAGTATTGGACCTGAGCCCTAGCAATTTAAGCCAGTAATGGACCTGAGCCCTATTTCTCCCTGGTGAGGAACATATGGAAATGGTCTGTCCTAACCAAGTTTCGGTTGGGTTCAATCTAAAGTTACCTTTGCTTCCCAAAGGGCCAGTATAGCCCAAAAAACATATTTGCCCATGTGAGAACTATTCTTTGCAATAATTAGAGAATTTTCCTGCTGTTATGAGCGTTTTTGTCAAAGATATTTACTACCCATTCTCAAACCTTATGGGTTCCAAGAATAGAGACAAGCATTTTCTTTTCTTTGCACAATGTATGAGCCGGCTGTGTGCCACTCTTTGGTAGGTGTTTTAAAAAGTGCCCTGTGCTGGCATTATTAAATTCATTTTTAGACTCTTTTTTAGCCTTTCAATGTACCTTGTTTCATGATGGTGGGCATATGTTATGAACGCCCATTGATATGTATGGATATTTGTAGAATTTATGATATGTATTTTTATTGTTGTTCTTTTATGATTATTGTGCAATAATCAAATATAGATAGATGATGATGATATTGTTGGAGAACTTTATATGAGCACCAGTTATATCACAAAAGGACACATTATTATTATTATTTTGTATGAGGAGATTACACATTTTTGCCCAAAATCACAGGATGTTGAGCAGATGCCAAAAGTTAAACCTGGTTCCCCAGCTACACAGCAGACATCTCTGTCCATTGTTCCACATCCTCTCCCTGTTGCATAAAAATGTGCAGAACATGAAAGCAATCAATGCTTAGTGATGAAAAAAGGTTAATCTGTAATGTCTTGCTGAGCAAATAGCATCTATTTTCCTGAAGAAAATATTTACCAAGTTAATAGCCTTATCAACCAACATTAGGGAGACCCAATAAATGGCCCCGGATCTTCTAAAACCTGGGACTCCAAGAATAAAGATATGTGCAGAATTCAAGACTCTTGCAGGCCAAAATGAGGCAATGTGCATGGATCACATGTTGGCCGTACAATGAGCATTATAAATTGCTCTTTTAATTGGCAGCAATTGCTGGGTGTGGGGACAGGGGTCATATAATCCCAGCATTTGAATGAAACAATACTTGAACTGAAACATTATGAAGCTGCTGACAAATGTATGAGGTCAGGTTAGAATAAACATACCACACACTTGACAATACCATTTTTCATACTGCTTCTACAAATGTGATCTTAATTCAGGCAGGTGTGAAACCATTGGTAGACATTTTAACTGAATTACTGGAATGTAGAAACTTTAAGATCAGACAGTTAGGTTTCTTTGGGCCTGGTCAATTGCAGAACTCCTGACCATAACATTGGGCCAAGGTGGGAAAATTGCAACATAATTTTTCCTCATTATTCATTATTTTTCACCTTGACAATGCCCAAAAACATCACCTATATCATAATATATGAACTGGCTCCCCATTTATGAGTCATTCAAATCCCGGTGTTTTGCCTACAAAGAGGGTCATTATGACCCCAGCGGCCGGTGGAAATGTGGCGGTAGTGCAGCCAACAGGATGGCAGTACATACCGCCACATTATGACATTGGTGGGTTGGCAATGTACAACACCGACCACCATGGCGGTAGCTGTCTCCGGGCTGGAGACAACAATCTCCAACCCGGCGGCCACTACTGTCCCGCCGGTGGCATTATGACCCTGCCTACTGCCATGGTTTTCGTGGCATGCGTATTACCACAAAACCATGGCGGTAGGCCCTACCAGTGACAGGGAATTCTTTCCCTGTCAATGGTAGGAGGCCCTCCACCCCCCTAACACTCCCCAGACAACACCCCACCCCTTTCCATCCACGCTCCCCCTTTCCAAATCTTCCCCCATACACACACACTCGCAGGCACACACCACGCATTTACACACTCACTCACACAGGCATATACGCATTCATACACACATGTATCCATTCATTCACGCACACACCTGTGCACACAACCAAACGTACACACAGACACACATTCACATTTCCATTCATTCATGCATTCTCACACATGCACACACACACGCAAGCAACACTACACACTCATTCGCATGCACGCACACACTTGCACATTCATGCACACACACCCCCACACACACACACACAACACCCCACTCCCCTGTCGGAAACCCGACTTACCTGAATTCAGGGGGTCTTCCAGCAGGGAACCGGACGGGACACTGCTACTGCAAGCAGCGCCTGCCAGCAGAACACTGCCAGGCTGCATTATTTGACATAATACGGCTGGCGGCAGTCTACTGTCGTGACGCTGCTGGTGGTAACATCGCCACCTTAACACCGTCTGCCAGCATGGCCACAGCCGGATTTCCGTCCTTCTTGTGGTGGAAATCCGGCTGTGGTTATATTATGGCGGACAAATGTTAGCCACGGTGACGGTCTTTTGGCGGCCGTCGCCGTGGCAGTAGGCGGTACTTACTGTCAAAGTTATATTGTGAGCCAAAGTATTGAACAAACTTGGCCCACTATAGCTGACATGGACTTTCACAGTGTGTTGTCTTTTGCATACACTCACATGATCTGCCCAACACTGCCCAAGATCAAATAAAGCAGATCGGGAGGACATGCATTCTCTTTTCTTGTGGGTAAACTCTCTTCCTGTGGTGTTGACATTGGCCCTCACACTCAAACTTTTCCGGAAAAGGTTTAAAGCGCTTGTTTTAAACTCTGCTTTTGAGCAGGCCATATTTGTGAGCCAGGACACTGTTGGTATCAATGCACTTTATAAAGGTGACAGACAATAAATCAATCAATCAATCATTACTTTATCAATGGCCAGAGAAAATAGATCACATCAGTTTTAAGACAGGGCAAAATCTTTGGAAAGGCTGAGCATTAGGTCAATTTAAGTAGCTGATTAAAAAAATGTATCTGTGTGATTAATATAATGAGATAGAAGAACGGGGCAAGAGAGCTACATTGCAAGGTACATGTTGCATGATGGCTGAGTCAAACCAGGTGCCCACAACTTCTGCTCTTGAAATAAAGAAAGAACACAAACATGTAATGACCTCTCACCCTTTTAGTGTCAGTCAGTCAATTGAAACTGTGTGGTTGACTGGTTTGAGGATAACCAAATGACTGAGAAGATTCAGTGCTCCGACACAACCTCCATCTATCTCCCTCCTTATTTTTTGTGTCACACTTTATGATATATTTTATTGCAGGTAAAGTGGGAACTGAGTTCAGATAGTTAGGCTCTTATAGATGTCATAAAGCCCAAGCAAGCAAGGATCCTTAGCTCTGACTTGGCTCTTAGCCAATCTTGCATATGTTTGCTAGAATCAAGGCAATACGTTATTTTTTAAATTAATATCGTTTTTATATGCAATGCACCTCTAGAATACTGAACATCAAAAGTTAGCACTCCAGTTGTTAACTCAAAAATGCCTTCACTTTAATCACATTTCCCTCTTTAACGGTTTTTCTCAAAACCTCACATTTTAAAAGCTTATTTTGAGTAGAATTGAATCATGTTTGAAAACAAGGTTAGACGCTCCAAAGGGGACTCACGGGACATACTCATGGGCTGGTAAATATGTATATATTATAAAGGCCAGATAGACTGAGGGATCTTCACCACATCCAATCTTCAAAGTCCAAAGCTGCACTGAGGGAGATTGCCAGAATTTTTCTGTGGGCATGTAGAAGATTTATTGCTGGAATGACAATGTTCTGGAGTACTGTGTCACTCCCTACAGAATTGGGATATTTAATGAGTCACATTTCACATCTGTCTATAAAACCTATTCTTTTAAACATGTACATGCAAGAAACATGTTTTTTTTTTAATTTTGCACGACATCCCTAAACATTTTAGTGTCCTTACTAGTGTATAGGTAAGTTCCATTCTCTTCTCCAAAACACATTAATTGAAGTTCAAATAATATAGAAGTTTTCTTAAGTCAGCAGAAAACTACTCTTTAAGGAATGTCATGCACTTTATTATTCAAAAAAGTTCTCAAGCTTCACCAGCTGTTTTGGTCCTCTTTTTGGTGTTGAGACTAAAAAAAGTTCCACAGTAAACAATGCATAAGAATTAATGGCAAACTTCCCTCTTGTGGATCAATGATGAGCTTATTTTGGAAATAATTGTGGAGTGCTTTTTATTGAGCTGAAAACTAATTGATTTGAAACCTGTACTTGATGGGAGTGATAGTCAACAGATCTAATGAGGCTATTCACAAAGGTAAAGTACACATGTGTGCAATTTGCATATGTAAGTTTACTCTCCACTTTTGAGAAAGGTTATTATTTTTGTATTTTCAAATGTTCCCTACACTTAACCAAATCTCAAGCTTGACTGCAGAGCACCACTATGGTAAGCAATAGGGAATATTGATCAAAAAGTATTAAACTCCCCAAAACATTTTCATAATAAATACAAATGCACAATAATGTAATATATTTATTTTATATATGGAACTAAATTTAAAAAAATGCCACAGAGCTATGAACTTCATTTTGCATTAAATGTTTTGTTAATTAAATTCTAATTATTTTTCTGTTGTTTAGTTAAAAAATAAATTCTCATCTAAATTAAAAAAATATATACATTAATAATTATTAAAAGTGATGAATAGATTTAGAAGGTGTCCTGTCAATTCTCATGTCTACCCTGTGAATTCCCGAATTACTCCCTTGTGTTGACCACCAATAATATCTGTGACATGACCTACCAAAAGCAAATTTCCCTAATAGTTCTTGTAAGAAACAGGGGTTTTAGTTGAGAAGGGTGGAAGCCCCATTCAAGTAATAAACATAATCCTTGTCAGGGTGAACCACAAAAAGCAGCAAATAAACCAGTGCTTAACCATTTGATAGCTTGGCACAAAAACAGTCATACTTAACTGAGGGACAATGTGTAAAATATTTATGCAGGACTCAAGCAACAAAGTGAAAACAAAACACCGGAAAAGTCCCAAACCAATTTAGAAATAGAGAGGGAACTTTAATAAATAAAACTACACCAAAGGAACAAAACTCTAATCGGTAGAACTGGAGTTATGAAGTTTTAACATTCTAGTTGAAAATAGCACCACAACGCACCACCTGCAGTTATCCGGTCACACTGAACTTGGTCAAAGTCAGACGTTCAGGCCGACTGCAAAGGAGAGCAGGCTGAATACAATGTGCAGGTTCTGTCCTACTGCAGAGTTTGCATTAGCAAGTCAACATCCACACAAGGAGCATTGTCTGGATCTTTGCAATGGTGGTTGCTGCAAAGAGGTCATTGTCTGTGGAAGGAGCAGGTTATCCCTGGCACTTCACAATGGGAGCTGATGCCAGCAGTCACTGTTTGGCACAAAGAGCAGGTCACCGATGCAGCTTTGTGTTGTGGTGGAAGATGCAGTGGTCATTGCTGATGTGGACAGTTGCAGCTAGCATGATCAGCAGGTCATCACTTGAGCTTCACATTAGCCGGTAGCGTGGCTTGTTGTTTCTTGATGCAAACAGTCTCCTCACAAGTAGCACTGAGCCCAAAACTTCTGAATTCAGGAAGTGTACACTCTGATGCCAGCCGAGGGTCCAGGACATGGGGGCCACCTTTTGAGGATCAGGACAGAGGCAGGTAGCAGGGCTCAGGCATGCCCAAGCAGGTCCAGTTGGTGCTGGTCAGCCAAGCTGTTGAAAGAGATCTCTGGAAGCATAGTGAGTCCCTGTAACTTAAACAGGAAGTCAGCCAAATGACCTTTGGAGTCACTTCTGTGAAGCCTAGGTAGAAGGCAAGCAGGTCCAATCTTCATTCTGCATACAGCAGGGCAGATCTTTCTCTGAATATTCCACAGGTCCAGAAGTGTTTTGATGAGAGGTTGTGAAGGTCCCATCCTTATACCTAATGCTAGGCTATGTGTGGGGGGGGGGGAATCCCTGGACTACTCTAAAATTGGTTCTGGTCGGTTCATCCCCATCAACCTGGGTTTGGATCCAAACTGTCTATTGGTAACAAAGGCAAGGCCAGGCCTGGTTCATGTTCCTTTGTGTGAGTTGCAGGCATGGTACTTTGTAATGTAATCAGGGCAGGGCACAACTCCTCCCCAGCAACCCTCTCATAAGGAACCAGTTCTTTCACACAAAGGACCCTTTTGACCCCATTTCTGGAAGGTATACACATTACACCGCCGAACAGCCATTCAGAGTCATGTGACCCTGGATACTGTCAGAAAGTAATATTTGCTTCAGGGGAAAATTCAAACATTCTAAAAGTGACATTTTCAGAATAGTAAGTCAAAATGCAACTTTAACACTAAAGAAAAATCCAATTTAAATGAGTGGACGGAGGTTTTCTCTCTCTGTTCAAAAAACTAAAGTTATCACTTATTAAGTGTGAAAAGATAACCTAGTGTTAGTGTATGGGAGGGATAGCCTTTCTACATTGAAAAATCACTTTAGGAGTTCTTCACTTTCAGGACATGTAAAACTTAATTACCCTTTTTAAATGCCATTCGTCGTGCCCTATGAGCCTACAGAGCATGCCTTAGGGGTGTCTTATAAGTACTGAAAATCAGGGTTCAGGCCCTGTAAATGTATTTTTTTGCCTGGTCAAAATGGCAGGCCTGAGAGAAGCTTTAAGTGCTATTCTAATGGGTGGCACAGTGAGTGCTACAGACCGTTACTGGCATTTAATTTTCAAGCACTGAGTACATGTAGCACCATTTACTAAGGAAGTATAAGTAAATTAAACAATCCAGTTAGGTGTAAACCAATTTTACCATGATTAGAAGGGAGAGCACAAGCACTTTACCATTGAATATCAGGGGTAAAGTGCAAAGAATCCTAAAAGCCAATATAAAAGAGTTCAGCAAACAAAGGCAAAAATCTGGGGTGACCATATGGTGAATCTAGGCCAGGTCCAACAGTGGTTAATCAAGCATCATAAAGTGCGTGATCCTCTTTACATTCTCTCTCTTCGCTTCAAGCAGTTGTTCTGCTGTACAAAGTCAATGCATAAACACTGCCAAAAATGAATGTTTGTTTTTAAATGCATGTTATTGCAGGCAATCCATAGATAACCTGCTAGGTAACAAAGAGTCTTCATACTTTTGATACCCATTACATACGCCTTCTAGTACTGCATGCTCCAGTACATTTGTTTACCTTAACTTACTCCAAAGGCATTCCCATATTTTTTGTTGGTCTTATTTTATCTGGCCCTCTGATTGATGATTTGGTTGTAAATAAACAAACTGTAGTGGGTGTTTTGTAATGCAATATCAAAGTGTGCCTCACTGAGGGCCTGATTTATACTTTTTTAGCACCGCATTTGCGTCATTTTTGTGAAGCAAAAGCAGCGCAAACACAAAATATAACTGAATTTTGTAACTTTGTGCCGATTTTACGTAAAAAAAAGACAATTATGCGGCGTTACAAAGTATCAATCAGGCCCAAGTATTTGTTTACATTTTTGATCCGAAAGATGGAGAAGATACATCTATTTATAAATCTATTAAAAAGTATTATTGCTTTCCCGAAGCATTCATAAATCCCAAAATGACTAAATACATTACCTAAGTATTTCCTTTTCTTACTCTTGCTAACTAGATTTTAGTTGCAGTTACTCTAAGGTATCTAAATAAAGCCCTCATTCTCAAACATTGTAATTCATATTATTTGAAGTGTGTTTATTTAATTCAGTTGCCATTTAAAATTCTCAAATATTTATTTGAGCAATCTAAACATGGCCATCCTTTTCGAGGTCACCTTTAATTACAATAAAAGTACCTACATTATATAACTGACTTCAGCCTCACCAGCCAGGCTGTCAGAGAGTGCAGCTCCTCCTATGTCATTTATGCAATTAGCGCTGCATTGAAACTGCATTCCTAGTGAACAAAGTTGTGATTGCTTCTGGCAGAAGCCTAATGTAATCGCAGAGTGTGATTCAGGGAAAACTGAGGGGCATATTTATACTCTGTTTGCGCCGGAATTGCGTCATTTTTTTTTACGCAAATCCGACGCAAAGCTAACTCCATATTTATACTTTGGCGTTAGACCCGTCTAGCGCCAAAGATCTTGGAGTTTGCGTCATTTTTTAGCGTGGACACCTTCCTTGCGTTAATGATATGCAAGGTAGGCGTTCCCTTCTAAAAAATGACTCCGAGGCATGTGCGCCGTATTTATACTCCCGGGCAAAAATGACGCCCGGGAGTGGGCGGGTCAAAAAAAATGACATCCAGCCGCTTTTGTGTCATTTCTTAACGCCTGGTCAGGGCAGGCGTTAAGGGACCTGTGGGCTCGGAAGGAGCCCAGAGGTGCCCTCCCATGCCCCCAGGGACACCCCCTGCCACCCTTGCCCACCCCAGGAGGACACCCAAGGATGGAGGGACCCATCCCAGGGAACTTAAGGTAAGTATATATATATTATTTTTTTTGGAATAGGGGGGCCTGATTTGTGCCCCCCTACATGGCACTATGCCCAATGACCATGCCCAGGGGACAGAAGTCCCCTGGGCATGGCCATTGGACAAGGGGGCATGACTCCTGTCTTTGCTAAGACAGGAGTCATGTCAATGGAGGGTGGGAGTCAAAACAAAATGGCGCTAATCGGGTTGAGGCAGATTTTTTGCCTCAGACCGACTTGCCCCATTCTTTGACGCCCAAGCTCCATTTTCCCCTACGCCGGCGCTGCCTGGTGTGGGTCATTTTTTTTTACGCACACCAGTCAGCTCCGCCGGCTAACGTCATTCCATAAATAAGGCGCCCGCATGGCGCTTTGGAATGGCGTTAGCCGGCGTTACATTTTTTGATGCACAACTGCGTTGGCGGAGTTGTGCGCCAAAAAGTATAAATACGGCCCTGAATTTTCCACAGAGGGATCACGGAAAACTGAATTTCAGAAAACATTTTTTTTCAGATATTGTAGTTTAATAGCTACTGTGTTTTGAGTATTGTCAGAGGACATGGAGGAAGCTTCTAACCATTGTGTGGCATCTATAATCTAGATTTAAAAAAAATGTTCAGAGCTTGTTCAGAAATATAATAAGGTTGACAAATCGAATAGTACTATACCTGCCTCAAGTTAGAAAGTTTGCACATTTTTAAATTGTTTCCAATCATTCTGCCCCTGCTTGTTTGAATACTAATTTAATACTAGCAGGTCATTTATAGTAGTAGGTGGCCCAGAGCCTGCCAGGACAGCAATGGCTCTCCTACCCTGGTGACAGACCGTATGCCATATTTAGACATTCCCACCTATCTATGTGATGAAAGTTCATCCCCCGGTAGTGCGGAGGGACTTTTGTTACGCTTATGTCGAGTAGACTGCTACATATTTTTCAACAACCTCAACATTTGTATTTATTTTTCAGATAATAAATCCCTAAAATGGAGGTTTGTTTAAAAAATAATAAAACTCGATGGCCCTGATAAGGAGGGACGTTTTTACTTATGTATGAGGAGCCTTAACAAAGTTTCCTGTCTGGAGATCCATAACTTGCATGGTAGTCCTGGGAAGGGAAATCAAGTGACTATTGTCCTTCTTAAATAGGATTGGGCAATTGCAACAAGACTCCACCTTTGGAAATCCTATTGTTCTCCCACCTACGAATGGGGCAGAAGAAATACCCATTTGGCATTTGCTGTGTATGCCATTTTTCGTGAGATGACCCTCATCTTCTAAACTCAAAATGGCCCCCTAAGATATATGACCAGTGGAGAGAAATGTTGTTGTGGTACTTAATATTAAAGTGTTATAACTCACTGGAAATTCATGCAAAGCAGCCCTTTCTTTGAGACTTCCAAAAACCAAGATCATATATCAACAATGAATTCCTTCTATTAGTCTTAGGAAAAAAGCTCCTCTTCTGAAGAAACTTAACAAGATTTCTTCTGAATATGATCTTGTATACACCTTCCATGTTTTAAAATTATAATATGCCCTCAGGACCTAGAGGTTGTGCCCCTCTTTTATACCTTAAGCCAACAGCGGCAACTAATAAATGAAAGTGGTGGGGCGAGCGAAATGCCCCACTGCATCAAGCATGCATTATATTACAATAAAAACTAAAATAATTGTACTTACCCGGGCTATGTCGTCCTCTGTGTCCTTCCTAATCTCTAACCAGCACAAGTGAAAGCTGACACTTCCCTAAGCATCCTGGCACTGCTCTCATGCTGTTTGACAGCATGAGAGCAGCACCAGGACTGGATGGAGCATCCTGGCTAAAAGCTCTTTCAGATCCTTTAGGCCTGTGCTGTCTCTACACAGCTGTCCAAGGCAGCCAGGTGGACAGCTTCAAAGTGAGCATGTGAGTTTGGCCAGCGTGAGTCTGCTGGCCAAACTCACATGCACACTTTGCAGTGTCTAGCCAGAACTGCTGTAGTCCTCAGTAAAAAGAGGGCACGCCTGTGAGAAAGTAGCCTCTTTCTACCATGGTTACCCCCACTTTGGCCTGTTTGTGGGTGTATGTTTGTGTGTTTTCACTGTCTCAGTGTTGCTAGCCAGGACCCTAGTGCTCATAGCTAAAACCCTATTTGTCAGTGTGCTTTGCCTGTCTCACTGGGATTCTGCTAGTCAGGACCCCAATGCTCCTAGTTTGTGGCCTATGTGTGTGTTATCACTATTGCTTAAGTGTGTCATTGAAGTTCCTCTACCCAGAACTCCAGTGCTTATGCTCTCTCTACTTCCAAATTAGTCACTACATTTTAGTGACTTAATTCTCCAATTCCAATTGGCACACTGTACCCCCTTATAAGTCCCTAGTTTATGGTACCAAGGTACCTGGGGCATTGGCATTCCAGGAGATGCTTATGGGCTGCAGCATTTCTTTTTCCACCCAAAAAGGTGCTCAGACAAACCTTTCTTCAGGACTGCCACTGCAGCCTGAGTGAAATAGTGCACACACTATTTCACAGCCATTTTCACTGCACTTAAGTCACCTATATGTCTAACCTTCATTTACAGAAGGCTAGGTGCAAAGTTACTAAGTGTGAGGGCACCCTTGCACTACCAAAGGTGCCCCCACCCTGTCCAGGTCCAATTCCCCAGACTCCGTGAGTGCTGGGATACCATTACATACGTGCACTACCTATAGGTCAATACCTATATGTAGCTTTGCAATGATAACTCCAAGTATGGCCATGTAAGGTGTCTAAGATCATGGAATTGTCCCCCGATTCCAAATCTGGTATGGGGGGGGCAATCCCATGCATCCTGGGGGCTCCACAATGGTCCCCCAGTACTGCCAAGCCAGCTCTCTGAGGCATGCACTGCAGCTACAGCTGCTGTCACCTCACAGACAGGGTTATGCCCTCCTGCAGTCTGAACAGCTCAGTTCCAGGAAGGAAGAACAAAGCATATCCTTTGGGAGGAGGGTGGTACACCCTCTCCCTTTGGAAATAGATGTTACAGGCTTGGGAGGGGTAGGCTCCCAGAGCCTCTAGAAATGCTTTGAAGGGCACAGATGGTGTCCTCCTTGCACAAGCCACTCTACACCAGTTCAGGGACCCCCAGTCCCTGCTCTGGCATGAAAATGGATAAAGGAAAGGGGTGTGACCACTCCCCTGTCCATTACCACCACAGGGGTGGTGCCCGGAGCTCCTCCAGTGTGTCCCTGGCATTAGCAATCTTGTTTTCCAAGGTGTGAGGACAGTCTGGAGATCTCTGAGTGGCCAGTGCCAGCAGGTGACTTTCTCACGTAGGCTCTCATTATTATAACAAGACTACTGGGTTTCGAGTGGCAGAATCGCCTGCGGTGTGGGAGGCTGAGTCCGACCCACTGCAGGTGATACTTGTCACTCCAAGTTGGGTTTTGCTCCGGCTAACTAACAGTGCCTCATCTCTACCCAAGGGCAGGGATGATTGGGCAGCCAAGCGCATGACATAAATGGTTTCTCAGGGAAGCCGTGGTCACTCAGATCACGTCGATTCTCTCAGTTACATTAGTCTCATTTACATAATAACAAACAGAGGCAGTGTATGTTTCAGTAAGATTTTAATGAAGCGACTACATCTTATTCAGCAAAGCGTGAGCTGTAATAACCAGGATGACACAACATAACAGGATTAGAATTGTGCCGAAGAGAGTGAAGCATAAAAATAATGCTACCATATTGCCACTAGGGTAAAATAGATTAATTCCTACCTAGACTATTATAGAGCACAGCATGTTAAGCCCTTCAGGTTCCCCTGGGAATACATCATTCCCCATACCTGAGCAAAGGCCTGAATTCTGCGTTAGCGTCTGTGGCAAAGCATTCAGCAATCAGCATACAGTTGTGGTTCTCTGGCTAGAATCTCCCTTGAACGTGTAAGGAACAGTTAAGTGTTTTTATAATAAAACAGCTGATGTTCTGAGAAAATGTCCCTGTGTAAAGATGTTTTCTACGAATGTTGGAGACTAAACTTATATCACGTTCACCGGCAATGTACCTCCCTGCAGCCATGGAGAAAGCACAGAGTGAGCAAGAATGTCTTGTTTAAGAACAGAGTGCTGGCCTAGGCAAAACAGCTAGATAAACAGAACATAAAACAAGACCGTAAAAGTGGCTATTGTAACAATAATAAAATAAAACTGAATAAAATATATCTAGGTTAGAGTGCACAGCAGCTTGGCCTAGTGTGTTAAAATAACGTGCACGGAGCTATAGCTAAAATGGCTAAACAACACTCTCCCCTTGACGGTTGAAGGTGGTTCAAAAGCCTAATAAAAGCTATTAAAACTCACTTTAAGATGTATGTAAAAATATCAATAATGACAAGGTAAAAGGACACCGGAGCATATAAAAGGTCAATTTCAAAGCTGTTAACATGTGGCATAAAAGGACCGAATTTCAAGAGTCAAAGTTATTCTTAGAGTTCTCAATCGATTCCGGGACAATTGAGGACAGGAAATCTTCCACTTCGGCAGTTGTTAATGTTGAAAAGGCATCGCCGAGAAGGATCAAGGAGCATTCGTGCTCCATAACTTGAGCTTTAGCCAAGGAGGCATTCTCTGGTGTGCACATTGATGAGTTAAGAGCCACATCCTCCAGGATGGGCAACTCATAAGTAGCTTCCCGTAGCAGACGCACCCTCAACGTGCATGTCCGGTAATTAACCCTCAGTGAGAACATCAACAGATCAGCGTTCAATGAAAGCAAGCACTGCGTAGAAAGACAAACTCCCAGTGCATGTTCAAAAGCGCACCAGAGGCACTGAAACACGGGCTGCACACAATGTAAAACTTGGCAGAATGACAGATACCATTCACACTCCAGTTGCTCCAGGAGTGCTGCTCCAAAGTACTGCATCATGCCTTCATAACACAGCTGCGCTGATGGGAGCGCTTTCATTCCTCCTTGCTGCGGCGGGACAGCCATTGCGCATAAAAATAGCAACAGCAATACGCCAGCTATTATAGCCAAAGTTATTGGAATCCCCCAGAATACTGGAGAATATTGAGTGAATGGTTCATGGTATTAAACTGAATATGGAGGAGAAGGTGTGAATGAAACTGGAACCAACAACCTTAAAGAAATTTGCAATTCCAGTAGTACTGGATGCGTTAAATACCCGTCCCACGAGTTCACCAAAGTGTCTGTATCTCTGCTGACGTCCTTGCCACCTGAAATGCGTACGTCTTGTGTGCAGATGTAAGAGCCACATGTTTTTGAAACAATAAAGCCTTGCGTCTGCTCAACTTGTAAAAATTTACATTAGAAGTAGCAATGTAAGGCCAAATGTCAGCTACCTCTTTTAATCTAGTGGGAGGAAAAAGTACGTTCCTGCAGCATGTAATGACCTTAGTGTCACAAACTGCACTTGACTTCTCACCTCTGGATACAGTGTTGGAGAACACACCCGGTCTTCTACAGGTTCTGGATAATCCCAGATATGGTCGACCCTTTCTAGTAGCCATGGTGCCGCTTGACAGAAAACGCCAAAGCAGACCATACCCTCCAGAAGGAATCCCAGAGGAAAAAACCCCAAGAACTGGGGAAAAACCTCAAACAGGAACTCCTAAAAAAAAAGAAGAAAAAACAGGACTTGACAACAGGAACAAAACTAGGCAAAAATACTCCAAGGCAAAAAAGCAGGAACGAAGAACAGGAGCGAAGAGCACGACGAGGGAAGTGGTTGCAACGCAAGGTAGAGCAAGACTGAATGGATTATATCCTGAAAAACATCACAGGAAAGGAAAAGGACACCATCTTGTATTGGGAAAAGCCCATAGACAAGAATAGGAAAAAGAAAGCAGTATATAAGAAAAGAGAGCATGCTGGGACATACAAACAGGAAGAAGACAAGATGGACACAACATGGACATGAAAAAAGGTAGAAGGCAAAGGCAAGAAGGAAAAATGACAGAGAAAAACCACCACCGACAGGAATGAAGAAAAATGTCTTACAGGTAAGGGTAACACAACCGGGAGCGTAATACATGCTTCCCAGGACGCGCTACGATGGAAACCAAGAAACGCGGGGAACGGCGCTCCGAATATCAGCAGCGCGTTCCTGCTGTGGAGGCAGAGGAGATGCTGCGTCAAGGCGCGGTGTTACAGTAGGTCCCCTCCTCGAGGCCCCAGGTTTGTCAGGATGATGGTAAAAAACAGGCAAACCAAATGGGGAGCATAGACTGAGGAAGCATCCTCCCAAGAACAGTCACTGAGAGGGTAGCCCTTCCAGTGAACCAAAAAATGCAATCTGTGCCGAAAAAATCGGGAATCACAAATTTCCTGGACTTCATATTCAGGCTGTCCATCGATGGAAAGAGGAGGAGGACGCTGGAAATGACTGTGGTATGGATCAGAAACAAAGGGTTTTAACTGGGACACATGAAAAACTGAATGAACCCTCCAGGTATGAGGTAAGCGCAGATGCAAAACAACAGGATTCAAGATGTGCAAAATCCGATAGGGTCCATAAAAACTTAGGGCCATATTTATACTTTTCGACACACAACTGCGCCAACGCAGTTGTGCGTCAAAAAATGTAACGCCGGCTAACGCCATTCTGAAGCGCCATGCGGGCGCCGTATTTAATCAATGACGTTAGCCGGCGTTAGCCGGCGGAGCTGCCTGGTGTGCGTAAAAAAAAAATGACCCACACCAGGCAGCGCTGGCGTAGGGGAAAATGGAGCTTGGGTGTCAGAAAATGGGGCAAGTCAGGCTGAGGCAAAATTTTCGCCTCAACCCGATTTGCGCCATTTTTTTTTACTCCCAACCCCCATTGAAATGACTCCTGTCTTAGCACAGACAGGAGTCATGCCCCCTTACCCAATGGCCATGCCCAGGGGACTTATGTCCCCTGGGCATGGTCATTGGGCATAGTGGCATGTAGGGGGGCACAAATCAGGCCCCCCTATGCCACAAAAAAAAATATATATACTTACCAGCACTTACCTTAATGTCCCAGGGGTGGGTCCCTCCATCCTTGGGCGTCCTCCTGGGGTGGGCAAGGGTGGCAGGGGGTGTCCCTGGGGGCATGGGAGGGCACCTCTGGGCTCCTTCCGAGCCCACAGGTCCCTTAACGCCTGCCCTGACCAGGCGCTAAATAATTACGCAAAAGCGGCTGGACGTCATTTTTTTTTACCCGCCCACTCCCGGGCGTCATTTTTGCCCAGGAGTATAAATACGGCGCACATGCCTCAGAGTCATTTTTTAGACGGGAACGCCTACCTTGCATATCATTAACGCAAGGAAGGTGTCTACGCTAAAAAATGACGCAAACTCCATGAACTTTGGCGCTAGATGCATCTAACGCCAAAGTATAAATATGGAGTTCGTTTTGCGTCGAATTTGCGTTAAAAAAAAACGACGCAAATCCGGCGCAAACAGAGTATAAATATGGCCCTTAGTTTGAATTTATTGATAGAAAATTTGGAAGGTAGAAATCTGGAGGAAAGGCACACCTTGTGGCCCACTTGATACGAAGGTGCCGTTTGTCGATTATTGTCGTTTGATTTTTTGTTTCGAAGCTAGGAGAGTTGTATGAAGTAGGCCCTGGATTTGTCAGATCCGACGTGCAAAAGAAGTGACTGCAGGAACAAAAGAGGATGTTCGGGACACAGTAGAGATGGTCCACGGATGAAATCCATAGCTGTAATAAAAAGGTGTGGTCTTGGTCGCACTATGCACTGTGTTATTATAGGAGAACTCGGCAAGAGCAAGAAACTCTGACCAATTACTTTGTGTGGCACTACAGTAACATCTCAGATACTGTTGGAGTTCCTGATTCACTCTTTCAGTTTGAGCATTTGTTTGTGGATGGAAACCAGAGGACAAGTAGATCTCAATGTTTAGTGAGGTGCAAAAGGCTTTCCAGAAACGTGACACATATTGAGGCCCTCTGTCCGAAGTGACCTCTTGTGGGAGACCATGGAGGCGAAAAATATCCTGCATGAAGATGCAACTCATTTCTGGGGCTGTCAGTAGTTTCTTTAAGGTTGTGAAATGTGCCATCTTGGTAAATTAATCTACTGTCACCATGATTACATGATTACCAGAAGAGGTATGTAATGAACATATGAAATCCGTGGACAGAGTACACCAAGGAGCTGAGGGAACCGGTAAAGGCCTTAATAAACATGCTGTCTTAGTTCGGGGTGTCTTAGTCTGAGCACATACTGGACATGCTGAAACATAGGTTTCTGTATCTGTCTTAAGCGAAGGCCACCAAAATGATTGTTGAAGCAGCTCCTAGGTCTTCCTGATTCCTCAGTGCCCGGCTATTGGGGAATCATGACACATTTGTAGTGCTTCTGTCTGCACTTTCTTGGTAGGTAAGAAAAGAGCATGCTGATGACAGAAGTAGTCGTCCTTCTTCTGTAAAAAAGGAGTCACTCTACCCCATTCTGAAGTAGGCAGAATCTGGTACTCTGTTTAACACGTTCTTGAAAAGATTGAGTAGCTCCGATGATTCTACTAGACTCAATAAGATGTGGAGAAGAGTTCTTGGCTACGTCAGGATATCTACAGGATAAAGCATCTGCCACTGAATTCTGGGAGCCAGGTATGTACGTGATCATGAAATCGTACTGGCTAAAGAAGAAAGCCCATCTTGACAAACGTTGCGACACTGGAAACTCTGAAGACATTGTAAATTGAGATGGTCAGTCCTGGCTTCAAAGGACTCTCTGGAACCCATCAAGAAATGCCTGCATTCCTTACATGCTACTTTGAGAGCAAGTAATTCTCATTCCAGTACAGAATAATTGCGTTCTGCTTCTGATAAGATATGAGAAAGATAAAAGATAGGATGTTCTAATCCATCGTTGTCTTGTTTCTGCAGCAGAACTGCCGCAATGGCTCTGTCTGAGGCATCAGTCACAACAATAAATTTCTTGGTAATGTCAGGGTGTCACAAAATGGGTGCTTGGGTAAAGGCCTTCTTCAATTCTTGAAAAGCGCGTTCCACATCCTCGGTCCAGATGAAGCCCTTCTTCAGGTTCTCTTTCTTGATTGTTTGTGTAATGAAACTTTGTAGGTAGGCAAAGTTCTGAATAAACTGACGATAGAAGTTTGATAAGCCAAGGAAACATTGTGTTTCCGTTATTGACGCTGGAGAAGGCCAATCTAAAATGGCGCTGACCTTGTCAGGGTCCATGGATATTCTGTGTTGATTGATACTGAACCCCAAATACTTTACTTCGGTCTCATGTAATTCACACTTCCCTGGTTTACAAAATAACTGGTTCTTCTTAAGTCTTTTCAGGACCTGCAGTACATGTTCTGTATGTTGCTCAGGATCACGGGAATATATTAAGATATCATCCAAATAAATGACTACATATTGGTTTAATACATCAGAGAACACTGAATCCATAAATCGTTGGAAAACAGAAGGTGCATTGGTCAATCTAAAAGGCATGACACGGTACTCATAGTGCCCGAAAGGAGTACGGAACGCTATCTTCCATTCATCATCTTCCTTGATCCGAAGAAGATGATAGGCCCACCTTAAATCTAATTTGGTGAACATTTTGGCTCCTTGAATGGCATCCAATATATCCCTAATTAAGGGCAACAGATAACGATCCTTAATTGTTATTCTGTTGAGTTTGCGAAAGTCAACACATGGACGCAGATCTTTAGTCTTTTTGGGGACGAAGAAGAGAGGAGCCCCAGCAGGAGACGTAGAAGGAGCAATTAATCCGGTCTGTAAATTATCATCTAAGTATTCCTTTAGCACCTTCTTTTCTTGGTCTGTCAGAGAATACATTCGACCAAAGGGTACGACTTCCTTAGGAACTATGGGAATAGCACAGTCATAGCTTCGATGAGGCGGTAAAATGGGATTACTGGGTTTCTGAAAAATCACAATATATTCCTGATAACAATCTAGAACTCCCTAGATCATATTTATGGAGTTAGTATTATGCTTGGTGACTGACAGGACCTTTTAGGAATCCAATAGGAGTTAGTGGAATAACAGTTCTGTTGACAAAATAAAAATGTTAGAGATGTAGT
The DNA here is from genome assembly GCF_031143425.1 of Pleurodeles waltl. Taxonomy (NCBI): domain Eukaryota; kingdom Metazoa; phylum Chordata; class Amphibia; order Caudata; family Salamandridae; genus Pleurodeles; species Pleurodeles waltl. The sequence continues at coordinate 848,637,002 of NC_090448.1, forward strand.
TCTCGTTTCCCAAGGGATATAGGGGTTTTGTCGAGTTAACCAGGGCATTCCTAAAATCATGATGTGATTTGGTGAGGCTAAAAGATCAAAGGCAACATGTTCTTGATGACCCCCAAATGTCAAACAAAGTGTAGGAGTTGAGGCCACCACAGGACCTGAGGTTAGCGGAGAGCCATTAACTGTGTGTACCTGTTCAGGAGTTTCTTTAGGAATACGGGAAATTCCTTTATTCATGGACCAGGTCTCATCAAATAGATTCCACTGGCTCCACAATCTATGAGCGCCAGGAGATGTTCTTCTTGATTCTGTGAGCTTTGTAACTTGACCAAGAGGACAAACAGGGTGGACATACTTTCTCTGGAGGAACATATTGATGGTACTTCAGCTCCTCCGGTTTCCTTCCTCCTTACAGGGGACAGGAGTTGGCGTTTCCCGCAGGTCTTGAGGGACGTACTGGACAACTACGAATCACATGCCCAGCCTTACCACAATACAGACAAAGTCCTTTTCATCTTCTATCCTCCCTTTCTGATGCAGTCAATGGACCACGAACAAGATCAATCTGCATGGGTTCTTCAGGGGGGATGGAGAGGCTTTGGCTGGAACTTCTTCCGTTCGACGACTGCTAGTTCGAAAATTACCAGACTGATATGAAGCTCGCGTTCTACGTTTCTCCATCTTGCGGTCTCGTAGTCTATATTCGATGTTCATAACTTGATCCATCAAATCCTTCAAGGAACAAGCTGGAAAAGAATGTACAAGCTCATCTTTAATTTCTTCATGCAGGCCTCAGCGGAATAAGGGTATAAAGGTGCATTCCCCCCAAGAGGTTTCAGCTGTCAGTTGTTTGAAACGAGTTATATATTGCAGAACATCCTGATTGCCCTGCTGAATGTCACATAAGGCCTCTTCAGCTGCTGCTTCTACCCCAGGCCTCTCAAACATCTGTTTGAAAAGAGTCAGGAGAGTAGGATAATTAGCCAGTACTGGATCTTCAGCAGAAACCAGAGGAGTCGCCCAAGCAAGCGCAGGAACAGACAAGGCGTTTATCAGATAGCCCACCTTAGCCTTATCCGAGGAAAACTGGAGTTGAGGAAAGGCAAAGAAAACCGTCAGGGCATCCAAAAACTCCTTTATCCTCAGCGGATCTCCAGAATATCGAGGAGTAGCGGCAGATACGGGTGGTATGTCAATTGATCGGGAAGACAAGACCTGCCGTAGTACAGTGTTATCGCCCCGTAATTGTTGGGCTTGTTGTTGGACTGTCTGCAGCATGGCTTGAGCATTTTCTGCCGCCTCTCCCTGTGGATCTTCCATGGCTGTCTCGCAACGCAGAATCTTTTGGCATTGCAATCTGTCACAAACTGCACTTGACTTCTCACCTCTGGATATAGGGTTAGAGAACACACCCGATCTTCTACAAGGTCTGGATAATCCCAGATAGGGGGCGACCCTTTCTAGTAGCCACGGTACCACTTGACAGAAAACGCCAAAGAAGACCGTACCCTCCAGAAGGAGTCCCAGTGGAAAAAAACCCATGAACTGGGGAAAAACCTCAAACAGGAACTCCTAAAAAAGAAGAAGAAAAAACAGGGCTTGACAACAGGAACAAAACTAGGCAAAAATACTCCAAGGCAAAAAAGCAGGAACGAAGAACAGGAGCGTAGAGCACGACCAAAGGGAAGTGTTTGAAAAGCAAGGTAGAGCAAGATTGAATGGCTTATATCCTGAAAAAGGGGAAGTGACATCACAGGAAAGGAAAAGGACACCATCTTGAATTGGGAAAACCCAGAGACAAGAATAGGAAAAAGAAAGCAGTTTATAAGAAAAGAGACCATCCTGGGACATTCAAACAGGAAGAAGACAAGATGGACACAACATGGACATGAAAAAAGGTAGAAGGCAAAGGCAAGAAGGAAAAAGGACAGAGAAAAACCACCACTGACAGGAACGAAGAAAAATGTCTTACGGGTAAAGGTAACGCGACCGGGAGAGTAATATACGCTTCCCAGGACACGCTACCATGGAAACCAAGAAACGCGGGGAACGGCGCTCCAAATATCGGCAGCGCGTTCTTGCCGCGGAGGCAGAGAGAGACACCGCGCCAAGGCGCAGCGTTACACTTAGAGACCGAAACAACATAAACTATTCCGGCTCACATCCCTAACAGGAAGTCTTGTAAGTCGGTATTATTAGACTGGAGCCTGAGGTGCTCTCTAACCGCATCTAGTGAGGAAGTCTTCAACCATTACTGGCATAGTTTTCCTACACTGTATGTTGTTACTATACCTGCTTGTTTGGGCGATATATAGCGAGGGTCCAGCCTACTTGTTCTAAAGCCCCCCGAGGGGATAATAAAATGATTGGTATTTATTGGTCACAATAACCACCCCCCCTGGATGTGTCAGAGAAACATTAAATGTACCATTCTGGACCCATTCATCAAGCTGATCTTCAGTTGCATTTATATATTTTTGGCATTTATAAAATTTTGCAGTGGCAGGTATACTGGGCGTGTTTAATACTTTAATCGTAGCTAAGCCTAAACAACTCGTTTGATGTACAGTTTCATTTAAAAATATAATTTGTACAGGTATCAGGCATGCTCTGAATAAAGCTTCCTTCCCCCTCCCTTATTTGCCAATGTCTAGTTCCATACACACATTTTAAGTCTATTGACTTCAGCCAATATTCATAGCCTTCTGTACTCAACCAGGAAACAAAGGAATCCGAATATATGAATTTTGTGTTTGTCAACAATAAATGTATGTTTTCTGTAGGTGGCAATTTAAAATAATACGACTCAGCATGTTTAACATTATTCCCAGAAAGATATGTAAACTTTTCAGCTTACATTTTAGAACTCCCTTGTGGGGGTGTCGGACAATGTTCCCATTGTGTATAATTAAACACAGTCTTTGGGCTGCTTGCTTTGTGGATGAAATGGTGACCATAATAATTACAGCAAAACATACTACCATAATTTTCTTTAGATTGATAGATATCCTCATTCTCAAATACTGTATAATATTGCAGTTCAGTCATCATAGAATCAACTGTTTTCATACCCCAATCATCTAAAACAAAGCCAGGTATTACTATATGATTAATTGAGAGTTTGAATACATATGGTATTTGAAAGACCTCTGTAGGGCCGTATATATCAAATATGATTTTATCCCAAACAATCCCATCAGGAATTGGAATACCGGAAATGTTCACAAAGGACAAGTCTCTGCAGACCTTGTGTGAAGAATAATGTGGTTTCAGAACCTCATCCACCAGTTCATATGTTGATCTTTCAGGAAGAAAATGACCATGCATTAATAAAAAGAAAGTGATAACAAACCCAATCCAAAGCAGGAATGATAGAACAGTTAAAGAAAGCCACAGAAAGTTCCATGGAAGAACGAAAATAGTTACTTTAAGCCAGTTTATCAGCTTACATGTTTTTGGCAGGTCAGGTGTTGAAGAGGCGAATGAGTCTGAGACGTCATCATTGATGTCAGCAAAATATCCAGAGGCAGTGTGAGCGAAAATTGGAGCGGTGTTTGGTGATGGAGTTGGCGTTCCTCGCAGTGGCACAGAAAAAATTTCACCATCTGTTTGTGTTGAAGCTGTTTCAAATCGACCAATTAATTCTGTATTATTTGTTGTTAGTGGAACCAATGCTGGATCATTTTCCACCCTACCCAAGCTCAGAGAGGTATCAGTGTTGCTGCTTACAACTTGTAAAGGAACTCCTAGACCAGTAGTGAGAGGGATTCGGGAACTACGGGCTGTTCCTTTTGGTCGGCTGTGCAGGATCGGCCACATGGTGTAGTCTGACATTGTCGACAAAGACAAAGTGATTTTCTTTGGCACCTGCCACCGGTGGTAGAATGACAGTTCTGGTACCATGTATTCCCAAGACTGGGACTAGTGCAGGATAAGAAGGACCAAATTCATTTTTCACAGCAACCTTTTCACATACTAGATCCCCCACTCTAGGAATTCAGCCGGTAGGCGTTACAGGTACATCCTTAATTCCTGTGGAGGCAGCACTGGTAGAAGAGCTGTCATCACGAACTGTTGTAATTCCTGTAAGACAGTGACACGTTCATTTATGTCAAAAGGTGTTTCTGCCGCCTCCGCACCAGGACCATCAAGATCTGAAACATACATTTGGGTTTCGAACAGGCACTCATATGAAGTATGGCTCCCCAGGGACCTTCTTGGCAGATTATTAAGTGCTCTCTGGACTCCATACAGGTGATTAAGCCAACTACAACCTGTACCTAAGACTCTGGATGTTAAGGATTGCTTTAAATAATGGTTTAATCACTCCATGACACTATTTCCCTTGGGATGAAATGGAGACGAGTACTGGAGTTGGACCCCCAACGAAGCCATGGTGTCCTTGAAAGCCATTGAGGCAAAAGCAAGGCCCTGGTCTGAGTGGAAAGACGCAACTGCATATGTACTGATAAAAACTTGCAAGTCTTTAATAACAGCCCCAGCGTCAGCCGAACGTTGTGGCCACACACATTGAAATCTAGAGCAAGAGTCAACAGCGACTAAGATATATTTGTATGCACTATCTGGTGCTAAAGGACCGCAATGGTCCAAGTACACACGTTGTAAACATTTGTTGGAAATTAAGAAGGGTGTCTGAGGTGGGCATTTAGCGGTAAAAACTTTAATTTGTTGGCAGATGTCACAACAAAGGACATGATGCTTGGTCTCCTTATAGAGCCCTGGCCACCAATAGGGGGCTTGCAAGATAGATATCGTAGCCGCCACACCAGTATGGGCAGATGACACCTCTTCATGCGCTAATCAATTTCAGTCATGTCTTTGTAGGGAATATCTCAAACCCCCATGCCTGGTATTTTAACTTCAGCATTTAGGAAGCCTCCCATTCGGTAGGAATATTTAGCAGGAAATGCTTTTGGATATGGCACACTATCCGCCGTAGCTTTCACGGCAGCCCATATGTCTGCATCAAGTTTCGCTCATGAGCGTGTTACTGCAGCAACAGCAGCCATACCAACTGCTAACTTTGCGGCTTCATCAGCCAGTGTATTTCCAGCCACGTGTATTCCAACGTACTGCTGTCCAAGTGTATGTACAACATTGGAATTTGGTAGCGTTTCCTTCAGGTCTGCTCCTTCCCCCCACAGAAGTCTGTGTTTAATATTGTTGCCTTTAGAATCTCTGAACCCATTCTGGCGCCACTAATGCAGGTATTCATTGAAGGACTGGACATAATAGTACTAATCACAAACAATAAGCGTTGGCTGTGTAGGATTCGTATGTTCCAGCGCCATCAACAGAGCTTTTAGTTCTGCCAAATGGGCTGTGCAATCCCCCAGGGCTTGCATAAATGTATGTAGGGGACAAAATGTATTGTCCTCCATATAGCCACTTACGATTGGGCAAGCAGTGGAATATTGGTGTTTTGTGCCAATTGCAGGTTGTGCAGAGCTATCGGTGTACATGACTCGATGATAATGTTCAATAGGCAATGTGTTTGCTGAAACTGGGTATTCTAGTTCATACTGCAAAAATTCCTGAGTTTGTTACTTTGGTTCAAAAATGTAGTCTACATCAGTGGCTGTCAAAGACGTGGCCCACTGTATCCAACGTGGATGCAATGCTTTAGTGTTTGGAACGCTAGCTTTTGTGACAGCATCTAGGACTGGAATTGGGGAAACAACAATTATGCGTTTGCCCTGGGCTGGAGTTCTTTCTTTAATGACAGCCATCTGCACAGCAGTGAGAATTTTCTCAGTGGGACAAAGTGTTGTTCTGCTGCTGAGTACAAGTGTGATTTCAATTGGGACTGTCTCACCCTCATTAAATGTCACATAGGTGAAACCGATGGCACCAGCAATCACTCTGTTGACCAAATGTGTTTTGTTGTCCCTTGTGTGTAGATATTGTGCTGCAAGCTTGTCTGTCTGCAGATTTCTAAGAATACGTGTATGTTCAATTGTCCAAAATTCACTTGAAAAATCAGGATGTATTAAGTCATATAAAGATTTTATGCATGAAGCATAATCTGGAATGTAAGTTCTGCCAAAATGCAGGAAACCCAATAAAGATTGGAGTTTGTTAATCGTATTCAGAGGTTGTAAATGTGCACATTTTTGTAAGAATTGTGGCTTTAGGCTTTTTCCTTCACTTGATAGCTCATATCCCACAAATAGGACGCTGAGGTAGGCAATTTTTGTTTTTTTGAAATTTTATTTGTATCCAAATTCAGCAAATCCCACAACAATGTGGGCTACCCGTCTTAAATGTTGTAGCAATTCATCATCCGTAAGATAGATATCATCTACATAGGACAATGCTTCAAGAAAGTCATCAGTTGCTTTCACCTCCAGGTGCTCTAGAAGATTCCAGCGAACTATTGTGACCTCTGCCATGCGGTCTAGCAGCGCTAATGCCCACTTTCTGCTCTTCAAGAGGACCCTTTTCTTGAGTGGCATGTCGAACTGCGAATACTACCACTTCTTTCTTTTAAAATTGGGGTTTTTGTTGAGGAGGATTCTCTTCCTTTTTAACAGAAACCTCAGATGAGCGTTGCGATTCCTGTCTCGGTTTCACATACTCTGTTCTTCGCTCTGATAGTCCATCTCTCTCTTTCGTTTTTCAGTGGAGTCCTGAAAGGAACGAGATTGGCGTGTATCAGTATATTGAAATCTATCAGGCGTTTTTATATTATCTCTATTTCTGAGATTATATCTATTTCATGGGGTCTCTGTACGCAGACATTCTCCCCTCTCTTTTTTAGGAGTCTGTTGTTTTTTATCCCAGCGTTTCTTGTTACCCTCAGGTGCTTGCTTGGGAAAATCTTTATTAGATTTACCCTGAAACTGTGGTTTAGTTGGTCTGGCCCCTAGACTATCTCTACCACTACTAGAATAGGTCTCTATGGTAATCTTTGGCAGCTCACCTTCTTGATCCTTTTAAGGAACATCACCGAACCGCATGCGCACTGCTAGTGCGACTGCTTCCCCCTTTAAGGTTACTTAAAATGATTGAGGATACAGTGGCGAAGTTGCCCATTAGTTGCATCCCCAAATCTAGGGCCGGGCTGCCCCATATTTATCTTGAATTTGTTTTAACACTTCCGGCAAATTGGCAAGAGTCGGTGTACCGTGTATGATAGTGTACAGCTCGGCAAACACTGTGCCCCATGTATTACAGTTATCCACTGTAGGGACCATCCCAAATGGCAAGCACATCATTAAAATTCTATGTTTATCCTGAGGTCACGTATGGGGAAATACTGCTTCCAGTGCATTTATTTTTTGAGTTTTCTCTCATTTGGTGGGTACTTTACCCATGATCAATTGTACAGTTGCAGGATTAATACCTGGTGTCACTGCATGAGGTTGCACTGGAGCAGCACACACTGGGTTTGTGTTCAATGTTTGCATTACAAACTGTACTAATCATCTATATATTGCCATCAGTTCAGTATATAAACAACGGACATCAGGCAGTATTAAGTCTGCTACTGCAGGGTGAGGTATAGGTGCCCATTAAAGGCCCGGTAGGACCATCGATACTTAGAGGACCTAACCTAACTGGTAATATTGTACGGGGTAGGGTGCCATCAAGCCAATTATTATGTTCTTGATATGATAGAGGTATTTCTAAAAATGCATAAGCCCTGTATTGTCTAGGTGTGTTTGCAAGTGTGTAGTGATGAAATGTATTTGGGTTCCCATCAACTGCTGGAAATGTGACCCAAGAATAGAAAAGTTCTGTTCTATAAGCTGCATCTGCATCAACAACAAATGTAACTGGACCCCCCATGGGCTGTTATGCCATTTGCCAGTTAGTGCACAGTCAGGGGTTGTCTCATACTAACAGCAATTGCCAACTGTTTTGGATTTGCCATAATAAATGTTAACTTTGTTCAGAGAAGGCACACCAAATAGGGATTCTCCTTTTATAGTTCAAGCTCGAACAACCTCCAGCATCAGATAGGATATCCTACTTAGCTGAGGAGGAAATCCTCCATACCACAGATGTCTCCGTATACAGTACTGAGGTGTCATGATATGTAATTAGACTGAGATACTCAAGAGGACCTGAAAATTAGAGCCTGACCAAATGTTGGTGGCGCCATGTCACGTAGGCTCTCATTTTTATAACAAGACTACTGGATTTTGAGTGGCAGAATCGACTGCGGTGTGGGAGGCTGAGTCCGACCCACTGCAGGTGATACCTGTCACTCCAATTTGGGTTTTGCTCCGGCTAACTAGCAGTGCCTCATCTCCAGCCAAGGGCAGGGATGATTGGGAAGCCGAGCACATGACATAAATGGTTTCTCAGGGAAGCCGTGGTCACTCAGGTCACATCCATTTCTCGCAGTTACATTAGTCTCATATACATAATGACAAACAGAGGCAGTGTATGTTTCAATAAGATTTTAATGAAGTGACTGCATCTTATTCAGCAAAGCGGGAGCTGCAATAACCACGGTGACTCAACGTAACAGGATTTAGAATTGTGAGGAAGAGAGTGAACTTATAAAAATAATGCTACCAAATTGCCACTAGGGTCAAATAGATTATTTCCTACGTAGACTATAATAGAGCACAGCATGTTAAGCTCTAAATCTGCCCTTCAGGTTCCCCTGGGAAGACATCATCCCCCATACCTGAGCAAAGGCCTGAATTCTGCATTAACGTCTATGGCAAAGCATTCAGCAATCAGCATACAGTCGTGGTTCTCTGGCTGGAATCGCCCTCTAACACGTAAGGGACAGGGAAGTGTTTTTATAATACAACAGCTGATGTTCTGAGAAAATGTCCTTACATAAAGATGTTTTCTATGAATGTTGGAGACTAAACTTATACCACGTTCACCTGCAATGTACCTTGCTGTAGCCTTGGAGAAAGCACAAAGTGAGCAAGAATGTCTTGTTTAAGAACAGAGTGCTGGCCTAGGCAAAACAGCTAGATAAACAGAAAATAAAACAAGACCGTAAAAGTGGCTATTGTAACAATAACAAAATAAAGCCGAATAAAAGATATCTAGGTTAGAGTGCACAGCTGCTTGGCCTACTGTGTTAAAATAACGTGCATGGAGCTATAGCTAAAATGGCTACACAACAACATCAGAGACCCCTCCTGATAGGTTCATACCTGGGTAGGTATCCAATCCCTCTCTCAGGGTTATTTAGGGTCTCTCCTGTGGGTTCCTCTTCAGAATCAGCTTGCAAGACTTCTCCAGGAATCCTCTGCTTCAGCTTCTGACTGTTGGATCAACCGCAAACTGCACCAGGAGCAGCTGTAACTGCAACAAAGTATCCAGGACAACTCCTGTGACCTGCAACTTCAGATCCAGCCAGCATTTGCAACATTTTCCAGGGTGTGCACACTCTGAGGACTCCCTTTCTTCACCCTGCACCAGAAGAAATGAAGGAATCTCTTGTGGAGTAACGAAGTTACTTCCCTGCTCCTGAGGCACCTTCCAACATGATGACCGGTTTTCTGGGACTCCTCTCCTGATGACGATCATGCTCCCTGGAGCACAGGTGGTTGACCAACACAACCCAGACTGTCCTAAGGTCCAACCGTCCAAATTTGGAGGAGGTAAGAGCTTGCCTTTCCGGTTTGTGACAGTACCCCTGTGCACCGCGTCATCTCTAGCTTCTAGGGCTTCTGTGCACTTCTTCCAAGAATCCTTTGTGCACAGTGTAGCCCAGGCCCCCAGCACTCCATTGCTGTGACGCACAACTTGCTGAGTTGTTCTCCGGCGGCATAGGACCTTCTTTTGTTCTGCTGCACCAACCGCAATTTGCACCTTCTTTGTCCCGTGTCCTGGGACTCCCGTGGGTGCTGCCTGGTCATCTGTGGGCTCTCTCCAGTGTTGCAAAACCTTCTCTGCCTCCTCAGTCTGAGTTGAGGCCCCCAGGTCCTTCCTGGGTCCAGGCAGTGCCATTTTGATGCAAACCATGACCTTGCTTAACCAAGGTTTGTTGGACGAATCCAGTGATGCAAATGCCTGCATCCAACTTCTCGATGAGGAACATCTCCTGCACCACGCAGGAACCCGCAGCCATCTTCTTTGGTGCTCTTCTGCAGACTTCTTCTAATCAGAGAATCCTCTTTTGCACCATCTTCTAGGTTGGCAGGGGCTCCTGTCCTTCCTGGGATCTTCTGCGCCATCTGGACTTGGTCTCCTCTCTTCACATGTGTTCAGGTACAGAAATCCACCGTTTGTTGCTTGCAGTCTTGCTTGGTTCTTGCAATAACTCTTATCACAACCTGTAGTGTGTCCTGTGGAAACTTAAAGTCCTTTACTCATACTTTCCTGGGCTCTTGGGTGGGGTATTTTATTTACCTTTGGTATTCTCTTATACTCCCAGTGCCCCTCTACACACTACACTACCTAGGGGGGAATTTGTGATTTTCATTTCACTTTCTTAGTATATGGTTTGTGTTGCCCCAAGGCCCATTGCATTCTATTGTATTTTCTACTATTTGCACTAATGTATGACTATTTACTTACCTGGTTTTGGCCTCTAGTGTATATATTGTGTATAATACTTACCTCCAGCAGGAGTATTGCCTCTAAGATATTTTGGTCTTGTGTCACTAAAATAAAGTACCTTTATTTTTGGTAACAATGAGTATTGTCTTTAATTGTGCATAAGTACCTTGTAACTATAGTGGTATTGCAGGAGCGCAGCATGTCTCCTAGTTCAGCCTAAGCTGCTCTGCTACAGCTACCTCTAGACAGCCTAAGGTGCTAGAACACTACCTATATTTCACTAATAAGAGATACCTGGACCTGGTATAAGGTGTAAGTACCCTAGGTGCCCACTACAAACCATGCCAGCCTCCTACAACTCCCCTTATTGCTCCATGGCATGCTGTAGCGCTCTGTGAAAAATAAAAGGACAATGACATAATTTCATTACCATTTTTTTCTTCACATTTAGTGCAGCTAGGGGCGACACTCTCCCGCCTTCAAGGCTGCTGCCTCAGCTTCTAACTACACAACCTCTTGCTACACACCATGAACAATGTTACACAGTTCCAAAGAGGGGCACATCTAAATTCCCCAGATGGGCACTGCTTCCTCATCTAATTTTGTTTGGTAATTTCCACCAGTAAAACTCAAATTGCCTGCAATATAGTTAACAGATAATAATTCTTAAAGCAAACCCTTTCCAGTCGGCATATTCTAACATACCACAAAACGTCTACCTAGCTACTTGAATGTTTTTTTCTGCCTAGGTAAACAAAGTCATATTATTATTTTCCCCTCAACGAGCAAGGTAAAGTCTGATTGAAAAATAAGCCCTAGAGCAAAGGCACATTTAAATTAATGAGCCTGCCTGAGGTGAGGGCAATATTACTCAACCTTCAAAAACTCAGTTCAATGTTTCAAACCACAACTCCATAATTCAACTTTTATGTAGACTCAGGTTTCCCAAACACCCATATCCCTAGATATCTCACTCTGGAACTCTGAAAGAAGTGCAATAAGAATAATGATAGAAAGAATGAATTCAAATTAAGACTAGTTTATCAAGAATTTAGACATCCTGGTAAATTTATCAATTATTGCAAGTAATCTATCAATCAAGCGATCACTCAATTAGTTTATATCTGGTAAAATTACCCATAAAACTTATGATTAACAATTTATAAACAAGTAAAATCCCAGACCAGGATACAAAAAACATAATCATAATACAATAATTGTTCACATTCATTGTGGCAGCGATCAATCGAATTAGATAATGAGTACCTATTTTTCAAAGCAGCAACCAGAAGCCGGCTAAGAGAATAGCAAACTAATGGAATCGCCAACAATTTCAGATGTAATAATGCTAGGTAAGACCTTGTAAAAGCTGCAGCCCGCAATCTCGTACTTAATATTTGTGTCTAGCCGTTTTATAATAATGGCTGAAAAAACAACGTGCATTGTAATTTGGATGGATTAAGAATCGAAAAGTCATTATTTGATTTTATCAAGTAAAGTACAACCTGTAGGAATGTGCCTTATTTGAAATTGTGTCAATAAACAATAATCCTAAATAATATTAAATTTAGAAAATGTTATTCTATGCCACTCACAGTTTAATTGGTAAATATGCTTTAACTAAAAACTTCATAATTTCCATAGGCTACCTTCCCGACTTAGACAACTTTTTGCTTTAACCTTCCAAAAGAAGTAAACATGTGTTGCCTCTCTATTTCTGGGGATAGTTCACTGATGTAGTTCTGTTCGGGTATTATTGGGGAACATTCTAATTTCTTGCAACCTGAGATGATCTTCCCATTAAGTTCTTCATTTGGGTTTGTTCTAATAGATATGCACCATAACAGGGATTCACTTTGAATACACTCTTACAAAGATGCCAACGCTTGCCCATCGTAACATATTAAGGTTGGGTGCATTGAGAGACTTAGAAGTTTTCTGCAGAATACATTTTCTATTCGGCTACAGTGGCAATATCACCCTAACACCTCCCTCACAACATCAAGCTGAAAAGGTTTACTGTTTTGAATATTAACCAATTGATTCAATCGTTTCATACCTAATTTAGTTACAAATGTGATAATTGTTCCTTGGTTACTGAACAGCTGTAGCCTTTTAATTTGCATTTGCCTGCTCCAAGTTTCTGAGCTGTAAAACGTTTTTTTCTAAGTAAGGAATGTCAGATATTTCCTTGAATCTATGCTAATGTATAGCACAGAACTGAGATTGTTTTTCTTTAGGGCTTTTTTTAGGCCCGACGATCATAATATTCGCGTATGAGTGTTTAGCTTTATAAATTAAGTTGCCGAGGACATGTAACTTTCCAGTAATTTACAAAATCAATTAGGATTATTGGTCATTCTAAAAGCATCACCTGCATGAAGTAAGACAGGAATATCCTGGGTACCTACCCGCAGAGTGTACAGGTGCTTGCCCTTCAGAGGTTTTATTGGCCATTGATGTACAAAATAAACATAATAATACGCTAAAACGCATATTTACCATACCCTTCTATCCACTGAAAATTCCTTTGAACATTCCTTATCCTATCGAAATCTAACCCTTTGCAGTTAGTTCAGTATGGAAACACTGGATAGCAGTTAGTTCAGTATGGAAACACTGGAGAAAGAACGAGTATAGCCTCTGCTACACCCATCAAAGAAAGTAGGGACCATAGCTGATTGATTGCACTACTATGTCTCTGTCCTGTTTCTTAGATAACTGTTAACAACATGCATTCTGAGCCTATTGTGTTGGAGAGAGAGACACAACACAGATGTCATCGGCCCCGGCTTCCTTTCGTATTTGCCATGGAACCATTGGTGTATAAATCAGATTGCAGCATGCCAACAGAGGCATATCCTTCCTTACCAAGAAGATGATAGCATCAATGTATGCTAACTGAGTTATGTTATTCTTTAAGAAACAAGAGGTTAACCTAACTGCAGTACTACAGGAGGTCAGGTCTGGACTGTATGCTGGATTTAACATCAACTTTGTCAAGTCAGAATTATACGCTTTCTTGAGGATAACGTCGCCTGTGATGTCGGCCACCCACTGTTATGGTGGAAGGTGAGATACTTTGGAATTAAATTCCACAGAGGTGAGATGTGGTCATCTAGGATAACTACTGACCACTATTATCAAGTCTTCAAGAACATATAACCACATGGATGCAACGCCCGCCAGCCATAATTGAGAGGACAGCCATATCAAATCCTCACAGTACCTAAGCTACAATAGATAGCCCATTGCTCCTCATACCAACATTTTATAGTGGACCACATGGAGAGTTTTAGAGATTAATATGGGCAGGCAAATGATTACAGGTTCAATAGGAGATCAGGAGATCACGACTCAATCACCAGAAGAGGTGGCCTTGTGTTACCTGATCCAGAGAATTCTACCCAGTGACCCAGACATTTTTGCTATATGCTGGTACCTGCTGCAGCCATCTCCCCCCTAATGTAGTGGTGCAGCTGGAATTAGCTAAGGTGGGCGCATTATAAATATGGCTGGCATGACTAACACAACATATGTGACACGCAGTTGACACTTTTGCTATGATGACCAGAATGACAGGGATGCTAAGTTGCAGACTGGACTGAGCAGAATACATTATCCACACTTGCATTTGATGGACAACCCAGCCATACCAATGACCTTCAAAAAGATTGCCCAAAAATGTCTAATTAAATATCTATGTGACAATGGCAGTTCATAAGTCATGCACAATTTCAAACCAAGAGGCCTACAAGCACTCTTGAAATGCTTGTACATCACAGATATAGGCAGACAATGAGAGCCTGATATGGACAGTACCCACAGGAACGTCCCGAATTTACTCTATTCTCCAAGCTGTTGAAACAGGCATTTAGTGGAGGCTGGATATGCCACTTATGCAACATATCGAATAATGCCAGAACACTGGCGAATATACTAATGATGTTGCTGTGGGAAAAATAACTAGGATACATAATGGATATACATAAATGGGTCCACTGCTGTGTACAGTTGAAAAACATTTCCATGAATGATAGACACAAACAGATATATTTACATTTTTTACACAGTATGTACTACAAACATCTACCACAACCACTGCAATACGGCACCATTCACCCACCTCTCATCCATTGCACAATTTAGAGCCTTACATTATGATCCATATGCTCCTCCACCACCTTATCCCATACTCCTTCCACACTAAAAAGACGCAAACAAAATGAAGAACATGCCACTCTTAACAACTTCCCATCACCTTGTCTATTACACAGTAAGGTTTCTCTACAAAAAGGACTACACTCATCATGTCACTGTCAGCCACTAAATCCACCACCAACACAGACCAAACAAAATGCCTCCTAAGCCTGCTGGATGAGGAACAGTATATAGTAAAATAGGACTATTGTGTCCCTCATACAGTTATCACAACTAACAACACACCTGCTACAAGCTCAAAACATACTACTCACTCTTCTCCAAAACAAAATGACACTGCTACAAACACACATTATTCAATCTGTCTGCTCATAAATGTTCAATCACTCTAAAAAAACAAGCACAACATCTACGACCTGCTCACTGACACACAACCTGACTTACTATTCAGAACGGAATCATATTTGAGAGATGACATGGCCCCAGTGTTGCATGAAGCCGTTCCTCAAAATCACACAAAAACTGTATAGGCAAAAGACGAGGTGGACTAGCTATGATATTCAAACAAGCAGAAAATCTTAGTAAAACAAACAACATTTCCATACAAGGCTGTGATGCCATCCTTACCTGATGCAACCCTACACCCTATAACAATCTCCAACCCGGCGGCCGCTACTGTCCCGCCGGCAGCATTATGACCCTGCCTACTGCCATGGTTATCGTGGCATTCGTAACGCCACAAAAACCATGGTGGAAGGCCGTACCAGTGACAGGGAATTCCTTCCCTGTCACTGGTAGGAGTAACACTCCCCAGACAACCCCCACCCCCCTTCATCCACGCTCCCCCACTTCCAATCTTCCCCCCCATACACGCACACTCACAGGCACACACCAGGCATTCACACACTCACTCACACAGGCATACACGCATGCATCCATTCATTCACGCACACATCCGTATACACAGCCAAATTTATATTCACATTCACATTTCCATTCATTCACACATTCTTACACATAAACACACACATGCAAGCAACACTACACACTCATTTGCATGCACTCACACACTCACACATTCATGCACACACCCCCACACACACACAACACCCCCCACCTCCCTCCCCTGTCGGAAACACAACTTACCTGAATCCAGGGGGTCTTCCAGCAGGGGACGGGATGGGGCGCTGCTACCGCCAGCAGCCCCCGCCAGCAGAACAGGACCAGGCCGTATTATTTGACATAATACGGCTGGCTGTGGTGTACTGGAGTGGCGTTGCTGTTAGTAGCAGCGCCACGTTAACACCGTCCGCCGGCATGGCCACAGTTGGATTTCTGCCCTTCTTGTGGTGGAAATCGGATGTGGTCATATTATGGCAGATGGATGTTAGCCACGACGACGGTCTTTTGGCGGCCATTGTCATGATGTTAGGCGGTACTCACAGCCATAGTTATAATGTGGGCCACAGTCTCAAACCTTACAACATTATACTCCAAAATTTGCATTCTTGGGTACCTAAATATTTGGTTTGACAAATCCAATATGCTCCATCGAAAATCTATCACCACTGGCCTAGTCACATTGAACCTACATCAGATTGTACACAAACCCACACACATCTCTGGACACATCCTAGCTGTCATTTTGTGCAACCCAGCACTAGTTACCCTTCAAAGCATCACACCAATCACATAGTCAGACTACCATTTGGTAACTTTTCGACATAAAACACCACAAATCAACACATGCAAAAGCACTTTACATACATCCATCTATCGACTATGGAACAAATTCAATTTTGAAGACTTAGGGCCAGATGTAGCAAACGTTTGCGAGTCGCAAATGGCCCGAATCGCTATTTGCGACTCCGCAAAATCGGAAATGGGATGCAAAAATCCCATTTCCGACTTGCAAAAAGCGATGCGAGCCGTTACCGACTCGCAAAATTTGCGACCCCATTTTACGACCCGCAAATAGGAAGTCGCAATTTGCGAGTCGCAAACCATATGCAATTGCAACTCGCAAATTGCCGCAAAAAGCCCAGTTTGCATGTCCCATTTACCACTAACTCAGAGCAGGTGGTAATCATTACCAAAGTATAAAAGGAGACCCAGAAGCCATCTGGGTTACTCAAGATGGCGGAGATATATCTGATAGCAGTGAGGAGGAGAGCCCACGCAGCCCAGCAGAGGAGGAGGAGCTAGAGACAAGAGAAGATTTACAGAACAAGGCAGACTCTTTTCCAGCAAACTGAGGAAGAAATCTATGATAAATACAGACTTAGCAGCGCAGCTATACTAGAATTAATTGAATTACTCAAACCACAGCTAGAACGCCAGACACTGCGCGGCTGCGCCATCCCTACGCATGTGCAAGTGCTATGCTCACTGCACCTCTTGGTCTCGGGGAGCTATCAGGGGTCATTGTTGTGGCAGGTGGGGTATCCCAAAGTGCACTATCAATGTTCCTCAGGGCATTCCTAGATGCCATACTCACACACATGTCCCACTACATATACCTACCCAGGAATGAGGCACAAATTAACAGTACCAAGCTGGACTTTTACCGGATTGCCAACTTTCCCCATGTCATAGGGTGTGTAGATGGGGCACATATTCAAATATGCCTTCCTGCAAACCTGGAATATCTGTTCCGCAACAATATTCAGGTTGTTTGTGATGCCCATTATGTCATCACTGACATTGTAGCGAAATTTCCAGGCAGTACTCATGACTCCTACATTTTTAGGCACAGTGGGATACACCAAAGCCTGGAACGTGGGGAGTTTGGAGACGGATACCTCCTAGGTAGAGCTGCATACACCTTGTAGACATGCACACAGATCAATGTGCACACCAACCAGGACTTTCTAACAGTGTACTGTTTGTGTCCAACAGGTGACAGTGCATATGCACTACGGCCATGGATAATGACTCCGTACTTAACACCCAGCAATGAATGTGAGAGGCGATACAACAGTGCACATAAGAGGACCAGGAACCTGATTGAACGCACCTTTGGATTGCTGAAAGCACGGTTCAGATGCCTCCACTGAAGTGGAGGTGCCCTCCAGTATACCCCCATAACGGCATTCAAAATAGTTGTTGCATGCGCTATCCTGCACAACATTGCCACCCGACGTGGGCCACCTCTCACCCCTGCAGACCCGGATTCGGAGGATGAAGAGTAAGAGCAACCACATCGCCATCATGGGGATAGGAGCATCGCAAATCAAGGCAGACTGAGACGGGAACACATCGCAACACAATACTTTGGAAGGTACGTGCCAACCTCAACCATAATCACCTATTGACCAAACACTCCATTTGTTAAGTGGAATAAAACTGTTCAGGGACTTCAGAAAGCCAACCTGGCATGGGGCACATTGCCATCATGTGCCCCAACATCAGGGACAGTGTTTAGTTTATTGCCTACGGCGGCCTCTGCCAGCCTGGCTGGTCCCAGGTTGCTCAGCAGTGCTCTGCCTTGTACTCCCACTCCGGAGCACCCTGGTGTCACCAGCAGAGACACTGCTCACAGTGGAGCCCTCCTCGCTTTCTTGTGGGGTGTCCCCTGTACCCCTGGACACATGCCGTGCCTCCATGAGGTCGATCACATGGGTGAACCGGCCCAGGACCCTTGCCAAATCACCTGCAAAGTGGCCCATTTCCACCTGGAGGCCGACTGTTCTTCTTGACAGCCCAGTAGTGTTCACTGCCAGTCTGCAAATTGAGGAGGCCATCCTGTCCAGCCTTTGGAGCAGCTGGCGGTCCCTGCGCCGCGCACCCTCGCTCTGTGTAAGCAGTCCAGCCACCAGTTCATGCATGGACAGGGCTAGGTCACCAGTGTTGTTGCCTATTACGTCCAGTTGTGCATGGAGCTGCTGCATGCTGTTTTCATTGCTCCTTACGAAGCGGTGCAGAACCCCACAAATCCGCCCTAACATTTGATTTTGCAGGCGCTGACCACGTAGCAGTTGTGCCTCTGTCAGTGTGGTGGACGGACGCCCTGACTCTGCCTGCAGCCCTGCTCTCCTCATCCTGCGTCGCCTGCGCAGCGGTGGATGCCCTGTGAGATGTGCTGTGGCACTCCTGGCTGTTGCTGGTGCAGCCTCCAAAACCACTGTTGCAGCGGGTGTTGTCATAGAGGGGATGGTGTTGGTGGTGCAGGTGGGAGTGGTGGCTGCTCCTGTAGTTTCCTCATGGGGCTGTCTGACCGTTGGCACCTGGCTGCTGTGGCTGGTTGTGGGGTCTTGTGGGAGACCTGTGGGACATGGGGAAAAGACTGCCTACTTGACTACATTGCCCATAATGCATCATGCTGGTATCTGCTACTCTGAAATGGAGCTATCTTGGTTGTGCATGCCCCTGTGTACATGGTGGGAGGGGGTATGGCATTGATGGGGGTACAGGCATATCACATGGTACTCACCGGTTGATGTTCTGGGCTCAGAGGTGTCCAGATCTCCAAATCCTGTTACAGTCTCCTGCTCCAGGGTCTCCTCCACCCTTTCCTCCAGGGGTGTGGGTGGTGGTATGGATGATGGTCCCCCTCCTGTGCCTCTCATCTCCCGGAGCCTTTCTGCCACCCTCTCCTTGGTCCGGGAGCGGAGGTCATACAACCTCTTCTTTATATCATCGACACTCCTGTGGCTGACCCCCAGGGAGTTCACCTTTTCCTGAATTTCCTGCCAAATTCTTTTTTTGGTAGAGTCTGGCACATTGAGGGCTGCCTTCCCAAATAGCTCATCATGGTGCTGACAGCATTCCTCTGTGAGCACCTCCAGCTCCTTCTCAGCTAATTTTAATTTCCTCTTTCTGGGAGTGTCAGCCATGGTTGCTGTTGCTCTGTTAGCTGTGCAGCAGTTAAAAAGGGTGTGGTCCTCCCTCCTCCCAGGTGTATTTGTAAACTTCCTGGCTATGATGTCATCATCATGTGCCAGGAAGTGTTTCCAGAGTGTTCTGGAGTGGTTTCTGGAGTGTTCTGCAGCACCTGCATTCAATTTTCATGAAAGTCGCAATTTGCGACACCCACTCGCAAATTGCAAGTCCGTTTTTTGCGCGGTCGCAAAAAGCGACCTCGCAGACAGCGGACTCGCTATCTGCGGTGCGACTCCGGGTGCGAGTCGCAATTTGTCCCCGCAAATTGTACCTGCATTCCTCTTAGCGACACGCAAATTGCGAGTCGCACATGTTCGCAAATTGCGAGTCGGTAATTTTTTTGTACCTACATCTGGCCCTTAGACACACAACTAGCAGCCAACACAGATCTAGACACATGAACTTCTGTTAAAAAAAATTATGAATGGCTACAAGTAGCTTTTGATAGCCTAATGCCACTCAGAAAAATTAAACTGGATAAAAGAGAGCCAACACATTGGAGAAAAACAGAATTAAAAAAAGAAAGCAACAAATCAGAAGGCTGCATTGGACTTGGCACAAAACAAAAACATTCAAGACAAACTTCAGCTACACAAAGTTAGAATATACATATCATCAATCAAAAAACCTAAAAAAGGTACTACTCGGACAGAATTCAAAATGCTAAATCTTCAACTTAACAATTTTATAAAATTCTCAATAAATTTCAAAAGCCTAAATGCATGGAAGGAAGTCATCCCACTATTCCAGATTTCACAAACAGACAATTCATTACACTACCAAGGCAGACATGTTGGCCTCCTATTTACAACAAAAGAAAACCATCAGCACCAACCCGTTTCCTAAAATCCCCTCCAAGAGTAAACCAACCCAGCCTCTGCACTCCTTCAAATAAATATAAAAAAGTGAATTTATGGATCTGACGAAAGTAAGCAGGCCTTCCGGCTGCCCTTCTGACCCCTATCCACCACACATCTTCAACAACATTCTTTTATCTACTTTTGCTGCCACACCTGTAAGAAGAATCATCAATAAATCTTTAACTAAGTGAGCTTTTCCTGAAGATCTGAAAAAAAAATATATACGCCCGTTATTGAGAAAAACAAACCTGGACCTGCATGACCCCAACAACTACAGACCAATTACTAATGGACCTTTTTCTTGGCAAACTGATAGAAAGAGCAGCATTCACCCAAACGTCACAATTCATTGAATACAACTCCATACTTTCAGACTACCCAACTAGATTCTGCCAAGGCAGAGGAAATGAATCTGCACTCACAGCAATCTGTGATGATTTTCAAAAACACAGTCGACAGCAATAGAGTTGCTACACTGCTTCTCTTGGACTTCTCAGCTGCCTTTGATACTGTTGACCATGACACCCTAATTCAAAGACTCCACGAAGCCAGCATAGAAGGGACTGCTCTCAAATGGATTACATCCTACCTTCAAAACAGAACTAACATCATCTATTTTCACCCATTCAAGTCCAAAACCTACCTCACAAAAGCAGGAGTCCCTCAAGAAACAATCAATACACCTATGTTTTTCAACATCTACATGATGGCATTACCAGAACTGATCAATGATTTTCAGCTCACTTGCTACAACTATGCAGATGACACACAAACACTCCTTAAATTGGAATGCCCCAAAGACATTGAAAACTCACAACTTTTCAGTTGTCTCGGAGCCGTTGATCAGTAGGCGATTTGGAGCCATCTCAAACTGATTGCTTCAAAAATGGAAATACTCATATGTGGCGAGTGGAAAAAAATATGACGCCAGGCCTGACGATCTGGGACCACCACCTCAAGTCTCTAAGGAAGTTAAAAACCTTGGAATGAGCATGGACTCCAAGTTAACAATGAATGCTCAAGTGGACACATTAGCACAATCAAGCTTCATCACCTTGAAGACTTTGCAACGCATCTTCCCCCACCTCGGATTTCCACACAAAACGCAGGATACTATCTCTCTTGTACTATCTAAACTGGATTATGCCAATGGCCTCTACCATGGATCATCATTATCCACTATGAAAAAACTAAATGTATTCAGAATTCAGCTGCCAGGCTACTATTACATATAAAGCCACAAGCCCACATCTCCCCTGCCTTGAGAGAACTACATTGGTTAAGAGTTGCCAGAAGATCCACCTTCAAACTGCTTTGTATCATCCACAAAGCTCTACATGAAATAGGACTGTTTTTCATCAGAAACAAAATAACCAAATACATTCAACAAAGAAACATCCACTTAAAATTTACACCCTGCCTTAAAACACCACCATTCAAGAAAAAGACAATAGGTGGTACATTCATCTCTGTTCAAGCAGCCAATCTATATAGTTTATCACCCCAAATATAAGATCTATGGATGAGTATCTTCTCTTCAGAAGACTACTAAAGAGTTGGCTCTTTCCTTCATAACTACCTTATCCAAACAGCAACTGACTACATATGTCTGTGTTGATTACTATTTATAATCTGATTATGTGTATATTCTAGATATGCATAGTTCTTTAAGAAACATGTATAGTTACTATTTCATAAGAATAAAATATACACATACTCTTTAAGCCTGTTTAACAAATGTATATTTACTCATGGTTAAATGTATATGTGTTTGTATGTGTGTATATGTATATGTTTGTGTATATACATATATATGTGTATATTAATCTATGCTTAACATGCTCATTGGTCATTGCATAGCTCTTAGATAAGTTGTTATATTAGATACTTAGGATTCCTTGCTTTCTTTTTTATCACAATGAGCAAATCTTATCTTGACTATTTTATTAGCAAGAATTTCACTATTGAAAAAATTGAGGAAAGATAAATGAATGTGGGAAAAGTGCACTTATAAATTAACATCAAATATTGCTAATCTTGAAAGTCTGTGTTTATATACTACAACTTTACATCTCAAAATATTATACCCATTATTAGAGTCCTTACACATATATCCCCTTACTATGCATTTAAATATCTATTTATCTATACTCTAGTCCTAATGTACTAGAATAAAATAATAAAAAACATAAAAAAATAACTAACTAAATAAATAAAAAAATACAAAATAAAATGAAATTGACTCTCTTGTGAGCTTTACTCTGTCTCCCCGAAACCCTATGTCTCTATCAATATATCCTCCATCCCACTCTCACTCATCCCAAACCCATTCTACTACATTCATCTCTAAAATAACCCTGCCCAATCTCTTCCGTCCTCTACCCCATCTAACTCACCCCAAACTTCAGTTTACTACTATGATCTCCCACACAAACCTACAAAATTCTCCCTCATTTATCTCACCTTTGACTCATCCAAATACTTTTCTAATACTATGATCTCCCTAACCCCTTTCCACAGACTCCTCATTCCTCCATCTCTCCTTTAATCATCCCAAGCCTCATCCTATCACTATAAACTCACAATTAACACGTCTGGATTCTTCCCTCCTCTATCCCTCCATTACTCTAGTCAATCCAACTAACAAATTTACATATCCTCCGCTCAAAGTAACTCATATGGATACTAATACTGCACTCACATTTCCCTATACTAATCCACCACTAATTCCTCTTGGGTTCTGGAGTTATGTGCTACTCACAGAAAAGCACTTTGACTCCTCATCAGGGGTAGTAAGCGCTATGTAAATACAATTACAATTACAATTACATACCTAAAAAGCTACATAGAATAAGCTAAACCTGTTCTCTTGAGTGCAACAGATGTAATACCCAACATTTTAATTTTCTACACTTGACATAGTCATGAAGTATTTTGGAGGGAGACACTACATATAGCGACACAAATAATGAAAATTCTCGTGGTACTATCTCCTGATGTGGCTCTACTGGGGGTATGTTGAGAAGATACTCAATGGAGTTTGGAGGTTGATTGTACAACTACTATTACTAATAAAGCGAGAAATTGCATCACTTTGGATGAGAGATCCAGTGTCACCGGTGGCAAGGTGGCTCAAGATTGTTGCAACATGTAACATTAATGATGAAGGCTTTGGCGCTTTGCAGCCACTGAAATTTAGACTGAAGAATAAATGAACTGACTTTATCAGGAATATGTGCGCCAAGTTAGGGACCTGACAAGTTTGAGATGCTATGCACGCACAAGGGGGGCCTGATCCTCAGCATAATTGCTGGGAATAATATAAACACTATCCTGACAGAGGAATGTTAGTAAAGATGTTACATGTGCCTAAAGAATAGGAGATACATGCCATAATTGTGATAGCTGTGTTGATGTTATATTGCTTAACCTTTTCAGTGGCCAATGCCCACACTACCTCCTTGGTGCGGGTCACGACCAGTGGCCGACACCACGGAGGGGGTCAAGAAATGCTCCAGAGCATTTCACTGTGCATCACCCACCCCCACCTGCCCCTTTGTGATGGCGCGCTGACGTCACAATTTGTTTTCCCACGGAGCAGGAAGCAGAGGTAAGGCCGCTTCCTGCTCCAGTGGGGAAAACAGGCCCAAACTGGCCTCCCCACCATTCAGGAAGGGCTTGTTTGAAAGGGGAGATTCACCCCTTTCAAATGAGGCCTTCCTGAAATGGATTCTTGGCCCTCAATCGCACTAGACACCATGGATTTCACTTGGGGGAGGGGTCAGCCCCCTCTAGAAATGGGCTGAAGCCCCCCCCCCCGGGCATATCATTAAAGAAAAAGTAAGTTTACTGCTCCCCCAACCCCCATGGAGTTAAAGAATTAGTATATAAATTGAAGTTGACGGGTGACCCCTGTGGGGGCAATTATTTTTTAAGAGTATAGTTTCCCTGCAGGCCACTACATATAAATATATGTATTTTCAGTCAGCGGTTTTAGTTTTAGGGGTGGGGGTTTTTAGTTTTAGGGGCGGGGGTGGGGGTAGGGGTATATTTAGTTTTTGGGGTGGGGGGTCGGGCGGTTTAGGTTGGGGAGGGGTATTTTTAGTTTTAGGGGCGGGTGGGGGTCAGATATTTTTATTATTTTGGGGTAGGGTGTCGGGGTGGCTTAGGTTTTTAGGGGTGGGGTGGGGGATTAGGGTGGTTTAGGTTTTGGTAGTGGGGGTTGGGGTGGTTTTAGGTTGTAGGGCGGCGTGAGGGGTTGCAGTAATTTTAGTGGTGGGGGTTGGGGTGGTTTTAGGTTTTAGGGGTGGGTTGGGGTCGGGTAATTTTAGGGGTGGGGGTTGGGAGTTTTAGGTTTTAGGGGTGGGGTGGGGGGCTCGGGTAGGTTTAGGGGTGGGGGTGTTGGGGTGGTTTTAGGGGTGGGGGCTGGTATAGTTTAGGTTTTAGGGATGGGGTGGGGGTTGGAGCTGTTTTGGGGGTGGGGGTTGGGGTGGTTTTAGATTATAGGGGTGGGTTGGGGAGTCGGGTAATTTTAGGGGCTGGGTGGGGGGGATTTAGGTTTTAGGGGCAGGGTGGGGAGCTCATGGTAGTTTTAGGGGCGGGTACTTTAGGTTTCAGGGATGGGGTTGGGGTTGTTTTAGGTTTTGTGGGCAGGGTGTGGGGTGTGGTAATTTTGGGGACGAGGTGGGTGTTGGGGTAGTTTTAAGGGCAAGGGTGGGGGTAGGTGTGGTTTTAGGGGAGGGGTGGGGGGTCGCAGTAATTTTTAGGGGTGGGGTTGGGGGGGCCAAGGGGGATGCATGCTGGAACCATGCACGCCTATCATTAATGCCTTTACCAGGAATGCCTTTACAATGAAAAATCATTGCTAAGGCATTCGTGGTAAAGGCATTAGTGGTAACTACAAGGTTGTTGTTCTGACCTCGTTGTTCAGGCATGCATTGTTCCAGCATGCGTTGTTCCGACATACATTCATAAAAGTGACCGAAAGGTTAATATTTCTTGTGCGTCTTGACAAGAGACATGCTTAACTTTACTGCTTAAAGACTGTGTTTTCTGAACTTTGATGCTGAATCCTGATGCCTTGCTGATTGACTAATGTCCTGAGGATGAAGACTGACTTTGCTTGCTGATCAAAACTGGCGATAGGTACCATGACTTATACTGTTGATTATTATGCATATTTGCTTTTTCTTTCTAGGTACCAACTGCATTGTTTTGATAGAGCCATATTTAGGTGTTTTTCCAAATTTGTGTTACTAAATTGTTTTGCATGAAGCCCAACATTCTGATGCTAATTTGGTGTTAGTTAAGGATCCTCACTAATGAAATTATGTTGATAAGGAATAATGCTTGATGAATTTCTTTACTAAACTTAATGTATGTGATTACTTTGACGCAGTTGACTTTGCTATTAATCTGTACCGTAACTTTAGAATGTGTTGTAGTTCAAGCTTTGATTAGATTAAATTTCTTCCGCCGCTTTGGACAGCAAGTATTGTTTCTATATGTGTTCCATTTGATTTTGAGATTAATTTACATGACCTTAGCATTGTTAATATAGGGAAATAAATATTCAAACTTTTACTAAAAGGTGTGGTTATACTTGACTGAAAGGTCATGGTGCATAACAATTACTGACTCCATTGATTATTACTGTTGTTGATTGCTGATGATTATTGATTATGGTGTATCGATTATTGGTTATGTACTGGAGCTATGGTAAGAACATCTTAATTGTGAGTCAAAAGATTAATTGACCTATTCGCCTCCCCTTGTAAGTTTACTTATTAAAGTCAGACGTGCTAACAGAGATGGTAGCAGAGGTAATGGTGAGTCTCCTTAAGAGCTTATCATAGACGTCTGGTACAGAGTGACAGGTGGTAACAGAGATGGTAAGAAACTTATGGTTAGTCTCCTTAAAACCTCATCATAGATGTCTAGTATAGAGTGACAGGTGTTAACAGTGTTGGTAAGGAGAGGTGAAGGTTCGTTTCCCTAAGAGCCTGGTATAGGTGTTCCCAGAAATGGTAGCAGCTTGATGAATTGGTCCTTTGAGATTTCATTATTATTGAAATTTGGATTTTGGTTTTCAATGATGCTAACTGGAGAGAAAATTATGTTCCCTTAAGTCCAGAAATGACTTTCACAGAATCCTGGATTCTGTTAATGGTCGTTTGCGGGTGTTCTCAGCGTTCTAGTGACAGGGTGAATGAAGTAGGTTGCGCTTGCACAGCTTATGCAAATCGCAGGTTAAGTGTGAGGTTTGTGAGGGTTTTAGGGAGTTTGCGTACTCCAAATGAAGTTGTGGAAGGACTGTGCATATTTTGCAGTGTGAGAGTAGGGAAGTCATCAAACTTCACATGTGTGTGGTGCTTTGTGCTCAAAAATTGTCCACACCATTGTTGATGTACAGACCCTGCGTGGTCTAAGACTCCGGAGTATACTGAAAAGTGTATGAGACACTTGGGTTTATATTGTGATCTGTTTGGTTTAGTAGGTTGATTGGGTGTGGTCAACAAGTCATAGTGTGAGTAAAGTGAGAGAAAGAAAATTTTGACTGAGATTTGGTGAGTCCTATGCGCACCAGGGCAGACCCACTGATCAGTTGAGAGTAAAATTTGCGGGTCAAATTTTGCTTGCGAATCTGGGAGACCGAGAAAGAAGTAGTAGCTGTGAGTGCGGGAAGAGCCGTCAGTGAAAAATCCATAAGGTTTCTGAAGCAATTGTGTTACCTTTCCTGTAGTAAATCAGCAGATTTGTTTTTTGGTTTGTGATTAGTGCCCCCATTTTATGCATTAGTTTGTGTGAATCAAAGTTTGGAAGGACAAGCCACAAGACTTTGTCAGGGGCAGTACATGTGAGTGTGATGTCATTGGACCTGCGCTGGGATAGGTCGGTTAGTGAGAAGGGTCACGCATGGATTGGCAGCCGTCCGTGAGAGGCAATTGGTTGAGAAAGTAGGTGAAATAAATCTTGGGATTAAAAGTCACTTCCTGATTTGAATATGAATAACAAAAAAGGTAGAAAATATGACATTTTTCAAAGCTTTAAAAAGTGCCCTAAGGGGAGATACCTATATTACAACATGTGTGGGCGAGGCTACACCACCAGAAGGTACACCAGCTTACATTTTCATAGAAGCGAAAGGTGTTGCGCCATGTCTTTGGCTAAAGCAATGGTGCAAATTGACAGAAAAGGAAAGGAATTTAGCATTTTCCACAAATGGGATGTTCAATTTGAGGGTTTTGGAGCATTTAAGGATGGTGCTATATGAATCGAAGCCCCTTCCGAGACAAGCACAGTTGGAGACATTAGAGATTTGGGAGTTAGTAGTCAGACAGCAACAGCAACAGAAATTTGAGAGGAGGATGAGAAAGGCAGAAAAAACTCTAGGGGAGGCAAGCTGGGACAGTGTTTAGAGAGTTTGGAGGATGGAGACTTTGCACGGAATTATGTTGTTACCGGCAATTATGCAGAACAATGAGAAGGAAGGAAGTAAAGCTACTACAAAGACTAACAGAAGTCCGTCCAAGAGTCGGAAGGCTAAAATAGTCTTCAACAGTGGAGGAAGAATCAGAAGATGATGAGTTTGTTACACAGTTATTGAGAGATCACCCACCTCCATATACAGCACATGAGAGTGGTCCAAGTACCAGTGCAGATCCAACAGCCCCGACACAGGTTAATGAGACAATGAGTCTGATGCAGGGTAACGCTAGCCTGACACAGAATGCGATGCAGAGTAGTCTTAATGTGCCTACTACTCTTGTAGTACAAGATCAGATGCAACCGTCAGAGGTTTGGAGAATTTATCCTGATATGCCCATTATGGAAACAACTTTGAACTTAATGGTGCCTACGGAACAGATTTACCCAAGAGTGATGTTGGTTCAGACTGAACAAACTCCAATCTTACTGCCCCAAATGCAGCCGCAGGTAATGCCAAGATTTACTCAAGTAACAGGGATGCAGTTGGACATGACTCCAATGATGAATCAGAATATCAGAGTTACTCTCCCACAGAATGGAAGTGCCAGGACAGCCCCAGATGCTATATTGCTACCTATTACTGTTGGTCCAGCTGTACCCTTATTTGCACTAAAGAAACCTAATGTAGGTGATCAGGGAGCAATGTCCCAGAATATAATGAGGGGAGGACATAATGAAAATGCTTGAGTAGTCTCTTCTGTGGGACAGACATTTGATGGATCAAGATCATTGTTAGACCTTAGTCCATTTGTACCACTTCCAGATACTATGGCAGGGTCAAAAGTTAGTCAGAGTTTGAAATTATTGACACCGCAGATCCCGAATGCAGTGCACAGCAGGAGCCGCCGGTCCAAGCTAGTAACATTTTGTTGCAAGGATTGACAGTTCAGCAGTTGACTGAATGGTTAGACAAGCTGTTTACCCCATAGAGTGCTCCTAAGGGAGAGAAGTATCTGAATTGTGCTAGGCTAAGCATGAAAGCAGGTGAACTCATTGAGGGAACTATGGGGGTGAATAGGTTAGAATCCTACACAGAGGCAGAGTTGAGATATTTGTGCCCAAAGATTACGAGAGAAGTGAGCAGTGTACATCAGAAATTAGCAGACTTGGCAGAGAAGTATAGTATAGAAATACAGAAAACGAAACATTTGAAAAGGAGTTACAGATTAGATTTTGAGGCTAAAGATTTTGAACACATGAGATCTCCTGGAATGAAGGCACACCTTAAGGAATTTCTTCAAAGTGCTCAGACCTGGAGATCATTAGACATATGAGAAGGCAGATGAGTAAAGAAAAGAGACGAGAGAAAAAAGGATTCTTTGGAACTGACTGGAAATGTGCAGCAGGACAAAGATTGAAAATGTTACCAATGAGAGAGATTCCAGGGGGGAATTTTGTTCATGTCCCCTGGAGCAGAAGGAACATTCTGTCATTTACAAATGATTATCAAAAATTGAGAGAAAAGCCAGTAGAGTGGCATCAGCAGACAGACAGGTTTGTGAAACTTGTAAAGGGCCTGTGGAAGGACTTGAACACATTACTAGAGATAGTAGTTCCAGTTGATCTGTGGATCGAGTGTAAGAGTAGTGTATATTGGGCAAGGAGAACCAGAGAGAGACAAAAATACAGGTGCACCATCTCCTGAGGTAATTAAATATTACTATAAGGTGATTGAATTTTTGAAAATGAGAATTTCACAAAAGAATATTGATTGGCAGAGGATTTACAGGGCATCTCAGGAAGCAAAGGAGTCGATACATGCGTATTATGAGAGATTGTTGGAGGCATTCAAGCATTACAGTGGTACAGAAACAATTGAGGCTAAAGACAAATTACATTTTCTGTTCAGATCTGTGGAAGGATTGAGACCTGAAATTAAACAGATGATTAATAGTCATTTGATTTGCTGGCAAGCAAAACCGACTAATGAGTTGTTACAGTATGCAAAATACTGTAGTGGTGAGATTGAGTTGAAACAGGAAAAGTTTAAAGAGAAGGCGATGGTGACGCAGATTAAAGCAGCTCAAGCATGGGGTGCAAGGACATTTTCCTCAGCAGTTACCACAGCAGCAGCAGGGGAACATGATGTTTCAGCCCAGAATAGAGGTAGAGGTAGTGGAGGAAATATGACTAGTGGTCTGGACATAAGTACTGTAGTAGTTCAGAATGATGTGCAGGGAATGAAGAAGTTACTGCCATGTCACGTTTGCGGAGCCATTGGACATTGGAAATGGGAGTGTCCAATGATGGTGCAGGAAGGTGCCTATGGACAGAGTAATGACATCAATTAATTCCAGAATGTGAGAGGACCGTGAGTGAGAGGTCCTAATCCAAATTTCCAGAATAATGTGAATCAAATGCAGAATTTTTAGCCCATGCAGCAGGTGCAAATGCTGCATGTACAAATGTCATAGTTGCAGCCAATGTAACAGCAGGTTCCCATGGTACCTAGACAGAAAATTCAAATACCTCAAGCCCCAATGGAACAGCAACAGATTATGCTTTCCAACAGGTCACAAAACACAGGCTTAACCAAAGTAGTAATAGAGTGTACCAATTCCCATTACACAGCGAAAATGGAATAAATGATGATTGGCTGAGTGACAGTTCAGATGAGGAGCCGTGTGTGCTTACAACGTCCTTAGAAGAGGGCCCTAAGGAAAGGGAAAGGTTATGGGTCACAGAGTTTCAGTCTTGGTTGACACGGGAACTACACGCTCTAAAGTGAGAAGTCCAGAAGTTCCAAATTTGCCCTATTCAGGTAGAACAGTTCAAGTTGTGGGAGTAGCAAACCAATATTTGACAAACCCAATTACAGATCCAGTTCATGTTGAGATTAGCAACTTTCAGGGATTTCACAAACTTGTAGTCTGCGATTCAATCTGGTATGCCTACTGGGAAGAGACTTGCTGTGTAAAACAAAGTGTTTGATAACTTCTTCAAATGATGGAATTGAGATTCAGACAAATAGTGATGATGAAGATGACCAAGCTCCTGAGATAGAAGGTGAAACTATAAATAAGGAGTACCCTCTGATTGAATTTTTCCCGATGTTCACAGTGAAAGAACTTCATCCTGATTTGCAGGGAATGGTTAAGGAGAAAGTGTGGGATTTGACATGAAAGGAAGTAGGTCTGATAAGGGAGTTGAGCCAGTTAAAGTTACTGTGAAGCCAAATGAAGTTTTCCCTCAACTTCCACAGTACCACATGCCGCACAATGTCCTTATGAAATTTGCCCAGATAATTGCAGACTTTGTAAAGCAAGGGGTTCTGAAGGAAGTATTGAGCAGTCCATGTAATTCACCGAAAATGGGTCCTTAAGGGTTTGCAGAGTCACCTTCCATATTTAATCAGATCTTAAAAAAGAATTTGGAGTCGTTGGAATCGCCTTTCCAATCAACCTTGTTGCAGTACATTGATGACTTGCTAATTGTGTCCAAAACAAGGTACGAGTGCAAGTATGATACAATCGCCCTGCTGAACCATTTGGGAAAGAATGGTCACAAAGTGACTCCGCTTAAATTGCAATACTGTCAAAAAGTGGTGAAGTACTTGGGTCATCGGATTGGGAAGGGATCAAGAAAGATATCCAGAGAAAGGATTACAACCATATTGCAGATAAATCCCCCGAACACACAAAGAGATGTCAGGATGTTTTTAGGGATGGTAGGCTAATGTTGACAATGGATTCCTAATTTTTTTGTCATTTTGAGACCATTGCAGAAGATAACTCATAAGAAAGTCACTGATCCCATAGTGTTAGACCAGGCTGGAATGAAAGCGTTCACTGAATTGAGAGGGACTCTGTGCAAGGCTCCAGCATTGGGTATGCCTGATTACACAAAACCTTTTACATTGTTTTGTCATGAGCGTGATGCATGTTCTTTGTCTGTCTTGACACAGGTCCATGAAGGTGTAAACCGCCAGGTATCATATTTTTCAGCTACTTTGGACACAGTTGCAACAGCCTTATGAGGTTGTTTGCACGCAGTTGCAGCAGTTGGTCAGAGCCTTACCCAGGTGTGAAGGCATTGTGATGGGACATCCCCTGACTGTAATGGTCCCCCACTCTATTAAGGTTCTATTTACAAGGACGAAAAGCCAATATTTGACTGGTGTGAGGTTGACCAGGTATAAAACGCATATTCTAGGTTCACCAAATGTGTCATTGAAAAGATGTACAGTGCTGAACCCAGCAACCTTACTTCCCAGTGAAAATGTTGAAATTGAAAGGATGGAAGATGTTGAGCATGATTGTCTTGAAGTAACTGACTTGTGCACAAAACCGAGAGCTGACATTAGAGATACCCAATTGGAAGAAAATTACCAAATTATCTTTGTTGATGGTTTTTACATGAGAGACAATGCATGGACACTGAGAGCAGGATATGCTGTGTGCACAATTACTGGTATTTTGAAAACTTCTTGGCTTCAAGGAGTATATTCTACCCAAGTAGCAGAACGGGTAGCCCTTACTAGAGCATGTCATGTTTCTGCTCAGCTGAAAGTTACAATCTATATGGATAGCCAGTATGGATTTGGAATAGTACATGATTTTGGCCAGTTGTGGTCACAGAGAGGTTTCATGACCTCTTCTGGTTCACTAGTGAGAAATGGCGAGAGAATTAAAGAATTGTTAAATGCTATTCAAATGCCTGAAAAGATTGCCGTGGCGAAATGCAGTGCATATCTGAGGTCCCAGGACTTTGTGACATTGGGAAATGGATATGCAGATCAAGTTGCAAGGTTTTTAGCATTGAACTGTATATCGTTCAAAGACAAGTGGGAACTGTTATCTGAAGAAGATGAAACATGTACAGGCTATGCATTAAAAATAAATGACACTTTGGAAGAATTGAAGACGTTGCAGAATAATGTTGACAAGGAGGAAAAACGTTCATGGAGCAAAATAAAATGTGTGCAAAGACAAGATGAATTCTGGGTTTCAGAAGAGAGTCAATTGGTTTTGCGAAATACTGTTTTGTCTCAAATGGCAAGGTACTATCATGGTCAAGCACATATTGGGAGGGATGCAATGATTTGATTGTTCAAACATGATTGGTTCAACTCAAAGTTTAGACAAGTTGCTGAAGCTGTTTCCCATCGTTGTGTCATTTGCCAACAACAACGCAGGGAAAGGGACAGTGGTTAATTTGGGCCACAATGGAAGAGCGGGAGGCCCTTTCAGCAGAATGCAGATGGATTTTATTGAGATGCCTGTGTGTGGAGGTTTGACATATGTGTTGGTGATTGTTTGCATCTTCAGTCACTGGATTGAAGCTTACCCTACATGAAGAAATGATGGTCTCGTAAACTAACGCTTAGGGAACTGATACTGCGTTTCGGATTTCCAATCTTTTTAGAATCAAATAGGGGAAGTCACTTCAACAATGAAGTAATTAAATTACTGGATGCAGCACTGAACATTGAGCAGAAGTTGCATTGTAGTTACTGCCCTGAATCATCAGGAATAGTGGAACACATGAATGGTATCTTAAAGTCAAAAGTTGCAAAGATGTGTGCGTCCACAAATTTGAAATGGCCTGACGCATTGCCTTTAGTGTTGATGTCAATGAGAAACACATCTGAGAGGAAGACAGGATTATCGCCGCATGAGATCCTCATGGGCAGAGTAATGAGGTTGCCAGCGGTGCCTGCAAATGCACTTGTCAACATTACAGATGATATGGTGTTGGACTACTCCAAAGGTCTGGCTGATGTGGCTTGCTCTTTCTCTCAGCAGGTGGAGGCCACCACACTGCCACCAATCCATGACTCAGGACACAATCTGAGAGCTGGAGACTGGGTTGTGGTCCAGAAACATGTGAGGAAAACTTGTTTGGAGCCTCGTTGGAAGGCACCTTATCAGGTAGTTCTGACAACTACGACAGCTGTGAAGTGTGCTGGAATTCCGAACTGTATTCATGCAAGTCACATAAAGAAAGTGGCATGTCCACTGGATCATGAAGAAGAAGAGTTGTTGAGAGTACCAACAACAGTGAAACAAGTCTCAGGGCCTGAAAGAGAACAAAGGGGGACTGAGACCCGATCTGAGCCCGTTGAGGATAGTTCAATCACTCCTGTGAGAGACGAAGGAGGACCTCCAGGAGGATGACGGAGAGCCTATCTCAATTGAGGCAGCAGGAGAGCCTAGTCAGAAGAGGGCTTTTCCAGAAGCAGATGATCTTGAGAGACAAACAGAGAAATTGTCAGACCCAGAGGGGAAAGGAGTTGAGGTGGATCAAAGTTGTTAGGTCCATCAAGAGAAAACACTGCAGAACAAGGAGAAGGTTCAAGTTTGACTCTGAGTAGAACATTGACAAAGGGTCCACTGAAAGGAGATAAGTGGCCGGGGTCGCAAGTAGAAAGAAGGAAAGAAGTGGTTGCTGAGACAACAATAGAGGAAGAAGTAGATACCACAAGGAGAGAAGATCTAAGTGAGGAGAACTGAATGGTGATCGAAAATTGAAAAGAAAAAGAATAGCAAGTCAGAGGTACGCAGCTCCTGAATGGATGAATACACCTACAGGTGAATGGCAGCAAGAGTTTTTGTCTTTTTGTTTTGATAGAGACATTCCGGGTCAGTATTTTGAAGCTTGAAGGAAACTGATGAACTGAACTGTTGAAACAATCTGAGAATTTTTTTGGAGAAAGAGACTGTTGAAAGTAATCAGAAGAGACATTGATAACCTGATTTGACTTTTGAAACCTGATTTTGACAAAGCTGCTAACCGATTTTGAAAAGGGGTCCTGGAAGTGAGACTGAGACCTGTAAATAACCGCTGAATAGAAGAGTTGCCTATTTATGAGTATTGCTACTGTTTTTCTCAATTTCTTCTGCTTTCTGATTCTTTAAAGATCATGAGTAACATTAGTCAACAGGGTAGAAATACTAGGCGCTGTAAATATATGAGTATTGGTTTGGCGATTATGTGTGGGATATTGTTTGTGGTGTTGATTTTGGGTATGTTTGTTCTTAATAAGAATGAAGCCAACCCTACTTCCGCTTTTGAGATGACTACTGCACTAACTGCAATAGAAATGTTCAGGTTAGATGATAAATATTTGCATGGGGATACTAATGCCCAAGGAGATCTTTCTTCTAATGTTTTCTATCGCTTGTTGAGTGAGTATGTTGAGGCAATGAATGCGAAGAATTGTTATGTGTGTATACGCATATTTCTTGATCAGTTGAGGAACAAGTTACCTACCATAGTTTGCCACTAACTTAGGGAAATAGTTGTAGTCTGTTGCTAACAAGATTTTATAACCAGGAGTACAATCAGTACTTTTACTCAAATTATTATGTTGTGTTTTTGTTTGTTCCTATAATTAGGTATTGGACTAGAATAGCTAAGGAGAATTACATAGTAATACTTAGAGATTTCTTTGAACCTACATTGACGTTTGGCACAGCTTATGCGCATAGAAATAATCTGACATGCTTGTTTACACCATTAGAGAAAAGCTTCTTAGATCACACAGATGCAGGAGAAGGGCATTAAAGGAGAAATTAGAAAAAGGCTTAAAGAAAAGGACTTACAGGAATGATTATGCTTACAGTGCAATTAAAAAGCAAGAGAAATTAGCTTTAGATGTGCAACACATATGGAAACTTAGTATATGCACACACTGACACATTATTTGTGGGAATGTGTGAATGCAAGCATGTGTTTGTGTTTCAGAGTAAATGGACGTTTATGTTGAAAGGACAGGACGTGGCAATTTCCAGAGTTCATATCGGTGGTCTTAATGCTTATTACCGTCTTCCAAGAGGAAGGTATGGGACATACTATATGGGGATAGTTTTCACAAACAATTATCAAAAGGATGATTTGAAGAAGTTTCTGAATGTGACTGAATTACATCATAGGAGACAGAGGAGGGAGTCCTCTTCTGGTACAGTGGGAAATATATTTGGAGCAGTGATTCCTTCAGTGGGAGTCATTCTGAATTTGGTAAAGATTCAAAAGTTGTCTACTATTGCGGATAACGTGTTGACACATTTTTCAGGAGCCATACTCCTGATAAATACTGAGTTAGTTGCTGATAGAGCTATGACTCTTCAAAATCGTTTTGCTTTAGACATTCTTTTAGCTAAGGATGGTGGAATATGTAGAACTATTAATTCTAGTAATTGTTGTTTGTATATTCCTGATAATAGTCATTAGAGGTTTAATTACTAATCTGACTAATGAAAGTGCTGATTTGAAAGATTTGAAAGAACCAGGGGCCAGATGTAGGAAACAAAATTTTTGCGACTCGCAAATTGCGAGTCGCAAATTGAAATGCAGGTACAATGTCAGTGTTGAAATAGCTACTCGCACCCGGAGTCGCAACACAGAGAGCGAGTCCGCAATTTGCGAGTGGGTGTAGCAAATTACGAGTACCTTGTAAATTGCTTACAGGTGCTGCAGAACACTCCAGAAACCACTCCAGAACACTCTGGAAACACTTCCTGGCACATGATGATGACATCACAGCCAGGAAGTTTACAAATACAACTGGGAGGAGGGAGGACCACACCCTTTTTAACCGCTGAACTGCACACAGGAGAAACAGCAGCTGCAATAGAAGGAACTCCTAGGAAGAGA
The DNA here is from genome assembly GCF_031143425.1 of Pleurodeles waltl. NCBI lineage: Eukaryota > Metazoa > Chordata > Amphibia > Caudata > Salamandridae > Pleurodeles > Pleurodeles waltl. The sequence goes on from NC_090448.1 coordinate 848,673,484, forward strand.
AAACTTAAATTCTCAGAGAAGGAGCTGGAGGTGCTGACAGATGAATGCTGTCAGCACTATGACTAATTATTTGGGAATGCAGCCCTCAATGTGCCAGAAGCCACCAAAAGACAACTGTGGCAGGACATCCAGGAGAAAATCAACTCCCTGGGGGTGAGCCACAGGAGTGTTGACGAAATAAAAAAAAGGTGATATGACCTCCGCTCCCGGACCAAGGAGAGGGTGGCTGAAAGGCTCCGGGAGATGAGAGGCACAGGAGGGGGACCATCTTCAGTACCACCACCCACACCCCTGGAAGAAAGGGTGGAGGAGACCCTGGAGCAGGAGGCAGTATCAGGATTTGGAGACCTGGACACCTCAGAGCCCACCACATCAACCGGTGAGTACCATGTGATATGCCTGTACCCCTATCAATGCCATACCCCCACCCACCATGTACACAGGGGCATGCTCAACCAAGATAGCTCCATTTCAGGGTAGCAAACACCAGAATGATGCATTATGGGAAATGTAGTCAAGTAGGCAGTTCATAGGCAATTGTTTATTAGGAAGTGTGCAACAGATAGTAGACACTGACAGTCTGTTCCCCATGTCCCACAGGTCTCCCACAAGACACCACCACAACCCACAGCAGCCAGCCCCATGAGGACAGCTCAGGAGCCACCCCTGAAATGTCCACACCTGCTGCAACTGTGTCCCAGGAGGCTGCGCCAGCAACAGGCAGGAGTGATGCAGTTGAACACACAGGGCAGCCACCGCTGCGCAGGCGACGCAGGTACAGGAGATCAGGGCTGCAGGCTGTGTCCGGCCGTCAACCTCCCAGCAACAGTGAGGCACAGCTGCTGCGTGGTCAGCGCCTGCAAAATAACATATTAGGGAGGATTAGTGGTGTGCTGCACCGCTTTGTCTGGAATAACGAGGCCAGCATGCAGCATCTTAACTCCAGAATCGACATGATTGCCACAAACACTGGGGACCTTGCCCTGTCCATGAGGGATCTGGCGGCAGGACTACTGGCCCAGGCCGAGGGTAGGCGGCGCAGGGACCGTCAGCTCCTACAAAGACTAGATAGGATGGCCACATCCATCGGCAGACTGGCTGTGAACGCCACAGGCCTGTCGAGGAGGTCAGTTGGCCTCCAGGTCGAAATGGGCCATTTTGCTGGAGATGTGGCTAGGGGCCTGGGACGTATCACACACGTGATAGACTTAATGGAGGCACGGCATCTGTCCTGGGGCACAGGGGAAACACCCCAGGACAGTGAGGATGGCTCTACAGTGAGCAGTGTCTCTGCCACTGACACTAGGGTGCTCCGGAGTACCAGGCAGAGCACAGCAGAAGCACCAGGGACCAGCCAGGCTGGCAGGAGCCGCAAACGGACATAGACATTACCCTGGCCCTGTTGATGTGGCACATGACATCAATGTGCCCCATGCATGGTTTGCATTTACATGTCCATGAACAGTCATTATTTGTAAATAGTTGTATTTCTGCACAAATTAAATAGTTTTTTTGTTCCACTTAACAAATTGAGTTTTTGGTCAATAGGTGAGTATGGTTGGAGTTGACACGTACCTTCCAAAGTATTGTGTTGCGATGTGTTCCCGTCTCAGTCTGCCTTGATTAGCTATACTCCGATCCCCATGATGGCGATGTGGTTGCTCTTGCTCTTCATCATCAGGATCTGGGTCTGCAGGGGTGAGAGGTAGCCCACGTCGGGTGGCTATGTTGTGGAGGATGGCGCATGCGACCACAATTTTGAATGCTGTAATGGGGGTATACTGGAGGGCACCTCCACTGCGGTGGAGGCATCTGAATCTTGCTTTCAGGAGTCCAAAGGTGCGTTCGATAAGGTTCCTGGTCCTCTTATGTGCATTGTTGTATCGCCTCTCACATTCATTGCTGGGTGTTAAAAACTGAGTCATAATCCATGGCCTTAGAGCATATGCACTGTCACCTGTTGGGCACAAACATTACACTGTTAGAAAGTTCTGGTTGGTGTGCACAGTGACCTGTCTGTATGTCTGCAAGGTGTATGCAGCTCTACCTAGGAGGTATCCGTCTCCAAACTCCCCACGTTCCAGGCGTTGATGTATCCCACTGTGCCTAAAAATGTAGGAGTCATGGGTACTGCCTGGAAACTTATCTACAATGTCAGTGATGACATAATGGGCGTCACAAACAACCTGTATATTCAGTGAGTGGGTACACTTTCTGTTGCGGAAAAGATGTTCCAGGTTTGCAGGGGGGCATATTTGAATATGTGTCCCATCTACACATCCTATGACATGGGGAAAGTTGGCAATGCGGTAAAAATCCAGCTTGGTGCTGTTAATTTCTGCCTCATTCCTTGGTAGGTATATGAAGTGAGACATGTGTGTGAGTAAGGCATCTAGGAAGGCCCTGAGGAACCTTGACACTGCACTTTGAGATACCCCACCTGCCACAGCAATGACCCCCTGATAGCTCCCTGAGGCCAAGAGGTGCAGTGAGCATAGCATTTGCACATGCGTAGGGATGGCGCAGCCACGCAGAGTCTGGTGTTCTAGCTGTGGTTTCAGTAAATCAATTAATTCTAGTATGGCAGCGCTGCTAAGGCGATATTTGTCATAGATCTCTTCCTCAGTTTGCTGAAAAAGAGTCTGCCTTGTTCTATATATCTTCTCCTGTCTGTGGCCCCTCCTCCTCCTCAGCTGGGCGGCGTGGACTCTCCTCCTCACTGCTATCAGGTATATCTCCGCCATCTTGAGTAACCCAGATGCCTTCTGGGTCTCCTTTTATACTTTGGTTATGGTTACCACCTGCTCTGAGTTAGTGGTAAATTGCAAATGCAAACTGGGCTTTTTGCGACTAGTCGCAATTTGCGAGTTGCAATTGCATAAGGTTTGCGACTCGCAAATTGCGAATTGCTATTTGTGGGTCGCAAAATGGGGTTGCAAATTGTGCGAGTCACTAACGGCTCACATCGCTTTTTGCAAGTCGGAAATGGGGTTTTTGCATCCCATTTCCGATTTTGCACAGTCGCAAATAGCGCTTCGGGCCATTTGCGACTCGCAAAACTTTGCTACATCTGGCCCCAGGTGTTTGGGAAAAGATTTGCAAAGGTTTTGCTTCAGTGGGAAATTGGCTCAGCTGTATTTGGAATGGGATTCTATTGAAAATCGTGCAAGGGATAATACTTGTTTTGTTTGTCTAAATGGAATATGGGGATTGTGTAAATTATGCAAAGGAATTAAATTGAAGAGGTCAAAGAATAATCAGAGGGAAGAAAAGAAAAGGGAAAAATTGTGCAGAGAATATTCAAAAGGGAAACAAAAGTATGAAGGGATTGAATTGACAGACTTTTAGCCAATGCAAACATTTGTGGGTGGTAGTTAGTGTGATGACACATTTAGTCATCAAGGAGAGATTGCTAGCGCAGGAGTTTTAATAAAAATTATTGAGTGTTCATGTATTCTGAATAATAGATTTATGTAGAAAATAAAATAACATAGAAAAATAATGCACACATTTGAAAATTTAATTACGATGAGTGGCCGCCAATATTCACAAAGTGTACTTACTAGTGAATTAATAGTGTGAAATGTTGAATATATTTTAGATTAATGCAGTAATATGTCATATTAAAGGTTATGCATTATACTTTAGCTTTATTAATTGTAGGCCTTAACTTAGCAAATGTCTTGGCCTAGTTTGCCAGGCCTCATCGAAAGCTGTATTTCTCAACGTTTAATAAATGGCTGTCCTAGAGAGTTACACTATGATTTTCCATTTTGCATTATTTGCTCCTAGCTGAGAAACCTTTCCCATGAGAATCAACTGCTAGAAGATGCTGTTCTGGTTAATGTAACATTTTGTGTGTAATGCGTGTGAGACTGAGTTTCTCAGTAGAAGAACAATGGAGCTACTGACTGGAGTGGAAGATGCAAAAATATTGTTACCTGACAAGCCGGATGATGAGGACATTGTAGGACAAACCAATCAACGACATGTGAACAGAGTACTAGTAGAATTCATAGATCTGGGATTTTAGTTTTATTGGTCAAAGTGTGAACTTGCGATTAACTGACCAATAGGGATTTGGGAAGTAGTTTTAGTAGTTTTGACAATGGGACTGCACTGAGAGAAGGCACTGTCGTTCCTCATTTTCATGCTCACTGAAAGGTAAATATTTCTTGTGCGTCTTGACAAGAGATGTGCTTAACTTTACTGCTTAAAGACTTTGGGGGTCATTACAACATTGGCGGTAAAAGCCGCTTACCACCGTGCAGAAGACCGCCAATACACCGCGGCGGCGGCAGGAGACCGCCACAGCTATTATGACACACATCACGTATTCCGCCGAAATTCAGACACCCACACAAGTCCGCCACACCAAAGGTCAGCGATAAATATGCGGAAACAAATCCTCCACCTCCACGCCAACAGAAACACGCCCATGCTATTACGACCCACGAATCCACGCGGCGGTCTTTCAACCGCGCGATTCCATTGGCGGCACACACCCGCGCTCAAAATACACACACACCTCCAAAACACCGCCACATTGGACAATTACAAATACACACACCTGATACACATACACACACCACTCCCACACACCCAACACAATATAAAACACACTCCCACATCACCCACAAACCCCTACGACCACAAATTAGAGACGAAGGCCAGAGAGAGACAGCACAGAATAGATAACACCATCACACAGAGGCACACCACACCATCACCCACACAACATCCACGCACAAAACACCACATACCACTACACTGACCACACTCATCAACACATACACCACCCCACACATCACACACACCACCCCATGTCACGCCAAAGACACCCCCGCTACTCCGAGGAGGAGCTCAGGGTCATGGTCGAGGAAATCATCAGGGTAGAGCCACAGCTATTTGGCTCACATGTACAGTACACATCCAATAGCTAGGAAGATGGAGCTATGGCAAAGAATAGTCGACAGGGTCAACGCTGTGGGACAGCACCCAAGAAATAGGGAGGACATCAGGAAGAGGTGGAACGACCTACGGGGGAAGGTGCGTTCCACAGTATCCAGGCACCACATCGCGGTAAAGCGGACTGGCGGCGGACCCCCACCTCCTCCCCCACAACTAACAACATGGGAGGAGCAAGTCTTGTCCATCCTGCATCCTGAGGGCCTCGCAGGAGTCGTTGGAGGAACGGACACTGGTAAGTCAAATCTTCACTATCATATCCCCCACCCTACCTGCATGCTATCACACACCCCCACCCTCACACCCTCCCCTATCACCCTAACTCCTCACTAATCTACCCATAACACCAACCACCCATCCCAACCCCAAGACCTGCATGACACAACTAAGCATGGACACCCATCACTAAAGCATGCCCACTGCACATACCCACAACACCCCCCTAACATCACTACACAAGCCCCCACACAGGAATGCCTGCACTGGGGTTCACGCACCCCCAACCATTGCACACTATGAAACATACACATGCAATAATCATGTACTTATACCCCCACAGGAACCCTAAGGAACGTCACCACACCAGAGGGTCCAGACAACACCATTCCACCCCCAGAAGAGGCCCACAGTGACGACAGCAGCTCTGCCCTACTGAATCCTGATGACCAGCCCGGACCATTGTGGGCCTCAGGACAGTCGGTTCCCCTTGCCCAGCCACAGCCCAACACCGAGCTTACACCCTCTGGTTACCACAGCACAGCACCCACCCAGCAGGCCCATACCTCCCTACCCAGGACAGGTCAATCAGCGGTGTGTCCACCACTACAGGGCACCCAGGGTAACCCACCACCCCAACAACAACAGGGACCTGGGGGCAGTGGTAGTGGGCACACGGTCCAGGGGACGGAGGCACAGGAACACCGGGGAACTGGGAGGGCTGCTGTGCGACAGAGGGAGGACAGGCCAAGGGAACCTACTCTCAACGAGGCCCTATCCTCCATCATGGGAGCATACCACCACTCCCAGGAGACGATGGCAACGGTCCTGGACAAGTTGCAGGAGACCCTGCGTCTGCAGGAGGAGCAGTATTTGGGGTTCAGGGAGGAGCTCAGGACCATCGGCTTCACCCTGGGCACCATCGTAGGGGTGCTGACGGACATTCAAAAGACCTTGAGGGACACCGTGGCACTCCAAGGGGCCCCTGACACTAGCCAGGATGATGAAATGCCCACCACCACCGCCGGCGCTAGTGGACAGGACACCCCGCCACAGGACCAACACACCAGCACCCCACCCCCTGCAGACGGACAACCACCACGAAAGCGGGACCTGAGATCCAGGAACAGGACAGAGCAAGATGGCAAGACCCCCGCCAGGAAATAAGACCACCCTGATTGTCCCCCCACTGTCCCACTTTGTTACCCTGTCCAGCTTGGAACTGCCCCAGCTCCACTTCCAATGGCCAGATGTGCAATGTACCTGTGAGACTAATAGACTGGACTCTGCCATGAACATTCTTCCACCATGACCTCTCCCCATTTCACAACCCCCCTACATTTTTATGCACTTCAATAATATTGGAGTCAGTCAATGATTGTGAACTTTGTATTGTCAATTACAGTGATAAAAAAGGTTACCCATTGGAAGGTCAACATACCAATGTCACACATCACAAGCCTTTCAAGGGTGCAAGCTGTTGACACGTAGGTTACCACATTAGTGAAACTGAAATGGAAGGGGACAACTCAGTTACCGAATAGGGAGTGAAATGTAGGTACAGGATAGAGGTAGACGTGTGAAATGTAATATAATGTGAAACATGAAATTGTACTCACCTGTGTCTCATTGAAAATATTGCTGTATGACTGACTCCCTGTTGTCGTTTTCATCTTCATCAGCTTCATCCTAATCACTGTCCACAGGCTCCACAGGCTCAACCGCTGCAACAACACCGTCATCTGGATCATCCTCCTGCAGAAAAGGCACCTGTTGTCGCAATGCCAAGTTATGGAGCATGGAGCAGGCGATGATGATGTCGCACACCTTCTTCGGTGAGTAGAATAGGGACCCACCTGTCATATGGAGGCACCTGAACCTGGCCTTCAGGAGGCCGAAGGTCCGCTCGATCACCCTCCTAGTCCGCCCATGGGACTCATTGTACCGATCCTCTGCCCTGGTCCTGGGATTCCTCACTGGGGTCAGTAGCCAGGACAGGTTGGGGTAACCAGAGTCCCCCAATAGCCATACACGGTGCCTCTGGAGTTCACCCATCATATCAGGGATGCTGCTATTCCGCAGGATGTAGGCGTCATGCACTGAGCCAGGGAACATTGCATTTACCTGCGAGATGTACTGGTCTGCCAAACAGACCATCTGTACATTCATAGAATGATAACTCTTCCTGTTCCTGTACACCTGTTCATTCCTGTGGGGGGGACCATAGCTACATGGGTCCCATCAATAGCACCTATGATGTTGGGGATATGTCCAAGGGCATAGAAGTCACCTTTAACAGTAGCCAAATCCTCCACCTGAGGGAAAATGATGTATCTCCTTACGAGTTTCAGCAGGGCAGACAACACTCTGGACAACACGTTGGAAAACATAGGCTGGGACATCCCTGATGCCATGGCCACTGTTGTCTGAAAAGACCCACTTGCAGGGAAATGGAGCACTGACAGCACCTGCACGTCAGGGGGGATTCCAGTCGGATGGCGGATTGGTGACATCAGGTCTGGCTCCAACTGGGTACATAGTTCCTGGATTGTGGCACGGTCAAACCGGTAGGTCACAATTACATGTCGCTCTTCCATTGTCAACAGGTCCACCAGCGGTCGGTACACCAGCGGATTCTGCCATCTTCCAATATGTCCCAACTGACGGTGCCTAAGAAGCACAACAGCGAAGAAACTGTCAGCATTCCTCCAGGTATGTACCCACAGTCACACACAAGACTACAACAGACAATTAACCCATCCGGGAAAGGTTTTGAGTGTAGGCCTCGGTATGTGTGACGCAGTAGTAATTGAAGCCATGTGGGCCCCTGAAATGGTGGCTGCCTGACCTCTAAACTGGGACATTGGAATTGTGGGGTAACTGCGCTGGCGTTGGACACCGTCGCGGTAGGCGGTCATAGAGCGCGGCGCAATGCTGCATTGGTTAACATTGGACCCTATGGGTCCCAGGAGCCAATGAACAGGTGCGCTGGCGGTGATGATGCGCACAGCCGCGGACGTCACCGCCGCGGACGTCACCACCATTTTCTATCTGTTCAATCAATAGATACCTGACCTTCGACAGGAGAGGACCTACACTGCTAGTGCTGCTGTGACCTCGGACTGGAAGCGACGATGGCTGCTGCGTCTGGGGAAAGGGCCCCTGCCTTCACTGCACAGGAGTTGGAGAAACTTGTGGATGGGGTCCTCCCCCAGTATACGCTACTCTACGGTCCTCCAGACCAACAGGTTAGTACACAGGGAGCACGTTGTATGGGCTAGGCCTGGGTGGAGAGGGCTGGGTGGATGAGGGAAGGGGGCAGAGTACATAGAACAGTCATGCATGGGGATGAATGGGCCACAGGGATAGAGTTGGGAGGGAGCCAATTACAACGACGGTGCTGTAGGTAATGACTGTTCCTCTTTCCTTGTGCATGTCATGTAGGTCAGCGCCCACCAGAAGAGGGACATTTGGCGTGCCATCGCCAAGGAAGTCCGGACCCTGGGGGCCCACCAGAGATGGGGCACCCACTGCCGTAAGAGATGGGAGGACATTCGCCGCTGCAGCAAGAAGACGGCGGAGGCTCAGCTGGGGATGGCCTCCCAACGTGGGAGGGGTGCCCGTCGCACCATGACCCCCCTGATGTTCCGGATCCTGGCGGTGGCCTACCCGGAGTTGGATGGGTGCTTAAGGACATCACAGCAGACACAAGGGGGTGAGTCCAACCTCATCCTGTGGACTTTGCGTGCAGTGGAGCTGTCTGGGTGGGGGTGGTGGGCTGTGGGTGTCCCTAGGCCAGGGCGAGTTAGGTAGGCAAGGCCCCACCGTTATGTAGGCCATGTGGCACTCTACCCCAGCTCAAAAAAATGGCAAATTGATGTATAGTTGCCCCTTTGCCATCCATGTGGGCAGATTTCTACCATTGCCATGTAGGCCATATCCCAGAAATTGCATGTGCAGAGGGCAGGAGCACGGCGTAATGCAGGGGGCTGCTGCGTTTGTCTTGTCCGCCAAAGGTAGCGGTATGCCATGCACTAAAACTCTCTTTCTTCTGTCTCCACCCTTTTTCTGCTCTCCCTGTCCTTCTGTACATCAGCATCAACAGGCGGAGGTACAGTGGCACCGGAGCACGAGGGAGCTGCATCCCACATGGCCATGGAGGGCCACACCACAGACTCTGAATTCACCAGTGGGACGGAGGGTGAGGGGAGCTTCACGTCGGCCACAGGATCACCAAACAGCAACACGGACATGTCCGCCGATGGGAGCTCCCCTGTGGTGGCGGCACCATCTGTGCGCCCCACTTCTACAGGTACAGCCCCCACCTCCCCTACCAGCACCGCCCTCCCAGCAGCCCCTCAGCGTTCGCCCCCGTGCCCGCTCACCCAGGAGGGTGGGCATCACCTTCGCCCCAGGCACCTCAGGCCCTGCTCCTGTCACCCCAGCTGCCCTCAGTGAGGAGGCCATTGACATCCTCAGGTCACTCACTGTTGGGCAGTCTACCATTGTGAATGCCATCCAGGGTGTAGAACGAGAGTTGAAACACGGTAATGCATTCCTGGAAGGCATTCATTCTGGTCAGGCTGTCCTTCAGCGAACCCTGCAATCTCTGGCCTCAGCACTGATGGCAGCCATTGTCCCTGTGTCCAGCCTCCCCCCTCCAACTTCCTCCACCCAGACCCAATCCCCTGTACCCCAGCCCATCCCAAGCACACCTACAGACCAGCATGAACACAAGTCAACACACACAAGTAGCTCAAGCAAACATAGGCACCACAGACACCACAGGCACTCACACAAGCATCAGACCCATACAGACACAGCAACATCCACTGTCTCCACTGTGTGCCCCTCCTCCTCTTCTCCCTCCTCCCTCCCAGTCTCGTCTACACACACACCTGCATGCACCACATCTACAGGCAACATGACTCGCACCAGGACACCCAGCACCACAAGCCGCTCACTTGCACTCACCACCTCCACTGCCATTTACACGTCCCCTGTGTCCTCTCCCAGTGTGTCTGTGACGCCCCCTCCCAAAGTACACAAACGCCGGCAATCACTCACCCAACATCCATCCACCTCACGACAGCCTCCAGTACCTGCACCTGCACCCAAAACAGCTAAAGTGACACCTCCTACAACCACCTCCTCTTCCTCCACTCCCAGAGCCCCTCCAGCTACCCATCCCAGTGTACGTCAGAAACTGTCCCTATGTCAAATTGACCTTTTTGCCCCACCCCCCCTCCAATTCATCAGTCCCGTCGTAGCGCCTCAGCCAAAAAGCCTCCAGTACCGGTGGTGCGTGTACCAGGATTTTGGAGTGCCCCGTCCACCAGGGCAGGCAGTAGGACCCAGAGCCAAGGCACTGTCAGCCCACCCCCTGTAAAGGCTCCGAAATTGGAGACTGGACGACGGGATCGTGTCAAGACTCCTGGTGGGACAAACAGTAAAATGGGATCCAAGGCGATTGGTGAGTCATCTGTAACTCAAAAGAAGGTGGGGAAGGTCCCGAGGAAGTCTCCCCAACCTGTTGTGAGTGTCACGGTGGAGAATGCGCCATCATTTCTGGCGGTCCAGACACAACCGCCAGCACTGTCGTTACTGGTCAGGAGACCACCGCCAGAGTCATAGCCCAGGAGGGCTCAACTATCGTCACTGGTCAGGAGACCACCGCCAGAGTCACAGCCCAGGAGGGCTCAAGTATCGTCACTGGTCAGGAGACCACCGCCGGAGTCACAGCCCAGGAGGGCTCAAGTATCGTAACTGGTCCGGAGACCACCGCCAGAGTCATAGCCCAGGAGGGCTCAAGTATCGTCACTGGTCAGGAGACCACCGCCACCGCCAGAGTCATAGCCCAGGAGGGCTCAAGTATCATAACTGGTCCAGAGACAACCGCCAGAGTCATAGCCCAGGAGGGCTCAAGTATCGTAACTGGTCCGGAGACCACCGCCAGAGTCATAGCCCAGGAGGGCTCAAGTATCGTCACTGGTCAGGAGACCACCGCCACCGCCAGAGTCATAGCCCAGGAGGGCTCAAGTATCATAACTGGTCCAGAGACCACCGCCAGAGTCATAGCCCAGGAGGGCTCAAGTATCGTAACTGGTCCAGAGACCACCGCCACAGTCATAGCCCAGGAGGGCTCAAGTATCGTCACTGGTCAGGAGACCACCGCCACCGCCAGAGTCATAGCCCAGGAGGGCTCAAGTATCATAACTGGTCCAGAGACCACCGCCAGAGTCATAGCCCAGGAGGGCTCAAGTATCGTAACTGGTCCGGAGACCACCGCCAGAGTCATAGCCCAGGAGGGCTCAAGTATCGTCACTGGTCAGGAGACCACCGCCAGAGTCATAGCCCAGGAGGGCTCAAGTATCGTCACTGGTCAGGAGACCACTGCCACCGCCGGAGTCACAGCCCAGGAGGGCCCAAGTATCGTTACTGGTCAGGAGACCACCGCCACCGCCGGAGTCACAGCCCATGAGGGTCCAGAATCCCACAGCCCCACTGGGCAATGATGGAACGTCAAGCCACACACCAACGTCCAGTGTGGAGTTCGTCATGCCACACACCAATGTCCAGTATGGAGTTCGTCATGCCACACACCAATGTCCAGTATGGAGTTCGTCATGCCACACACCAATGTCCAGTATGGAGTTCGTAATGCCACACACCAATGTCCAGTGTGGAGATCGTCATGCCACACACCAATGTCCAGTGTGGAGTTCGTCATGCCACACACCAATGTCCAGTGTGGAGATCGTAATGCCACACACCAATATCTGTACCAGAACCGCCATGGCAAAGCACCGCTGAACAGGGCAAAGACCGCCATGGTGAAGACCGCTGAACAGGGCAAAGACCGCCATGGCTAAGCACCACTGAACAAGGCCAAGACTGCCATAGTGAAGACCGCTGAACAGGGGAAAGACCGCCATGGCTAAGCACCGCTGAACAAGGCCAAGACTGCCATGGTGAAGACCGCTGAACAGGGCAAAGACCGCCATGGTGAAGACCGCTGAACAGGGCAAAGACCGCCATGGCTAAGCACCGCTGAACAAGGCCAAGACTGCCATGGTGAAGACCGCCCGCTGAACAGGGCAAAGACCGCCATGGTGAAGACCGCTGAACAGGGCAAAGACCGCCATGGCTAAGCTCCGCTGAACAAGGCCAAGACTGCCATGGTGAAGACCGCTGAGCAGGGCAAAGACTGCCATGGTGAAGACCGCTGAACAGGGCAAAGACCGCCATGGCTAAGCACCGCTGAACAGGGCAAAGACCGCCATGGTGAAGACCGCTGAACAGGGCAAAGACCGTGTGGGTATGAATAGTCCGGCACATCAGGCATCGTTTTCCCAGGTGCAGCTGGGACTGTGACAGGACATGTACTTTCACGGGAAGACTCATCCAGTCTGGGCACCAGTCCCACCCAGTACCAGTAGAGAACTGCATCTACTTGCGAAGATGTGTCTTTGCACTCCCCAGGATGTAACAGTGGGCAAGCCACCCACTGTAGAGGCTTGAGAGACTGTGGCTTTGCACTCCCCAGGATGGCACAGTGGGCAACCCACCCACTGAAGTGACTTGAGAGACTGTGGCTTTGCACTCCCCAGGATAAAGCAGTGGGCAAACAACCCACTGGAGAGACTTGAGAGACTGTGGCTTTGCACTCCCCAGGATAAAGAAGTGGGCAAACAACCCACTGGAGAGACTTGAGAGACTGTGGCTTCGCACTCCCCAGGATAAGGCAGTGGGCAAGCCACCCACTGTTCTCGACTTGAGAGACTGTGGCTTTGCACTCCCCAGGATTGAACAGTGGGCAAACCACCCACTGTAGAGACTTGAGAGACTGTGGCTTTGCACTCCCCAGGATTGAACAGTGGGCAAACCACCCACTGTAGAGACTTGAGAGACTGTGGCTTTGCACTCCCCAGGATACATCAATGGGCATGGAGCCCCGTCGTGGATCTGGCTTCGCATTCATCTGGCTGAGGTGCCCCCCCTTCCCTTCCCCCTGAGGTGCCTGTATTGTTTCTATCTGATGCCCCGGCAGTGTTCTCTCGGATTTTGGTCAGGTATCTATTGTGGGCCTCTTCCATGCATTTTTGGACTGTTGGTGCACGGACATTGTTGTGTACATCTTTGCACTACTTCTTGTATTGTACATTTATTTTTGACAGATTTCCTGATATATACATCCGTATATTTTTTAATGAGTAGTATATTGGCACAATACAAAGTTTGACCGCTATTCGCTTTGTCTTTGCATTCTTCCGGGGGGGATTGTGGGTTGTTACTGTGATTTTTGTGAATGCATTGGTGTGTATGTTGTAATATGCGAGGGTGGGGGTGTTTGGTGGGTGTCCCTGTAACTTTTGCCTCCTCCCTTCCCCGTGTCGTAGGTGCTGTACTCACCGGTATGTTCTGCGCCTACGTCGCTGTTGGTCGTAGATGAGCAGGAATGCAAGGGCAGGTAAGATTTGTAGTTCCGGCTCCATGGTGTCCTCGTTCCTCGTGGGATGTGTTGAGGTGAGCGTTTTCCCATAGCACAAGCTGTTTCCGCCGTGTTTTTATCCACGGTGAATCTGCCCCGGAAAAGGTGGCGGATTGGTGTGTTGTGATAGTGTGGGCGGTACATTGTCTTTTGCCTGTCTGTTGGCGGTGACCGCCGCGCTGTTTGTCTGTACCGCCGTGGCGGGCGATGTGTTAAAGTGGCTGTCTTAGTTGGCGGTTTCCACCAGGGTCGTAATTCACTTTTTTTGTCCGCCAGCCTGTTAGCGGTATTACCGCAGCTTTAACACCGTCCGCCAGGGTTGTAATGACCACCTTTGCGTTTTCTGAACTTTGATGCTGAATCCTGATGCCTTGCTGACTCTGCTTGCTGATCCACACTGAGGATAGATATCATGAGTTAGACTGTTGATTATTATGAATATTTGCCTTTTCTGTCTAGGTACCGACAGCATTGTTTTGATAGAGCCATAGTTAGATGTTTTTCCAAATTTGTATTAATAAATTGTTTTGCATGACGCCTAACATGCTGATGCTAATTATGTTGATAGGGAATAATTCTTGATGAATTTCTCCGCTAAACTTAATGTATGTGATTACTTTGACGCAGTTGACTTTGCCATTAATCTGTACCGTAACTTTAGAATGTGTTGTAGTTCAAGCTTTGATTAGATTACATTTCTTCCTCCGCTTTGGACAGCCAGTATTGTTACTATATGTGTTCCATTTGATTTTGAGATTAATCTAAATTACCTTAGCATTGTTAATATAGGGAAATAAATACTCTAACTTTTACTAAAGGTTGTAGTTATTCATGACTGAAAGGTCATGGTGCGTGACAATTACTGACTCCATTGATTAATTTTGTTGTTGATTGATGATGATTATGGTGTATTGATTATTAGTTATGTACGGGAGCTATGGTAAGAACATCTTAATTGAAAGTCAAAAGGTTCATCAACCTATTTGCGTCCCTTGTAATTTTACTTATTATGGTCAGACACGCTAATAGTGCCAAGATACCAGAGGGTGAGCACAGGTTGATTTATAGTGTGTAACTGACATACCCTCACAAGAATTGTGATTCCTGCTTGGACAGGATGCATACATCTGCTAAGCAGAAACTGAATTTCTAACAAAGTGTGTGCAGACACACAGCAGAAGAAGGGGCGGGACATGCAGTCCCATGGAGTGCTAAATGAGCAATGAAAAATAAAAAAACAGAAACTGCATTAGAAGCATACTGCTCAGCCAAACACATTTGAGCTTATTGCAGAATTGTTCCTGGGGTGGAACAATCCATGTAGACAGGAAAGGTATCCAATAAAGAACAGGGGACTGATATTGACAAGAAAGTCATCCAGTCGTGAAAAAGGGGCTGGAGCAAAGCTCTCTTCATCTAGAACTGTCTACTGAATCTGTTTATAGAAAGCACGGATAACCGAGGCTGCTGCAGCATTTCTTAAATGGAAATTTCGAGGAAGGCATTAACGCCTACATTATTACATTACAATCAGACTCACTGAAAGTATAATAACAGAAACGATTCAAACACAGCCATACCAGTGACTCTAAAACCCCACCTGCAACATTTGCGAACGTACAGAGTTTTTGGTGTTGATTTCACTCTGGAGGCAGGGTGGTTTCTAACTCCTACTGAACAAGAGTTAGCAAATACGTTCTTGTCAGATCAATAAAGAAAATGTGATAGAAATCAGCCTGAGCTGTAGTATTACAGCTACAGATCCTCCTTGATCTCAGGAGCATATTGATCGCAGGAAATGCCGAATTACACTGTTAATTACTCTGCACTATGCATATTTCACTTTGCTATCTGCTCCAAACAGCTCTTTCACATTAGCCAAGCTGGCCTTGAAATACAGCTGTCTTATGGGAGGAAAAATGAAACCATGTACGCAATGAAATGCTGAGTTGTGTCTTTGAAAAGATAATAATTGTTTTTTAAGAACGGAATGTTTCAACGCGCTGTTCAGCCGGTGCCTTTTAATTCTAATTTAACTGTGTTCACATAAGTCATTGTTCAAATGATAGGATGAACGCTATTTTGTAAAGTCAAAAACATTCCTTCAATTAAGCATTTTAACAGACAAACAAAGGATTTCAAATAATCCCTATACTATTTAAAACAGAGATTAAAAATAAGCATGGTATTCATTTGAGCAGGGAGTGAGATATTATTCCCACCAAAGCAAAAAAATCTTTAATTCCTAGTCCGAGTTCGGTTCTCTCTCACTTAGCTAACTAAAAATGTGTTGATTTCATGACACTGAGATAATAGCTCATAAACACGTACACCCATAACCTGTGTTAACGCGTCCTTCTATGTTAATTTATACACATTAGGACTCGTTTTAGGCCGATGAATCTTTGGACCCAGTGGTGAGACACCGTAAGACAAGGTAACTGATCAATATATCAAGCAATATATCAATAATTTTGTCAACATATATCACCACAATATATCTCGATTTAGACATTGGTTAAACCTTCGGCGCAACCATGACCTTTCAGTCATGAATAACCACACCTTATTGAAGTTTTGTGAATTTTAGTCCCTATTGATTACAATCTAATAGCAAATGTATTAATCTCAAAACCAAGAAGCAAAAGAGCATAGTCACAATGTGGTAATAATGCAAAGATCACAAACATAAGATAGTAGTATGAAGATAAACAAATCTAAATGCATAAAACCTCATATATGTTTAGTTCAGCATAGCACCACTTCAGTCACGTCAGTTACGTCAGTCAAGATGAAATGCCTCATCTAACCACAATTAGCATCAGCATGTTGGACTTCATGCAAAACAATTTAGAACATCAATTTGGAAAACATCTAACTAAGGTCTCTAATCAAAAATACACAGCAGTTGGTACCTAGAAAGAAAAGGCAAATAGATGAATTTTAATAGCAGTAGCATAATTACCCTCCTCGGAATAGGTCAGCATACAGGATCAGTCTTCGTCTTCAGGACATCAGTTAGATCGCCGTCAATCTATCTAGTCTAAGGACAGGGGACACTTCCCTCATAAGGAAGAAAGTGAAATGGGGCAGTCTATGGGTGAGGATGGTTTTGTCTAAGTCTCAAGTCACCAAATAGAGTGACAGAGTTTCTGGATGCAATCGATATTATTCCCTACCTAATGCTCTCGAGTCTCCTGTGTCATGGGTTTTTATCCCTTTTTCATAATACATTCCCCCAAAATTCTATTGGATAGTCACTACACCCCACTATCTGTAACCTATCAAATTATACATTAAGTAATGCATTTGTCATTCTATGATAAATTATAACATTTTGATTGGTCTTCATAATTGACGTCTTTCGTAGGTGGCACATCCGGGGTTACTTCATTTTCTGGCATGTTCTTCGGGTCAAGAGTTCTCTTTTCCGTGGTTCAATGTCCTTGAAAGTGTCCATATTTTGTTGCACAGCGTACAACTTTATCCTAAAGCAACTAGCATGCGGATGGGAATATAACGGTCAATGATACAATAAGCGGAGAAAAGAACAAATGCTGGGTCATGGCCTTTTACGAGTCAGCACACTGAAGAAACAGAAAAATACGCTTTAATATGAGAGTTACACAGCTGGTTTTCGACTCACTCTAACTTAGGCTTATGGATTTTAATAAATGCAATCTTCGTACGTGTTAACATATTCAATTAATCATAATACAAGTAATTATTTCTTACAGTCATCATTAGTTTATGCATATGATAACTCTCCACGTTTAAAATACGTTTCAATGAATAATATTATTAATGCAGTATTGTTAATATAAGCATTTCACATCTAGAAATAGGTCATATTTAAACTACGCTCTCTCAGTCCCTCCTCTGATGACGCTCGTCATCACACAATCTTTCTCTTTGATCTTAATTTTTCACTTTGCGCATAATACGCATTTCAACATCTTGACCTTTATGTGAGCTTTCCTATATTTCATTGAACATTTTCTCTCTTTCACTTTCTTCATTTCGTCGGGTTCTTTTATTCCAATTTCTTTTTACTTTGTCATTGATTTTACATGCCCCCCATAATCCTAATAGACAAACCAAAACAATTAATAGACCCATCATAATTTTTGCAAGTACCCCATTCAAAATGTTGGTAAACCAGCTTCCCACTCGGGCAATTCCTTTCCCAAATTTCTCCCAAACACCAGGTTCTTTCAGATCCTTCAAATCTGTACTATCTCTAGTAAGGTTAGTAAGCATGCTTCTAATTTTCTTACTGTTATCTGGTATGAATGAGCAACAATGACGCTCATTAAGCATTTTGCAGACACCTCCACTCTTTGCTAAAAGAATGTCTAAAGCAAGCCGATTTTGAAGAGTCATAGCTCTTTCTGCAGGAAGTTCAGTATCCATCAGGAGTATGGCTCCTGTAAAATTTGTCAGCATGTTATCCACAATAGTAGACAACTTTTGAATTTTCATAGAATTCAAGATAACCCCTACTGATGGGATTATAGCTCCAAATATATCACCAATGCCAGCCGCCACTGATTCTCGTGTTTGTCTAGGATGTTGTAATTCAGACGTTTTAGGTATTTGTTTTAAGTCATCAATCTGGTATATCTTTGGGAATACTATTCCCAAATAACATGTCCCATACCATCCCTTAGGGAGACGGTAATATGCATTTAGTCCACAAATATAATAGATTCCAGGGATCGCTGGATCTTGTCCATTTAACATAAAGGTCCATTTACTCTGAAACAAAAACACATGCCTACATTCACTCGTACCCACAAACAAATTGTCTTGATCAGATTTTGGTCTATATATACAGAGCCTACCTACGTGTAATGCATCTATAGCTAGTTTGCCTTGCGTTTTGATTGCAGTGTAAGCATAATCATTTGCATAAGTACGTTTCTCTAATCCTTTTTCTAATCTTTCTTTTAGTGCTTTGCGTCTATCATCTGTGTGATCTAAAAAGCTCTTTTCTACAGGAGACAGCAAACAAGTCAAATTGTTGCGATGTGCATAAGCAGTTCCAAATGTTAGTGTTGGCTCAAAGAATCCTCTAACTATTTTTATATCATGCTCTTTAGCTAATTTATTTAGGAATTCAGTCACAGGCACAAAAGAAAACACAACATCCAAGTTTGAATAAAAGTATTGCACATGCTCTTGATTATAGAATCTTGTTAATAGCAAGCTGCAACTAATTATATAAGTAATAGGGAGGCTATGATAAGTAACTCCCTCCTGCACAGATGAAGGAATTTTAGTACATACATAACAATCTTTTGCATCCATAGTTTCCACATACTCATTTAATAAGCGATAGAAGACATTAGTAGAAAGTTCCCATTTTGCATTAGTTCCCTCATGCATATGTCTTGCATCTTGCTCAAATCTCTCCCACGTGGTAGTTTAGTAGTGGTAGTTTCAGGTTTCGAAGTTGCATTAATAGTTTCTTTCTCTCTCCATGGCATTCCCACAATCACTCCCACAATCATTACTGCACATACAACACCTATTATAAGGCCTATCCAACCACACACCTTACTTCATTTGCTACTGTAAGCCATGTTTGTATAGAATCAGAATAGCAGATCAACAATCAACTTGAGGATAAAATCTTTGCGTATATTACAGCGTCTTCACTCATTCCAGGATCCTTTTCGTCAATTCAGGTTAGCAGCTTGTCGTAATCAGGTTTCTTTAAAAGTCAAATCAGCTTTTAGCGTCACTTCCAGTAGTTTCTAAAGTCTCTTTCTCTTTTCAGCTTTCACGAATTCAATTTTAGCCGAGTTTTCCCTTTGAATATCTTCAGGTACCGTAGTATTGGCCTGGTACTTCTTGATCAAAATAGAATGCTAAGAATTCTTGTTGCCATTCAGAGGTTGTAGCATGTGCCCATTCAGGACCTGTATATCTTCTGTTTGCTATTCTTTTTCTTTTTAGCCTTCGTTCACCTTGTTGTTCTCCTTCACTCAGATCATCTGCTTGTGAAGTATCACTTTCTTCTATTATTGTCTCATTCGATACCTCTCTTATTTTAGGATGTGACTTGTCTGGCCAATTATCGCCTCTATGTGTCTTGGTTCGATGTTTTCCTTCAGGACGTTGGACAGCACCATCCTCTTGTGATATGGTGTTTCCTCTTGACGGACCTGCAACTGGTTCAGGAGACTCTGACACGTTTCGATTTGTATCTACAGTTTCTCCTTCTCTTTCGTCTTCTGGTTCTATGTTGAGTTCGGACTCTAACCCGTACTCGTCTACTTCTGGGAGAACCTCTCCTTGGCTTAGTTCTCCTGCTGCCTCGACTGAGATAGGCACTCTGTCACCTCTCTCGAACTCATTGACAGTTTGAGGGACAAGGCTGTTCTCAGTGGGCTCTCCAGTAGTCTCAGTTCCTTCTTGACTGATCTCTGACTCTGAGACTTCTCTTCCTGAAGTTGCTGTACCGGAAACTTCAAGTTCCTCTTCAACAGGACACGTTACCCTTTTCGTGTGACTGGCATGTATCCAGTTGGGAACCCCGGCACACTTCACAGCAGTGGTGGTCGTCAATATTACTTGATACGGCCCCTTCCAACGCGGCTCAAGACACGATTTTCTCACGTGCTTCTTGACAACCACCCAATCTCCAGCTTGCAGAGAGTGACCTGGTTTGCCAATTGGTGGCAACGTGTTAGCTTCCACCTGGTGAGAGAAAGAGCGAATCACGTCAACCAAACCTTTGCAGTAATCCAACACCATATCATCTGTAATATTCACTAGTGCATTTGCAGGTACCGCTGGTAATCTCATTGCTCTGCCCATGAGGATTTCATGGGGGGGGCAGTCCCGTTTTCTTATCTGGGGTGTTTCTCATAGACATCAGTACTAGAGGTAAGGCATCTGGCCATTTCATGTTTGTTGCTGCACACATTTTTGCTACTCTTGATTTTAAGGTACCATTCATCTGTTCAACTAGTCCTGATGCTTCAGGGCGATAGCTACAATGCAGCTTTTGTTCAAAGTTGAGTGCGGCACACAGAAGTTTAATCACCTCATTGTCGAAGTGTCTCCCCCTATCTGATTCTATAGAAACTGGAAACCCGAATCTTGGTATCAGCTCCCTGAGTAGTAGTTTTGCAACTGTAAGACTGTCATTCCTACATGTGGGATATGCCTCAATCCAATGACTGAAAACACACACAATCACCAACACGTACTTCAATCCTCCACAAACAGGCATTTCGATAAAATCCATTTGCATTTTGTTGAATGGACCTCCAGCTCTCCCAATGTGGCTCAAAGTTACCACAGTTCCTTTACCAGTATTCATCTGTTGACAGATGACGCACCTGTGGCAAATGATTTCTGTGGCATGTCTGAATTTTGGATTAAACCAATCAATCTTAAAGGATCTGATCATGGCATCTCTTCCCAGATGTGCCTGGCCATGATAGAGCCGGGCAAACTGTGATAAAAGACTATTTGGCAGAACCAATTTTATCTCTTCTGAAACCCATAGATCATCTGCTCTTTGTACACATTGCATTCTCTGCCAGGAAAGTTTTTCTTCTTTACTAGCACAACTTTGTAATGTTTTCAGTTCGTCTAAGGTATCAACCACTCATAATGCTAGACTTAAACTTGTGTCGTTTTCAGGTTGTGGTAACAATTCCCACTGCTCTTTAAACGATATACAGTTCAATGCACAAAATCTTGCGACTTGATCTGCATAGCTGTTTCCCCTAGACACAAAATCTTGTGATCTGGTGTGAGCACTGCACTTCACCAGGGCAATTTCGAGAGGTAACTGAATCGCATGTAACAAATCTCTTATTTGTTCACCGTTTTTTACAGGAGAAACAGAGGAGGTCATGAAACCCCTCTGTGACCAGAGTTGGCCAAAATCATGCACAATTCCAAATCCATATCTGCTGTCAGTATAGATAGTGACTTTCAAATTTACAGCTGCGTGGCATGCCTTAGTAAGAGCTATTAATTCTGCCACTTGTGCAGAAAACACTTTCTCGAGCCAGGAGGCTTCGACAATGCCAGTTATGGTACATACTGCGTAACCGGTTCTCAATGTTCCTGCTGAATCTCTTAGACAGGACCCATCAACAAACACAATGCAATCGTTTTTTTTTAACTGGGTATCCTGTATGTCTGGGCGAGGTTTGGTACAGAGCTCAGTCACCTCAAGACAATCATGCTCAAATTCTTCCCCATCTTTGATTTCAGTATTTTCATTGGGAAGTAAGGTTGCCGGGTTCAGCACAGTGCATCTCTTTAGTGTGACATTTGGTGACCCCAGTATAATCGTCTCATATCTAGTGAGTCATGCATTCGTCATGTGTTGTGTCTTAGTTCGTGTCAACAGAATTTCAACTGAATGCGGAACCATTACTGTCAGAGGGTATCCCATGAATATGCCTTCACATTGTGAAAGGCTTTGACCAACTGCTGCAACTGCCCGCAAACAACCCGGTAAGGCTGCTGCGACAGGGTCCAAGGTAGCTGAAAAATATGCTACAGGGCGATTTGCATCTCCGTGGACCTGTGTTAAAACAGACAAAGAACAAGCATCACGTACATGACAGAACAACAGGAAAAGTTCTCATAGTCAGGCATTCCTAATGCTGGTGCCCTGCACATGCATTCTTTTAATTCTACAAATGATTCAAGCTCCTCTTTTGTCAAAGTTATTGTGTATGGCTCATCCTTGACTTATTTTCCTTTCAATTTTATTAAAGGCTTTGAGATGATTGAGATGATTGAGAAGTATCCACTGACGACAGTAGCCCACCATTCCCAAAAACATCCTGACATCTCTTTTTGTTGTTGGGGGATTCATCTGCAAAACAGCTGTTATTCTTTCCTTTGATATTCTTCAAGACCCTTTCTCAAACAAATGTCCCAAGTATTTCACTTCTTTTTGACAGTATTGTAACTTTCTGGGTGACACCTTGTGTCCATTCTTTCCCAGATGATTCAATAATGCAATGGTATCTGTTAGAAATGGGGTCTTTGGTTGACAGTCAGGTTACCCCCTGTTCAAGCAAGGACCCTCACTCTAGTCAGGGTAAAAGAGAATCACCCTCAGCTAACCCCTGCTTACCCCCTTGGTAGCTTGGCAGAGCAGTAGGCTTAACTTCAGAGCGCTAGGTGTAAAGTATTTGTACCAACACACACAGTAACTTAATGAAAAACACTACAAAATGATACAACACCAGTTTAGAAAAATAGGAAATATTTATCTAAACAAAACAAGACCAAAACGACAAAAATCCGACATACACAAGTCAAGTTATGAATTTTTAAAGATGAAACTCAAAAATATTGCTTAGAAACAAAAATGCTTCAATGAGATGTTAACACGGCGTCGTGACGGAGTCGTTCCCAACAAGCCGACACCAGCGGCACCGGACACGGAGTCGTGTAGACCACCAAGTACAGTACCTTTGGTGAAGAGTGAAAACAAGCCGATGCGCGAAGTCGGGGATCGCGGCATCTGTGCGAAACTTTGAATCCGCGCACTTCGAGCGGCTTCGGTCAAGACGTGGTGCGGCGACTTCCACGGAGTCGCGGACTTCAGCAGGGCTGCTGCGACGTCGGGCCTGCGAAGAGCGTCACGTTCCAGCGAAGGTCACGGCGTCAGATGCAGGCGGCGTTACCGGATTCAGCAGCGGCGTCGGTCCGAAGTCGTCCGAAGTCGATTTCTTTGGATTCCACCAGCTTTCCTTTCAAGGGCCCAGGGACTGGATAGGGCACCACTTGTCGGTGCAGGAGCCTCTCCAGAGACTCCAGGTGCTGGCAGAGAGAAGTCTTTGCTGTCCCTGAGACTTCAAACAACAGGAGGCAAGCTCTAACTCAAGCCCTTGGAGATTTCTTCACAAGATGGAAGGCACACAAAGTCCAGTCTTTGCCCTCTTACTCTGGCAGAAGCAGCACTGCAGGAAAGCTCCACAAAGTACAGTCACAGGCAGGGCAGCACTTCATCCTCAACTATCAGCTCTTCTCCAGGCAGAGGTTCCTCTTGGTTCCAGAAGTGTTTCTAAAGTCTGTAGATTTGGGTGCCCTTCTTATACCCATTTTAGTCTTTGAAGTCACCTTTCTTCAAAGGGGACTCACACCTACTTGTGAAATCCTGCCTTGCCCAGGCAAGGCATCAGACACACAGCAGGGGGTTGGAGCCGGCATTGTCAGAGGCAGGCACAGTCCTTTCAGATGAGAGTGACCACTCCACCCCTCCCTCCTAGCAGAGATGGCTAATCAGGA
This sequence comes from Pleurodeles waltl, assembly GCF_031143425.1. Lineage (NCBI taxonomy): Eukaryota > Metazoa > Chordata > Amphibia > Caudata > Salamandridae > Pleurodeles > Pleurodeles waltl. The sequence goes on from NC_090448.1 coordinate 848,697,437, forward strand.
AATGCAGGTTACACCCCAGCCCTCTTTGTGTCACTGTCTAGTGCGAGGTGAAAAACAACTCAACTGTCAAACTGAGCCAGACAGGGAATCCACAAACAAGGCAGAGTCACAGAATGGTTTAAGCAAGAAAATTCTCACTTTCTAAAAGTGGCATTTTCAAACGCACAATCTTAAAATCAACTTTACTAAAAGATGTATTTTTAAATTGTGAGTTCAGGGACCCCAAACTCCACATGTCCATCTACTCTCTAGGGGAATCTACACTTTAATCATATTTAGAGGTAGCCCCCATGTTATCCTATGAGAGAGACAGGCCTTGCAACAGTGAAAAACGAAATTGGCAGTATTTCACTGTCAGGACATATAAACCACATTACTATATGTCCCACCTTATCCATACACTGCACCCTGCCCTGGGGGCTACCTAGGGCCTACCTTAGGGGTGCCTTACATGTAAGAAAAGGGAAGGTTTAGGCCTGGCAAGTGGGTACACTTGCCAAGTCGAATTTACAGTGTAAAAATACACTTAAAGACACTGCAGTGGCAGGTCTGAGACATGATTACAGGGTTACTTGTGTGGGTGGCACAACCAGTGCTGCAGGCCCACTAGTAACATTTGATTTACAGGCCCTGGGCACCTCTAGTGCACTTTACTAGGGACTTAACAGTAAAAAAAATATGCCAATCATGGAGAACCAATTACGTACACATTTTATACGGAGAGCATAGGCACTTTAGCACTGGTTAGCAGTGTTAAAGTGCTCAGAGTTGAAAAGCCAACAGCAACAGGTCAGAAAAAAATAGGAGGCAGGAGGCAAAAAGACTGCGGATGACCCTCATAAGCAAAAGTCCAACAGTATCATATTTACAACTGTCTCTGGTTTTGGATGCAATCAGCAAATCATCAATGTACTGCACAAGAGTCGAATTAAAAGGCAGCACAAGAGGTTCCAAGTCCTTCTTCAATATCTGATTGAAGATGGATGGTGACTCAGAAAACCCTTGAGGAATTCTGCACCAACTGTACACCTTATCCAAGAATTTGAAACTGAACAAAAATTGGCTGTCCTCATGAAGAGGTATCGAAAAGAATGCTTGTGACAGGTCTACCACAATAAACCATTCAGCATCACAAGGAACCTGGAACATTATTACTGCTGGGTTAGGTACCACAGGGCAGCATTTTATCACAATTTCGTTTATTTTCCTCAAATGCTGCACAATTCGAACTTTTCCACAGGGCTTTTTTAAACCGATGATGGGTGAGTTACATGGACTGCTCAAAACTTCTTTCAGGACTCCCTGTCTGAGAAAATCTGCAATTATTTGTGACACCTCAATGAGGACGTCCTGGGTCATGTGGTATTGTGGCACTTGTGGGAACACTGCATTCAGCTTTATCTGAACCTTGACTCGTTCTACTCCTTTTATCAATCCTACTTCTTTCCCAGTCAAATCCAACACTTTCTCTGTCACGGTCCCTTGTAGATCAACAGGTAGGTCGATCAAAGTATGCATTGGGAATAAAGTAATCAAAGGGTAGTCTTCATTTGTTTCTGCTTCTTCCGCTACAAATTGACTCTCGTCTCCCTCATCGTCACTGTTTGTCTGTACTTCTATTCCATCGTTGGAACAGGTAATTGAACATTTTGTTTTACACAGTAAGGGCCATATTTATACTCTGGTTGCGCCGAATTTGCGTCGTTTTTTTCGACGCAAATTCGACGCAGAACTAACGCCAACTAACGCCATATTTATACTGTGGCGTTAGACGCTTCGGGCGCCAAAGTGCCCGGAGTGTGCGTCATTTTTTAGCGTGAACCCCTTCCTTGCGTTAATGATATGCAAGGGAGGCGTTCCCGTCTTAAAAAATGACTCCCAGGCCTTTACGTGGTATTTATACTCCCGGGCAAAAGAGACGCCCGGGAGTGGGCGTGGCCAAAAACGGCGCATTTGCGCCGCTTTTTAACGCCTGGGTCAGGGATGGCGTTAAGGGACAAGTGGGCTCAAAATGAGCCCAGAGTGCCCTCCCCTGCCCCCAGGGACCCCCCTGCCACCCTTGCCCACCCCAGGAGGACACCCAAGGACGGAGGGACCCATCCCATGGACATTAAGGTAAGTTCAGGTAAGTATTTTTTTTTTTTTTTTTTGTGGCATAGGGGGGCCTGATTTGTGCCCCCCTACATGCCACTATGCCCAATGACCATGCCCAGGGGACAGAAGTCCCCTGGGCATGGCCATTGGGCAAGGGGGCATGACTCCTATCTTTACAATGATAGGAGTCATGTTGATGGGGGATGGGCGTCGAAAAAAAATGGCGCAAGTCGGGTTACGACGATTTTTTCGACGTAACCTGACTTGCCCCATTTTAAGACGCCCATACGCCATTTTCCCCCTACGCCGGCGCTGTCTGGTGTACGTGTTTTTTTTCCACGCAAACCAGGCAGCGCCGGTCTGCTTGCGCCGGCTAACGCCATTCCATAAATACGGCGCCCGCATGGCGCTTCAGAATGGCGTTAGACGGCGCAAAATTTTTTGACGCTAAACTGCGTTAGCGCAGTTTAGCGTCAAAAAGTATAAATATGGGCCCAAGTCCCTTCCTAGTAAGGATACTGGACTTGAATCGCATACAACAAATCTATGCAGGCCTTGGAAGTTGCCAATTTCAACCTGCACCGGATCAGTAATCGGATTAGTCAGGTACTGGTTTGCCACACCAACCACTCGTATAGTACACCCTGAGAGAGGTAATCTCGGGACTTCTGCACTTCGAACTGTAGAGCGTGTAGCTCCTGTGTCGACCAAAAATGAAACCTTATAGCCCATTACTTTTCCCTCTACATATGGGCCTCTCTGATCCACCTCTAAAGATGCTGCAAGCCTGCACTCTTCACTGTCTGAGCTGTCATCTGACCAATCCTCATTCATGCCACTTCCACCTCGTAATGGGAATTGTTGCACAGTGTTATTTTGATTGGTTACCTGGCCTGTGACCTGCTGAGGAAGCATCACCTGTTGCTGTCCCATCGGAGCCATTGGTAATTGCATTTGCTGTCTAGGCACCATAGGAATCTGCTGCTGTACTGGTTGCATTTGTACTGTCTGAAAACGCGGTATTTGCATCTGCTGCATGGGCTGTACCCCTTGCATTTGTACCAAATTATTCTGAAAATTTGGGTTTTGATGTCTCACTTTTGGACCTCGTGAATTTTGCAATGTACCAACATTAATGCTCTGCTGAACTGCACCATCCTGCACCATATTCGGACCATTGCCCCACGCCCCCGCACGCGTGACATGGTGACATCTTTTTCACTCCTTGACCGTCATTTTGAATAACAACATTATTCATGTCCGAACCACGGTTCACAATCCCTCGACCTCTGCCTCTCGGCTGTGCCTAAAACACACCATTCATTTGCGGTTGTTGCTGTATCATTTGCTGAACTCCATTTCCCTGTATTCCAGCTTGTGCAGCCCTTATCTGCATCACCATCACTTTCTCTTTCAACTTTTTCTGCTTCAACTCAATCTCATCACTACAGTATTTCGCATACTGAAACACCTCATCAATCGGTTTAGCTTGCCAACAAATCAAATGATTCTTAATCATCTGGCTAACCTCTGGTCTCAGCCCTTCAACAAATCTGAACACAAGATAATTCATGTCCTTCGGTTCAATAGTCTCAGTACCACTGTAATGTTTGAACGCTTTCAATAATCTCTCGTAATAAGCATGTATTGACTCCTTAACCTCTTGAGAGGTCCGGTCGATTTTCTGCCAATCAGTCACCTTCGGCGACACCTTTTGTTTCAAGAACTCAATTACTTTATGATAATATTTCATCACCTCTTCTGAAGGTGCTCCAGTCACCTTATCTCTTGCCGGCTCCTTCGTGGGCCAATCTACCCCTCTCTTGCACTCGAGCCACAAATCAGACGGAACAATGATCTCAAACAAAGTATTCAAGTCTTCCCAGAGACACTTTTCAAGCTTCACGAACCTGTCCGTTTGTTGATACCACTCGATCGGCTTCTCTCTTAGCCTAGGATAATCGTTCGTTAAGGATAAAATGTCTCCTCTAGTCCATGGCACATGTACCAGAACACCACCAGCTGTTTCTCTCATAGGTAGTATTTTTACTGAATCCAGATTAGGTGAGGTCCTAACTTCATTGGACCCTGGACTATCTCCCTTTCCCTTATCTCTTTTCTTTGCCCATCGGTCTTCCCATTTCTCCAATCCACCCCAAATATGTGCACTTTGCAACAGTTCTCTCAGATGTGCCTTCATGCCTGCAGATTTCATGTGTTCAAAATCTTTGAAGTCAAAATCTAATCTGTAACTTCTTTTCAAATGTTTAGTGTTTCCGATATCGATATTGTATTTGTCTGCCAAATTCGATAATCTCTGATGTACTTTGCCTACCTCTTTGGTAATCTTGGGGCATAAGTACCTCAATTCTGCCTCAGTGTATGATTCCAACCTATTTACTCCCATTGTTCCTTCCACTAACTCGGCAGCTTCTGCCCCTAGTTGTACAAAATTCAGGTATTCATCTTGTTTTTCTTTCTCAGGCTCAACTGTGGTCACTGTAGTCTTTTGTGAGGTACACGTTTTCTCTAACCACTCATTTAACTGTTGTACTGTAAAACCCTGCAGTGAAATGTTCCCTGCATGTATCATTGGAGAGTGTGAGGTATTTGTACTCATGGTTTGGGGAGTTAAAACTCCCAACCCTGCTTGACGCATCGCTTCGAGAGGTGCCCCTACTGGACTAAGGTCCATTAAGGGTCTCGTGTCTCATTTACTTGCTCTCCCGGGGCCATTATCTGTGGAGTTCTCATAGGCCCTCCTCTTGTCGCTTCCTGAGACATAACTCCCTGATCACACATCCCTGTTTTATCTTGTGCATACAATGGCACTGCGGGACCAACAGTAATAGGTAACGATATAGCGGCAGGTGTCTGACCTGAACCCAGACTTCTTGGAGCCGCAACACCATAGGTCTGCTCTAGTGTACCCGGTACAGGTACTAACGGTGGTCCCACTACAGTGTTATACCCTGGTATCAACTGTGGCGGTTGAGACATTAGCTTCGGGGTCGATTCAATCTGTATTAACTTTGGCTTTGTGAATATCGGGTCCGGCGGCACTATCAAGTTTGTAGTAGTCTCAAGCACTGGAACATCAGGGTAAATTCTCTTTATCTGCGGTGGAGGCTGCAACTGTATCGGCAAGTCTGGTGCAGTGGGTACACTGACACCATTCTGTATCAAAGCTGTATCGCTAGTCTGTACCGTATCAGTAACTCCCTTCTCCTGCGTCTGGTTCCCAGGATCCAAGCTAGTACTTGGAGCGCTGTCGCTCACCGCATACGGTGGCGGTCGATCATGTAATAATCTATCCATAAATTCCTGATCATCTGAATCATCTTCCTCTTCCCAGGACCTTTTATTTTCTTTAGTTTTGCCTGAATCTTTGTCGGTTTTACAGGAGGCTTTCTTTCCCTGTGTCTCTTCTCCCTGGGTTATTGCTGGGAATAACTTCAACCCATCTACAATTCCCCTTCCCCACATTTTGCTCTCGTTGTCCCACCTAGCTTCTGCATATGATTTTTCTGCCCTTCTCAGCCTTCTCTGAAACCTTTCTTGTCTGTATTTAAGAGCCATTAAGTCCCAAATCGCTAAAGCCTTGTATTGTGCTGGTCTCGGAGGTGGCTTCTGTGTACTTAACATCCACTTCAGATTTTCTAGTACCTTTGGATTAAACGTCCCATGCTCTGGAAACGCTAAACAGCCTTCTTTTTCTGTTAATTTGCGCCACTGTTTCATCCATAAACAAGGTGCAACACCTTTCTCTTCCATCACCATGTAAGCCGGAGTACCCTCAGGTGGTGTAGGTTCCCCATCAGTTGCTACAATATATACATCTCCCTTTAGAGCGCTCTTGAATGCCTTGACAAAATTCATTTTTGCGATTCTTTTATTTCGTATTTAATCAGAAAAGGCTTAGTTCCCAGGACACTCTTCACCTGCCCTTTCTCAACCTATTGCCTCTCACGGACTGCAGCCAATCCGTGCGCGACCCCTCTCGGCATCTGACCTATCTCAGCGCGGCACCACTGACGTCACACTCACACACACTGCAGCTGACAAAGTCTTGTGGCTTGTCCGCTCTTCACTGACCCCTACAATTCACACAAACTAATGCAAAATTATTCCGAGCACCTTAAAATGACAACATAAATCTGTCGGTTTACTACAGGAAGGGTAACACATTTGCTTCAGAACTTTACAGAGATTTCACTTGAAGCCTCGGCCGCTACTCTCTCCTTCTCAGTTCCCGCATACGCAAGCAGAATTCGACCCGCAAATTCTACTCTCAACTTGTCAATGACTCCTTCTAGTGCACTTTAGAATTTGTCAAATCTCCATCGAAGGTTTCATACACACGTTATGACTCAAACTCGACTTGTCAACCATACCCGATTGACCTACTAAACCGCACAGATTGCAACATAAACCACATTTATCATCAATACTCCGGAGTCTTAGACCTCAACAGGTCCGTACACGACAACCAACCACGTGGATAATTTTTGAGCAACAAGCGCTACATTCACATGAAGTATGCCAACTTCCCTACTCTCATACTGTGGAGTACGCCCACTCTTGCTAAACAACACTTAATTTGGCCTAAATACACACAAATTTTCACAACCACCTGCAAGATGCATAAACTTAGGTAACCACAAAGACCCTACCCACGCACACAATGGCGCCGAGAACATTCCCAACTCATTTAGGCAGGCTCCGAGATCCCGGGAAAAGCCATCGCGAACTTAGCAACCCATCATATCTCCAAATTGCATTATCACAGAAAAAAAAATTAAACAATGAAACTCCGTCCTAGGGCCCCCAAGGGCCAAACCGTCGCTCTGCTACCAGAACTGTTAACGCATCCTTCTATGTTAATTTATACACATTAGGACTCGTTTTAGGCAGATGAATCTTTGGACCCAGTGGTGAGACACCGTAAGACGAGGTAACTGATCAATATATCAAGCAATATATCAATAATATTGTCAACATATATCACCACAATATATCTCGATTTAGACATTGGTTAAACCTTCGGCGCAACCATGACCTTTCAGTCATGAATAACCACACCTTATTGAAGTTTTGTGAATTTTAGTCCCTATTGATTACAATCTAATAGCAAATGTATTAATCTCAAAACCAAGAAGCAAAAGAGCATAGTCACAATGTGGTAATAATGCAAAGATCACAAACATAAGATAGTAGTATGAAGATAAACAAATCTAAATGCATAAAACCTCATATATGTTTAGTTCAGCATAGCACCACGTCAGTCACGTCAGTCAAGATGAAATGCCTCATCTAACCACAATTAGCATCAGCATGTTGGACTTCATGCAAAACAATTTAGAACATCAATTTGCAAAACATCTAACTAAGGTCTCTAATCAGAAATACACAGCAGTTGGTACCTAGAAAGAAAAGGCAAATAGATGAATTTTAATAGCAGTAGCATAATTACCCTCCTCGGAATAGGTCAGCATACAGGATCAGTCTTCGTCTTAAGGACATCAGTTAGATCGCCGTCAATCTATCTAGTCTAAGGACAGGGGACACTTCCCTCATAAGGAAGAAAGTGTAATGGGGCAGTCTATGGGTGAGGATGGTTTTGTCTAAGTCTCAAGTCACCAAATAGAGTGACAGAGTTTCTGGATGCAATCGATATCATTCCCTACCTAATGCTCTCGAGTCTCCTGTGTCATGGGTTTTTATCCCTTTTTCATAATACATTCCCCCAAAATTCTATTGGATAGTCCCTACACCCCACTATCTGTAACCTATCAAATTATACATTAAGTAATGCATTTGTCATTCTATGATAAATTATAACATTTTGATTGGTCTTCATAATTGACGTCTTTCGTAGGTGGCACATCCGGGGTTACTTCATTTTCTGGCGTTCTTCGGGTCAAGAGTTCTCTTTTCCGTGGTTCAATGTCCTTGAAAGTGTCCATATTTTGTTGCAAAGCGTACAACTTTATCCTAAAGCAACTAGCATGCGGATGGGAATATAACGGTCAATGATACAATAAGCGGAGAAAAGAAGAAATGCTGGGTCATGGCCTTTTACGAGTCAGCACACTGAAGAAACAGAAAAATATGCTTTAATATGAGAGTTACACAGCTAGTTTTCGACTCACGCTAACTTAGGCTTATGGATTTTAATAAATGCAATCTTCGTACGTGTTAACATATTAAATTAATCATAATACTAGCAATTATTTCTTACAGTCATCATTAGTTTATGCATATGATCATTCTCCACTTTTAAAATACGTTTCAATGAATAATATTATTAATACAGTATTGTTAATATAAGCATTTCACATCTAGAAATAGGTAATATTTAAACTACGCTCTCTCACATGATAACCTGAAATAGCTTCAGGAGACTCAGGGCTTCATTATTATGTCCCTAAAGTGTGACCAACTATCCCACCGCGACCCCATCAACATCTGAAGTGGCATCTGTAACTCTGTGGCAGCAGAAATGCAGGGTATTATGCGGTGTGTTCTTAGGAAAGCCTCAACAATAAGGAATTAGTATAATAATTAAACTTTCCAGCTTATTGCTCAGTGTACCCTGCTATTTCGCCCAAGTCATAATGTCTGTGTGAAATACACAGGATCTGGGGTATTTCTGTAGGTCTTGCAATTCCAATGCCCTTAACACTTGCTTTTGGTTTCACTGGATTTGAGAGGCCATTGATGAGGCCTCCAACTCTGCTATCAGCACACCCAAAAACTGATCTTCTAGAGAAGTAAGGGCCATATTTATACTTTTTGATGCAAAACTGCGCCAACGCAGTTTTGCGTCAAAACGTTTAATGCCGGCTAACACCATTTCATAGTGCCACCCGGGCGTCAGATGTATACTTTGACGCACGGCGGCGCAAACCACTGTTTAGAGTCATTTTTTTTGTACTCAAACCAATGCGCCACGTCATAAAGAAAACAACATTAACACGGCGAAAATTACTTTAATCCGGTTTACGACGTCGCAAACCGGATATGCACCATTTTTTGAGGCAATAGCATCAAAAAGCGGCGCAAGCAAAGCAAAATGTGTAAAGGAGCCCCAAAAGGATTCCAGAAGCTATGAGAGACCCCAGGAAGATGACAACTGACCAGGAACTAGCCAGGAGGACCCACATAAGACCCAGGAAAGAGAGAAGAAGAAAAGGAAGTGTTGGTTCAGTGCAGAGGAGCATGAAATACTGGTGAAAGAGGTGACGGAACACCAGCGCCAACTTTTTTTCACCTTTAAATTGCCAATTGGTAGGAGAGAGGAAATTTGGCAACAAATTGTCGATAAGATCAACAGTGTGGCAGAAGTAAGGAGAACAGTCACTGAGTGCAAGAAATGCTGGCATGACTGCAAGCAGACTGGAGGTGGGAGTCCAGCACCAGAGGAGGCCCTAGACCACATGGAGGAGATGGTGGCAGCTGTCATCCCTGAGGAGATCGTCACAGGGATTCAAGGATAGGACAGTGCAGACTCCCAGGAGACAACCCAGATGCAGGGTAAGTGGCATGGGGAACTAAAATGCCTAATTGTTAACTGAAAGGGGGGGGACAACCCTACTACACAATAAATGTAAGCCATGATAATCAGGTAGTGGAAAGGGCAAAGGGGCATGGCACGGGGCATGGACTGTGCAGGGCAAACCTGAGGCACAACACAACACTACACCAACAACCTTTGCATGGGGTTACTCAGCCATGCCAAGGCTGTTTGAAAAGCAAAGCCAGTCCAGTAGGGTAGGGTACAACGTAAAATTGGCCTGCTGTCACACGACAGCTGGAATTGTTGCTACATGAACTAGGGCTCAATTTCCAGTCTCAGACCATACCCACAAGTAGTATTTACCATTGACAACAGTTGCCACTACCACCTATGCTGTGTGTGCAGGTCAAGTAGCTAATGGCTATTTTGTGCCCATGGATCAAACACACTCAAATTAGAGGGTTCAGGATGACAGAATTATCAATCCCCTGCAATGAATATAAATGTGCCAATCCTGTCAAATGCCCATCTCCATAGGCACAACAAACATCAGGTATTGTATGTTATATTATGAGGTACACAGCAGTAATGTCATACCCATGCTGCACATGTCACGGTCTACCCTGTACCTGGGTCACAATAGCTGCAATGCCACCATGCAACATCTCAAGTGTCATAGTGCTAAGACAACAGCATTGGGGGGGAAGACATATTTTTCCAGCTAGTGAAACCAACCCCCACAGTCAAAAGAGGAAATAGAACACTGCTAGGACCATCATTGCAATCCAATGTAGCACACATTTCCCAACATCAGCAGTACACACTACCAATGCTGACACCCGTATTGTGCCATGCCAATGCAATATATAGTATGTGCTAGGTCTCAACAACATATAGGTGGATGTGAAATATCAGAGACTAGGTCAATTCCAGATTGTTAAGTGTGGTGCAAGTACCATCAGAACACCCACAGCCAGTGCAAGGCCACACCATTATAATGGAAGTAGACGGAGAGTTGAGTAGGACAATGAGGAGGCAACATACAATTTGGGCAGAACATACACCTAGAGGATGTGACGCAGACATTTCCTCAAACTGCCCACACTACATGTCACATACAGGCGGGGCATAGGACTGGGAGAATGCTAATATTAATGACAGGAACAATGAAAAGGAACCAAGATCACAATGTGCAACTAATAGGAAGTCAGGCACGTCACGTTACAAATGCTATGACACAGACACACTAATTGTAGAATATCTCATTGCAGAGGACGATGGTTCTCCTGGGGATATGCCTGCCCTGGACTTCTCTGATGACATGGATGACGAGCTGACAAACATCAGCCAGCATACCCTCCAACATGTCCTTGGAACCCTCCAGACCCCACCTTCAGTCACAAGGAGGAGGCCAGAAGTAGCAGCCATCACAGAGGACCCACCCACCACCCCAATTTTATGAACTGCCAGCTCCAACCCAGCTGAGGACTCTGACGGTACTGGCACCACCTTTAAGAAGACTGTAGTTGGAGTACAGCGGGAGCTGGCCAAGGAGGTGCAGGTGGGAATGCAAAATATGGCAGCCAGCCTAGAGGGGGTGCATTCGTGCATGATGTCATCTGCAGAGCACGCAGCAGCCATGCAAGGGCGAACATCTATCCTTCAAGAACTTCAACAAAGTGTGAAGGAAGTCAGCACAGCAGTAAGGGAGTTGCCACAACACCTTGCACACCAAACCTTTCACTGCGTGCACAAATGCAATATTGACCCCCTCATGGCCGACCTGGCTGCCTACCACAGTGATGTAGCTGCTATAGTTAAGAACCAGCAGCTCATCCTTGCTGCAGTACTGCTTTTAATAGCCCCACAGTTGGCAGCTACCGGGAATTCTGACTCCACGTCTTCAAACACTGAAGTGTGTGTTGCCCCTTCAAACACACCACCACCAAGGGCAGAGGAGATAACACACACATCAGAAGATGAAGAAGTGGACCAGATCACCTTCACCTGTCAGAGTACCCAGTAGCACAAGTCCATGCCAAATGGGCACTTATATCCTAGGTCCTGTGTTTGTCAAAATGCCAGTCTTTCAACAGCTGCTCAGATGCACTGTTCTCCAGCTCACTGTTTACCTTGACACTATGCTCTGTGATTGTCTCTCACTACCTCATTGGCAAGTCATGTTCCTCTGCACTGTGTGATACTTCACCCCAACATGTCCCATTGCACCTGTGTAGTATCACAATAGAATGCATCACACTAATGGGCTCACAATCGTGGACTATGCACATATTGCGCTATGGCACTTTAAAATAAATAGCACTTACACAACCACTTTGTCTCTGTGTAATGTGACACATCAACTGTGTAGGAGATTAGTGATGTATGTCACATGTCAATAGCCATAGAATGTCAATACAACTGCCTTGAAAGATTGTGGGCTGATAACTATGCACTGTGTCATCACCTGAGCTTTTTGAGGGTTATTTCTGAAGTAAGTAGAAAAATAACACTATAATGCTGTGTTGGACAGAAAAGGTCCGCTTCAAGGTATGTTTAAGCACAAAATCAATGTGTTCAAATTTTCCTTCTAGACAATCTTTAGGTATGTGACATCTGCCTCTAAACTGTCATCACACACACACACCATGCAGTAGGAATGGATGTGTATGAGTGTATGGACAAATATGTAACCTGGCAGTACAATGTAAGAAATGATAGGTGTGAGTTATGTATACCATACTACATAAGATCATACCATCACTCACCTCATCAGGGTTCACAGGAACATCAGGCTGCAGACAGACATACCACAGTGCCCAAGATTCCAAATCTGGTCTCAAACTATAACAGATTGAAAACATACATCCAAACTTAACAACACATTGGGAACCATAGTAACCTTGAGTGGTAGATGCAATGGATTGCAGATGCATAGAGAAGTAGCTTTGGTGTAGCTGGCAATGTGACAGCTCAATTGGAAGTGGGAATAACCATGTCAATAATGGGATTTGGATGTAGGATGGAACAACAAATGACACTGTTCACCCATGCCAAGACCCTGATCCCCAAGCATATGACACATGGTGTAAAGGAGTACCTAAATATTTATTTAACAGTAAAAAAATGGATACTAAAACTAAGGGAAACACCTTAACTAACCTAACCTATCCTAACTACACATTACCCACAACTGGCCCTAACTACCCTAATCTAAACTTACTCATCACATTTAACTAAATACCCTAAACATCAACCCCCAATCCCCCCCTTATATGACGGGACACATGTAGGACAACATATACTAACATAAACACATACTATCTTATCCTAAACAAATATATTTTTTTATTTATTTTTCTTTTATACACAAACACCCAAACATCATCGCACATCCCACAAATAAAACACATGTAAAAATATAATCCCCTCCACCCCCCAACCCACTTATACTAACTAAGCTAACAGCCAATTCTAACCTAACACTAAGCCCCCTAAACCACTAGATATAAGAACCAGGAAAGAGGAGGGAGGGAAGGGAATCATGGCTGAGGGCCAACAGTTACAAGTTTGACCTCCGCTGGATCTTCTTTGCCCCACGCAGTCTCCTGCTATTGAGGGACACCTCCTGCTGCATCCTGTCCATCCTGCGCAACATCCGTTGCATGTCACGTCACACGTTCATAAATTCCACATTGCCAATGACTGCAGCAGGGGTGGTCTGTGTGCCGCTAGTGGATTGTTGTGCTGGTGCTGGTGCCATGCTTGGAAGGGGAGGAGCAGGAGCTGCTGTTAGTGTCCAGGAGCGGATGATGTTGAGGGACCTGCAACGGTGGCTGTTATCCTTGGTGCCAATTGGGTCGGACTGGTGGTGCTGGTGGTGGCAGCTGTTGTGGACATGGATTGGCCCCCTTGGGCAAATGCCCTCCACACCCCTGTGGCTCTCTAATGGCGATAATGCCGTGCCATGTAGCGGAACCCAGACTCCACATCCAGAATGTGGCGGTAACGCATCGGCCTCCTCTGGAATTCTCAGATCTGATTGGCATCCATGTTGGCAGCTGTAAAAAAAGAGTAAGCCAAACATTAGTTACATCATTGTGTGATACATCTATTGATGATATTCAAACACTTCCTCACAATTAGCTTAAACAGCCCAAATCACAGTACAGATCATAGATCATCCCTGAGGAAGTACATGCCAACGCACACTACACATCTCCTATCCAACAGCACAGCAATGCTCAAAAAGGTGTGTACCTACTTAAATGATCTATGCATCATTGTTCTGACATTAGTCACATAACAAATGCTGCAAGTAGTCCACATGTGACAGGCCAACTAATAACTATCTTCTGGATGACAATCAAGGGCCACAAGATCTGTGATTTGTAAATGGAATTGCCTGGATGGTATGCAGTTGCTAATCATGAGGGGTATCCAAGGTTGGAACAAATGATTGTTGGAATTACATGTCTGTCTTCTACACTGGGATCCTCACACCTAGGCACACATATTTCATAAACCTAACACTGTGCCTCAGGGGATCATGGACATGCAACACATACTTTCAAACATCAAGGACAGCCAGGAAGCTGTGGACAGCTGTTCATGGGTTCAGTCAGTCCACCACAGGTAAGGAGGGCTGCCAACTAGGATAGACACAGACATTGGACAATCACACCCACATTTATGTTCCTAATTGCAGACATTTGCCCCCATCATTTGCTATCACTAATACCTTTCCAAAAACAAGCACGTAGATGCAAGCACCCATCTGGGCTTGAGCTGCCTGCACACCTATAACATTCTACTCAAGTGCCACATAAACGTAGCACAACATGTGGATCTAGATGCTGCTAGGAAGTCAAACATACATTCCTACATGTTCATTAGTTAATAGGGAGGCTCAAGTCTGTGAGTAATACTTCAGCATCACTGCTCTGTGTGAATCAGGGTATGACTTGCTGACTAAATCATGAAAATGGCTACCTCCAAAATTTTAATTGGCATAAATGTAGCAACAAATATCACCCTGTTCACCTGCCCATGCCTACAGCGCAGCACTAGATTCCCAAAATATGACTCTACGCTACTGATTGTCCAACTCAAATATGGAAAAACAAGGCAAACTCCAGTCAAGACACATATCAGATCATGTGCCAGCACATCATACCTTGCTATGTGTCCGACACACAGGAGTCAATCACACAACAGCTGCAAACACAACCCAGAACTAACATATCAACACCTACTGGATATGTCTGGGTCCGCAAATCAAGCCACTTCTCCAATTGTGTAGGGGGCTGGTCCACCTGTAAAACATGGAAGGGTGAAATGTGCTCAATGTCTGCGCACTGTACAACACTTGGAACACAAAATCACTGTGTGTGACATTATATATGATAGACTAGCACCTCAGGCATCTCGACACCCCAACAGACATACCACTGCAAACATGTATTGACCCTGTCACTCCAGTGAGTGATACACACACATATGCACACATGCAGTGGCCCTAACAATCATGTGGTGACAAACCTGATTACTCAATTGGTCACAGATTCATTTATAGAGGGTACTCCATTTCTTCATTTGTTGTTATGAGAGACATGCCAAGCCACATTCCTGGTGCACTGCAATACCAGTCACTCAGGTATTGTGGCTTGTGCATCAAGGGACAATCAGTTACTGTGTGATGCTCATGTGGGCTGCGTTTAGCTCATTAATTATAATGCTTTCTATGGTCCATTATATATGTGCCTGTGCTGTCTGTAGGTTACATATGCCACATTGCCAGTGTACCCACAGCCAGATATGCCCTGATGGCAGGGATCCTGTGGGTTTCTTGATGACAATCTTATGCTAAACATGGATTGGCCATTTATCTAAATCAAAACAACCAAGAAATATATGCTGACAGTGTCTATTTCGATCATCCGTGACAGAATGCATGGGCACAGGTGTAGTCATTGCACCTGCAATGTGTTACTTATGGCCCTGTGTACCTATATCGGGTATTGCAAATCACAGCCACATTCATCATCTTACATTTGCCAAGTTGGGTGATCTGCGAGTATACAGCGAACTGACACTGTCCCCTAATTGAACATGGTTTAGCAAATGTCCTACTGTGGCAATCTTGATGAGGTAGGTCTCAATTTGTATGCACCTTGGGAATGGCAGCAGTCACAGGAATGCTGGTCTGCTGATCTTAGCATACACTCATGTCTGTGATAGCCTTCATACTGGGAAGTTAACTATTGGACATATGCTGCACTAGATCAGCAGGGGTATACCAAACGTAAACTAGCAAACTATTTCGTCACTTAACATGTATGATGGAAGCGGTCAGGGGTCCTTTGCCCAACATCATGCAATTAATATTTTGTGACCATGCATTCACAAAGTTCAGGTATCCCATGATGACCCATTAACTTATGAGAATTGCATGACTATAAAGTGACACAGATGGCAAATGCATCAGCTGTGTTCCAGCAATTGTGCCCAAGGCAAATTAAAACACACAGCAACAATGAACAGAGGGCCACATATTTTACTTTTCTTCAATGTGTAGCATTTGCTTCATGTTTTACGTACAGCTATGGAAAGTCACACCAAACATTGAGATATTATCCAGTGTGCATTACTTTGGCATCCATTTCTAATTTAAATACTGCACAAACCAATCAAAGTATCAGCCTAAGATATTACCAGAGGTTAGGAAGATCTTTGTACGTATGGCCATGAATACAGTTCAGCCATGTATTCCAAATAATATGGGGCTACATTCATTCCTTGCTTCAGCATGTGAAATCCATCTCATTCCTGGTACACTCACAGACCATGAATCAAACATAACATTGATCTGCATTACCATCATCTATTGACGTCAAAGCAGCACTAATTGATAAGATCAAGTTGTGTTTTGTAAGTTTGTGCAGCTTTTGCGTCAACAAATGACAGTAATGTGTAGCAAATATTGTATAAATTAGGGCCACTGTATATTTAACTTGCATTCCACATGTCCCCAAACATCGCGTGCTGCATGTCAACAAATCTGCTACTGTCACTACAGAGCATTTAAATGTGCACATTAGTCTGAATTGTACTGACCAACAGGGCCCCCAATCACCACACCCAGGTGGTCCAGCAGGTCTTGCTCTCTGGCAACAAGGTCAGCCCAGCAATGCTTGAGTTGGTGGTCATTGCACGGTGTGTTGAATATTCTCTTCAGATGATACAGCACCTTGGACCACCTGAGCCTCCTAGCCTCAGTGTGATACCCTTCTATCACCCTGCCACCAGCCTCTAACATCAAGGGTAGGAAGTGTCACACCAGCCAAATAAAAGCACCTAGCTCCTCCTCACCCATTATCCCCAGACGTGGCCTTCCCAACATGACAAAAAGTTATAGGGATAGAAAAGGGAAAGTAAGAAAATACAGGGAAAGGAGCTAGGAAAATGAAATAAAAAGAATCCACAAACAGCCTAACAATACCCCAACTAACAATACCCACTACACACTCCCAACTGTACAAAGACAAAATCAGACTCAACAAATGACAAAAACACACTTACACTGATTTACTGAGACTATCACAAATACAACAGATGACAAATTGAGTGGCACATGGGACACAAAAGCACAATTTTGACAGACAAAACTCTCAGCACAGTCACACAGTCTAGAAGATTCACAGACTGCAAAGTAAAAGTACACCCACTGTACCATTTCTGTAAACAGGATATCCTATTACATCACTTCCTGTCTCTAATGCGGTGCGTTTTTATTATGATGCGTGAAATTTTTATGCCGCTTACGGGCTCTGCATCAAAACATTTTGACGCAAACACTTAAAAATTCCCCCACATTCAAAGATCATTATATTTTTCATGGATAACCAATTTCATGGGGTGCAGTGTTGGAATTACTGCTAGGGACCAATGGTTGTATAATGGCTGTGAGCGTCATTTTTCAGCGCATATGCGGCTAAATTTGACACATATGCATCTTTTTTTACATGTTTGCATCAAAATATTTGTCTTTAAATGTGTTTGTGTCATTTTTCTAATTTTTAACGTACATGAAAGCTGTAACTATACAGAGATAGGCTGTTTGGGCCTGCTGTGTGTGTTCCAGTGTTTGGGGACATGTGGCAGACCGCACTACTGCGGACCACAATACTAATGTTGTTTTGCAGGATAAGCACTCTTGACTGACGCAACAGCAACCCAAACATTTGGAATAAAAATTGTTATTCCCTAGTTTGAGAAGGTGGTGCATCAATGGAGGATAGTAAGGCTACGCAACTTGATACATTCACTCTTGGCCTGTGTGTATATGTCTGTGAATTGGCTATTTCAATTGTCGTTGTGACTCTGTGTGAACATCACAAGACGTGTTTTGCATAATGTGCTTGCATGCATGTGTTGTAAATGTGGATAACCATCAGATGCCATTCATTATGGTACAACATTCAGGATATGTGTTTGTCATACCCGTAGCATCTAGTGTTGTGTAAACTTCCCTGACTTAGGGGACAATACATCTCCCATGACAAACTATGCACAGGATAGATAGAGGACGGTTGATAATGACTATGTTACAAGGGTAAGCCATCACATGTACTGGAATGTTGGATACCACTTCCTGGTCACTTGTTTGTATACTACCCATGAGTCAGGCATTTGAACATGCTAGGTAGGTACAGTGTTTGTAACACAGAGTCCCAAAACCAATCCACAAAAGCTATGTTACACCATATTTTGAGTCATAAAAATTACCTATGTTTCTCCTGTGGGAGTGGAGGACAAGCAGACCATGCTGCATGTGTTCAAATATTTCCATTGGTTCATTGCACAAAGGTGTCCAGTTCAAGTGTGTGGCCATGTGCACCCTGTGTCAGTATTAGCCTTCATGTTGTCACAGTTACGTGCAGGTGTAGTCATGAGTCTGTGGAGCCATTCTCTGCAGTAACAGAGTATCCTTCAAAGCAGAATTGACACGAAGGCAAAGATAAATTGACAACACACATGGGGATAGTCCAGCCGTGACACTGCTGAACTTTTAAACGGATTATAACAGGGCAACCTTGGTGGGCTTAAAATCTTTATGGATCAGTAATAGGAAACAGGCAGGTTTCTTCACAACATTTGTACACAGGGTGGTCTCTAAAATTCCCACTGCAGCAGGGAATATCAGTGTCTCTGTGCTGATTAATCTCACAGATAGTCACCACGCAAGCACCATCAATAGTTTGTGGCCAATGTGAATATATGTGTGGACCGTCAGGGCACAAACATGTTTTGTCCTTTCATACACATTAGCAAACGTTGTTTTTTGTGCTGGAAGCACCGTACCAAATCCATGCATACAGCCATAGTGCACTGTCACTGTTTGTCACTCATGAATACATGAAACCCAGACAAGGGATGTGGGGCTGGATTTGGCTATTTGAATACATGTCCCAGACCATAATACGATAAGTAAACTGATTAAACTATACTATACATGTGAGGATTCATCATAGATCTACTAGACACAATACCCCAGGAGGTAAGAGACGGTTGAGTCTGATTTTGTCTTTGTACAGTTGGGAGTGTGTATTGGGTATTGTTAGTTTGAGTATTGTTAGGCTGTTTGTGGGTGACAAATGTAGCCACAGGGAACCTCTATGGTAACGCAAAGACAGGAACCAGTCAGGCTAACAGGATGCAGGGTCAGTCAGGAACAAAAATGAACAAGGCAAATACACAGTGAGCAGACTCTGACTGGAAAAAGCTGGAACAACACTGTGGGAACTAAAAACTGTACTTGTGCTGTAGGCTGCAACGTTAGACAATACCCCAAGGCCTGTGTTACACAAGTGATTTATACGGCAATGCACAGCAAGGATATTTAGAAAATGTCAGCTTCTGAGCAGTTCCAGGCAGCAGCAAGGGCATGGCAGAGTCAAATGGCTGGTCTGCATGGAAGTGCTCACAGGCGTCTGCAGCTTCAGTCTTTCACAAGTCCTGTAGGTGAGAATCATGTTCAAAGGGCCAACAGTACCTTTCACATGGAGGCAATGGACAGCTGATTACAGGTCCTACTGACTACCAGGCAGTGCATTATCGGACCTGAAGCCCATACAGACAGATGAATTATGACTATGACATGCCATACTAAAGAGGAAAGCACACAGGAGTCAGAATGGGAGTCTGGGTGTATGTAGATGAAGGTAATCAGGGTACAAATAGTCCATTTACAGGGCCCCCTAGAGAAGGGTGGGTAGAGACTGAAAACATGGCAGTGGCAGGACTGATTACCTGGGATGGACTCCACAGGGTATGTCTTGTGAGCAATGCTTGTCATACCTGGGGCACTCGTGCTATCCATTTTCAGCTGATATGGACTTCTTGCCACACATGCTCCTTGCAAAGATAGCTGATGTTACATTTACTGCTGTCATGGGTGTGGTCATACATTCATGTTACCAATGCAATAGAACATCCATTGCCTCATGAATGAAACACTATTTAACCTTATGATTGATGGTGTCTTAGTTGTGTGTCATGTGCTGCAATAGCCCATGTTGACTACATGGATGTGTTTCAGAGATGTAGTCCTCTGATTTTGTCCTTCACATGTGAAATAGACAGGACATATGTCATTTCCACTGAGTGTGATGTTGGGTGTACATTCATACCCATCAAATGTGATGTAGCTTTTTTCAGTATCCTAATCTGTATTTCTGCAATGCTCCATGAGGCTAAGCTCTGCTTATGATTCCTAGGGATCATGTGATGCATAAATAATTACACAGACCATGATTGAGTGATGAAGTGAGGTGTTTAATGACATATGATAAGAAAGTGGTGATGGTGACAATAGTTAAAAGAAGTTTTGTACAATATGTTGTCTCCAACGCAATCCTGCTGTAGTGTTTGGATGGTCCACCTCATTTTGCCGAACAGCATCCTCCTCATCTTCCTCTTCAGGCATTTGTTGGTCTGGTTCATAGAGGGGACTGTTCCTCCTCACACAAATGTTGTGCAGGATGGCACAGGTCAAAATGATCTTGCACACCATTTCAGGAGAGTATAGGAGGCTGCCTCCGGTGATGTCCAGGCACCTGAATCTTGACTTCAGGATGCCAAAGTCCTCTCTACTATGGTGCGTGTCCTCCGATGTGCCTCATTATAGGCACGCTCTGCTGCAGTGCTTGGATTTGCAAATGGGGTCATGATCCATGGCTGGATCCCATACCTCTGATCAGCTGAAAGAGAAAATAAGTGTAAATATTTGGATGTTGCTTGCACCTTGATTACAACTTTGCATGCCAGTTGTTATCTTGAGTCGTCTGTGACTCATCTGTGTTTGTGCTATTGTGTGGGATCCAAGGCTTCTAGGATGTTCTATCAGCATTGGGTTGTTTCTTTATCTAAACTGGTGTTTGGCTGATTGACCGGATATCAGCGGTATATTTGTAAACTTACAGTACATTGGTGGTCATTACAACCCTGGCGGACGGTGTTAAAGCGGCGGTAAGACCGCCAACAGGCCGGCGGTAAAAATGTTGGAATTACGACCGTGGCGGAAACCGCCAACAAAGACAGACACTTTAACACTCCGACCGCCACGGCGGTACAGACAAACAGCTTGGCGGTCACCGCCAACAGGCAGACGGGAGACAATGTACCACCCACACTATTATGACAGGCCAATCCGCCACCTTTTCCAGGGCGGATTCACCGTGGATAAAAACACGGCGGAAACAGGCATTTCGAGGGGGAAAACGCTCACCTCTACACACTCCACGAGGAAGGAGGGCACCATGGAGCCGTAACTCCATATTCTTCCTGCGCTAGTCTTCCTGCTCCTGTACCAGGAGCACCAATGCCGGCGGTGAAGACCACGGTGAGTACTGCACCTACGACATAGGGGAGGGGGGAGGCAAAAAACAGGGACACACACACGCAACACCCCCACCCCCACCCTCACCCACTACAACACACACACACCAATGCATATCCAAACATTACAGTAACACCCCCCAACACCCCCTGAAGAATGTAAAGACAAAAGGAAATGAGTGTAACCATTGTATAATATCAAAATAGAGTAAGCAAAAATATACATATATACACTATTAATAAAATATACACCACAAATAGTAGTCCAGGTAATACACCATCCATAGTCCGTGGACCACTGGGCCCAAAATGCATGGGCGAGGCCCACACAAGATACCCGAACATGACAGAGAGAACACTGCAGGGGCATCAGATAGAAATACAACAGGCACCTCAGGGGGAAGAGAAGGGGGGGCACCTCAGCTGGATGAGTGCACAAAGCCAGATCCGCGAGGGGGCTCCATGCCCATTGATGTATTCTGGGGAGTGCAAAGCCACAGTCTCTCAAGTCTCTCCAGTGGGTGGTTTGCCCACTGTATCATCCTGGGGAGTGCAAAGCCACAGTCTCTCAAGTCTCTCCAGTGGGTGGTTTGCCCACTGTACCATCCTGGGGAGTGCAAAGCCACAGTCTCTCAAGTCTCTCCAGTGGGTGGTTTGCCCACTGCTTTATCCTGGGGAGTGCAAAGCCAAAGTCTCTCAAGTCTCTCCAATGGGTGGTTTGCCCACTGTACGATCCTGGGGAATGCAAAGCCACAGTCTCTCAAGTCACTACAGTGGGTGGTTTGCCCACTGTACCATCCTGGGGAATGCAAAGCCACAGTCTCTCAAGTCTCTCCAGTGGGTGGTTTGCCCACTGTTCCATCCTGGGGAGTGCTAAGCCACAGTCTACAATGAGGCCCATGGGCGGACTAGGAGGGTGATTGAACGCACCTTTGGCCTCCTGAAGGCCAGGTTCAGGTGCCTCCATGTAACTGGTGGATCCCTATTCTACTCACCAAAGAAGGTGTGCCAGATCATTGTGGCCTGCTGTATGCTTCATAACTTGGCTTTGCGAAGACAGGTGCCTTTTCTGCAGGAGGATGGTCCAGATGGCGGTGTTGTGGCAGCTGTGAAGCCTGTAGACAGTGATGAGGAGGAAGCAGAGGAAGAAGACATTGACAACAGGGACTCAGTCATCCAGCAATATTTCCAGTGAAACACAGGTGAGAATACATTCCTGCCTCCTACAAGTACTTTTACACTTCTACCTCTATCCTGTCTGTCGATTTCACCCAGTGTATGGTCACTGAGTTGTCACTTTCCCTTACGGTTTCACAGGTGTTGTTCCCAACGTGTGTCATCTGCTTAGATTCCTCATGGACTAGAGCTGTGTGACATAGGTATGTTGACATTACTAATTCCTGGAAATGTTGTCACTGTCATTTCAAATTCACTATTTCAAAATCAAAGACAGACTCCAGATCTTTTGGTGCTTTAGGTGTGTTTATTTACATACAAAATATTGGAGGGGGATGTTAAATGGTGAGGGGTGATGGCAGAGGAGCGTCCATGGCAGAGTCCAGTCTATTTGTCTCATAGGTGCATTGCCCATATGGGCATAGGAAGTGGAGCTGGGGCAGTTCCAATATGGACAGGGTGACAAAGTGGGACAGTGGGTTGACAATCAGTGTGGTCTCATTTCTTGGCAGGAGTCTTGGCATCGTGCTCTGTGTTGTTCCTGGATCTTAGGGACCGCTTGTGGTGGTGCCTCCTGTCCAGTAGCGCCGGCGGAGGTGGTGGGCAGTTCATCGTCCATGCTAGTGTCAGGGGCCCCTTGTAGTGCCACAGTGTCCCTCCTGGTGTTGAGTATTTCCTTCAGCACCCCTATGATGGTGCCCAGGGCGGTGCTGATGGTTCTGAGTTCCTCCTTGACCCCCAAATACTGTTCCTCCTTCATGCGCTGGGTCTCCTGAAACTTGGCCAGGACCGTTGCCATCGTCTCCTGGAAGTGGTGGTATGCTCCCATGATGGAGGAGAGGGCCTCGTGGAGAGTGGGTTCCCTTGGCCTGTCCGTCCCCTGTCGCACAGCAGCCCTCCCAGTTCCCCTTTGTTCTTGGGCCTCCATCCCCTGGACCGTGTGCCCACTACCACTGCCCCCAGGTCCCTGTTGTTGTTGGGGTGGTGGGTTATCCTGGGTTCCCTGTAGTGGCGGACACACAGCTGATTGACGTGTCCTGGGGACGGAGGTGTGGGCCCGCTGGGTGGGTGCTGTGCTGGTGTTACCAGAGGGGAGTAGGTCTGTGGTGGCCTGTGGAGCCGACTGTCCCGAGGCCCACAATGGTCCGGGCTGGTCATCTAGATCCAATTGGACAGAGCTGCTGTCATCACTGTGGGCCTCTTCTGTGGGTGGGGTAAAGATGTCTGGACCCTCCTGTCTGGTGATGTTGGGTAGTGGTCCTACAGGGGTGTAAAAGCATGATTATTGCATCTGTGTGTGTCATGGTGTGCAATGGGTGGGTGACCATGTACCCCAGTGCTTGCATTCATGTGTGGGGGCTTGTGTGATGCTGGTTTAGGGGGGTGTTTGGGTATGTGCAGTGGGCATGTTTTAGTGATAGGAGTCCATGCGTTGTTGTTGCATGCAGGGCTTGGTGTTGGGATGTGAGGTTCGTGATATTGGTACATTTGTGAGGAGTTGGAGTGGTAGGGGTGGGGGCGAGGGTGGGAGTATGTGATAGCATGCAGGTAGGGTGGAGGATATGGTAGTTAAAGGTTTGACTTACGAAGTCCATTCCTCCACCGACTCCTGTGAGGCCCTCAGGATGCAGAATCGCCAAGACCTGCTCCTCCCATGTTGTTAGTTGTGGGTGAGGAGGTGAGGGTCCGCCTCCAGTCCGCTGAACCGCCTGGTGGTGTCTTGAGACCACGGAACGCACCTTCCCCTGTAGGTCGTTCCACCTCTTCCTGATGTCGTACCGATTTCTTGGGTGTTGTCCCACTGCGTTGACCCTGTCGACTATTCTTCTTCCTTGCAATTGAGGTGTGCTGCACCTGTGCTCCAAATACCTGTGGCTCTACCCGGACAACTTCCTCCACCATGACCCTGAGCTCCTCCTCTGAAAACCTGGGGTGTCTTTGCCGTGCCATGGGGTGGTGTAGGTGATGTGTGGGGTGGTGTGTGTGGTGATAAGTGTGATGATATGTAGTGGTGTGTGGTGTTTTGTACGTGGAAGTTGTGTGGGTGATGGTGTTGAGTGCCTGTGGCTGCTAGTTTGTGGATGGTGGTGTCTCTCTCTGGCCTTCTTTTGGGATTTTAGTTGTAGGGGTTTGTGGGTGATGTGGGTGTGTGTTATATATTGTATTGGGTGTGTGGGAGTGGTGTGTGTATGTGTATCAGGTGTGTGTATTTCGAATTGTCCAATGTGGCGGTATTTTGTAGAAGTGTGTGTACCGCCAATGGAATACCGCGGTTGAAAGACCGCCGCGTGGATTCGTGGGTCGTGATAGCGTGGGCGTATTTCTGTTGGCGTGATGGTGGAGGATTTGTTTTTGCCAGTTTATCACTGACCTATGGTGTGGCGGACTTGTGTGGGTGTCTGAATTTTGTCGGAGTTCGAGATGTGGGTCATAATAGCTGTGGCGGAATTCCGCGGCTGCGGCAGTGTGTTGGCGGTCTTCTGCACGGCGGTAAGCGGCTTTTACCACCAATGTTGTAATGACCCCGATTGTGTTACTCCCATGCATTATGTCATGTGAAAGAAGTGCCCATGTGTCTTCACTGGAGGTGACATGATACTTTCACACAAAGTATTAATTCCACTGTGGTGGTAACACAGTTGTACTATGTGGCTTGAACATCCCATCCAATTCAACATATGTAATAGCATGTGAAAAACAACAGTGAGGCCCTTTGATTTGGCTAGGTGACAATGTACAACACATCTCCATAAGTTTGCAGCACTGAAGTGTTGACAATTGACAATGCACAAATATCCAATGTGTGACAGATTCTATGCAAACCTATTTTTGTGCCCTCACAAAGTTGGCTCATGTGAAAACATGTACCTATACTACTGAACCTGGTCCAGGTAAGCTGGCTAACCTTGTTGTGGGGGTGAAGGTTTAAGTGTAGGAAGGTGCATATGCCTGTACATCTTTTGTGTATATGTGTAATTGTCTCAAACTGTATGTGTAGCTATGTGCACTTTGCAATAATGTCACTCACATCAATATGTGTTCTTAGCACAGTCCACTTCCTTATTGCTAGCGGGAAATTTCACCCCAGGAGTGATGTGAGATGTTGGTACTGCCTCAATGATTCCATGTCACATTCATTTGAGTCATCATCATCATACTATGTCTCTCATGGTGTTTGACCTGCAGCGAACCCCATTACACACCCCTTACACAGTACGTATTGGTTGGAAGGGTTTGTGATTGAGTGTTACTGATGTGATATTGTAAGATTAATCTTCTAAGTTGTACTGCCAGTTAAGGCTATGTCATTGTCACTGTGTGGTTTTAAATTTGTCCCTTGTGGCTCTGGTGTGGAATCTGTTGTTATTTGCATCTGTCATTTGTCCATAGGTGTGTATCACATTGGGTCAGGATATCAAACATTTCTAGCAGTGTCACAACCTCAGCGTCTTCCTGGCCACATGTCAATGTAGTGGTGTATGTGTTGTTGTGTGACCTACAGGGTTGCTGTGTACTGTGTATATAACTAGGTTTATGTACTTACCAACAAGTAGGCCATTTCCATATCATACATCCTGGAAGTGTTGATTGATGTTGCAGTGGCGGAAGATGAACAAATCATGTACACTTCCAGGATACTTTGCCACGATGTTGGTGATCAATCCCCGGTGAGCCACAATGGCCTGCACATTGATGGAGTGTGTGTGCTTCCTGTTGCGGTATAGATGCTCGGTTGCAGCAGATGGCACAATCCGTACATGTGTACAGTCAATGGCACCAAGCATGTGTGGGAAGCCGTTGAATCGGTAGAAGCCCCGTTTGGTCTCCTGCTGCTTCTGCTGTATGTTGGGGAAGCTGATGTATTGTATTGTAATAGTATTTATATAGCGCTTACTACCCTTGACAAGGCGTCGAAGCGCTTTTCGGCGAGTAGCACGCTACTCCGGAACCCAAAAAGAATTAGTGATGGATTAGTATCGGGAAATATGAGTACAGGTTTAGTATTATTATGAGTTCAATTGAGCAGCGGATATGAGAGTTTGTTAGTTAGATGGACTGGAGTAATGGAGGGGTGGAGGAGGAAAGAATCCAGAAGTGTTAATTGGGAGTATATGGTAATAGGATTTAGGCTTGCGATGAGTTAAGGGGGATGGAGGAGGGAAGAGCCTGTGGAAGGGGTTAGGGAGATCATGGTAGCAGGGTGAGATAAATGAGGGCAAATTTAGTAGGGTTGTTTGGGAGGTCATGGTAGTAAAGTGATGTTTGGTGAGTTAGATGGGAAAGGGGAGGAAAGAGCTTAGGCAGAGTTATTTAGAAGATTAAAGTAGTAGAATAGATTTGGGATGAGTCAGAGTGGGAATGGGGGATAGATTGATAGAGACATGACTTATGATGATGGGTAGATAAATGTGATATAAGATGAGAGCAGGGATTCATAGATATCTAGCACAACAACCCACCCAGGAGCCATGCAATGACCCAAGAACATGCCAAGCACAGAAAAACATATATATATATATATATATATATAATGCCGCACACTGCAAAATTTTGACATTCGATGGGTCGGGCGTCAAAGTATAAATATGGTGTTAGGTTTGCACTGAATTTGCGTTAAAAAAAACGCAAATCCGGCGCAAGCAGAGTATACATATGCCCCTAAATCTTTATAAAATGACTTCTGTGGACCCCTACTTAGTCATTGCTGGAATCCAAGGACTCTCACTGAACCATTATTGGAATCTTGGGACCCCAACTAAGGACTTACTAGAAGCCGGGGACACCAGTGTAAGCAATTTCGATGACTTGACCTGCAAAACAAACACAAAAATACAGAAGTATTCATCAACTAAGCACACAAATTATGAAATTCGCAGTTTAATCTGCAAACAAATATAATGGAAAAGTTGAGGTTTTCAAAATTCAAGTGAAGTTATCCTTCATCCATAATACTATTCTCTATTTGATGCTCTTCACTGTTCCCACAAATCAATTCGAGAATACCTACTTAATTTTTAACCTCCAATTTCAAATTCCTCCCTAATTACACAACGTTCTAAAAAGTTAAGTCATACATTTTGCTTCTTTATTTATATCAGCTTTATTAATCTGTTAGTATTATTTTATTTGCTAAGCAGCTGCAGACCCACTCAATTTGTGTCAGACCCCAAAGGGTCCCGAGGTTAAGAACCTCTGTACTAGAGTGTTATTACTTCAGCAGATTTAGGCCCATATGTCTGAACACATTTTCTCTTAGACACAGAATGGGTAAAACCCTTTGATACATATGGCCCTTAGTCACATGGCATAAAAACCCTTACCCTGAGTCTTCATTAGTAAAAAGCTAATGCCATGTGAAATGAATCTCTTTCCTACCAAACATAAAAGAAATATGTGGATGTTACTGAATCATATAGTAGCTGACAAGAATTACCTTTTTAATTCCCATCAGGGCTGTATTATACAGGCATGTGCACCAACTTTGTGCTGTCCATGAGCGAATTGAAATTAGAGAAGGTGCCGTAGACACTTGTGCCTCACTTCTGTAATACTGTTAGTGCTAACGCATTTGTAGCACCAGCGGTATCATCAGAGGATGTTCCTCATGTGCATGGGGGCGTGGAAGTGGGTGTACAGGCAAACATCCCCTTCGGAGGTGCACTGGAAGGGTACCACAAAAAGGTGGCACACTTTTAGTACACCTCACAAAGGCAGTCTTGTGGAGGAGAAAAAATAGGACCCCTCCCAGACATCTCCCTGAAGGCAGGTGCAGTCAATACCTGCACCCACCTGCAAGTGGATAAGTCTTTCCTCTTCAAAATGCAGGTGGCATTCTGCCTGTATTTTGAAACACAGAGCCACTTTAAAATAGCCGCTTGGTATTTCACTTGAATGTCCAGGGGCAGCATGAGTTTATCGCTGCCCTGGGGGCAGCGCTTACTTGGCAATATGGTGATCTGTCCCTTTTTGCACCCAGTGCACCTTTAGAAAGGTGTCCCCTGGGGCAAATAAGGAAAGTGCACAGTAAGTATAATACAGTCCAAGTCGTCTAATTCCAGCTTCACTTCCATGCATGTTAAAACAACACTCAGCTTTGGGAAGGGTCCCCAAAGCAACACAGGAACTGATTAGACCACAACAGCACATTTCTACTCTTGAATACCCATGAGGGTATCCAATAAAAACTGGGGGGTGCACAGATTCCGACCTGATATCAACTACCCACCACCACAATCCAATCATGTTATTACTGATTTCAATCAACTAATGCTCAAGTGAAAGGCAATCCATTTTCAAGAGTTTTTAATGGATTTTTCGCATAAAAGTCCATCCAGTCTGATCCAAAAATATTGTGGACAAGAAGTAGGTATTTTTTAAGCAGTGCATGAGCTATGCGGGAAATTTACTTTAAAATGGCATCACATGTTTACTAAATCCTCCAACAGTTAAACACCAAGGGGCATATTTATACTCTGTTTGCGCCGGATTAGCGTCGTTTTTTTTTACGCTAATCCGACGCAAAGCTAACTCCATATTTATACTTTGGCGTTAGACCCGTCTAGCGTCAAAGATCTTGGAGTTTGCGTCATTTTTTAGCGTGGACACCTACCTTGCGTTAATGATATGCAAGGTAGGCGTTCCCTTCTAAAAAATGACTCCAAGGCATGTGCGCCTTATTTAAACTCCCGTGCAAAAATGACGCACAGGAGTGGGCGGGCCTTAAAAAATGACATCCAGCCGTTTTTGCGTCATTTTTTAACGCCTGGTCAGGGCAGGCGTTAAGGGACCTGTGGGCTCGGAAGGAGACCAGAGGTGCCCTCCCATGCCCCCAGGGACACTCCCTGCCACCCTTGCCCACCCCAGGAGGACGCCCAAGGATGGAGGGACCCATCCCAGGGAACTTAAGGTAAGTTCAGGTAAGTATTTTTTTTTGTTTTTTTTTGTGGCATAGGGGGGCCTGATTTGTGCCCCCCTACATGCCACTATGCCCAATGACCATGCCCAGGGGACATAAGTCCCCTGGGCATGGCCATTGGGCAAGGGGGCATGACTCCTGTCTTTGCTAAGACAGGAGTAATTTCAATGGGGGTTGGGAGTAAAAAAAAATGGCGCAAATTGGGTTGAGGCCAATATTTTGCCTCAGACCTGACTTGCCCCATTTTTTGACGCCCAAGCTCCATTTTCCCCTACGCCGGCGCTGCCTGGTGTGGGTCATTTTTTCGGACGCACACCAGTCCGTAGTGCCGGCTAACGTCATCCAATAAATAAGGCGCCCGCATGGCGCTTTGGAATGGCGTTAGACGGCGGTAAATTTTTTGACGCACAACTGCATTGGCGCAGTTGTGCGTCAAAAAGTATCAATATGGCCCCAAATTCTACACGTCTGCCGCTCGAGCAGTGCTTTTCTCCTAATCATTCCAACTGCAGCTAGATGTCATAACTCCCCTTTTAGGAACAACCTCTCAAATAAAGGCCTGTGTTCGTGCCACTAATCTAACACTTGTGCATTCAATCATTCAAAGACTCAAAGACGGATCCACACCTACAGATCTGGTAATAAAATGTACAACCTTGGCTAATGATGTGTTGTGTACATTTTCATATGTACATGCCTCTCAGTTGCACACACCTGTAAATTAAACAATAGATGTGAAATGCATTTAGCCAAGAAACGCCTGAAAAACAGTGTGTACCTATGGAAACATACTGTCGAACACACCTTGGCTAGCTTTATGAAATATGTAGACCTGCGTGTTGGAACGTTAAGGCTCTCATTACAGGTATGATGGCATTTTACACATCCGGTTCAAACACTGTTTATGCCAAATCCCAGTATTTTGAGTTCTGAAATACTACCCCACTGCCACATATGTTCTCGCCACATATTCCAGCTGGTCATATAGAAAATTGTGATGGGTAAAACAAAAATCAATAATATGGAAAATGTACATATGTTGGGTTAAAAACAAACACACCTCCATTACGCAGTACAATATTGATGGGAAAACAAGGAGAAGAAACAGGTTTACCGGGACAATTATACCACCCATTAATGTTTAATTAGAGTCTGAGGGGTTTATTTCAAGGAGCTTGTACATTGTTGTATCATTTTTGTGATGAATCATCGGCTCATTCTCTGCTCCATTTTGCCCCATATTTACAAAACTATGCATTAGGTCCAATGTTTCAATTTTTGATGGCCACATGAAAAATTACGTGGGCTGGAACTGGCTGCACCACGCTGTTTATAATGAATGCAGGGTAGGCGCTCCCTCATAAAAACCCACTTAGGACGGACACAGTGATATTTACAAGTATTTCAAGGTGTGACACATCTTTGAGAAGCACCACACTAAGCCTGGAATGTGTCAAATTCCTCTGCCTTCAAAAACCAGGCTTAGGAATTGACACAGTGGCTTTGTAAAAGTAATCTGACCATTTGAAGTCACTATACACACTGGAATATGTCTATATTTCACATCCCTCTATAAGTAGTGGGCCTACACATGTGACAATCATGTTGTAGGACCCCTTGAAAAGCCTAGAACCATGGCACCTATGATATCATTATCCAATGCAACAAGGTTATGTGATGTTGTGTACTTCCTATAAGGCACTGGACAGGATTGCCATTTCTCCTTCGAGAAAATGGTCCCTACATCCAGCCCAAAGGACTCCAAAGGACAACAGGCAAGTATACACATAAGGTAGGTAAAACATGTATTGCCACTCAACAGTAGGTATGGTTGGGCCCTCATCTGGCTGAGAACAGAGGTGGCCACAGCCCCTCTTGCAACTGAATGGGCTGTGCCCCACCTTCAGACAAAGTACTTGTAACCACTGCAGTCTTCACATAGCCAGCTTAGAGCCAGGACAGCGGAGGCAGAAACCTTCAAGGGCTTCAAAGGGAAATGTATAGAAACTTCTAATACTTCAAAATGTGCACCAGGTATAAATATTGGAACTTCAGACCCAGATTTTCAGTACACTCCTGGGCCTGTGGAGACTGAAGAAGAAGGGCTGTTGTGCTGCTTTGCTACTAGAAGGACTGCCTAATTGCTGCATGGTTAATCTGCTGCCATGCTGCCCTGTTTGTTGGGAAGGAAGATTAGACCTGCAACCTTCATCCCAGGCTGAAGTGACTCTAAAGGTCAGCAGACTGATCTTCTGTTCTGAGTTGCAGGGACAAAACAAACACCAGATGCCTCTTTGCATCTGCCTAGCTGACCTGATGCCTGGACCTGTTTGAACCTTCCTGCCTTTGCTGGAATGAGTTCCTAACTACAAGAGGTGGCCCACACATTCTGGACCCTTAGTTTGGCATTAGTTGAGCTCCTTTCCAAAACAAATGAGACATTCTTAAGTTTTGGGATGTTTGAACCATGAACAGGCATGTTCAAGCCAAGATCGTGCCACCCACCATCGCTCCTGTGAACCTGACTCTTTGTGCCACAACGACTGCCCGTGACATCCAACAACATTAGATCAGCACTTCATGCTACAGTGTCAACACTCCACAGAGGTGGGCAATGTGAAGCTCCAGCAATGACCGTCCATGACGCCTGATAAGATCTTCATGCTACAGTGTCAACATCCGTGACACCCGCCCTGCTCTCACGCTACATTAATGGCCATCCATGATTTTCTCCATGATCCATGCAGTTCCATCCACCCCCAACAGAACTATTTGTGCTGGACTTTTGAAGGTAACTCATTCAGTAGGACTAACCTAATACCCATAAAGCTTGATTCAGAGATTGAGTTTAGCTGATTATTTGCTCAGTTGTATGGTAGTCATTGTGTTGGTCGTAGAACAAAGTTTTTGCAAGCCTATGCAATCCCTGGTAGCGATCATACAGAGTACTTGTACACATCTTTACAGCATGTGCATTTGCTATTTGAGATTTCTTTAGGTGAGCTGAAGCTTAAACAGGTTGGCCACACCATTATCCA
Source organism: Pleurodeles waltl (assembly GCF_031143425.1). Classification (NCBI taxonomy): domain Eukaryota; kingdom Metazoa; phylum Chordata; class Amphibia; order Caudata; family Salamandridae; genus Pleurodeles; species Pleurodeles waltl. Next base: position 848,730,078 of record NC_090448.1, read on the forward strand.
TGGGTTAGTACATTGACCCTGAGAGCTGTCACACTATGCCTGGGACTCTCAGGTACTACACAGTACCCATCAGCAGATAGGTGGTAGAGTACATCTATACATCAAGTTAAGTGACCCACTGGGCACAGATCTACTCTTCTAATTAGGGACCCACAGGTGTCCCAAATTGAGTCAGGTTGCTTTATCCTCTAGAGTGACCTGCTGGTATTCTTGCCTGTGACATTAATTTTAAATCTAATCTTTCATGAATAGGGACATGAGTTTTGATCAATAATGGCTGGTAATTTTCTTTACTTCCTGATGCAGTGAGGTACAAAAGGAGGGACAGATGTGGGCTACGGGAATCTCTGTTTTTTTTGGGGGGGTGAGATGGCGAATGCTCTGACCTTTGTTGAAAGGCTTAGAAAAATAATTATTTATCTACTTTTAATTTTGTGCATGTGCATGATTCTCTTTTACACTGTCAGGGATGTGGCAAGAGTTGGAAACTGACTGAGTATTACCTAGTGGATGCCAAACATCAAGGTGTGATTTTCTATTGGTCTGTTGGAAGGAATCTATCTTGTAGGAGAAGCAGGTGGAGCTGCTTTCCAGCATGTATATTCTGCTTCTTTTTTAGCCCTCCACATCTAAGACCAAATTAAGGCATGTGAACTCACATCAAGTGTCATTATATTCAAGTCACAAAAGGAAGCACTTGTTCTGTGTTAAAGGGAGCAGGGCTGCTAGCATAGTCAGGCTCAAAGCTGATTTTGTTTTCATAATAAAATGTGTTGGTGAGAAACTCCATGAGCTGGATTTACTATTGCTGATGAGCAAGCATTGTTTCTCCTGTAATGAGAAAATCCACCTCACAGCTGAACCCAGAACAGACAATCCAACCCATGTTTTCAGTAGGTTCTTACCGCAAATAGCCCCAAAATTCAATTTGCTAGGGAATTTTCAAGATGGTGACAGTATTTGGCCACATTAAACTTCGATTCTGAAGGCTGGGTTTGTTTGTGGGATTGTCATAGGGAAATGACCAGTAACCTCCCAGATCTAACACTAAAAAACTGTTTTCTCTCTCTATATGCCCTAAGTGCGTCATGCAGCTCAAGAGATCTGTCAAGCAGGACCTGACAGTGTGATGCCAACAGGATGTCCTGAGTCCCATTTATAAATATTCTGTTAAATTCAGTGGCGTCATCTCTGCTTATTTAGGTCAGCTTATTATTTGCTCCTGGGAAACATTTCACACCTCTTTGAGCTCTGACTGGTAGGTGGCGGATGCTAATTCTGATTAGCCTTCTAATAGTACAGGCAGGCAAAGAGCAACTATTTAAGAGTGACTTTTCCTCTATATTTTTTACAGCTACTACTTCATCATTGAATTGGATTGTAATTAACAATGGCAAATAGTAGTTTAATCATTTTTCTAGCAAGTGTTATTCCCAAAATAGCAACATTAGTACTTTAATCTGTACTCTGGCTTTTTATATAGGACAGGTAGGCTTGTCACAGTAAAATCGTTTTTAGGGCCTTTTCACTATAGGCACATGGTAACAGCAGAGTCAGGGCACACACACAAAAAAATTAGAAGTATACATTTCGATTTTTTTTTGTTACATTCACAATAACCTAGCTTATGGTGGCAGCAGACTGAGAATATTAGAACATATTTATAATGCCCTAGTGTCACCTTGCGCCACATTAACGTCATCATTTTTTACTTTAATGTGGCCCAATGAGGCTGAAATCTCTGCGCCGTATCTACAGGGTGGCACAATGCAAGCATTGCGCCACTCTGTAACCCTTTGCCCTACATTATGCCTGCGCCAGGAATAATGTATGCAAAGGGGATGGTCCCCCGTGAAGGGAGCCGGAAAAATAGCGTAAAAAATTTCCTTGCACCATTTTTTACAGCACTTTTAACACCTGCTCAAGAGCAGGAGTTAAAAGGGGGCTTCCATTCTTTAGAATGGGGCCTGATGTACTCTGCAGGAGCAGCGCCAATATTTTGGCGCTACTCCTGCAGAGTACATCAATAGCATCATGAGAAATGACGCTATTGCCCCCTACCTGCCCCATTGTGCGCCGTATTTTAAATACAACACACGCATGGCGGCGGTAGGGGGGTGCTAAGGGGCACAGGAAAAAGTGGCGCTGCACTCGATGCAGCACCACTTTCCATAAATCTGCCCCATAGTAGTTCCAGGGCATAAAGTGGATGAGTAGTGAAAAATAGTATTGATTGTAAAATCATTCACTTCAGTGTGTCTGAGGGTTACGGGTAGAAGGGTAACAGCAGTTATGTGTTCCATAGAAATCACCAAGAACAATATGAAACAAGATCTATTTGACATCATGAACTTCAAACATAAGACTAAATCAATTCTCTGCAAAGACAAAAATGTCTGCCTTGTCTTCTCCCTCATGAAGTACAACGAATGACCCCCCCCATTCTCACTGGTCCGATCACGACATGCTGCCTCCTAGAACATCACTAGAGCCCCACCCAACAGTGCAATCCCTGAGAGCTGATACAAATACTCTTCATCGACACATTTAACCACAACTTTGTGGGTAATGTGAACACCCAGGCTACCTTGAAAATAAGTCTACTCTAATGAAATGTCTCTACACCATTGAAAACAGATGGATTTACCAGCAGCAAACAAGTTTTCTTAAAAGGAAGAAAATAAAAGCACAAAAAATCTTGCTAAAAGAACATACAGAAATATACATTACCCTTTAACCGTGAAGAATCACAAGAACCAAATGAGCCTTTTACAGCTCAAGCTGCAAACAAAGTATCGATGTACACATCCATCAATCAATGCTTTAATCTGAACCTAGCCCACCCAGCACCACATTCATTCAACAAATGAGCAATTCTCAATAATCTCTTTGTTGATTTGAAAGGAATGTGTGGCATTTGAATATGGGACATATGTTTTACATAATAATGCCACTTCGTAAGAAAAAATAAACAAGATCAGGTACCACATTGGTACTACCAATAAAGCCTCACTTGTCCTAGCGTCCGTCCAAGCAACATAATGAAAAGGGCTTACTTATATATGCCTGCTTCTGCAGACCCTGTGGACATCCTCTATTTCTTCACATCTAAGCCCCACGTCCTCCTATCCATTATAATAAAATCACACTCCAGAGAAGCACTAACATATGTGTGTCATAGATATTCCTGTATAACCACAGGTTATGTCCTACAACAGATTACTTCTGACCCATGACCTATAACCAAAGGAGTATGTAACGGAACTACTGTGTGAATAATAATTAATGATGTTGGTTCTTGTTGCACGATATATTCATAGACTTTCTTGCTCCGAATGTTTTTGCATGACATACTCCTATAAGGCACATGCAAAATACAGTTCACATTGCCTATTCTCACTGGCCTTGCATATTCTACTATCTGTCTATCTCGGTGGTCTTCCACTTCTCAACCAAGTACCTGAAAAGATGGAAAGAAAATGGCGATTTTTTTGGCTAATTAGCAGAGCATGCAAGCATTGAGGACCCATTCTACGCATGCACTTTACTTGCCGATATTTACACATTATACCTACTTACTTGATCCTGTGCTTATGTACATTCTGGACAATTAACTTACCTATGACAGGGGACAGGCAAGCACTGAGGACCCAATCTACGTACGCACTTTGCTTGCTTATATTCACAGCTACTTTTTATCATGTGACTTTGCACATCCTCCTTTCAGACTACCTCTGCCTTTCTGCACATTCTAGCCAATTAAGTTCCTCTGCTTGGGTGCAGGCAAGCACTGTGGACCCGTTCTGTGTACTCAGTATGACCCATGTTTATGAGGAAATGGCATAGGGTAGCGCTGCAAGTCTTCTTCCTGTGCTGCTCTATGCAAATGTGAAAGGGCAGGACTGCACCATATTTATAAAATACAGTGCATTCCTGTGCTTTCCCCCCGTGATGGTGCACATGTGGCCGCTTAGCGCCAATGCACCCACCCTTGCACCATGGTGAAAGGGTGACTGGGTTGCATGCAGGATTGTTTTTGTGCAGGGAGGGACACTTTTCTACACAAAAACAATCCCAAGAGGCATTTTCCTCTTTCTATGGAAAGAGGATAAAACGAGGACAAATTAAAATATTTCTCCTCGTTATACCTGCTCAAGGGAGACAAAATGTTTCTGCCCCGGGTTTACATGATTACGTAAATCTGGGGCAGTGTCAAATTCCATGGGTGTTGCGTAGGAAAACCCACTGCAACGCCCATGGAACACCTCCCTGGCACTGAGCACGGCAATTCAGATAAATGCGCTGCTTTGTCTAACTCCATATCTATGAGGCCATGCAAAGCCACACAAGGTGGCTTTGTGTGCCCTCAGAGATATGGTTGAGAGGCTTGCACCCACAAGCGTAAAAAAAAGTGACGGTCCAGTGGCGCAAGCCTCTCATAAATATGCCTCTTTATTTGCTTGTGATTTTGCACACCTCCTACTTCAATGCTCCTACAATTTTGTACACTCTGGCTAATGAACTACTTATGCCAGGGGGCAGGTGACATGATCAAGGCTCCGACATATATGATCTGTTCCCTGGATGAGGGCAGAACTATCCACCAGAGTTTAATCAAACATCCTAGGCTACACTCTTCGCCGTGCCCTTGACCATTTTGGGAGGTATAGTGTGCTGTTGCTGACTTTTTGTGTATTTTAATGATACATATTTAGGATGTTTCTCCAGTACTGTATCTTTCATAATTGCACATGCTTGGATCTGCCCTATCATTGTTGTGGTGGGAGTCCCACGATAACAGTAATATAAGTAGTGTTAACGCATTCGTCTTGAAACCCTATAGAAAACAATAGACATTGGAAGCCTACTCACATTACTTTAAAATGTACAAACTTCAACCATTCAGAGCAAAAACCCTGAGCACTCACCCTCTGCAGAGACAGAATACCTCAGACTTCTTACCGCACTTTCCGCATTACTCGGGGCACTGCATTGGCGCTGGGCTGCATGGAAGAAAATGTAATGCTTGTTTGTTGGGCTGGCTAGAGTGCCTTCGTCAGATCTCGCAGTCTGTGGATCCGTTGTTACCAGGGAGCTGCTGCATTGCAGTTGATGACCAATGCACCAATTTTTCTCACACACTCTGGGCGATGCATCACTTTTTGCAGGTTTTCTGGACAAAACCAACATTTGAGGGTCAGGACTGGAGAGGGGAAACTCAGGCAAGAGTAGGACTGACAGATGGCAGAGCCCAGCAGCACTAAGAGAGTTGCAAGTAGTCTTTGCTGTCCATGAGACTGCAGAAGAACAGGGGTAAGCCATCACGCCCTTGGGTTCAACAATATCAAGAGAAAGTCCAGCCCTTTGTCATTGAAGGCAAGAAGGAGCTGGCACCAGGCAAACACAGTAAAGCAAATAGCACAGTGGCAGTCCTTCCTACAACACAGCTCACGGCAGGCCAACACTGCAATGCAGTTGCAGAGTGGCAGCCCCTCCTGGCAGCACAGCAGTTCTTCCTGGGCTAGTGTCCTTGATACCAGCAGAGATCTGATTTTTGGGGTTTGGCGTCCAGTACTTATACCCAAATGCCCAAATGTGCCCTTATAGTGTCGGACACTTCAAAGGATGCTTTTGAAGATCACAAGGTCCTTGCCCCTCCCATCACTGGCTGAAAACACTATATAGTGGTTAGGTAGCCCTTTGTGTGAGGAAAGGCACATCACTATTCAGGTGTAAGTGTTAGCTCCCCCACCCATCTTGTCCAGGAAGGTCCATCAACCTGATTATGGGCCCTCAGTATGCAATTGTCACACCCAGGCTCCCTTTGCGGGTGACTGTCTGGAAGGAATGCACAAAATCCAGCTGTCAACAACCCCAAAAGTATATTCGGAGACACACAATGGTTAAAGTAAGAAAATGCCAACTTTCTAAAAGTGACATTTTCAGACCTACAATTTCAAGTCCATATTCACCCTAAGTTGTGATTTTAAAATGTGAATCCAGAGTCACCAAACTCCATATTTCTATTTTTTTCCCAATTGAAAATTACACCTAGAAGCTGTTTTAAGGTAACCCCAATGTTGTCCTGTGGGAGAGATAGCCATTGCTCTAGTGAAAGATGAATGTAAGAGTTTTTCACTATCTGGAGATGTTATAATAAAAGGTCATGTCCACATTTTTACATACACAGCACCCTTCCCTCTGGGCTAACCAGGGTCTATCTTAGGAGGGCCTAGCATGCAATAAAAAGGAAGGTTTGGGCCAGGTAAATGGGCACACTTGCCAGGTTGAAATAGCAGTTTAAAACTACATACACAGGCTCTACAGTGGCAGGCCTGAAGCATGTTTGAAAGGCTACTGTAGTGGGTGGCACAATCAATGTTGCAGGCCCACTGGAAGCCATGGATGTCATTTAGGGGTCACTAGGGGTCACACCTGCAACTCTTGAATTGTCCTTTGGGACCACTGGCACTGTGTTTGCAACCCCTATCATTAGAGGTGGCAAAATCAGTGCCACTAACACAGTGGCAGCTCATCCTTACAGATGTGGATTGTGGTTCCACTCAGTTTTTTCTCAACATGTTTATTACACTAACAGTGAATAATGTTTCACCATTCACTGTTAGTGTAGTAAAAATGCAGTACAGTTAGCTGGAATACAGCCATCCCTGGCAGCTAAGGTAAGTAAAAAAAGTGCTTTTAAATGTAAGTTGTGTGTGTACTTGCAGGTGAGTTTGTGTTTATGTGAGAGAGACCCTATGCAATGCTCTGAGGTGTCCGTCTGAACAACAAATTCTTTGAATAAATCTAGGGCCTTGTACACGTTTGGCGTGAACATGGCTTCCCTTAGGATGTCACAGGTATTTTGGCACGCCTTTATCTAGATCACTTTAGGTGGCTGTTTCTTGAAGTGAGCTCTGTCAAGGGGCCAACAATGTTGCCATACCCCTTGATGAATCTCCTGTATTACCCAGTGAGGCCTCGGAAGGCTTTCACATCAGTCTGGGTCTTGGGGGATTCCAAGCCAGTATAGTGTCAAACTTGATTGCCACCCCTTACTTGGTTTCCCAAGTAGACCACAGAGCCTTGCCCTATCTGGCACTTACTGGTCTTGATTGTCAAGCCTGCCCTCCACAGAGCCTGCAGAACTTCCCTCAGGTGGCCCAGGTCATCCTCCTGGGTAGAACTGAAGACTACAATGTTGTCCAGATAGACTGAACTGAAGTTCTCAAGTTTAGCTATGACCTGGTTTACCATTTTTTGGAAGGTATCGGGGTCATTCTGATGTAGAAAATGCAGACCTCTTTTTTCCACCATGAGTCAAGGCAATCTGCCAATACCCAGATGTTAGGTCAAATGTGCTGAGGAACTTAGCAGCTCCAAGCCAATCTTTGAGCTCCTCAGTTCTGGGGATGGGTGTGCGTCAGTCCTGGTGACTGCATTGAGCCCACAGTAGTCCACACAGAACTGAAGTTCAAGTGTGACACCTGCCCGGGCAGCCTTGGAGGACCAGCACCACTGGGGTGAACCAAGGGCTATTTGAGAGCTCAATAAGCCCAAGGGCCAACATCTTGGAGCTCTCCTCCTTGATGTTAGTCCTAACAGTATTAGACAACCTGTATATTTTATTCTTTACAGGTGGCCTGTCACCAGTGACAATATCATGGAACACCATGTAGTGAGCCCTGGGGTAAGGGAGAATAAAGAGACAAACTTCACCACAAACTGGCGTAAGTCTCTCTGTTGATCTAGGGTCAGTGTAGGGGAGAGGCTCCACTGATTCATCCTGCCCTTTGAAAGACAGGAGGTTGGGGAGAGGTTCAGTCTCCTCTTCCTCCCCATCATCAGTTACTAAGAGCATGGTCACCTCAGACCTCTCAAAGTGGGGCTTGAGGTGGTTCACATGTAGAACCCTCAGCGGGTTTTCTAGGAGTTTTGAGGTCCACCCGATAGGTAACATCACTCTTCCACTTCTTAACCTCATAGGGACCAGACCAGCGGTCTTGCAGAGCATGTGGCTCCATTAGCTCTAAAACCCACACATTTTGGCCAGGTGGTAACTCCATCAACATGGCATTATGGTCATACCAGCATTTCATGTCCTCCTGCCTAGCTTCTAGGTTCTTTAGGGTGAGCTTCCTGAAGTGCGCTGTCTGGTTGTGGAGGGCCAGCATGTAGCTGACAACATCCTGGGGGGGGGCTTGCTCGAGCTTGCTCCAATTCCTTCTCCACCAGAGTGAGAGGCACTCTTACAGAGTGCATATACAGAAGTTGGCTGCAGCCAACCCTCTTCTCTGGTACCTCCCTGTAGGTGAACAATAGGCATAGAAGGAGGACATCTGACTTATGTCCCTTTGGATTCAGGTAGAACCATAATAATGCCTTTTAGGGCTGGGTTGAACCTTTCAACCAACCCATTAGTTTTGAGGTGGTAGGGAGTGGTGACCTTTTAGGTCACCCCACATTCCTTCCACTAGGCCTTCATGTAATAGGACTTGAAGTTCGTACCCCGGTCAGGTACCACCTCCTTGGGCAAACCCACATGGGTAAAGATATCCATCAGTGTCCTTGCCACAACAGATGCAGTCACTGTTCTCAAAGTGATGAACTCCTGATACCAGGTGGGGTGGTCCAACAAGACCAGAACAAATCTGTTGCCCATGGCTGTCTTGGGATCCAGAGGTCCCACAAAATTAATGCCAATCAACTCAAAAGGAGTGGCAACAGCTGGAAAAGGATGTGGGGGGCCTTGCTCTTCCCCCTGACTTGTCACTCACTTGGCAGGTAGAACAGGATCTACAATATGTGGCAGATGTCTTCCTCATTTTGGGCCAATAGAAGTAGGTGACAAGGCTGTCAAAGGTCTTGTTCTTCCCTAAGTGACCTGCAGGAGTTACAGCATGAGCCAGACATAGTTAGAAGGATCTGTAGCAATGGAGGGGCCACCAACACGTGTGGTGCTGCTGCTGAAGACCCACAAGGGACTCTCTGTGTCTTGGAGAATTTCTCCTTAGTGTGACCCCGTTCGTGGTACCAGTTGGACAGCTCAAGCTGGTTCCCCAGTTCGGCTATGTCTTCCCCTGTAGGTACAGGGAGCCCCTCTCAAGGACTGCCTCCACCCAGACTGTGGGAATCTCAGGAGCATGTTTCAATGTCCCTTACCCTTCCTCTTCTAGGCAGGACCATGCACCCTAGTTTCAAGCTCCAGGTCCTTGTGGCCACCTTTCGGGCTGCCATGGATTGTGTGGTCAGACATACCAACCCAGGACCCCATCATCTCCAAGTGTAACCTAAGCTTTACCTCTTTCCAGATGGTGTGCTCCATGTCGATACCCAACAGACAATCCACAGGCATTTTCCAACTCACAGTTATGCTCAAGGAAGCTGAGACCCCTTCCCCACTCAAAGAGAACCAAAGGTACTTGGTAGTGTCTCTCAAGGTGGTCAGCAGCAATAACTTAGGGCCAGATGCAGGAAACACTTTGCGACTCGCAAACGGCAAAATTTGCCGTTGGCGACTCGCAAATGCGTGTTTCCCATGCAGAAATGCATTTTGCGAGTCGGGGCCGACTCGCAAAATGCATTTCCGAATCGCAAATAGGAAGGAGTGTTCCCTTCCCATTTGCGATTCGCAGTGGAATGCAATTCCATTTGCGACCGCATATGCAGTTACCATCCACTTGAAGTGGATGGTAACCCACTCGCAAACGGAAAGGGGTCCCCATGGGACCCCTTCCCCTTTGTAAATGGACCCAAAACTATTTTTTCAGGGCAGGTAGTGGTCTAAGGGACCACTACCTGCCCTGAAAAAATACTGAAACTAAAGGTTTCGTTTTTTTTTTTAAGTGCAGCTCGTTTTCCTTTAAGGAAAACGGGCTACACAAAAAAAAAAAAAAACTGCTTTATTTAAAAGCAGTCACGAACATGAAGGTCTGCTGACTACAGCAGGCCTCCATGTTTGCGAGTGCCTATAGTCGCTATGGGGCCGCAATTTGCGACCCACCTCATTAATATTAATGAGGTGGGTCTTTGCGACCCCAAGTCGCAATTTGCAATAATGCTACATCTGGCCCTTAGTGATAAGTATCAGGGACTACCTACTCCAAAGACACCAGATGACACCTGGTGGTTATCATGTTGGCTCCTGTGTCTCTCAGAACCTCCAACCTCTGCCCATTGATGGACACCCACTGATGGTACTTTTCAGTATTGTCAGGCATTTGGGTTTTCTGGACCATCTCTTCATCACCCAGGGACACTAGAGTTAACTGCACTTCCTCTGCAGCACTCGCTAGGGCCATCTCTTCCCCAAGCACTACACTAGCCAACTCCAGTGGCAGTCTGTGCCACCTTGGGACACTTGGTATCTCCCTTGTGGTGCCCTTCTGTATGTCATTCAAACCACCTATGGGAGCCTTCCCTGCAGACTTGTTCTCAGGGAACCACCTTTTCTTTTTCTCAAAGGGGGACTGGGACCCTGTCTAACAGAACTAGTTTGCTGCCCTTTGGAGACCTCCTTACTATTTTGACCCCCTCTTTCTTCTGATGAGCATCCTGCCCACTCTTGGCATGATCCACCAAAGGTACCCTCTTGGGGACCCAGGTGCTAACCCAGCGGTACACCTCCTTGGAAAACTCTCTGGGGTCAGTGAGTTTGCTGCCAACGAGGCGTTGGCACAGATCTAAAATGCAAAGAATGAAAAGATGCTCTGTTGCAAACAAACTATACAATACCTCATAATCGTTTAAACCACTGCCTCTCACCCAACCATCTAGTGCCTAGCAAAAAGAATCCTCACAGTCTATACAGATCTGTAGAATGCACATAGTCTACCCAGGTCTGTTGGGAAATCTTCTGACTAGTATCTAATTTATGTCTATTTCTCTGGGGTCAGACCAAAACTTCCTGAATTGAGCCTCCTTTATGGAGGAATATCTCATTGAGTCACTCCCTTCAGGGCCAAGAGAGCATCCCTCTCTTTACTAGTGATGTGTCCCACAAACTAACCCCCCAATTTGCTTCAGGGACTTTGTGCATGTGAGAAACTGAGGCTGATTGCAGAGGCCCCCTAACTTTTTGCCCCCATTTTCCACTTTATGCTGGTGTTTTCCTGACTCTGATGGTGCCCTGGGTACTGCTAACCAGTCCCAGGGCCTGTGCTCTGTGTAAAATGGATATGCAAATTAGGCTAATTATAATTGGCTAAGTTAACCTACCTATAAGTCCCTAGTATATGGTAGGGCATGTAGGTTTAGGGACCACAGCATAGGTGGTGCACACCTAGGTGCATTGCTGAGGTGCCCAGTGTCATTTTAAAAGCAAGCCTGCCTTGCTGGCTGCTTTTAAATTAAAGTTATATGCAAATTCGACTTTGGAATTAAAGGTACTTCCAAAGTCTTAAACTACCTTATTTTTACATATAAGTCACCCCTAAGGTGTGCCCTATGTGCCCCTATGTAACTATAAGCAGGGACTTTATAAAAATAGATTTATAAGCCCTGGTGAGGTAAAAACAGCCAAATTCGTTTTTCCCTCATAGAAGTAAATGGCCTTCATAGGCTAGAATGGGCAGACTTTATTTTAAATTTTAAAGTCTCCTTAAATGTTACATACCAAGAATTTGGTATCAAATTGATTGTTATAATAAATCCCACAACTTCCAGTTGTTGGATTTAATATAACTAGTGCAGGTAAAAAGTTTAGACTTTACCTAAAAAGTTGCCAATTTCAGCTCTGCATTGTTTTTGCTGCTGTGCTCTGATTGGCCAGCCTGCAGCAGCTTCTGCCAGGCTACTTTAATGAGGTGTGAAGTGGCCTGACTTCACACAAAGGAATGTGCTTGGGGGAGAGAATCTCCCCTCCACAGATGGTGAGGCAGGAAGGGGGAGGGCTGCCAAACTGGTCTTCAAAGGCAGAGAAGGACATTTGCAGCACCCAGCAACACCCCCACATCCTGCAACCCCAGACAGCTAGGTGCCACCTTGATTAGATTAGGAGAGGGCAGGAGAGGGGTGTGTTTATGATTTTTAGCCACACCAGTGGGTGGGCTCAGCCAGATCTCTCCTCCAAAAATCAGATTCATCCATTTTGGATTTTTAGAGACTGTTGCCTTCTGGGATGGATTTTTGCCACACTTCCCAGGAAGTGGTCATCACAGGGGGATGACCCTGTCCCTGATTGGAGAACCAGGGCCCCCCTGCTTTTCACCCAGGAGCAAGGATAAAACTGGCAGACCTGCACCCACGCCTCAGATCCCCTCCAGAATTCAACAAGAAAGGAACTAAAGAAGAAGAAGGACTGCCCTGCTGGACCCCTGGCCTGCACCTGGACCCTGCACTCAGAAAGACTGCACCAACTGCACACTTGGGCTTCACCACAAGAAGGACTTTGCCTGGCTTCCACTGGTTCAAGGAGGGACTCCCTGTTTGCTACAGGTGAAAAATTGCTATCCAGAGTCCCCTGCACCAACTCCTGAAAAAGTGACCAGCTGACCACTGTCCAGTGGCCAAAAAGGAGTTTGCGCCAGGTGCATTCTGGGAGTTGAAGTCCGCACTTCCCAAGGACCATCACAGAACTTCTGGACCCTTGGGGTGAGCTGTGGACCCCAAAAGAACCTTAAAAGAACATCTGGGTGAAGCCCCAGAAGTTTGGAAAAGATTGGAGAATTTTTGGAAAAAAGCTCCATAAAGTGACCGACCCGACGCGGAAATTCTAGCCGGCTTGCCTCAACCGCGACCCGGCCTGACTTCGTGGTTCGTCCCGGTAAAGAAAAACATCCAAAAAAGAGACTAAGTCCGAACGTAAAAAGTTGACCGGGACCTTCCAGCCATCGTATCCGAGAAGGGCTCCACGGACGTCGGATCAAGATCCAGGTTTACCCCGGTCGAAGGATTTTCATCTCGAAAAAACGACTAAGTCCGAAGGTAAAAATCACCACCGAGGAAACCGACTTCGCGTATCCGGACAAGGGCTCCAGGAGGTCGGATCCAACTGGCAGGTTCGTCCCGGTGAAGAAAAACTTCAAAATAAAGACTAAGTCAGAAGGTAACTTTTTAACCGAGGCTTCCCGCGACCTGTAGCCGAGCAGGGCTCCATCGCGGTCGGCCTGAAAGTTTGACTTTGTCCCGGTCCTGGTGCAACCAGATGACCCGATTGGCGCTTTTTGTTTCTAAGCGCTAGAAAATAATAATACTTTAAAAATTCATATCTCCGTTTCCCCTGAACCGATTTTAATCGTTTTTGTGTCATTTTAAAGATAAAAATATAAGCTGTTTTTATAAATTGGTTTTGGATTTTTAAACTGTTTCCTGTGTTTTATTTAATTACTGTTTTGTGATATCTGAATGCTTTACACTTTGTCTCCTAAGTTAAGCCTTGACGCTCGATGCCAAGCTACCAAGGGTAGAGCTGGGATTAATTTACTGAGACCTAACTGTACTTTTGTGGAGGTTTGTGGCTTGTTGCTAGGTGTAGGTACCTACCTGCCCTACCAATAACCCATTTTCCAACAGTGCATTTGTAGGACAATTTTGTAGGCCTCCAACAATCTGTCTATGTAGTCTCCCACAAATAAAAATCAGACACCAGATTCTTGGGTATATGGACCCTAGAGGGCACAGAAGAATTGCTGCCACCATCACTGCTGGACTCCATCTGTCTGGCCTTAATGTCCAGCTCTTTCAGGCTCAGCTCCTGAGCCAACATCAAGTTTTTCTCATCCAAGACCAACATCTTCCTTTTCTCCTCCTCTTCTTTTGCTAGTTGCCTTTGTTTTCCTTAAGTTTAAGCTTGGCCAGCTCCAATCTGAACGTTCTCTCCTCCCTTCTATCCTCCAGATTCTCTGGGGAGAGGCCTTTGGGTGACACACTGCTCTCTGCCCTGAAAGTAGCCCTCATTCCAGGGAATAAGTTGCTGGCACCCCCCACAGACAGGATCCCAAGGTCTCCACTCAGACTCTGGTTGAAATGATCTTCCTTATTCAGCTCTTGCTCAGTCCCCTCTGAGGGTTCATTTGCTACATCTCGGGCTTCTAAATAGGCTTTCAGTGCCTTTTGCAATTTTGCCTTTTTGCTCCTTGCAGGCAACCCAAAACCCTTACAGAAATCTTTGAGCTGGGCCACAGTGTAATCCTCAAGCTTGGCCAGCTCAAACCCCATTCTTGCAAATGCAGATGTAGAACCTCCAGCCAGAGACATGATTTAGAGGTAAAAAATCAAAACTGCCAAATAGGGTGAATTGATAAATTAAAAATGCCATTTGAAGAAAGTAGGTAAAAATGCCAATGGGGATCAGAGACAATTGATTCAAACTGGTCTAGGTGTTAATAGTAGTGTACAGTAAATTACTGTAAGACTCAAATGCAAGTCCTATCCTCACCATTGATCACCAATGTTAGAAATTGGCAATCTAGTTGGAAAGGTATGTACCCTGTCCAAGTAGGGACCACAATCCTCGTCAGGATAAGTCAGATATACACCCTAAAATAGCCTGTGCTCACCCTCCGGCAGCTTGGCACCGAGCATTCAGGCTTAACTTAAGAGGCGATGTGTAAGGTATTTGTGCAACACTTGATTGAAGGACACCACAAAATATACTCCAAACCAGTTTAAAGAAACAGAGAATATTTATCTGAGTAAAATAGGACCAATATGACAAAAATCCGATTAGTAGAAGTTGAGATATGAATTTTTAAAGGTTAAATGTGAAAACAGTGCTTAGAAGTCAATAGCAGTCAAAAAGTTACTTGAGGTAGCGAGGGACGGTACAAATCCAAAATCCAGGCTGACCGTGATGGAGGGTAAGCCGGCTACAGAACGCATGCAGCGTCCACTGAAAAAGTACCTTTGATGGAGCAATACGTCAACCGTGAGGGCACGATGTGTCAATATTTTTACCACACTCAGGGCACTGCATTGCTGCTGGGCCCCATGGAAGTGAATGCAATGCATTGTTGCTGAGCCGCGCAGAGCTTCATTGCTGGGCCGCGCAGTCTGTGGATCTGCTGCCATCGGGCAGTCACTACGTCACTGTCAACAAGTGATGTGCCGATTTATCTCCTGCACTATGGGTGATGCATCACTTTATGCAGGTTTTATCTCCAGAACCCACTTCTAAGCCCCAGGTCTGGAGAGGGGCCCGTCAGGCAAGGGTAGGCCTCACAAATCACAGAGTCCAGCAGCACCAAGAGAGTTGCAAGCAGTCTTTGATATCCCTGACACTGCAGTAGAACAGTGGCCAAGCCAGCAATCCATTGCTGAATCTTGGGTTCAAGGATGTAGAGAGAAGTCCAGTGCTTCTCACTGCAGACAAGAAGCAGCAGGGCAACTCAGCTAAGCAAGTAGCAAAGTGGGAGTCCCTCCTATAGCACAGCTTATAGTAGCCTAATACAGCATTGCAGTTGCACAGTGGCAGTCCCCACTGGCAGCACAGCAGTCCTTCTTCCTGGCTGAGCGTCCTTAGCTCCAGTAGAAAATCTGATTTGCTGAGGCTTGTGGTCCAGTACGTATACCCAAATTTGCTTTTGAAGTGGGGGAGACTTCAAAGGGGGCCTTTGAAGATCACACGGTCCCTGCACTTCCCTTTCCTGGCTCCAGACACTCTACAGGGAGTTAGACAGCCCTTTGTGCGAGGAGAGGGACAGCCCTAGTGTCACAGTCGCTCCTTGCTGCACGGTCCCCTTTACTGATTTCTCAAGTCTCTGCCCCTACATACCTTGCAAATGGCAAACATTGGTTGAGCATACCAGTGGGTGGCCTATTGTAGTATAATGGTGAAGACATTTTAGTCAACATTAAGCAGAGTTTATCATCATGCTCTGTTTGGCCCATGAGGGTAATACTAGCATGAATATCTGAAATTCTTGACAGACAACTATAGGGGTGTAAAAGCCAATCTTGCACTCTGCTTGCATGTACAGTATTTCTATCTCAATATTGATTACAGGTTTGAGCTGGCTGTTCCTGACCAAGTGATGCAGCGAATTCCAGCAAGATTGTCCAAATCTCGGGTGCCATCTTCGTTATGGTGCTGCCATAAATATGGGTGTCACGCAATGCCAACCGGTCATATTCGTGGATTGTGTCAGCTAAATACAGTCTTATCCAAGTTCATGAGATCTCCTTTCAAACTGATTCACAAAGCTGACTTGTAATTTCTCTCTTGGAATGTTGCCTTTCTGTTGGCTTTCATGCTCGCAAGAAAAATAAGTGAGATCCAAGCTTTCACAATTTGCAATTCTGTGAGGATCGGACAAACCCTACATTCAACCCAAAGGTGCAAACCTCTTTCCACCTAAATGGGCCCATCATTTTACCATCCTTTTTCTGTAAATCATCATCACCTGGGAAGAGGGCCTTGCACTTTCTGAACTTCAGATGTTGTTTAAAGTTCTACCTGGAAAGAACAAAAACTTTCAGAAAGTCTAATCATCTCTTGAATTCTTTCGCACCAGCAAGAAAAGGACAAGCCTTATTGCGGGCAAGCATTACTGGCTAGGTGTCTGTGACTATTGCTTTCTGCCACAAGATGGCCAGAACACCATTATCTGCAAAGGTGAAGGTGCACTTTACCTGAAAAGTCGCAGCTTCTTCAACCTTGCTCACAGGTGTGCCACTGCCTGACATCTGCACGACGGCAATGTGGGTTAATGCCCTCACCTTCACAAAAGACTACTGCCTGAATGGATGGAGAAAAGCAGATGTGGCAGTCAGAAAATCTGCGCTTAGACATCTGTTTTCATAAGGTACCCACCATTTAGGTTTTGTTGACTCATACATTGTGATGTTGAATCTTTACCTTTATTATTAGCCTGTGAGACTATGGTAATAGTATCATGGTGTAGTGTTACCTGTCATACTTTTAGAATTACTATTTTATATCAGTTTATTAGTTTACCACCTCCACTCTTCATTTGTTATTACTTGCTACTTTGATTCAAGCATGTGAATCTATGAAATATACAATACTGGTGAAAAATAATGTACTTACCTGTGCATTTTGGTTCTCCAGAATTGATAGCTTTCATATATTCACGTATGAAAGTCCCTCCTCCCTGTTAAGCCTCACCATTATTGTACCTCTTATTTTTTTTTATTGTACGCTGTGCTTGAAATCTGAGGTATGGTGGCTCTGCAGGGGATGAGTGCCTTAGGGTCTCTGCTCTGATTGGTTGAAGTTTGGATGTTTTAAAACAATGTGAATTGGCTACCAATGCTCATTGTTTTCTATGAGGTTTTATGCTTTAACACTACTTATATTACTGTTACTGTGGGACTCCGACCATGACAAAAGGGAAGAATCAAGCATGTGAATCTATGAAGGATATCAATGCTGGAGAACCATGGTATGAGGCAAGTGACTTTGCTTTTTCTTCTTTACAGCTTCACTGAAAAATCATGTAATTGTCCTATCGTGCTCTTTTAACTGATATTGTTTTTCTGGTTATGTTGTATAAATGCATTTTAATTGTTTGAAATTATTTTAATTAACCAAGCAATAATAAACATACTTCCTTACAGTTCACATTGCTGGTATTGTGCACTATAAATGTATATTTCTTGCACTCTGTTCTCACACATAGCATGTACTCATTGGATCAACTTCTTAAAGCCAAGCAGAGAGAAATATATTTGTGCAGGAAGACATTCTGAAGGACATTTGAATGAAATGAGAATGCTGTCTGGGGACATCCATTGTCTGCAAAAGAAGGGTATACTTTCATCCTGGAACTTTAGCTACATTTCTCAATATGGTATATAATAAGGTAGGGTTTCACAATAATTATTTTCTATAAGTCATGTGCTAGGATAATAAATAATTCTAAATACAAAATTGTGACTGTATGTGTGTGTGTGTGTCCTGACTTTAGGGGCTGCTTGGTGAGGCATATAGTATTACACTGCTGGTGAACTGGCATGTATTTTACATGGTTCTTAGCTGATCCTGTTTGTAATCTAGCCTTTTAGAAAACCCATGAGACCGCTCAATGAAATAACACACATATGTGATGTTCATTGGCTATTATGAAAAAGCCTAGAGGTGCAAAGGAGAGCTATCAGATATGTCAACATACAGATACACATCACCTACTAAGCTATAAGAACATAAACCTCACTAACCTGCTTAATAATCTCTAAAGTGCAACTATGTCCATGTAACTGAAAATACCATGGCATTATCAAGTTTACGATTTAGAGAATGCACCAAGGGCATTTACGAGTAGTATCTTTATATCTGCACTCGGGTGGAGATTGGCCCTGAGGGCCTAATTCACAAAGATAAACTTAGACGTTGGTCTAAACTTAGACCAAATGTCTAAGTTTACTTTTGTGAATTTGGCCCTGAGTGGGGACGTAAAGATGCCACTCGTAAATGCCCTTTGTGAATTCTCAAAGTCGTAAACTTAGGCATTGGTCTCAGTTTAGAACAGACATCTAAGTTTACCTTTGTGAATCGGGCCCATAGACATAAGGCATTGCTGCAGACAGGCAAAACAAAATTTATTATACACATTATGGAGCCCTGTGAAGGCCTCTTGACCAGCCATATAATAAATAAATCAACATCAATGGTAAACATATCTCTATCGGAAAATCTTCACATTACAGTGCATTAGTTAGTGTAAAAACTACTGCACCCTCTTCCAAGCCTTGATATACAATCCAACCAAACCTAAATCAAACTCATGCTCACTTCCAATGGAATGAATCATGCCCAGATCTGGGGCAATCTATTCAACATAAACCACACATGTAAACACCTGATTTCTGTGCAAGTGCTATATCATCATGAAAGCTGGAACAGACTGTTACTAACTATCACTAGCTGCACAATAAAACACAGATTCCTGAACTCAGCACTCCCAGAACCCTTGTCACCTCTAACATTGATTCATAGAATGCTTTAAACACATATCACATGTTCATCATTGGCTCCACTGCAGATGTTTCTGTATTCTTCTTCAGTAAATGCAAGGATTGGTGTCAGGCAATGCCTCACATTACAGTGCACTGGATCATGCACTCAATCAGAATTGTTAACTTATTTCACAAACTGTCTGTTTTGGATTGATGATGGGAAGTAGGAAAGGTAGGTAGATGCAGTGGAACTACCCCCTTGCCCGGTAGTGCAAATGCTAGCAACAAAGGTATGCCTGAGAAATAAGTCTCTAGATGGAACGTGAAAGCAATATTTACTTTTTAGTTCGGATCAGGGCAGTGCATACTCTGCCACTCAAGGGACTCTTGTAAATAAATATAACTCAAAAAGGGCTTACAGTCTGCCCGTTACTTACCTTAATTTACCATTTTCTTGAGTCCACTTCACTTTAATTTCCTCACGTCTTATTGGTCAGTACCTCCAGCTTCCCAGTTTCTTCCTGTGTATGTTGGGCTGCACGAGGAATGGACCAAGTACAGTTTCCTGTCTACAGCCATTGTCCTTTCACTAGTTGCATGCTTGGATAGGTACATTTTTTTTATCATTTATCCTTTTGCAGGAAGTTTATACCCACCCCTACTTCTCCACCCACATGTCATGGTTGCTTGCATCCATCTCTCCCACCAACTCCCTACCAGCGATGCTTGTATCCACCATTACTTGTACGTCCACCGACCCCTTCTTCTTGACTGTCCTTGCTGCTTTACCCCATCATTGCTTACCTCCCCCATTGTAGATTTAACCATAGCCTACCCCCTTTCTGTCCATGCTTACGTGCCCCACTCCTGACCCCTGTTATTGCATCCACCTTCCTTGTCCTCCTTCCCCAATTGCTGTTTGCACCCCATTGCTTGATCACCCCCTAAACCCTTTAGACCTGTGGCTGCTGTCCCCATCCTTGCTTGCCTCCCTGCCTCATAGCTTTACCCATAGTCCACACCCACCCATGTCACTGCTTGCTTCCCTTTGACACTGTTATCGCTTCACCCTTCCCCGTCACTGCCCCCCACCACAAAAAAGCACTATGGCTGCATCAGAGAGAGCTTTTATTTCTTTACCCTCTACATGGCAGAAAGAAAAGGAATTAAAAGTGCTGTGACGCAGTCAACCTCAACATGTCATAGTGTGTTTTTATTTACTTTCTGCCATGTTGCATAGCTCAACATTGCTGGTCAACAGTGCTGTGCAACATTACTAAAAGTACAGAAATTAAAAGTGCTATAACATTGTCAACAGTGGACAGAGGTTCCGCCTGCACAGTGCTTTTCCTGTGTCGAAATCTTTTTTATTAAAAAAATCCCAAATGGGGCTTCAACCTGTCCTCAGCCTTCCCGTTACTACCCATTGGATGGGCTCGCCAGTTACTCTCCTTTTCTTGCTTTTCATTGGTCAGCAGCAGTTTTTTTACGTCATTGGGTTGCACTTTCTCTCTTTGTTCCTCGGCTTCAGCTGTTTCCTGGTGCTTGGACCAAGTACCATTACCGGTTGGCGATCAGTGGCTGGCTGCCAGTGTCCTTCCGCTAGCCAAGCGCTTCTGAGGTACTATTTGTTTACATTTCATATCTGCACCCCATACGAGTGTATATTTGCAATCACCCTTCCATCACCCATTCCTTCCTTCCCCACACCTTGCTCGTATTGCCCCTTCCCTGTCTGTTCTTGCTGCTCCCAACCTTCTCATACTGGCCTCTCGTGTTTTTTGTTTTTTGTTTTTTGGGTTCATTTATAAAGCAAGATGCATCCATTACTACATCTGAACCTGCTGATTCAGCGACCTTACCCTTCAAAACAGCTAGAGTTTTTATTTCCTGAGCAAAACCTGCATTTACTTTCCATTAGCAGGTCAAACTTTCAGCAATCTTAAACTGTAAGCTCTCTTCCCCTCCCTGCTCAGCCCATGCTCCCAGGCGCGGAACTACGGTTTTCAGTTCTGCAGCAGAAGGCACTGCTCCGGCCAGTACAATCATATAGCATTGACATGACAGAATCTTTTTATTGTCTCAGACTGTGTATTACAATGACAAAAAAATAGTTTGCTAAAGGTCATGAGCCCTATCTAGTGTGACTTTTATCTATTTTTTAAATGTTGTGTAGAATCCAGCTTCTGGGTAAATTCATTGTGTTGATAACTGTTAAAGCAGAAATCTCAGCTATATTTTAGTCATAGCAGACTAGATAGCGGATTTCATACTCTGGATTGTTGAACCGAACCGAATCAACTTTGAAGAAAACATCTTCATATACGCCATAAACAATCAAATTAAACATACCATAATTAATTCAAACATCGATAACCACACCAGTTTATTAAGAAGTAAAAGGTAAATGTCCCTATATTAACAATGCTAAAGTCACGAAAATTACTCTCAAACTTAAATGATACATGTAAAGAAAGAATAAAGGCTGATTTAGTCAACAAATGAACCTAAGCTTGATCAATGTAATTAGAAACAATACCGCAATGGATATTACACAAACCATAGCATTAGAATCTGAGCAAGAGAAATTGAATACATTGAAAAAAACAAACGAAAGGAATCAATGACCATTCAATGATTATGAGAGTAATACCTCACTAACCACTAATTAGCATTAACATGTTGGACTTCATGTAAAAATAATTTAGTAACACAAATGTAGAAAACATCTAGCTAAGGCACTATCAAAAATAGCAGCAGTATTAAAATACTAGTAGTTGGTACCTGAAAAACAAAAGACAAATAACAATACACAGTTCATACATTTACCCAATCTCTAAGGTCTTCAGCAACAATGTCTGCTTCATCAGGGGGACGCAACATCAGCATCAGAACAGGAACAAGGTAAGGGGATATAGTTTAGAGTTTGGACTATAAGATTACTAACCCATCAAAGCATTTGTTCCCTAATGAACAGACATAGTAAACTCAGAAAATAATAAAACACAAGAATGTCAGCAGACTAAGTGGCAAAGCCTGAAATGTCAAAGTGACAGATCATAAGACGTAAGGTCTCTGGAACTCAGGATAAAAGAGAATCCCAAAAAGAAGAATGGATCCAAATCAAAGGTGACTGAACATTAAATTAAACTTGTGAAACTCTTGTGATTGGGTAAAACATAAGGTGAGAAAATGATGTCCAATCAGAACATTAACAAATATCAAAATTATATAAAATATTAGCTCTAAGCTCTTCTATTTGCTGTTTTACCATTGGGGAAACTCAAAATGATACAAATTGTATGTTGTACATCCTCTTCTCCAGTTGCATCTGTGGACCCATTGTTTGGCACCTTCCGCATATGCTGTTACAGGATAGTGGTTACAAAATAGGGAAACATTTTCTGGTCGCACCATTTCCTCGAGGGAAGAAACATAAGTTAGAAATATAACTACAAGCAAATATGTGAATACAATTAATGAAGTCAGTTAGGCTATGAAATGCAGTCAGAAGAACAGAATACACTAGAAACATTTAATACAGATAACATTGTACAGTGGCCATGCATCTGCTTCAGCCCAGCAGAGGCCACGAAATACAAATTTTATTGCAAAATGTATTTTAGCAAAAAACACGCTCGTAAAGAGACAAGATATTTTCATCACAGTGTTAACTTACCATTAGGAAACAAATGCAGGCCTTCCGCTTGATGGCAGCCACTAAGTAGATCATATTTTCTGTAAACATAAGTTTATAATCAAATTAAGGCACACATTAGTATATAAGTATAATTATGTAAAGACAAAATATTTATAACAAAATCTCAGCTCTCACAATCCGACTTCTTACGATTATATATGTCAACACACAAAAACCCCAAATAAATGTATTTATTTCATTTCACATTTCAGAATTTAGTTTGATTCACATTTTTATAAATTGTCTTTCTTCTCACATTTTCCCCATAAAGTTTTTCCATTTGTACATCTACCCTCCTCTGATTCTTTTCAAATCTTCTTCTTTTAATCATTTGAAACAATTTGTATATTCCCCAAATTCCAATTAGACAAAACACAATAATTGAAATCAATTTTACTAATTTTAATATAATACCTTCTCCTAGGTTGCCAACCCAATTTTCCACTGAAGCAATTCCCTTGCCAGCCTTTTCCCAAATAGTAGTTTCAGTTAATACTTTTAGTTCTGTTTTATCTTTTGTTATATTGTTAATCAAACCTCTAACTAATTTACTATTGTCTGGTATGTATGAACAACAATGACGCAGACCAAGTAATTTACAAACTCCGTCCTCTTTTGATAAGAGAATGTCTAATGCAAGGCGGTTATAGTCACAGCCATTTCAGTATCTAGGAGTAGAATAGCTCCTGAATAATCAGTTAACATATTATACAAAGCTTTAGACAATTTTTGTATTTTCATTGAATTCAGAACTCCCACAGAAGGAGTTATTGCTCCTAATATGTCACCCACAATGCTAGAAACTGATTCTCGCTTTTGTCTTGTTTGAATTTCAGTAAATTTAGGAATCTTACTCAAGTCATCAAGTTGGTACATTTTCGTAAAAACTATTCCCAGATGACACGTGCCATACTATCCTCTAGGAAGATGGTAATAATCATTTTTCCCACAAATATTAAAGACACCAGGCACTAGAGGATATTGGCCATTCAGCATAAAGGTACATTTATTCTTAAGCAAAAACACATGTCTACATTCACTCATTCCCACATATATTCTATCTACACTAGACTGCGGCCTGTATATACAAAGCTTGCCTACATGTAATGCATCCAAGGCTAGATTCCCTTGTTTAGTAATGTCAGTGTATGCATGATCTGTTCCAGGACTTCATAAAACTAATCCCTTATCTATCTTAGCTTTAATCGCTCTTCTCCTATCTTCTGTGTTATCTAGAAAACTATTCTCTACTGGTGTAAGCAAACAGGTTCAGTTATTCTATGGGAGAATGCTGTCACAAAGTTTAATATAGGTTCAAAGAAACCCTTCACTATCTCTTTGTTATGATCCCTAGCTATCTTATTGAGATCCTTAATGATAGGCACAAAAGAAAACACAACATCTACATTGGAGTAGAAATATTGAATATACTCTTGGTTACAGAATCATGTTAGAAAAAGACTATTACCTATGGCATAAGTAAGTGGCAGACTATGATAGGTGATTCCCTCCTCAACAGAGGCTGGAATCTGCGTATAGACATAACAATCTTTTGCATCCATCAAATCAACATATCCATGCAATAAGCCATAGAAGACATTAGAAGAAAGTTATTTCTCTTTGTGTAAGTATATCTCATCTATTTTAAGCATATCTATTGCTGAAAGAGTAGAAATTGATTTTGAAGGAGTAACAGTTGTAGGTATAGCTATGGTATGGTTGGCTTTATTCAAATGAAAGACAATCACACTCACAATCAATAACAAACACACTATTGCACAACAAATTGCCAAACCAATACTTCTAAATTTATAATGACTATTCTTAGTGTGTTGATTACTAAAGTTTCCCAGGGTCTCTAAAGAATAATAAAGTAAAAGCAAAAACAAAATATGGCTATTCAGCAAAAATCAAAAGCTAAAACAAAAGACAAAAATTTTAAAAATCTTCAACTTTCAAAAATCTTCAACTTTCAATCTTTAATATTCAAATTCAAACCTTCCTATTTTTTTTTCAAGTTTATTCGCACTATCAAGACCCTTTGTCAAAGTTCGGTAGAAATTGTCAAAATCAGTTTAGCAGCTTGTCAAGTTAAATTATCAAGTCATTTCAGGTACTATTTCAACAAAGTCCTTTCACCTTTGTTTTCATAATTCAATTTTCAAGCAAATCTTCTCTGTCAAAACTAAAATTCTAAAACTCTTCTTGCCATTCTTTAGTAGTTGCATATGCCCATTTAGGACCAGAATATCTCTTATTGGCAATTCTTTTCCTTTTCAATCTTTGACCACCATTTGCTTCTCCTTCACTACGATCTTCTTCTCTGTTCAACTCGTTTTCTACCTGAATTGGTGGTGTTTCATTGATCTTCCCTGCTTGTAAGCTTTTCTCTGGCCAGTTTTCACCGTTCAGTGGTTTTCAGTTAATGTTCT
Source organism: Pleurodeles waltl (assembly GCF_031143425.1). Taxonomy (NCBI): domain Eukaryota; kingdom Metazoa; phylum Chordata; class Amphibia; order Caudata; family Salamandridae; genus Pleurodeles; species Pleurodeles waltl. The sequence goes on from NC_090448.1 coordinate 848,755,065, forward strand.
TTTCACAATTGAACTCAAATTCTTCTCCTTTGACATTCCTGCAACTGGTTCAGGAGGAGTCAAACCCTCTTGACTTAGATATGTCTCAACTCCCTTTTAGTAACTTGTTTAGTCTGGTTTGTCAGACCATCTGCTTCTGAGGACACCCTCCTCTGAGCAGGTTTTCTCTGGACCACTACTCTCTCTTGTTCTCTTTGGAATGGTTCTTTAACTGATTCAATTGAGGATGATTCAACCAAGTCTTCCAGGATGTCCTCCACTTCGTCTGACACAAGAGTGGGTAAGTCAACTGGCTTGATTCCAGGTGCTTCCTCCAGGTCTTCTCTTTCTCTTTCTTGACGTGGAATACGCTTAGGAGCAGGTAATCTCAACAACTCTTCTTCTTGTTCTGTTGTATTATTTGCTTTCCAAAGATGACTTGCAAGAATCCAGTTAGCAAGTCTTGCACACTTCACAGCTGTAGTTGTGATTAATATCACCTGGTAGGGTCCTTTCTACCTTGGCTCCAAACACGATTTCCTCACGTGCTTATGAATCACAACCCTGAGAGAAAGATCGTACAACATCAGCTAGACCCTTGCAGTAGTCTAATACCAAATTATCTTTAATGTTCACAAGAGCATCTGTAGATACAGCTGGTAATCTCATAGCTCTTCCCATGAGGATTTCATGGGCTGACAGTCCTTTTTTCTTGTCAGGAGTACTTCTCATTGACATTAGAACCAACGGCAAAGCATTTGGCCATTTCAAATTCATGGATTAACACATTTTTGCCAATCTTGATTTCAGAGTGCTATTCATCTGCCCCACGAGACCTGAAGCTTCTGGGCGGTAACTACAATGGAGCTTCTGTTCAATGTTTAAAGATGAACATAGCAACTTAATCACTTTTTTGCTGAAGTGGCTTCCCCTATCTGATTCCAAAGAGACCAGAAAACCAAAACATGGAATTAAGGGGGTCGCCACCAACCACGGGAGCACCGCCAACAGGCTGGTGGTGCTCCCACGAGCATTCTGACCGCGGCGGTTCAGCCGCGGTCAGAAGCGGCAAGTCGGCGGGCTCCCGCCGACTTACCGCTGCTCGGGGGAATCCTTCATGGCGGCGGAGCGCGCTCCGCCGCCATGAGGATTCTGACAGCCCCTACCGCCATCCTGTTCATGGCGGGAAACCCGCCATGAACAGGATGGCAGTAGGGGGTGCCGCGGGGCCCCTGGGGGCCCCTGCCGTGCCCATGCCAATGGCATGGGCACGGCAGGGGCCTCCGTAAGAGGGCCCCGCAAAGTATTTCAGTGTCTGCCTTGCAGGATAAGCCTCAATCCATTGACTAAAAATACACACAATCACCAACACACACTTCAAACCAGGACATGCAGGCATCTCAATGAAATCTATTTGCATTCTGCTAAATGGTCCTCCTGCCATGCCAATATGTCCCTCATTGACCACTGTCCCTTTGCCAACATTCATCATCGGCAACCTGTCTAAACCTTTGATTGAACCAATGCTGTTTGAAACTCCGGACCATAGCATCTCTCCCTATATGATCCTGTCCATGATAGTATATAGTGCTAACTCTGACCAGAGGGACTACATATCACAGACTGCTTTGTGGCCCCAGGAGGCGGCAATTTTCTGCATCACATGCTCCCACTTGCCATTCCAACGAGTGCTATAAAGCGCTAGGAGACACCCCGCAGCAGGGGAAGCGATAACTTTGACCAGAGGGACTACTTATCCCATACTGCTTTGTGGGCCCAGGAGGCAGCTATTTTCTGCATTACCTGCTCCCATTTGTTATTCCAACAAGCACTATAACTTGCAAGGGGGCACACCACAGTGCGGGCCATACATACCCCTGAGTCTGGTTATTATTTCTGGCCATTGTTGATTAGCTTTGTTTCACTTTAGTTCCTCTCTAACGCATCACCTTAGGCCCCTTTATTCTGTCCCAACATATAGCCATTGTGATGGGTAAAAGAAAAACGATCGAAGATGGTGTGAAGGTGGGGGGAAGCCCCAGAAAAACTCTAAAACGTCAGGCTGTAATGATGTGCTCGATCGCATCGATAACCTCCTGGTGGATTGCGGGGAAATATTAGTTCCATCATCTGGTATAGACCAACCAAAGAGTCCCAAACTGTGCTTAGTATACCAACTGCTGATTAACAAGCAGGAAAGTATATCCAACATGTTCAACCAAGCTAGGGCATGGATTAGTAACAAGACCAGTATAGTGCCCCAAAACTCTTTAGATTTAGTTCCCAGCTCTGGCACCACTCATGACACAACAACAGTACCCCTCCCTCTCCCATCCCCTGTTCCAATCGCTTCCTACCACTAACATGTATCCTAGACCCATCTACAATTCAGGATTTCACAGCTCCTCCTGCGTAAGCCTTGGTAGGTTGTAGGCAAACATGTAGGTCAGAAATAGCAGCCCTCAAGTGTACGATTGGCGATCTTGTGGTCATTGTGGGGCATCTTATGGAAGAGAGGGGGAGAATATCTAGGGAAGGAGTTGCTATACCAGTCTTGACCAACATCCCAGCTCTGACACCCATTGGCCCTGTAAAACACCTTGGGGGTTATACAGGCTTGCCACATGAGGACAGTACCCCCAGGACACCTGTCGGAGCCCGAACCATGGGTTCCCGAGCACCTGCTAGTGTGCCAAATTAATCTGCTCCCAACTATTTACAGAGCAAAGGTCCCAGTTTTCTGCTTCCTACACAAGGGGAGGGTCGATATGTCAGTAGAACACACGCTGCCAGAACCACCACCCCCTCTCCACAAAAATATTTTTATGACCAATGCACTTAAACTTAATGCCCAGGGGAGGTGGAAGAGGAAGCCTCCTTGATTAACAAGGTTACCACTGGATTCAACACAATAGAGGTTGTCTCTCAGTAATTAGAAAAGATATTCTCAGGGCCAGATGGCATAGGACCCTGAGCTCTCCGCCGATTGCATTAAACTTCTTTTAGAAAACAGGTAGATAGCTTATGATTTTGTGGCCCTATACCAAAGAACCAATCCTCCGGATGGGTCTACTATACAGTTCAAACTTGAACCACCCCTCCCTTCTGTGTGCCACCCCTTACACTGTCTTTGATGATGGTACTGTCTGTTCTAAGTTAGATTGACCCCTAGAGGCCAAGGCATAGGCCTCTTATGATAGTCCCAAGAGCTGTGCAAGATCTAACATCCGTCCCCACACCACCAGTCACCCAGTAGATATGGCCGATCAGAGAGGCAAGAAGGCCCCTACTGTCCCACCTAATGCTGCTGTACTAGTCCCTAAGGATGCCTGTAGAGTACCTACAAGCTCCTCAGATTCCCAGGTAAATTTTTCCTCCTCATCTAATACCATGACTACTTGTCGGAAAACAAACATCATCTCCTGGAATGTGGCAGGCATTCAATCTAAACTTCCATTGCCTCACTGGAATACCCTTACCGACCTATATGGTATATGCATCTTCCAAGAAACCTGGCTAGTTGAACCTGCTTATAAACCTGGCTATGTAACCTACCATCTTTGCGCTATTTCTAGCAAGGTAGGTCGCCCATCGGGGGGCCTCCTAATATGGGTGAAAATTGCACTACAGTTCGCAGTAAAATGACTACCTACTGACAGCCCTGATATTCTTGGTATCAGTGTCAAGGGACCCGGGACCACTGTCACTGACATATTTAACATCTACACTAGGGGGAAAAGGGGGCCCAACAACTCCGCCACCTTGTAGTCTCTTGAGACCCTGCTGGGTGAGAGACTTTCTTACCAAGCCCTTATAGTAGCAGGGGACATCAGTGCCACTTTTGATCCCATTGGTCTGGACAACATGGGTAATTTCCAGAAGAAGACAACCTATTGCATATACCCAGGCTTGAGCTCCCCCCATTCAGAAGTGGCACCAGGCTGCTATGCAACCTTGACCCTTGGCCTAGGCCTGAGGATAGTCAACGGATTAACCAAATCTGATAGGCATGTTGCCCATATGTTCATTGGTTCATGGGGGAAGAGTTGCATCGATTACATCCTGATTGACCTCAGACATTGGCACTTGGTAGATGATATGGTAGTCCAGAACCAAACGGACAGTGACCATAATCCACTTTGTCTCAGCCTAGAGCCCCCATGGGGAACGGCGCATATTGCGCCAACCACTCCTCAAGTAAATAGGGTGATTCAGCCCATGAATAACAGATGGCATTTAAGATGGAGTAAGGTCATCCTGCAAGACGACATCCTCACTACCATCAACCAAGATCTGACACACTGCGTAGCATTGATATCTACAATGGAAGAGGAAGTGGGAAACTGCCCCTCCCTACTAAATACATATAATGGATTTTCAAAAGATTGGAAAAGTTATTTACTCTACAAGCTGCCCACATCACTCATAGTTATTTACCCCGCAAGGGAGAAAACTGGTTTAACCAAGACTGTCGGTTGGCCTGAGCAAACCTAATTAGTGCAATCAAGGAAAAAGATGTTGCCTGTGTTAGGATTTTATGGAAACAGTACAAGCAGACACAGAGTAAGATGAAGAAGGACTGGGAGGAGGAGAGATGGAGGTTTATGAAGGATGCTTGTGAACATAGAGACTCCAAATCCTTCTGGCTGATCATAAGCAAAAGCAACCAAAGGGGAGTTCCTGCAATTGGCAATAACATCTAGCCCTCAGACTGGTTTCAAAAGTTCAGTTCCCTCTGTCATGCTGAAAGACCACCTTTGTCCCTTTAATCCCTCTTCAGCTGAGTACTAATCACTAGGATGGCCTATTTAACCTGGGAGATATTCGCGATCCAATAAACAACATAGTACGTTTGAATGCTGATGGCCCTGATGGTATCCCTGGTGACCTTTTTCTCCATAACATTGATAAATGGGCTGAGTACATCCTTCTTTTACCCAATGCAATTGCTATGGAGCCCCCATTGCCGAGTCATGGAGGGGTGCTGAGGTACTACCCACCTATAAGAAAGGTGATAGGTCATTTCCCTCCAATTATAGGCCAATAAGCCTTAAAGATACAATTCAAAAGTTATTCTGTTGTGCCCTATTATCCAAAATCCATGATTGGATCACTGATAGCAACATCTTGTCACCATTCATTCCAGGCTGGCTTCAGGTCCAAAACAAGCACCATTGACCAGGTGTTTTGGCTTTTGCTTTTGTATTGTAGGTTGTATTGATAGGGAAGGGGAGTCTCTATGGAGCCTTTATAGACTATAAATCTGGCTCGACCTGCTTCCCAGAGGTAAACTCTGGGAAGTTCTTAACGAGATTGGAATGCCTCTGGGATTCCTGACTAGAATCATTTGATTACATGAAGCCAACTTCTCAAGAGCACATTGGGGGAACCAAGGTGACCTTACTGATCCAATCAGGGTAGTCAGGGGCATCTAGCACAGTTGTATACTAGTTCCAACCCTTTTTACCTTATATCTGAACCAGGCTGTTCAACAACTCACCTTACAGCCCTCCCTATGCACCAGCCCTAGGCAAGGAAGAAATTGCAACACTCATGTTTGCTGATGACACCTTGATAGTATCTAAAACCTTGACGGATCTTCAATCTTTGCTCAATCGATTTGACCACTTCTGTTCTAAAAGAGATTTAGAAATAAACGCTTCTAAAACCAAGCTTGCAGTTATTAACCCACGCAGATCATACAGGGGGAACCTTTCCCTAGGCGGGGCTAAACTAGAACGAGTCAACACCTTTGAATATCTGGGGATCAAACTATCAGACTCAATGCCCTGGAAAACCCACATTAATTCTGCATCATTAAAATTTTACCAGCTGGTGGGAGCAACATGCATCCACTACTCGACCAATAGCTGCAGCTCTCCAGATCTATAATATGAAGTCAGTTAGCGCAGCAGAACGGGGCAGAACTCTGGGGCTTCAAGGATGTAAAGGAGCTCACCCGTATAGAAAATATGTTCATGAGAAAGCTTACCTCCCTGCCCCTGAGTACTCCTCTCCTTCCTTTGCATTTGGATCTGGCCCGTAAGCCACTAGCTGCCATGGCTGGTCTCAGACCATTGCTATTTTGGAGGAGAATCATGGCTACTCCCGAACTGGCCTCTATGCCACTGCTTTTAAGGAAGTTTGTTTGCTGGAGACATCCAATAAGATCAAGTGGATCAATTCAGTTAAGTCATCATTGATTGCCATTTAAATAGGAGACTCATGGAAATTCCTGTTCACAGGGCCACCACCCACCAAAGAAAGAGGGAAGTCTTGCTACTGGGAGTGGGTAGCTCAGTCTATATCTCGCTCAATCTCTATAGGGTGATTATCTAGTGAGTTTCTCGAATTCAAGTCTACCTGACTGCTTGAGCCCTACCTAGATAGTATTCCAGACCCGACCGACAGGAAGCCCCATATGCAATTCAGATTTGGCTCCCTTCTTCTAAAAACTTTCAGTAATAGATGACAGAATAGGGCCTCCATTAACTCATTATGCCCCTGCTGCAATCTGTCTCAGGAGTCTATTGCCCATGATCTCTTTGCATGCCCACTTTACACTTCCCTACCTAGGAAATGGCTTGCTCGAAACTGCAAACTGTTGGGGACTCAAGCTCATGCTGCAGCCACGAGGATTTTAAATCAGACCCTAGCTTGCCCTTTGCCATCACAGTTGCCAAATTCCTCAGAAGAATGTGGCGCATCAGAAGAAAGCTGTCCAAGACTGCTTAGCCCCAGTGTCCCCTTGCATTTCCACTTGCACTTTCTAGCTCTCGTGCAGTAATTTGAAATTGCACTTTAATTGTATTGTCCTCTGTGTTCTGCTTTTATTTATTTTAAAGTAATTTGTTTATGAATCTATTATTTATTGTGGTGTTATGGAACTTGTATGGCACTGAATGCTGAAATAAAGTTTGATTGGATAATATCTAGGCATTTGAGTCAATAACTTTTTGGCAGAACTACCTTCCCTTCTCCTGTCATCCAGATATCATCATCCCTCTGGACACATGTGAGCTTTTGCCACTTTGCATTCCCCGTTAGGAACATTATCTTGTATAGCCTTCAGCTCTTCCAAAGTATCAATAATTTGTATAGTAAAACTCGTCTAGACTTCATCATTTTCAGGCAACAGTTCCCAGTTTCTTTTGAAGGCTAAGCCATTCAAGGAGCAAAACTTTGCGACTTGATCTGCATATGCATTTTCTAATGACACGTAATCTTATGATCTCTGTTGTGTACTGCATTTTACCACAGCAACTCTCTTTGGCTTTTGAATAGCATGTAACAAACAACTCATGAATTCTTTCACCATTTCTTATTGGTTAACCAGAAGAAGTTAGAAAACCTCTCTGTGACCAAATTTGGCCAAAGTCATGCACCATACTGGATCCATATGGACTATCCATATAAATTGTCACTTTCATTTGATGTGAAATGTGGCAGGCTCTAGTAAGAGCTACTAATTCCGCGACTTGTGCAGAAAATACTGTTCAAAGCCATGAAGCTTCTAGTATGCCAGTGATAGTACACACTGCATATCCTACTCTGAATGTGTCCACTTTATCTCTAAGACAGGAACCATCAACAAAAATAATTTGATCATTCTTTTCCAGGCAGATGACTCTAATATCTTCTCTGGGTTTTGTGCATGACTCTGTAATTTTTCAAAAATCATGTTCTGTATCATTCAATTTGTCTGAGCAAGTACTCTCAATCGGTAGTAAGGTTGGTGAGTTAAGCACTGTACATCTCTTAATACTAACATTTGGAGGCCCCAAGATTGCACTTTCATATCTAGTCAGTCTAGAACTGGTCAAATTCTGCATTTTGGACCGGGCAAACAAAATTTCAATAGAATGTGGCACCATAGTAGTAAGGGGATTACACATCACTGCGCTCTTGCTCAAAGCGATGCTCTACTCAACTGCTGCAACGGACCGCAAACAACCAGCTAAAGCTGCTGCAACCGGATCCAAAGTAGCTGAAAAATATGCTACTGGGTGATATACACCACCATGTGTCTGAGTCAAAATAGACATGCATCACGTTCATGACAAAACAGCAGGAAATATTTTGTTTAATCAGGCATCCCTAAAGCTGGAGCTAGACACAAACTTTCTTTCAGATCAGTAAATGCCTTCATACAAGCTGCATCCAATATAACATAGGATCGGAAACATCTTTATCAGTCAACTTCTGTAGTGGCTTTGAAAGAACTAAAAAATTCAGAATCCACTGGCAGCAGTAGCCAACCATTCCTGAAAACATCATCACATCTTTTTGTGTACTTGGTACTCTCATCTGCAAAATTGTAGCTTCTCTCTCTTTCGAAATTTTCCTAGTTTCTTTCTCAATTAGATGACCAAAATATTTCACCTCTTTTTGACAATGCTGCAATTTAGCAGGGGACAATTTGCCCCTCATTACAACCCTGGCGGTAAATGCCACCTACCCCCGTGCTGACGGCCACCAACATACCATGACGCAACGTTATACCATTAAGGGTATTATGATCCACAGAGAGAAATCCGCCACTATACAGACACCCACACAAGTCTGCCAGACCAAACGTCAGTGATAAACTGGCGGTACCAAAACCCACACCGTTACGCCAACAGGAATACGCCCACAGTATCAGGACCCACGAATCACCGCAGCGGTCTTTCAACAGCGGTAAACCATTGGCAGTACACACCACCGTGCTCAAAATACACACACACTAACAAAACTACACCACATTGGACATTTCAAACTACACACACCTGACACACATACACACACCACACACTCACACCACTATAAAGCATACACCCACATTTCCCACAACTCTTTCAATGAAAAAAAAAAGATTGCCAACAGAGAGAGAGGCAAGCCAGTAGCACCCACTCAATCTGAGCCACAGAATACCATCACCCATACACCATCCATGCATCTCACAACACACACCACAATACATCACCCCACACATCACCCCACACGTCCTTACACATGTCACTCACACCACATCCATGGCACCCCAAAGACACCCCAGGGTTTCAGAGGAGGAGCTAAGGGTCATGGTGGAGGAAATCATCCGGGTAGAGTCACAGCTATTCGGATCACAGGTACTGAAGACGTCCATTGCAAGGAAGATGGAGTTATGGTGGAGAGTCGTGGACAGGGTCAACGCCGTGGGACAGCACCCCAGAACAAGGGATGACATCAGTAACAGCTGGAATGACCTACGGGGAAAGGTGCATTCCATGGTAGCAAGACACCAGATAGCAGTACAGAGGACTGGCGGTGGACCCCCACCTCCTCCCCCACAACTAACAACATGGGAGGAGCAAGCCTTGGCGATCATGCATCCTAAGGGCCTTGCAAGAGTAGCAGGAGGACTGGACTCTGGTAAGTCAAATTCTTACTACCATATCCCCACCCTACCTGCATGCCATCACAAACCCCTACCCCTACCCTCACACCCATTACTCCACCACCTCAAATATACCCCACTATCACAACCCACCCATCTCAATACCAAGCCCTGCATGCCACACCAAAGCATGGACCCCCATCACAGACCTGCATGGACACCCATCACCACAACATGCCCATTAGAGAGAATCACCTAGCCCACAAAATCACTACCCACACAAGGCAAAGCTGACAGGGCAATCACAACAATAGAGGGAAACACCCATGCACAAGATGGCACACACAGATACAATAACAATGCATTTTCATCTCCACGGGACCCCCCACTCAACATCACCGGAGAGGAGGTGCCACCAACATCCAGTCCCCCCCACAGAAGATGCCCACAGTGATGACAGCAGCTCTGCACACCTGGATCACATTGACCAACCTGGCCCATCAGGGACCTCTGGACAGTCGGTTACCCCGCACAGTCTCATTCCACCACAGAGCCTCCCCCCTCAGGAAACACCAGCACAGCACCCACCCAGCGGGTCCATACCACTGTCCCCAGGATACTTCAATCAGCAGTGTGTCGACCACAACAGGGACCCCAGGCAACCCCACAAACCCAAGAAAAACAGGGACCTGGGGTTAGTGGCAGTGGGCACATGGTTCAGGGGACAGAGGCACAGGACAACAGGGAAGCTGGGAGGACTGCTGTGTAACAGGGGGAGGACAGGCCCAGGGAACTCACTCTCCACGAGGCACTTGCAGGGATCCTGGGAACATACCAACATTCACTGGAGACCTTGGGCCAGATACTGGCCAAGTTGCAGGAGACCAAGCAGCTGCGGGAGGAACAGTACCTGGGGATCAGGGAGGCCCTCAAACACATCCACATCATCCTGGTCACCATTGCAGGGGTGCTGGCTGACATGGGCAACACCATGAGGGAGGCAGTGGCACAACAACGGGCCCCTGACACTAGCCACACCAATGAACAGCCCTCCACCTCCGCCGACGCTAGTGGACAGGAGGCCCCGCCACTGGAACAACAGGCCACCAGCACCCCACCCCCTTTAGAAGGAGAACCAGCCGGCAAACGGTCCCTGCAATCCAAGCAGAAGCCAGAGAACATTGCCAAGACCCCCGCCAGGAAATAATTCTCTCCTGATTGTCATTCTTTTGTCCCACTCTGTCACCCTGTCCACCTTGAACTGACATTGCTCCCCTTCCTATGCCCCATTGGACAATGCACCTGTGATACCAAGAGATTGGACTCTAAATGGACATTCCTCCACCATCACCCCAGCCCATTGCACATCCCCCTCTACTTATTAGCACTTAAATAAACACCCTTGGAACAAATATAATTCTGGAGTTTGTCAATTGATTGAAATATGTATTAGTACAACATTCTGAAAACATTGCAACGTATATGTACAGTAATTTATACATTGGTGTGACCTGTAGTGGGCAGCAGTAAACATACCAGGAGCCAGAGTGGGGCACAGAGATCTGAAAATAGAGATGCCAAGGGGTACAGTAAGTGGCCTTAGACATAGGGAAATCATGCTGCCATGAACAATGTCCAACAGAAAACTGAAAAGTAAAGTGAAGTTACAGTGTCTTACCTGTGTGTCACTAGAAGTACTGCTGTCTGATATTACTTCTGTTGTCCACATCTTCTTCCTTTGCCTCCTCCTCCTCCTCACTGTTGACAGGCTCCACCGCTGCCACAACATCATCTCCAGGCTCATCCTCCTGCAGAAAAGACACCTGGCGTCTCAAGGCCAGGTTGTGCAACATGCAACATGCAACAATGATCTGGCACACCTTCTTGGGTGAGTAGTACAGGGATCCACCTGTCAGATGGAGGCACTGGAATCTGGCCTTCAGGAAGCCAAAGGTTCTCTCAATAATCCTCCTTGTTTGCCCATGTGCCTCATTGTAACGTCCCTCTGCCCTTGTCCTGGGAAACCTCACTGGGGTCAGTAACCATGAGAGGTTGGGGTAACCAGTGTCACCTGCAAATATCGAGGGACAACTGTTAGACACACACTAACCCTTAGGGACAACCCCATACCCAGACACCAACATATACTGCGTGGGGACCATGGGCTCACCTATTAGCCACACCTGGTGCATCTGAAGTTGAACCATCACATATGGGATGCTGCTACACCTCAAGATAAAGGCGTCATGCACAGAGCCAGGATACTTGGCATTCACATGGGATATGCACTGGTCAGCTAAACACACCATCTGCACATTCATAGAGTGATAGCTTTTTCTATTCCTGAACACCTGTTTATTTCTCCGGGGGACACAAATGCTACATGGGTACCATCAATGGCACCAATGATGTTGGGAATATGTCCCAGGGCATAAAAGTCAGCTTTCACAGTGGCCAAATCCTCCACCTGGGGGAATACTATGTAGTTGCGCATGTGTTTCAGCAGGGCATACAACACTCTGGTCAACACGTTGGAGAACATTGGCTGAGACATCCCTGATGCTATGGCCACTGTTGTTGGGAAGGAACCACTTGCCAGGAAATGGAGCACTGATAGGACCTGCACTAGAGGGGGATACATGTGGGCTGGTGGATTGCTGACATCAGGTCTGGCTCCAATTGGGCACACAGTTCTTGGATTGTGGCCCCATCAAGTCTGTTTGTTAGGATAATGTGTCTGTCCTCCATTGTCGCAAGGTCCACCAGGGGTCTGTACACTGAAGGATGTCTCCATCTCATATTCATCCTCAGTGGTTGAAGCCTAGGGAGGAAAACGGTGAGCAGAGGGTCATATTCTCACATCAATTTCAATAATGAAGCATCTCTTCATTTACAGGACCAGTATGTGAATCCAAGAGTCAGTTGATGTGCCAATGTCTGCTGTGACGCAGTTAGGTGCCATCACCTGTGCCCCCCCTGAAATGGCGGCTGCCTGACCTGTGAGGAGGTAAAAGTGGAAATGAGGTAATTCCGCTGGCATTATCATTGGCCCTATGGGTTCTAGGAGCCAATGGTGATGTACGCCAGCAGTGACGGTATGAACCGCCGCAGACGTGACCGCCATTTTCTATCCCTACACTTACTTGCTACCTGACCTTCAACAGGAGAGGACCTCCACTGCAATTGCTGCTGTGACCTGTGTCTGGAAGCGACAATGGCTCATGTGTCTGGGGATAGGGCCCCTGCCTTCACTGCGAACGAATTGGAGAGACTGGTGGATGGGGTCCTACTCCTGTGCACTTTACTCTATGGTCCATCAGACAAACAGGTGAGTACACTGTGAGCATGATGCATGGGCCATGAATGCATGGACTGCTGTGTGTGTAAGTCACATGTAGGGGGGGCTGAGGTGTCCTGGGCAGAGTGCTGCATGTATGCTGGTCAATGTATGTGCGTTAGTGGATGGGAGGGATATGGTGGGCAATGAGTGTGACGGTCCGGACGGTATTACTAATCCCTTTTCCGCTGTATTTTTCTGCAGGTCAGAACCCATCAGAAAAATGGTATTTGGCATGCCATCACCAAGGAGGTGCGGACCCGGGGGTCTTTAACAGGAGGAGCACCCACTGCCGCAATCGGTGGAAGGACCTGTGCTGTTGGGCAAGGAAGACGGTGGAGGCCCAGCTGGGGCTGGCCTCCCAACGAGTAAGGGGTGCCCGTCATACCCTGACCATCTGATGTTCCGCATCCTGGCGGTGTCCTATCCGGAGTTGGATGGGTGCTTGAGGGCATCACAGCAGCCACACGGGTGAGCACACATTCAGATTCATGAGTTGGCACGCTCTAAGGTTTTACCTGGGTGGGGGATGTGGACTGTGGGTGCCTCTAGGCCAGGGCGACCATGGAAGCGTAGGTCCCTTGTTGGGAAGGCTCTGAAGCACTTCAAACCCAATGGTGTTAGTGGGCATCTTCTACTGGGCAGGGACCTGTGGGTTTCAGGTGTGCAGCTGATGGCGTTATGCCATGTCCCCCATGGGCTGGTGACTAGCATTGTAACTGGTAGTGCATGGCCTAGTGCATAGGGCAGCTCCCTGTGTGTTGTGTATGCCAACAGTTGTGTTGTTGCTGGCAATGACCAAGGGTATCCTCTGTCACGCCCCCCCATTTTGTTTTGTCACCCTGTTCTTGCGTGCATTAGCATCATGTGGTGGAGGAGCAGAGGCACTGGCGATGGAGGGAGCTGCACCCACCTGCAGGTGAAGGTCTGGGGGCTACCAGCACAGCCACCTGCACCGCGGCCAGCACCGCCACCTGCACCGCCGCAAGCACTGCCATCTGCCCCGCCACCTGCACCGCCGCAAGCACCACTACTGTCGGCAGCAGCAGCCCCAGTGGGCAGCCGTCCGAGGCTGCAGGAGAAGGGCTGGAGCCTCCCCCCACCACTGGCAGCACTGGCACCTCCACAGCGGTGAGCATTGCTGTCAGGTGTTAGCCGCGGCGCCTACATTGCCGATCGGGATAATGTAGTCCTTTTGGACTACATATCCCATGACACCTAGAGGGAAAGAGGTCGCTTAAAAATCAAGCACATACAGGAAGTAATGTGCGTTATTCGTTCCCTAGAACCCAGTCGGATGGACAACGAGGGCTCTTGTTGACGGCGTTTCCGAGGTTGAGTTGTTTGCTTAGGAGGTATAATTCCTCCTCCGGTTTTCCTTGGAGCCTGGGACCTTCCCGATATCAGCGGGAGTGCCGAGTTATTTTCCCTGGGGAACCTGACATGAAGGAGAGGTGGTAAGCGGTGAGACGATTTGGTGCCGGAATCACTCGCCCTTCTTTTCCCATTCTTACAGTTCGATAAGGACTCTGGTAACTTCTGAAGCACGCCGGTCTTTTGTTTGAGTTACCAATAAAGCACGAACGATTATCTTTGGGGCCAGAGAACATTATATGTTTGGCTACGACAGAAGGTTAATGTCTATTTTTGCGGGACTTGAACTGCCGGCACGATTTTTCTTTTCAATACGTAATGAAATAACACAGGGTTATTCCTACAAATTGCGTGACTATGACATGGGGCTTAGTGGATTAACTGAGTCATAGGAAGGACTACGAGATAGGTTCTTATCGTCGTTAATTTTATTCCCTTTCTTTTTGTTTCTGTTTCCTCATTATTTCGTGACTATCTTATATAAAAGTGGGTGTTGAGCAACCCACTAGAGATCATCGGTGTTAGTTGTTGGCTTGTGGCGTCCATCTATGATTCAGATGGAGCACAGATAGGCGTTGGACTAGTTCTGCCCTCATGAGTTATGGGCAGGTACGGTCGTTGGTACTTTAGCGAGACATTGCGAGAGTAGACAGGCAATGTGATATTAACACTGTGTATTCCTCTCTTTACAGATATCCCGTCCCTGCTGTTTCCTTCCCCTTCCTTCCCTCACCTGATTACTCCAATGCACCGTGGTTTATATAGGTGACTTGGTGGTGTCAGGAGGTGGACCTTTATTTGCATCGCACCGAGTCTGAGGAGCATCTACAACGTGACAGAATAACGCACCCACGAATAACGCTCCTCCCGCTCGGTGTGATGCAAAGATGGCGTCTATGGATGATGTATTACAGGCGTTAGTAGTAGTGCAACAAGAGTTGGCTAATTCTAGGGTGGAGGCAGCAGCATTAAAGGAAAAGGTAGAAAGGCTTACTAGGAATCCCTTCGATGCTTCAGCATCCACACCACAGGTAACCGTGAATGTCTCCCCTCCTATCCCTTTGGCCAGCCCGGAACGATATTCAGGGGACCCCAGGAAGGTTCAGGCCTTTCTAACTCAGTTGTCTCTACAATTCTCTTGTAGACCCGCGTCTTTTCCCTCTAACCTTTCCAGGGTAATGTTCGCTATTTCTTATCTCTCGGGAGACGCAGCCAATTGGGCCGTACCATTGGTCAGGAATGATGACCCCTTGTTATCGGATTGGAATGCCTTTCGGACGGCTTTCGAGAGGGTGTTTGATCATAGAACAACCACTTTTAGTGCTGACAGGGAATTACTGGAGTTGAGACAGGGGAGGTCTGATCTGGTCTCTTATCTCACGACCTTTAATAGATTGGTGGCAGAATCAGGGTGGCCAGAGGAGAAGAGAATGTCTCTCTATTATGAAGGTTTACGAGACGACATGAAGGATATACTCGCTCAAATAGACCCGCAGCCTTCCACTTGTACAGATCTTGTGAATCTTACCCTGAGACTGAACCACAGATTAGCAGAAAGAAGGGGAGAGCGTAGAGCGGGGGATAGGCGACCAGGCCTTCCAGAAAAGGAAGTGCGATCGGTTTCTACTCCCAATGATATAGGTGGGGAGCTTATGGACGTGGGAGCCGTTAGGGCACCCTTGTCAAAGTCCGAGAAGGAGAGTAGGAGGGTACAGGGGTTGTGCATGTATTGCGGCAGGAAGGGTCATTATGTAAGAGAGTGTCCCCAAAAACCACGTAAGAGATTCTCCTACTCCCCCACTCAAAAGGCAGCGGTTCCGGCAGGAAAAACATCGGAGAAAGAGGATTTGCCCGTTATAGAACCCCAACCGGTGCTACGGTTAACTTCCTTAGCCCTTTTTCCACAGGAGGAAAAGGCTTCCCACCTTTTGTTAGCCGTGGAGCTGGTGTCCAAAGAACAAAAGTTTCCAGTATGGGCGATGATAGATTCCGGAGCCACGGGAAATTTCATAGATGCAGGGGTGGTTAGGAGATTGGGACTTCCTAGTATTCCGAGAAAGGACCCCGAAATAGTGTTGGCGGTTGATGGTACACCGCTGAAATCTGGGCCCCTTACAGAACATACTGAGGACGTTGGGTTGATCTTCAATGGGGTATCTCCGGAACATAAAGAAAGAATTAGACTGGATATAATAGAGGCTCCTCAGTATGAAATTATTTTAGGAATGCCCTGGCTAAGAAAACATTTTCCTGTTACAGATTGGCAAACCAAGACGGTTAGTTTTCAGTCCTCGAGGTGTGAGAATATCTGCTTCTTGTATGACGAATCCCCCATGTTAGCATTGGCTCAAGGGTTACAGTTGGCCACAGTGATGGAGAAAACAGTGATATTGCCCTCTGTTTATGCCGAGTTCAAGGATGTGTTCGACGAAGGTCAGGCTGAAACATTGCCACCCCATCGTGTATATGATTGCAAGATAGATCTGATTCCTGGAGCTCTCCTTCCTTCCTGTAGGGTATATGCTCTATCAGACCCAGAAACCAAGCATTTGAGAAAATACTTGGATCACTTCCTGGAGATCGGGTTCATTAGACCATCTTGTTCTCCGGCAGCCTCTCCACTCTTTTTCATAGCTAAAGCCAATAAAGAGTTGAGAACCTGCATCGATTATCGAATGCTGAACAAGAATACAGTGAGGAATAGATACCCTCTTCCTCTCATTCCTGTGCTATTGGAACAGGTGAAAGAGGCGGTAATCTATACAAGGTTGGACCTGAAGGGAGCTTATCATCTGGTCAGAATCCGCGAAGGGGACGAGTGGAAAACGGCGTTCAAAACCCATTATGGTCTGTTTGAGTACTTGGTAATGCCGTTCGGGTTGTGTAACGCCCCGGCGGCTTTTCAGTATTTTCTGAACTATGTTCTCAAGGAATACGTAGACCGTTTCGTGATCGTTTATATAGATGACATTCTGGTGTATTCCACATCCCTGGAGCGCCACTTTGACCATGTTTCCTTAGTACTCCTAGCATTGCGACAGCATAGTCTTTTCTGCAAACTGAGCAAATGCGAGTTCCATGTCCGGAAGGTTGAGTTCTTGGGGGTGGATTTAAGCCCTGAAGGGTTTTGCATGTCGACAAGAAAAATACAGGCTGTTCAGGAGTGGCCAGTACCCACTAGTGTGAGAGACGTGCAATGCTTCCTTGGGTTTTCCAATTACTATAGAAGATTCATCTTTCATTTTTCTCACATTGTGTCACCTATAACAAGGTTACTAAGAAAGGGGGTGTCTTTTGTTTGGTCAGAGGAAGCAGAGGAGGCCTTTTGCTTTTTGAAACAGGCCTTCTGCTCCGCACCTATACTTCAACATCCACAGCCGGATGCCCCTTTTATCGTCGAAGCGGATGCCTCGGATATAGCGATTGGGGCCGTGTTATCACAAAGAAACAAAACCACCGGACAGCTTCATCCTGTTGCGTTTTTATCTAGGAAACTATTGGCTGCGGAACTTAACTATACGGTGGCAGAAAAGGAATTGTTAGCCATCAAAAAGGCATTCCAGGAATGGCGACACTACCTATGGGGAGCTCAACACCCGGTCACGGTATATACTGATCACCGAAATCTGCAGTATATGAAGGAGGCAAGACAACTTACCCAGCGGCAAATGAGGTGGATGCTGTTTTTTTCAGAATACGAGTTTGTGGTGACCTTCCGTCCTGGGGTTGACAATCGCAAGGCAGATTCACTGTCTCGACAAGAGGACGTGAGAACCATCGCCTCAAGCCCTGAGGAAGCAATCATCAAACCTGAAAGAGTGCTTTGTGCCCTTCATATCTCCCATTTCTTAGAAAAGGTTTCTAAGCATAAGTCTGCTGCTCAGTGGAAGAAATGGGCAGAGTTAAGTCAGGACCGTACCCTTAAGCATGGAATACCGTTGCAAGGTAATCGTTTGTATTTGCCAACACGTGAACTCCGAGTGCAAGCCTTTAATTGGTGTCATGATGCGGTAACGGCTGGTCATCCTGGTTACACCAAAACGGCGCAAATAGTTCAACGACATTAGGAATCTCCAATCCGTGCAAAAGAAGATACGACTCAATCTGGAGAAGGCCAAAGAACAGTATAAAAAGTGGGGTGATGAACATCGGCGTGAGGGGCCGGCATATCAGCCAGGCGATAGAGTGTGGCTTTCCACCAAGTATATACGCTTCAAGATGCGTAGCGTCTTTCATCCTCGTTACATTGGTCCCTATGAGGTATTACGCCAGATAAACCCTGTGGCTTACCGTCTCAACTTACCTGCTTCCTTAAGGATCCATCCGGTATTTCATTGCAGCCTTCTGAAACCGGCTCTTTCAGCGACCCGGCAGGCGGTGCCACCGGTGGTCAGAGATGGGCAGCTGGAGTACAAGGTGCGCAGAGTGTTGGATTCCAAACGACGGGGGGGTAAGTTGTGGTACTTGGTTTCATGGAAGGGGTACAATGCTGAGGATGATTCATGGGAGCCGGAAAGCAATGTCCATGCCCCTAGGGCGGTACGGCTGTTTCATGCCCGTCATCCCTCTAAACCTGGTCCTAGGAGGCGCTTTGGAGGCGGGCGTACTGTCAGGTGTTAGCCGCGGCGCCTACATTGCCGATCGGGATAATGTAGTCCTTTTGGACTACATATCCCATGATGCCTAGAGGGAAAGAGGTCGCTTAAAAATCAAGCACATACAGGAAGTAATGTGCGTTATTCGTTCCCTAGAACCCAGTCGGATGGACAACGAGGGCTCTTGTTGACGGCGTTTCCGAGGTTGAGTTGTTTGCTTAGGAGGTATAATTCCTCCTCCGGTTTTCCTTGGAGCCTGGGACCTTCCCGATATCAGCGGGAGTGTCGAGTTATTTTCCCTGGGGAACCTGACATGAAGGAGAGGTGGTAAGCGGTGAGACGATTTGGTGCCGGAATCACTCGCCTTTCTTTTCCCATTCTTACAGTTCGACAAGGACTCTGGTAACTTCTGAAGCACGGCGGTCTTTTGTTTGAGTTACCAATAAAGCACGAACGATTATCTTTGGGGCCAGAGAACATTATATGTTTGGCTACGACAGAAGGTTAATGTCTATTTTTGCGGGACTTGAACTGCCGGGACGATTTTTCTTTTCAATACGTAATGAAATAACACAGGGTTATTCCTACAAATTGCGTGACTATGACATGGGGCTTAGTGGATTAACTGAGTCATAGGAAGGACTACGAGATAGGTTCTTATCGTCGTTAATTTTATTCCCTTTCTTTTTGTTTCTGTTTCCTCATTATTTCGTGACTATCTTATATAAAAGTGGGTGTTGAGCAACCCACTAGAGATCATCGGTGTTAGTTGTTGGCTTGTGGCGTCCATCTATGATTCAGATGGAGCACAGATAGGCGTTGGACTAGTTCTGCCCTCATGAGTTATGGGCAGGTACGGTCGTTGGTACTTTAGCGAGACATTGCGAGAGTAGACAGGCAATGTGATATTAACACTGTGTATTCCTCTCTTTACAGATATCCCGTCCCTGCTGTTCCTTCCCCTTCCTTCCCTCACCTGATTACTCAAATGCACCGTGGTTTATATAGGTGACTTGGTGGTGTCAGGAGGTGGACCTTTATTTGCATCGCACCGAGTCTGAGGAGCATCTACAACGTGACAATTGCCACCTGCATCGCCGCAAGCACCGCCGCAACCACTGCCACCTGCAGCGCCACCTGCACCGCCGCAAGCACCACTACTGTCAGCAGCAGCAGCCCCAGTGGGCCGCCGTCGGAGGCTGCAGGAGAAGGGCTGGAGCCCCCCCCACCACTGGCAGCACCGGCACCTCCACCGGGGCCAGCACCACCACCTGCACTGCCGCAAGCACCACCGCAAGCACTGCCACCTGAAACGCTGACAGTAGCACCACTGCCAGCAGCAGCAGCCCCATTGGGCAGCCATCTGAGGCTGCAGGAAAAGGGCTGGAATTGGCAGCACCCCCACCAGCACCAGCACTACCACCACTGTGCATCCGTAGCCGCTGGCTGATGGACTGTAGCCCTGCCTCCTTGGACTATCAGGCATCCTGACCTCTGCAAATCTCATGGCTCTGACACCCAGGTGAGGGACTGTGACCTGGCACCCCCCAAGTGCTGCATCACTGGGCACAAAGCCCACTCGAGAACCAGTGGATAATGGCATCCACTCTCCCTATCCTTGGCAGAATGAAGCACACTAGGCTCAATGCCCCCTCCAGAACCAGTGGAGAAAGGCATCCACTCACCGTATCCTTCCCAGGGTGAAGCACACTGGGCACGAAGCCCCCTCCAGAACCAGTGGAGAAAGGCATTCACTCACCCTATCCTTGGCAAGATGAAGCACACTGGACACAAAGCCCCCTCCAGAACCAGTGGAGAAAAGGCATCCACTCACCCTATCCTTGGCAGGATGAAACACACTGGGCACAAAGCCCCCTCCAGAACAAGTGTAGAAAGGCATCCACTCACCCTCTCCTTGGCAGAATTAAGCACACTGGGCACAATGCCCCCTCCAGAACCAGTGTAGAAAGGCATCCACTCACCCTCTCCTTGGCAGGATGAAGCACACTGGGTACAATGCCTCCTCCAGAACCAGTGGAGAAAGGCATCCACTCACCACATCCTTCCCAAGATGAAGCACACTGGGCACAAAGCCTCCTTCAGAACCAGTGGAGAAAGGCATCCACTCACTGCATCCTTCCCAGGATGAAGCACACTGGACACAATGCCCCTCCAGAACCAGTGGAAGAAGCCATCCACTTGAGAGACTGTAGCTTTGCACTCCCCAGGACCGGGCAGTGGGCAAACCACCCACTTGAGAGAGTGTGGCTTTGCACTCCCCAGGAGCAAGCAGTGGGCAAACCACCCACTTGAGAGACTTGAGAGACTGTGGCTTTGCACTGCCCAGGACCAGGCAGTGGGCAAACCACCCACTTGAGAGACTGTGGTTTTGCACTCCCCAGGACCAAGCAATGGGCAAACCACCCACTTGAGAGACTGTGGCTTTACACTTCCCAGCACCAAGCAGTGGGCAAATCACCCACTGGAGAGACTTGAGAGACTGTGGCCATGCACTCCCCAGGACATTGCTGAGGGCATAGACCCCTCCAGGAGCAATGGCATTGTAACATATTCCGGCTGAGGTGGCCCCCTTTCCCCGTCCCCCTGAGGTGCCTGTGTGTTTTCGACCTGATGCCCCTGCAGTGTTCTCTCCATTTTGAGGCAGGAGTCAAGTGTGGGCTTGCCCTATGTGTTCTGGCCCAGTGGGCCACAGACTATTTTTGTGTGGACATTGTCCCTCATTTTGTATATATTGTATATATTGTACATACTGCTTCTTTATTTATGAACGTATTCCTCTAAGATTCTAATATTACACTAATTTGATCCATTCCCTTTGTCCTTGCGTTCTTTCAGAGGGTTACGGGGTGTATAAGTAATGTTGTTGCATGTGTTTGTGTGTATGGTGTTGGGGGAGAGAGTGGGGGTGGGGATGTTGGGTGTTGTGTGTGTGTGTGTGTGTCACTCTCTTTTTCCTCCCCCGTCCCCTGTGTACTGGGTGCTGTACTCATCGTGGTCGTCTTCACCGCCGTTGATACTCCTAATATATGAGAAGATACACCAGCATGGGCAGGACGTGCAGCTCGGGCTCCATGGCGTCCTGGTTCTTCCTTGAGTGTTGAGAGGTGAGTAGTTTGCCTTCCAAGTACTGTTTCCGCTGTGCTTTTGATGGTGTTGGTACTGCCCCGGAAAAGCTGGTGGATGGGTGGGTTGTAATTGGTTGGGTGGTACATTGACTTCTGCTTGGCTGTTGGTGGTTACCACCCCAGTGCTTGTTGCTACTGCCGTGGCGGTCAGAGTGTTGAAGTGGCTGTATATGTTGGTGGTTTCCACCATGGTCTCTGAGCAAGACCGCCAAAGCCATGGGGGCCAGAAGACTGCCAGTGCTGGTGGTCTTCCGCCTGTCAGATAATGGGTACAGCTGGATTTCCGCCACACTGTGGGCAGATCTCCGCCATGCTGGCGGGCGCTAGTGCTCTGGAATTGCTACCATCTGCACCACCCCATCAGTAGGGCACTGCCAGCCCTATTAAGACCATTAATACGGCCTGGCGGTGTCCTATTGGTGGGGTGCTGCCGACAGTGGCAGCATCCCTTCCCTGCTGGACGACCTCCTCGCCATACAAGGTAAGTTGGGCATCTCACAGAGGATGGTGGGAGTGTGGGGGGTGTTGTGTGTGGGTGGGTGGTGTGTGTGTATGAATGTGTGTGTGTGTCTCTGAATGCGTGTGAGTATGTGTAAGTGAATGCATGTGAGTATGTGTGAAGTGAATGCGTGTATGGATGAATGTGAGTGGATGCGTGTCTGGAAGCGAAGGTCAATGGGTGTATGAGTGGTGAGTGTGGGTGTTTGTGTGCATGTATGTGGGGAAGAGGGGTGGGGGTGCTATGTGAGTAGGTGGCATAGGGGTGTGGGGGGCACTGTGACTGTAGTGTGGGCAGGTGCCTGCTGGGGGGTGGCCCTACCGCCATAGTTTTCATGGCAGTGCTACTGCCGCAGAAAACATGGTGGTAGGCCGGCTCCTAATACCGCTGGTGGTCCCCTGTGGACCGCTGGGTCGGAGATGAACATCTCTGGCTCGGCAGTTCATACCACCATGGCAGTAAGAGTGGATAGGTGGCAAGTTGACAGCGGCCAACCCGCCTCACTCATAATGTGGCGGTCTTCACCCCAGCCTGTTTGTGGTGATACCACCACATTAACCGTGGTGGTCGAAAGACCGCCAGGGTCATATTGACCACCTATGTCATTTATGTTCTCTTAGATCCTGTACAACACACATTTTCCCACATGGTTTCTGTAAACCCATTACTGGTGAATTACATGGGCTACTCCACACTTCTTTCAGAACTCCTTTCTCCACTAGGTGCTCTATCAAAGGTTTCACACCTTTGATTGCTTCAATTGTCATTGGATATTGTGGAGTCTGAGTAAAAACTACATTGGCTTCATTGCTCCCCTGACTGGTTCCAGTCCTTTAATCAACCAAATGTCCTTTCCTGAAAGATCCCAAACTTTAGACTTAACAGTCTTCTGGAAAGCAACAGGAAGATCTTTCACTTCAAAAACTGGAAAGAAACTAATTAAAGAAGCTTCTGCAATTTCTGGCTCATCAAAACTAATCAAAGGAAATTCCTCAGACACTGACTCATTTCTGACAGTACGTGTCAAGTCTTCTTCATCATCACTGTTTGTCGGAATTTCAATTCCCTCATCTGTACAGGTAATTGAACATCTTGTTTTGCACAACAAATCTCTTCCCAGTAATGACACTGGACCTGAATCACAAACCACAAACTTGTGCAAACCTTTAAAATGACCAATTTTAACCAAACTTGTTCTGTAATTGGGTTTGTCAAATATTGATTTGCAACTCCCACAATCTGAATTGTCTTTCCTGATAAAGGCATTTCTGGAACCTCTGCAATGTACCTTGATTCTGAAACATGCTATTTCCCTGCTGCTGTTGAGGCTGAAAACTTCCCTGAATCCCTGTTTGTGCAGCTTTGATCTGCATAACCATAGCTTTCGTTTCCAACTTTTATTGTTTCAGTTCAATCTCATCACTACAGTATTTTGCAAACTGCTGCATCTCATCAATCGGTTTTGCTTGCCAGTAAATTAAATGATTCTTAATCATCTGGCTAATTTCTGGTCTCAGTCGTTCAACAAACCTGAACACAAAATGAATCATGTCTTTTGGCTCGTTTGTTTCTGTACCATTGTAATGTTTGAATTTTAACAACCTCTCGTAGTATGCATGACTCAATGCTTTCACCTCTTGAGCCATGAAATTCTCATTTTCAGGAATACAATGACCTTATACTAATACATCATTAAATTTGGAGATGGTGCATCTATTGATGTATCTCTTGGTGGTTTACTTGTTGCTAATCTGCACTCAATCCACAAATCTGCTGGAACAACTATCTCCAAAAGAGTGTTCAAATCCACCCACAGGCATTTCTCAAGTTTCACAAATCTGTCTCTTTGCTGGTACCATTCCACTGGTTTCTTCCTCAACCTGGGATAGTCATTTGTAAATGATAAGATATCATTTCTGCTCCAGGGGACATGTACAAAACTCCCTCCTGTAATCTCTCTCATTGGTAAAACTTTTACTGGCTCTTCAATTTGTGATACATCTACTGGAGGAGTATCTGAATCTTTCCTCTGCCTTTTTCTTTTCTTAACCCATCTGCCTTCCCATTTTTGTAAAGCTCTCCAAATGTTTACTCTCTCAAGTAACTTGCTAAAATGTGTTTCCATCCCTGCAGACCTCATGTGTTCAAAATCTTCAGCTTCTAAATTTAATCTGTGACTTCTCTTCATGCTTTATGTTTTCGCAAGATCTATCTCATATTTGTCTGCTAACTCTTATAATTGCTGATGCACTTCTGCTGCTCCCTCTGTAATTACCGGACACAAATATCTCAACTCGGCTTCAGTATAAGATTTGCATCTGTTTATTCCCATTGTCCCCTCAAGAAGCTCACCTGCTTCCATTGACTATCTTGTCTTATTTATGTACTCTATTTTCTTGAACTGACTCTCTAGAACAATTTTGAACTGACTCTTTGGAACGTTTGAAACACTTAATTCTTCCAACCACCTTGTGAATTGCGGTGCAGTCAAACCCTATAATGAAATATTACCAGATTGTACACTCAGTAACTGCTGTTGCATTGGGCTCACGCGTTGAGGTGTTAATATTTTTTAACTCATGACTGTTACCTGATCCAGCCATTTCAGAATTTCTAATATGAGTTAAATCTAATACTGATCTTGTTCTGTTTAGAGTCTGTTTTATAGGCGACATTACCTAGTGTTTTCATTCTGCTTTTGAACTCCTTGATTTTCTTTGCACTTTCTGCCCTAAACAGATAAAGCACAAGTGGACCAAATGTAATTGGTACTGATATTGCATCTGGGCTTTTGGTTTTTACATTCTGAGATTGCACTACTCCTGCATTAGAGGCAGTAACATCAGAGTGGGCTCTGTCTGAACGAATACTGGCTCCTGTAAATTCTGACCTGAAGATACTACTAGATTAGTAGTTGTGTTCACAATGGGTACATCTGGATAAATCCTAGGGATATTGATTTGTGGCAGCTGTCTGTTATCAGCTGACTGATTGAAGCTGTTCTGCATCCGTATTTGCTCTGAAGGACTAGTCTGTACTGAGTCCTTGTTCACATTAGAATTAGCCTGTACAGAACTCTCAGTCACGTTATGGTTACTCTGTACTGAACTCTGTGTCACTACAACTGGTATTGGTGGAGTGGGATTTGTACCAGTAGTAGCCAAACCTTCTTGAGCCACATAAGGTGGCGGACGATTTTTCAAAATGTGTGTAATAAACTCATCCTTGTCCGATTCCTCATCATTAATTAAAGACCTTTTAGGTTCTTTTACTGACTGCTCTTCCATAGCTGAAGAAGAACTCTTTTTAGATTTCTTTGAAACTTTCTTTTCATCTTTTTCACTGACTTCAGTCATTGCAGAAAACAACCTAACACATTGTAAAGTATTAAGTCTCCACTATCTCTGCTCACTGTCCCACCTAGCTTCTGCTAGTGACTTCTCTGTTCTTCTCATTTTTCTTTCAAATTTCAATACTTGTTGCTGTGTGGCTACTAGCTCCCAAATTGCTAATGCCTCAAACTGAGCTGGCCTTGGTGGAGGTCCTACATCATACATAACCTGTCTCAAATTCTCCAAAATTACCAAATTGAATGCACCATTTTCAGGAAACGGTAAACAACCTTCCTTCCATGAAATTTTAATCCCACGTTTTAACCAAAGAGATACTCCGGTCCTTTCTCTTCAATTACATTATATACCTGAGTACCTTCTGGCGGACACATTTCTCCTTGCCTAGCCGGAATATACTCATCTTCTCTAAGAGCACTTTTTAAAGCTTTGAAAAGCTTCATTTTCACAAATTCTTATGTCAAAACTCAATAATCAGGAAGTAACTGTAATCCCAGAATCCTCTTCGTCTCCCTTCTCGACCAACTGCGCTTCACGGTTGTCCACCAATCTGTGGGCGACCCTTCTTACTAACCAACCTATCCCAGCGCAGCACAAAAATTACGTCACACTCAGACACAGTGGCTGACAAAGTCTTGCCGCTTGTCCTCCTAAACTGAAAAACACTCAAAACTAGTGCAAAATTAATTGTGAACACTTCTTCAAAACCAATAATAAAATAAATTTATCTATTTACTATATGTGGGAAAACAGGGCTGATTGCAGAGGCCCCCAGACTTTTTGCCCACATTTTTCACTTTTTGCTGGTGTTTTCCTGACTCTGATGGTCCCATGGGTACCGCTAACCAGTCCCGGGACTGTGCTCTGTATAAAATGAGTATGCAAATTAGGCTAATTGGAATTGGCTAAGTCAACCTACCTATAAGTCCCTAGTATATGGTATGGCATGTAGGTTTAGGGACCCCAGCATAGGTAGTGCACCCATAGGTGCACTGCTGATGTGCCCAGTGCCATTTTAAAGGCAAACCTGCCCTGCTGGCTGCTTTTAAATTAAAGTTACATGCAAATTCGACCTTGGAACTCAAAGTAGTTCCAAAGTCTTAAACTACCTTATTTTTACATATAAGTCACCCCTAAGGTGTGCTCTATGTGCCCCTAGGGCTGACTGCCATGTAACTATAAGCAGCGACCTTAAAAAATAGTTTTATAAGCCCTTGTGTGATAAAAACCCCAAATGCGATTGGAACTCATTGTAGTGAATGGCCTCCATAGGCTAGAATGAGGAGACTTTATTTTAATTTTAAAAGTCCCCTTAAGTAAAAGATACCTCAAGCTTGGTATCAAATTAATTGTTATAATAAACCCCACAACTTCTAGTTGTTGGATTCAATATAACCTGTTCAGGTAAAGAGTTTTAAACTTTACCTTAAAAGTTGACAACTTCAGCCCTGCAGTGTTTTTGCTGCTTTGCTCTGATTGGCCAGCCTCTGGCAGCCTGGCCAGGCTGACTTGATGAGGTGTGAAGTGGCCTGGCTCAACACAAAGAGATGTGCCTGGGGGAGGAGATCTTCTCTCACCAGATGGAGAGGCAGGAAGGGGGAGCGCTGCCAAACTGGTCTTCAAAGGCAGAGAAGGACATTTGGAGCAATTCAACACCTCCCTCACATCCGGCAAACCCAGACAATTAGGTGCCCCTCTGATTAGATTAGGAGAGGGCAGGAGAAGGGTGTGTTTAAGATTTTTAGCCACACCAATGGGTAGGCTCAGCCAGATGTAACCTCCAAAAATCACTTCAACCACAATGGATTTTTGAAGAATGTTGCTCCCTAGGATTGACGTTTGCCACACTTCCCAGGAAGTGGTGATCACAGGGGGAAGGACCCTGCACCTGACTGGAGAACCAGGACCCTCTGGTATTTCACCCAGGAGCAAGAATAAAACTGGCAGACCTGCACCCACACCTCAGATCCCTACCAGATTCCAACAAGGAAGAACTACAGAAGAAGAAGGACTGACCTGCTGGACCCTTGACCTGCACCTGGGCACTGCACTCTGGAGGACTGCACCAGCTGCACACTTGGGCTCCACCACAATAATGACTTTGCCTGGCTTCAACTGGTTCAAGGAGGCACCCCCTGTTTGCTACAGGTGAAAAATTGCTAACCAGAGCCCCCTGCACCAACTCCTTAAGAAATTGACCAGCTGACCACTGCCCAGTGGCCAAAAAGGAGTTTGAGCCAGGTGTATTCTGGGAGTTGAAGTCTGCACCCTCAAGGAGCATCTCAGAGCTTCTGGAACCTTGGGGTGAGCTGTGGACCTCAAAGGAACCTTAAAGGAACATCTAGAAGAAGATCCAGAAGTTTGGAGAAGTTTGTAGAACTTTTAGAAAAAAGCTCCATAAAGGCACCGACCCGCCGCAGCAACTCTAGCTGGCTTGCCTCAACTGCAACCCGGCCTGACTTGCAGGTTTGTCCCAGTGAAGAAAATCTCAGAAAAAGTGACTAAATCTGAATGTAGGAAGTTGAACAGGACCTCCCGGGCAGGTATTCGAAGAGGGCTCCAAGGACATCGGATCATGATTCAGGTTTGCCCTGGTCGAAGGATTTTCATCTTGAAAAAATGACTGAGTCCAAAAGGTAAACTTTTGAGTGAGGACTCCTGCGAGCTGTAGCCGAGCAGGGCTCCATCGCGGTCGGCCACAAACTTTGACTTTGCCCCGGTCGAGGTGCGACCAGATTGGCGATATTTGTTTCTAAGTGATAAAAAGCATTAATTCTTTAAAAATCCATATGTCCGGTTCCCCTTATCTGATTTTATTTGTTTTTGGTGTAATTTTAAAGATAAAAATATAATCTAGTTTTATAAATTGGTGTTGGATTTTTATTGTGTTTTGAGTTTTAGTCATTTACTATTGTGTGATTTTTTTAATGCTTTACACATATGTCTCCTAAGATAAAACTTGTCGCTCGTTGCCAAGCTACCAAGAGTTGAGCGGGGTTTAATTTATTGAGACCTAACTGGACCTAAGTGGAGGTTAGTGACCTATTGCCAAGTGTAAGTACTGACCTGCCCTTACCAATGATCAAGTTTCCAACACTATAGATAGGGTAATACAACCACTTCGGGAACCTTACAGAATTTGACTGACAGCTTTCTCTCTTGCAGCTATTCTCCTTTCTCAGTTCCCCAGAATCGCAAGCAAAATTCAACCCGCAAATTTCTCTTTCAGCTGATCAATGAATGCTGTCCTGGTGCACATAGGACTTGCCAAATCTCAGTCGAAAAGTTCAAAGACTCGACTTAACTCACAATCTCGACTTACCAACCAAGCTCAATTGGTCTACTAAATAGACAAGTTACAACAAAAACCAAGTCCCTAATTTATACTTTTTTTTGCACTGCATTACCGTCATTAATTGATGCTAAATTGGCCCAAAATTACAAAATCCAATTGTTTTTAATTTTGCGCCGCTTTTGCATCAAAAAATGACAGTAATGCAGCGCCCAAGTGTCTCCATACACTTTTAATATACTCTGGAGTCTTAGACCTACTCTGTGAGGTCCGTGTACCATCAACCATGTGGACACTTTTTCCGAGCACCAAGCGCCACACACATGTGAAGTTCGCCGACTTCCCTACTCGCCCACTTCACAGTACGTCTACTCTTTCTTTAACATTATCTTCTGGAGTACTCAAACTCCCCTAAAATCTCACAAACAACTAAATCAACTGCAAATTAGCTGAAGCTGTGCAAGCGCATAATCTACTCCATTCAGTCTAACAGCAGAACGCTAAGAACATTCCCTATCAATCTAGGTAGACTCCAAGAACTGGGGAAAGTCACTTTGGCTATTAAGGGTCTCATTTTGTCCAGTTTAGACAACAATTTCAAAAACAAAAATCAAGACAAACAAATTTATTTACGTAACTTATGACGTAACCAATGACGTCATTTAAAGGGATACTAACCATCAAATTTTGCTATCAAAACTGTTAAAGCAGAAATTGCGGCTATGTTTTACTCATAGCAGACTAGATAGCGGATTTCATACTCTGGGTCGATGAACCGAACCAAATCTGCTTTAAAGAAAACATCATAGGAAATATGCCACCAACAATCAAATTAAACATACCATAATTAATTCGAACATCAATAACCACACCAGTTTATTAAGAAGTAAAATGCTAAAGTCACAAAAACTATTCTCAACCTCAATTGATACATGTAAAGAAACTATAAAGGCTGATTTAGTCGGCGAATTAACCTAAGTTTAATCAATGCAATTAAGAACAATACCTCAGTGTATATTACCCAAAAACAATAGCAATAGAATCTGAGCAAGTGAAATTGAATAAATTGAAAATAACAAACGAAAGGAATCAATGACCATTCAATCAGTTTGAGAGTGACACCTCAGTAACCACTAATTAGCATTAATATGTTGGACTTCATGTAAAAGAATTTAGTAGCACAAATGTAGAAAAACATGTAGCTAGGGCGCTATCAAAAATAGCTGCAGTATTAATATATTAGCAGTTGGTACCTGAAAAACAATAGACAAATAACAATAACACAGCTCATACATTTACCCAATCTCTAAGGCATTCAGGAACAATGTCTACTTCATCAGATAGACAACAACATCAGCATCAGAACAGGAACAAGGTAAGGGGATATGGTTTAGAGTTTGGACTATAGGATTACTAAACCATCAAGGCATTTGTTCAGTAATGAACAGATATAGTAAACTCAGAAAATAATAAACACCAGAATGTCAGTAGACTAACTGGCAAAGCTTGAAAAGTGACAGATGATAAGAAGTAAGGTCTCTGGAACTCGGGATACAAAAGAATCCCAAAAAGAATAATGTATCCAAATCAATGGTGACTGAACATTAAATTAAACTTGTTAAATTCTTGTGAGTGGTTAGCACATTAGGTTAAAAAATGATGTCCAATCAGAACAAGTATCAACATGTTTGGACCTGGCCCTATTACAGGATTATTCCCCAGACTTTTAGCTTTTTGCCTCCTTTTTTTTCTGACCTTTGTTGGCTGATGTTATGACTCTGAGCACCCAGGGTGCCTTGTCTTTAGAAGGCGGGACATGTGCCAGGTTGCGTGGCCTGTCCTGGTAGTGACAAACAGCCTAACTTGGTGTCTCACTGCTATGAGTGCTGCCTTCGCATATGATTGCATTAGAAATACCCTGCCTTATGTGTAAGGGGTATTGTCTGATTTATGAGGGGTAGCGTAGGCATGTTTAGTATGGTTGTGATAGTGATGAGAAATGCTGCTTACTGGTGTAGGTGTATTTTTTATTACTATTACAGCAATGCCACTTCTAGAAAGTGTGCATTTATCTGTGCTTATGACTCTGGTGTTTTTGCAGCTTGCCTTCAATCTACGTCTGGACACACTGATGGTTGGGGCTTTGTGCATACTTTTCAGACAGCCTGTACAAAGGGAGGGTGGAGGTGTCACAGGGGTGCATGTACATATTGTATAGTCTTTCCTGGGCTGAGAGAAGGGAGAGGCAGGGCACACCTGCATTTGTAAAGGCTGTGCACTGGCCTCGCACAATAGGGTAGTTTACCCCCCCCACTGATGTTTGGAGCCTGTGCTGGAGGAGAGAAGGGGCACTCACAGAACCAGTTGTAACTGGTTTGAACCCCCTCTCATCCCCATTGTAAAACACACAGTAAACTTAGTATAAGTACAGGGGATTTTTCCCCACAATGGAGACATTTTTTGAACATTCTTGGAACTGGACCAAAGGCTGCTGAGAGGACTCACCAGGAACCACCATGGACTGCTGCTGTTGTGCTGACCTGTGATCCACAGGTGGAACTGCCACTATCTGCAACCCTGGTGCTGGCCTGTAGTTGGGTCCTCCAGCCCTGTGCTCCACTTTACTTCTGTCCCAAGGGGCAGAGTGCCATCGCCCCTGACCCCTGCAACTATCTCCTTCATGATGGAGTGCTGCGCACAATCATCGTGACAAGAGATCACCGCCACAACCAGGGCTACGAGTATGGCCCCAGCACTTTGAAAAGTGCTCTTTGCTTGCTGGATAATCACTGCAGTAACCCGAGCTACTAGTATGGCCCTAGCACTTTAAAATATGCTCCTTGCTTGCCGGATAATCACCATCGCAACCCGGGCTACAAGTATGGACCTAGAGCTTTGAAAAGCGCTCCTTGCTTGTCGGATAATCACCACCCTAACCTGGGCATCCTACTTCGAAGAAGCATGAGTGTCACGCGCTCTCCAGTGCCCCTGGTGCACAAGAAAAAAGGTAACCGGAGCAAGTGTGCTCCTTTCGGTAGCCCCGGGGCACCGCTCCCTCCTTAGAGCGCCCCGGGGCACCAGCCGCTCTCCATTGTTGACAAAATGACCGCTGCGGCCCGGGAACTGCGGTAAACACTCGCACATCACATCAGGTGCGGGTGAGTGTGCGGTAGCGGCCCCAGGAAGGAGAGAGACCTCATCGGAGGTCTCCTCCAGATCCCAGGGCCGTCCCTGAGGAGCAGGGCTTAGGGGAGGGGAGGGGAACATCCCCCCTACCCCCAGTCACTGCCATAGGAGCGGGACGCTCCTATTTTTCAACCAGGCATTGTTTTTAAAGAGGACCCCATTGCTTTTGTTGGGCTGCCGGCCCCCCTTTTGTGACAGGGCCCGTTGAGGCCTGGGGGTGCCCACAAATATTGCGGGCCCTAGGAGGGGCTGACTGCCCCTCTCCTCTAAGAACTGCAAGTGGCCCACGTTGAGCACATAGGAGCGCCGGGAGCCCCCACCCTGACCTTCAAGGCACTAGGAGTGCCTTACTCTAGTAACTAAGGTACTCTTGGGAACACTGGGAGGGTGGGATGTTCCATGGTTATCTACTTAAAGATATTTATTTTATCTATGTCTTGCCATATGTGCTATAATGTTCTTTTTATGGACATATATGATATTTCTATGACAAGTGAATACATTTATTTACTGTGATTTCTGATTACTGCTTAGGTTGCAGAATCCTGAGTACTTACATGTTCTAATGTGACAACTGCTTATTCTTGCAGAGTATTAGTAACTTGTGTAACGTTCTGACAACTGCTAAGGTAGCAGGGTATTACTGATGTGTAATGTTTGGTCTAATTATGTTTTGTGCAATACAGTTTATTTTTACATAGCTCAGTGTTATGTTTACTTTGTTGTGTACATATTACGTCATGTGTGTTGCGTGTATTGTGCAAATGCTTTACACATTGCCTCTGGGTTAGGCTTGACTGCTTGTGCCAAGCTACCAAGGGGGGGGAGCAGGGGTTATCTTGGACGTGTAACTCCCTTTCCCTGACTAGAGTGGGTGGGTTCTGCCTGGCTTAGGTGCATACCCTAGCCAACCAGAAACCCCATTTCTAACAAAAAGTATAGAAAATGTTAGCTCTAAGCTCCTCTATTTGCTGTTGTTCTATTGACAAAACTCAAACTAATATAAACTGTATCTTGTACATCCTCTTCTCCAGCTGCATCTGTGGACCCATTGTTTAGCACCTTCCGAATACGCTGTTACAGGATAGTGATTACAAAATATGGAAACATTTTCTCGTTGCACCATTTCCTCAAGGGAAAAACAACATAAGTTAGAAACATACCTAGAAGAAAATATGCAAATACAATGAGTGAAGTCTGCTAGGCTACAGAAATACAGTCAGAAGAACAGAATAAACTAGAAACTTTTAATACAGATAACATTGCACAGTGACCTTGCATGTGCTTCAGCCCAGCAGAGGCCATGAAATGCTAATTTTACTCATTTTATTTCAGCATTTATTTTAGCAAATAATACACTCTTAAAGAGACAGGATATCTTCATCACAGTGTTAACTTAGCATTAGGAAACAAATGCAGGCATTTCGCTTCATGGCGGCCACTAAGTAGATCACGATTTTTGTAACCATAAATTTATAATTAAAATAAGTCACATATTAGTATATAAGTATAATTACATAAAGACAAAATATTTATGACAAAATCTCAGCTCTCACATAATTACTATAGTCAAAGCAGCATGGAATAAACCACCTGTGCAAATTTATGACTCGTGTTCTTGCATGTGCTCTTGCAAGTCTGCAGCTCTGGCTGTTCCACCACATCCTCTCCGTAGGGTTTCAGCTGAGATAACAATCTAATTTGTGCAACAAACGATATGTTAATGTTAAAGACCTGGCTTGATGTTTATAACTTGCTGCTTCGTTTTATTTTGCTCTGCTTGTGCCCTAATACGAAGATGTTCGACTGTGTGATGTTACTTATTGAATTGGCGATTTTTCCGGTTTGTGTGGTCATCTGTATTTGGCATAAACTGATGTTTTAATTGGTGCTCCTTTGAAGACTCATGGCTGCCGAGTGCCTACTATTGATCACTGCACAGGGTTAGGTAATTTACTGTTGTGTAATCTCAATTCCACAGATATGCTTCACCAGTCACAGGCATAGAAATGTGCTGTTTTACTGAGTTTTTCTTTTCTTGTTTATATCGCATGAACTCGACCCAAACATTTTGGAGCGCTTTACATGAGCCCACATTACTTTTTTTATAGGCACAGGGAGGATCAGTGATTTGTCCAAGATCACAGATGTTGAGCTGACGCAGAGACTTCACCTGGTTCCACTGTTCCAAAGTCTGCAGCTCGGGCAGATCCGCATCCTCACCCCAGGGTTTCAGCTGAGATTATCAACTGACTTTTGCAACAAACAATATGCTAATTTTAAAGCCTTGACTTGATGTTTATAAATTGCTGTTTGGTTTTATTTTGCACTGCTGTGCCTTACTCTGAAGATGTTCCACTGTGTGATGTTAATTATTGAATTGGGGCTTTTTCTTGGTTGTGTGCTCTTTGGAAATCTTCTAAACAGTTGTGACTGCTTGTTTAGCAGTTAAATATAGCAATTATCGGTGTTCAGTGGGTTTCCTATTAACTTTAATCATTTTAAATAGTCTGGCGGTTACATAGCAGCATAACTGCAATCAAAAAGTAATATAAAACAATAACAAAGCAAAAAAGTTACTTAGGTGAAACGTATTGGCTTTGACAATGCTTATTTTTCTTTACTTTTATCCACATTTGCCACACTTCTATGCGACATGACTAAAAAAGTATGGATAAGGCCAATAGATGTTGCTCTAAGTTCTTCGCTTTTTCAAGGTCTCAGCAGAATTATGGGCAAATCAATTGTATTGCAGCATTTCAGACTTATAATAATAATATTAGTTTAACAATCTCGCTGAAGTAGGACGAAAGACATGATAGGGATTATTGCTTTTTTAAATGGTGAGTTACATCTTGATTGCAGCTGTTGGATTGTCATTCGAGATTCAACACCTTGACCACCGGATGATCCCCTTGATTTGGAAAGCATGGACACCCAGGAATGTTTCCTCTTCAAACAGACATTCTGTCAATAGAATATCTTTTGACTTCTGATTCCATTTTGTCCAATACACTGCTTATTTAATCTGAAACCCATTTTGTACAGAGAGAACAGTCTTTTACAGTTTATTAGCTATCTTACCTTGCCTGCTGCAACTGTGGCTAAAGTAATTTTGAAAGTGCTAAGAGTAGCTGGATTGTGTTATAAACATATATGGTTAGCACATTGGCTGCTTTGAAAACAGAGAAGTTTCAACTACAAAGTAACCACACAGCGAGAGGACATGAGAAAGTCGTGTTGAAGTGACCCTGGAAATCAGTGAAGCAGTACATCCACATACTTTAATGCCTATTATTTCCCTCCAACATCCAATGGAGATATTTACAATTCAAACCTGAACTGTTGTCTATCAATATTGTAAGGGCACAGAGCACTGACAATTGGGAAAACAAATCTTGTGCATGTACCAAAATCTTTAGTTAAGTGGAACATGTAGCTTATCCTGATTTTCACATTATGTTAATTTTGATACCGGAGGAAAACCACAAGAACAGCGTTTCTTATTTTCCATTAACTCCTGGGAAGCTTGCAATGGCAAAATTGTAGGTCATCCTATGAGCAAAACCAGTTGTAAGATTCGTGACAAAAAAGTGCACGACGTAAACGAAACGTGAAATAATAGTTTTTGAAAAACAGGACACATTTTCTTCTATTAGATACAAAATCTAATTGTTACAGTTGCAAAAATACATTGAATGCAGGGCAGTAACGCAAGGTAGTAATTAGCCCTACATCAGGTTAGATTTACTAAACTGATGCCGATGTGTGCTGCAAATGACAATCTGCATAACTACTTGGTAATCTCCGAGTCACACATCTGTGCGTGATTTGCAAACATGGGCATGGGAGGATGCCCGAGTCAAAACTATTAGTTGCAAATCTTGGAAACTGTCCTAACATTAATTAAATTAACCTACTCTGTAATTAAGCAGAGACAGAGGGTGCTATTGCAAAACTCAACAGTTGCAGAAGCATACGAAGAGAAGCCAAACGATATCTGTATGCAGGGGCATTTACAAAAATATAGGTGGTCATTACAACCCTGGCGGTCGGTGTTAAAGCGGCGGTAAAACCGCCAACAGGCCGGCGGTAAAAAAAATTGGAATCACGACGTGGCGGAAACCGCCAACATAGACAGCACTTTAACACTCCAACCGCCAAGGCGGTAAAAACAAACACCGCGGCGGTAACTACCAACAGACAGGCGGATTGAACTGTTGTAATACAGTGGGTGGAACCTTGTCTTCCTCCTGTCTGTTGGTAGTTACCGCCGCAGTGTTTGTTTTTACCGCCTTGGCGGTTGGAGTGTTAAAGTGCTGTCTATGTTGGCGGTCTCCGCCACGGTCGTGATTCCAATTTTTTTTACCACGGCAGTAACTACCAACAGACAGGCGGAAGACAAGGTTCCACCTACTGTATTACAACAGTTCAATCCGCCACCTTTTCCGGGGCGGATTCACCGCGAACAAAAACATGGCAGAAACAGGACTTGGAAGGGAAAGCGCTCACCTCTACACACCCCAAGTGGAATCAGGAAGCCATGGAACCCGAGCTCCAGATACTCCCAGCCTTTATCTTACTGCTTCTCTACCAGGAACAACAAAGACGGCGGTGAAGACCACGGTTAGTACTGCACCTACGACACAGGGGAGGGGGGAGGGAAAAAAGAGTGACACACACGCAACACGCAACACTCCCACCCCCACCCTCACCCACTACAACACACACACAAGTACATGTTGATACATTACATTAACAACCCCCACCCCCCCATGGAAGAATGCAAGGACAAAAGGAAATGAGTTGAATGTTTGTAATCTATTCAAATACAGTAATAAAAAATATATACATATATACATATATATTTACACTAGAAACAAATACATACACCAAGAATACAAGTCCAAAGTATTCCACCATCATAGTCCGTGGACCACTGGGCCCAAACTGCATGGGCGAGGCCCACACTCAATACCCGATCAAAACAGAGAGAACACTGCTGGGGCATCAGATAGAAATACAACAGGCACCTCAGGGGGAAGGGAAGAGGGGCCACCTCAGCCGGATGAGTGCACGACGCCAGATTCACGAGGGGGCTCCATGCCCACTGCTGCATCCTGGGGAGTGCAAAGCCACAGTCTCTCAAGTCTCTCCAGTGGGTGGTTTGCCCACTACTGCGTCCTGGGGAGTGCAAAGCCACAGTTTCTCAAGTCTCTCCAGTGGGTGGTTTGCCCACTACTGCGTCCTGGGGAGTGCAAAGCCACAGTCTCTCAAGTCTCTCCAGTGGGTGGTTTGCCCACTGCTGCATCCTGGGGAGTGCAAAGCCACAATCTCTCAAGTCTCTCCACTGAGTGGGTTGCCCACTGCTTTATCCTGGGGAGTGCAGAGCCGCAGTCTCTCAAGTGGATGTCAATCTCCACTGGTTTTGGAGGGGGCTTTGTGCCCAGAGTGCTTCATCCTGCCAAGGACAGAGGTAGTGGATGTGATACTCCACTGGTTCTGGAGGGGGCTTTGTGCCCAGAGTGCTTCATCCTGCCAAGGACAGAGGTAGTGGATGTAAATCTCCACTGTTTCTCGAGGGGGCTTTGTGCCCAGAGTGCTTCATCCTGCCAAGGACAGAGGTAGTGGATGTAATTCTCCACTGGTTCTGGAGGGGGCTTTGTGCCCAGAGTGCTTCATCCTGCCAAGGACAGAGGTAGTGGATGTGAAACTCCACTGGTTCTGGAGGGGGCTTTGTGCCCAGAGTGCTTCATCCTGCCTAGGACAGAGGTAGTGGATGTAAATCTCCACTGGTTCTGGAGGAGGCTTTGTGCACAGAGTGCTTCATCCTGCCAAGGACAGAGGTAGTGGATGTGATACTCCACTGGTTCTGGACGGGGCTTTGTGCCCAGAGTGCTTCATCCTGCCAAGGACAGAGGTAGTGGATGTCATTCTCCACTGGTTCTGGAGGGGGCTTTGTGCCCAGAGTGCTTCATCCTGCCAAGGACAGAGGTAGTGGATGTGATACTCCACTGGTTCTGGAGGGGGCTTTGTGCCGAGAGTGCTTCATCCTGTGGATGTAAATCTCCACTGGTTCTGGAGGGGGCTTTGTTCCCAGAGTGCTTCATCCTGGCAAGGACAGAGGTAGTGGATGTGATACTCCACTGGTTCTGGACGGGGCTTTGTGCCCAGAGTGCTTCATCCTGCCAAGGACAGAGGTAGTGGATGTCATTCTCCACTGGTTCTGGAGGGGGCTTTGTGCCCAGAGTGCTTCATCCTGCCAAGGACAGAGGTAGTGGATGTGATACTCCACTGGTTCTGGAGGGGGCTCTGTGCCCAGAGTGCTTCATCCTGCTCGTGACGGCCTCAGTAGCGTCGGAAGCTTTGGCGCTCACTGGCCTGCGGTGCTTGTTGCGACGGTGTCCTGTTCAGCGGTGCTGGTGGCGGTGGTGTCCTTGGCAGTGGTGCTTGTTGTGGTGGTGTCCTGTTCAGTGCTGCTGGTGGCAGCGGTGTCCTTGGCAGCGGTACTTGTTGCGGCGGTGTCCTGTTCAGCGGTGCTGGTGGTGGCGGTGTCCTGTTCAGCGGTGCTGGTGGCGGTCTTGTCCGCCGTGCAGGTTTTCGCAGACTTGCCTGTTTTACTGTGCCCCTTCCCCATCTTGGATGGTGGCGCAGCTGTCTTCACACTCCCAACTGTACCCCTGGGAGAGGCTTTGGTGGAAGATGTTTTGCCTCTCTCCCGCTGGGCACTGGCTAACTTTTTGTGCTTTTGAGGTGGGGGACTGTCCGTGTTCTGGCTCCTTGGCACACTGGCTGCCCTGCTGCCTGGCGCACTCCAGAAGCCGGTTACTACTGGCACCACTGTTTCCGCAGATGTTGTGGCTGAGGCGCTGGGTTGGGACCTGGAAAGCCGGGCCCTAGGAGACTGAAGGGGTGGGGGAGGTGAGGGGAAGAGGTCAAGGGTGGACAGGAAAAGTTTTTGGGACACACTGGGACGGGTAGATGGAGGGGGTTTGGGAGTGGAGGAAGAGGTAGTGGTTATCGGAGGTGTACGTTTGGTGACTTTGGGTGAAGGTGCATGGGCTGGAGCCTGTTGTGAGGTGGATGGCTGTTGGGTGGGTGTGTGGCTGCGTCTGTGTATCTTGGGAGGTGGGCTCACAGACACACTGGGAGAGGACACAGGGGATGTGTGAATCGTAGTGGGGGTGGTGAGTGCACGTGAGAGGGGTTTGGTGGTGGGTGTGCTGGTGATGGAGGTAGTGGCTGACAATGTAGTGCATGCAGGTGTGAATGGAGATGAGACTGGGAGGGAGGAGGGAGATGAGGAGGAGGGGGACACAGTGGAGGCAGTGGCTGTTGGTATGTCTGCATGGGTATGATGCTTGCATGAGTGCCTGTGGGATGTGTGGTGCTTCTGTTTGCCCGAGCTTCCCTTGTGTGTTGACATGTGTGCATGCTGGTCTGATGGTGTGCTTGGGACAGGCTGAGGTACAGGAGTTTTGGTCTGGGTGGAGAAAGTTGGAGGGGGGAGGCTAGAGACAGGGACAGTGGCTGCCATCAGTGCTGATGCCAGAGTCTGAAAAGCTCGCTGTTGGGCTGCCTGACCAGAATGAATGCCCTCCAGGTATGCATTGGTCTGTTGCAACTGCCTCTCTACACCCTAGATGGCATTCAAAATGGTAGACTGCCCAACAGTGAGGGACCTGAGGAGGTCAATGGCCTCCTCACTGAGGGCAGCAGGGCTGACTGGGGCAGGGGCTGAGGTGCATGAGGCGAAGGAGATGCCCACCCTCCTGGGTGAGCGGCCATGGGGCACACGCTGAGGGGCTGATGGTAGGGCAGGGCTGGTAGGGGGAGTGGCGGCTGTACCTGTAGATGCGGGGGTCACATAGGGGCCCACCACCGCAAGGGAGCTCCCATCAGAGGAGGAGTCGGTGTCACTGGTCTCAGCTCCTGTCCCCGCCGGGGAGCTCCCCTCGCCCTCCGTCCCACTGGTGGCTTCTGACTTCGTTGTGTTGCCCTCCAGGGCCATGTGGGATGCAGCTCCCTCTTCCTCCGGTGGCATTGCTCCCACGTCTAATGATACTAATGCACACAAGGACAGGGAGACCAGAAAAAGGGGGGGATAGACAGAAGAAAGACATGTTGAGTGCATCCAATACCGCTACCGTTTGCGGACACTACAGACACAGAAACCCCCTGCACTGAGCGGTGCACTTAGAGTTCCCTAATTAATCACAGGGACATGGGTTACGAGGCCTATGCCCGATTGCTGCACACATGGAAGTCACAGGAGCCTGACTAGGTGTAGTTGGCTCTAAACACAGGTGGGGTGGGGTGCCACAGGGCCTGCCTTAAGAAGGGACCTAGCCTACTAAACTCGCCCTGGCCTAGGGGAACCCACAGGCCACCTCCCCCACCCAGACACCTACAATGCGCGCTGAATCAGCAGAATGAGAGTCTACTCACCCGCTTGTGGCTGCTGTGATGCCCTCAAGCGCCCATCC
The DNA here is from genome assembly GCF_031143425.1 of Pleurodeles waltl. Lineage (NCBI taxonomy): Eukaryota > Metazoa > Chordata > Amphibia > Caudata > Salamandridae > Pleurodeles > Pleurodeles waltl. The sequence goes on from NC_090448.1 coordinate 848,795,667, forward strand.
AACTCCGGATACGCCACCACCAGGATCCGGAACATCAGGGGGGTCATGGTCCGACGGGCAGTCCTCCCACGTTGGGAGGCAATCCCCAGCTGGGCCTCCACCGTCTTCTTGCTCCAGCGGCGAATGTCCTCCCATCTTTTCCGGCAGTGGGTGCTCCGTCTGTGGTGGATCCCCAGGGTCCGGACTTCCTTGGCGATGGCACACCAAATATCCTTCTTCTGGTGGGCGCTGACCTACAGGAATAGTACAGGGGAAAAGTAGAAGATATAACCGTCCGCACCGTCACAATCATTGGCCCGCATCCCTAACCTTGCCATGACGCACATGCACTCACCGTCGTATCATGCACGCCTCATTCTCCCCCCCCATCTTTCATCAACACCACTCCAAACAGGCATTGCCCATACAGCATGCTCACAGTGTACTCACCTGTTTGTCTGGAGGACCGTAGACTAGCGTGTACTGGGGATGACCCCATCCACTAGTTTCTCCAACTCCTCCGTGCTGAAGGCAGGGGCCCTTTCTCCAGACACACGAGGCATTGTCTCTTCCAGACTAAGGTCACACAGCACTTGCAGTGTAGGTCCTCTTCTGTCGAAGATTAGGTATCAAGTGATTGAACAAAGAGAAAATGGTGGTGACGTCCGCGGCGGTGCGTACGTTCACCGCCGGCGTACATCGTCATTGGCTCCTGGGACCCATAGGGTCCAATGTTAACCACTGCAGGATTGCACCTTGGTTTTCGACCGCCTACCGCGACGGTGTACAACGCCGGCGCAGTTACCTCATATCCCCTTGTCCTACATTACAGGTCAGGCAGACGCCATTTCAGGGGGACACATGGCATTCATTTTTACTGCGTCACACATACCTAGGCCTTGCTTAAACACTAATACAGCCATATGTCGATTTTCAAACATTTTCCGATAAAGTTGTGTTTACCTACCTCAGTGTTGGTTGACTCTCTGCTTGCTGTTCTCCTCCATAGGGCACGTCCACTGGGGCAGGTGAGGAGATGGCGGCATCCTCCGGTGTACAGACCGCTGGTGGACCTGTGGACCAATGGAGGAGCGACATGTAATTATCACCTACAGACTTGATTGTACCACAATCCTGGAACTGTGTGCCCAGTTGGAGCCAGACCTGATGTCAGCTATCCGCCATCCCACAGGAATCCCCCCTCTGGTGCAGATCCTGTCAGTACTCCATTTCCTAGCAAGTGGGTCTTTTCAAACAACAGTGGCCATTGCTTCAGGGATGTCCCAGCCTATGTTCTCCAATGTGTTGTCCAGAGTGTTGTCTGCCCTGCTGAAACACATGTGCAGCTACATCGTTTTCCCTCAGGTGGAGGATTTGCCTACAGTGAATGGTGACTTCTATGCCCTGGGACATATCCCCAACATCATTGGTGCCATTGATGGGACACATGTGGCCTTGGTACCCCCATGCAGGAGTGAACAGGTGTACAGAAACCGGAAGAGTTACCATTCTATGAATGTGCAGATGGTGTGTTTGGCCGACCAGTACATCTCCCATGTAAATGTCAAATTTCCTGGCTCAGTGCATGACGCTTACATTCTGGGAATAGCAGCATCCCTTATGTGATGGGGCAACTCCAGAGGCACCGTGTGTGGCTATTTGGTGAGGACATGGACCCAATACAGTGTGACTAGGTGTCTGGGTATGGGGATGTCCCTAAGAATTTGTGTGTGTCTAACAGTTGTCCCTCACCATTTGCAGGTGACTCTGGTTACCCCAACCTGTCATGGCTACTGACCCCATTGAGGAATCGCAGGAGAAGGGCAGAGGAACGCTACAATGAGGCCCATGGGTGGACTAGGAGGGCTATAGAGAGGACCTTCGGCCTCCTGAAGGCCAGGTTTCGGTGCCTCCATATGACAGGTGGTTCCCTATTCTACTCACCAAAGAAGGTGTGCCAGATCTTTGTGGCCTGATTTATGCTTTGCGACGACAGGTGCCTTTTCTGCAGGAGGATGGTCCAGATGGAGGTGTTGTGGCAGCTGTGGAGCCTGTGGACAGTGAAGACGAGGAAGCAGAAGAAAAGGACATAGACAACAGGAACACAGTGATCCAGCAATGCTTCCAGTGAGACACAGGTAAGAAGACAACACTCCCTGCTACATCTGATTTAATTCTTCTACCTCTCATCTGTCTGTCATTTTCACCCAGTGTATGGACACTCAGTTGTCACTTTCCCTTTCAAATTCAGAGATGTGGGTCCCACTGTGTGATATCTGCTTTGTTTCCACATGGACTAGAGCTGTGTGACATAGGTATATTGTGATTACATTGGATATAGCATTTTGCCACAGTTAGTGCTAATACACATTTTCGAAAGCACAGACTGACTCCAGATTGTTTTGTGATTTAAGGGTGTTTATTTAAGTGCTAAATAGTGGAGGTGGTTGTAAAATGGTCAGGGGTGATGGTGGAGGAATGTCCATGGCAGAGTCCAGTCTATTAGTCTCACAGTTACATTGTCCAAAGGGGCATAGGAAGTGGAGCTAGGGCAGTTTAAGTATGGACAGGGTGACAAAGTGGGACAGAAGGATGACAATCAGGATGGTCTCATTTCTTGGCGGGGGTCTTGGCATTGTTCTCTGTGTTTGTCTTGGATCTCAGGGACCACTTGTGGGGTGGTTCTCCATCTGCAGGGGGTGGGGTGCTGGTGTCGTGGTCCTGTGGCGGTGCCTCCTGTCCACTAGCGCCGGCGGAGGTGGTGGGCAGTTCATCAGGGGCCCCTTGTTGTGCCACAGTGTACCTCCTGGTGTTGATGAGTTCCTTCAGCACCCCTACAATGGTGCCCAGGTTGGAATTGATGCATTGAGTTCCTTCCTGAACCCCAAATACTGTTCCTCCTGCAGCCACTGGGTCTCCTGAAACTTGGCCAGTACCATTGCCATTGTCTCCTGGGAATGGTGGTAGGCTCCCATGATGTTGGAGAGGGCCTCGTGGAGAGTGGGTTCCCTGGGCCTGTCCTGCCCCTGTCACACAGCAGCCCTCCCAGTTCCCCTGTTTCCCTGTACCTCTGTCCCCTGAACCGTGTGCCCACTACCACTGCCCCCAGGTCCCTAGTGTTGTTTGGGTGGTGGGTTAGCCTGGGTTCCCTGTAGTGGTGGACACAGTGCTGCTTGACGTCTCCTGGGGACAGAGGTATGAGCCCTCTGGGGGGGTGCTGTGCTTGTGTTCCCAGAGGGGGGAAGCTCTGTAGTGGCCTGTGCCAATGTGAGGGGAACCGACTGTCCCGAGGTCCCAGATGGGCCGGGCTGGCCATCCAGATCCAGTTGGACAGAGCTGCTGTCACCACTGTGGGCCTCTTCTGTGGGTGGAGTGGATATGTCTGGACCCTCCTGTCCGGTGACATTGGGTAGGGGTCCTGCAGGGGTGTAAAGGCATGATTATTGCATCTGTGTGCCATGGTGTGCAATCGGTGGGTGACCCTGTACCCCAGTGCTTCCATTCTTGTGTGGGACCTTCTGTGTTAATGGTTTAGGGGGTTTATGGGTATGTGCAGTGGACATGCTTTGGTGATGGGTGTCCATGCTTTGGTTTTACATGCAGGGCTTGGTGTTGGGATGTGTGGTTTGTGATAGTGGGACATGTGTGAGGAGTTGGAGTGATGGGGGTGATGGCGAGGGTGGGGGTATGTGATAGCATGCAGGTGGGTGGGGGATGAAGTAGGTAAAGGTTTTACTTACCAGAGTCCATTCCTTCAGCTACTCCTGCGAGGCCATCAGGATGCAGTATAGCCAAGACCTGCTCCTCCCATGGTGTGAGTTCTGGGGAGGAGGTGGGGTTCTGCCGCCATTCCTCTGAACCACAATCTGGTGTCTTGAGACCATGGAACGCACCTTCCCCTCGTTTGTCGTTCCACCTCTTCCTGATGTCATCCCTAGTTCTTGGGTGCAGTCCCCCTGCGTTGACCTTGTCCACGATTCTGCGCCATAGCTCCATCTTCCTAGCTACTGTGGTGTGCTGCACCTGTGATCCGAATAGCTGTGGCTCTACCCGGATGATTTCCTCCACCATGACCCTGAGCTCCTCCTCAGAAAACCTGGGGTGTCTTTGTGGTGCCATGGGGTGAGGTGGGTGATGTGTGGGGTGGGGTGTGTTGTGATGTGTGGGGTGATATTTAGAGGTGTGTTGTGTGTGGTGCATGAATGTTGTGTGAGTGATGGTGTTGAGTGCCTGTGGATGCTATTGTTCTTTCTGGTGGTGTCTCTCTCTGGCCTTCTGTCGCAATTGTTGTCGTAGGGGTTTGTGGGTGATGTGGGTGTGTGTTTTATAGTGTATTGGGTGTGTGGGAGTGGTGTGTGTGTGTATCAGGTGTGTGTATTTTGAATTGTCCAATGTGGTAGTGTTTTGTAAATGTGTGTGTATTTTGAGCACAGTGGTGTGGACCGCCAATGGAACACCGCGGTTGTAAGACCGCCGCGTGGATTCGTGGGTCATGATAGTGTGGGCGTATTCCTGTTGGCGTGATGGTTTCGGTTTTGTTATCGCCAGTTTATCACTGACCTTTGGTGTGGCGGACTTGAGTGGGTGTCTAGATTTTGGCGGATTCCGAGCTGTGGGTCACAATGGGTGTGGCGGAATTCCGCGCCCGCGGTGGTGTGTTTATGGTCTTCTGCACGGTGGTAAGCAGCTTTTACTGCCAATGTTGTAATGAGGGCCATAATATTTAATAGCACAACTCCCTTATGTAAAATTGCACAGTTTTCGGTCAGTGCAAATTATAGGAATCCAAAACTAGGGCCAGTCAGTTTTTTCGAATTTAGCAGCTGTCACCTTTTCATAGATGGTAGATATTGTGCTTCCAGGAATGGAACCCTTGGAAATACAGACTAGAAGAGGGATCACATGCACAGAGCTCCAAATACAACTTATGATGCTTCTGTAAAGCCATTTTAGTGATGTTTCTAGGCAAGTTATTTTAGCTAGTCGGCCTGCTGCTTGTACACTTTTTCCTAGTAACATTTTATTTTATTTCATTTTATTATTTTAGAATCGTCCACATTCATTTGGTGTTTTATTTTCTTTATCTAGTTGTCCTTTTACCGAAGAAAGCATTACATTTCTTAGCACAACATTCTTTTACTCTGAGCTTTCCTCAAGGCTGCAGCGAGATAGAATTGTTTGCACAAGTGGTATACTGCGTCTCTAACGTTCACAGAAACAAGCATTTTTACGTGGGGACATTTTCTCAGATATAAGTTATTTTATTGTAAAATCATTTCCCTGACCCATGCACGTTAAAGGAAGGTTCCACTCAGATGACACGGCTGTATGCTGTCTGACTTCTCTACAGCAGAGACCACCGGTTCCCTGGCCCACATGGGGATGGTATCTCTTCACTATTGTCATACTCAGGTATGGGAATGACGTCTACCCAGGGGGAATCGTGAAGTGCGGATTAGGGCTTATCCTGCTGTGCTCTAACATAGCTTAGGTAGGAGATGCATTTATTGTCCATAGTGACAGTATGGTGGGACGTCTCCTATGTTTCACTTTTCCTGTAACCAATTTTCTTCTAGTATGTTTCATCATTCTCATCATTGCATTTCATGCCTTTTTATCTAGGACACAGCTGATTCAATCAATCTTATTGAACCATTTTCTACCTCTGTTTGTCTTTACATGTGTGAGACTAATGTAACTGAGAGAAAAGGATGAGATCTGATCCACCAGGATTTCCCTGAGAAGTCATACTGTCATGCACCCATTTGCAACAAATTGTCCCTGCTCTTGGGAAGAGATAAGGGGCTGCTAGCTGGCCAGAAACAGATTAGGCTGACAGTTGTCACATGGTGTGGGATTGGACTCAGTTCCCCACAATACAGGTGATGCTGCCACCCAAATCTAACAGCCTCATTGGTAGGATGAGAGCCAACGTGACAATGCAACCTAGGTCTTTTATCTTTTTTGACCCTCTACGATATATGTTGTTTAGCTCTATAATACAGCTCAAAGAACATCTCTGTTCAGTGCCATTGTAAAATCATATTTTGCCTCAACCCTAATTGACAAACAGTAATTATGTTGGTTGGAGTAAAGTTTTTAGACATAGTTGATGTTTTACATCATATTGGTCTAAATCTTAGATGAGGTGTCAGCTAGAAAAATAAGGCGTGCATATTAATCACATTGTATTTTTCATTTGCAATTACATTTTACCACAAATTATGGGATTGATGTTTGCTCTTTTACCAGAGATCATATACCTGTGTGTTACTTTTTTTGGGCTGAATTGTCCTAAGTAGGAACCATACAGCCTCCTCTTAGTTGGTAGGAGTCAGTGATTTATTGACAAGAATGATTCAAATATTTCCTGCTATTGCCCCTGAAATTGGTCTGGCGTGGAGACACAGGCCTTTTGTCCTCAGAAAAGTGCATTTAGTTGACAAGAAAATGAGATCTCTTTTGCATTTGTCAGAGGGAACGGTGGGTTATGATAACTGCATTTTGAAATGTACAAACCGGGTGGACAAAGCTAAATTCCTCACTAGGACATTTGGCTTTGTGAAACATGTGAATTGTCTCAACTTCTGATACAATGTTTAGCATCACATGCATGATTGAAGGTAATGGTTCCTGCCATAAAATATTGAGCCTACAATCAGCTAAACATTCCAAAAGAGGAAATTGTCAAGAGAGCAGTGCACTAAAGGTAAAATGATTTGGCAAACCCAATAGATCTGAACCTACGTTTGTAACTTCTGTAGCAGAAGCACATTAAAGGCAACATATAAAATGAAAGATTGTCTTTATTTAAGGATCCCTTATCTTCAATTCATTTCTGTTTCACATAGAGGCTGGAAAGCAAAGGATTCTTCATTAAAGATATTTTGTAGATTTAATGACATGGACTAAAGGCAGGAGTATAGGAAGACTTCTTTGACACTCAGGGCCTGAGTCACAAAGGCAAACTGACACATTTGTCTGAGTTTATGCTTTTTTAGTATTAACAAAACTACATTTTAATAGTAAGTTTACAAGTGAGGAGATTCAGCAGTCACTTTGGAGAACTCACATAAAAATGTAGGCCTATGCTTTCTTTTTATGTGCGGAGATCCCTGACCCGACAGCAGAGTCTCTACACTGGTGCACTCACTATTAAATTGAGATTTTGTGAATACTGAAAAATAGTAAACTTACAGAAACGTGTACATTTTAGGCCAGGTGTAGATCTCTGCTCCTCAAGCAGAGTTTGCGGAATTTCGGTACTTTGTGCTACATGAAGTAGTGCTGAGTTTTCGAATTCTGCAATCCAGCTTGAAGTGGAGTTCATTCACATGTGAGGTTGGGTTTTGGTGCTCTCTTACGAGTGCCACGATACTCCTGGGCCGCTAGTGAGTGTACAAGAGACTTTGCATTTAATCACGCTGTTACTGCCCTATTACGAGAGGCTTCGCGTTTACTCACACTGTTTCAGGCCACGACTATGGACAAAACAGTCCTGCTTCTGAATGCAAATTAACTTGGAGTAGATTTTCTACTTCAGATACATCTAAATTCAGTGAAAAAGTTGTTGTCCAATTGACTCTCCAAGTTGCATTTTAGATTTAGATGCCTTTTGCTTTCAAATAGGAAGGAAGTGCCACAGAGACTCCAATTTCCTGTTCCTGTTCAGCAGTCTCCTCTCAGTGCTTCGTTCATCTCTTGGCCACTTTTCACTTAGATTTCAAGGTGGAAGGATCACTCTTTTTGTCTCCTGGATATACCTTTGGATTTAAAGACTTTGTTTTTGTGAAATCCCACCAGTAAGTTCCAAAATTATTGAACAAGGGTGCTGTTTGTTTGCTTAGGCATGCATCAATATCTCTTCATACTTTAATTTGATTTTACAAAATGTATAGTGTTGGGTGGCCTGCAATTTAGGTATGGGTGTCTCTAGTTGGCAGTCAGTGTACAGTTTGTCCAAGAAGGAACCCTCACTCTAGTAAAAGTGAGGGAGATACACAGCTCAGATAGCCCCTGCTCACTACCTTCGCAGCTTGGCACAAGCAGCCAGGCTTATCTCAGAGGCAATGTGTAAAATATTTGTAGAACAACACACAGAATAACACAGTGAAAACACCACAAACGGACTCCACACAGTTTAGAAAAATAGCCAATATTCATCTAAATCAAACAAGACCAAAATGACAAAAATCCACCAAACACAAGCAAAGATATGATTTTTTAAACTAAAATGAGTCCTAATCCATAGAAATCAATGGATGCGTGTTTTAGCACAAAGTATGGGGTATGCATCAAAAATAAAGTCACACAGGCAAGCGGGCATCGAAAAAGCAACCAATACGTTGATTCCTTACTCGCAAGTGAGGCCGTGTGTCGCTTCTTTGTCCTCTGGATAAGTGATGCGTCGATTCTTTTGATGCAGGGAAGGGATGTGTTGATCTTCAGACAAGCTGCCTCTGGTCTGTGGGGTGATGTTGAAGATTTTGACACCCAGGGTCGATGTGTGGAGAATTTTGACGCCCTGTGCGAGGGGTCTACATTGAGAACAGGTGCTGCGTCACTTCTCCTGCTGAGAGGCAGGCACTGCATAGAATTTTCAGTTGCTGGCCAGGGGCTACGTCAAATTTTCTGACACACACAGAGCGATGCATGGATTTTCCCTTGCAGGTGACCAGCTTCCACTTCTAAGGGCCCAGGGACTTGATTTTGCACCAGTTAGCAAGTCAGGACTCTCAGCAGAAGAGCCCAGGCACTGGCAGATGAAGTCTTTGATGTCCCTGAAGCTTCTTAACTGGAGGCAATCTCAGTCCAAGCTCTTGGAGAATCTTCACACACAGGATGTACAGCAAAGTCCAGTCTCTGTCTTCTTTAATGCATAAGCAGCAACTGCAGGCCAACCCAGCAAAGCACACACAGCAGAGGGGCAGTAGTCCTCCTCCAGATCTTCAGCTCTTCTAAAAGTCCGGGGTCTTGAGTCCACTACTTATACTCATTTCTGCCTTTGAAGTAGGCAAACTTCAAAGGAAAGTCTCCAGCTCCCTTTGTGCCACTGTCTAGAGGGAATTGACAAACAGCCCAACTATCAGTCTGACCCAGATGTGGATTCCACAGGCAGGCAGAAGCACAGAATGGTTAAGCAAGAAAATGCCCACTTTCTAAAAGTGCCATTTTCAAACAGACAATCTAAAAACCAACTCTACCAAAAAATGTATTTTTAAATTGTGAGTTCAGAGACCCCAAACTCCACCTTTATCTGCTCCCAATAGAAAACTGCACTTAAAAGAGATTTAAAGCCAGTCCCCGTGTTAGTTTGGGGAGAGACAGGCCTCGCAATAGTGAAAAACAAATTTTGAAGTATTTCAATACAAGGACATGTAAAACACACCAGTATATGTCCTGCCTTTTAAATACATACACCCTGCCCATGGGGCTACCTAGGGCCTACCTGGGAGGTGACTTACATGCAGTAAAAGGGAAGGTTTATTCCTGGCAAGTGGGTACACTTGCCAGGTCGAACTTGAAGTGCAAAACTGCACACACAGACCCTGCAGTGGCAGGTCTGAGACATCTTTACAGGACTACTAATGTGGGTAGCACAATCAATGCTGCAGGCCTGCTGTTAGCATTTGATTTATGGGTCATGGGCACCTCTAGTTCACTTTACTAAGGACTTACTAGTAAATCAAATATGCCAGTCAGGGATAACCAATCATAATCATGATTTATACCTTAAGCACTTGCACAATAGGACTGGTCAGCAGTGGTTAAGGGCCCAGAGAAAAAAAACAGCAAAAATGAAGTCCAGCACACAGCAAAAAATAAAGGATGCGATCAAACTTGTCAGCCACTCATAAGTTGTTACCTTGAGGCCCTTCAACCATCCATTGAGTCTCCACAAAAAGAATCAACACATTTCAACCAAGTTTGAGAATTCCCCTTCTTGTAAGATCTGGATCTTTCCTTGTACTACTGTGGAGTGAGGCAATACCTAGTGAGCAGGATGTCCTTCATGTAGAGTAGGGGAGTACCAGCTTCAACTTCTAAGAACCCAGGAACTGGATTTGGCACCACTTAGCAAGTCAGGACTCTCAGCAGAAGAGCCCAGACACTGGCAGATTAAATCTTTGTTGTTCTAGAGACTTCTTAAAAGGAGGCAAGCTCAGTCCAAGCCCTTGGAGAATCTTCACAAGCAGGATACACCTCAAAGTCCAGTCTTTGTCCTTTTTAAGGCAGAAGCAGCAACTGCAGGCTGTAGGAATGTCCTCCTCTTTGCCCTGGTCACCCCCAAACATTTTAGACAGATACTGATGGTTACTGACTCTAGGTTGTGCCCTGGATACTGCTAACCAGTCCCAGGGGCAGTGTTCCGTGTAAAATGGATTATGCAAATTAGGCTAATTATAATTGACTGTATCAACCTACTTATAAGTCCCTAGTATATGGTAGGGCATGTAGGTTTAGGAACACCAGCATTGATAGTGCTTCCATTGGTGTACTGCTGAGGTGCCCAGTGTCATTTTAAAGGCAGGTCTCCCTTGCTGGCTGCTTTTATTTTAAAGTTAACCCCAAATTCGACTTTGGAATTAAAAGTACTTCCAAAGTCTTAAACTACCTTATTTATATATATGTCACCCCTAAGGTGTGCCCTTGGTGCCCCCAGGGTTGAGTGGTGTGTAACTATACCCTGGGACTTTATAAAAGATGTTTTAAAAGTCCTAGTGAGGGAAAAATAGCTAACATCGTTTTCCCCCACTGTAGTGAATGGACTCCATGCGCTAACATTGGGAGATTTTTTTTTCAATTAATAAAGTCTCAAAAGGAGCCAAACATTTCAAGCTTGGTATCAAACGTATTGTTATGATAAATCCAACAACTTGCCATTGTTGAATTTAATATAACTAACTCAGGAAAATAGTTTTAGAACACTACCTGAAAGTTGCTAACTTCAGCCCTGTAGTGCCCTCCTCTGATTGGCCAGCCTCTGGCAGCCAAGCCAGACTGCATTGATGAGGTGTGAAGTGGTCTGGGCAGAACACAAATAAAGTGCTTGGGGGAGGAGGACTGCCTCAGCAGATGGTGAAACAGGATGGGGGTGAGCAACCAAACTGTACTTTCAGGGAGGGAAGGACATTTTGGCTAGCAAGTGCACCATCCCTACTTCCTGCAAAACCAGATATCCATGTGCCCCCTAATTAGATTAAGAGAGGGCTTGAAAGGGGTGTGCCAAGAGAAGCTTACCCACACCAGTGGGTGGGCTCAGCTAGATCTAACCTCTGGGATTGACGTTTTGCCATCTTTGATTTTTGGAGAATGTTGCTCCCTGGCATAGATTATTGCTACACTTCCCAGGAAGTGGTCCCTCAAAAGGGTGGTGGCCTGCATGTGATTTGATGGTGGTTTTTCACACCCAAAAGTAAGGATGAAACTGGAAGAGTTGCACCCCACTTCAGATCCCTACAAGAAACAAGTCAAGAAAAAGAAGGACTGCCCTGCTAGAATCTTGACCTGCACCTAGACACTGTACTCTGAAGGACTGCACAGTTGCACGCTTGGGCTTCACCAATGAAAGGACTTTGCCTGTCTTCAACTGCTTTAATAAAGGGCTCCCTGTTTGCTACAGGTAGAAAATAGCTGACCAGAGTCCCTTGCAACAAGCCCTGAAGAAACTGACCAGCTGACCAGTGACCATTTTGGGATTTGAGTCAGGTGCTTTCTGGGCATTGGAGTCCTAATCCTCAAGGAGCAACTAAACATTTCTGGAACCTTGGGGTAATTTGTGGACTTCTAAAGATCCTTCAAAGGCCAGTTGGAAGAATATCCTAAAGTTTGGAGAAGATTGGAGCACTGTTGGAAAAAAGCTCCATAAGTGGACCGACCCGAAATTGTGAGCCAAGCCTGCTTACGTCGACCGTGACCCAGCATGACTTGCAGGTTCATCCCACTGAAAAGCTACAGAGTCTCAGACTTCCAGGATTTCATCAGTGAGTCATTGAAAGGCAATCTTACAACGTTGACTCAAAATCAGCTTTCTGTGGGGGGTTGTCAGACGTGGGAGGGAAAATGCTCCAAAAAGTTTCTGAGTCCGAATGTTAAAAGTTGACCGAGGCTTCCCCCACAGCGTATCCGAAGCAAGCTCCAGGGAGGTCGGCTTCAATTTCTAGTTCATACCGGAGCAAGATTTCCATCAGAAAAAAGTATCAAAGTCCGAATGCACAATTCTTCACCAAGATCTCCTACGACACGTATCTGAAGAGGGCTCCATGGAGGTCAGAACCGATTTGAGACTTCGTTCCAGTGACAAAAATCTTCAAGAAAAATACTAAGGTCTTAATTACTACCTTGGAAGATGGGATACTCGGTCACAAACGTGACGGATATCCCACCCACCATATTACAAGTTCCATTATATCCTAGGGAACTTGTAAAACGGTGGGTGGGATATCCGTCACGTTTGTGACGGTGTATCACATCTGCCAAAGTCGTAATCAGGCCCTTATTCTTTAAAAAAATCACATCTCCGGTTCCCTTTATTGAATTGTCATTTTAGTGTAATTTTAAAGACAACCCGGCAAATCACAAACAGCACAGGGGCAATACTCCTCCTCTATCTCTTCAGCTCTTGTCCTTGGCAGAGGTTCCTCTTAATCCAGAAGTGTTCTAAAATGCTGGTGTATTGGGTCTACTACTTATAGTCAATTCTGCCTTTGAAGTAGGCAAACTTGAAATAAAAGTCTCTGTTGTTCATAAGATCCTGCCTTGCCCAGGCCTGGCCCCAGACAAACTCCAGTGTTTGGACACTGCATTGTGTGAGACATGCACAGCTCTTTCAGGTGCAGGTGTCAGCTCCTCCCTCCGCACTCTATCACAGGAAGACTCATCAGGATATGCATGGCACATCACATCTCCCTTTGAGTCACTGTCTAGGGAGATGTCACAAACAGCCCAACTGTCAGGCTGACCCAGGCATGGATTCCACAGGAAGGCAGAGACACAGAGGGGGTCATAACAACATTGGCGGTAAAAGGCACTTACCGCCGTGCAGAAGACCGCCAATACACCGCCGCGGCCGCGGAATACCGCCACAGCTATTATGACCCACATCTCGGAATCCGCCTAAATACAGACACCCACACAAGTCCGCCACACCAAAGGTCAGTGATAAACTGGCGGAAAAAAAACCTTCACCGTCACGCCAACAGAAACACGCCCATGCTATTACGACCCACGAATCCACGCGGCGGTCTTTCAACCGCGGATTCCATTGGCGGTACACACCGCCGCGCTCAAAATACACACACATCTCCAAAACACCGCCACATTGGACAATTCAAAATACACACACCTGACACACATACAAACACCACTCTCACACACCCAACACAATATAAAATACACGCCCACATCACCCACAAACCCCTATGACCAAAAAATCTGAAAGAAGGCCAGAGAGAGACTACAGCAATAGACAACCCCACCACACAGAGGCACACAACACCATCACCCATACAACATCCACGCTCAAAACACCCCACACCACCACACATCACCACACTCATCAACACATACACCACCCCACACATCACCTACACCACCCCATGTCACGCCAAAGACACCCCAGGTTTTCCGAGGAGGAGCTCAGGGTCATGGTGGAGGAAATCCTACAGGTAGAGCCACAGCTATTTGGAGCACAGGTGCAGCACACCTCCATAGCCAGGAAGATGGAGCTATGGCGAAGAATCGTTGACAGGGTCAACGCTGTGGGACAGCATCCAAGAAATCGGGAGGACATCCGGAAGAGGTGGAACGACCTACGGGGGAAGGTGCGTTCAGTGGTCTCCAGGCACAACATCGCGAATCAGCGGACTGGCGGCGGACCCCCACCACCTCCCCCACAACTAACAACATGGGAGGAGCAGGTCTTGACCATCATGCATCCAGAGGGCCTCGGAGGAGTCGGTGGAGGAATGGACACTGATAAGTCAAATCTTAACTATCATATCCCCCACCCTGCCTGCATGCTATCACACCCCCCCACCCTCACCCCCTCCCCTATCACTACAACTCCTCACTAATGTACTAATAACACAAACCACACATTCCAACACCAAGCCCTGCATGACACAACTAAGCATAGACACCCAGCACTGAAGCATGCTCACTGCACATACCCATAACAACCCCCCAACCATCATCATGCAAGCCCCCACACAGGAATGCTAGCACTGGGGTACACGTTCACCCACCCATTGCACACCATGACACACACAGATGCAATAATCATGCTTTTATACCCCTGCAGGACCACTACCTAACGTCACCACAAAGGAGGGTCCAGACATCTCCACTCCACCCACAGAGAGGCCCACAGTGATGACAGCAGCTCTGGCCAACTGGATCCAGATGACCAGCCCGGACCATCGTGGGCCTCGGGACAGTCGGTTCCCCTTGCACAGGCACAGCCCAACACTGACCTTCCACCCTCTGGTAACACCAGCACAGCACCCACCCAGCGGGCCCATCCCTCTGTACCCAGGACACGTCAATCAGCGGTGTGTCCACCACTACAGGGAAACCAGGCTAACCCACCACCCCAACAACAACAGGGACCTGGGGGCAGTGGTAGTGGGCACACGGTCCAGGGGCCGGAGGCACAGGAACACAGGGGAACTGGGAGGGCTGCTGTGCGACAGTGGGCGGACAGGCCAAGGGAACCCACTCTCCACGAGGCCCTCTCCTCCATCGTGGGAGCATACCACCACTCCCAGGCGACGATGGTGACGGTCTTGGCCAAGTTTCAGGAGACCCAGCGCCTGCAGGACGAACAGTATTTGGGGTTCAGGGAGGAGCTCAGAACCATCAGCTCCGCCCTGGGCACCATCGTAGGGGTGCTGAAGGACATACAAAAGACCATGAGGGACACTGTGGCACTCCAAGGGGCCCCTGACACTAGCATGGACAATGAACTGCCCACCACCTCCGCCGGCGCTAGTGGACAGGACGCCCCGCCACAGGACCACCACACCAGCACCCCACTCCCTGCAGACAGACAACCACCCCGCAAGCGGTCCCTGAGATCCAGGAACAGGACAGAGCAAGATGGCAAGATCCCCGCCAGGAAATGAGACCACCCTGATTGTCCTTCCACTGTCTCACTTTGTCACCCTGTCCAGATTGGAACTGCCCCAGCTCCACTTCCTATGCCCAGGCCCACTTCCTATGCACAGGTGCACTGCCCATATGGGCAGTGCACCTGTGAGACTTATAGACTGGACTCTGCCATGGACATTCCTCCACCATCACCCATCACCATTTTGCCACCCCCTCCAATAATTAGCACTTCAATAAACACCCTTGAACCACAAAACAATCTGGAGTCAGTCTGTGATTTGGGAAATGTATATTAGCAATGACAGTGACAAAATGTGTTTTCAAATGTAATGCCAACATACCTATGTCACACATCACAGGTCCATGAAGGATGCAAGCAGATGACACACGTTGGTAACCACACCTGTGAAACCGTAAGGGAAATGTACAACTCAGTTACCAAATACTGCTATTAATTGACAGACAGGATAGCGGTAGAAGTGTGAAAGTGAATGTATTAGTAAAACAATTGTTCTCACCTGTGTGTCACTGGAAATATTGCTGTATGACTGACTCCCTGTTGTCTATGTCTTCTTCCTCAGCTTCCTCCTCATCACTGTCCACAGGCTCCGCAGGCTCCACAGCTGCCACAACACCGTCATCTGGACCATCCTCCTGCAGAAAAGGCACCTGGCATCGCAAAGCAAGATTGTGAAGCATCGAGCAGGCGATGATGATCTGGCACACCTTCCTTGGTGAGTAGAATAGGGAACCACCTGTCATATGGAGGCACCTGAACCTGGCCTTCAGGAGGCCAAAGGTGCGTTTGATCACCCTCCTAGTCCGCCCATGGGCCTCATTGTAGCGTTCCTCTGCCCTGGTCCTGGGATTCCTCACTGGGGTCAATAGCCAGGACAGGTTGGGGTAACCAGAGTCCCCTAATAGCCACACCCGGAGCCTCTGGAGTTGACCCATCACATACGGGATGCTGCTATTCCGCAGGATGTAGGCGTCATGCACTGAGCCAGGGAACATAGCATTTACCTGGGAGATGTACTGGTCTGCCAAACATACCATCTGTAAATTCATAGAATGATAACTCTTCCGGTTCCTGTACACCTGTTCACTCCTGTGGGGGGGACCAGAGCTACATGGGTGCCATCAATAGCACCTATGATGTTGGGGATACGTCCCAGGGCATAGAAGTCACCTTTCACTGTAGCCAAATCACCACCTGAGGGAAAACGATGTAGCTCCTTACGTGTTTCATCAGGGCAGACAACACTCTGGACAACACGTTGGAAAACATAGGCTGGGACATCCCTGATGCCATGGCCACTGTTGTCTGAAATGACCCACTTGCAAGGAAATGGAGCACTGATAGCACCTGCACTTCAGGGGGGATTCCTGTGGGATGGCGGATTGGTGAGATCAGGTCTGGCTCCAACTGGGTACACAGTTCCTGGATTGTGACACGGTCAAACCTGTAGGTGATGATCAAATGTCGCTCCTCCACTGTTAACAGGTCCACCAGCGGTCGGTACACCGGAGGATTACGCCATCTCCTCAAATGTCCCAGCTGACGGTGCCTAAGAAGGACAACAGCGACCACAGATTCAACAAATTCCCATGTATGTACCCACAGCCACACAGAACACAACACCAAATACAAAACTCTTCCTGTATGTGTGTTGAGTGTAGGCCTAGGTATCTGTGACGCAGTAGTAAATGAAGCCATGTGGGTCCCTGAAATGGCGGCTGCCTGACCTCTATAGTGGGATGTGAGGTAACTGCACTGGCGTTGTACACCGTTGTGGTAGGCGGTCGTAGACCGCTGCGCAATGCTGCATTGGTTAACATTGGACCCCATGGGTCCCAGGAGCCAATGATGAAGTGCGCCGGCGGGGATGATATGCACCGACGCGGACTTCACCGCCGCGGTAGTGACCGCCATTTTCTATCTGTTCAATCACTCGATACCTGATCTTCGACAGGAGGGGACCTACACTGCAAGTGCTGCTGTGACCTCGGTCTGGAAGAGACAATGGCTGCTGCGTCTGGGGAAAGGGCCCCTGCCTTCACTGCTCAGGAGTTGGAGAAGCTAGTCGACGGGGTCCTCCCCCAGTACACGCTACTCTACGGTCCTCCAGACCAACAGGTAAGTACACAGGGAGCACGTTGTATGGGCTATGCCTGTGTGGAGTGGGCTGGTTGTGAGAAGGAAGGGGGCAGAGTTCAGCGAGCATGAAGGAGTGTGAATGCATGTGCCACATGGCAAGGGTAGGGATGGAGGCCACTCACTTCGACGGTGCAGTTGCTAATGACTTCTCTTCTTCCCCTGTCCATGTCATGTAGGTCAGCGCCCACCAGACGAAGGACATTTGGCGTGCCATCGCCAAGGCCGTCCGGACCCTGGGGGTCCACCAGAGACCGGGCACCCACTGCCGTAAAAGATGGGAGGACATTCGCCGCTGGAGCAAGAAGACGGCGGAGGCTCAGCTGGGGATGGCCTCCCAACGTGGGAGGGGTGCCCGTCGCACCATGACCCCCCTGATGTTCAGGATCCTGGCGGTGGCCTACCCTGAGTTGCATGGGCGCTTGAGGGCATCACAGCAGACACAAGGGGGTGAGTACAACATCATTCAGCTGACTTTGCGCGCAGTGGAGGGGTCTGGGTGGGGGAGGAGGGCTGTGGGTTTCCCTAGGCGAGGGCGAGTTACGTATGCTAGGCCCCTCTGGAATGCAGGCCATGTGGCACTCCACCCGACCTCTGTAGAGTGCCAAGTACAGGTATAGATGCCCCTGTGTCATCTATGTGTGCAGATGTCTACCATAGCCATGTCGGCCAGATCCCAGGAATTGCATCTGTAGAAGCCAAGAGCATGGCGTAGTGCAGGGGGCTGCTGTGTCTGTATTGTCCGCCAACGGTAGCGGTAAGCCATGCACTCAACCTGTCTTTCTTCTGTACCCCCCCCCCTTTTTGTGCTCTCTCTGTTCTTTTGTGCATCAGCATCATCAGGCGGAGGTACAGTGGCACCGGAGCACGAGGGAGCTGCATCCCACATGGCCGTGGAGGGCCACACCACGGATTCTGAATACACCAGTGGGACGGAGGGCGAGGGGAGCTTCACGTCGGTCACCAGATCACCAAACAGCGACACAGACTCGTCCGCCGATGGGAGCTCCCTTGTGGTGGTGGCACCATCTGTGCCCCCCACTTCTACAGGTACAGCCGCCACCCCCCCTACCAGCACCGCCCTCCCAGCAGCCCCTCAGCCTTCGCTCCGTGCCCGCTCACCCAGGAGGGTGGGCATCACCTTCGCCCCAGGCACCTCAGCCCCTGCCCCAGTCACCCCTGCTGCCCTCCGTGAGGAGGCCATTGACCTCCTCAGGTCCCTCACTGTTGGGCAGTCTACCATTGTGAATGGCATCCAGGGTGTAGAAAGGGAATTGCAACACGGTAATGCATTCCTGGAGGGCATTCATTCTGGTCAGGCTGCCCTTCACCGAACCCTGCAATCTCTGGCCTCAGCACTGATGGCAGCCATTGTCCCTGTGTCTAGCCTCCCCCCTCCAACTTCCTCCACCCAGACCCAGTCCCCTGTACCCCAGCCTATCCCAAGCACACCATCAGACAAGCATGCACACACATCAAAACACAAAAGTAGCTCAGGCAAATATAAGCACCACACAACCCACAGGCACTCACACAAGCATCACCCACATACAGACACAGCAACATCCACTGCCTCCACTGTGTCCCCCTCCTCGTCGTCTCCCTCCTCCCTCCCAGTGTCATCTACACTCTCACCTGCATGCACTACATCTACAGGCACTAGGACTTGCAAGACAACACCCAGCACCACACCCCGCTCACCTGCACTCACCACCCCCACTACCATTTACTCGTCCCCTGTGTCCACTCCCAGTGTGTCTGTGACGCCCCCTCCCAAAGTACACAAACGCGGGCACCCACACACCCAACATCCATCCACCTCACGACAGCCTCCAGTACCTGCACCTGCACCCAAATCACCTAAAGTTACACCTCCTACAACCACCTCCTCTTCCTCCACTTCCATGACCCCTTCCAGCTACCCGTCCCAGTGTTCGTCAGAAACTCTCCCTCAGCAACGTTGAGCTCTTTCCCACCACCCCCACCCCTCCAATTCATAGTTCCCGTAGTAGCACCTCAGCCAAAAAAAGTCCAGTACCTGTGATGCGTGTTAAAGGTGTGTGAAGTGCACCGGCCACCAGGGCAGCCAGTGTGACACGGAGCCAAAGCACTGCCAGTCCACCCCCTGTATAGCACCTTAAGTTGGAAAGTGGCCGACGGGAGCGGGTGAAGACTCCTGCCGGCAAAACAGCTCACAAGGGTCCCGGGGGGAGTGCCGAGTCAGCTGTGACTCCTCCCAAGGTGGTGAAGGGGCAGAAGAAGTCTCCAAAGTCTGGGAAGAGCAGCACGGCGGAGAAGGCCGCCATCCTCCCCGCAGGCCGGGACGCCACCGCCAGCACTGTCGTCACTGGTCCGGAGACCACCGCCAGAGTCAGTGCCCTGGAGGGCAGCAGTATCGTCATTGGTCCGGAGACCACCGCCAGAGTCAGTGCCCTGGAGGGCAGCAGTATCGTCACTGGTCCGGAGACCACCGCCAGCGTCAGTGACCTGGAGGGCCCCGGCAGCCACAGCCCCGCTGGGCACTGAGGGACCGTAATGCCACACACCGCTGAACAGGGCAAAGCACCGCTGAACAGGTCAGAGACAGCAAAGGCAAGCACCGCTGAACAGGGCAAGGACCGCCATGGTGAAGACCGCTGAACAGGGCAAAGCACCACTGAACAGGGCAAAGACCACCATGGTGAAGACCGCTGAACAGGGCAAAGCACCGCTGAACAGGGCAAAGACCGCCATGGTGAAGACCGCTGAACAGGGCAAAGCACCACTGAACAGGGCAAAGACCGCCATGGCAAAGCACAGCTGAACAGGTCAGAGACAGCAAAGGCAAGCAACGCTGAACAGGGCAAAGACCGCCATGGCAAAGCACCACTGAACAGGTCAGAGACAGCAAAGGCAAGCACTGCTGAACAGGGCAAGGACCGCCATGGTGAAGACCGCTGAACAGGGCAAAGCACTGCTGAACAGGGCAAAGACCGCCATGGTGAAGACCGCTGAACAGGGCAAGGCACTGCTGAACAGGGCAAAGACCGCCATGGTGAAGACTGCTGAACAGGGCAAAGCACCACTGAACAGGGCAAAGACCACCATGGTGAAGACCGCTGAACAGGGCAAAGCACCGCTGAACAGGGCAAAGACCGCCATGGTGAAGACCGCTGAACAGGGCAAAGCACCGCTGAACAGGGCAAAGACCGCCGTGGCAAAGCACAGCTGAACAGGTCAGAGACAGCAAAGGCAAGCAACGCTGAACAGGGCAAAGACCGCCATGGCAAAGCACCGCTGAACAGGTCAGAGACAGCAAAGGCAAGCACTGCTGAACAGGGCAAGGACCACCATGGTGAAGACCGCTGAACAGGGCAAAGCACTGCTGAACAGGGCAAAGAACGCCATGGTGAAGGCGCTGAACAGGGCAAAGCACCGCTCAACAGGGCAAAGACTGCCATGGTGAAGACCGCTGAACAGGGCAAAGCACCGCCAAATCAAGTAT
Organism: Pleurodeles waltl; assembly: GCF_031143425.1. Taxonomy (NCBI): domain Eukaryota; kingdom Metazoa; phylum Chordata; class Amphibia; order Caudata; family Salamandridae; genus Pleurodeles; species Pleurodeles waltl. The sequence goes on from NC_090448.1 coordinate 848,816,396, forward strand.
CGTTAGCCCATGTGCAGCTGGACAATGACGGAACTGGGACCGTCACGGGGAGCGTGATGCACTCTGGGCACCATTCCCCTGCCAGAACCAGTGGAGACCTGCATCCACTCTGCTCTGTCCTTCACAGGATGAAGCACTCTGGGCACCAGTCCCCCTCCAGAACCAGTGGAGTCCTGCATCCACTCTGTCTGTCCTTCACAGGATGAAGCACTCTGGGCACCAGTCCCCCTCCAGAACCAGTGGAGACCTGCATCCACTCTGTCTGTCCTTCACAGGATGAAGCACTCTGGGTACCAGTCCCCCTCCAGAACCAGTGGAGAGCTGCATCCACTTGAGAGACTGTGGCTTTGCACTCCCCAGGATGGTACAGTGGGCAACCCACCCACTGTAGAGACTTGAGAGACTGTGTCTTTGCACTCCCCAGGATTGATCAGTGGGCAACCCACCCACTGTAGAGACTTGAGAGACTGTGGCTTTGCACTCCCCAGGATGGTGCTGTGGGCAAGCCACCCACTGTAGAGACTTGACAGACTGTGGCTTTGCACTCACCAGGATGGTACAGTGGGCAACCCACCCACTGTAGAGACTTGACAAACTGTGGCTTTGCACTCCCCAGGATGGTACAATGGGCAACCCACCCACTGTAGAGACTTGAGAGACTGTGGCTTTGCACTCCCCAGGATTGATCAGTGGGCAACCCACCCACTGTAGAGACTTGAGAGACTGTGGCTTTGCACTCCCCAGGATGGTACAGTGGGCAACCCATCCACTGTAGAGACTTGAGAGACTGTGGCTTTGCACTCCCCAAGATACATCAATTGGCATGGAGCCCCTTCGTGGATCTGGCGTGGTGCTGTCATCCGGCTGAGGTGCCCCCCCTTCCCCTTCCCCCTGAGGTGCCTGTTGTAGTTCTATCTGATGCCCCTGCAGTGTTCTCTCTGTTTGTGGACAGGTATCTAGTGTGGGCCTCGCCCATGCATTTTGGGCCCAGTGGTCCAGGGACATTGAAATGTGCATACCTGTACTACTAATCGTGATGTATATATTTGGAATGTGTATATATTGATGTATATATGTTCTTACTGATTTTTGATACATTACAATGTTTGAACTCATTTCCTTTTGTCTTAGCATTCTTCCAGTGGGGTTGGGGGTTGTTACTGTGATGTTCGGAAATGCATTGGTGTGTGTGTTGTAGTGGGTGAGGGTCGTCGTGGGGGTGGGGTGTTGCGTGTGTGTCCCCCTGACTTTTGCCTCCCCCCTCCCCTATGTCGTAGGTGCAGTACTCACCATTGTCTTCGGCGTCTACGTTGCTGGTGATCGTAGAGGAGCAGGAAGACAAGCGCAGGGAGTATTTGTAGTTCGGGCTCCATGGTGGCCTCCTTTCTCGTGGAGTGTGTTGAGGTGAGCGTTTTCCCATTGCAAGAGCTGTTTCCGCTGTGTTTTTATCCACGGTGAATCCACCCTGGAAAAGGTGGCGGATTGGCAGGTTGTGATACTGTGGGCGGTACTTTGTCTTCTGCCTGTCTGTTGGCGGTGACCGCCGCGCTGCTTGTCTGTACCGCCGTGGCGGTCGGAGTGTTAAAGTGGCTGTCTATGTTAACGGTTTCCGCCACGATCATAATTCCCTTTTTTTGTCCGCCGGCCTGTTTGCGGTATTACCGCAGCTTTAACACCGTCTGCCAGGGTTGTAATGACCACCAGAATGGTTACGTAAGAAAGTTACCACTTTCTAAAATTGGTATTTTGAAACAGACAATCTAAACACCAACTCTACCAAAAGATATAGGCCCTCATTATGAACATGGCAGTAAACACCGTTGCCCACTGTGACGACAGTGAACAGATGACCACCATTTGCAGTGAACAGAAACCTGCCGTATAATGATGTCAAAAACAGAAACCGCTAAACATTCTGCTACCTCCTGCCACCTCCAGGGCCCTTGATGACGGAAAGGCTGCACACCCCACCCCGCCACCGCCAAACAGACAAATCCCCGCCCTCCAAATAATGATGCACAAATCACTGCGTCGGACAGTGGATGTCAACCGACCATCGGCGGTACAGACCGCCACAGCCAGCTAGTGGCGCCAACAGCAATAAATGCACACATTGGCAAGTTTGAAACCCACACACCTGACACACATCCACAACACTATAAAACACTTACACACACACACCACAAACCTTTGCATTGCCAAGAGTACAACTGAGAAGGACAACACAACACAAAATGCAACATCACACAAGTCACACACCCAACCACGCACTAGCACCCTCACCGATGTCCACACAACACACCACCCACAACACACACCATTGCACCCCCTAAGCACCCACACCTCACAGATAAGGAGCTAAGAACAATGGTGGACTAAATACTCAAGGTCAATCCACAAATCTTCAAGGCACAGGTCCAGCACAAACCCATCGCCAGGAAGATGGAGTTATGGCAGACAATTGTGAATAAGGTCAGAGCAGTGAGAAACCATCCACGCAAGAGGGACGACATCCAGAAGAGATGGAACGACCTGTGCGGCAAGGTGAGGTCGATGGCATTGAGGCACAACATTGCAGTCCATAAGATTGAGGGAGCACCCCCACCTACACCCTCCAACTACACTGACTGGGAGAAAAAGGTACTGGCCATCCTGCACCCTGAGGGCCTCACTGGACTCACTGGAGGAATGGACAGGTAAGTCATCTACAATTACCCCATATCCACCACACCTATAATGCATGCACCACCCCACCCTTCAAACTCCCACCAGAACCACTACCCCACCCAGGTCACAATTACTACATCCAGTCACCATGTATGCCCACAAACCCACTAACAGGCCCATATCCTTCCCCCTGTGCACAGCCCCCTACCCCTGCAAGGAACCACAATAGCACCACATCACCCACAATGCACCTCCACATCCCAAGCAAAGTGCAATGGCAACCCCACAATAGGTCCCTGCATGGCTCATCAGGGGAATAGACTGCACAAAATAGGGTAGAGCTGTGCATCCTTATTTGAATTAGTACATGTAACATACATGTCCATTCCCCCCACATGCACCACCACCAATGCCACCTGGCCGGAAATGCCAAGGAGTGCCAGTGCCCCACATGGAGACAGAAGCCCCACTCAGGACACTGTAGAGGTAAGTGTGGACAGTGAAAAATACCCTGGACCATCACACAGTCCTGACCAAATGACCCCACACCAGTGTCTCTAGGCCGCAGACTGGTGGAACACAAGTACAGAGGCCAGAGTCTTCACCTACTAACAAGCAGGATGGCCATGGCCCCAATACAAGTGGGACTGACAGACCTGTGCAGGGGACACAGGCACAGGGGGCTAGGCCCAGTGTGAGGGTATCAGTGGCCCGGGGGGAGATCAAAGGATGGATGCTGCAGCCCAGGAGGTGATCTCTGAGGTCCTAGGAGCATACCACCATACACAAGACAGAATGGGACAGATCCTGGCCACCCTGGAACAGAGTCAAAGGTTGCAGCTAGCCCAACAGAGACCATGGAGGAGAGGAAACAACTGAATGCCACCATGGCCACTATACCAGGGGTGCTGCAGCACCACTACCTAACCCAGCCTGAGACCCCCACAAACCAGGAAGCACCTACCACTGCCCAGTACACAGACCAGTCATCAACATCAGCAGCAGCAACTATACTGGTAGCACAGGCAAAGGACATACAGGAGACCAGCACTCCTACCCATGCAGCCCAGCACCAGACACTCAAACAGTCCCTCAGACCCAAATAAGGCACAGGAACACCTGCCAAGATCAAGGCCCCCACTAAGAAGTGACTCTGACATGGACTGTCTCCCAAGTGTGCCACTGTGCCACCACCCTCACCTGCCAATAGCAACATAACAACTTGCAAGGGACAGATGGACCTATACCCACTGCCACCAATCACTGAGCCCATGCACCTAGTATGGACATCCACCATTATCCCACTCCCTATCTCTGTAAAGCGCACCAATGAATTTATGACAACAAATAAAACACATGTACACCAATTTGTATGTCCCCTGTCATAATGATGAATGAATGGTAAATGTGAATGCATTTGCCAGTACATTCCATAATCAGACCTTTCTTGTAGGAATGGCACCCCAAGTACAACATTGTGTGGAGTAAACAGAAATGTACACCATGTTTGTCTCCTTGGCACATGCCACCTTATTCTTCAGGTAACTGTGTCAATGACTACAGATCCTACATCCCCATAGTGAATAAGTCAGACAGACATTATGCATTGCAGACTTCAGTACCTCATAGTCACTGGAAGTATAGTAGGTTCAGCTGGTTCCTGGAGTATACATCTTCCCCCTCATCATCCTCACCATCACTCTCATTCCCCTCTCAGAGGAAGCAGGTCTGGATATACTGCACCCTCCTCCTCCTCCAGTAGCGGGATAGCTTTCCTCACAGCCACGTTGTGCAGCATTCAGCAGGCCACCACTATTCTACACACCTTTTCAGGGAAAACAGGGAACACCCAGAGAGATGGAAGCAACGGAATCTAGCCTTAAGGAGGCCTCATTGTAATTTCTCTCTGCATCTGTCCTGGGATTTCTCACAGGTGTCAGGAGCCATTGCTTGTTGGGCTATCCAGAATCACCTGAAAAAGTGTTTGAAACAAACTGCCATTACTTGCAGACAGCCTGGCTGTCAGTTATGTACAGATCCAGTGTCATACACACTCTCCTATGAGCCATCCTCTGTCCCCATGTAGTTGACCCATCATGTGTGGTACACTGCTGTTTCTCAGGACAAATGAATCATGAACTGATCCTGGAAACATGGCATTCACATGTGATATGTACTGGTCTGCAGTGCACACCAATTGTATGTTCATTCAGTGGAAGTTCTTCCTGTTTCTGTACACCTGTTCATTTAGTCTTGGAGGCATGAGAGCTATGTGAGTGCCATCAATGGCACCTATCACATGGGGAATGCTAGCAAAGACATAAAAGTCAGACTTGATGGCAGGAACTTCAGCCCTTTGGGGAAACTTTACATATGTCTGCAGGTGTACTACAAATGTATCCAGGAGATTGGACAGGATGAGGCTAAACATTGGCTGTGAGAACCCTGCACCTATGCCCGCTGTCACCTGAAATGAGCCAAGAAATGGAGCACAGAGAGCACTTGCTCTTCAGTAGGGATGGCATGCTGATTCCGATTAGCAGGTCTCAGTACTGGATCCAGTAATGCACATAGTTCATGGATTGTTGTACGATTGAGTCTGTAGTCGACAATGATGTGATGTTCCACCATGGTATCCAAATCAACAAGAGGTCTGTACACAGATGGGGCCCTCCCTCGCCACATGGGTCTGTACCTAGATGGTACATAGGGCTTGAATGGGGCCCATGACCAGGAAATATCTGCATAGTGCTAGCAAAATGGCAGCCTCTTGCCATCCAGATATGTAGGGGTAGAAGTGACCTCATTCAGCTGGCATTTGTTGTTATGGCGTAAGGTGGTGTTCACCACCGTCCACCCATTCAATGGTTAACATGGTTGTCAATGGGGAGCCTAGGCCTATCATGATTGCCGCCGGTGGTGACAATGCACACCGCCACGGAGCGTACGCCATGTCGTCACCCCAAGTTCACTTGATTGCCGGATCCCGTGCATGGAAGTACTCCACTGAGTGTGCTTTTGTGTCCTGACTCTGGTTACTTAAATGGGACATGTCACAGGGGAAAGGGCTCTGGCTTTCACCGCGAAGGAGCTGGAGAAGCTGGTAGACGGGGTCCCACCCCTGTATACCAAGTTATATGGGCGACCAGAAGTGCAGGTGAGTAGGCGGATGAAGTGCAAGGATGTATGTGATGGTGGCAGTTGCCTGTATGCATGTGTGGTCGGTATGTTCCTGCACAGGTGTAGATTGTGTGGCAAGTACCGTGAGTGAGGTGGAGAAATGATCCTGGGAAGTGTCCGTCCCATAGGAGACGTATAGTCAGCGGTATCACATGGCCATTTCCTGAACCGTGTTTTTATTTTCTGTGTGTCCTATACAGGGCAATGCCCATCAGAAGGGGGCACTCTGGCAGGCCATCGCCAGGGAGATGTATACCCTGGTGGTCTACAACCAGTGGAGCACCCACTGCAGGAAGCGGTGGGAGAACCTGCGGCACTGGGCCATGAAGACCTGCGAGGCCAAGATAGGGAAGTCCTCCCAATGAGGAAGGGGTGGCCGTCGGGCCCTGAACCCCTAATGTGCCGCATTCTGGCGGTGGCATATCCAGATTTGGATGGGCGCTTAAAGGCTGCACAGCAGCCACAAGGGGGTGAGCATCAACACCATTTCATGCCTCTGTGATGGATGTGTTTGGGTGCTGTAGTATGTATGCCCTCTCGTGCCAGGTACTCTGACAGATGTCTGGCAGCAGTCCTGCCCCCATGGGCACTGAGATGATTAGGGGCAGGTCTGCAGTTCATCAGGTCCTTGTGTCATGTGGGAGATGAGTTGTATGCTAAGGTTGTGGCCACTAGTCAGGGGCATAGGCATGACTGTAGTTGTAGGTGCTGCATGTGGGTGTGTAAGCTGGGTGGGAGCGTGTGTGCACCAAATTTGTACATCCATTCAGGTATTTACATATATCTCTCATGTTTTGTCTCTCCACCCCTGTACTCTTGTGTTGTCTGTGTACATCAGCATCATCTGGCGAGGGAGCAGTAGCACCGGTAAGTGGGGATGCAGTGGCCCACGGTTCCAAGGAGGCAGAGTCTACCGATGCCAAGGGGACCAGTGGGTTGGAGGGCAAGGGGGTACCACAAGGGAGGCTACCACCACTGGCGGTAGTGACTCTGATACCTCCTCCGATGGGACCTCCCTGGTGGTGGCGGACCCTAATGGGCCCCCCCTTCTGTGTCATCTTCTGCCACCCCATACCATCACTGCCCTCCCAGTTGCTCCCCACCCAATTGCCCGTGCCCTCTCACCCAGAAGGATGGGGTCTCCTTCACCCCAGGCAGCTCTTCCCCTGCCCCAGTCAGCCCTGTTGCCCTCATGGAGGAGACCATTGACCTCCTGAGGACCATCTCTGTAGGGCAGATAACCATCGTGAATACCATCCAGGGGCTAGCATCCCATATGCAGCAATGCATACCTGGAAGGCATTCACGGTGCCTTTCTGGCCTGCAGAGATCTTTTCAGGCTCTGGTCTCCTCTTTGATGGCAGCCAGTGTCCCTGGTCTCTCCGCCCCCCCTCCAACCACCTCTGCACCTTCCAGCACCCAACTCTCTTCACCCATCCCAAGCACACGTTCAGACAGCCATGCACACACCTCAATACACAGGAAACCCACACAGAAACACAAGCACCACACTTCCCACCACAGGCATACACAAAGCCAACATACAAAAGCACACACAACAACATACACTCTCCCCAGTGTGTCCACTTCTCCTGCCTCCCTGTCTGTCACCTCAAAATGCACACCCACAAGCACTGCACCATCAGTCACTGCTGCTGGCCCCATTCTTGCAGTCACAACAACATCAGGCATCCAGTCATGCACCCCAGACACCAGACCTGCACTCACCACAACGACATTGACTGACACATGCATAACACTCACCAGCGCTTCAAACACCCAGACAACATCCATGTACACTGGCATTCAGTCTTGTCCCACTGTGTCCACCCCTCTCCTCCCAAAACACTAAAACGTGCCCAGACACCGACCCAACACACATCTACCACACCTCAGCATACTGTACTGACACCTACATCCACGTCCAGTACACCTACACCAGTTACAAGCACTCCCTCTACCTCCACTCCCACACGTTACTCAATGTCCAACCCAACTGCCCCGAATTTTTTTTTCCTGTCCCGTGTTGACCTGTTCGAACCCACTGGCCCACTCCGTCTCGTCCCTAAATGTGCCCACCTCCTTTCCCTGTCCACTCCTTCCACGTCGAAGTCTGCCCCAGTCCGCCCTTCCCACTCCTGTGCCCCTTTCCCAGTGAGCAAGAAGCCCCTTGCTGGCCCAGGTCCATCTGCCACCCCCCATTCCAAGCCCGCTCCCCCACCTTCCAAGAACAAACCCAAGCCCCCTCAACCTCTCAAACGTAAGCCCAAGCCCCCCACTCCCAGACATAAGTCCCCACCCCGCCAGCCCCTGTTCCCTGAGGTGCCTGGCTGCCCCATTGATGTCCCTTTATGGTGGAGTACCATGTGCACATGTGGGAGTCAAGTTCGGGCCATTTGAGCCCTTCAGCCTGTTTCACATGGACTGGCCAATGGCCTTATTTGACATTACATTTTTCAATATTTATTAAAGTTTGAGTGCCCAGTGTTGCTTTTGGCACAATCTGGAGACGTGCATCATCGTTTCATTGTGGGGGTGTGGTGTGCACCTGTGTGTACTTTGGGCAGGTTGTGTTGGCCTTGTGTCGGGTAAGTACCTCTTGTTCTGGTGTGTATGGCTTGTGATAGTGTGAGGGGTTGGGGGGGCGTTGCAAGGTGAGTTGGGTGGTTAGGTGTGTAACTGTGCCCTTTACTCCCTTGTTTAGTAGGTTGCGGTACTTACCGTCATCGTCTTACCGTGTCAAGGAGCAGCACTGGCATGATTTCCAACTCTCGATCCATGTCTGCTTCGCCATGTTGTGTGTGCCTACGGTGAGTGATTCCTTTTATATTGTTCTTTGCCACCAGGCTTTGCGTGGTGATGGTTCACGCCCCGGAACTGATTTATTTAGCAGTTTTGACTGCCAGCCTGTTGGCGGTAGTTACCCCCACCGCCGGCAGTGTGGTCTTTCCCACCATGTTCATAATGACCACCATAGTTTTTAAATTGTGAGCTCAGGGACTCCAAACTCCATATCTCTATCTGCTTCCAATGGGAAACTGTACTTGAAAGATAATTAAAGGCAGTCCCCATGTTAGCCTATGAGAGAGATAGGCCTTGCAATAGTAAAAAATTAATTTGGCAGTATTTCTCTATCAAGACATGTAAAACACACCAGTACATGTCCTAAACTTTAAATACACTATGCCTTGCCTATGGGGAACCTAGGGCCTACCTTAGGGGTGACGTACATGTAGTAAAAGGGAAGGTTTAGGCCTCGCAAGTGGGTACACTTGCCAAGTCGAACTGGCAGTGCAAAACTGCAGACACATCAGTGGCAGGTCTGAGACATGTTTACAGGGCTACTCATGTGGGTGGCACAATCACTGTTGCAGGCCCACAAGTAGAATTTGATTTACAGGCTCTGGGCACCTCTAAATTATCAAAAATATTACTCTGGCCATTTTGTTGGTTCACAATGTTAGAAAAATCAGGTAGTCAGGCAAACCAAAATCTGTGCATTATGGAGAGGCAGAGCTATAGTCTATGATGATGATGACTCCGAATCAATTAAGTGCAATGAAGGGGTGGAATAAAAATGGTCAAGGAAAAACAGAAAAAAGATTATGCAGATACAACAGGAATTAAACAAAAATTGTATAGGAGAATTGGAAAAAGGAGACAACATAAAAAAAATAAAAAAGTAAACAAGGCAAAATGTAGAGTTGTATAAGAGTGAGCAGAGGTAAACATTAGGGTAATAAGAATATTAAATGATTAGACTAGGATGAGCAGAGCCCTCAGCATTGGTGCTGGTGGTCGGCGCATCTCCAGCTCCTACTGGACCTGTTACTGTGGTGCTCGTCTTCTTGCCCTTGGGTGCTGATGTAAGAAATAAAGAAGATGAAAAAAATAGATTAGTGGTACTGATAATCTCCACAAAATTATTATATAGCAGGCAAACACAGTGACATTGTAATTAAATCAGATCACCTATAATACTATTATGATCTGCTGTCATTGAGTTAGTTATACTCCTAAAATCCCTATTCCAAATTTCCTTAACAAAAATTACATTTGGAACTTATGTATTTCAATGAATGATCTTTGATTCTATTCTCATTTCTCAACCTCGTTGATGGACGAACTCAGACTTCCTTTTTAGCAATGCATAGATGCCTACAAGTACTACACATCACTGTGAAATTGCTTGGGACTTCACAAGCTACAAATAGAAAATGCTAACTCACTGATATTACTAATTCACTATGGTAACAGGAGGGTAGAGAAGTCTGCATTGCAATGGCTTCTTAAATCATCAGCCATAGCGAGTGCCTAGTAGTACGATGATATAGAACTGAGCACCGGCCCACCACTAACTGGATCTCATAATAAATAATATTTTTAACATAAACTAAATGTACCTAACCTCTGAGTGTGAGCAGCATGCTATTCAGAAAAATAACTTAGCATTGTAGAACACAAACACATTAATATAGTCAATACTCACCAAGTTGCAGAATATCCTTGCTTAGCAGGTCCTGCGCGCGGCCGATGATCTCCGTCCTGTGGTGTGTCAGCAGCTAAGTGATGTGCTGGACCTGGGTGGTGCCCCAAGCACACCTGCACTCCCTATCCCAATAAAACTAATACCTCTATAGGAGGTTAACCGTTCTGAGGCCTGCCACCCGCAGCCAGCATGGAGGGGAGGTAGTGCTACACATACAACACTGCTGCCAACTCCTCTGCACCCCTTTGCGGCACCATTGCCCACAAGGTAGGCGGATGCTTCTCGGTGTCCGGGGGGCCTGGCACTGCCTCTCTTCTGTACGACAGCGCCACCCTTCTCTGCTATGGTGCTGGGTGGTGGGGTGAACAAGACGCCGCTCAATCTGCCCAGGCTTAGTAAGTTTACATTTGTGAATGAAGCCCCAATGTTCTTCTGCAACAAAAATAAAATAACAGCCATTCTGAAAGCAAGGGATCCTTCATTACAGCTATAATTTATTTTTAGGAAACAAAATGAATTAAGGCAAAAAATAAGTGCCTGGTCCTGGTTGCCCTAAAATGAAGCCCCATAGGGAGCAATGGAAAAGAGGAGCAAGAGGTGTTGGCAGAAGGGAGAAATAAAGAACAAGACACACAGGAGGCTATCAATGGAGACAGAAAGCAGGGTCAGAGAGGTCTATAGTTCTGAAGCAATCTTTCATGGATTTCAATGCACTTAAAGCGGCAAGATATGCCCTATGAGTCAATAGTATCAGGTGAGTGATCAATGCTCCTATGTGCATTGTAGTAAGTGCACAGATGAATACAATTGGCTGTTTATGTGGATAATCTGATAAATGTAAGTTAAGAAACAACCTTGCTAGTCTAGATGCATAGCATCACACTCAGGGTTGTAGTATTAGGAGGGGTAATCCCTCACGCTGGGACCTTTTTGATGTTTGGGGCAAGTTGTACTTAAAAGGTCATAACTTTTTTTTTTACACAAAAGAACTCCAGTACAAATTTGTCTCCTTTTTGCACAAGGTGAGAGTCTGAAGGTACCAGACTGGCTGGATTCTCCTGGACGAACTGAAGAAAATAGCCAAAATGTAGCAATTTTTTTATTGGGAAATGTGTTTGTATTCTAAGACAGGAATGAAAATGGTTTGCTGTGCTAAGATTACCCACCTGTCAGACTTCAGGAACAGACACAGCTGTAAAAAACTCTTTTCAATTTTGTAACTGGAAGTAAAAATTTCCTATTTTTGTCATTTCTACCTTTTTGCAGTTTGTGGAGGGGACAGGTGGGAAAGTGACAGGTGAACCCTGAAATCTATGCATTTCTAAAAAGTAGATACAATTCAGAATAAAGCGAAGGGCAATATGTGTAGATTGCTAAAGGGTTTCCTTAAGAAACTCATAGTTGTAATAAAAAACTAATAAAAATAAGTAGGAGAAAATAGAAATGTGACAATGTTTATCCCTGTATTTTTCCTCATGGCTGATTTACAAAGGTTATGTACCCTTTCGTCTGACAGCCCTTTCAGGTAATTAGGAAATATAGGCTCTCATTTTGACATTGGCAGTAAATCCCCCTTACTGCCGCGGTGATGGCTGCCAACACACTGTCGCCGAGGCAAACATCCGTTCATGACACACACACACAAAACCGACAGAATACTGCCACAAGCACATATCCGCCAGTCCAAAGGTAAGTAGTAAAGTGTCAAAAGGAACACCCATACAGTCATGCAACAAAACAACGCCCTCCACATTATGACCCACAATCCCACCACGGCAGACATTCAATGGTGGTAAACCATTGGCGGTACACACCGGAGCAGTCAGAATGGCCACCTAAACACAAAACAAAACAACATTGGGCAATTCCAAAAACACACACCTGACACTGATACACACACCACACCCACCCACCCACATCACTATAAAACAGACACCCACGTTACCCACAACCCTTTATGAACACGAAATATAGACAAGAGACAGCCACGCAAGTCACAGCAACAACTACACACACCACTAACACCCAGCCATCTGTCACGCACCCCACCACACCATACAACACCCACTGCACAACACACACCATACAACACCCATGTCCCCAAAAAGGCACTCCTGTTTCACAGATGAGGAGTTGCGGGTCATGGTGGAGGAAATAGTCAGGGTAGAGCCACATCTTTTTGGAGCACAGGTACAGCAAATATCCATTGCACGGAAGATGGAGCTATGGCAGAGAATCGTGGACAGGGTGAACGCAGTGGGACAGCATCCAAGAACAAGGGACAACATCGGGAAAAGGTGGAACGACCTAGGGGGGAAGGTATGTTCCATGGCAGCAAGGCATCAGGTCGCTATCCAGAGGACTGATTGGTGGACCCCCACTTCCTCAGCCACAGCTGAAAGCATGGGAGTAGCAAGTCTTGGCAATACTGCATCCTGAGGGACTCACTGGAGTTGCCAGAGGACTGGACACTGATGAGTCAATATTTATTACCTATCATGCCACCACCATCCTGCACCCTGACACCCATCATTTGACTCCATCCCACACAGTGCACTTACACAATTGACTAACCCCAATGCCAAGCCCTGAATACCTTACCCACTGCATGTACATCCCTCCCAGCCCTGCATGTACATCTACCACCAATGCATGCACAGCATGGAGAACTAACAATCCCACAATACATCACCATACACAAACAAAGGTGGCAGGGCAACAACACCTCTAGAGGGTAAGCAAGGGATGTAGAATATGTCATAGACATGTAGCATAATGCATCACTTACATCCCCACAGGTTCCCCCCCAATCTCAGCAGCCAATCTTTCTGGCCCATCAGGGACCACTGGTCAGTCGGCCACCCCAGCCCACTCCCTGTCCACCACAGAGCCTCTCCTCTCAGTATCCAACACCACAGCACCCACCCAGCGTCCCCAGGACACGTCAATCAAAAGTGTGCGCACCTGTACGGGAACCCCAGTCCACACCTCACCGCAAAGGGTCATGGGGTTAGTGGCAGTGGGCACATCTTTCAGGGGACACAAGCACCGGGGGGCAGGGACAATCAGAGGACACCTGTGTGCCAGGGGGAGGACAGGCCCAGGGAACAAACTGTCCAGGAGCGACTCACTAATGTCCGAGGGGCTTGCCAACAATCCCAGGACAAGTTGGATCGGGTTCTTAAGATCATTCAGGAGAACCAGCGGCTGCAGAAGGTACACCATCAGGACATTAGGAATGATTTGCAGGCCCTCAACACCACCATGGTCTCCATAGCAGTGGTGCTGGCTGATATGGCCAACATCATCAGGAAATATACAGCACACCAGTGGGCCCCTTCCACTAGCCAGTCAACTGAACACCCCTCCACATCTGCTGCAGCTACTGGACAGGAGGCCCTGCCACAGGACCCACAGGCCACCATCATCCATCCCCCTGCAGAAGGTGAACTACCCCGCAAATGCTCCCTGAGACCCAGACAGATGCCAGAGACACTTGCCAAGACCAAGACCACCGCCAGGAAATGATACCCTCCTAAATGTCCCCCTTGTGTTCCACTCTGTCACCTTGTCCACTTTAAACTGCCAATGATCACCTTCCTATGGCACCTTGGACACTGGAGCTGTGCTACAAACAGACTGGACCACTACCCTGGGCTTTTCTCTACCATCACCCCATTCCATTACACTATTCCTTCTATATATTTTACTACAATAAACACTCTGGAACACAACTTGAGTGATAGTGCTTTATATGATGTAAATGTGCAAATATGTTAACAGTTTCATCTTGTGCAACTGACCTGAACTTTGTGATAGCGTACAAATAATGACCTGTCACTGTCTGTAGTCAACACATCAGTACACAGTTGTAATAACACCAACATCTGCAAAATGAGATGACATAGGTGACATTCAGTTGAGATTCAAAGGAAGTGACTGCCATCCTGCTACAGCCACACTGAAAACATAAATAATCAGAGGAATGGTCAGTTCCACTGTCTTACCTGTGTGTCAATGGAAGTACTGCCGTATTACTGATATTCTGTTGTCCACATACTCATCCTCTGCCTCCTCATCCTCGCTGTCATCAGGGTCCATTGCTGCCACAGGAGCATTTCCAACCTCCTCCTCCTGCAGATTAGGGACATGTCGTCTGAGGGCCAGGTTGTGCAACATGCAGCATACTACAACTATCTGGCCGACCTTCTCAGGGGAGTAGCACAGGGATCCACCTGTCAGATGGAGGCATCTAAACCGGGCCTTCAGGAGGCCGAAGGTACATTCTATAATTCGCCTGGTTTGCCCATGTGCATCATTATACAGATTATCAGCCCCTGTCCTGGCATTCCTCACAGGGGTCAGGAACCATGACAGGTTTGGGTAGCCAGAGTCACCTGTAAGAATTGAGGGACAAACATTAGCCTTACACAATGGTATCGGGGATGACTCCTGAAGGCATACACTGACATGCATTGGGTAGGGACTCAGGCTCACCTATTAGCCACACCCTGTGCCTCTGTAGTTGTGCCATCAAATTTGGGCTGCTGATATTCGTCATAACGAAGGCGTCATGCATTTCAATCAATCAATCAAACACATTTCTTAAGCACACCACTCACCCGGTAGAGTCTCAAGGCGCTGAGGGGGGTTACTGCTTGAAAAGCCATGTTTTGAGGTGCTTTCTGAAGGTTAGGAGGTCCTGGGTCTTGCGTAGGTTGGTGAGGAGGGAGTTCCAGGTTTTGGCGGCGAAGTGGGAGAAGGATCTGCTGCCGGAGGTGGTGCGTTGGGTGCGGGTGACTGTAGCGAGGGTGAGGTCGGCGGAGCAGAGCTGTCTAGTTGGTTTGTGGAAGTTGATTAGTCCGTGGAGGCAGGCCGGTCTGGTGTCGTGGAGGGCTGTGTGAGCGTGGACAAGGATTTTGAAAATGACCCTTTTGTTGATGGGCAACCAGTGTTGGGATCTGAGGTGGGCGGAGATGTGTTTGTGGCGAGGGAGGTTGAGGATGAGACGTGCGGCTGCGTTCTGGATGCGCTGGAGTTTTCTCTGAAGCGTGGCTGTGTTCCCTGCATAGAGGGCGTTGCCATAGTCCAGTCTGCTGCTTATGAGGGCATGGGTGACCATTCTTCTTCTTGTTTCTAATGGAATCCATTTAAAAGTCTTGCGTAGAATGCAAAGGGTGTTGAAGCAGGATGATGATATGACATTGATTTGCTGAGTCATGGAGAGAGATGAGTCCAGTATGATGCCGAGATTGCGTGAGTGGGTGGTGGGTGTTGGGGGTGGTGCAAGGGTGGTGGGCCACCAAGAGTCATTCTATGCTGTCTTGTTGGGACCGAAGATGATGACTTTGTTTTTTTCTGAGTTCAATTTGAGCTGGATTGCTGTCATCTAGTTAGCGATGGCGAGGAGTCCGGCGTGTAGGTTATTCTTGGTGGTAGATGGGTTCCTCGTGAGGGAGATGATAAGCTGCATGTCATCAGCATATGAAATTATGGTGAGGCCATGGGGGCGGATAATGTTGGTGAGTGGAGCCATGTAGATATTGAAAAGGGTGGTGCTGAGGGAGGATCCTTGGGGACCTCACAGATGGTCTTGGTGGCTGTAGACCGGAAAGGAGCGAGGCAAACTCTTTGGGTTCTTTCGGAGAGGAAGGAGGTGAGCCAGTCCAGGGCTTTGTGGTGAATTCCGGCGTTGAAGAGGCGTGTGCGAAGTGTTTGGTGGCATAAGGTGGCGAAAGCTGCGGAGAGGTCAAGGAAGATGAGAGCGACGGTTTCTCTCTTGTCCAATCTGGTCCTGAAGTCGTCTGTACAGGTGATGAGGGCGGTCTTGGTGCTGTGGTTTTTGACGAATCCAGACTAGGAGACGTTGAGTATGTTGTTGTCTTCTAGGAAGCGAGACCCCTGAGTTGGTCGGGCCCACTCACCCAGGAGGGTGGACATCTCCTTCCCCCCAGGCACCTCAGGCCCTGACCCAGTGAGCTCTGCTGCCCTCAGTGAGGAGGCTATTGACATGCTGAGATCCATCTCTGTAGGGCAGTCAACCATAGGGAATGCCATCCAGGAGCTGGCATCCCAAATGCAGCAATGCAATGCCCACCTGGAGGGCATCCACGTGTGTTGGTGGCCCTACAGAGATCATTTCTGGCTCTGGCCTCCTCTCTGATGGCAGCCAGTGTCCCTGTTCCTACCGTCCCCCCTTCAACTACCACTTCCCAGTCCCTTTCTCCTCAACCCCAACCCATCCCATGCACACATACAGACAAGCATGCACACAAAACATCACACAAGTGTAGCACAGTCAAACACAGGCAGCACACTTCAGGCCACAAACACTGACACAAACAACAGACAGTTGCACACACAACCACCTCCACTGCCTCCACTGTCTCCCCCTCCTTCTCTGCCTCCTCCCTCATAGTCACATCTGCAATCACACCTGCATGCACTGCATCCACAGCCACCAACACCATCACCACATCAAGCAGCACACACATCTCACTTGCAGACACCTCCACAACATCCATCCACATGTCCCCTTTGTCCTCTCCCACCTTGGCTGCCCCCCCAAGAGACACAAATGCATGTACTCAGATTCACAACAGCCATCCACCTCACAAACGCACACTGTCCATGCACCTGCACCCAAGTCCAACAGATGTACACCTCCTGCAACCACTCCCTCAACCTCCACTCCCATCCCTCCTCCCACATCATGCCCCAATGTCCATAAAAAACTTTTCCTTGCCCATCTTGACCTCTTCTCTCCCCCTCCTGCCAGTAAGCGCAGGGTCCCAATGACCCAGCATAGCACCTCAGCCAAACAGTCTGCCTCTGCTCCCATCAAATCATCAGCTGCTGGCACAAAGGGGCCCGTGAGTGTGATGGCTGCCACTCCTACTGACAGAACACCTTTGCCTCAGAAAGGGAGGACTAGGGTTGTAAAAACCAAGAGACAGGAGATGGGGACAGTGGAAGGCACCTCTTAGTCCTGGAGGCAAGGACACAAGTAACATGGCAAAGGCCAAGGGGAGCCATCACAGGAGGGAACACATGGATCCCCGTCCACCACCAAAGAGTGCCAAGGATCCCAGTCCACCACCAAAGAAAAGGAAGGATCCCCCTCCACCACTAAAGAAAGGAAAGGTTCCCACTCTACCACCAAGATAAGGGAAGGTTCCCAATCCACCACCAATTAAAGGCAGGAGACCCCTCCACCAGACGAGGGGAAGGAGCCCTCACCTCCAGCAAAGGCAGCCAGGGCTACACCTCCACCAGCAGAGGGCAAGGAGCCCTCACCTCCAGCAGAGGCAGCCAGGGTTATACCTCCACCAGCAGAGGACAAGGAACCCTCACCTCTAGGAGAGGCAGCCAGAGTTACACCTCCACCAGCTAAGGGCAAGGAGCCCTCACCTCCAGCAGAGGGCATGTAGCCCACCCTCCAGAAACTGTTGGGCAAGGAGCCCCTTCCAGAACCAGTGGGCATGTTCCCCTCACTTTAGAGACAGTGGCCTTGGTCTCCCACCGGGGACAATTGGGCAAGGGGTCACCTCCAGAATCAGTTGGCATGTTCCCCACCTCAGAGACTGTGGCCTTGGGCTCCCTCCCGGAGACAACTGGGCACAGAGCTCCATCCAGAAACAGTGTGCATGTTCCCTACTTCAGCTGAGGTAATCCCCCACATCCCTTCCCCCTGAGGTGCCTGCCCATTTCCAACATGATGCCCCTGAACAGTGGATTCCGGATTGTGTCAGGAGTCAAGTTGGTCCTTGGATTGTGCACTGTGGCCATGTGGCCCTTTTGTACCTTGGACTGGCCATTGGCCCATTCTGGACATTGACGCCTGCATTTGGTTTTGATTTCACATTATGGTGGCATCAAATTACAGTGTTCGTTCATTCTGATTGTGGTCCTTGTTTTTAACGTAGGTCCTGTGATATTCGTTTTACTCTGCAGCTTGTTCTGTGTATGGTGTGTGTGTGAATAGTGTGTGTTGTGTGTGTGTTACTGTCCTTTTCCTCCCTCCCTCCCTTGTGTGCTAAGTGGCTGTACTCACCGTTTTCATCTTCGTCGGCATTGGTATTCCAGGAGGGCCATGGCATGGTAGAGCATTGGGAAGACTTTAAGTTCCAGTTCCATGGCGGCGGCAGAATCCTCTGTGTCCCGGAAGGTGAGTCTTTCTGTACTGTGTTTCTACCAGGCTTTTGATGGCATTGGTACCGCCCCAGAAATCCTGGCAGTTTGCTATGTCACCTATGTACCTTGGCTTCCGCCTGGTTGTTGATGGCTACCGCCGTGGTCAGTGGTGTTAACGCGTTAGCGGTTGGTGTGGTACATTGGCTGTCTATTGGAGGGATCACTGCCATGGTCATAAATTGGCGGTATTTACCACCAGCCTGTTGGCAGTATTACCACCACTTTAACAGTCACTGCCAATGTCATAAGGACCACCATAATGTTTGTTGGTTGTCCAAAACCAGAGCCATCAACTGAGCTGAAACTTATCATAATTGTTCACTGTGTACTGACCAAAAACAAATCATATGATAAATGTTAATTAAAAAAAATAAATGTAAAGGAAACATGTATTTTACAAATGTGCCCAAGATAATGAGTTTGGGAATAGTGGTTATTTGTACAACTCTGAATGTTGGGGTATCTATAATATCATGTGATCAGAGGGCAAAATGTGTTCTTTCTTGTAGTCTGGCTTACCCCCTAGATTAGCCCTAAAAATTCACTCTTTCAGCCGATGTCAGTAGCTGCATCCAGCTGGCAACAAGGGAAAGCTACTAACCACAGACCATTCTGAAAACTAGACACCCAAGGGAGTCCATGGTGAAGTGATTTTCACCGACTGCACTCCGCTTTCTCAATCAGAATGCCCTATAATTTTCAGACTTTGGTTAAGATCACAGATATTTTGTGGGAGAGAGTTTCAGAATGTAGAGGGATCCACACCTAAAATAAAGTAATCCATATGTCAGGCAGGATCTACAGCTCGCGACATGAAACACCCCAAAAAGCAATAAGGAAAAATCAAGCTCTTTCCCTTCAAATTCACTCATTCTGGTGATGCGGGTACCAGTGGTTTGGGGGCTTGTGCTCAACATGGACCTGGGAAACCTATGAACCTCAGACATTTCTAAATACTGGAACTCAAGGAGAATAGAAGGTGGTGTGTCTTGCAGTGATCCCATTATGTTTTCTCACCAACAATGCCCTGCAAATGTTAAACTTTAAAATTATAACCATTCCACACATTTCTGTTAGTGAAAGGTGTGGAATGTGTGGGGGTCAACAAAATTCTTACTCGTCAGTGCTTTCACCCTTCTCTCAATATGAACTGTACCTTACTTGTGCAGCTGGGTATATTGCTTACGATAGGAAACATAGAAACATCTCAATTTCTTTCCTTTCAAATGCACTCAGTTTGGCAATTTAGTAGCTGCAATGTTTGGGGATGGGCTTAGATGACACCTATTGAAACCTACCAAGCCTAGAACTTTCAATAACTAAACACCAGTGAAGTTCAACGGGAGGCAAGTTGTATTGATCCCACCATGTTTTCTTATCCAGAATGCCTGCAAAACTCAAATTTTGGTTAAAAATATTTTTTCCTCAACTTACTATGAGAGAAAGTACCAGAACCTGTGTGGCTTTACATAATTCCCATCAATTAGTGTTCCCACACTTCTCACCATTAAAATGGTACCCAATTTCTGTTGATGGAGTTAATGCCCTTGACATGAAAAGCCCTAAAATGCAGTGGACAAATATCAAGGTTTTTCCTTTCAAAATGACTTTCTGCCAATGGGGGTGGCTGTGGTATATGGGCCCAGGATCAACCGGTATCTAGAGAACTATGCCAAATTCTGACTATCAAAGATAGGCAGATCTGCCACCAAATGTGGCAGAAATAGTCATCAATAATGTGCCCATGGAGAGTGACCCTTGCCCAACGGGATGCTCCCCCAAAACACACACACACACACAACAATCCCTGGTACCTAAGTGGTTTCTGCCTCCCTTGAGGCATGTGGGTTAACAGAAATGGGGAACAACCCTTGCCCAAGGGGCCACCCCCCAAAACAAAACACACACACACACTCAACAATCCCTGGTGCCTAAGTGGTTTCTGCCCACCCTTGAGGGCAGATGAGCCTAATAAAAATAGGCTGATCTGCCCGCAAGGGGGTCAAAAATTACAAACAGTGATGTGCTCCCATGTGGAGTGACCCTTGCCTAACGGGCCTTCACCCCCAAACTAAAAACACACACAATAAGCCCTGGTGGCTCAGTGATTTCTGCCCCTCTTAGGGGCTGATGGGCCCAATACAAATAGGCAGATCTGCTCCCAAGGGGGGCAGAAATGTGGCTCCAGGGGGGGTGACCCTTGCCCAAGGGGGCGCCCCCAAACAAAACACATGCACACAACAATCCCTGGAGCCTAAATGGTTTCTGCCCCACCTGGGGGCAGATGGGCCTATTAAAAATAGGCCCATCTGCCCCCGAGGGCACATTACTGCTGACCATTTTTGCCCCCCTTGCGGGCAGATCAGCTTATTTGTATTAGGCTCATTTGCCCCAAGGGGGACAGAAACTACTTAGGCACCAGGGATTGCTGTGTGTGTTTTGTTTGGGGGTGCAGCCCTTTGGGCAAGGGTCACTCCCCAAAGGGGGAAATTACTGATGTCTACTTCTGCCTCCCTTGGGGGCAGATCGGCCTATTTTTAATGGGCCGATCTGCCCCTGAGAAAGGGTCTAACAAATTATGACCCCATGGGGAGTGACCCTTGCCTAAAGGGACTCTCCCTATGCATAAAATAATAATTTTTAAAAATCTCTGGTCTCTAGTGGTTTCTGTCCTCCTTGGGGGCAGATGTGCCTTATAAAAGTAGGCTGATCTGCCCCCAAGGGGGGAAGAAATGTCCCACAGTAATGTGTCCCCATAAGAAGTGACCCTTGCTCAAGGGGCGTCTTCCAAACAAAACACACACACAGCAGTCCTTAGTGCTTAAGTGGTTTCTGCACCACTTTGGGGCAGATGGGCCTATTAAAATATAGGCTGATCTGCCCCTAAGGGGGGCTGAAATGGCCTAACAAATTATGACCCCATGGGGAGTGACCCTTGCCTAAGGGGCCGCTCCCCATCTATAAAATAATAATTAATTAAAATCCCTTGTGTCTAGTGGTTTCTGCCCCCTTGGGAGCAGGTGGGCCTAATAAAATTATGACGATCTGCCCCCAAAGAGGGGAGGAAATAGCCTGAAGTATAATGCCCCCATGGAGAGTGACCCTTGCCTAAGGTGCTGCCCCCCTTATGTAAAATAAACCTTGGAGGCAGATCGGCCTAAAAATATGGCAGAAGAGGGCATAAACAGCCTAAGCATATGGCCCCCAAAGGGGAGAGACCCTAACCCAAAGGGTACCCCCATCACCAAAATAACTTCATAAATTAAATTCCTGTTCGCTAATGGTTTCTGCCTCACTTGGGAGCAGCTCAGCATACAAAATGGCCTGTCTGCCCCCCAAGGGGAGCAAAATTGGCCGGCATAATGCTCCCCAAGGGGTCACTCCCAAACATAATCACAAATTTAAAAAAACAATCCCTGGTGTCTAATGGGCATTCCTGCTGAACGCAATGTGCATTGTGCAGTAGGAAAGCTCAAAGTGACATTGAAGGGAAAACCTGTCCTTTCCTTTGATGCCTCTCTGACCTCCCCCTTCCTGAGGAGAAACAAATCTGTTTCTCCCAGGGATGCTGTAGAAGCATAGCTTCCAGCATGTTGGGGCGACCTCTGATGGCTTCAGCGTGCAGTGCGCACTGACACTTTCAGATGTCACGAGGGGTCGGGATGGCAGCGGAAGCACAGGGGTCAGTGAGTCAGTGCCAGATTGTAATGGCAGGCAAGCAACCGTTACATCCTCGGCACAGAAGGGGTTAAGAATGTAGAAAAAAATTGATTTTCAGGTCAAGAATGAAGCATAATTGGCCTTTAATTCTCCTTGTATCAAAATTCTGCCTTTTTACTGGTTCTGGGTGAAACTGGAACTAACCTGTGAATCTCAAGTAATTACATTTAAGTGAAATAACCAAGATTATGCCATTACGCCACATTGCATAATGTAACACAAAATGCACAGTTTGGATAATTGTTTAACATGTGCAGCATTTCAGGGAGATTTTTTACCTGAGTAGTCCGTTCAGGTAATTTTTGGCCACAAACTACAAATCTGAACCTGGATGTCAGTGTTTTGAATGTGAGCAGCAGTTCCTTTACTGAGGGCACTGAAACAAACTTTTCAGATAGATTGTTTCTCACCATTTTTTTTCCATCTTGGGTGGTTCCTCCTTTGGATGCATGAACATTTGGATCAGTTTTAGATTGAGTCTTTTTTAATGAAGTTAGAAAGTCTGTGATGACTCTATTTATGAACTTCCCTTCAGTAATGATTCTTAGTCGCTAGTAGCGGGTATTATTTTGATCTGGAAATCCATATCAAGACAGGGTGTCAGCTTTGACATGTTTTACCTAGGCTGATATTGAATAACAAATCTATATTCATAGTTGCATCCAATGTAATTTTGTAGCTTTATTGGATAGATTAAAAAAATTGTCAGTTTGTGTGGTCTGTCAGAATGGAAAGATTGTGATGGGCACCAAGAGAGTGACAGCACTCTTTAAAGGCTTTTTTAGCAGCCAGGAGTTCTCGGTCTGCTTCTGAGTAGTTGTCACGGTTTTCAATGGGCTTACCGTCGAAGTTGAGAAGAGTTGGGGAACGACCCCGGTTCCGGCAGGTTCTTCTCTGGCCGAGGTAGGGGCGACCCCTTCCGGTAGCCACGGTGCTGTTTGACAATAGCAAGCCACTACAGTCCGTGCCCTCCAGAAGGAGTCCCAGAGGAAAAACCCCAGTAGGGTAAAAAACCTCCAACAGGAACTCCCTGAAACAAAAGGAGGACACCCAGGCGTTAGAGTTGAAGATCCGGAGTACAGGAAGACTGGAAACGAAGACAGGTCAGGAAATACTGGATTCACAGGAAGAAACCAGTCGGAGCGTGACTACCACCAAGGAGTGTTGCAACGCAATGAACAAGCAGCTGAATTCCCCTTATATACCTCTAGACAGGAAGTAGGAAACAGGAAGTAGAAACACCACCATCTTGGATTGGGGAAAAGAGTATAATAGTGAATCAGGTACATGCGTCCAAACAAAGAAAAACAATGCATGCTGGGAAGAGAGGAAGCGGGCAGCATGCTGGGAAAGGAAAAGGCAGGCATAAAAACACCACCATGTGCAAGGGTTCGGCTTTTGCCTGGAGACATTGGTAAGTGGTGAGCAGATGATTAATTCATTGGTACAGGAAGACTTGATGTAAAGCGCACTAAATGCGCTATGCGCGGTGAGGCCTGAAGCCCACTCGGGGTCTCAAGCCCTGCCGCGTCTGCCTTTGCGGCAGAACTTAAAGAAAGAGGTGCGGCGAGTGCCTCGACCCCTGACCAGGCCTCTTGAACTTCCCGTGGCTTGCGCGCAAGCCGCGGCTTCTCCCGCGGTCTGTGCGCCAGCCGCAGCCTCTCCCGAGGCTCGCACACAGACCGCGGCATGAAGGGAATGCCGCGCTGCGGCGACCCGAGCCAGCGGCCGCGGCCTCCGTAGGAGCCGCGGCGGCCGCGGCGTGACAGTAGTTGTTTTTTCTGGAAGCTACTGGAAATAGCTGGCCTGAATTTAAACCTTGCTGAGATTAGATTCCACCTAGTAGGAACCAAAATAATACATTATTCTTTCTTAAGGCTAACAAACACACCCTAATTGAGAAGCATGCTCTGATTTTTTTTTTTTTATAAATGAAGGAATCATCAATTACACAGACATCAATGAACATCACACAGGTCTTTGTTGATAAAGAATGGAGGGATGCAAAAGCATTGCAAAGTCTGAAAGGCATGGATTGTTCTTCATAGAGACCAAGGGGCATATTTATACTCCGTTTGTGCCGAATGTGCGTCAAAAATTTTGACGCACACTCAGTGCAAACGTTGCCCCATATTTAAACCCTGTCCCCGAGCCCGCGCAAGGGAAAAATCCGCAATGTGCGCCATTTTCTGGATGTGGCAACCCGCCCTGCGTTAATGATATGCAGGGTAGGCGTTCCCGTCCAAAAAACGACTCACACAGCCGTGCGCCGTATTTATGCTTTTGGGCAAAAATTACTCTCGGCCGGGAGCCGGAGCAAAAAAATTACGCAAAGCCTGATTTGCGTCAAAATTTAACGCCTGGGTCAGGGCAGGCGTTAAAATGGGGCAAACACACCTGTATTTAATCAGAACACACAGAACAAACAACAGAGCAGCAGAGCAGCAACAGGGAGACATGGAGGTGATTCTTATTCAGCGTGCACGTCGACGCAGAGCCCTGCAGCAACAACAGCAGCTACAACAACAACAGCAGGGACCCCAAAGGCAGCGCAGAAGGCAGGAGAGGATATTCCGCCCAAGAACAACCCTGCATGGCCTCAGGGAACACGACATCATACAGAGGTACCGGTTGAACTGGCAGGCCATTCAGCAGCTGCTGAGAAATATTGAACAGCAGTTGGCCCCCACTTTGGTGACACCCCACACCATACCAACAGAAACAAAGCTGCTTACCGTACTTCACCTCCTGGCAAGTGGCTCCTTTCAGACAACTGGTGCCCTGGTTGGTGGAATATCACAACCATCATTCTCCGCATTCCTGCCAAAAGTACTGGATGCCATAATTCGCCTGACACCCCTCCACATCTGCTTCCCTAACACACTGCAGAAGCAGCAGGAAACAAAACATGGGGTTCTACGCCATCAGTGGCTTCCCACACGTCCTTGGTGCAATCGACTGCACACATGTACGCCTTGTGCCACCTGCTGCAACAGAACACCTCTACCGCAACAGGAAGCACACACATTCAATCAATGTGCAGGCCATAGTCGATCACCAAGGATTGATCAGCAACATTGTGGCAAAATATCCTGGGAGTGTACATGACGCATTCATCTTCCGTCACTCTACCATCAACCAACACTTTCAGGATGGACGGTATGGCAATGGACTACTTGTTGGTAAGTACAAAAATCCAACTTATATACACACTGCACAGCAACCCTCTAGGACACACAACACATACACCACAATAGCAACACCTAGCCAGGAACACACTGAGGTCCTGACATCACTAGCCATGTTTCTGAAGTCACCATTGAACCTGTCACACATTGGAATTTACTCTACAGCTTAATGTGAAGGCATTAATGAGTGTGGTTGCCTAAATGTCACCTTGCAATTTGTAAGTGTTACAATAACCTGTACATGAATACATTGCATAAGTCTTAAGGTATGGGATGTCCAGGGTACTTTCATATGAACGTGTCAACTACACTTTCATGTTTTAATTCTGCATGGAACTATCATCTCACCCCCAGTGAAGACACACAGACACCTGTATCACAAGTCACAATGCTAGGGAGGGCACACTGTACTGAAAATCCAAATACATACTGCTAACAAACAGTTAGCTAACAAACACTTGCTCAGCCAAGGAAAAAAACTCAATGCAAAAGTTTTCTCCTACAAGTATATGTAGTCACATTAGTACACAAAAGAGTCACAGACAACACAAGACAACTACTGCCATCAAATGTCTGTACAAGCGTGCCTCCTACATCTACATGATCCCATTCTGTGTTTCTCTTTCAGCTGATCAGGGGTATGGCATCCAGCCTTGGCTAATGACACCATTTGGGAACCCGACTACTGCTGCCGAGCGGGCATACAACGACGCCCATAAGAGGTCACGCAGCATTGTTGAGCGGACCTTTGGGATCCTAAAGTCAAGGTTCCGCTGCCTTGACATCACTGGCGGTAGCCTACTATATTCCCCAGAGATGGTCTGTAGGATCATACTCACTTGTGCCATATTGCACAATATTTGTGTAAAAAGGAACATTCCCCTCCTTGAACCAGACCCAGACATGCCTGAAGACGACGAAGAGGAGGATGCTGGCCTGCAACAGGAGGGGGAACAACCAAACACGGCTGCTGGAGTGCGTAGGCGCCAACAGCTTGTAAATAATTTATTTTCTTAATTTCTTATATCAACACTTATTGCACAATTGTAAATAAACACAGATAACAAACACCACATCATGGTTTGGCCTATTCATTTCTGCCCACCTTTAGTTTGAAATTGCTGAAGAAGAATGTCGTCTCATTGAGCAATAATGACATCACACTCATCACACAAAAAATATACACCACAAATGTCTGCACAGAGGCTATGATGTTTCATGATACATTACCATCCACAGAGGCCAACAGGAGTACAAATGTGGCAATGACACATGCCTGATCCAGACACCTGAGACATTCTCTCACTCAGCACAAAAATGTAGCTCATTTGAAAGTCTCATTACACGTGTTCAGTGACAGGGTGGGACCATCCATGTGTACGTGACCATGTCCTCAATGGCTTCTCTCAATTTTTGCTACAAACAATGACCAATTGGAACAAGAATAGCTGCCACTAACTCATGAGGAGACCTTGAAGTTACAGTGACAACATACACACAGACAGTTGATAGTGGATCTACATTCGCCCACACATATAAACATATGTCATCCAATCAACCAAATATTTTCAAGCAGCCGATCACAGTAGTGTCCCAGTTCGAACCTAGCAGGAAGAATGTAACATGCCACTAAACCAGGTAATGCATAAAGGGCCACATACATCAACAACCTATTTGTCATCAGCACATGAGGAACGCCGAGAGTTCGAAAAAAAAATCAGTGCAAAATGGTATGTCAGATTGCTCCAAATAATCAATAGGGCAAACTTCAAATGGGCAAATGGGATTATTGAATGGCTAACAGTGATTCATACCCTATGGCCTTCCATGAGCCTGCTGCTGCAGGTTTAGCATAACAGAATAAATGAAAGCCATGGATGAATTAGCAAATCTGGAAGGGCAAACCCTAGGGTGCTGGGGGCCTAAGTCCACCTCTACCGCCCCCCAAATATACAATAATTATGTACATGTGAAGTAAACACATGCATAAGGCGCATGTGTGGCCTACATGTCAAAAGTAAAACACATATAAGATACACAAAATCATTATTAGGACATGGTTAGCCCCATAAAAATTGTAAGTGACAATTGCACTACCTGTTTGGACTATAGATAAATGCATTACCGTGATAAATGTGGACACATTTTTTAGAAGGAATACATCCTAGTATCCCATTCATCATTTCAAAATAGCCATCAGCAATTACCCAAAATATGTGTACAAATATGGTTATTAACCATTTTGAGCAATCATTGATA
Source organism: Pleurodeles waltl (assembly GCF_031143425.1). Taxonomy (NCBI): domain Eukaryota; kingdom Metazoa; phylum Chordata; class Amphibia; order Caudata; family Salamandridae; genus Pleurodeles; species Pleurodeles waltl. The sequence goes on from NC_090448.1 coordinate 848,844,092, forward strand.
TTACAGTGTGAATGCCTTCTATACATCCAATAAGGGACATGTGTCATAGCTAAACACAAATGTGTATCACATAGCACCGTTTGGTCGTGACAAAATTCCTTTCACAACTTGAAAAAATTAAGACATTTTTGTCAAAATGCGTCATATTTCCACGCATACAGCATGGGCGTCATATTTGTTTGACGTACAGGAGTGCACAGAATGCAGAGTCAAAAATTTTCCTATTAAAAATAATAGATGAATAAGCTGCATTACATGTCCATCATATTTTCTATGATGCGTCATATTTCCATGCATACAGCATGGGCGTCATACTTTTTTGACGTACAGGAGTGCACAGAATGCAGAGTCAAAAATGTTCCTATTAAAAATAATAGATTAATAAGCTGCATTACATGTCCACCATATTTTCTATGATGCGTCATATTTCCACGCATACAGCATAGGCGTCATAATTTTTTGACGTACAGGAGTGCACAGAATGCAGAGTCAAAACATTTCCTATTAAAAATAATAGATTAATAAGCTGCATTACATGTCCACCATATTTTCTATGATGCGTCATATTTCCACGCATACATCATGGGCGTCATCATTTTTTGACGTACAGGAGTGCACAGAATGCAGAGTCAAATATCATATTCATATTTGGTTCTCATATTTGCCAGCAATTTACATTTCTACTCTAGAACTGTAAACTCAGCCTCACACAAATGTAAGGGAACAATGAAGAAAATAGTTTTGACTCTGCATTATGTGCACTGTTATGCGTCAAAAAATATGACGCACAATCTGTATGCGTGAAAATATGACGCATAACGGAAAAATAAAAACGGCGGCCATTTTATGCAGGAAGTGATGTAATAGGATATCCTGTTTACAGAATCTGTACTGTGAGTTTACTTTCACTTTCACTTTGCAGTCTCAGAGTATTCTAGACTGTGTGGCTGTGTGACAAGTGTTGTCCTGTGTTTTACTGCTTTTGGGTCCTGTGTTCCTTGTCTATTGTGCTTTTGTGATCATAGTCTTGTTGTCTAATATTGTCTTAGTCTGTTTTGTATACTTTTGGCAAATCCAGTGTTTCTTTTTTTTGTCTGTGGGAGTCTGTTCTGGGTAGTTTAAATTTGGGGTTAGTTGGGCTATTTTTCTTAAGTTTTCTTTTTCCTTCACTACTCTACCTTTCCCCATTTCCCCCTTTTACTTTTTGTTTTAATTTTTTCACCTTGCTAATAGTTAAGATGTCAGGTAGGCCACGGCTTTCCAGGATGGGTGAGGAGGAATTTGGGGGATTAATTTGGCTTGTTTGCCATTTCCTCCCACTCATGCTGGAGGCTGGGGGCCGTGTGATACAGGGATATCACACGGAGGCACGCAAAGTCCGGTGGGGGAAGGTGCGCCATCACTTGGTCCGGATCTACGGTAGCATGAGGAATGACCATCAACTCAAGCACAGCTGGGCTGATCTGATATCCAGGGAGCAGGATCTGCTGGACCACCTGGGAATCAGGATTGGTGGCCATGTTGGTGAGTACAAATCATTTACATGTGAATAATTGATAGCTGTGTGGGGACATGTGATGATTGTTACCCAATCTGCTAGATTAGTAGCTGACTGTGTGTAATGCTAGGGAAACCTAATGTGTATTTGTTGCACAATGTGTAGGAAGACCAATGCTAGCAGTCAGATGGCTCATGTTTTCAACACATACCGGATGCCTGTAGCTGTATGTAATGTAGTGTTGCCTTTGTGTCAGACAAGCGACACGTTAATGCCTCTATTTGAACTCTACAGGTCATAATTGCCAGTGAAAAAAGGGATGTTGAAACATCATACCTACAAATGTAGACGCCATAGCTAGACAGAAATTTCTAAAACCATGATGATGCTATAAATGAATGGTGCCTTCACGTCACATGGAGTTAGCTATGTTGTCCACACATATGTCACATGTGTGTCTGGTTGGTGTGTGTTGAAAATGACCACCTAGCCTGTTTGAGTTTGAGGGGTCATGCAGTCCTCAAGTAAACAGCTTTTGGATGTCTCTCTGGGATGCACATGAAGAGATGAATGCAACCCGATATTGATGGGGCATACTAATGGAGGTGTATCTTTGACACCACATGACTGTCCTGGCCACTGCATGTGTGTAGTAGGGTGTGTAACTGTAGCAGGAGACTCATCCAATGTAAATGTTGATTAAGAATTCTTCCATGCAGTATGAGCATGTGTGAAAGTGTATCATTACGCATGTCATATTCACACAGTGTCATTGTAACTGCAATTGTTTGTCAGTGCACGGAGTCTGAGTATATTCTTCCTTCCATGCTTTACAGGTGGACCTGCACCGTACACCGTGGGAGAGGTGGCTCATTTTGAGGACCCTGACACCTACAGTGAGTGTGGCCTGAGTGCTATTTTTATTGTTTGCTAGTGATGCATGATGGACTACTGTGTGTTCAACAGAATTCAAGGTTTGATGCGCTGCCCGTTCATTGGTATTGTTGCATTAGTGGGATTTCAAATATCACTTCAGTTTCTGTAGACCAATGCTTAGCCATCTCTCAGATTTAGGGGCTGTAGGTCATTCCAGTTGGCCCGCTATGGGGAGTGGGATGAGTCATGTGGAATACACTGGTTAATGTAAGAGTTGCTCTGGGACTTGGCTTGGACTGAGTCTGCATATCAGACTGACATTCTCCCAGATAGCTTCTGCAAAAGGCTTGTATTAAATATGCAGCTTCCGAGTTGAGGATGGACTGAGTATACTGTAGGTTGGATCTTCCGGGGCCATGTACTTCCACAAGTTGAACTAGAAGTGTGTGGGACTAGAGTGCAATGGCCTAGGTGTTCATTCGACTCATGATCATGGGTGTTCTTGCTCCTCTGTGTGTGTGGTAAAATATGCCTCACTGGTAGTATGTGATGTTGACCTGAGTCAGTGCATTTTGACATGTGTGGACCTTGGATAGGACAATGTTTGGCTGACTCCAAAGTGTTGCTAGCCCTTCATTGGTGTTGTGTGTGGAGGCAAATACTTGTTGAGCTTTCTATACACTCCTGGGTGTGCATTGAATCTGGGATTGTTGGTTGTTCTTCCCACCCCACCCTCAAAGACTGCCATGTGATTGGGAATAGGGTACCTAGGACTGTAGCAACCAGTATGTTACACATACTTGTGACCTTTTGCAACTTAGTTTAGAACCTAGTGTACACATTCGGTTAGGGCACATGGGTTCAATATTTGCAAACAACAATTTACAAATGGCATTGAGTGAGGGTTGTGATAGTTATCACATAGAGTGACATATGTAGTGAAGTCAGTATGCGGAAGAGGTTCAGCCATAATGTCAGCTGCATTAGCCATTATTTGGATGAGAAGTTTAGGCTGATGTCACCCATCATGTAGAGACATGGATATGCTAGGTGTGAGATGGCCTTTTGTATGCAGGCTTCACATGTACTTCCTCTGAGACTTTCAATGAACTATGTTGTGACAATTGCTGTAACAAATACAGTACAAGTAATGTGCAAATGACCCATTGTGCAATTCCACCCAATGCATTTCCTATGGTAAATAGTTGCCATTTCTCTTCACAGCTGCAAACATGAGTGCCGCAGAGAGACACCAGTTTGAAAGGCGTGCCATGCGATACCGACACATCCTGCAGGTGCAGTCGGGGTACAGGAGGATGGCCCGCAAATACCAAGCAGATCGGGCCTCCGGGGCATAGTGGGCATCACCACAGGGTGGCCCTACATTGCCCACAACAGCCACCACCACCACATCCACCAGGTCTCCCCAAGTGGCCCCAGCAACGGCGGGGACAGTTGACCCTGCCTCGTCAGCAAGACCTGGACCCAGCCATTTTCAACACCCAGGACAGTCCAGTGGGCATACAACTACTGCCACACCGTCCACCTCGGCCAGCACACAGACTGCAGCAGCCCCTCCTGTAGACCCAGCCGCATTCCTGGCATTAAGCCGTAAAGTGGACAAAGTTTTTTCTAAGGTGGACAAGCTAAGCCAGGATGTGGCATATATTAAGAAAAGGGTTCGGTCCATCAGGCGGACCCTACGGAGGGCCAACCTCTAGAACTTTTGCCATATTTAACTTTTACCCCTCCCCTCTCTCCTCTTTCCTATTTTGTACTGATAGTTGGGTTTTGGGGATTAGTGTTAGGTTAGTATAGATTGTTAGCTTAGTTAGTGTTAGGGAGGAGGGTGGGGTGTCCTTATTCTTTCTATTTTTCTTTTTTGGGTGGGTGGGTGGGGGTCAATGTTGGGATTCGTGTTTGTTTAAAAAAAAGAAATATATTACAAAATATATAAAAAATCACCAAAAAAATATATGATTGTTTAGGATAGTATAGTATGTGTGTAGGTTAGTATGTGTTGTCCTGCATGTGTCCTGTCTCATAATGGTGGGTGGGGGGTTGATGTTTAGATCGTTTCGTTATATGTGTAGAGTAAGTTTAGCTTAGGTTAGTTAGGGACAGTTGTGGGTTAGTAGTAGTCAGGTTAGATTAGTGTAGGTATGACTTTTCCCTTAGTTGCCTCTTGTGTGAATAAATAGGAATAAACATATAGTTAACCCTTTGCATGATGCGTTAAGTGCTACTTTATCATGGCCTTGACATCAGTGTAGGTGAATGTTTTTCTATGACATTAGTGTCCTATGCTACCCACCACAGAAAATGGAGGTTTAACATGCCAGCTACCCGTGTGCTAACTTGGTAAGTATCCACCATTTGGGAGACCCACCATTGGTAGTTTACATCGATCACCAAGGATTTGTGTTGATGAGTAGGTATTCTACATCACAAAGTGTGCTTCCAGACTTGTTATTGTGGGTAATTGAATAGGTCGGACTGCAGTGTGATGTTCAGGGAGATCTTTGTAGATGAGGTGTTGTTAACACTCTTGTCTTGTTGCCTTCATTGCTGACCTAGAACATGTGTGTAATGATTCAGCATGACTTTCCTTCATGGAAGTATACTCAGAAAGGGTGATTGATGCAGTGTTTTCTTTTTTCTTTGCTTAGATTTTGCTGCATAATTGCATGTTTTAGTATTGCATGGTGCCTACATTTATCAGCCACCATTAGTTGACTTGAATTGCTATAGATGGAGCATTATTCTGTCCAACACAGCATGATTGTGTGTGGTTTGTCCCTTCATCCGTTAATCTCCTCAGGATGGTAAGGCTATGATGCAATCCTGGCCACTGCACAGATGTATCAGACTACATGATGTCAGGACAGTTGTATTGACAAGCTACATGGTTGCCACACAGGCACTTTTGAGTTATCTACTGCACAGTTGATGTGTCAAATAACACAGAGACATATTAGGTGTGCAAGTGCTATTTATTGATAGGTGCTGTAGTGCAAAATGTCCATTGTCCATGTTTGCTGAGTCCGTTCTGGTGCATTCTTACATGGTGATCCTACAGAAGGGGTGTGGATGATGCTCCTGACATGCTGGGTGATGTCACAGACAGTGCAGAGGGACAGGATTTGGCAAATAGTAGGAGAGAGACATTCACTGGCAATGGTGACAAGTCATACAGTGGTTAGCAGAACAGTCATTGAGTGTAGTTGTAGTGAGGCTGGCATTTGACAAAACGTAGGACCTTGGTCAAAGTAGGCCATGGTGCAGGGACTAGTGCTTGCGGGTACTCTTCCGTGAGAATGTGATCTGTTCCATGTCTTCTTCTTCTGATGTGTGTGTTGCCTGGTTTGTCCTTGTTGTTGTTGGTTGTGAAGGGGCAACACACACCTCAGTGTTAGAAGACGTGGAGTCAGACATCCCGGGGGCTGCTCCCTGTGAAGTTCTTAAGGGCAGTACTGCTGCAAGGAGGGCCTGCTGTTTTTTGACAATAGCAGCCACATCACGATGGTAGGCAGCCAGGTCGGCCCTGAGGGGTTCAATGTTGCATTCGTGCACACGTTGACTGGATTGCAGTTGTAGGTGTTGTGTCAACTGGATGACAGCTGTGCTGATTTCCTTCTGTGTTTTAGCAAGTTCCTGCAAGAGAGATGTTAGGGCTTGCATTGCAGCTGCCTGATCTGCAAATGACGTCATGCACGAACACCCCCCCTCAAGGCTGGCTGCCATGTTTTGCATTCCCACCCGCACCTCCTTGGCCAGCTCCCGCTGTACACCAACTACAGTTCTTTCAAAGCTGGTGCCAGTGTCGTCAGAGTCCTCAGCTGTGTTGGAGCTGGCAGGTCTTACAATTGGGGTGGTGGTGGGTCTTCTGGGATGGCTGCTTGTTCTCAGCTCCTCCTTGTGACTGAACGTGGGGTCTGGAGGGTTTCAAGGACCTTTTGGATGGTCTCCTGGGAAATGTTTATGGGCTCGTCATCCATGTCATCAGGGAAATCAGGGACAGGCATATCGGCAGGAGATCCATGTTCCTCTGCAATGAAACAGGGTACAATTAGTGTGTCTGTGTTGTGACAATTTTGCTGTAACATGCAAGCTTTTTGATGAGTTTACAATGTGCTCTGGTTTGGTATTGGTATCTGCTGTCCTTCATATGAGCATTGTTATAGGCCTATGGCCCACCTGTGTGTCACATGTATGATATATAGTTATCAGACTTGTCTGCCTAATTGCCTCTAGGTGTTGCTTTGTACCAATTAGGGAATTGCCATCTTTTTGTCCTACTCGTCCCTCCGTGTATATCTATTCTTATGGAGAGACATTTTGTCGCGTGGGCTCTCATTATCCTAAATGAGACGACTGGATTTCTAGGCAGCAGGATCGATAACGGTGTGGGGGCCTGAGTCTGACCCACTTGTAAAGAACTCTGTCACCCTAAATCTTTTTTATGGCTCTGGCTAACTAGCAGTGCCTCATGTCTCCCACGGGGAAGAAATGATTAGGCAGCCGAGCGCATGACATTTTTGGCACTTCTCAGGGAAGTGGTGGTCACTCAGATCCAAAACAACTCTCTCATTTCCAGTATGATCTCATATACAAATGACAAAGACAGTATGAGTTTTATATGATGATTTCATTAAACAACTGTATTTTAGATAATAAGGCGTGAGCCGCAATAACCAGAACAATACAACATAGTAGAATTGAAATAGTCACCAGGAGAGTAAAACTTAAGAACAAAGCTATCATAGTGCCTAACAGTTTCTACTCTCCCTCTGCTTGTTCTATTTAGAGCACAGCATGTTCAGCTTCTAGCTTGCCTTTCCGAATCACTGGGGAGACATCAGCCCTCATACCTGAGCAAAGGCCTGTGATCTGGTTCAGCATCTGCAACAAGGCAGGCAGCGTCTAGTTGTGCTTCTCTGTTCAGAAACTCCCTCTTGTGTGTATTGGGACAAGGAAGTGATTTTATAACTAACATGTCATTGTGATCACAAAATGTCCCTACGCAGGAATGCGACATCTAAACTCCTACCATGTCTATCGGCAATGTACCAGACTGTATCCTTGACTGAAGCACAGAGTGAATATGTTATGGAGAACTCCAGTGCTGAAGTAGGCAAAACAGTGTGAAATGAATACAAAACAAGACCATAGAACTGGCTATTTGAAAAATAACAGTACGAAGCCTAATAAAAAGCATTTAGTGCAAAGTGCACAGAGGCTCTAAGCTGTCAGCAAATTAATAAAATACATTCAGGGCAAAGTGCACAAAGGCCTAAATCCTGAAGCTAATGCGCAAAGGATACGTAAAACTTACCACACTACACTTTCACTGGCTGTGGGTGTTGTGATTGCCCTGGCAGCACACTTGCCTCTCAGGACCTGCCCCAAAATCTTTTTATTCACATTGACCTAAATGTAATTGTTATGTGACATATTCTATGCATGGCAATGTTAGGATGTGATATGGATGTAAACATTGTTGATGTTTCCAGCTGATGTTGGGTAATGTGTGTTTAATTGGATTGCCCTGTTTATCGTATCAATGTCCTATTTGGTTCTCAGACTGTGCAGGTGTGTTTCAGTGACCAGTTGCATGTGTCCCCTCCTCAATGTTGTTGTCTGAGCAGTATGACATTAGTGATGTTGCCTTGTTAGTCAGGCACGTGAGGGACCCTGACATATGCAGCATGTGTGTGTCCTTAGTGCTGTGTGGCTCCTATTGCTGTTTACTTTGGCTGATGTATGTGTCAACTATGGGCATTGGCATTTGAGTGTATTGGTGCCTTTGTCTTATTTCTAGAAATAGTTGCAGAAGTCATCCTCACCCCCTAATTTAGGTAGGTATGTTCCATGGGGAGGTTCCTGCCATTTGCTACTATAGCTGCATAGAGATCAGAGGTGTTGGTGTCAACTGTTGTTGCAGTTACATTGCAGTTGTTGTTTTGGCTACTGGATTACTGATAGGGACCTAGTTGATGTAGGATACATTTTGACTGTTGAGTGCCTGGATGTAAGTTTGACGTAGTGGCCTTCCCACCTGTCGCTGCTTTCCCTTAGCTCCATTGTTGTCATGACAGGATGGCCCCATGGGACTGGGGTGGTGCTGTGTTTTGTCGTGCCCCAGCTTCTGTCTGTGCTGGGCATGCCCCCCTGTCGTGCCCCTTTACCCATGCCACTTCATATATATGCTGACTTACATGCATTGTGTAGTTGGTATTCCCCACCCCGGTTGCAGTTATCATTATTGCATTATAATTCCCCATGTGACTTACCCTGCATGTGCGTTGTGTCCTGGTAGTCTGCGCTGTCCTGTCCTTGAATCCCTGTGACGATCTCCTCAGGGATGACGGCTGCGACCATCTCCTCCATGTGGTCCAGGGCCTACTGTTGTGCTGGACTCCCCCCTCCAGTCTGCAGTGCGTTCTTCAGTGCGGTGACTGTTCTGCGTTCTTCAGCCACACTGTTGATCTTGTCCACAATTTGTTGCCATATGGCCTCTCTCCTGCTGATTGGCAACTTAGAGGTGATTCACAGTTGGTGTTGGTGTTCCGTTCACCTCTTTAACCAGGATTTCCTGCTCCTCTGCACTGAAGCGACACTTTCTTTTTTTTCTAAAAATGTCCTAGTTCCTGTATGGATTATCCTGGCTGGTTCCTGGTCTGCTGTCATCTTCCTGGGGTCTGTTGTGGCATCTGGGATCCATTTTGGCTCTCCTCTGCTGAAAGGGCAGTGTTCGCGGGTGGATTTGACGCTATTGCGTCAAAATTTACGGCGCTTTCCGGGTTGCACTGTCGTAAATCGACCCACAGTCATTTGCGTCGCGTTAACGTTGGTTTCCTTTACAACTTGACGCCGCTGTGTGCGTCACAAAATAATGACTCCCACCTGTTGGTTGCGCCGCCGTGCGTCAAAGTATAAATTTGATGCCCGCACGGCGCATCGAAATGGCGTTAGCCGGCGGTAATTTTTTTGACGCAAAACTGCGACGGCGCAGCTTTGCGTCAAAAAGTATAAATATGGCCCCAAATGTAGCCCAAAATGCAGTCTTAAAATAAATGACCCCTTTGCACTTTCAGTTGATGATAGGTCCACTGCAGGACCAGTTTGGTAAAATCCTGGCATTTCTTATTTGGAAACCAGTGGTAATGGATACCATTTTTTTCACTGTGATCTTATTCAGCAGAGGTAGTAAATACATGTACATAATTTTCTACTCTTTTTAGGCAGACAAATGAGTGGGGATGATACAGGTGGCATTGAGTGCTGGTTGAACACTGTGTCCAGATTCTCTTTCAAGTATTCCTACACATATTGGTTTTCAGGCTCAGGTAATGCATTGATATGCTTACAAGGAATTTGTGAGCCAAAGATTAGGTCAGTCTAATAATTAAAGAACCTAATAAGTGGCAGAGTACTTTTTTTCCATTGTCAAATATATAGTTGAAATCATGGTACTCCTTTGGGAGGTTTTCTTTCACACTTCTCTTGGCTATGGTGTGTGCAATTGGGGTATCTAAAGACTTACATTGTGTGTTACTAAAATCTGAATTTAGGGTTACTTTTCCTAAGAACCAGTTAACTGCTGGGTTATGAGTCTTTGGCCAATGCATATGTTTTGGGACATCAAATAAATTGAATTCTTTTTTCCATGTAGTCTTTTCCTATAAACTTTTTACATTTTTAATTTGTAATCCACAATTCAAAAATAAAGTCACCCACTTTCACTTGTTTTTTATATTTAATTTATAAGAAACATTGGGCCTCATTATGACCCTGGCGGGCGGCGGAGGCCGCCCGCCAGGATGCCGCCCTCCAAAATACCGCACCGCGGTCAAAAGACCGCGGCGGGTATTACAAGTTTTCCCCTGGGCTGGCGGGGGGTTGCTGAAAAACCGCCCGCCAGCCCAGGGGAAAACGACCTTCCCACGAGGATGCCGCCTCGTAATCGAGCCGGCGGAGTGGGAAGGTGCGACGGGTGCAGTGGCACCCGTCGCGTATTTCAGTGTCTGCAAGGCAGACACTGAAATACTTTGCGGGGCCCTCTTACGGGGGCCCCTGCCGTGCCCATGCCATTGGCATGGGCACGGCAGGGGCCCCCAGGGGCCCCCAGGGGCCCCCCCTACCGCCATCCTGTTCATGGCGGCTTTCCCGCCATGAACAGGATGGCGGTAGGGGGGGTCAGAATCCTCATGGCTGCGGAGCGCGCTCCGCAGCCATGGAGGATTCACACGAGCAGCGGAAAGTCAGCGGGAGACCGCTGACTTTCCGCTTCTGACCGCGGCTGAACCGCCGCGGTCAGAATGCTCGTTGGAGCACCGCCAGCCTGTTGGCGGTGCTCCCGTGGTCGGTGGCCCTGGCGGCCACCGGCCGCCAGGGTCAGAATGACCCTCATTGTTACAAATTATGTTTTTAATAAGGTTATATTATTCAGAATAAGTTAAAAAGTTAAGTTGTTTTAAACATTAATTGCAATTTTAAATGTATTAAAACTACAATTACTTATTAATTCTACAAATTGTTTTATTCAAAAAATGTGATTTAATACATTTAGAAAGATATTTTGTGAATTGCAATGGCCTAACCTTTGTGTGTGTATGTGTGTATTGTGTTAAAATATCCCACACAAAACTCCTCCCTAAATTTCCCTTTACATCACCCTTTTAAAAATAATGATTTCCAAATGTTCTACCACTCCCCTTGGGTCTTTCGAAAGTCATAAAAACAATTTATCATTAAACATGCAGATATCTGTGCCACTTTGGAGCATTATTTTATATACTCCAAAATGCAGTTTGTGAATTGGTCTTGCTAGCTGCCAAACAATGTTTTACTTAATGTAGGCGTAAGAAATTGGGTTATTGGTGTTTAAGATGGAAACCCCACTCATGCAGCACCACAGTGCTTGTCAAGGCAAACCACAAAAAGGCACTAAATTAATTTGTGCTTAACTCTCTAGTAACATGGCACAAAACCAGGCATGCTTAACTTAAAAGCAATGTGTAAAGTATTTATGCAGCATAAAATTAGTAGCAAAGTTAAAAAAACACAAGAATAAGCCCCCCAAAAATATAGAAAAATAGAGAAAATTTTAATAAATGAAATGTTACGAAGGACAAAAATCCAATCAGTAGAACCATAAATGTTGAGTTCTGAAGATTTTAGTGCAAATAGTTTCTGAAAGCACAAAGTGCCACTCACCGTTATCTAGTCACAAGTTCAGGCTGACTGAGATGGAGCATGGTTTGGTTGCAGGACCAGATTAGTCCTGCTGAGAGTTACCTTCTCAAGTCCGGCACAAAAAGCTCCATTTACATTGGAGGAGGCATTGAGGATGATGCTTTTGTTGCGATAAGTAGGTAGAACGCTGCTGATGGTCATTGCTGTAGGACAAAGATGTGGTCTTTACTGGAGCTTTGCTGATTGTCGTGGACAGTTGCTGTTGGCACAAAGTGCAAATCTCACTGGAGTTTCACATTGGCAGTTGTCATGGGCTGCTGATGCTATAGCGTGAAGTGTGGTTCTCACATTGCTGGTCATAAAGGATGGTTGCTGTCAGTACAAAGAGCAGGTCTCACCACAGCTCTGCATTGGCGATCGTCTCAGGTGGCAGAGATTCACAGTGAATATGCCCATTCGCAGATGTGAGGAGTCCAAACTTCAAGATTTTCACCTTTTCTTCTTGGGGGAGATTCTACTGATGCCAGCCAAGGATCCAGGACCTGAGGGGCATGTCTTGGGGATCAGAACTCACTCCAGTAGGGGCCAGCAGCAGGGTTCAGGCATGTCCAGGCAGGTCTAATTGCAGTTTTGCAGTTGCAGGGAGGCCTCTGAAGCTTGCTAGGTCCTGTAGCTCACTGACCAGGTGATCCAACTCACCCTTACATTCACTTTGGGTAGCCTGGATGCAAGTCAAGTGGGTTCCGTCTTCCTTCTACAGGCAGCAGGGCAGTCCTCTGACAGCAGGGCAGGCCTTCTTCTGAATCTTCCATGGGTCAGAAATGTTATCATGGTGGCTCTGAAGGTACATTATTATTCATACCTGGTGCCAGCCTTTGTGTGTGTGTACTCTCTGTCCTACTCCCAACATTGGATCTAGAAAGTTCCTTCTCTTCCCCTGATCATGTTTCCAAAATGCCTGGCATGAAAAAAGTCAGGGCATGCCTAAAATCATGTTCCTTTGTGTGTGCTGTAGACAAAACCCTTTCAAGTGTAAGTGGGGGTGAGTACAGCCCCTCACCCCCAGCTATCTAGTCAGTATGTCTACACCTAAGTCCCCATGGTGTCATTTTTGCAAACAATATACAAACCTAACAGCAGTGCCTATCACAATCAGATGACTTAGGCCGCCGGCAGAAAGACACAGATGCTCATTTTAAGAATGGTGATAAAAACCGCCTACCGCTGCGGTGACGGCCGCCAAAAGACCGTCGCTGGGACTACCAGCCATCTGCCATATTATGACCACAGCCGGATTTCTGCCACAAAAATGGTGGCAATCCAGTTGTGGCCATACCAGCAGATGGCGGTAAGGTGGTGCCGCTACCACCAGCAGCACCACGCCGGTAGACTGCTGCCAGCCGTATCATGACACATAATACGGCCTGGCGGTGTTCTCCTGGCGGGAGCTGCTGGCAGTAGCAGCACCCCCTCTCCTGCCGGAGGACCCCCTGGATCCAGGTAAGTCGGGTCTCCGACAGGGGAGGGGGATGGGGGGGTGTAAATGTATGTGTGTGCATGAATGCAGGTGTGTTTTGAGTGTTGAATGTGTGTGTGCATGTACGGACGTGTGAGTGTGTGTATGTTGTAAAATGAGAATGCGTGTCTGCATGTATGATTGGAAGTGTGTACGGATGTGTGTGTGATTGGATGTATGTATGAGTGTAAGTATGTGGGAATGGGTGTGTGTATGCATGTGTGTGTGAAGAGGGCGTTAAAGTTGGGGGGTGGGGGGCTTGGGGAGGTAGAGGGTGGGGGGATATCTGGAGAGGAGGGGGTGGGACCCCTATCAGTGACAGGGAAGGAATTCCCTGTCACTGATATGGCTTACCGCCATGGTTTTTGTGGTGTTACGAACACCATGAAAACCATGGCGGTAGGCAGGGTCATAATCCCGCAGGTGGCACAATGGTGGCCGCCGGGCTGGAGATGGATATCTCCAGCCCGGTGGCTGTTACTGCTGTGGCGGTCGGAGTGGTACATTGGCGAGTTGGCTGGAGCCCACCAGCCAATGTCATAATATGGCGGTAAGTACCTCCAGCCTGTTGGCGGCACTACCGCCACATTATTGCCGACCGCTGGGGTCGTAATGACCCCCACAGTTGGTAGGGACAAGAAAATGTCAACTTTTGAAAAGTGGAATTTTCAGATTTGTAACTTAAAATCTGACTTCAGCAATAAAGAGGATTTCAAATTTCATTTCATTTGAGTTTAAACAGTATATTTTTCAATATGTTCCCAATCTAAAGTCAGCACTTATTAAGTGTAATGTAACCCATTGTTAGTCAATCAGAGAGATAGGCCATACAACAATGAAAAACTACTTTAGGAGTTTTTTCACTGTTGGGACATGTAAAACGTAAGTACACATGTCCTACTAGTTAAATACAATGCACCCTAACCTATGAGCCTTTACAGCCTTCCTTAGGGATGGCCTATAAGTATTAAAAAGGAAGGTTTATTTAGCCAGGTTGAAATGACAGTTTAAAACTGTACCGCAGGCTGCATTGGCAGGCCTGAATCAGGTTGTTAAAGTGCTACTTTAGTGGATGGCATGATGAGTACAAGGCCTATGTACAGGTGATATCATTTACTAGGGACTTACAAGTAAATTATATCTGCCAATTAGGTGTAGGCCAATTTTACCATCTGAGCAGGTGGAAAGGGAGGCGCGTAAGGCTGAAACTCACCTGTACTCAGCCTCACACATCCAGTGCTGCCATGGAACTAATCGTACATGCATGTCCGCTGCTTGTGCTACTAGATGATGCCCAATGCTTACGCCGTTGTGGATGCAACCGATGGTAAGCCAAACACTTACCCATTACCCACAACTCCACATCAAATCGATGCACTGCCATGGACCTTTCATGGGATACATGGTTTATGGGCCAAACATATGTTGTGTGCCTTTATCCAGAGTTCTACTCAATGTATGACTGAACCACAGCCCTATATAGCCCCCTTTGGCTTGGTCAATGACACTGCTTAGGCCCACTTCTAAATTGTAAATGTGTGCACAACCAATATTCTGGGAAAGTGATGTGCCTATAACATTGCGTCACAAAACAGCAACTCATCATCACCATTCCACTACAAATATATGGTAGTTCACATGCCATGGCCTGTTGTGACATAAAAGGGGACCTCTGGAAGACTGGTGCCCAGGGCTGCATTCCATTTTGCACATCCCTCAAAACCACTATCTGCACAGGAACTATGGCTTGATGTACATCATGGACAACCAGTAGTATAGTCGAATGCCATGCACATGTGAAAAATGTGTAAGTGCAACTCATGAAAGCAAATACAGCAGGAACAACATGGGTCACACATTTAGTTAAAGTAGGTGTAAGGTACACACATGAAATGTATACAAAGGTAAGACAATTGAAAACCCTCCATGTGTGGACAAACAAATCTCTAGCTTGCACACATTAAACAAATGTCCAACCTACATCAATGGGAGAAAGGGAACACAATTGATGTTGACATTGGCCAAGCCAAGATTAAATACTTACCATATGAAATACCACCAATGTAATGTCAGCCCCAATATGATTACTTCCCACATATCCATCCATTGTACATTTCCTCTTTTTCTGGATGCCTCCAGCACTGGTTCCACGGTCAGATTACATCAGTCACATCAAATGGATCATCAGTCAGGGTGAACCAAGCACAACTGTAATTTTACATCTCAAGGTATCCATGGACATCCAAATGGTAGAACATTAATGGCATGAGTAATCTGTAAGAAACCTAGCAACCTCTTTTTCATTTTTAACAAATAAACACATGTATGTAAGGCAAAGGACCAGTCTAACAGTGATATAGGTGGTCCAGCACTCAGCTGTGGCACTTAGCTTGCCTCTCCGAACACTGCTGTGAGAACCTCACCAGGAAGGGGCATCTAGTGGGCAGTCCAGGCACCTCAATTATGTCCTGGGGGGGGGGGTTCAGTTTTGGGATGGGTGGGTTTGGTTTGGGTATGGGTGGACCTGGGTTTGGGGGGTTTCTTATGTGTATGGCTGAGTTCAGTGGTAAGGATCAGGTATCACAGGGGAACATGGATATTGAAGAGATGGGTTGGGGTGTGGATGTGGACTTTTTGGCTCTGGTAGGGGTGATGGCACAGGCCTGGCAGTTCGGGCTGGACTGTTCCCATGAGGAACAGGGTCAAGACTGATTTGCATATGGCTGGGCCCAAACTGGGGTGGCATGGTGAGCAAAAGAACAATGGATTAAACCCAGATCTGTGACTGGGGGTGAGTGTTTGCATTGTCAGTACTCTGTCCATCATCCTTTTGTGTTGCTAAAGTTGCCCTAAGTTGGAAGGGTATGCCCAGACGTGGGTCCCTTGCTCACTGTGCCCCTGGAATCAAGCTAGCCTGGCTGAAGAAGGGTGATACCCTGAAACTGGTCCCAGGATGCTTGTTTTCGGTCCAGGGAGGACCTGACCTGGCAGTTCGGGCTGGACTGTTCCTATGAGGAACAGGGTCAAGACTGATTTGCATATGGCTAGGTCCAAGCTGGGGTGGCATGGTGAGCAAAAGAACAATGGATTAAACCCAGATCTGTGACTGGGGGTGAGTGTTTGCATTGTCAGCACTCCGTCCATCAACCTTTTGTGTTGCCACGGGCAAACATTAGACTTTCTTTATGGAAATAGGTAGGGTGTCTTGGAGGGATCAGGGGTTGGGAGGTTGAGGAAGTGGAAGTGTCAGTTTTGTGTGTGTTTGTTGTTGGTGCTCATGTCTGTGTGTCTGATATATGATATTTGTGTTTTGTAGGTTTCTGTTGTGTCGGTGAGTGTGGGCATTTGTGTTTCTTTATGGTATCTGATGTGGATGTGCTAGATATACTGGGAGTGGGGGATGTATCTTTTGGAGTGGGTGTGGTACCTGGGGGTTTGGTGATAATGGTGGATGTGTCTCTTGGTAGAGGTGTGGTGTCTGGGGGTATGGTGGGAGTTGTGCCTGGGTCTGTTGTTGTGGGTTATGTGGCTGGGGGGTATGGTGTGAGTGGTGCTTGGGTCTGTTGGTGCAGGTGTGGTAATTGGGGGTATGGTGGGAGTTGTGGTTGTATCTGTTGGTGTGGGTGTTGTATCTGGGGGGAATAGTGAGGGTGGTAGGTGAGTCTGTTGGTGTGGCTGGGCATCTGGGGGTATGATCGGGTGAGTATCCGGTGAGTGGTTACATGCTTGTGTGTTTTGTGGTGTTTTTGTCTATGTGTGCTGCTTGGGACTGCTGTGGTGTGTGCATGCTTATTTGTGAGTATGCTTGTGACAGGTATGAGAACAGGGAAATTGGATGGGGAAGAGGCAGGTGGTGGAAAAGAAGTATGGGATGGGTGGAAGACTGCTAAGAGGGAGGAGGCCAAAGCCTGAAGAGATCTCTGTAGCGGAGTCATGGAACTGTGGATGCCTTCAATGGTAGGCCAACACATCCAGATGCACTAGCTGCATCTTCAGTTCCCTCTCTTCCCGCCTATCTCTAAGCTCATCAGGTGACCAGGAATGAGAGGTGACACTGTTCTTTAGACCGAACCCAGCTAGGGACTCCCTATCACTGGGGCCTTCCCTGTCAACTAGCGTCTCCACCCAGTCATTCTCATCCTCTTGGTCCATTTCTTCCCTGCCTACTATGGATAAGGTCTGGGAACCGTCCCATTGGGAACCCTCACTACAATCAGGACCCCCTGAATACCCCTAAGAACACTCTTCCCTTGCATATGTCACAAACCTTTCAAAGAAATTCAGAGATCTCTTGAGGTCCCTGCTGTCTGGCAGTTCTCTCTCTCTACAGAAGCCCATTAATTCCTCCTGCATGTAAAATGGCAGGGCCTCTAGGTTAAAGGATGGCCCTGTTCTGAAAAGGTTCAGTAAACACAAGTTTGACAACCCAAATTCCCAAGCGTAAGAACAGAAAACAGGAAAAATGACCAATGAGGGAAAATCAGAAGAAATAAAACATGTGATGGTCTAAAATACAGTTTGTGGTGCAACAATGAGTCACAATGCTATTGTTCAAGCGCAAGTCCTATCCACACCGCTGACAACCAATATTAGAAATGGGGTTTCTGGTTAGCTAGGGTATGCACCTACGCCAGGTAGAACCCACCCACTGTAGTCAGGGTGAGGGAGTTACACACCTAAGATTACCCCTGCTCACCCTCTTGGTAGTTTGGCACTAGCAGTCAGGCCTATCCCAGAGGCAATGTGTAAAGCGATTGCACAACACACACAACACACCTTAAAGGAAACACAGCACCAAGTTATATAATAATAACCTGTATTGTTATCAACATTATTAGACCAAAGACAACAGTTCAGTAATACCCTGCTACCCAAGCAGTTGTCAGAACTTTACACAGTCTTATTACTCTGTGAAAGCCAGCAGTAACCACCTAAAACACAGAGGTTACTGATTATTCTGCAACATAAGCAGGTCATGATAGCATATCACCCCACAGGTAGGATCAGTATTGCCAAGACATTATCATGGCCGTGCGTAATATAATAAGGTAATAAGAGCTCAGGGCATACAACTACAATATCAGCAGGAAGGCACTTAGCACCATATCAAAAGAAAAATGCCTATGTTATTTGGCCACCTACTCATCAGCTCTGGTGAGTGCTCCCTGCACTGGGTACCTAAAGCGAGGTGGGCAAACTGGGGATGTTTGTGTCCCCACTCTTGTGGCTCCCGCGCTTCTATCGGGTCAAAGAGGATTTTCAATTGCTCCCCACCATTAAGTCCGCCTCGATCCCTAAGGACTCTGCTGCAGGCTAGGATCATGAAGGGGGCTCACCCACCATTGTCTTCGGTGGGAAGGTCTCTCCTGACCTGCCAGAGCCAAGTCCCACGTTGCTGTGGCAGCCGGCTTCTGGGTATGCCACCTGATGGATTCCTATACTAGGGGCGAGCAACACTGTAGGGGGAGTCTTTGGTCCGGGTAACTCTCTGAAAGAAGCCTGTCATTCCTGTCAGCCAGACTGGGGCCTGTGCTGAGATTCCCTCTCCACCCTGTTGACCTTGCCGGGGCCTCTTGGTCCGACGTCGCTCTTTGCAGGAAGACCGTTCTTGTCCTCCCCGCTATGAAGGGAATGCTTCTCCACAGTCGCTCTCAGTCAGCCAGGAAGAAGTTTTCTCAGGTGCCCTGGGGGCGCTTGTCCATCGCACTCCCGTCCTTCGGGGGTACCAATGGAAGGTGTATGTTGCACGCTCCATTAAGGTGTTGAACCGCCCGGGTCGCTGCAGTGATTAACCCTAGCAGAAGCGCGCTCAAGGCACTTAGTAAAAGTACCCATCCAGACCTCTGCAATCAAAGAGGAAAAGCGCTCCTTTGCACTGCAAAGCAGGTAGATGTAGGGTGCAGGGGCCACAGCACCCAGTCTTTGGGGACACAAGGAAAATACAGAGCGGCAGGGCCCAGCAACAGGCCAGCACAAGGGGAATGCAGTCAGTAGCAGTTCCTCCTAGTGACCCAGTAGGTCACAGGTCAGCACAGCAGCAGCAGTCCAAGGCAGTTTCTGGTAAGTCCCTCCAGCAACATTCTGTGTCCATATCCTTAAGGTGTTTCTTGTGCACTTTACATGGGGAAAATACCCTGTAGTTATAGTCAGTTTTGCAAAGCATTTTCAAAAGAGGGGGAGAAGAGGTTCCAACAACTTACAACTGATTCCACGGACTACCGGCTCAAGGGGGTGGGGCCACACCTTGCCGCACTTGAAAAGCGCTTCAGATCCCCGTGACGCAGGACGCAGAACTACCAGCTCCAGGGGGTGGGGCCACACCTTGCCACGCTTGATAAGCGCTTTAGATCCCTGAGACGCGGGACGCGCGTGGGCGACACCCGTGCAAAGCCCGGGCCAAGGCGGGCCCGTCCTGCACCCGTAATCGCCTGGAAGGGGCTGGGCTGGGCCACCCCCTTGATAATTGCTCTGTGGGGAGCAATGTGGTAAGCAGTTTTTGAAAATATTTTAGCCCATGCTTATGTTTAGTTTAATCTCATTCTAAGGCTGTATAGTGCTGGACTAATATTGAGACTGGTATTTTGGTAACCCCGCTCCAAATATACCTCTTAGGGCCCAATTTTGGGGGATTTGATTTATATATCCCCATTATACAATGGGCAAAAGGAAAAACATCACTCAATGGGGAGATGGTATCCATGGTCCGCATTCCCAACCGACTATAACTAGTTATTTATCTTCTGTGATTGGGGCCATTTTAACTGAAATTGTGCAGGTCAAAGAAAAGATCGGGGCTACTCATAAACTTACCCAGAAAATTCCTCTTTAGCCCCTGGTCCACATGTTGCACAGTACAGGGCTTCACGGCTCTTTTAGGAACTCTTTAAATCACGATTTATCTCAGTCTGAACCTGGTGCTCCCTCTTCACAATTGCCCATTGTGTGTGATGAAGATATTGTGGATCGTTTTGTTGCGGTCTCCCCACCATCTAAAAATGGAAAGAAGGAGCCCGCCCTAAACATTTTTCTTCAAAGCGGATCACAAGGCAAAAGGGAAATACTTGTTTAATTCCAGACCCACCAGCTGATTCATCATCAGCCACAGGCTTACGAACTGAGGACTCATACCCAGACACAAGGGAAAGAGAGTTACCTGGGATGACTATGCACATAAAATAGATTCAGTGCTTAAACCTCTTTTTGCAGCTTTGAAGGAGAAGCTAGTAACTTTGATAACTACAAAATTTGAACATTTGCAAAAGAACATGATTGAGCAGATTACTCAACCATCTCCTGCAGAAGTGGAAAATCCCCATAAGCAGGTGGTCTTGTCTGAACATCAAGAAGCACCGCATATTGACCGACCAACTTCCTATGACCCACCCAAGGTTCACCCTACAGGTGTCCATGGAAGTTTATTTACAGAGACTGTTCCCACCCTGGTAGGCAGATTGGGAACACCCTCAGATTGTATAACGGTCCCTCGGACTAATCTTATCACTGCCCAAAATGAAATTTTGCAACTTCCACCAGACTGCATGCCATATGTTTTGATCTTAGCTAATGTTCCTCCCCTTGAATCTTCATGTAGGGAAGATACTATGGCATTAATGAGGAAATGTGCTCATTGGCTGAGGCAAAAGTTTAGCTATCAAGTTGTTTTAAATACCCTAGATTCTTATGGCATGCAGAGTGAAGTGGGTGGGTCTCTCAAAGAAGGTATATGAGGGCGATTGCATTGTGATTAATTTTGCTAACCCGTGTTTGGTTAATCGTTTATTGATGGATTCACTATATCATGCTAAGAGGAAAGAAGGGATTCAAATTCATCCTTTGAGTTTTTTCTATGATTCAACCGTTTTACCTATCTCCTCTACTGTGGCCCATTGTGATTTTAATGTGGAGATGCCTATGACATTTCTACAGGAAAATACCTTCAGATGTAGTCAGACTTTGACTTCTTTAGATGTGAACGATTGACAGATGGTAAAGAACAGCTCCACAATTGGTGTTTCAAATGAAGAAGTGGCTGGTAATGGGTATGTAACCCGATACTATTGAATGGGCTAGATGAGTTAGATACTTCCCCTCAAGATATAGCAGATGTTTCTATAATCAAGGAGCCAGTGGCTGGGATTTTTAACAAGAATAAACCTTTAACATTGATTAGCTGGAATATTGTGGGTCTTTGGTCCAAGGATAAAAACCCAGAGTGGCTGGAATTTATATCTAATTATGATGTTATTCATTTTCAGGAAACTTGGCCTACTGACCCTTTTTATTTGGATGGGTATTTCTCTGCATTTCACCCAGCAAACCCTTCCTTAGTGGGCAGGGCAAGTGGGGGGCTTTTGGTCCTTGTTTCCTTGCAGCTTCCTAAAATGGAGGCGTCTTTGGTTTGGTCTTCTGCATTTTTTATGGTGGTCCAATTATCGATGGAGGGGAACAAGGGCTTTTTGTTTATTAATTTTTATAATAACATATCACGTGATTCCTTGAATGTAAGTCTTGAGGAGTTAATGGACTTCCTTGATTTTTATGGGAAGTAGCAGGACAGTAACCTCGTCATGATTTGGGTTGGAGATTTTAATGTGCCGTTATGCAATCAGGAATCCCCACATGCTTGTGGCACTTTTATGGAGGGGAGAGAGACGTCCGCACATTGTATCCATTCCAACTAAGGTGAAGCCTTAAATACTCTGATTCATAAATTTGATCTTGTCTTTGCTTGGGAGAAGGCCGCTACACATATTAAAAAGATGCCCACTTATAAAGGGAATTCTAGAGGTAGCATTATTGACTTTATTTTAATTAGCTCCCCAGACTTTCATTTAATTTTGGACTTTAAGATAATACCACATTGTGCCAGTGATCATAATCCCCTGTGTATTAACTTAGTTTTTTATAACAGTTCGACTTCATCTAGTGTAAGGCGCAGGGGTATCCCAGTTTTCAATTAAAATTCCAGCCTTCGTATGAAATGAGAAAATATAGATCCAAACATTTTTCATAAGTATATTATTGAACAAAATCTTGGTTCTATTAATAAGTGTTTAATGCCACAGCCGTCATATCCTCATCTTGTATTAGAATTTGAAGTTTTAAGTAATGCCATCTCTGACACTTTAGTGAGTAATAGGCCTTCTTATTGCCTCAAGCCCCGGCGATGGTTTAATTCTACCTGTACAGCTGCCCATAAAGAGTTAAAATTAGCTTTGAAAACAATCCTGTTTAGTCGGGAACTAGTTAGACGGGCAAGGGGCCGATATAAGACATCCCTGGAGGAAAGGAGAAACAAAATTTAAATTAGAGCATGGGAAGAACTTTCGGCGGCCACGGAACTGAAGGACTCTGCACAATTCTGGAAAGTAGTCAATCATCCTTACTTCCTGGAACATGATAACAAACGGGGTGAGTGTCTGATACCTGAAGGGGTTTGGGTGAAATACTTCACGAAGATATTTCAGCCTGCGAATGACCCCTATTATTAACAACGGGGATTGTAGTAATTCGAATATGGTGGCAGCAAATTTGAATATGGATAATTTATCCTTTGAGCTACATGAGGTAATTGCAGCTATCAAACGATCAAAATCAGGGAAAGCCCCTGGTCCAGATGGTGTTCCAGTTGATCTTTTTAAATCTACTCCAGACCTCTGGGGACCATATTAATCACAAATGTACTGATTAGCACAGTTAAAAGTAACATTCCTTCTTCATGGAAATCGGCAATAATTGTTCCTATTTTTAAAAAGGGAAATAGACAAGATCCGACCTGTTATAGACCCATTTCCCTAATAGATTCTACCGCCAAGATTTTGGGAAGTGTTATCTTGACCCGGCTTGAGGATTGGCTAGGTAATACTAAAATTCTCTCTCCAATCCAATATGGCTTTAGGCCTGGTTTAGGCACAGTGGAGCAGGCTTTAAATTTACATCTTATTCTTAGTAAATATGTCACTATCAGGAGAGGATCTATTCACTTAGCTTTTATCGATTTATCCATGCATTCGATTTGGTGAATAGAGAGAAATTGTGGCAACTTATGGATATAATGGGGGTTGACCAGGACGTGCTTGAATTAATTAAACGTTTATACACTGACCTTACAATCGCAGTCCAATATGGCGAGCGTGGAGAGAGATCTCTTCCTTTTCCATCCTTATGAGGAGTTAGGCAGGGTTGTATTTTAGCACCATTTTTATTTTTTTTATATATCAATGGCCTTTATAGTTTTTTAGTAAAGAATGGTAAGGATTTCCCTAGGATGGGATCTAGACAACTCCCGGTCTTATTGTATGCTGATGATGCTGTTTTGATTGCCCGCACAGCAAATGGTCTTCAGAATTTACTAGATCTTTTTTTTACTTTTATGCAGGATCTTGACTTGAAAGTCAATTTTGTAAAGTCACACATTATGACATGTGGCCCTCGAAACACACGCACCAGATGTTTTACTATGGATGGAAATATTTTAACTAAAGTGAAAGATTTCTGTTATTTAGGACTACATTTAAACTCTTCCTTGTCATGGTACCCCAACCTTAATTTTAAGATCCAACAAATGGAGAGAAACATGGAGGCGATCTTTTGTTTTGCCCGTAAACTGGGTCATAGGCCAGTTCATCAGATTATTATGCTTTATAAATCAAAATGCATTACTGCAGCTATTTATGAGGCGGGTCTTTGTGGTTACATCAAATCAGCGTGTTTACAACAAAGACATTTTTGCACAGGCTGCTTTTGGTACCTAAGAATGTAGCCAATTTTATTTGCCATTAGGAGCTGGGAGTACGGTATATTGAGGATTCGCTTGGTATTGCCCCACTTTTGTTATGGCTAAATGTTTGGTCGAATCCTGAGGCCAGCTTGGTACAAGATTGCATTCAATCAGCTAAAATTCTGTGGCTTGCTCATGTTCAAAATTCCTTTCGAAATTTAGGGTTAGAGAACATGTTTACTAATCCAGGGTCTTTACCCACTAATACTAAGGAATTGCTTAAAACACAATGGGGGTCATTCTGACCCTGGCGGCCGGTGGCCGCCAGGGCCACCGACCACGGGAGCACCGCCAACAGGCTGGCGGTGCTCCCGAGGGCATTCTGACCGCGGCGGTTCAGCCGCGGTCAGAAAGGGTAAACCGGCGGTCTCCCGCCGGTTTACCACTGCCCTTCAGAATCCTCCATGGCTGCGGAGCGCGCTCCGCAGCCATGGGGATTCTGACACCCCCTACCGCCATCCTGTTCCTGGCGGGTCTCCCGCCAGGAACAGGATGGCGGTAGGGGGTGCCGCGGGGCCCCCGTAAGAGGGCCCCGCAAAGTATTTCAGTGTCTGCTAAGCAGACACTGAAATACGCGACGGGTGCAACTGCACCCGTCGCACCCCTGCAACTATGCCGGCTCAATTCTGATCCGGCGTCCTCGTTGCAGGGGCATTTCCTCTGGGGTGGCGGGTGCTCTTTTGGAGAGCGCCCGCCGGCCCATAGGAAATGTCTGAATGGCCGCCGCGGTCTTTTGACCGCGGTGCGGTCATTCAGCGGCGGTACCTTGGCGGACGGCCTCCGCCGTCCGCCAAGGTCAAAATGACCCCCAATATGTAGAGTATGCTGCGAATTGCAGATGCCAAGGGGCAGTAAAATTGAAAACACTAGAATCCTATATTCAAATTTCTACTTCCACAGTGCTAGAACCATATTTAACTTGGTTTTCGAGCTCATCATATTCTCTCCTTGTTTTATTTAGATTAAATTTGATACATTTTAGAATGGCTTTTCCAAAGAAATGTACTTGGCATAAAATGCTTCCAAACTGCCCATGTGACAATTTTTCAATGCAAGGCACATGTCACTTTTTCTTATTCTGTCCGCTTTATTCTACTCCTAGACAAATTTTTATTTTGCCAATTTTGCATAAATTGCAAACTACATGTCATCAGGGAGCATTGATTAATATCCAAAAACTCTATTCAATACAATTGGGCCATTCTGTTTTAAGCTTTTTAAATCGGCTATGGCCATTAGGAAACTATATGAATTGATTGAAGTAGATACACATTAGCATAAATTGGCAATATATGATTTTATCCCGATGCTGGGCTCTTATCTTTGCATTGTATATGTTTATATTTTATAGGGTTGTCAGATTGATTGATAATGGCAATGTATAGAATTTTGTGATATTGTTGATTGAAGATGTTTTGTTATCATTGCATTGAATATTTGTACCGTATTTTAATTATTTAAATTTTTATCTTGAAATATATTGTACTTTTATGGCATTTGTCGAATAAAGAATCTTTGACTGACTGACTGACTGATTCCAGGGGAGTTCCGTCTCTCCTCCTGCACAGGCTCCAGACACCAGTTGGGGTCAATAAAACCTTTGTGTGATGCCAGGGCACAGCCTTTACAAATCCAGGTGTGCCCCACATCCCCTTCGCTCAGCCCAAGAAGACCATTCAAAAGGTAGATGCACCTCTATGACACCTCCACCCTCCCTGTGTACAGGCTGTTGGAAAAGTATGCACAAAGCCCAACTGTCACTCTGTCCCAAACGTGGATTGGAGTCATGCTGCAAAACCCCAGAGTCATAAGCACAGAGAAATGCTCACTTTCTAGAAGTGGCATTTCCATAATGGTAATAAAAAATCCACCTACACAAGCAAGCAGCATTTCTCACTATCATTACAACCATACCAAACATGACTATGCTGCCCCTCAAAAATCAGACAATACCCCCTAGTCAGAAGGCAGGGCATTTCCAATGCAATCCTTTGAGCAAGGCAGCACTCATAGCAGTGAGAAACCAATTAGTCTGTTTGTCACTACCAGGACAGGCCACACAACCAGGCACATGTCCTGCCTTCTACATACATAGCGCCCTGCCCATAGGGCTAGCTAGGGTCTTACATGTAGTAATAAGGAAGGTCTGGGTCTGGCAAGTACATTTAGATGCCCGGTCCCTGCTGCAGTAAACTGCACATGCAGGCCCTGTGCTAGCAGGCCTGAGACAGGTTGAAAAGGCTGCTTCTATGGGTGGCGCAGGCAGTGCTGCAGGCCCACTAGTAGCATTTAATTTACAGGACCTGGGTAAGGGGATACCACTGTACAAGAGACTTCCAAGTAAATTAAGGCCCATATTTATACTTTTTGATGCAAAACTGCGCTAACGCAGTTTTGTGCCAAAAAAATTAGCGCCGGCTAACGCCATTCTGAAGCGCCATGCGGGCGCCGTATTTATTGAATGGCGTTAGCCGGCGTTAGCCGACCGGCGCTGCCTGGTGTGCGTGAAAAAAAAACACGTACACCAGGCAGCGCCGGCGTAGGGAAAAATGGCGTTTGGGCGTCCAAAAATGGGGCAAGTCAGGCTGAGGCAAAAAAATCGTCTTAACCCGATTTGCGCCATTTTTTGGGCGCCCAGACGCCATTAACATGACTCCTGTCTTAGCAAAGACAGGAGTCATGCCCCCTTGCCCAATGGCCATGCCCAGGGGACTTCTGTCCCCTGGGCATGGTCATTGGGCATAGTGGCATGTAGGGGGGCACAAATCAGGCCCCCCTTTGCCAAAAAAAAAAATATATATATACTTACCACAACTTACCTTTTCTTCCCTGGGATGGGTCCCTCCATCCTTGGGTGTCCTCCTGGGGTGGGCAAGGGTGGCAGGGGGTGTCCCTGGGGGCTTGGGAGGGCACCTCTGGGCTCATTCTGAGCACACAGGTCCCTTAACGCCTGCCCTGACCCAGGCGCTAAAATCCGGCGCAAATGCAGGTTTTTTAGTCCCGCCCACTCCCGGGCGTCATTTTTGCCCGGGAGTATTAATACGACGCATATGCATCGGAGTCATTTTTTAAGACGGGAACGCCTACCTTGCATATCATTAACGCAAGGAAGGTGTTCATGCAAAAAAATGACGCTAACTCCATGAACTTTGGTGCTAGACGCGTCTAACGCCAAAGTATAAATATGGAGTTAGTTTTGCGTCGAATTTGCGTATAAAAAAACGGCGCAAATTCGGCGCAAACGGAGTATAAATATGCCCCTAAATGTGCCAATTAGATGAAAGCCAATCATACTAACTTCAGTAGGGAGCCTTCAAAAAGGGACAGATCCAACAGTCTTGCTAGCTTCATCCATATTCTTTTTATAAATTGCAGCTGAAATAGTGGTCTTCAGTTGTGTGTCAAGAATTTGTATTTTTACCAAGATGGCATCTGCCATCTGTTTTGCCATACATATGATGAGAATCAATCAGCCCTTGGTGCACTGCCATGCGATCAGGGAGCACCCTTTCCTGAATGCTTTATCTTCTAGAAATAGTCTACGGGCATTGGTGACTATCAGTCCTCATGGTGCACAATTGCCATGGAGGTATTCTATCATGATTGACCTGTGTGTCGCAGTGCTAGTATGTGTTTTCTTCAAGGTTAGTAACCTGGGCCAATCATCTGATTGTCCCAATGACTGAATTAGTTGAGCATCAAGAAGGCTTGGAGTGGTAGGAATTTTCTGTACTGGGGCATCATCAAAGGCCAAACCTATAAAAACCAGCCATAGTTCATAGGAACGTGTATATAGCGATACTTGAATCTGTAGTCCCACCATGAGTGGAAAAGCCACTACAAATATAATAAGTTAAGTAGAAGCCAACAACCATAGCTGTTCTAACATTCCTGTGACACTACTAAGGCTCAGGGAGTTTTAGAGACCAGACGGAGTTAGCTTCCCCTCATTTACATCACAATATACCAGTCCCTGGGTCTATGGCCAGAATGATTAAGGGCAGAAAAAGAAAAAGGAGGGGAAATAACTAAAAAACTGTGTCAGTGACATGACCTAGCTATGATAGAGATATCCATTTTATAGGACGAATTCCCTCAACCACATAGAGGGGGCATGCTTCATCAAAAGGAACCTCCTCGTCCCATGACAACTAATCACATTGCGGGCTACAACCCCTTCCACTAGGAGGGGGGGGCTCTTCCCGATGTTTTCAAGAGGTACTTACAACCTATGTTAGAA
Organism: Pleurodeles waltl; assembly: GCF_031143425.1. Taxonomy (NCBI): domain Eukaryota; kingdom Metazoa; phylum Chordata; class Amphibia; order Caudata; family Salamandridae; genus Pleurodeles; species Pleurodeles waltl. Next base: position 848,872,200 of record NC_090448.1, read on the forward strand.
AGCAAGGCATGGTGTGGGGGTAGAGTTTAAACTAATATGTAAGAAGAATCCAAATTTGAAGGAGAAAACAGTGATGTGCATTAAAATGAATTCCAAAGTATGATAAAAAATGCATCTGTGCATCTCTGGGTCAGAATTAAAACCACAGCAGCACAAGATCATTACCATTGACTGTACACAGTGAAAAAAGAGGGTGACATGTTTCTGACTGTCACTCACAAGAGAGGTTTAGTGGCTTTCTTCAAGACCTAATGTGAACTTCTGCCTTGCTGTGTGCTAAAAAACAAGTGCCCCCTGGAAAAGCTAACTACCCTGTCATGGTTGTTGGCCAATCACAACCAGCCTGCCACCACCAGACAAGAGTCTAAATCCCTGGGTTGAGAGATCCTGCTTTATGGGATTCAGAACAAAGCCCTTCTTGGGTGGAGGTGCTGACACCCCCTCCCTCAGGAATGTGCACTGCCCTGCTGGCGAGCTTCAAAGGGCTTATTGTTCTTGAAACTCAACCCTCAGGACCTGCTGCTAGCAGCAGATGCCCACCCCATTGCAAAACCCCACTTTTGGTGGGAGCAACAGTGGGAAAGCAAAGGGTAGGAGGAGTGGTCAGTCCTGGCTTGCACCACCCCTTTTGTTGCATGCAAGGTGACTCCTCCATTTCATTTTCCTGGAACTTGCATGGAAGGAAAACAGCCAATCAGATGTAGGGCAGTGACCTCTTCCCATTGGTCACTACTGGGTACCCCTTAAATGCCCACTAAATACAGTATTTAGTGTGCATCCCTAGACCAAGAAATGAGATTCAAAGGACAAAAGAGGACCAGCAACAAAGAAGACACAAGGCTCGCGGACTGAAGTCCTACGGCACCAAGAAGAAGGTACCAAACCCTGCCTGCTGCACCGAGAACTAGACAATCGCTGCTGAGGGGTTGCTTGGACATCGGACAAACTCTACAAAACCCCGAGGACCTCCACTCTTCAAAACATGGCAAAGATCTCCCTCCTGAGTGACGGTATTACTCTGCAACACCAAGGAACCAAAGACCCAGTGAAAGCCACTTCACTGACCGACTGCTGACCAAGGAACCAGATGTCACAGCTGGACCAACCTTTTTCCGTCGTACAGTACGAACAAACAGTGCCAGTGTGCCAAGCTTGGTGATGCTGTGCTTTCCGGGGGCCAGACCGTTTAATAGCCCTAGGTACAGATCACCTCACATCGGACACCCAGAAGGACAGTCCATTTTGGGCTGAAAAAGACCTAGGAGGAAGCCCTAGTCGAGGGCTTTCAGGAACCATCTGGACCTCCAACCAGAGTGGCCCTGCTGACCTGAAAGCGAGCCTCCAATGTACCTACCTTGTGCTTCCAAGGGCACCTTTGTTCACTGCTCCTGGCTCATTGATTCGTTCTGCACTCCCCCGCCCTGTGCCCTGCACCAAAAAATCATCTTTGCCCTAAGAGTCCCCCACACCTTGAGACCTCGACACCCCGAGAGGACCCACCAGACTTACCTTTCAGTCTGTCTGTGCAGTGCCAAGTGGGCCCCAGCAGTGGCCGGGCACCAGCTCCATCGACTTTCTGCAGCTGCTCCTGATGGAACTGGGAGTTACCTGAATTTCTCCAGCTGGTCCAGGGTACCCAATGATGACCTCAACATGCCTGCAAAAGGAGACAATGGTAAACTTAATGCCTGATTTACTGTAAATTTCCCAAATATGTTTCCCTTGATTCGTATGGTGCATAATTATGCACAAAAAGACTTACTTTATCAAAACTTTAAAAATGTATAATTCATAACTTAAAAAGTGCTTTGCTATTCTGGATAATCTTGGTCTTAAAAACTTTATAAAAATCTGAAGTAGTTTTGTAAATTGATCTTGAATTATTCTTTTGAGTGTCTGTCTTGATTTATTAATTTAAAATTAGAGCACTGGGGGCCATATGTACGAAACCTTTTTCCCATAGACACAGAATGGGTAAAATCCTTTCAACAATCTGGCCCTAGGTGGGCTATTTTTTACCTCTGTAAATCAAAGTGTGATTGCTTGGATCCCCTGCACAGTGTGCCTAGCTTTTTATACTACATAGAGGGCCAGCCTCCTACAGATGATGCAGTGGTTTTCTAGTGATATATTATGAACATCAGTTGTGACATGGCTAACAAGTGTCTTTGGGCAAGTGCACAATGGCCCATTGCTGTGAGTTACAGAAAGAGGGCCTCATGTTAGTTGTAGTCATGTCAGTTATCAGACTCCCGACACTAGACAAATGGTGAAAGCCGTGATGAGTTAACATCAGTTGTGACATGGCTAACAAGTGTCTTTGGGCAAGTGTACAATGGCCTCTTGGTTTGAATTACAAAAAGAGGAACCCGTGGTAATTGTAGTCATGTCACTCTCTCAACTTCCCAGCACTTGATACATTTTTAGTCTGACATACCTGTTGCTACACTGTAGTTAAGTTGGATCATAATTTACATTTTGACACATACCATGTGTCCTGGGATGAACTTTTGAAATTAAACACCTACAGACCCCATCCCAACATATAGGTTGTTATGAGAATGATACGTGTGATGTTTGGCAATACAAAATGACAATCTGCTGTCTCTGATACTTTGTTTTATTGCAGGTTATGAAAGTAGAAGACAATGGCAAACGCTGAGATTTGAGTACACAGGACACTGAAGTTTTGTGACAGCTTTTCTGGTGTTATTTACCAGACTCCACTCCCCCAGCTATTTGTGTCAAGCCTTCAGGATGCAGGGTGGCCAAGACCTTCTCCTCCCAGGGAAAGAGTTGTAATGGCATACTAGGAGGACCACCACCAGTCTTAAGGGACTCCAGGTGCTGCCTGGAGGCCAGGGGTCATGCCTTCCCCCGGAGATCATTCCACCACCTCTTAATATCCTCATTTGTGTGCAAGGTGGTGCCTATATCATTCACCCCTTGAACTATCCTATGCCATGTTTCCATTTTCCTACTTAAAAAAGTATGTTGGACATGGGCTCCAAACTATTTTGACTCTACTCTTCCACAATGAATGTCAACTCGTTCTCTAAAAAATGATATTTAGGACAAAAAATGATAAATTAAAAGAAGTGTTTGAAAGCTGTAAAATGGGATAAGAAAAAAGGGAGACCTTAGACAGCAAAACATAGAAAGAGTAGTGTGGTCTCTGTCTTGCTGTGCTGCCGTGAAGAGGCAAAGGATCATGGTCTGGGATGGGGTGTTTTTTATAGTATGATTTGCAGGTGTGTACACTTGTCCAATGGATGTCAGCTGTGCTGTTTTTGAATCCATCCAATGGCCACTCCTCTTGTGCTTTGTTGTGAGTATACCGTGATGACCGACTACGTCAGCTAACAGCTGCAAGGGGGCCAGCATGTCAACTGTGTTATTGTAATAGGCTCTGCAGTTGGTCATGGCCATGATAGCTACAGAGTACACACTGCCAACATTCCAACCCGCCGCACTACTGGTTGGCAGCAAAGTGTTTATGCCGTGGACGGTTCAACCTAAGTACATTGTAATATGGTGGCCGGGAGAATGCAGTCCAATGGTCTTCTTGGGACCCTCACTGCGGTGGTCTACCGGCCTGATCACCAAACTCGTAATCGGGCACTAAGCATTTAAAAAACCCACAGACGTTTGCATACTTAACTAGATCTGCCACTTCTGTGGTCATCAGTTCAAGTCCAATAACGTGTTCCTGCTGAAATAGCATGCTGGTCAGAATTCAGCAGCAAATAAATACTGCCATCCTCACTAATTTGGAAACAACATGGGCCAGAAGCCTCTAACAGTAGGAGATTTATTTATATTGGTGTTTTCACTAGTCTCTCAGTCAGTCCATCAAGAAAGATGAAAGCTGTGAAAAGCCATTTACTTGCATTTAGTTGCATTTTAGTTTCTTCAATTTTTCCAAATTAAACTCTGCAGAGGATGCAGCAGAGTAGCATGTGAAGCATGAGAAACAAACCATTTAACCTCCTGGTTTCATTAAGGATTACAGCAAATGGACACATCACTTCAAAATCCATAGGAGATAAAATGACATTTGCGATTTGATGATGCTGCTGCTTTTGCTCTTATTGCTGGCACAATCTTCTTCAGACCCCAGGAAGCCAATTAGAGATAACTGTGATGAAGAAGGGATTTGAGTCATCTACCTTTCTTTAATGTTTGCAAAAGATGCAGAGCATAAGCTCCCTTTCAAATGGTCTGCAGGCATAACTGTTTTTTAGTTTCTCTATATTATAAGTTTTGTATTTTATTTTTGCATACTTATTGAAAGGGTGACCTATTACCTAACGGTGAAACTTTCAATCAACCTGTGACATTAAGGTATCTATTGTGTATTATATTTTATAATTATCTGCACCCCAATATAATGGATGGAAATATTAGATATGAAAAAGAAGTATGATACATCACTGCCATATGGTCACGAGAAGGATTTTCACCGGGGCACAAGTGTGGTTATCCAAATATTATATGTGGGATATTTAAACATAGAGTGCTGTGTACAACTTCTTAGATACTAGGGCCCACATTTTCAAAGATTTTGTGCTGAGGTTGTGTGATTGTGTTGACATAGCCCTGACGCAAAATCTTTTTAGTTATTTACAGAGCCACACAAATGTAGATTTCTATGGCTCTTTATGAAAAAGTAAAGCAATGCAGCACATTGTGCTGACATGCATTACTTTGTGTCACATAGGCATTCCTTGGGTTGCGTTTGGTCTTTCCAGTGCATCCAGCCATGAATGTTGATGCATGCCCATTGTAACAAAGACACTGGATTCGCTAAAATGGTGTGCCTGCCTGAGACCTCTGTAACGAGTAAACACATCTTTATTTATCCTTGTAAATTACTTTTTGTATGTATGCTACACTCTGCAGCACACAAGAGGAAATAGCCTCAAAGGATGTTCTTTTTAGCTGGAGGGTGACCTTTCCTGCACTAAAACTATCCTGACCACAACACAGACACCTTTCTACACATGTGTCTCATTTGGCGCTAGGCATCCCAAAATGTACTAGCATATGTAGAAAGCAGAACTGCACAATTTATCTCCAGATTGCACCACTTCTTTGTTATTATGCCCCTACCTCTTGAAAGGCTTTTCAGCAAAGAGTTAGTCATTCAAGGTGCACAGGTGTGATTTTAGCGTTCTTCAGAATTTGTGAAAATTGTCTTATAAAGCTTGATTTGATTTTTCATACCTGTGATAAACACAATTAAAAACAACTCACACTTAAACGTTTAGATAACAAACCACTTTTGTGCACACTTCCATTCATTAGCAGACCAGTGGCTCAGAATAGAACATGTTAGGTCCTAGGGTTTGACCTCTAACTCATTGGAAATGAGTCTTAGGGCCCTATTACACGTTTGGCGATCCTTGGACTGCCATAACAATGTTTGCAGTCCGACCGCGCATCCTTGGCAGTCTGACCACTATATTAGGATACTGGCTGTTGGACCGCCACAAGGCTGCCTCCAACACCAGGATCCTCTATCCCAATGAGTTGGTGGCAGTGCAAGTCATGATCAACTACGGCGGTGCCTATGTCGACATCGCCGTCAAGGTCATGACTTGCCTTTCTGTTGGCCTTTCCATGGCGGAAATCCTGTCCTGAAAAGGCCAACAGAAAGGCAGAGATGGGGCCACAGGTGGACACCTGCACTGCCCATGCCCATGTTGTGGGCAGTGCAGAGGCCCCCCTGTCAACACACAGGTAAAGCACACTGTCAGTCATGGCATACAGGGGGCATTCTTAGGGGGTTATTATGAACCTGGCGGTCAGACCAACGCCAATGGATATTTAACTGTGGCTGTGGGACTGCATGGGACCACCAGCACCTGTCTGGTGGTCTGGCGGGTGCGACGGTCCTAATTCGCGACGGCAGCTCTGCAAGCAGCGCTGCCCTGTTAATTACAACCTCATTCTTTGCCAGCCTTTTCATGGTCGTGGCACAGCCATGAAAAGGCTGCCAGAGAACGGGTGCAGGGGGCGCCAGTGGGGCCCCTGCACTGGCCATGCACTTGGCATGGGCAGTTCAGGGGTCCCCCTGGCCGGCAACATCACAATGTTCACTGTCTGCTTTGCTTTGCTTTGCAGACAGTGATCTTTGCAAAGGTACTGGTACACCCTGCATCCTACAGCATTGCCACCGGCTCAATTACGAGGTGCAGAAAATGCTGTAGGGTGTTTCCTGCTAGTCCAGTGGGAGGAAACTCAGGTTTCCGCCTGCTGACCTACTGGGAAACTCCTAATTGGCCCGGCGGGGAGGTAGCCACTATGGTTGCAACCTCCCAATCAGAAGTTCAGTAGATGAGCAAAACCATCCACTGAACTCATAATGAGGCCCTTAGTGTGCTGGCGGCACCAACAGTGAGGTGGCAATGGCCTTGGCTCACCCTGAAAGCCAAAGCCAACTTCACTGCACTGTTTCCACCAACCAGCTTGATGGGGAGTTCACAATACAGCAGTCTGGAGGCCGCCAGCTTGGCAGCAGCCTCCAGACTGCCATATTGGTGGTCCGATGGTTGGACTGCTAAACTCCTAATGAGGCCCTTTGTGTCCTTTTCAGAGATTTCCGTGTCTCTTGTAGAGGTAGCTAATATTACGGCTCATTTTTATACCCTATTGTAACTCAGAGTTTTTTGTAAGATTGGAGTTAGCACCTCATAATACCATTCAAGATTCAAGGTTCACACTTACTGCAGATCGTTTGTAATTAATACAGAAATACATGTTAAGTGATAGTTCTTTTTATTCATGTTTACATTTGTTTTATGTTGAGTTGTAAGGCATGTGGCTAGTAGGTTTGTATACAATTTTTAAATAATTAATTAATTATGTTGTCATTCATTCTTACTTTTTGTTTTATCTTTTACATTTTTTTAAACATTTTTTAACAGGTTACTTATTTTGTGACTGATTAAGCAATGATTTAGTGCATTAAAACAATGTGATTAATATGTAGCATAAAATAATTATATCACATTATTAAATACATTCATTTTTATAACTGTTTTACTTTTCAATAAAATAGATAATTTAATAACACTATATTTTAACAAACAAAGCATATCAATTATACTATTTGAAATTATTATGTAATTATATGTACATTTTATGTTTTAAAAAGAAAATTTGAAATTTGAATATTATTACTCGTATTAATATAAAAGACATGTTTGTTGAATTTTATATAAGAAAGGTTGTAATAAAAATGTAATTACATATATAAATATATATGTAAATGTGTGTGTATATATATATATATATATACATATATATATATATATATATAATAGCCAAAAAGAAAAGGGGGCACCCGACTTGTCGAGGCTCAATTTGTGGCGGTCTTGATGTGGCATTGGGAATCCCAAAAATATTTGTAAATTATTCTCACCCAATCGGAAAGAAATTCAAGACACCAGTCGGACAGTTTCAAAGTATAATAAAGAAAGTGAAAAAATGTACTTCCTCCCAACGCGTTTCAGCCGTAGCCTTGTTCACGGATGGGGGTATATTGCACACACCAAATATAAATACCATTTACAAATACACAAACATAAACAAAGGACTCATACCACAGTGCGTATATGTATCACCCTGAAAACATAAGTGCCATCTTGTAAAGGTATATAAAGCAACATGCCTCTAGGAGGATACCATAAATATATGTAGTTTCTTTACTATCTAATTGTCAGTTTGAATAACATATTTATATCAATACAATGATTTATAAATGTATGACAATATATTGCAAATTGCATATTCAAAACTTGAGCAGGTAGCCTTCTATTGCATATTAATATATCCCATTAGTTTGATACCTTTATCAAGATAAAGTGCTATACATCTAAAGAAACCCCCAAAAAATTATAATTAAAATATCCAATAGAGATTTGTGAAAAATCTCCAACCTCTGATCATAGAAGCTCGAAAAATCCAATACAATAATCAATTAGCTGCCAAGGTGAGTATTCATTTCTTCACTCAAGTTTAACCCATTCGGAAATAGAGTCATAAATTTAATAATATATTTTGATTCGAGAACACGTAACATTCTCTGTCTGTCTCCACCTCGTACATTAAGTTTGATTTGATCACAGACCAAATATGAAAGTTGTTTTTCATCACCTTGATGTACTTCATGAAAATGTCGTGCCACCGGATAATTACGATCAAAATTACGAATGGCTCTCACATGTTCTAACATTCTCTTTTTTGCTTTATGAATCGTACTTCCCACATATATCTTATCACAAGGGCATCGTAAACAGTACACACAAATATCAGTATTGCATGTAAAAAATCCCTTTATGATGTACTCATTTTGGCCAGCACCCCATGTTACAGTTTTGCATTCTTTACTGTATCTACAAGCCTTGCACTGGTGACAGCAAAAAAATCCTGAGATATCAGATCTTTTATTCTCAAATTTGGTGTTGCTCAGCACCATATTGGGGCTGAGATTATCCCTAAGCGACCTACCCTTCCGGAAAGTTAATGCCGGGATGTTGCACACAAAATCCTGTAGATCTGGGTCTGTCTGAAGGATGTGCCAGCTCCTAGTAAGTGTCGCCTCAGATTGAACGTTTGATTGGAGTAGGTCGTAATAAACCTGATCTTCTCATTGGTAGTGGTGCGTTGGTGCATACGATACAATAGTTCTGACCTTGTGGTACCTTCAACTTTCCCTACAGTCTGCCTGATAATATTGGCACTATATCCCCTTTCATTAAACCTTGAACACATAATCTTGCACTCTTGCTGATATTTTTCATCAGTACTACATATTCGTCTTCCTCTTAAGAGTTCCCCGTATGGTATACTCCTGATCAAGTTGGGGGGATGAGCACTCTTGGTTTCAACAAGCTGTTCCCTGCTGTTGTTTTCCTATAGAGCCTGGTATGTACCAGGTTATTTTCAACATTTAGTTCGACATCTAAAAACTGGATAGAAGTACTGCTGTGCTGTTCACTAAGTTTAAGATTGCACTGATTGTTATTCAAAGTTGTCACAAAGCTAAGTGTCGAATCTACATCACCTTTCCAGATGATAAAAATATCATCTATATACCGACACCATAACACTACATTATCCTCGTAGTTGGTTATATTGGAGGATACTTGCTCCTCCCACCAGCCCATAAATAGATTTGCATAGCTGGGGGCAAAGCATGTACCCATCGCGGTTCCCTGGGTCTGCTTATATATTTGACCATTAAATAGAAAAAAGTTGTTTTTGAGACAGTACCAAATCATATCGCAGATCATTTCAGTATGCATAAGATATGATAAAGATCTAGCTCTTAAGTAATGTCTAACTGCTTTAAGACCCAATTCGTGTTGGATGCAGGTATAAAGGCTGGTGACACCTAAGGTCAAAAATAGAAAATCATCTTCCCAGCCCAAACCATCCATCATTCTTACAAATTGTGTTGTATCCTTGACATAAGAGGGTAAACACTCCACAAAGGGTTTAAGGTAGAAATCTATATATCGCAAAGTATTTTCCAATAATGAATCCATTGCTGACACAATCGGTCTACCCGGTGGATTTTGTTTGTCTTTGTGCACTTTGGGCAGGAGGTATAGTACTGGAATTCTTGGGTGATCACATTTCAAAAAAAGGTATTCATCCCACTCCAATAAACCCTTGTCCCTCCAATCAACCAGTTTTTTATGATATTTGAGGCTAGACATTTTTAACTCTGCCTGGTTGGCATAGACACAGCATTTACGGTCACTCAGCTGGCGTATTCCTTCCCCTAAGTATTGTGTCTTATTTAAGATGACTACATTACCCCCTTTATCGGATTCACAGATGACAATATTAGGGTCCTTGCTCAGACTTTGCAGAGCTATTTTTTGTTTTTTAGTAAGATTATCATACTTGGTATTTCTAGAGCCAAATCTCATTTTTTTAAATTGATTGATCATATCTTTTTCAAAAACTTGAATGGCTTCACTTTGAACAGCTGGCAGAAAAATGTATTTCGGTCTAAAGGAACTAGGGCATGGCAACTCAGTTTCAATACCCAAATTCAGTAGATTTACAAAAGGATCATCATGTGCAATAATATCATCATCCAACACAGATAGTGTGTGTAATAAATCAACATCCGAAATACACAATTTGCTGATATTATTAGTTTTTTCCACACTCTTATCTGTCATTACTTTATTTTTATAATTTTTTTTTAGTTTTCGTGTAAAGTGAAAAAGGTCAATCTGGGTCTGTACATAGTCAAAATTGTTGGTAGGACAGAAAGATAAGCCCAAGGCTAGGAGATTTTCTTCCTCATTGTTCAATATTCTATTGGACAGATTAACCACAGTCATTGTGGAACTCTGCGTGCTCTTGTGGTCATTGCCGTTGTCGTGAGAACTTCTTTTCTTTCGTCTTGCCTTCGCTGCACGGTTCCTCTTCCTCTGCCTCTCTGTCCTTGTCCCCTGCCTCTGGGCTTAAAATCTTTTCTCTGTTCTGTCCTTCCTTGATTTAGGAGACGAAACTGTTTAAAAAAATTAGACCTGTTGGTATTGGTATCCATATCTCGAATTTTATCAGCTGAAATCTCTGGTGCATCTGAGAGATTTTCATCAGACACATCACTTTCTTCTGTTAGTCCCAGATTCATACCAGATCTTTCATTGTCTCCTGAACGTACCGGAACCTTATAGCCCTCCGTATACATATGGTCGTATTTGTGATGAAAGGTGAGGATCCTCCCTGATTGGTAATCCTTGAAATAGCGTATGAATTTCCTCTGTTTTTTCATAGTAATCTCTTCCTCAAATTTGGATACTTTTTTGTCCAGATTGTTCTTAACTTCATCAAAGGTATTTTGTGATACCAAAGTGAGAATCAGTTTAGTCATTTTTTCAATTTCCTCAATAATGTTTTCCTGGTCTTTTGACACATATTTAATCAAGATTCTCATCATATTCAGAGAACTGGTTTTAGAGTTTTCAGCCCATTCCTCCAATAATTCCGGATCAGGATCTTCGTACGAGGGGATTGTATAAATGCGTAAACCCCTTGGGACACATTCAACCTCAACATATTGTTGAAGAGATTCTATTTCCCACCATTTTGAGAGTTCTTTCCTCATAAGTTTCTCTAATTTGTCATACATGAGTTGCACTTGTAGACCAGTGCCTATGTTAGATCCTCCTTGTGGTACGTCTTTATCATGAGTCTGCTGAGTAAAAAACAGCTTATTGGACTTCTCCTTGCGCCGAGCTTCTAATGAGGAAGCCATTTTCTTCTTTATAACAATTTTAACAATAATGTAACTGTCCGTCTTGTGGACTCTTAATCAGAAATAACAGTATTAAATTAAAATAAGCCCACTCCACACCACACACTGTCTACAATGCACACTAGTATAATTAGTTGACTTTTGTTGCTTAATGCAACTATTATTAAGTTGAACTTGTGTCCCAATTAGGTTGTGTGCACATAAGTTCATTGCCTTCTAGACTCAATGTTTTAAAAGTTCGCCACCCGTAAGAAATAAGTAAATGCCCTTTATTCACACTTTATTATTGTAATTTCCCTGTATCCTGGCCAATACTAATATATTCACAGTGATGTGTCTCCGTACTCCCACACACCCCGTAGCACTCTCACCGTAGTAGTCCGGGGGCCGGAAAGAGGGTCCTGGTTGTCAGCGCCAAAGACGGATGTCGTAACAGCCACCAGCTTACGGCCGCACTCCTCCAAAATGTAGAAGCGGAATCGGCAGAGACGAAGAGTCACTTGGCTCCAATAACGGAGCTACACTCGTGGGTTAGCCGGCTGGCGCTCCGGGATCCTCCGTCACCGAGTTTGGCGCTCGTCTCATTCGAGTTCGACAGAGGCGAAAAGTCACTCCGCTCCAATAGCGGAGCTACGATCGCAGGTTTCGAGGCTTGCTGTGGTACTGAAAATTCTGGACCCGTGTTATAAGCGTCATCGTATCACAACGATTTTGGTATCAGCAGACCGAGAATTATTAGAATAGTATGCACAAGCATTGTACTCATATTCGGCTAACGAAATCACCCGAATATCAGAGTTTCCGTCCTGAACCCTCGTGTTCCATTTAAACGACAGCCATTTTATGATTGCCCTCACATAGGCCAATGTCTAATGCTGAAAACGAGTCTGAAGGACACGTACATCTTTGCTGACTCCTCTGTGACCTGGGCAAGCTGACTCCACTGCCTGAAGCCAAACCTGTTCGGCCAGTTTCTTTCCCAGTGGCCGAATGAGATTAGTATCAAGGCACAACACATCATAAAACCTTTCATCACACACAAACCATGCCTAATCTTACACACACCTGTCCCTGTTTCTTCTTTATGATTTGCTTTACAAGGAGAAGGTGACCGTTTATATTGGGGGTCCGTCGATATCTGATGAAAGTACTGAGCCTTGCCGGGTAATTGATTGAGGGCTGGACAAACTGGAATATGGGCTTGTCATCATAAACCTGCTATTTCTTTGTAGTGAAAATATGTGAATGATCAACTGTAAAATAAGGAATGTTTGCCTAAAGCATAATATTTTGTATAAAAGAGAAGGTTAGCTTTGCAAAGGGAGCAGTCTCCTGAGAATATACACCGTGCTGTACTTCTAGGATACCTGTTACTGGCTGCAGCCAATAAACAAGATCTTTGACTTCACCAAGAAAACTCTGTGTTTCTGTAGTCTGAAACAGGAAGGACTCGAAGTCTTAGGGTGTGTTCCCTGGCACCACTGGGTTCTGAAAAACCCAGTACTTCAGTTGGCGCCCAACGTGGGGCGATTTCAGCGGTACCAGTCCAAGCCAGAGGTCCGTGAGGAGCTTCGTGTGAAAATTCTGGAGGAAGGCCGCCACTTCATCGACCCTTGTATGTCGACGTGGTCCGAAAGTCTTTGCTGCGAGGTTCCCCGCTTCCCGACGGCTACGAAGGACTGCTGCCCTGACTATCGCCCTGTTTTGGACCCTTGATGATTTGGTAGAGCAAAACGATAAACGAGTCTTCTGGTGACGTCATCGATACCTCAGTTAAGTATAAGTGGAGCGTCTCCCAGTCCTTAGTTTGGTTCTTAGTTTGGTATCCCCTTGGGATCTTTGATTTGGAACTTGCAAGTACCAAAGCCGAGGGATTCGTGTATTCACGAGACTATCGTATTTGATAATCCTTTGAAGTTTGAAGCTAGACTAAAGAGCGAAGATGCCTGGTCTTAGCAGATATGGAAATTTGTTTTGTCTTGGTTATAATAGGGATTCCCGATTGGAGGACTCGTGTCCGGTTCCTCCGATTGGAACTCCAACCTATGAACTATATGTGAAACATGGCATAGGCCCCCTCATATATAATGAAGTATGGATCCGATACACCAGGAAAGATGGTGTTTTAAAATGGCCCCAATATGGTAGTTTTGACACAGAGATTCTGAATAATCTGGAGGTTAAACTTTTTAAGAAGAAAGCCCGGCCGGCGATGTTAGACTCTTTCCGCCTATGGCGTAAGGAAGCCAAACAGAAGGAAATTAAATTAGCAAAGAGAAATAAGAGGGAAGAGGGTATCTCGATAATGCAAGCTGCCATGCAGTTTAAAGATGATGAAGAAGAACAGATGAATGAGCAGTTGCACAGGCAACGTAAATTGGTGACAGATAAATGTTATCCAGTTCTTCCGCTTCTTCAGCAAGATGCAGCAAAAGAACTTGAGAAAGATCCTTCAATGTCACACTTGTTGAGGTCGCCACCCCCTTATGCGCAGAATGCTACAGCACCTCCGCAACCTTTAGCTGTGCAACCTCCGGTTATTGTGCCTCAGGTTCTTCCACAGCCGCCAGCTCCTTTTCAGTTGGCTCCTACTACTATGGCGCAGCCCTTCAAGGGCCGCCGACTTTGCTACCTGCTTCATCTGTACCTCCTACGACTTTATGTACTACATTGACTGCCTCTTCTGGTGTTCTTCCTGATACTGCCTCTGCGACTGCTTCTGCGTCTGCCTTGCCTCTCTCTGTTTTTTCTCCTGTTTTTTCATCAACTTCTCCTTCTGTCCGACAGAGAATGACAGATACTGTTGCCAGCCTTATATTTCCTCTCTTTGGGTCGTCTGGTGTGACCCCAGATTCGGAGCGTAAGCAGTCGCGTAGTCAACTGCCTAATTCTCAAGAGAGGGAGATGTTGGACCGTATGGCGCGTAAATGGGTCGTTTACCCTTTAAGATACGATGTCGAGTCTGTTATGGATGTCTTCCGTCAATGGGGAGCACCAAAACAAAGATACGTTTTTGAGAAAATGTGTGCTTTCCTTTGTGAGGAATTAGAGGATAATGATTTGGAAACAAATCCGCCTGATTTGTGCCGTGTACGGTTTGAGTTTGCAAAGGGCACAATTGTGGGTCCCGATGTTGAGACAGCAGTTGCGACGTTGTTGTCCTTTAGGAATAAGGATCCTTCTCAGTCATTGTTCCAACATGACTCCTCTGTTAAAAAAAAGGTGCGACAGTACCCAATGAGAGAAGTCCCTCCGGTATGGAAGGACGCCGTTGAGGCTGATGTTGCTAATCAAATTGATGCTGTCCCAGCTCATTTTCAGCGTGTTTGGGTACATGTTCCGTGGAAGCGAGCTGAAGTTTTAGCCCTTAAGCAGTCTTTGCCTGATCCCCGTAAAAACCCTGCAGGGTATTATAAGGAATTATCATAGACTGCAGACTCATGTATTATGAATTTAGCCGACATAGACATGTTATTTGGGAATGTTGTTCCACAGCCTTTGTGGGGATTGATTCGCCATACAGATCATGCACAAGAGTTAGGTGACTCATGGGCTAATATTAGTGCTGCAAATGATAGACAAGTTGGTGGTGCCAAGCCTGAGCCTTTGGTAGCAGAACTGCCTGCTAGGATCATTACTTACATGAAGACTTTAATGCCTGCGATGCGTGTGAATTGGGATAAATTGTCTGCGTGTAAGCAGAAGAAAGATGAAACAGTGTCTGATTTCTTCACCAGGTTTGAGGAAACGTTTATCGACCACAGTGGTCAAGATATGAGTACAGAAGGTGGTCAACGGTTGTTCGTCGACAAATTTGTGCACAATTTGCTTGCAGAGCTGTGTAAGAAATTGAAGGATTCATAGAGTTCTTGGGCCGTTTCCTCTTCAGCACAAATATTGGCTACTGCACAGTACTACGAAAATAGGGATAAAGATGAGAAGGACAGAGCAGACAAGAAAACAAAAGAATTAAAGACGAGGGTTCTTTTACAACAGGCGTATCCGCCACGTGGTGGTCAGAGTAACTATCAGCAACCTCAACAGTTCCAGAGAAACTCGCAAAGGTTCGAGTTTTCTCAACCACGTGTTCCTGTAGGTCCCAATCAGTGTTCATATTGTAAAGAAGAGGGTAATTTCAAGTATAGTTGTCCTATTTTGTTACAGCGTACGAATGGTGCTTCTAGCGCAAGAGGTCCAGGTGTTCAACAAGCTCTTAGAGGTAGAGGACGTGGAAGTTTCCCCCAGAACACGCATTCCTTTCCATCTCAAAACTCAATGAATAGTTTTGACCAGCAAAATAACGCGTCTGGTAGGACGGCTCAGTACTATGCTGACGACTACTATGCAGAAGATGAGAATCTGGAAGGTAATAATTGCTAGGACAGCCTTAGACGAAGAGAGGGAGTTTTTTTTGTTCCAGTGGATCAGAATGGACCTTATGTTAAGGTGATTACATCAGGTGTGTCAGAGCCTTTTCTGTTGGATACTGGTGCTACAAAGAGTTCTATTATGCACTCAAAACTCCCTGGCGCACCTTTGTCTGGCGAGATGAATGTTTCAGTAGGTTTTTCTGGCGCCCCGGTTAGGAACCCGATTTCTAGTCCTATGTCCCTTTCTGTTGGACCTTGTGAATTGGAAGCACCCCTTATTCTGACGACAGGTTGTGGTGAAAACTTGTTAGGATTGGATTTGTTGAAAAGATTGTATGCAACATTATATTGTTCTCCTTCGGGAGTACAACTTACACTGGGTAGGAAATTGGTCTCTCCAATGTATTTGTCGAAGGATAAACTTCCGACCGAATTGTCGTTTCTTCCTGATACCATTTGGGCTACTGGTCCTAATGACGTGGGTCTTTTGGAAATACCGCCTTATGTTGTGACATTGAAAGCCAATGTTAAATTACCACGCATTCAACAATACAAGATCTCTAGTGAAGGTGAAAAGGCGTTGCTAGCGATCATTTATGATTTAATTGAAAAAGATGTAATTGAAGAGACAAGAGGCAACGTTTGTAATAGTCATGTTTTGCCTGTTTTGAAACGTACTGACCCCTCTAAGCCACCTGTTTACAGGCTCGTGATTGATCTTAGAGAGGTAAATAAAATAGTTGTGCCACAGTTTCCAGTTGTTCCTGATATCACTGCCATATTGACTATGATTCCAGTTTCCGCCACCTGGTTCTCGGTGATTGGCTTAAAGAATGCTTTCTTCAGCATCCCGATTGCAGAGGAGAGCAGGGATATTTTTGGTTTCAGTTTAGGATGCCGAAGTTTCCGTTTCAAACGCGCTCCACAAGGCTACTGTGAAAGTCCATCAATATATAGTCAGGCTTTAAAAACACAGCTTGATGCAATTGTTTTACCTGACGGCGCTACCCTTATTCAGTACATTGATGATTTGCTAGTCGCTACAGATACTGAAGAGATTTGTAAAGAAGCCACCTTGTTGTTGTTGCGTCATTTGTCTGATTTACATCACAAAGTGTCCCTTTCAAAACTGCAATATTGTCGACAAGAAGTGACCTACTTAGGTCATCTCTTATCGAAGGAGGGAAGGAAACTGACCTCAGAAAGAATTCAGGCAATTGCAAAATTGAGTGTGCCAAGGACACAGAGAGAAGTACGTGCTTTCTTGGGCATTACATCATACTGCAGACAATGGATACCGAATTTTTCTTTGCTGGCCAAACCTTTGGTAGCATTGACCTATAAAGATATACCAAACCCCGTTCCGTGGTCTGAAGATTGTCAAAAAAGTTTTTCCGAATTGCGTAATGCATTGTGTTCGGCTCCTGTGTGGGGTACCCCCGACTACAGTAAGCCCTTTACACTGTATGTCCATGAGAAAGAGGGTTGTGCATTGTCAGTGCTGACACAGTCTTTTGGAGACAAGCAGCTCCCATGCGCATATTTTTCGTCGACTTTGGATCCGGTAGCTAAAGCATTGCCGAGTTGCTTGAGAGCCACAGTGGCAGCAGCTGTTTCTATTCGACAGTCTGCTGGGTTAGTGATGAATAATATGTTGATTGTGATGGGTCCACATGCAGTGGACACGTTATTAAACAGGACCAAGACACAGCATTTAACTAGTGCTCGATTGTCAGGTTACGAGTTGACACTGTTAGCGAGTCATGTGCACATAATGAGGTGCAATACGTTGAATCCAGCCACGTTATTGCCAATTTCAGTAGAAACAGATGATGTTGAACAACATGATTGTTTTCTTAGGACAGAAGAAGAAACGAAAGGGAGAGTAGATCTTAAAGATACTCCTCTTGTAAAGTGTGATGGTACCTTATGGGTGGATGGTTCATGCTTCAAGCTTCCGAATGGTGATACGACTGCAGCATATGCTGTCACAACTTTGCATACGATTGTTGAAGCTGCACGTATACCACATAATTCAGCTCAAGCAGCAGAGCTGATTGCACTTACGAGAGCGTGTGTGTTATCGAAAGGAATGAAAGTGACCATATATACCGACAGCCAGTATGCGTTTGGTGTGGCCCATAGTTTTGGACGATTGTGGAAAGAACGTGGGTTCCTGACTTCTCATGGAGCTAAAATTCAGCATGGTCAGTTGGTGAATGAGCTTCTTGAGTCACTGACCTTGCCATTACAAGTTGCGATTGTGAAATGCAGTGCACACAAGAAGGTTACTGATGATGTCGGTTGTGGCAATGCATTTGCTGACGAAATCGCAAAAGAAACAGCAAAAGATGTGATGAATCGAATGTATGTTGCAGTCACCGCAAGATGGGTTGGTGACGTTGGAATATGTGAAGATACGATAGAGGGTGTGAAGTCTATTCAAGCTGAAGCTTCAGAGAAAGAGTTGAGCGTGTGGAAAGAAAGTACGGGTAAATTGGATGAAAATGGTTGTTGGGTTGACTTGTCAGAACATCAGCGATGGTTGTTACCCGATGCGTATGCGCTTGCAGTGGTGACAATGGCTCATGGAATGGCCCATATCAGTGTGAAAGGGATTTGAAAGTTGTTGGCTCCAGTATGGCAAAATGCTGGAATTCCTAAATGTGCAGAGAATGTGGTCAAGAATTGCATGGTGTGTCTGAAATACAATCCTGGTGGGGGAACCCCAACTCCAGCTGGTCATTTTGCACCTCCAACTTATCCGTTCGAGGTTTTGCAGCTAGATTTCATACACATGGAAAGGTGCAACAATCTGAAATACGTACTCGTTGTTGTTTGTGCTTTTTCAAGATGGGTAGAAGCATATCCCTTAAAAGACAACACTGCCTTATCCACAGCTAAAGCCCTTGCCAAAGAATTCTTCCCTAGGTTTGGAATGCCGAGAGCGGTCTGGAGTGATAATGGGAGTGAATTTGTGGGTCGAGTGATGAAAAAAGTATGTGAAGGGCTAGGTATCCAGCAAAAATTCCACGCTGCAAATCACCCCTAATCAGCTGGACTAGTAGAGTGCTATAATGGCACGCTAAAACTGAAGTTGGCAAAGATACATGCGAGCTCTGGTCTTAAATGGCCTGACGCTCTGCCTCTAGCACTCCTATCAACAAGAATGACTGTGCATTCGCGAGTGGGACTTAGTCCCTATGAAATTGTGTTCGGCCGCCAGGCCAACATATGGGGAGTGCCAAGACCAACAAAATTCAGTGAGATCGAACACCCTGTACTGCTTGATTATTTGTATGAATTGACGGCTAAATTGCGTGTTCTACACCAACAGGTTCACGATACTCTGCCCCAGGTCTCTGAAGCTCCAGGACATCTTATCGATCATGGGTGCTGGTCAAAAACTTCCAGCGGACAAAGAATGACCAGCCCCTTTGGACCGGCCCCTACCTCGTCCTTCTCTCAACAAGATCAGCTGTTCGAGTGGAAGGGAAAAAGAACTGGATCCACGGCGTACACTGCAAGAGGGTCCCTTTTCCTCTACCGTACGACCGGTGGGTCCAGGAGGGGATCGCTGACTCTGAGACTAAGACTGTGCCTCGTTTTTTGCCATTTAGCAATGCACGTGTAAAAGGAACAATTTCTGAACGAGAAAGTGACAATAATTTGCAAGAAGCTGTGCCACCGTCAATTCGATTGAACACTACAGAGCCTGAACTCTTGTTCCAGAACCAGACAGTACCTGGAAAAAGCCGTTATAATTTGAGACCAAGAACTAAGGACAAATAATTTTTTTTCCGTTCCTTTGCTATTTTTTGGTTGGAAAGTGCGGCTCTCTCATCTGAGAAACTTTCTTATTTTTGTTTTTTTCTTTTCGAACCACCATCCGGGTTCAGCTGTAGGGTCGTGGTTGCCCAAGTCTTTGGAGTGCAGCTGAAGACGTTCGGTCGACAGTTCTGGTCGACAGTTCTGGTCGGTCTAAGGGAGTTGCCCTGGACTGATAGAAGCATTCCCTAGCATAGAACACCCTACCACCACGAGCAGCAATTAGAGAGGATGGAGTTTTTCAAGAATGAGAGACCTGCCAGACAGATGGACTTTAAAGCCAGAATGGGTATAATAATGACAAAGAAACGATTTTTGATATTATGTATTTTCATGTTGCTTAGTGTAATGACGTTTTTGATAGGATATGTTTTATTCTCTTTTCAAGTGACATTTGCACCCAATACACAGCCCATACCACCTTCTACTGTTTCCTCACATTCTTTTCACCCCCTGCCTGAACACGAGTCTGCCAGAAGATTAGAATTTGTCAACAATTCATTCATTCAGCTTCTACACCAACACCAATTAGTAGTGAACAAAACTAACTGTTGGGTGTGTGGTCTTATGCCCCATACTAGTGATAAAGGTATCCCTTATCTGGTCCTGCCTTTCAGCCATAATGGTTCTGTGTGGGCATATAGAACAGTGTTCATATACGTGTATGAAGCCAACCCCCTACGTTCTGTGAAAGATTATCCTAAGAATAGTGCTCTAGCTAAGGGTATAGTAGATATGATTAGGGAAGATATTTCCTATGAGACTATCCCGAGAGATGAGACACTAGCATATATTGGATGGAACATAACAGGATATGGAGTTACTCTGAGTGGGAACCAGCGAGCAAAGAGATCCTCCCCGATTTGGATTGTACCCCATCAGGGTCACCTATGTCTGCAAGGTAATGGCAAGAATCCCAGAGCTCAGTTAGGGAAAAGTATCTGCACTGAAACATATGTTTTTGCGTCTCAGACTTCTCCTTTGTTCTTAGCAGCTAAGGGTACCTATTTCATCTGCCATAATAGAGCCTATACATGGTTGCCCCCTGACTTCTCAGGCACATGTTTTGTTTCATTCCTGTTACCTCCCACCTACACGGCCGCGGCAGATTACCATAAGACAAGGATAGTTTGAGGTGTCATAAGTAAAGAAGACACTACAGGACAAGAATTTGGAGATTTCGTAAAGGTTTTTCTGCCGTTTTGGGGCCCTATGGTTAACAGCAGGAACATAAGGCAATTGACAAAGGTGGTTGAATCCACGGTAGTTGAAACCGCCGGTGCCCTTAGTAATTTGACTGCTGAGCTCCAGTCGGATCGCCTTATGACTCTTCAGAACAGGGTCGCATTAGATGTCATACTTGCAGACCGAGGTGGGGTATGTAAAGTGATCCAATCAAGTTGCTGTGTTTTCATCCCAGATAACGCTCCGACAGTCTACCAGGCCATTTCCAAACTGCATAGGATCTCCGAGTCTATTCATGTGGATAAAGGAGATTGGTCATTGATGGGGTGGTTCTGGGAGCTGATATCCGCCTGGGGATGGAAGACTCTGGTAGTCATTGGGATGATCTTAGCCATTCTTTTCCTGTCCTGTCTGTGTGTACAGTGTGCTCCTGCAATATGTGGCCTCTGTGCTACATCGTGTGTAAGGAAACCTGTATCAAGGGACGAGCTAAGTAATAGGATGATCCTACAGCAACATCTCAACAACTTTATGAATATAGACCTGGACTCAGATTAGCGTGAGTATAGGTTATTGCCTATGTAAGGGCAAAAGGAGGGTCTGTGGTACTGAAAATTCTGGACCCGTGTTATAAGCGTTGTCGTACAACAAAGATTTTGGTATCAGCAGACCGAGAATTATTAGAATAGTATGCACAAGCATTGTATTCATATTCGGGTAACAAAATCACCCGAATATCAGAGTTTCCGTCCTGAACCCTCGTGTTCCATTTAAACGACAGCCATTTTATGATTGCCCTCACATAGGCCAATGTCTAATGCTGAAAACGAGTCTGAAGGACACGTACATCTTTGCTGACTCCTCTGTGACCTGGGCAAGCTGACTCCACTGCCTGAAGCCAAACCTGTTCGGCCAGTTTCTTTCCCAGTGGCCGAATGAGATTAGTATCAAGGCACAACACATCATAAAACCTTTCATCACACACAAACCATGCCTAATCTTACACACACCTGTCCCTGTTTCTTCTTTATGACTTGCTTTACAAGGAGGAGGTGCCCGTTTATATTGGGGGTCCGTCAATATCTGATGAAAGTACTGAGCCTTGCCGGGTAATTGATTGAGGGCTGGACAAACTGGAATATGGGCTTGTCATCATAAACCTGCTATTTCTTTGTAGTGAAAATATGTGAATGATCAACTGTAAAATAAGGAATGTTGGCCTAAAGCATAATATTTTGTATAAAAGAGAAGGTTAGCTTTGCAAAGGGAGCAGTCTCCTGAGAATATACACAGTGTTGTACTTCTAGGATACCTGTTACTGGCTGCAGCCAATAAACAAGATCTTTGACTTCACCAAGAAGACTCTGTGTTTCTGTAGTCTGAAACAGGAAGGACTCGAAGTCTTAGGGTGTGTTCCCTGGCACCACTGGGTTCTGAAAAACCCAGTACTTCATTGCGCTCCGGGATCCCCCGTCACCAGATTCGGCGCTCGTAGATCGCCAGTACTTCCAAGATGGCGATCGGGTTTAAAAACCAAAATACGGGCATAAAATAAACAGTTATGTTACCGTTCTATACGGGGGTCAAGAGTCAGATTTTGAGAGACAGTGTGCAGGAGACTTCGGCAATTAATATAATAGCCAAAAAGAAAAGGGGGCACCCGACTTGTCGAGGCTCAATTTGTGGCGGTCTTGATGTGGGATCGCTTAGAGATAATCTCAGCCCCAATATGGTGCTGAGCAACACCAAATTTGAGAATAAAAGATCTGATATCTCAGTTTTTTTTTGCTGTCACCAGTGCAAGACTTGTAGATACAGTAAAGACTGCAAAACTGTAACATGGGGTGCTGGCTAAAATGAGTACATCATAAAGGGATTTTTTACATGCAATACTGATTTTTGTGTGTACTGTTTACGATGCCCTTGTGATAAGATATATGTGGGAAGTACGATTCATAAAGCAAAAAAGAGAATGTTAGAACATGTGAGAGCCATTCGTAATTTTGATCGTAGTTATCCGGTGGCACGACATTTTCATGAAGTACATCAAGGTGATGAAAAACAACTTTCATATTTGGTCTGTGATCAAATCAAACTTAATGTACGAGGTGGAGACAGACAGAGACTGTTACGTGTTCTCGAATCAAAATATATTATTAAATTTATGACTCTATTTCCAAATGGGTTAAACTTGAGTGAAGAAATGAATACTCGCCTTGGCAGCTAATTGATTATTGTATTGGATTTTTCGAGCTTCTATGATCAGAGGTTGGAGATTTTTCACAAATCTCTATTGGATATTTTAATTATAATTTTTTTGGGGTGTTCTTTAGATGTATAGCACTTTATCTTGATAAAGGTATCAAACTAATGGGATATATTAATATGCAATAGAAGGCTACCTGCTCAAGATTTGAATATGCAATTTGCAATATATTGTCATACATTTATAAATAATTGTGTTGATATAAATATGTTATTCAAACTGACAATTAGATAGTAAAGAAACTACATATATTTATGGTATCCTCCTAGAGGCATGTTGCTTTATATACCTTTACAAGATGGCACTTATGTTTTCAGGGTGATACATATAGGCACTGTGGTATGAGTCCTTTGTTTATGTTTGTGTATTTGTAAATGGTATTCATATTTGGTGTGTCCAATATACCCCCATCCGTGAACAAGGCTACGGCTGAAACGCGTTGGGAGGAAGTACATTTTTTCACTTTCTTTAATATACTTTGAAAGTGTCCGACTGGTGTCTTGAATTTCTTTCCGATTGGGTGAGAATAATTTACAAATATATATATATATATATATATATATATATATATATATATATATATATACATATATATATATATATATCACAAGCACAGTTCCGGTAAATGCAGACGCCGTTTTCTAAGCGGTCCGGTCTGGGTCCCAGAAACACAATATGTTCATCAACAACACCCTCCCAAGGAAAGAGATTCCGGACACCGGTTATTTAGGTGCTTTGAAAAAATATGTAAGCCATTGTGAACAAGGCTACGGGCGAAACGCGTCATTAAATATTATATGATGGCTGCTTTCCTACGGTGTCCGGAATCTCTTTCCTTGGAAAAATTCCATCTTCAATCTTTTCAAAAATGGGGACAATTCTGTTCAACTAGGAAACAATGAATATTAACTCATAATAATCAGTTGTTACCATTAGGCCTCTAGGCAACATACTCAATGACAGTCCTGTTCAAACTTAATATATGAAAAATACACATGGTACATGATTCCTGGGGAATGGCCAATATTAAAACACCCATTGAATCAGCAGATTCTGAATGGCTAATCATAATTATAATTGACACTGTTGTCCATGCAAAGTCAAAATTACCCAATGTGCACAAAAAGTTCCTCGTCCTGGTTTAAACCCCACGTTTACTTACTGTTAAGTCGGATTATGTACTACGATTCCATCCTTCTCAATTCAAGCTCCCTGTCACCTCCCCTCGGGGTTGGATGTACCCTGTCACTTCCGAAGAACGACATTGCCTCGATTTTACCTCCATGTACCAAATTGCCACCGGATAGGTTATATCATTGTTTTTGATTGTGCACCGATGTCCCAAAATCCATTTTTTTCATGGGGAAAATTGTACTACCCACATATCGCAATCCACAAGGACAAATGATTACATAGATGTCAAAGTCTGATTTGCAGTTTATTAATTTTTTAATCATTACTTCCTTCCCTGTCAGTAGGAGATATCCTTTACCGTGGGCACTATTTCTGCAGGCCTTACATCTGGCACATTTATAAAAGCCGCATTGTTTTCCCAGGAAAGTCTCCCTGCTTTTAAGTTTATAACTGTGTACTAGCAGATCCTGTAAAGAACTGCTCTTTCTATAAGTGATTCTTGGCTGAGAACTGACCGTTTGACCAATTACCTTATCTGCCTTTATCAGATGCCAATATTGAGAAATGATTTTCTTTTCCTCAGGCGAATAGGCATTAAAGGTAGTTATTAGTCTCAAAGTATTATCACTGTCTTTATTCTTTTTCTTTGGAATTAAAGGGGCATCCCTCTGGATCTCGTCTACCTTTTGACAAGCATTTGTAATTGTTCTAATCGGATATCCCCTAGATCTGTCCCTCCTAATCATATTGGCTCGTTCATTTAAAAAACTGTGAGATGTACTGCAATTTATTTTTGCCCTAAGTAATTCCCCATATAGTATGCTCCACTTGAGCTTGGGTGGGTGATGGCTGCGAGCATGCAAAATACTATTTCCCGCCGTACTCTTCCTAAAGAGATTGGTCTGACGTGTACATATATGTACATATATATAATTTATAGTAATTTAAAAAAAATAGTCAATCATGTTTAATGTTATACTTGAACATTTTTATCCAAACCTGATTGCAAATATATAAACAAGTAAGTCTGAATTGTTTTCAATGTTAACACTACTACATATTTTTTAACTGAATTTTAACTAGTTTAAGTTTATTGTTATTGTCTTGAAAATGTTGAAAGTTTGAATAGGTCTTGTAAAACAGCAATTTATATAAGTAAATCAGAGTACCCATAAATCCAGCCATTTTCCACAATGTTTTTTTGGTAAGGGCCCTAAATATGTGCGCTATCCCAGAGTTAGAAAAGTATATTATTTTTCTCACAAACCTTTGCACTCTCCCAAAATGTTTTTAGGTTTGGAGTTAGAAGAGTATCATTAACTCTTGCCCCTGCAAACAATAATATGCATACTCTACAATATGTAGGAGTTTGGAGTTTAAAAGCTAACAGTAAATATGAAATAAATATACACTTTACCCAATGTTAGTGGGATATGACTTAAAATAGTAAATGTAACTGGCTCAGAGATATGCAGTTTCCCTGAGGTTTGTGGTATTTTATGCAATAATCTAATGCAATTCCCCCATGCTACAATAAATGCAATTAGCACAAATGTTTTCACATTTGCATTTTCAATATCAATCTGATGAATAATAGAGAAAGAATAGAAATTAAAATGCTGATTCATTCACAACATTTCATCAATATTTTCTATAATATATTATTTTTCAATGCAAGGAAATAAATATTGAGTAAATTGTCAATATAAATATTATTTCAAGAAGAACTTTTCCACATTTTATAATGTTAATAGTCTATCAAATAAAAATAATATTTTAAACATTAACAGCCTTAGTATGAGTTTGGGGGTCAGACCTCCAGACCACAATAGTGGCGGCCATCAAATGTCCGCCATGTTGGCAGTCATACTGACCATCGTACTACAAGTCACACGAGTCAAAAGTCGCAATAGTGGTTCAACCATGGCGGTCTTCCAATGGCGGACTGAACTGTGGCGATTCACGGTCACCACAGTAATATATATCACCACATTAGATGGATTTGAAAACAACACAGCTGATACACATTCCCCCGCCAACACACCTACAAAGCACACTATAAAACACACCCATTCACACACCACAATCCTTTCATTTTTAAGGCAAGACAGTGCGAAATTCCTGAAACTTAAATCCACCCCTCCAATTTACACCAACACCACACCCTCAATCTACCCCTGTCACATCAATCTGCACTTCCCTTCTCCAGTTACTCCCTGTCACGTGTTCATTTTTCTTGCACCCACTCATCTATTTTTAACACCACAATGTCACAAAAGAAAAATCCCTGTTTCACTGAAGATAAGGTAAGAGTCATGGTGGATGAAATCATTAGAGAAGAGCCACATTTATTTGGAGTCCAAGTCCTGAAAACTACTATGGCACAGAAATTGGATATATGGCAAACAGTTGTCGACAGAGTGAATGCTGCAGGTCCCACCCCACATACAAGGGATGACATCAGGAAGAGATGAAACAACCTCAGGAGGAAGGTCCATTCCATGGCAACCAGGCACCAGCTGCAGCTCCAGAAGACTGTCTGCGGTCCACCTACTCCTCTCTTACAACTCACATCATCGAATGAGAAGGTTTTGGCCACCCTGCATCCTGAGGGCTTGATAGAAATACCTGGGGAGTGGAGTCTGATAAGTCACAATGCAAGAATATTGCACCTAAATGTATCAGCATTTCTGCTCACTTCTCACCTTTGGACACCTTTACTGGCACCCCAATCACCAGCCCAGTCTTCACCTATCCCAAGAACACTGTCTGCCATCTCACATGTAAACTAGACTCACCTGTGTATTTTGGGTGTAGGACAGGGGCTGAAAGCACTACAGTTCCCACAAGGCACTGTCCTACAATTTGCAAAATCAGAACTGTGTATCACATACAAAATTACTCTGAATTGCAAAGCCCTAAACTAGTGTATTCACCTAGAAAGGAACACAACTGTACCGTTTGCAGGTGTAGCACAGGCACTGACAGAACTGCTAAGGCACTGGTAGTGGTCCCCCACTCAGCCAACACAGTGCCCTCTGCTATAACGAGCATGCTACCTCCACTCAGCCATTGAACTGTACTAACCTAGAAAGGATCATAACTGTATAGTGTGTGGGTGTAGGACAGGCACTGACAGGAATGCAAAGATCAGGATGTACTAGTAGTATTACTCCATTCAGCCACCACAGTGTTCTCTGCCTTAATGAGCCTTCCAACTCTACTCAGCCTTTGAACTGTACTCACTTAGAAAGGATCACACCTATATGTTGTGTGTGATAAGTGGAGTCAAATGGCTAAAATACACAGGAGTATCCGTAACTGCCACTCTAAGTACCAGTCCAGTGAACACTTGCCAAAATAAAATTTTCCTGGGAATTCACACATGAAGTGCACTCACCTGGGGGATGACACATAACAAGTGCATGAGGAACAGGAAGTCACATGATTTCTAAGTCAGGAGGCTAGGTCTACTTAATTCAAAGCACCAGCCCACTCTGCATATGCTCAAATACCCTGTAGGTTAACTTGCAATGGGATTGTACTCACCTCAGAGGGTGGCCCCTGTATACTGTGTGTAGTTTTTGAAGAAATATCACTGTAAATCCCAGGAGGGCAAGTCCATGTAACCCCTATCACGACGCTAGTGGCCATGTGACATTGTGCGTCTGTCTGTTAACTCATTTATGAGGTTTACCCATCTGGGAATGACCAAGATACAGGTCATGGAACACCCTGTGATGTGGCTACACACCCAGAACCATCTTCAGCAGCTATGCCAAGATAAAATGTTGTGGACAGGAAGGACAGCTCAAAATATGGGTTATAAAACTTGATGACAGATCAAAGGCCCCAAGAGGCATCATCTGAATGGTATTGGCAGTAGACATATCCACAATGCACTGACCACATGGTGACAACTATAATGTATACTGAAAGGTAATTGGTCTGCCTGCATAACAGCCAACTAGGTCTTAAGATGACATAAACCACATCCTGCCAAGCCATTGTTTTGCCTGCATTGCTGGCAAGATATACGTCTATGACCACCCCTCGAAGTACTAGGGTACTCAAACATTCTGAAGCCAGTTAACTGAAATGGAATAGGTATGTTACTCAAATTTCAGGTAATTACAAAGGATAGCATGTGAACCTGCCACATAAGGAAAAGCTGCTAACCCCAATGTGTACATGGCCCTAGCCAAATGTCACTGTCATCTATTGGAGGTAGAAGTCACAATACAACCTGTAAAATTGTATCTCTCACATGAACAGGTCAAGCATCCAATGCGACTACTGACACAATTGAAGACACTGTCACTGAGGATGTTCTGGCCTATCTGGGTGACCTGGTTGGATGACACCAGTGAGCCTCACCCTGACCACATCGACTCCTCCCAGCCCTTGGCCTCACCATCAGGAGTAGGATGCATGGAAAGGATGGTGTGGCCCACCGGCAAGAGGCTGCTGGTGATGCTCCTGGCCAGGACACCATCACCCAAGTCTTTGGAGCCTACCAACAATCCCAAGGCATGATGGGCCAGTTACTTACTGAACTCGGGTAAATAAAGCAGCTGCAGAAGGACTTCCATCAGGAAGCCATAGAAAAGTGGGAGGCCTCTAACACCATCTTGGCCTCCCTAACAGGGGTATTCAAGAAGATCAGCAGTACCCTGATCAGGGACTATGAACATCAACATGCCCCGTCCTGTGGCCCAGCAATACCAGCCCCTTCAACATCTGTGGCAGCCACTAGAAGTAAGGCCCTGTCACCCTGTCAGAGGAAGCACCTGCCTCAGACACAACTAGCTCTGCAGCTATTGAACACCCTCACTCCCGCAAGCACGGACATCCACCCAAGACTCCAAGAGGTGTAGATGGCAAGATACCAACTAGTGCCAGAAAGTGAACTCTTCCTGATGCAACTCCTTTGTGTGTCAGAGATATACTCTGTTGACTGATATTTTACCAATTTCCTTTTGCCATGGCAGCAGGACACTGACCTTTGATCTTCAAATGTTATGGCATCTACTCTGTTGATTATATGCACCATGACTGATCTCTACACCTTACTTTTTTTTTTAGAGATTCACAATTATTCCATATACATATAAACACACCTATCACAAAACACTGCCTACTACCTCTTTTTAACAATTTTGAAATGTAAAATGTTAAACCCATGTATTGCACATGAGGAAGATACAAGTTGGTAATGTAAGGAGGGTGAAGTCTTAGGTAGTGTCAAGCTGAGGATGGCTAGCAACACAATGTCACAAGGGTCTGGTCACACCAAACATGTTATTGTACTGTACTGCACACAGGCTGTTAAAAGGTCTGGACTGCCCTAGCTAAGAATGTCTGAACCACATTGAGTCAGGTCGGATATCCCAAAGGGACCACCCTGCAGACCACACCAGAATGTGCTTTGTCAGACCTTGTCCCACAGAATAGGCGAACAGATTATTGGATGTTGTCACCAGCCTGTGCCTTAGCACATACTAAACTAGATCTGCCAACTCTACATACACCAGGGCACAGCCAGAGGGAAGTACAATATTTCCTGATCCTAGGTCCATCTTATTACAATGATCACCATCTGGTGGTATGATGCTAACCTGATTCAGTGTTGTGGCATACGCAGTCTGACCTGCTTTGTGGAAAAACATTGACAGCCACAAAAAGGTCATGCAGGATCACTGTGCATACAATGTGAAGTAGAAATGCATGGATTGCGTTGTATGACATGTAGCAAAGCTACATGGTCACACATATGAAACAATCGGCCCATTACACCACAACTCACAAGTGTATTGTGGTCTTCAGCTCTCTCCCTCCCACTGTCCAGGCTCCTTTGACATAGGGCCCAAGCACCCCACATCTGTGACCACCATTGCCTGGATCAATCCATGTCCACTTCACATGTCAGAACAGCTACATGGGAAGTTAAGGCATAAAAAATCATACATATGACCCACTCCACATCACAAACTACTGTAGACCCACTCACATCGCAATGAGACTGATACAAACAAGGCAGATCATAAAGGTAGTTACATGTCCTATTCTGACTGAGGAAGCAAAGCTTGGCTGTATATTGCATAGCATGAGATGCCCTGTCTTAAGTAGGAAATTACCCCACTCAACACATCCTGACACCTACACTTCTCCAGACAGTCATATAAATCACATCAAATGACACGACACATTGTTTTCTTCCAGGGCATTGTTGAAGCTGACTTCCCTTGGCATTGTTCATCGGTGTCAACAACCATGGACGGTTTGGGTATGCAGAGTCCCCTGTAAGGGAATGCAGCATATGTGCAACCATGAGCCCCCCTCATCATTTTCATTGCAACAGACTTTGCTTTAAAAATTACATATGTGACTTACCAACCAGCCAAGCCCTTTCTGGGTGCAGTTGTGACATCAGCTGTGGAATTGTGCTGTTCCGCATGATGAAGACATCATGGACTGAACCCGGATAACAGGCACAGACCTGTGAAATATAGAGGTCTGCTAAACAAACAACCTGGACATTGATGGAATGCAAATTCTTCCTGTTACGGTAGAGTTGTTCATAGGCCTGGGCAGAGATGATGGAGTTCCACTCCGCGGAATTCCGTGGAGTTGATAAGAAACTCAGTGGAATTCCACTGAGGCATATTTTCATGTGCTGCGGAGTAGCCCCCTCTCCTGAATGCACCCATCTTGGAAGTGCTAAGCAGAGTCAGGCCTAGTTAGCCAAGCCCGACCCTGCTTAGTGCTTCTGAGATTGGGCGCGTTCAGGAGAGGGCCGTATGAAGTGATAGCTGCTGTTTCAGACCTCTTGTGTACCGACCTGTCCCTTGGCACTGCACATGTGGCAGGCTAGTGCATAATAGGCCTGGGAAGGCTGGTGCACAAGAGGCCTGAAACATTGGTGGGGCCGAGAATGTGCACAGTGCTAGTGTAGACAGTCTGCACTTCCGCTGTGTGGCCCATAAGTGGGCTGTAGTGAGCACGTGGGGAGCTCTGCTCCGCTGGTGGGGCTAGTGGAGCTTTTGGGCAAACTCCACGCTCGAAGTGGAGTGCCATAAACTTTGTGAGCTATGCCAGCAGAGCTACCAGCCCACCCTTACTTGTTCATTGCCATGCAGTGGATCCAAGGCTACATGTGTACCAACAGTGGCTCCCTCCACGTGTGGGATGTGTGCCAAACCATAGAAGTCAGCTTTCAAATGGGCAAAATCCTCACATTGGGGAAATCAGATGCAGCTGTCCAGGTGTTCAACATTGCTGAGAGTACATCCTTCAATACTAGACTGAACAAAGGCTGGGACATCCCAGCAGATAGTCCCACTGTATTCCGGAAGGATCCTGTGTCCAGGAAGTGCAACACTGTCATGACTTGTGTGATGTGCAGTATGCTATTTGGATGACTAATGGCAGGCATCAGATCTGGCTCCAGCTGATGACAGAGATCTATGATTGTTTGCCTATTCAGGCGGTAGATCTGGATGATGTGTCTGTCTTCCATGGCCTGAAGGTCTGCCAGTGGACTGTACACAGGAGGATGTCTGATCCTTCCCCTCCCTCGGTACTTATGTGGGACAAAAATTGAGTATAGGCATCATTCAATGTGTCCCTTGCAGCATAAATATATGCATGTCATTCACAAACTGTGACAAGGAATGTCAGAGGTTGAGGACATGATACACAGTACACATCACCACTGGCAATCACACAGAAGTAACATGTTTCCCCCTTTGCATTCCCACAACTGTGCATACATCATGTACTTGGACAGCAACTATTTGTGCATGTGATTTGCCACTCGGACTGTGAGTTGATGTCACATATTAAATATGTGCTGGGTGCATAGCAAATGCTCAAAAGAGTGTAAAAGTTAAAGAACCGACATGCCAGATTAAGACCAGCACTCACCACTAGCATTAACAAAGTTTTTGTAGTTGTGACACATTTTGTTTGGCCATAAACCACATGCTATGCCCCTAAAATGGCAGCCGCCTGGTCTACTCCACTGGACATTGTGAACCGCCCTCGACCACTGAGGGAAGTCATCATTGTGGTAAGTGAATGCTACTGCAGCAGACACTGCCATAGGCTAAAGTTGTTGCGAGTGGTGGTCTTGGGCCAATGGCTGTGTCTGGCAGCAGTGACGGCCGTGTGCATGGCAGACGTGACTGCCCTGTTCTGCAACATCCCTCACTTGACTCCTGACCCTGCTGCCAGCAAGACCTCTACGACCTGAGCTGCTGTGTACTGCATTTGGCAGCAATCATGCCACGTCCAGCAGGTGATAGGGCCCCAGCCTTCGCCCTGGAGGAGCTTGAGAAGCTAGTGGAGGAGGTCTGACCTCTATATGGACAGCTTTGTGGTGCACCAGAGAAGCGAATAAGTGCCTCATGTGCACTATTTTACCATGCACTTCACCATATTTCTACTCCTCACAGGCTAGATTGAGGCCATGGTGACCAGTATGTAAAGTCAGGGCCCTAGGGGTGCTGTTGGTGTGGTGTCAATGGGAGATTTATTGTGCACTTGTTTTGCTATTGTGGAACATGGATTAGTGCCGGATGTTGAGGCATCTGACTTTTGTGTGTGTGTGTGTGTGTCTTGAGTGTACCATGATGTTCCTTATGTAAGATGCACTAAACTAGGTTAGATGACTCCTCAGCCATGCCCATATAACACTTGACACATGGATGTTGACAATGTGAGAGCACATGTACGTCCATGACAGCATGGGCCGCGTGGGCATGTTATATGTGTGAGGTGTGTGTAAACTGAGCCATGTGTATTTTGCCACTGATCTTCAGACCACATCTGGCTGTACTAATCTGTCATTTTGGAAGCATATTCAAACTCACTCTGCCCTTCCGGTTGCCACTCACACATCACATGATAAATTGCTGTTGGCTACATTATGTTCTGTCATGCATGGAATTGATGGGAATCGATCTTCATGCAGGTTCTGTCTGCTCAGCCTGCTGAGACCAGTGTCTGTCAACTGTATCTCACTGTATGGGTCCAAGTCTAGGCTTGTGTTGAGTCATTTTGACTATGCAACGGTGACAGTGTATCCATTGCCTGTCTTGCAGGACATCCTGTCATGTGGGCTCTAGTCTCTGTGCTAAGATGCAGCTTCCTGAGATTATTTCATTGAGCAGTATTTAGATGGAATTGGATGGAGAGTCAAAGTTCTGATTTCAATGTGCACCTTACTTCCACAGCTCTGTTGTCATCATTACATAGGTCAAATGTCTCCTATGTGGTCTTATAGCTCACAGTTCAGACAGTGTGATGAATCCTGTGAACCCATGACATCTGGCCCAATTGTTGTGTTACATGGCTGCCAATGGACAAAGCATGCCTTTGTTTGTTGAATGCTATCACTGTATGATGGGCACATAGTTCCAGAATTATGTTCTGTGTCACCGGTAGATAATACATTACCCCACCCTCTGAGGTGCACAAAGTATGCATCTGTGAGTCCACAAGTCCACATATGGACAGGTTAGGAAACTCCTGTACCCACCATGCCAGTCCTGTCATTGTTACCCATGTGTGGTGTTTGGTCTTGTGCCCTGGCACCAGGCTGGAGTAAATTCTGGTGGATAACCATCCCCACGAAGTGTGAATGAATTGAAACCTTTGTGCCTATGGAATCCACCTCTCTGAAGCCACAGAGTTGTCATGTGACCAATAGTGCTTTTGAGCTCACTCTGATTGCTTGGGCATGTCCCACAAGATGTCAGTTGGCCGACCTGCTCAGTGGAGGGCTTGAGCAAGGTGGTGGTTTGGTCTGCTGATTAGGAAAGGTTTGTTGTCATGTCCCTGTGACTGCTATGTGCCACACCTTGCCAATCCGGGCAATACATGATGTGCTTGGCTTGGTGTACCAACACGTATGTGACTCTGCCATTTTGGATGGGACAAATTTGACATGATTTCCTTTCTTGTCTTTTGCATTCATCTTTTAACATGGCACGGTACTATAACACCAGTACATTAATTCTGTATACCCGATGATCTGGATTTAACCCAGGAGTGAAGTGAGATAGACTGCCTTTTCGATGCGCTTTGGACTGGTAAGCTGTACAACCTGTACCAATCAAAAATTGACATACATTTCTTACTGCATCTAGAGCCTAGGGAAAGGCCTAGGTACATAAACCAACTAGGGGGCGAAACACCTGTTGTCTGGCTATTTTTTTTAAAGTTTATGTGATAAAATGCCTTTGGATATCCAATACGATTCTACTTAATGACTGAAAAACAGTTTTTGAAAGTTGGATCCTTACACTTAAACCAGGGTGGGTTTACCTATCTCTTTCTGATACGTGGAACTTACCTGAGGAAACGTTGTCCACACCTCATCTGGTGACCCACAATTTTATGAAAATGGGCATTTGCTCAATAGAAGAGACATGTTGGACCACTGAAGCAATTCACACATCAAATTCCTGCCTGTTCCATTGCCTGGTGAATGTGTTGGGTACCGACTGCCACCCACAATGAGAGCTGAGCCATGTGTCAAACAGTTGATGGGAGATTGTTTGTGTTGACATGTGATGTGTATCAAATTCGGGTACCTTCCCTTCTGAACCTGAAACCTAGTACAAACCTGTTGTGAATCCCCAAGAACTTCCTCTGCAGGGCCACAAATGGATGTGTGCAGTAAACAATCATGTACTATTTGTAGTTGGGATGGGTGTGATTTCTGACCCACGGATCACTTCCACTAAATGTTACAGACAATAGGTAAGTGGGTGAGGGCTTACTGTCCTTTGCTACGTGTCTGGGCATATGTGAATGCCGACATCTGCCAGCCAGAAGAAAGTTATCTTCAGTGTATGATTGATGCTGACGCCTCACTGCTGTCTGCGATACATTTGTGCCCAGAATAGATGTGACATGGATTACGTGGCTAAAGGCCTGCAAATGTGGCAGACTACTTTTCCTCGGTAAGTGGAGAATGTCCATTGACAAGATTTATGTCCCATGACTGTAGCAAACATATCATTGTGCCTACATGTCAGCATGTAGCCTTTTCTCTCAGTGATGCATTACTTTCTGCAATTTCATGCAGGTTCTACCCGTGTGGATGAGATAATGTATGTAGTCACACATACATATGTGCATGAACAGCAGTTAATGGATGGGTACAATTACAAAGGTGGTCCATTTCATGTTGTGCCACAGGCAGGAGTGTGCCACCTTTGGTTATGGTCTGACAGATACCTTCTTGTGTCACAGTATGTCATTTGGCATGTGGAACTGCAGGTACTCCGAGAGACATGCCAGGTAGACCAAGATTAAGAATCAACTGGGTGTTTCCCATGCCCTTGATGTGGCATCACCGCACCTATGTAGTGATTGGGGATTGTGCCCTTACTGTAGACATACATCAAGGTGTGACTTGCAGTGATGTTGACATCACATGTGTTTGGTTTCAGGCATTCATCCACAGACAGATGGTAGGCTTGCCATTTCTGGGATGTGGGTAGTGATGTGGCTTCACGTTGGACAACGGGTTGGGGTCTTTCTATTGGTCATTGTAGGTTCTGTGACTCTCCAACATGCAAGGAACAGATGTTTACTACAGACACCCTCAGATGATGTAATTGTGATTGGTGTCAGACATTAGTAATGGCTATCCTGTGGCTTGATGATTCTTTGTTGTGTTTTTCTAGAGACATCTCTGCCTGACATATTAGACCTGATGTCAACGTTAGTCCTTTTAATGCCACATGTGAGGCCTATCTGTGTGACTTTGCTACTACCTCCTTGATGCAGTTGGGACAGGTGTAACATATTGAACTGTACATTGTTGGAATGCGTCCATTGTGACATGGGAATTGCCATGTAATCTACTCAAGGATATTGCAGATCGGAATCTGAGTTAGCTATTTTTCATTGGCATCATATCTAATTGTTGATACATCATGTGAGTACAAGACAGATATGTGCATTTGCCTATGTGTGAAATATGGCAGAGTACTTTATAGTGGGATACCATTGTTGGCTATAAGTTGACTGGTGTCTGCTGCATGAGGCACATCTTAGAGGATGGAGAGGTCACCTAGTTGTAGTTATGTTTTTGTGTTTGCTAGACTTCATCCATTCAGTTGTATTTGTCTGAGATCCTGATTGTCTGGTGAGTAACTTTGGTAAGTCCAGATGGCATGCATGCACATGTGATGGCACATGAATGTGACACTTAGTTCAAGGTTTTGATGGGTGCTAGTTGCCATGATGGTATTTTCTGCCACTCAGAGTTGTGGTTGAAAGGTAGTCAAGTTCTTATTATGATTCTATTTCTCTTTGAATTTACAGCATCAGCACAGGCAGACAAAGGAGATGGGGCCAAGCCAAGTAGGGAAACATCTGGCCATGGGACCTCGGGTCAAGATACAACCATCAAAGAGGGACCCAGTGGCCTGGAGGGCAAGGGGAGTGCCACGGAGGAACCGGGACCATGCCATTATCTTTGGATACCTCTTCAAGTGGCTACTCCCTAGGGGTGGTGGACCCTATGTGGACCCCTCATGCTATCCTTGTCTGCCACCCCCTGTTCTATCACCACCCTCCCTGTTGTTCCCCACCCAGTTGGCTGTGCCCCTTCACCCAAGAGGGTGGGTGTCTCCTTTACTGCAGGCACCTCTGCCCCATACCCTGTTGCTGCCCTTAGGGAGGAGGCTATTGACCTCCTGAGGACGATCTCAGTGGGTCAGTCAGTCATTGTGAATGCCATCCAGGGAATGGCGACTCAACTTCAACAGACAAACACATTCCTGAAGGGCATTCACTTTGCAATGGCTGGCCTACAGAGATATTTTCAGGCTCTAGCCTCTGCACTGATGGCAGCCAGTCACAGCCCAGCATCTTCAGTCCCCCATCCACCTCTCTCTTCCCAGTCCAAATCCTGCCTTCCCATAAATACCCAAAGCACACAAACAGACCCTCAAGCATCCACCTCAATAGACTAAGGTAGCACACACAAACAAAAGCACCACAAGAAACCTAGGCACACACACAGACAACATCGACCCACAGACACACCAAGAGTCACAACTTCCCATGACACCCCCACAACTCGTAGTATCACACACACATCATCAAGCATACCTAAAGGCACCATATCAACAGTCACTGATACAGCCACCACACCCATCTTACCCGTAGACACCACCCCAGCAGACTCTCAGACATCTAAACCAATCACCACACCTGCAGATACCATAACTACAGATACGTCTACATCCAGTATATCTACCATACCTACAGTCACCACCCCAACAGACACCCACCCACCCACCCACCAAGGCATCCCCCAGCACCTCCATCCCCCTAATCCCAAGACACATAAACACCCTCACTCACCCACCCAACAGACAACCATTCCTCCCACAAGCACACACCCAAGACATCCACACCGACATGTCATACTACCACTTCCTCAACCTCCAAATCCCCGCCCCCTCCTGATGACCTTCCCAGTGTGTCCAAGAAGTTTTTTTGGGTGTGACCTTGACCTTACCCCTGCCCTCCCCGTACCACACCCACATTTCCTCTGTCTTGTCCAAGGCCTTCCCTGCTATCCCTGAAAGCACCCATACACCTCTCCCTCCAAGAAGAAGCCCACCCCTCCCAAGAAGAAGCCCCCTCTCCGAAGCCAAAGCCCAATACCCCTTCCAAAGTCCGATTCCCCCCAGATAATCCCTGAAGTGCCTGTCTGCCCCCTTGTTGCCCCTTCCTATGGAGGTTACATGGCAGTCAGGAGTCAAGTAGGGGCACAACACTGTGTGATTTAGGCAACTCTGATAGACTGGCCTATGGCCACGGACTTTCTAAAGTTTTGCACATAATAAACACAAACAGTTGTTTTTGTTTGGGTACATCTTTGTCCTGCCCTTACTTTTCTAGCTTTATGTAGTTTCTGAGTGACTTTAGTAGTGTGTCTGCAGGTCTGTGTGTTTGAAACTGCTTGCTTCTCCATGTGGTGCTGTTTGCAGTATGCAAGTATGTGTGCAGTGCTGGTGTCCCCTAAGAGGAGATTATATATGTTGAGTGTGTAGGTATTTGTGTGTGATTGCAGTGTTGGTATTGTGACATTGTGTTCCATGCCACAGAGATTGAAATGTGTGTTGTATGTGGCGACAGTCCCTGGCCAGGGTTGGATGTGAGTGGGTGAGTTGCATTTGTATATGTGCTATAGGTGTGTTGTTGTTGATGTGTGCAACAATGTTGTGTAGCCTTCAGCGTACCTATGCCTGAGCTGTGTGGCCATAGGTATTTGTGTGGTTTTGCTATGCAGTGTGAGTGGCTGGCCAAAGTGCATATAGTGAGTGTGTATGTGTCTGTGTTGCTGTGTGTTAGTGAGCGTGTATTTTATTAAATGTGTACCTGCTGCCAATGGCGTACCCCCTATGTTGTGCAGTTTTTAAGGGTTAATGATACAGGTAGCTGTGCTTACTTATGGGTGGTGTCGGCCACTTCAACGTTGATTTCGTTGTATCTGGATGAGCAGGAGCAGTGGCATGATGTTTGCAAAGGGCTCCATGGTGGATCTGGATGCGTGAGGCTGCCAGCAGGTGAGTGTCTCCCTTATGATGTTTGCTTCTGCCAGCTTGTCCCTGGTGGTTGGACCACCACTGTCACATTGGTAGTGTGCGAGCTCGTAATGCGTCCAGCAGAAACCAAAGCTCCGCTAGCCTGTTTTCGCTTGCTTATGACTGTGGCGGTCTGTGCTGCCTGGCAGCGGACCACTGGTATGACCACCAAACTCATAACATGGCAGTCCACTCCACCAGACCATTGGCAGTCAGAACGCCACCACCAACATGGCAGTCACAGGACCGCCAAACTCATAATTAGCCCCTAAGTATATTTATAATAAAAAATGAAGTCACATTTTTATATTTTTATATTTTCATTAGACAAATTCAAACAAATATTGAGTATTAATTAGAAAACTCAGTTCTACATTTCTGACTTTAACTCCACTGTAAAAACAATTTTCTTAATTGTGTTCTGTTTACTTAGTCATTCTGTTTAGCATTCATGTAGTTTTACCATTAATTACATTGGTTAGTGTTTTTGCTTCATTAGTACATAGTGGTTTTTGAGGATGGGGGTTATGGATATCCAATTTTCATTACAGGTAAGGGCACCTCTTTTCTTTAAATTGAGCCTATCAGGAACCCCAAGCTGTCTTATTGTGAAAGACCTTTTGGGGACTTACTAACAATGTACAAGGGCTAACAGCCCACTAATTGTTTACAAATGGTTGCCTTTATTTTCACTTTTATTTGCTTGCTTCTTATATGATAGCTTTCCTTGTATCACCTAGTCTATTTCGTTTTTGTCCCTCCCCAGAGCATAGTCTCTATAGCATCTTTCTGACTGTATGGCTTGTATTCTTCTGCTGTTCACTGTTAGGGAGAACCTTCTTTCTTTTGGCTCAAGCACTTCATGACAGTGCAAGTACTTTGCAGCTCACTCCCTTGTGTGCATTTTGATGCCCACCATATACCACCATTACTCCATGTTGCTGTCTTCCTCATGTCACAAGCGTTTGGACTTTTGCTTCTCCTGAGCTCAGTGTTGCTCTGCCTCCTGTTCTTCTTTTCTGCTTCCCATCTCGTTCCTCATTGCTTCACTCCACCCACTACACCATTGTCACCCACATCCCCTTTTGTGTTCAATTGAGGCATCAAATTACTGTTGGCCTTCCACCTTGAAAGAAAGCACTTTTGTGCTACTTCTTTTTTTATTTACTGATCAGTAAGTTAAAAAAGGTGTTTGTACCATTTTAGAGGCGCACATGCATAGTGGTGCATTTGCACGCATAGCATCACACATACACATGCCAACAAAATGATGAGGCCACAGCAGATGGATCTTCACCAACAGGACAGCATTGCCAAAAGGCAATAGTGATGGTAACAGGTCCCAAAAA
Organism: Pleurodeles waltl; assembly: GCF_031143425.1. Classification (NCBI taxonomy): domain Eukaryota; kingdom Metazoa; phylum Chordata; class Amphibia; order Caudata; family Salamandridae; genus Pleurodeles; species Pleurodeles waltl. The sequence goes on from NC_090448.1 coordinate 848,912,237, forward strand.
CAAAACCTATTAGCTTAGTCAATGATTGATATTTATATCTACTATTATTAATGCAATTGGACCAGTTGTGCGCTGCATAGGTATTTTAGGTGGATGGGTTTCAGTTTAGAGTATTTATTAGATGTGTTCAGTGCATTGTTGGTTAGCCTTCAGGAGTAACATACAGACATCAATTAGAATGTTCAATTTGTTTAGTCTTAGCCATTGATATGGCATGATATTATTAGCGTTTAAGTATTTTTCTTTGTTCTTAGGTTAAGGTTTTTAAGTGTGGTGAGGATGGAAATGCATACTTTTGTGTTTCAAGTTTACTAAGGCCCTCATCATAAAGCTAACGGTCTTGAGACCGCCAGCCCCGCAATGACTGTTGGACCACCACACGGCAGGCAGTCTGATGCCATATTATGACCCTGGTGGTTGGACCGCCGGTAACTGACGTCACCCCCGGTACCAATGTTCCCGACTGGCTGACAGCAGGTGGACTTGTGGTCAGCCATGGCAGCACTGAATTCAGGCCGCTGTGCTGATCATGACTCCTGTTTCTGCCAGCTTTTAAATGGCGGGGACCCTGCCATGAAAAGGCTGCTATAAACACAATGCATGGAGTCACTGGTGGGCATGTGCACTGCCCATGGCATGGGCAATACCTGGGCCTATTCTGACCACCAAAGTCATAATGAGGCCCTTGATCCTTTTAAAATTAAGATTATTTTATAAAGAGTGTAAGTTTCAAGGGGAAGTGTTTTGGATTTTTTACATCTCCAAATATTTTTTAACAATTTGCTTATTTTTTGTTTTTTTTTAGCTTATCGTTTAAAATATTTTATAGCAGTTTTGGGGGGATTTCCAGGATTTTATTTTATTTTATGGAATAATATAGATTTTTTTATTACATTTTTTCATTAATCACAGGCATTTCTACTTTTGTGTGTATAGGTTTTCTCTTGATTATTTTCAACTGCAAAACAGAGAGTATATTTTTTGTATGGTTATTCTTCGGATAATGTTTTTGGGTGTGTTATTTACTTCAAAATTTACATATTGATAATGAAAAATGTATATTAATTTGAAGGTGTACATTTATTTATTCATTCATAAAGAATGATTGCTTTACAGTTACAGATGTATTCTTCAATATTACCTTTTGATGGGAATAGTGTATTACTACATTGATTTGTATTAATGATTGCAATAGTTTAATTGTGACTACAATTTAGTTTTATTTAGTTACTATTTAATTTGAAGGTTATGTGACAATGCTTTTAAGGTCATAAATGAAAGTAAAAAAGTAATACGTATTTGAAAATATTGTATTTTGTTGCAGTATTTGAAATTGATCCACCCAGGTAAACAATTCACACAATGGAGTAAATAAGGGGTAATTCATACAATGATGACATTAGATTTGTTATGTCATAGTTTTATTGTTCAGAAGTTTGGTTTGAATTTTGTAGTTTGCTGATTTGTAATGTGTTTGGTAGTGTAGGTTTAATTAATGCATATGCTATAATTTCTATGTAGTCTATTCATTGGTCACTTTTAAATGGCTAAGCATTTTCAGATAGCATTTCAAGCATTTTTTAGAACCAGTGACTTCTTTAGATCTAAATTCAAATGGCTATGTTATTTTTGAAATCTCAGTGAATACTAGATAGAGAGACTCTTTCCAAGTGTCCCTTAAGAGGACTTATGCCACGCTTCCACTAATTGTTACTTTTTGCTTCCCAATTTATTATGCACTTATAGATATTCCACAAGTTACCGTGGAACCTGAGTTGACACCTGTTCCCTGAATGTTCCATTCATTTAACTCTATTATCTTACAAATAGTACAGAAACGAACCACCTTTTATCTTCATTTTTCTTGTAAGTTGTGAGTCAAGCAGCAGGTCATTGTTATCAGCTACCTCATGCTCAGGCTAATACTATTCATTATTTTTATTTCAAAACTAAATGCACTATTTGTTGCATTGTCTATGCACAGTGAATTTTGAAGGTGTCTTACATAGGGCATCATTAAAATTACAATAGCATTCTTGTTTGTGTGTTCTTTGGTATATATTTAAAATTATCTTGATCACTAATTACTCAAAGACTGTTACCATTGGTTCAGGTAAGGATTTTTTTGTTTTTGATGCATCATTGGTAGAAATTTGTGATGTGTTACATCATTTATTACGGAGTAGTACACCATGAAGAAAGAGCATATTCAGATTTGATATCATCGATGCCCCTCAATTTGGCATCATCTTGGGTATGCCATGGCACACTGAGCATAACCCGAGGATTTACTGGGTACAAAGAACTATACATTTTGAATAAGAGTGGTGCACCTTAGCGCAACTGTCACAGAAGTCGATGTAAATTTACCTGAACAGTACGGGGCCTACAGAGATGTCTTTAATATTAGTAAATCAGAGACCCTGCTGCCTCATCACACATATGACTGTCAAATTGATCTTCTACCAGGGGGAAAACTCCTGTACAGTCATACATATGCCTTAACTGAGTAGGAAAATACCAATTTAGGGAATATCTAGATAAGTATCTTAAGAACTAATTATTCTGGCCCTCCAAGTCCCCAAGGGCATCACCATTATTCTTTATGCCAAAAAGTAATGGCGAAAACTAAACTTGCATTTACTATCGGGCCCTGAACAACACAACAGTCAAAAACCGCCATCTGCTGCCACTCATTCCTATCCTTCTTCATCAGGTTTGAACTGCTACAATGTACAGCAAGTTAGACCTTTGAGGTGTATACCGCCTAGTGTGCATCAGAGAAGGGAAAGACAGCATGCTCCACTTGTTATATGCTGTATGAGTACAATGTCATGCCTTTTGGGTTCTGTAATGCCCCAGCAGCATTTCAGTTCCTAGTCAATGATGTACTACTGCATGAATACCTGGACAGGTTCGTAACGGCTTACATAGATGATATTGTCATTTATTCAGAATCTAAGGATTTGCACAAAAACACTGTAAAAATCATTCTCAAAACATTACAATAACAAGGCCTTTATTGCAAACTGTCAAAATGTACCCTTCACACAATTGAAGTGGAGTTTTTAGGATTCATTCTGACCCCACATGGGATCACCATGGAAGAGAGAAAAATACAAGCCATCAGTAACTGGACACAGCTTTAGAACGTGAAAGATATACAACATTTCCTGGGGTTTGCAAATTTCTACTGGCAGTTTATTGACCATTTCTCCACTAAAGTGCTTTCATTGAACAAATTACTCCGCAAAGGGATACAGTTCAAATGGACACAAGAAACTGAAGAAGCCTTTCTCCTGTTAAAAAATGTTTTTCAAATGTCCCAATACAGAACAGCCATTCATTGTGAAATCAATCAAGGATTTGTATAGCGCACTAATCACCCGATAGGGTCTCAAGGCACTTGGGGGAGAAGAGCAACTGGTCAAAAAGCCATGTCTTGAGGCGTTTCCTGACTGATAGGAGGTCTTGGGTCTGGTGGAGGTGGAGCGGTAGGGAGTTACAGGTCTTGGAGGCTAGGTGAGAGAAGGATCTTCCTCCGGCAGTGGTGCGACGGATGCGGGGGACATAGGTGAGGGCTAGGTTGGCGGAGTGAAGGTTGCGGGTGGGGGTGTGGAAGGTGAGTCTGTCGTTGAGGTAGGCAGGGCCTGTGTTGTGGAGGGCTTTGTGTGCGTGGATGAGGATTTTGAAGGTGATCCTCTTTGATACTGGTAGCCAGTGTAGGTATCTGAGGTGGGGTGAGATGTGGTGGCGGCGTGGGACATCTAGAATGAGGCGGGCGGACGCGTTCTGGATTCTTTGCAGCTTTGTTTGGAGTTTGTTTGTTATTCCTGCTTATAGGGCGTTTCCGTAGTCCAATCCGCTGCTGACCAAGGCGTGGGTGACAGTTTTCCTGGTTTCGACGGGAATCCACTTTAAGATTTTGCGGAGAAAGCGGAGTGTGTTGTAGCAGGAAGAAGAGATGGCATTGAACTGCTGAGTCATGCTGAGTGTGGAATCCAAGATGAAGCCCAGGTTGTGTGCGTGGGTGGTGGGTGAGGGTGCGGATCCTAGGGAGGTGGGCCACCAGGAGTCATTCCAAGCTGAGGGGTTGGTGCCAAAGATGAGTATTCCTGTCTTGTCTGTCTTTAACATGGGGTGGCTTGATTCCATCCAGCTGGCGATGGTGTGAAGTCTGTTGTGGAGGTTGTCCTTTGCAGTTGTAGGGTCTTTTGTGAGGGAGAGGATGAGCTGAGTGTCATCTGCTTAGAAGACTATGTTGATGTGGTAGGTTCGTGCGATGTTGGCGAGGGGGGCCATGTAAACGTTGAACAGTGTGGGGCTGAACGAAGAGCCTTGGGGGACGCCACAGATGATTCAGGAGGCTTCTGACAGGAATGGTGGGAGGCGGACTCTCTGAGTTCTGCCCGTGAGAAATGACGAGATCCAATCCAGTGCCTTGTTGCGGATTCCAGCATTGTAGAGGTGTGTGCGGAGAGTGTGATGACATACCGTGTCGAAAGCTGCGGAGAGGTCCAGGAGGATGAGTGCTGCTGTTTCTCCTTCGTCGAGCATGGTCCTGATGTTGTCTGTAGGACCAATGAGTGCGGTCTCAGTGCTGCGTTTTTTGCGGAATCCGGATTGGAAGGTGTTGAGTACCTTGCTGTCTTCCAAGAACCGGGATAGTTGACTGTTCACGATTTTTCAATGACCTTGGCTGGGAAGGGGAGGAGGGAGATCGGTCGGTAGTTCTTGCAGTCGTCAGGGTCTGCCTTTGGTTTTTTCAGCAGGGCGTTGATTTCTGCATGCTTCCATCTCTCTGGAAAGGTGGCTGACTCATAGGAGCTGTTGATGGTGTTGCAGAGATGGGGAGCGATGATGGTGTTAGCTTTGTTGAAGATATGGTGTGGGCAGGGGTCCGATGGTGATCCTGAGTGGATGGAGGCCATGGTGTTGGTGGTGTCTTCTATGTTGACGGGGTCCAGTGTGGAGGAAATGGGCGTTGCTTGGAGTGTTGGGTTCGTAGGTGTTTGTAGTTAGCTGGTGGGTCTGGGGATTGAAGCTGTTGTGGCTTTCTTCTATCTTTCGATCGAAGTGGGTTGCGAATGAGTTGCAGAACTCCTGTGATGGCGGGGGTTTCTTTGAGCAGGTCCTGGGGGTGGAGAGATCTTTGATGATGCCGAAGATCTCTTTGCTGTTGTGAGCACTGGTGTCAATGCGTTTTTTGAAGTGGGTCCTTTTGGTGGTGCGGATCAGTTGGTGATGTTTGCGTAGGGCATTCTTGAAGGCGATGTGATTGGAGTTGGTAGGGTCAAGGTGCCAGGTTTTTTCCATTCTACGACATAGACGTTTGGATTCCTGTAGGTCTGGGGGTGAACCAGCTGGCCTTGATTCTGTGGGGGGTGTTAGTTTTTTTTTTGAGTGGTGCGAGGGTGTTGGCACAGTCTTCTATCCAGCGATGCAAGTTGGTGGCAGCTGTGTTGGGTGGAGATCAGTTGATCCGTTGATATTTTGCTCCAATTGCGTCAGGGGGGTTGTCGGCGGTGGTGGTGAGTGACTGGTTTCTGGTAGTAAAAGTGGATGCATCTGTGGTTTGTCCAGCTGAGTTCATTGGTGTGGCTGAAGGAGACGTTGCTGGCTGAGAAGATGGGATCGAGTGTGTGGCCTGCAGAGTGGGTGGGTGAAGTGATGAGTTGCTTGAGGCCGAGGTTGGCGAGGTTGTCGATTAGGTTGGTGGTGTTGGTATCGTTGTTATTTTCCAGGTGGAAGTTCAGGTCGCCGAGGAGGATGTAGTCCGTTGAGGCAAGGGCTAGGGAGCTGATGGTGTCGGCGATGTCGTCGCAGAACTGCCTTCTAGGGCCAGGGGGTCTGTAGACCAGTGTTTCTCTGAGTGTGTTGTTGGCATTGATGTGGATTTTGAAGTGGAGGTGCTCAGCGGATTTGATGTTGTCATCGGAGTTGGTGGAGACTCTTATAGTGTTTCTGTGGATTATGGCGATTCCTCCACCTGGTTTGTTGCTGCGGTCTCTTCTGGTGATCTTGTAGTTTTCTGGTATGGCTATGGCTATGTCTGGTTCCGATGCTGAGTTCATCCAGGTTTCGGTGAGGAATGCGATGTCGGGCAAGTGTGTGGTCAGTAGGTCCCAGAGTTCAATTGCATGTTTGTGGAGGAAGCGGGTGTTCAGCAGGATGCATCTTAGGCGGCTGTCTGTTGTTTTGATATGGTGTTCGGGGGTTAGGTTGCAGGTGAAGTTGCAGGCTTTGCAGGAGAAGGGTCCTCTGGTGCGCATTGGTGTCCTGGATTGAGGGTGTGGAGTTCGTCAGCAGTGTAATGGTGATTGGTGGCGCGGGGGCAGGTTGGCCAGGTGGTCTGGCGCTGGGCGCGGTCTTGGCGCTGATGGGCGCAGACGGGCTTGCCTTTGGCGTGCCTTTGGCACGCCAGCGCCGTGTCTGTGCTGCGTCCGGCATAAGAGGGGAGGTGGGAGGGAGTGGCAGCTGGGAGGAGGGGGTGGATTCACCAATGGAAGGGCAGGGGGGGGGCAGCCGGGCACCGAGGCGGGAAACCACGGGGTAGGCAAGAGAATGGAAAGAGACTCGAGGACGGAGATTGGCGGGGCCGCGGGGGCGCAGAGGCTTACGAGGAAAAAAGCAAAAAATGCACGGGGAGTTGAAAAAGGATACCAAAGAGAAGAAGGCAGCTGGCAGTAGCGTAGGTGACGAGGAAGCAATCTACTTGCTAGAAGCAGGGTCAGATGTTGCTGCCTTCACCGCGCTGCAGCCGGCATAAGAGGGGAGGTGGGAGGGAGTGGCAGCTAGGAGGAGGGAGTGGATTGACCAATGGAAGGGCGTGGTGGGGCAGTGGGGCTCCGAGGCGGGAAACCACGGGGGAGGCAAGAGAATGGAAAGAGACTCGAGGAGGGAGGGGAGCATGGCTGCGGGGGGCGCAGCAGCTTACAAGGAAAAAAGCAAAAAATGCACGGGCAGTTGAAAAAGGATACCAACAAGAGGAAGGCAGCTGGCAGTAGCGTAGGTGACGAGGAAGCGATCTACCTGCTAGAAGCAGGGTCAGAGGTCACTGCTTTCACTTCTCTGTGGCCGGCATAAGAGGGGAGGTGGGAGGGAGTGGCAGCTGGGAGGAGGGGGTGGAGTGACCAATGGAAGGGCAGGAGGGGCGGGCAGCCGGGCTCTGAGGCGGGAAACCATGGGGGAGGCAAGAGAATGGAAAGAGACTCGAGGAGGGAGGGGGGCGGGCCGTGGGGGCGCAGCGGCTTATGAGAAAAAAAAAAAAAAATGCACAGGAGTTGAAAAAGGATACCAACAAGAGGAAGGCAGCTGGCAGTAGCGTAGGTGACTAGGAAGCAAGCTACCCTCTAGAAGCAGGGTCAGAGGTTGCTGCCTTCACTGCGCTGCGGCCGGCATAAGAGGGGAGGTGGGAGGGTGTGGCAGCTGAGAGGTGGGGGTGGATTGACCAATGGAAGGCCAGGGGGGGCGGGGGAGGGGCCGGTGGCGTAGAGGCTTAAGAGGAAAAAAAGGAAAAAATGCACAGGGAGTTGCACAAGGATACCAACAAGAGGAAGGCATCTGGCAGTAGCATAGGTGATGAGAAAGCGATGTACCTGCTAGAAGCAGGGTCAGAGGTTGCTGCCTTCACCGCGCTGCGGCCGGCTTCCTCTTGTGGAAGCCGGTGCTTTGGACAGTGCCATGGGCCACATTTTATCACAGCAAGATATAAAAACCAACCATCTTCATCCTGTGGTATACTTGTCAAAAATACTCTTGCTAGCTGATTGTAATTACTCTATCACTGAGAAGGAATTATTGGCTATCCGATTAGCCTTCAAAGAACAGTGACAATACCTGCTAGGTGTGAAATATCCCATCCTGGTCTACACGGACCATAAAAATTTGCAGTACCTATGATGTGCATGAGCAATGATGCCTACACAATTAGGATGGATGTTGTTTTTTGCAGAGTTCACTTTTCAGATCACCTTTTGCCCAGGTAGTGAGAATAATAAAGCTGATGCCTCATCTCATACTGAGAATTCTGCTATACAAAGGGGACTTGACCCTCCGCCCCAGAGCGCATTATAGGAATTACCATAACTGTACTCACATATGCCTTCTTTGACCAAATCCGGGAGCATATACTGATGACTCTGTTAGTACAATGTTGTAATAAAGATAAATTACATGTTATACTGCACAGCCTGCCTTTCCAAGGACAACTAATTTATGTCCCTACATATTGCTGGTTTCCTAGCGCCATTGGATTTTTTGGATTGATTAGTCACAGGGCCAAGTTTTCCCCACACATGTAGCACAAAAAATCACTGACTATCTTGCAAGGAATTAAATCAGAATATCACCAGATTAAAATTAAAGACCTGATTTAGAGTTTGGCAGATGAAGTATTTCTGTCAAAAACATGACGGATATCCCGTCCGCAGTATTATGATTCCATTATATCCTATGATAATCATAATACGGGGGATAGGATCACATTTGTGAAAGAGTAACCCATCTGCCAAACTTTAAATAAGGCCCTAGGTGTTTTTTTTTCTTTTGAATGATTTCCTAGTAAACAAAAACTAAACAGACCAGTTGTATGTAAAATATATATATATATATATATATATATATATATATATATATATATATATATATATATATCCAAATAAAATTTCTGCCTGTTTATTTAAAAGCAGAAAAAAGGAAGTCGCACCCAACGTGTCTACTTCTCCAGCACAAGGCTTTATTTGAAATGACAATTCAAAAAGCAATCTGATTCACAAAAAAGTGAGAAGAAATTGTAGCACTTTAGAACTGTATAAGGAGGAGGAGAGTAGGGTGGTGAGAAGATTACGAGCAAGAGGTTATCCGGATAAAATATTACGAATAGCCAGTGAAAAAGTAACAAAGACCAATAGGGAAACTTTATTGATGAAGACCAAAAAGAAGGATAATATTATCCCAGAGATGAGGATAATTACAACTTATAATAAAGCGAGTCCTGTGATTAGAAGAATAGTGATAATTCATTGGCATTTGATAAAGCATGATCCCATAATAGAGAAAACTCTGGCCTCTTGCCCTCAATTCACGTATCGGAAGGCAAAATCATTAGATGATATCCTGGTTCACAGTTATTTGCGTGGACGAGAATATAAGAATATTGGTTGGTTCAATCAGTAGAGGGTTTTTATAAGTGCGGCAGATGTAAGGCATGTAGAAACAGCAGGAATGTGAAGATGTACAAGACAGTTTTCGGTGAGACTAGAAGAATCAACAAAGCTATTTCTTGCATCTCAGATTACAGTATTTACGTGTTACAATGCCCCTGTGGGCTGCAGTATGTTGGTAGTACTATTGGTCCTGTAAAGAAGAGGATTTTGGAACATTATAGGGCCATTAAGAACTATGATACCTCATACCTGGTTGCCAGACATTTGTCAAAGATGCACAATAGAGATGTTGACTGTTTGGTATTTTTTGGAATAGATAGAATTGAGAGGAATTTATGTGGAAGGGACCGGGAGAAACTCCTTAGGATAAGGGAATCAGAATATATCATCCTTCTTTGGACTAAGACACCGGGGGGCCTTAACAAGGTTGAAGAACTTTATGTGCATGTTGGATAAGCGTGACGATATATTAGTGTATATGTGTGTTCTCGCCTCTTTGATCTCCCCAAAAAGGCACTCTTGGGAGTTTTCATTTTTTGGAAATGTTCAGAACTTGTGGCATTCCCATATTAGTATTTTTTATTAGTTTAAAGTTGAAACATGATAGTGTTTTCTTTTCTGGTATGAAGACATTTGCGTTGTGGCCACTTGGCCTGAAATAAGAAGAAAAACATCTTACATGTATATAAAAGATTTTGTATGAATTGCAGTTATGCCATATTAATATTGGAACATGGTTTGGTGAATTTATCTACATATAATTAATATGAATATAGATGGAATGTTCTTCTTTTTTCTTTTTTCTTCTTCTTTATGACATTAGTAAGTGTATTTGTGGATTTTGTTTGGATTATATAATATGATTAATTAAAAGTAACAGTGATGTTGGTAATAATATTTAAGGAATACACCAAATGTTCAAATCTTTTTTTTCAGCTTTATAGTAATTTATTCTGATCATCTAATTTACTGCCCCTTATTATGTTTTGGGAATTATCCTGTTTATGGCAGTATTTCTTTTATGTTTAACATGGGGTATATAAGGTCAGAGGGGAAAGTGCATAGGCTTTTTCGATTTGGCCATGATGAAGACACTTTGGCGTTGAAACGCGTTGCCATCTTAGTAGTATTTACTTTTTTGTGAATCAGATTGCTTTTTGAATTGTCATTTCAAATAAAGCCTTGTGCTGGAGAAGTGGACACGTTGGGTGCAACTTCCTTTTTTATATTTATTTATATGTGTGTATATATATATTTTGTTTTTTATATATATATGACTATATATATATATATATATATATATATATATATATATATATATCTTGAATGAGTAAGGAATTATGCAGCACAATTAGTAATATTCTTGTTGTACAACTATATTGGGGGCATGCTAGCATTAGGTACTTTGCTACTCTCTGCAGTCTGCAGCTGGGGCAGCTGTAATGGACAATGTATCATCTTACTTCAGTTCCAATGGCCCTGGTCTTTTCTGACTGCCTTTCAGTTCTACCCTAACTCCAAATAAACAGATGAATAATAATGATACTATGTCACACATGTCACATATAAAACAGGGGTATCCTGTATGGCAATGGTAGACAGTGGAAACAACGATGCACTGCAGAAAAAGGAATGTAATGGGATATAGATTTTATTTGGCACATTCATTAGAGTATCTCGTCTGCCAAACTCTAAATGAAGCACATAGTCCCATTTTCCTCTCTGACTTCCCCCTCCACCACATATTAGTTTCAACTAATACCTTTCCTTGGCAGTAAGGAAAGGTACTCTATTACAGGCTAAGTTCGAGGGATTAGGCTAGGTAGAGGTTTTGCCATAGAATAGTAGGGTGTCACTGATCCTCATGTGCTAAGCTTTGAATTAGTCAGTCACTGTAGTTTATGAATGACAAAAGGAAAAAAAATTGAACAAGCATAAATCCATTATGGAAGTCTTGAAAGGTACTCTACTACAGGGTAAGTTAGATGATCCTGATCCTCATGAACTAAGCTTTGGCTTAGTCAGTCACTGTAGTTGACGAATGATGAAAGGAAAACAATTGAACAGGCATAAATCCATTATGGAAGTCTTGAAATATAAATATATGTATATATATATATATATATTTATATATATATATATATATATATATATATATATATATATATATGTATATATATATATATACATATATGTATGTATATATATATATACATATATATATATATATATATATATATATATATATATATATATATATATATATACATAAATACATATATTTATATATATAGATCACTTGGCCAGAAAAATGCTGTTTTGTTGGTTGGCAATGTTTGAAAAGCCATGTAGTTAAGTCAACCAAAAAGGCATATGGTCTTGTTTGGCAAATACACAGGGATCTTATTCTATCCTGTCAGGCTGCACTGTCATGGAAACTGCTGGTATACTGTTCAAACAAATTGATAACACAACATTGTGGAGGTGCATGACCATGGCCACTCTTTCGTATGCCTGCTTGAGCATTAGTAAGAAATCTTTTTTGAACAAACGTGGGTGAAGGATAATAGCTTAGATGGGCCCGCAATCTTCACAGTACCAAAGATCTGTTCTCTTAGTCTCACAGTACCACAAGATATATAAAGGAAAAAGGAAAGCTTACTAACAATGCAGAACAAAGCTACAGAGTACAGAGAGGAGGAAGTCAACTAAAGAAACATGAAATATGTAACAAAAAGGATAATGAAGGGATAACAAAAATGTATAAACAAACATTAAATGGAGGAGTTGAAAAAAGGGAGCCAGTAGGCAAAATTATTCAATAGTGGGGCAAGATAAAAGGGAAATAATTATAAAAACAGGACTTACTGGGACTAGCAGAACCTTTGGACGGCAACAGGTGTGGCCCTGTTGGTGATTCTACCTGTTGCAACACTGCTTTTGGCAGCCCCTTCACCCGCCTGTGATGCGCACTTTCTCTTGGGTGCTGATGAGAGAAATAAAGATAAAAAAATTGATTAGTGGTACAGTTAATCTTCCAAAAATATTTTGATTAATAGCATTGTACTTTTCTAAATCAGATTGCTTATAGTACTTGTAGTGATTTGACCTATTCTTAATTTCCTAAACCCAAGCCTTACTCCTAATTTCCTATACCTAAACTACATTTTGAGCTACTAATGCATTGCAATGAATGATCTTTGCTCCTCAACCCCCTTTGATGGGTCTGCTCAGTCTCCCTTTTCAGTGCTTAGGCACTACACATCACTAGGAGACTGGGACTGTATGAACTTCATTATGAAAGGCACAGAGTATGCTAACTCGTTGACATACTATCACTGTCTTAGTGACAGGACAGAGGAGTCTGCATGACTTCTTAAATAATCAGCCCAAGTGAGCGCCGAGGACTACGAGTAGGTAGCGCCAAGCATCTGGCTAGCTTAACCTGGGTCAGATATTATCAGATATATTTTGTAATGTAAACCTAACTTACCTCTGAGCGTGAGCAGCATGCTCTTTGAAAACCAATTATTAGTATTTTTGAAAAGCATAATCCAACAAGTCCAGCAGGTACTGTTCACGGTCTAGCAAGTCCACAGAGTGGAGCATCTGCTGCTGTGTTGTGCACTACACTCTAGTGCTGTGGTGCATGCACCAGTGCATTCTTCCCCACAACACATGTGACCTATGTTATGTAGGCAGCACCAAACTACATGTACATAAAAGTATTCTCCAACACTTAAGAGCAGTGAAAAAAAGACTAGTCCTACCTATTAGCACTACACATACATGATACACATAATAATGACATCAATAGTTTGAGATACTATGGCCCTCATTACAACCTTGGCGGTAAATGCCGGCTACCGCCGTGCTGACGGCTGCCAACATACTGTGACCCCGGCGGTATTCCTCTATGGGTATTATTACCCACACTGAGAAATCCGCTACTATACAGATACCCAAACAAGTCTGCCAAATGAAAGGGCAGTGATAAACTGGCGGTATCCAAACCCACACCATTACACCAACAGGAATATGCCCACAGTATCAGGACCCATGAATCACTGTGGCGGTCTTTCAACCGTTGTAAACCATTGGTGGTACAGATCTCTGCGCTCAAAATACACACACACTAAAAAAACTACACCACATTGGACAATTCAAAATACACACACCTAACACACATACATACACCACACCTACACATCCACACACCCACAACTCTATAAAACACACACCCACATTACCCACAACCTCTTACAGTGAAAAAAAAGATAGCAAGCAGCGAGAGACGAGCCAGGACCACCCACACAATCAGAGGCACAATACATCATCACCCATACACCATCCACGCACCTCACAACACAACACCCCACACATCACCCCACACATCCGCACACATACCACTCACAACACATCCATGGCTCCCAAAAGACACCCCAGGATTTCAGAGGAGGAGCTAAGGGTCTTGGTGGAGGAAATCATCCGGGTAGAGCCACAGCTATTCAGATCACAAGTGCAGCAGACGTCCATTGCAAGGAAGATGGAGCTATGGCGGAGAGTCGTCGACAGGGTCAATTCCGTGGTACAGCACCCAAGATCTAGGGATGACATCAGGGAGAGGTGTTACGGCCTACGGGGAAGGTACGTTCCGACACCAGGTAGCCATTTAGAGGACTGAAGGGGGACCCCCACAACTAACAACATGGGAGGACACAGTCTTGGCAATAATGCATTCTGCGGGCCTCGCAGGAGTAGCAGTAGGACTGGACTCTGGTAAGTCAAATATTTACTACTGTATCCCCCTCAACCTACCTGCATACCATCACAGACTCCTACCCCTACCCTTACCCCATCACTCCATCAACTCACAAATACCCCACCATCACAACCCTCCCATACCAAAACCAAGCCCTGCATGTAACACCAATCCATGGACCCCCAGCACAGATCTGCATGGACACCCATCACCAAAGCATGCCCAGTAGAGAGACTCACCCAGCCCACAAAATCACCACACACACAAGGCAAAGCTGACAGGGAAATCACAATCAGACAGGGAAACACACTCATTCCCAAGATGGCACACGCATATACAATAACACTGCTTTTGCATCCCCACAGGACCCCTACTCAACGTCACTGGAGAGGAGGTGCCAGCTATATCCAGTCCCCCCAGAAGAGGCCCACAGTGACGACAGCAGCTCTGCACATCTGGATCACGATGACCAACCTGGTGCATCAGCGACCCCTGGACAGTCAGATACCCTGCCACAGTCCCAACCCACCACACAGCATCCCCCCCCAGGAAACACCACCACAGCACCCACCCAGTGGGCCCATGCCACTGTCCCCAGGACACATCAATCAGCAGTGTGTCCACCACTACAGGGACCCAGGCAACCCCACAAACCCAGGACGATCAGGGATCTGGGGTCAGTGGCAGTGGGCACATGGTTCAGGGGACAGAGGCACAGGACAACAGGGAAGCTGGGATGACTGCTGTGCGACAGGGGGAGGACAGGCCCAGGGAACCCACTGTCCAGGAAGCACTCTCCAAAATCCTGGGAGCATACCACCATTCCCAGGAGACCATGGGCCAGATACTGTACAAGTTGCAGGAGACCCTGCGGCTGCAGGAGGGACAGTACCAGGGGATCAGGGAGGACCTCAAAAATATCTACAACATCCTGATCACCATTTCAGGGGTGCTGGCAGACATGAGCAAGACAATGAGGGAGGCAGTGGCACACCAACTGGCCCCTGACACTAGCCACACCGAAGAACAGCCCTCCACCTCCGATGGCGCTAGTGGACAGGATGCACTGCCACAGGACCAACAGGCCACTAGCACCCACCCCCTGCAGAAAGAGAACCAGCCCTCAAACAGTCCCTGCGATCGAGGCAGAAGCCAGAGAACATTTCCAAGACCCCCACCAGGAAATTAGACTCTCCTGATTGTCACCCTTCTGTTCCACTCTGTCACCCTGTCTACCTTTAACTGCCATTACTCCCCTTCCTATGCCCAATTGGACAATGCACCTGTGATACCAAGAGACAGGACTCTACCCTGGACTTTCCTTCACCATCACCCCAGCCCATCGCACATCCCCGTCTCCTTATGAGCACTTAAATAAAAACCCTTGGAACACATACAAATCTGGAGTCTGTCAAATTATTGAAATATGTATTAGTTCAACATAATCAAAGCATTGCAAGTCATATGTACAGTTAAATATACTTTGAAATGACCTTTGGTGGGCAGCAGTACACTTAGCAGGCACTAGAGTGGGACACAGAGATCTGAAAATAGAGATGCCAAAGGATACAGTAAGTGGCCATAGACATAGGTAAATCAGGATGCCAGGTACACTGCCCAACAGAAAACTGAAGTTAAGTAAAGTTACAGTGTCTTACCTGTATGTCACTGGAAGAACTGCTGTATTATTTTACTTCTGTTGTCAACATCTTCTTCCTCTGCCTCCTCTTCCTCACTGTCCACAGTCTCCACCGCTGCCACAAGACCATCTCCAGGCTCACCTTCCTGCAGAAAAGGCACCTTGCGTCTCAAGGCCAGGCTGTGCAAAATGCAACATGCAACGATGAACTGGCGCACCATCAAGGGTGAGTAGTACAGGGATCCACCTGTCAGATGGAGGCACCGGAACCTGGCCTTCAGGAGGCCGAAGGTCCTTTCAATAATCCTCCTTGTACGCCCATGTGCCTCATTGTAACGTTCCTCTGCCCTTGTCCTGGCATTTCTCACTGGGGTTAGTAGCAATGAGAGGTTGGGGTAACCAGAGTCACCTGCAAATTCCGAGGGATACCTGTAAGACACACTAACCCTTAGGGACAACCCCATACCCAGACACCTAGTTATACTGTGTGGGAACCTTGGGCTCACCTATTAGCCACACCCAGTCCCTCTGAAGTTAGCCCATCACATATGGGATGCTGCTATTCCTCAAGAGAAAGGCGTCATGCACAGAGCCAGGATATTTGGCATTCACATGGGAGATGTACTGGTCCGCCAAACACACAATCTGCACATTCATCGCGTGATAGCTTTTTCTATTACTGTAAACTTGTTCATTTCTCCGGGGGGGGGGGGGATCAAAAGCCACATGTGTACCATCAGTGGCACCAATGATGTTGGGGATATGTCCCAGGGCATAAAGGTCAGCTTTCACTGTGGCCAAATCATCCACCTAGGGGAATATGATGTAGCTGTGCATGTGTTTCAGCAGGGCTGACAACACTCTGGTCAACACGTTGGATAGCATTGGCTGAGACATCCCTGATGCCATGGCCACTGTTGTTTGGAAGGAACCACTTGCCAGGAAATGGAGCACTAACAGGACCTGCACTAGAGGGGGGATACCTGTGGGCTGGCGGATAGCTGACATCAGGTCCGGCTCCAATTGGGCACACAGTTCTTGAATTGTGGCCGAGCAAGACTTTTTTGTTAGGATAATGTGTCTGTCCTCCATTGTTGCAAGGTCCATCATGGGTCTGTACACCGGATGATGTCACCATCTCATATTCAGCCTCAGAGGTTGAAGCCTATGGAAGAAAACGGTGAGCAGAGGGTCATATTCACACATCTATTGCACTAATGATGATTTATTTCCTTTACAGAACCAGTATGTGAATCCGACAGTCAGTTGCTGTGCCAATGTCTGCTGTGATGCAGTTAGGTGCCATGCGTTGTGCCCCCCTGAAATGGCGGCTGTCTGACCTGTGAGGAGCGGCAAGTGGAAATGAGGTAATTCCACTGGCATTGTGTGCCATCGCGGTAGGCGGTCAAAGACCGCCGCGCAACTTCACTTTGGTTATCATTGGGCCCTATGGGTTCCAGGAGCCAATGGCAATGTACGCCAGTGGTGACAGTACGCACCGCCACGGATGTGACCACCATTTTCTATCTGTTCACTCACATGCTACCTGACCTTCAACAGGAGAGAACCTACACTGCAAGTGCTGCTGTGACCTGTGTCTGGAAGCGACAATGGCTCATGTGTCTGGGGAAAGGGCCCCTGCCTTCACTGCGGAGGAGTAGGAGAAACTGGTGGATGGGGTCCTACCCCAGTACACGTTACTCTACGGTCCTCCAGACAAACAGGTGAGTACACTGTGAGCATGATGGCTGGACCATGAATGGATGGAGTGCTGTGTGTGTAAGCCATATGCAGGGGAACTGAGGGGTCCGGGGCAGAGTGCTGCATATATGGTGGTCAATGTATGTGCGTAAGGGGATGGGACGATATGATGAGCCATGAGGATGACAGTCCGGACGGTATGACTAATTCTTTTTCTGCTGTCTTATCCCTGCAGGTCAGTGCCCATCAGAAAAAGGGTATTTGGGGTGCCATCGCCAAGGAGGTGCGGACCCTGGGGGTCTTTGGCAGGTGGAGCACCCACTGCCGCAAAAGGTGAGAGGACCTGCAGCGCTGGGCAAAGAAGACGGCAGAGGCCCAGATGGGGCTGGCCTCCCAACGAGGAAGGGGTGCCCATCGCACCATGACCCCCCTGATGTTCCGCATCCTGGCGGTGGCCTATCCAGAGTTGGATGTGCGCTTGAAGGCATCACAGCAGCCACAAGGGGGTGAGTGCAGATTCTGAATCATGACTTTGTGCGCGTTAAGAGTTACCTGGGTGGGGGTTTCGGGCTGTGGGTGCCCCTAGGCCAGGGCGAAGATGGCAGGGTAGGTCCCTTGTTGGGCAGGTTATGAAGCACTCCTACTCCAATAGTGTTAATGGGCATCTACTACTGGGCTGGGTCCTGTGGGTTTCAGGTGTGCAGCTAATGGCGATAGACATTGTACCCCATGGGCTGGTGACTATCTTAGTAACTGGTAGTGCACGGCCTAGTGCAAAGGGCTGCTCCCTGTGTCTTGTGTACGCCAACAGTAGTGGTGTTGCTGGCACTGACCAAGTGCATCCGCTGTGTCTCCCCCTTTTTGTTTTGTCACCGTGTCCTTGTGTGCATTATCATCATCTGGCGGAGGAGCAGAGGCACCGGCGATGGAGGGAGCTGCATCTCACATGGGCCTGGAGGCCGAATCCAACGACGGTGAGAGCGACCAGTCGGACGGAGGGCGAGGGGAGCACCACGATGGGGACCGGAGGGGAGACCACAGACAGTGACTCCTCCTCCGATGGAAGCGCCCTGGTGATGGTGGACACTTCTGTGCCCACCCCAACAACAGGTACAGCCACCACCCGCCCTACCAGCACCGCCCTCCCAGCAGCCCCTCAGCGTGTTTCCTGTGCCCGCTCACCCAGGAGGGTGGGCATCTCCTTTGCTCCTGGCACCTCAGGTCCTGCCCAAGTCAGCCCTGCTGCCCTCAGTGAGAAGGCTATTGACCTCCTGAGATCCCTCACTGTTAGGCAGTCAACCAGACTGAATGCCATCTAGTGTATCAAGAGGCATTTGCAACAAACAAATGCATACCTGTAGGGCATTCTTTCTGGTGTGGTGGCCCAACAGAGAGCATTTCAGGCTCTGGTCTCAGCACTGATGGCAGCCCTTGTACTAGTCTCTAACCTCCCCCCTCTAACTTTGTCTACCCAGACCCAATCCCCTCAACTCCAGCATATCCCAAGCACACCATCAGACCAGCATTCACCCAAATCAACACCCAGAAGTGTCTCAGGCAAACACAAGCACCACACTTCCTCTCACAGGCTTTCACACAAGTACCATCCCCATGCAGACATGCCAACATCTACTGCCTCCACTCTGTCCCCCTCCGCCTCATCGTCCGCCTCCCTCCCAGTAGCGTCTCCACTCACATCTGCATACACTACATCCTCATCCACTACCTCCATCACCAGCACGCCCATCACAACACACCCCTCATGGGCAGTCACCACCCCCACATCCATGCACACATCCCCATTGTCCTCTCCCAGTGTGTTTGTGAGCCCCTCCTCCCAAAGTACACAAACGCAAGCACCCACTCAACCAACAGCCATTCACCTCACAACAGCATACAGCCCATGCACCTGCACCCAAACTCAGCAGACAGACACCTCCTACAACCACTTGCTCTTCCTCCACTCCCAAAACCTCTCCCTCTTCCCGCCCCAGTGTCTCCAAGAAGATTTTCCTGGGAAACATTGACCTCTTCCCTACCCCTCTCCCTCATCCTTCCCCTCGAGCCAGGGTGTCCAGAACCCAGCCAGCACCTCAGCTGCCAAGTCAACATCCGCTCTGGTACCTGTAACTCGCAGAGGCTCAAAGGGCGCACCCGTCAGCCCAGCCAGTGTGCCACCAACCCCTGCAAAGGAAAAAACCATTCCGCCTCTTGCCAAGGTGAAGAGGGGGACAGCATGCAGCAAGGGCAAGGAGCACGTCCCACTCAGCAAGGCCTTCTCAAAAACTCCAGCTGCCAGACCCAAGGTCACACCACCATCTGCCAAGTTGAGGAAGGGGCAGAAAACACCAGGCAAGGCACTTCAGATGTCGGAGGCTGCAGGTGAAGGCCTGGTACCTACCAGCACAACCGCCAGCCCCGCCACCTGCACCGTGGCCAGCACCACCAGCAACACCGCCGCTAGCACCGCCACCTGCACCGCCACCTGCACCAGCGCTAGCCCCACTACTGGCAGCATCCCCAATGGGCAGCTGTCCGAGGCTGAGCTGCAGGAGAAGGGCTGGAGCCTCCCTCCACCACTGGCAGCACCGCACCTGCACCACGGCCAGCACCAACACCTGCACCGCTGCTAGCACCGCCGCAAGCACCGCCACCTGCACCCCTGACAGTAGGACCACTACCAGCAGCTGCAGCCCCAGTGGGCAGTCATCTGAGGCTGCAGGAGAAGTGCTGGAGCCTCCCACCACCACTGGCAGCACCGGCACTACCACCAGTTTGCAAATCTCGTGCCTCAGACACCCAGGGGAGAGACTGTGACCTTGCACCATCCAGGATGAAGCACACTGGACACAAAGCCCCATCCAGAACCAGTGGGGTATGCATCCACTCACCCCCTCCTTGGCAGGATGAAGCACACTGGGCACAAAGCCCCCTCCAGAACCAGTGGAAATATGCATCCACTCACCCCCTCCTTGGCAGGATGAAGCACACTGGGCACAAAACCCCCTCCAGAACCAGTGTAGATATACATCCACTCACCCCCTCCTTGGCAGGATGAAGCACACTGGGCACAAGGCCCACTCCAGGACCAGTGGAAGAAGCCACCCACTTGAGAGACTTGTGAGACTGTGGCTTTGCACTCCCCAGGACCAAGCAGTGGGCAAACCACCCACTAGAGATACTTGTGAGGCTGTGGCTTTGCACTCCCCAGGACTAAGCAGTAGGCATGGAGCCCCCTCAAGGAGCAGCGGCGTTATTCCATCTTTTGGCTGAGGTGCCCCCCCTTCCCCATCCACCTGAGGTGCCTGTGTGTTTTCACCCTGATTCCCCTGCAGTGTTCTCTCCATATTGAGGCAGAAGTCAAGTGTGGGCTTGGCCCCTGATTTTTGGCCCAGTGGCCCACGGACATTTTGAATGGACAATGTACTGTCTTATATACATATTCTATATTTTTGTAAATAACAGTTTTTCTATTCATTACGTATATCTGCCTAGATCAAAAACATCACTGTTTAAATCAATTCCTTTTGTCCTTGCGTTCTTCCAGGGGGTTATGGGGTGTAAATGTAATGTTGTTGCATGTGTTTGTGTGTATGGTGTTGTGAGTGAGGGTGGGGGTGTTGTGTGTTGCATGTGTGTGTCACTCTCTTTTTCCTCCCCCATCCCCTGTGTACCAGGTGCAGTACTCACCATGGTCATCGCCGCCGCCTTTCGTATTCCTGGTAGATGAGGAGGTAGACCAGCATGGGCGGGACCTGCTGCTCGGGTTCCATGGCGTCCTGGTTCTTCGTTGAGTGTCGAGAGGTGAGTGGTTTCCCTTCAGTGTTCTGTTTCCGCCGTGCTTTTTATGGCGTTGGTACTGCCCCAGAAAAGCTGGCAGATGGTGGGGTTGTGATGGGGTTGGTAGTACATTGTCTTTTGCCTGGCTGTTGGCGGTGACTGCCGCAGTGTTTGTTTCTAGCGCCGTGGTGGTTGGAGTGTTAAAGTGGCTGTATGTTTTGCCGGTTTCCGCAGTGGTCATGATCCGATTTGTTTTACGGCCAGCCTTTGGTGGTATTACCGTCGCTTTAACACTGACCGCAAGGGTTGTAATTAGGGCCTATGTCATAGATGCAGTGCCTAGAGGGATCAGGAGAGGTGACCGAGAAAGAAAGTCTGAGAAAGTTGGAAAGCAAGTATGTTGTATAACTAGACATCACAATGCCAAAGAGGCTTAATACAAAGGAAGAACTTTACACATTCTTACACTGAATTTGTGATTTACAAGTTAAGAAAGTTAGAAAAACATAAATTATCTAAATAAAAAACTAGTTTTCTCTAATATGTAATAAGGGGAGTCCTAAAATTGCGAGGGCAAGCGTTATTATAGTTACTTTAGAGCATGGGTTATAATTCTGTCCAGCTGTTCAGGCTGTAGTCTTGTCTAAACATTCCCATGGAAATTGCATGGGGACCTCCCCTTTTTTTCAGCCCCGCTTCATTATTCTAACCACAACTTTCAAAACAGCATCTGACGTAAATGGTAAACTAGTTTTAGAAATTTCGTGAAGATTCATCAAACGGCACTAAAGTTATTGGCAAAAAAAAAAATGCTTTTACTATGGAAACTAGGTCCTAACTATAACTATATATAGTCGGTGTGACGGGCGTGGGGTTAATGATGGACACGAGTGTGGTCATATTTATAAGGTAACTCTACTTCGATATTATAGGGATTGGAAGTTTAAAGTTGAGATTTAAGAGGGCCTAGTGCCACCTAACAACATATTAACATAATGTTTTTTACGCTAATGTGACATTAGATGGCCAAAAACCCTGTGCCATATTTAGAAAGTGGTGCAATGCATGCATTGCGCCACTTTGTAACCCCTTATGCCACATTATGCCTGCACCATGCATAATGTATGCAATGGGGGAGTTCCTCAGTTGGGGGCCCTAAAAATTGCGCAAAGAAGTCTAAGAGATTTCTTTGTGTAATTTTTTTCCGGCATTTTTTAACGCCTGCTCACAGCAGCCGTTAAAAGGGGGTATGCCATTGTATTCAATGGGCTCCTATGTACTGTTCAGGGTTAGCACTCCCATTTTGGTGTGAATTCTTTGTTGAACATTGTCATTTCGAGGGACTGGTCTACCCTCCATCACACACACCAGCTGCGGAGTGCGCCACCCTGAATGAATGCATTGTGAATTGATACTTAAAAACTATGCATAAGAAACTGAATAAAGAAAGAAAAGACTTGAGCCAGAGAAGAGAAATGCGATAGGAGAGAGTTGAACCATATGGGTGTGTTTAAGAATAAAGTGGTTGGCAGAATTCCTTTTTTAAGGAGCAAATGAGTAAGCAGTGAGATCAATGAATGAGCTAGAACAAGTACTGCATACCAGTATGTGAAGAACATGTGTTTATTGATGTTGTAAAATAAAAAGGAAAAGAGTGGAAATCATTTAAGGTATGGTCTCATAAAATAAAATAAAATGTACAGAGCTGAATATCGCTCCAATATTCTCCTAGTAAAGAGGTTCACATAGGACCATGGGAAGTGTGGAAAAATCTAAAGATGAGAGAGTGGCAATGAGGGGAAGCTGCAAATAGAAACACATCCTATCTTTAGATGTTTTAAGGTGTGAGTGAGAGAACATCCTAGATGTTTAAAAACATCCTAGATTTTATTGCAAATAGATTGTAAAATGTAATTATGAGAGGTAAGATTTAGGTGAATGTGATACAAATCTGACGAGAGACAGTGTGAGGACACATGGAAAAATTCCTTGCCATTCATGCCCATGCTAACAGCATAAGAAAAATACCTTTAACTTTTTGTTGTCTTTCCTGCCATCCCTGGTGCTTGATTTCTCTGAAAATCCACACTTAAATTTCATTTGGGAAAAAAGAAAAGCAATGGTGTCAGCTGCCACTGTTGCTTTTAAATCTGTTTCTAATGTTGCTGGAGGCCCAGACTGCTCTGCAAGTCTATTATGTGACATTGGCACGAACTGGAGAGGCAGCTACAACATGTGGGGAAAGTGAGCATTTTGTTGCTTGGCCGAAGAGCACCACAAGTGAATGTGCGCCATTAGTCATCAACCTATCCAGCCTCAAAGTAGGGGCCCTGCTAGAACTGGCATGCATCGAGACAAACTCTGAGAAGGATAATCAATGCAGACAATATCCAACACTAACATTTAGGGCCATATTTATACTTTTCGACGCACAACTGCGCCAACGCAGTTGTGCGTCAAAAAATTTAACGCCGGCTAACGCCATTCTGAAGCGCCATGCGGGCGCCGTATTTATTCAATGACGTTAGCCGGCGTGCTACTGGGGTGGGCAAGGGTGGCAGGGGGTGTCCCTGGGGGCATGGGAGGGCAACTCTGGGCTCCTTCCGAGCCCACAGGTCCCTTAACGCCTGCCCTGACCAGGCGCTAAAAAATTACACAAAAGCGGCTGGACGTCATTTTTTTTGACCCGCCCACTCCCGGGCGTAATTTTTGCCCGGGAGTATAAATACGGCGCACATGCCTCGGAGTCATTTTTTAGACGGGAACGCCTACCTTGCATATCATTAACGCAAGGAAGGTGTCCACGCAAAAAAATGACGCAAACTCCATGAACTTTGGCGCTAGATGCGTCTAACGCCAAAGTATAAATATGGAGTTCGTTTTGCGTCGAATTTGCGTCAAAAAAAACGACGCAAATCCGGCGCAGAGTATAAATATGGCCATTAGTACTATGTATTCAACACTAAGTTGCTCACTAGAGTGATGTGTGACTATAACAGGTGTGTTTGTGGTTTGATGATCAAATGGCCAATCAGTCATAACACCTGTTATAGTCACACATCACTCTAGTGAGCAACTACTGCTAATGCTGGCTGCAAGAAGATGAATCTGAGATTTTGTATGGGTAATTTATGACTGAAACAGGCTGCTATGTAGTGGAATCATCAAAGCATATTACTGATTATGGTGAAGTCTACTGAAATTTAACATGGGTATGACAGTGACAGCTGGAAAGTTCCTGTCAGTGTGTTGCTAATTTGAGAATGTAGTAGATTAAACAGATATTCCATAACTTATTCAAAGGAGATAAATTTACTTTCTGGAAACAAATACTCAAACTAATAAATCTCTAATGTTTATTGAACCTTGTTGAATCTTTCCTTCAAATAAAATTTTAATCCATGCATGTTCTAAATCATTGTTAAGCAAGAATAAAGCACCCAAAACTAAGCTTTTTTCACAAATCCCAACTGGGCTCAAACTGAGCATTTAACCTTTTGCAATTCTTAAGCATTAATTGAAAATCATTGGAACATAATGGAAGTCAGTTTGGCAAGTGATGTAGGAGCTCAGTTGATGTTGTAATGGTATTCTAGAGTTTCCAACTATGATGTTCCAGGCCCACTGTATAATGAAGTATTATTTAGCGCTATAACTTAGAATAGGGAACATTAATCAGCTCCCTGATGCTACTCTCTAGTGTTTCACAGAAACATTACCGGAGAATGGCCCACAGATATGGTGGTTTTGTTGGTGTTATAGGTGTTTGGTACATGTAGAACAGTGATGAAGCATATCCCTTAGCAGGATAATGCTTTGACGGGTCGATGAAACTTTTGGCCCAGCACAAGAGTTTGCAGAAGGAGGCTACAAATTACACAACAAATAATTTAGGAAGACAGTATAACCAATGTGAAAACACAAGGAAAACTCCAGTCAGGGAAACGTCCAAAGGTTTTTATTACAGATTAAGGCTCAGTGTAAAGTAAATGATTCTCAAAACAACACAATAAAGATATAGAATTATTATAAGTTTTCCCAACCTACTAAAGAAATTTAAATGAACGAGCATCAAAAACGCAAAGTTTGGAAAGGAGGAAACAAATTCTGTCTAATTCTGTTATTCATTTAGCTGTGAAATCATCTAGTTAATCCTACAATTAATAACCTGGGCTAGCGTTAGCCCTATGAATTAGCAATTCCATGTCATTGGTTTACTGGGTCAAACACATGTAGGCAAAATCACAAAAAGAACAAAAGGAATTGGAAAATGCAAAGCTAGGGGAAACAGATGACGAACTGAGGTTGACAAAAAGGAAGAGAAAAGGGGAAAAGGGAAAATATCAGCATTTCAGAAGCTCAGCCAACAGTCTTCTTTTTTGGGGCATGGTTAAAATTTGCAAGCCTCGGCAAACATTTCAAAGGGGCAAAGGGTAGAGAGGACTATATCTCTCAGAGTTCAAGGAGTTCAGCAAGAAGGGTAAAATGAAGCAGGCAGCAGCAATGAAGACTGGTAAGGGACAGCTGCAAATTCAAGTGTGAAACAATATAGCAAAGTTCATAGGGCACAATGATTCATCTGCCCATCACTCCACATGACGATGAATTTGAAATCATCCAATGGAAAATTGTCATGCGACACAGACAGCAATATAGCCAAAAGTTCTCTTAACCAACATGTAGAGGATATTCCATCTTGGCTCATCTGTACAAATTGAAACAATTGTACACAGTCTATTCCACAGTTCCTGAATGTACTGTGTTCACTGTTGGGTTCCGAATCTCACTATGTGTAACACAATAGAACATCTATTACCAAGCTAATATTTTCATGATGATAACGATGTCTGAAAGAAAAGTTAGCAAGAATGACTAAACTTTTTCTGCACAATCAGGAAAATAGGGCCTTGCAAGCCTCACTTAAGCTAAGTAAGGTGATTTAAAACATCACATTCAATTTATACTCATAAGGCACATTTAACATTCAAAATTAGAAAATCAACAGTAATAAGTCACTGTTCATGGTACAGTAGATTTTAAACAAAATAACTATGTTAACCCATTCAAAATGGCTTTCATGGGAAGGTACAAGGCCTGGAACCCAACCTCTAATGTGTGAAGTGTGTCCCTCCCAAGTGTTGGCATGTTTTTTCACAGACTCGCCCCCCAATGCTCTTTAGGAACCCCATGTTCCCTCAGTGCAACTTCATAAGCAGAAAACAACTTATCATTGTCATCTCCCACCACATAACTGGGCACCAAATCCTTGGGTATACAAACCTTCTTGCCTCTATCAGGTACTGTATGTATGCTGCCAGCATTACTAGCCTTGTATTCCAGCTCTTTTAGACTCAGTTTATGAGCCAGAAGTAGCTTCTTTTCTGATAAGGCTCTTTCAGCTGTAGCTCGCTTGACTTTCCTGTCAGCCTCCATTTTTAATTTTGCCAACTGCAGTTGGAATTCTCTCTCCTCTCTCCTTTTCTCTGCAGTCAGGTTATGACTAGAGACACTGCTTCCTGCCCTCCCAGGTTCCACAACTCCAGGGATGTCCTCCTCAACCGCTGCAGTTAGCTCCTCGGGAGAGCCCTTCATACACTCCCCTAACTCATCATTCACTTGGAAATAGGATTCTGCTCAGGCCCTCAGTGACATTTGGCCATTGCGTAAGGGGAGGAGCCAGGACCGCGAGGCGAGGACCATGAGGTGTTGGGAGCCGCAACGCAATGAACTGCAGCGTCCTGCGCCCGACCGCATCATACTCATCTGGGACCTGCTTGGGGACCCTGACATAGCCCTGACACAGTTGCGAAAATAGCGGCAAAAAAAAGAAGCAAGAGACAATGATGGGGGAATCCGGCGAGGTGCTGCGAGCCGGGAATTGCATTGCAGTGCCCCGGGGCATCCCATGCCCGCCTGCATCCACATCTATCCGGGACCAGTCTGGATCAGCAAGATAAGTAAGAGGCAAAGAAGCGACGAGGACAATCCAGAAGGGCAGTGAAAAGTGTGTGTCTGTACCCATTGGGACCCGGCGTAGCTGAAGAGAGGCACAGCGAGCACACCCGCGATGTAACAAGAGGTAACAAGATAATATAAGCCATCTTTTTGAGTTTTTAGAGCTGCATTCAGAACACCCTAAGCCGCACTAAATCTTTACACAAGTCTCACCGTGAGACCATTGTGAGACTGACTGACACAAGTACTACCATACCTCACGCCGGTCTGTGCCCACACACCTACTGTCCAGGTTTCTAGTGGTTCCCCCAGGAGGGACAGGTAGTGGATAGCAGGGGGGACAGCAAAAGCAGCAAAAGCAGAGGGAGCAGAAGTAGGAAGTGGTGGAAAGTGGCAGTAGTGGCAGTAGTGGAGAGAGACACAGCAGTGCAGCATGGTGGGGCGTGGTGAGGCCCTGGCCCTGTTCTGCTTGATGACTTGACTTGACAACCAAGCAACTAGTGGGCTCACTCATTCAGTGGCCTTGCCCAGTCCACTTTGCTCCCTCGGTAATCTGCTAGTCCAGCTAGTCAAGTTGTAGTTGGTGGGCCCATCAGCCCTGAGCCCTGAGACTTTCACCTGAACCTGGAAGCACTACTACTAAGTTGCAAACATGCGAAGGCAAGGAGTCCTGGGAGAACTAAAGTAGGGCCTGGGGAGGTAAATCTCAAAGCCACAGGCCTTAGAGGTGGTGGGGAAGTGTCTGGCATTAGGCCAGTGCGCCTTACTCCTCTCAGGGGTCTGCCCTCCCCAGCCCTTACCCAAGAATCCCTTATAGTCTGGAGCTTGGAGTATTCACTGTAAGTGGTAGATATGTAGCATACATCATGCTGGCGAGCAAAGCTCGGTCACGTGGTACGTGTGGCACAAAGAAGGGACCGAAGATATCTTTTAAAAAAGGAAATCATGAATGTGAGTCAGCCTCCGGGGGTAACAGTTAGCAGACAATAAGGAGGAAATATACTCCAGTCATTGCAACAAGAGGATGCCCAGAGAGACAATGGAGACAATGGAGAAAGATCTGCTGTAATCCCACTAGGGGTATCAATTAGAGAACTTTTGGGGAAATATTTTCAAAAGACTCACAGCGTGTCACATGTGTCAAAGGGAAATAATATTTTCGATTCTAATCAGAGTGAAATTGAACAACCCATAAGGAATGACTCTCAGATCTCAGACTCACTGCAGATAGAGGATTTATTCCTAGGGTTGGGACCAGAGGAGATTATTGGGGGAGGCTCTCATTGGAACTTAGTCAATCCTCATCACCATGCCACTCACCCCAAGTAAGGGATAGCGTTGTGCTAGAAGGGAGATTTCCATTCTGTTCTGCATTAGAGAGAAAGGAAGAGAAGGAAGGCCTTGGAGGAGGCTGAGGAGGAAGTATCAGAGGTTCAAGCAAAATGGATACACTCTTGCCTTCTTCTCCATTGGGTAGGCAGTCTGCCCTTGCTTTAGACACCACTGCCATACCTGCCGAATCCTTACTAGATGTAATGTTCCTAATGTAGAAAACCCTACAGGCAATTCTAGAGATTACTGACAGCAAATAATGGCTTGGGTAAAGTACATAAAATTCAATTACAAGGGATAACGGACGAGTTGAAACAAATTAACAGCAGCATGCCAGCACTGGTATGACCTGTGCTGGAAAAAAGGGATCAAGAAACAGGTACTCCAGATGAAAGTAGAGAAGGAGGGTTAGGAGGCATAATGAATTAATCAGAGCTTTTGTCAGTATATGTTTCTAAACAGCCAATGCTGGTGATAAAAAGGAATCGAGGATGGGTGATGAGAGGATATAAACCCTACAGATTCTACCATAACCCCCAAAGAAGTAAGCAAAGTAAGCAAAGGAACATCGGGAGAAAAAGGCCCACAGAGAGAGGGGAGGAAGGTAGTCCAAGTAGTCCCAGATAAGAAATTAAGGACAATTTAAGTACAAGGATGGGAAGCGGTTGCCCCAAATAGGGGGAACACTCAACAAAAGGCACCCAGTGTACCATACAGAGAAGACATTTGGTTAGTAAAAGGAAATAATTGCTCCCAAGGAATGGTAATGGAAGAAAGGAGGGAAAGTAGGGGAAAAAAGGGAGAGAACAACATTAGGAGATTGCTAAAAAGGGGGAAAAGTGGAGAAGTAGATAATTCAGTTTGCCAGGTAAAGAACAGGATTTTGTCACCACTAAAGGGCCTTGGAAATGAGAGGAAGATGGTTAGTCCAAAGGGAAGTAAGAGGAGGTGGGTATATTTGGAGCCCTGGGCTAGGGTGATTGGGAGAAAACGGTGGAGAAAGCTAAAGCCCTTGAATCGCATGTGCCTTCTAGAAGTTATGGCCCTGTGCCCAAGTTAATGCGAGATTGGGTCGGAAGACATAAAGCAAATAGTATTTACCTTAAACTCGGAAGGGGCGGAGGTGACAAAGGCTCTCTTTACTCTGAATGCGTCAGACAATTGGTATTGCAAGCAGAGATGGAGTTAAAGAAGGAGGGCATAAGATTGGTTCAATTAAGCAAACTAGAGCTATAGGTAGAGGAAAGAAATACTAGAGCCCTTAAGTGGCTTGCAGGTCTGCTTCCAAACTAAGTGCAGTACAACTTGGCAGACTATAAAAACCAAAGAACGTGTGTGGATGGTAATAAGGGCAGATTAAGTGTAACTATAGTTACTGAGAATAATGACCCACAACTGAGGAACCGCTTTGAGCCCCTTATAGACCCCCTTGATAATTACAGCAGGGGGAGTTGAGTGATGTGGACTAGGAATTAAGCTCTTCGCACAGCCATCAGATGTTTTCCTGGAACTTGGGAGGCTATAAAAAACATTTAAAACAAGATCTATTTAATGGAAGGCTGGAAAAGTGTGATATACTGTGTTTCCAGGAAACCTGGTTGTACGAAGAACCTGAACCAGTAGATGGTTTTATGAGGCTCTTTAGTGGAGCAACTTGGCAAGGTTCAGGCCGTCCTTCGGGGGTCCTAGTTACTCTGACCTCATCTAGATTAGCGAACAGACTCACAGAGGTAAAAACTAAGAGGGTCATTCTGACCCTGGCGGCCGGTGGCCGCCAGGGCCACCGACCACGGGAGCACCGCCAACAGGCTGGCGGTGCTCCAACGAGCATTCTGACCGCGGCGGTTCAGCCGCGGTCAGAAGCGGAAAGTCAGCGGTCTCCCGCCGACTTTCCGCTGCTCGTGTGAATCCTCCATGGCTGCGGAGCGTGCTCCGCAGCCATGAGGATTCCGACCCCCCCTACCGCCATCCTGTTCATGGCGGGAAAGCCGCCATGAACAGGATGGCGGTAGGGGGGTCGCGGGGCCCCTGGGGGCCCCTGCCGTGCCCATGCCAATGGCATGGGCACGGCAGGGGCCCCCGTAAGAGGGCCCCGCAAAGTATTTCAGTGTCTGCCTTGCAGACACTGAAATACGCGACGGGTGCCACTGCACCCGTCGCACCTTCCCACTCCGCCGGCTCGATTACGAGCCGGCATCCTCGTGGGAAGGTCGTTTTCCCCTGGGCTGGCGGGCGGTTTTTCAGCAACCGCCCGCCAGCCCAGGGGAAAACTTGTAATACCCGCCGCGGTCTTTTGACCGCGGCGCGGTATTTCGGAGGGGGGAATTCTGGCGGGCGGCCTCCGCCGCCCGCCAACATTGGAATGACCCCCTAAATGTCATTGGTTACTGGAGGGACAATTAGTTCTTTACAATACAATTGGAGGGTCTAGACAGCTCATGATAATTAATGTATACATACAACCAGGGATGACACGTAATTATAATACCCAGTGGGGTTTGTTTGAGGAAGATTTGGAAGCAATATTTACAGGTAAAGCAGAACATTTGATCTTAATGCTGGGAGATTTTAACCAAAAACTTGACCCCGATAGTAGTGATAAATTGCAGAAACAGCTGCTAGCAGCTGCACAAATTCTGCATAGTGCCTTCCATATTGTAGAATGTTCTGCCCGGGACTTGTCCCTAGTAAGAACTCTATGATCCCTAGGTCTGTTCAGCATAAATAGACGTATGAATATGGATTGCCCGGCAAAACAAACCTTTTGAATAGGCAACCAGGCATGCCCTATTGATTATGCCTTTGTAAATACTTGGCATTTTGGAGAAGTATTAGACTTAAGAATTGAGCACCTAGAGGGCAGCGATCATTGGCCGCCCCAGTTAACATTTGGGCCAGTAAGTAATGCCCAAGGAGAAAGAGAAAAAATGCTGACATTGCAGGTAGAGTACCCTCGCAGGATAACTCCCCGAATTACAGAAAGTAGTCTAAAAGCGCTTAATGAATTGACGGTAAATTATAGAGATATCAAAATGGAGGAAGATCCAAATGACGCTTTTGAGAGTTACAATGGGGGAATTAAGTTAATAGTTGACTGTTTAAAAGCAAAGTTAAAAACAACGCAGGAGGAAAAAACGAAGGGAGAAATATGTAGGGCCAACAAAGATAGATGGTATAACCATGAGTGTAGGAGCCAGAAGCGAAAGATGCAGAAATTAGAAAGGGAATTTAAGAAAAGACTCTTTATTGATATAGAACAGAAGCTTTGCCAAGCAAAGCAAATTTATAAAACAATCATAAGGCAGAGGAAATGGGAATATATAAATAGGAATTGGGAGGTAATGGCAGAGGTAATAAGAAGACAAAATATTAGGGGATTCTGGCAGTTGATAAGGGAGGGAAAACCTACAGGAACTATGCGGTGTTGGTTGGTGAAGATTACTGGAATAAACACCTGTGTAATGTATACAGAGGAATCCATACAGAAGGAGAATGTGGAGTTAGTATGAAGATAGGTAGGGATGAGAGATCAGCTTTTACCGTGCAAAAGATAAAACAAATAAGTGCAGCGCTTAAACTAACGAAAGATGGGGGCCCAGACAATCTTCCAGCAATAATAATAACAAATAATATAGACTGGTGGGACAAATTCTTTCATGCCACGTTTCATAAAATCTTCGTTTACGGTTGTTTCCCTGATAATTGGAAGGGTGCCATTATTAGGCCGATCTATAAAAAGGGTGACCAAACACAACCAAAAAATTATCACCTAATAAGTTTATTGGATGCAGGCGAAAAAGTTTTCACAAATTTAGTGCTGAGGCGAATTAAATCCTGGGCAGAGATAAATGACTTGATAACGGTAGAGCAAGGTGGTTTCAAAGAAGGTCACTCAAAAATCGACCACTGTTTCAGCCTTTGGTCATTAGCAAAAAAGTCAGTTGAAATGCAAGGAAGTTTATTCTGCTGCCTTGTTGACTTTCATACCGCATTTGATTTGGTGGATGGAAAATTGCTATGGGATATGTTAAAATGGTTGGGGGTTGATTCGGACCTATTACTTCTCCTTCATTCACAAAATTGGGCCCAAGTAATTTTAGATATTGAGTGGTTCACTTTAAAAAAAGATCCCTACAAGGAATGGCTGATGCAAGGATGTGTTCTGGCTCCATTATTATTCATTATATTTCTGTCCGACTTACCAGGTTTGTTAAAGGAGGCTAAGGGCCTATGCCCAAAAATGGATGGGGTTCATATTTCATGCTTACTATAAGCGGACGACCTAGTGATAATCGATATGATGGAGCTAGGGCTACAAAGAAAATGGGATGTGTTTAACTCTTACTCTCAAAGGAAAAAATTGTAGTAAATATGGATGAAACAAAAATAATGACAATAGAAA
Organism: Pleurodeles waltl; assembly: GCF_031143425.1. Lineage (NCBI taxonomy): Eukaryota > Metazoa > Chordata > Amphibia > Caudata > Salamandridae > Pleurodeles > Pleurodeles waltl. The sequence continues at coordinate 848,944,975 of NC_090448.1, forward strand.
AAAAGAAGAGTGTATTTACCTATTTTTTGGGAGGAAAAGTAGAAAGGGTTAAAAAATATAAATACTTAGGCATGTGGTTTGACTCCGAATTAAAATGGATAAAACATATCGAAGCTCTAAAGAATAGAACTTTAATGTTGGTATAGGGGTTGAAACTGTTTAGCAGTAAATTCGGGGGACCATCCCTCCGTCCTGTTGTGTCTGCTCCTAATGCAATGGTACGCCCTCAATTTCAATATGCGGTAGAGGTTTTAACACTCTCTGTGAAATTAAATTGGGAGGCAGAAGAAAGTAGGGCCCTAGTTTATACTTTTTGGTGCAAAACTCAACCAGCGCCGTATAGCACCAAAAAGTTTAGCACAGGCTTGCACCATTTCTGAGCACCAGCCGGGCACCATATTGATGGAATGGTGCATGCCGGTGCAAAGGGTAGGTTAGCGCAAACAAAAAATGACGTTAGCCTGGTGGGGAAACCATGCATACCAAAAGACTCCTGTCTTAGAAAAGACAGGAGCCATGTCGACCACCCCAATGGCCAGCACAGGGGACCAGGGTCCCCTGGGCATGGCCTTTGCACCCAGTGCCATGTAGGGGGGGCCACTTCAGGGCCCCCAATGGCACTTCAAAAAAAAAAAATACTTACCTGTACTTACCTATACTAAACCTGGGATGGGGTCCTCCATCTTCTGCCGTCCCTTTGGTGTGGGTGGGGGTGTCCCTGTGGCCTGGGGAGGGTACCTGTGGGCTTATTCCAGGGTGTTCCACCATGGAAATAGGCCCACAGGTCCCCTACTGCCTGCCCTGACCCAGGTATTAAAAAATGGTGCAAAGCTAGCTTTGCATCATTATTTGACCCCTCCTCCTCCTGTGCATGATTTTAGCATGGGGGGATAAATATGGCCCTAAGGCCATATAGTCATTTTTTGCACGGGAACACCTACATTGTATCTCAGTGACGCAAAGTAGGTCTCCACATCCAAAAAGTGACTTTAACTCCATAAATTTGGTGCCAGATGGGTCTAGCACCATAGTATAAATATGGAGTTAGTTTTGCACTGAATTTGCATAAACAAATGGGGCAAATTCGGTGCAAACCAAGTATAAATATGCCCCTAAATGTGTAAAATGCATGCTATCGCTGCCTCCCTCAAGTATGATACAAGCTATAAAGGCGGAATGCCAAATTACGGCAAGGACCTACCAGGGAATGCAGGCAACGTTGACATTTTGATTGAGCCTAAGAGATGAGGAAATCTCTAAGATTGCAAGACTGTGTAAAACAGAAATAAAGACAAGTGAGTTACACTGGGCGTCACAAGAGAGAGGACGTTAGAAAAGATTTGTGCCCTCTTAGGCAGATCCGGAAACCAGTGGTGCGGAGAACAAATTCCGAAGCAGGCTCTATGTACAATGGTAAATAAAAGGGCAAGAGTGGTAGATCTGGAGTACGTGGAGAGAAACATTTCCACCCAGTTTATGGTAGGTGGGTGGAGGAATGCCGATAATTTCTCCTATATAGAGGCCCTATCCAACCCAAGACTATGAGACGCAGTGTTACAGTTTAAAGTCAGGGTAAACCCCAGCAAGATAGACCCCAAAGCAAAAGCCACACTTAAGGATGATCAGGGTCTATGTACATGTGGCCTACAACAAAAATTTAGCACTCAACATATACTATTGGATTGCTTTTGGTTTTTAGAAGTGCATAGGAAGTTTTTCAAACCAATTTTTAAGGAACATAATACTATAAATCGGGATCAAGAGCTTAAAATACTAGTAGATGTAAGATTTTTCAATGTAACGTGTGCTCTACGCCAATTTTTTATTGAAATACGAGGGGTTTTAATGGGGCTTATAGGGCCCCGCAAAATGTAGTAAGTGAAGTTGAACAAGAGATGGCATTTTCTAAGATGAACGAAGAGTTTACAATTGATTGCTTTTTTAAAAATTATATTGATTGATTGTAGTATAGGACATTGGTCTTGTTATAATTAGGTTTAAAGCAAAAGCATAGCCACTTTATTTAGATTTGTGCCACATGGAAATTATAAGAACCCTGGGTTCAACAGAAATATAATGGGGTTACGCAAGTATGCACAACTCACTTTGTAAAATTAGCAGGAAAATGACATTTGTATCCAAGGTTAGGAAAATTTATTGATTTATGTAAGGAGGGCATGGTACCCCCATCCCATTGCAGAAGCTTTTCATCTGGATGATCCTCCAGCTTAGCCTGATTAAACTCCTTGCCACCACTTGTAGAACCAGCCACGGACATGATGTATAAGATGTATTAAAAATGCAAAGCAGAGAAAATTGCAGAAAAATAAAAAAATAAAAATGGTCTTTAAATGTGGGTAGGTAGTGGGCATGTAACTATTGTATGGCACTGCACAAACACAAGTCATTTCCTCACTGCTGATCACCAATGTTATCAATTGGGTCTCTAGTTAGCAGAGGTATGCACTCTGTCCAAGTAAGGAGCACTATCCTAGTCAAGGTAAGTCACAACACAACCTAAATTATCTTGTGCTCACCCTTCGGCAGCTTGGCACAGAGCAGGCAGGCTTAACTTAGAAGGTGATGTGTAAAGTATTTGTGCAATAACTCATACAGTAACACAGTGAAAACACCACTAAAAGTACTCTATATAGGTTTAGAAAAATAGACAATATTTAGCTGAATGAAATAAAAGCCAAAATGACAAAAATTCAATCTGCACAAGACAAAATATCACTTTTTAAATGTTTAGATGAGCCTCAATCCTCAAGAATCAGTGGTTGTGTCCTTTTAACACACAGTGCCTGGGATGTGTAAAAAATAATGATGCAGAAGGCCGCAGAGGAAAAGATGCATCAGAAAGTATAGCAATGAGTTGGTTTTTCCAGTGCAGCATCTGGTGTAACGTTTCTTTCCACGCGGCAAGGTGATGCATTGGTTTCCAGATGCGCAGCCTTGGCTCCTCATTGCACGGCGAGGACATTTTGATGCCCATGGATGATGCATGGAAAATCCAGAACGCGTTGTGAAGACACAATAGATCCTGTGTGCATCTGTCAGGCAATGCAGTGATTCTTCAGCCACGAGACAGGCACTAGGTCGATCACACAGGCGTTGCACCAAATTTTGAAATTGTTGCATCGATTTTCTGACGCACTGGATTTTCTTTTCTTTGGTGAAGTCTTTGATGGCCCTGAGATTTCAGAACAAGAGGCAACCTCAGCTCAAGACCTTGGAGAGCACCTATGGGGGAAGGCAGAGTCCTTTCAGCGGAGTCAGGGGCCAGCAGACAGCAGGGCAACAAGCAGGACTGCACTTCTTCCATCAAAGTCCAGATGTGTCCTTTGGGTAGCACAACAGTCCCTCTGACAGAGTCCAATTTTAGGTCCAGAAGTGTCTGATTTGGTGGTGTCAAGACCCAGTATATACACCCAAAAGTGCCTTTGAAGTGTAGGATTAATTCAAAGACCAGTTTTGAAGTGCACCAGTTCTGCTTTCAAACCAGTCCTGTCTGCCAGGAGATCTGTGGGGGATTATCAGTCCTTTGTGGGAGGTCAGGCCACAAGCCTTTGAAGTGTAATATAGAGCTCCTCCACCCTTCCAGACCAGGAAGACCTATCAGTATGCAGATGATTGCAGATGCAGCTGAGTGTTCTGTGTTTATGGCTGTCTGTGTGGCATGCACAAGGGAAGCTGTCATCCAGCCCTGACCATATGTGGACTGGAGACAGGCTGTAAGGAACAGAGAGCAGTAAGGACAGAGAAATGCCTACTTTCAAGAAAGTAGCATTTGTACAATAGTAATGTAAAATCCAACTTCACCAGTACGTAGGATGTCTCATTACCATTCCAACCATACCAAACATTCCTTTCACATATGAAATTTCCACTTAAAAGTATATAAGGGACTTTCCAATGCTAACCTATGAGAGGAGCAAGCTTAACAGTGGTGAAAAATGACTTTGGGAGTTTTTCACTACCAGGACATGTACAACTCACAAGTACATGTCCTGCCTTTTAATTACATAGCAACCTGCATTGTGTACTACTTAGGGCCTAACCTAGAAGAGACCTATATGTAATAAAAGGGGAGTTTAAGGCTTGGAAAATAGTTTAAATTCCAAGTGGGATTGGCAGTGAAACTGCACACAGGCTGTGCAGTGGCAAGCTTTAGACATGGTTACGGGGCTACTTATGTGGGTGGCACAAAAAGTGCTGCAGGCCCTCTAGTAGCCCACTAGTAGCATTTGATGTACAGGCCTTGGACACATGTAGTGCCCTTTACTAGGGGCTTACAATTGGGTAGGAATCAATGTTACCATGTCATAGGGATAGAGTGCGTAACTTTAGCACTGGTTAGCAGTGGTAAAGTAGCCAGAGTCCTAAGTCCAACAAAAACCATGAAAAAGAGTAGGAGAAAGGCAAAAAATTTGGGATGACCCTTCAGAGAGGGCCATTGTCCGACAATGCTTTAAATCCTAAATGGAATAGAATATGGGATACGTAGAATCACTTAAAGGAGAGCAACACATTTTAAGCACCTAATATTAATCTGCATTAGCTGAGATAGTATTATGAGCAAAACACATAATTACAAATAACTTTCTTAAGCTATTGGAACATACCCCATAAGAAATAATCCAGACTCATTAGGGAGCATTATGATTTTCAACTTCATCAGTCACAAATGCATCACCCATGGGTAAAAGATAAAAAGGTATGAAAGAAGAATATAAGCAAGATTTTGTTTTTCAGGATTTTGTTTACCTACTTGTGCATTTACATCAAATGGTGTATTAAAAAATGAAACAGTGAATTAATTAAAAACATCAAGTTCCACTAAAGTTCTGCAATGTATGTCATCAGTCTTGGCCCGTGTGGTGTCATTGAGATATTGAACATGTGGTTGTCAGAACACAGGAGATAATTTTGATAGTATGTAATTATTATTAATGATGGTGCACTTGGAGGATGCCATGTCATGATATGCTGCTAGCCTGCAAATTTTGAGATTTCACTCTTATAACTATTTAGCCAGGAAAACAACCTAATAACTATTTTATCCTCACCTTATCTATACTAGTTCTGCTAAACTGATCTCATTCTTTTACATTTTTATAGGGATAGTACTGAGGAGTCAAAGTTACATTTGATGGACTTCCATGCTTCTAATCACATCTTTCAAAGCGTCTTTATTATTACAACATTCCGATGCATTTCCTCTAACAGAAACATTAACAGTTTCTCACAAAATCACTGGGCACGAAACAGACCTTATGTTGGCCTCAAAGAACCTATCTGATGCCTTTCAATAGTAACCTTGAATGCCAGGTATATTATGTCATCAATGTCAGTCCCTTACAAGTTGACCACCACCATCCATTGTTTCTACTGGGTCTGAGTACAAAATAGTTATAGTTTTGGGAAAGTGTTATTTTTTATTTCATCTTGTGTTGTGGTGTACAGTACATGACCGTATTGTTGCTGCCTAGCTACACAATTGATATCTGGGTACATAAATCCTTCTGACTGCTACAGGTGTTAAACCAGTGCTGTTTGTTCAGGAATATTACTACTGGTGACTGTCTATGCCTTTGATCTGTGTAAATTAATGTTGCTCTGCTGCCTGACATCCATTTTCTGTCTATAACTTACACAATATTGTTGCACATGGTGTGTCTATGTAAGAGTGAAAGCTAATCCTTTCTACTGTTTGTACTGCATTCATTTTGAGATCTTGATGGCACTTACAATGCATCTACTTCAATAATTCAGTGTGAGAGTGAAATATGCCAGCAGGTTCTCTATGTGTGTTTGTGTGAGTGTGTGTGTGAGTGTGTGTGTGTGCGTACATGTATGTTTGTGCGTGTGTGTGAGAGAGAGAAAAGGAGACAGAAAGATTTTTAGAAACACATTTCAACAGGATACACATTTTTTTTATATAAGCTATAATTATATATTCACTTAAAAAAACAAAGATTACAGGGATGTTATAGCTAGGCTCAAATTTCATTTTAAATGTATGAAACCATAGAAATTTACCTGGCATAGTTAGAGTTATTTCAAGTAACTATAACTCCTGCCCTAAGGTAACTATAACCCCCCCTGCACATTACAAATGATAAGCCCTGGGAGGTGGCAGTCCCCGGGGCAACAACAGGGGGCCCCGTGCAACCCCCCTATTATTTCATATGCCCCCAGGACCTGCCCCACCCGGGGGCTTCAAAAAAAGAAGCACAGGAGTCCATGCTTTTATTTTAAATGTTGCTGAAAATTTGCTGATTCGTACAGTCATTGCGGCAAGAGATATAAAAATATGTTTTCCTTTAAAATGTCCAAAACTACTGGACAGATTTATACCAAATATGGGAAAGCATAACCTGCGTAGCAAAAGCCAGCTTTCTGCTAAATTTGGTGTAATTGTGACTAGCCCTTTGGGCTGTAGTCGTGTTCAAATGTCCTATGGGAATTAACATGGGAAATTCAACTTTTTTGAACCCCCCTTTTTCTCAACCCTGCTGACGGATGACCCCAAAACCTTTTAGCCTCAACTAGAATCACTGGCACACTTTGTTTGGAAAATTTCATGGGAATTCGTCAAACGGTGTCAAAGATATAGACAAGTCAAAAAAACACTTTTTTTTTAGAAACATGCTCCTAACTATAACTACCTACCGTTGACCGCCATTATGTGAGATATATATATATATATATATATATATATATATATATAACCACAAAAAATAGAAATTCAGCAGTAATAGTTACAGTTATCTCAAGTAACTATAACTTGTGCCCTGAGGTAACGATAACTCTCATCACAGCCATGCAGTTTTCTCATCAATAATTTTAGAGTATGTGTTGCAGTGATATTATTAATGGTTTCATAGAAATGGTCATGAGAGATGTAATATGTGGGGTAATAATCAGTGCATGGTAGAGGGCAATAAGGACATTATCGGCTCTGAAAGGGGGGGGCACACGGGTCCTCCTTCACTTTGGTAATGAGGCCGGCCCTGTGGTCCCAGGTGCCCAAATCAATGCCTGCTCCCACTCTGCGATAAGGCCGGGCCCTGGGGGATGGGCTCCCAGGAGCTGAAATAGAACTATGTGATGGGCTGCATGCTGCTCCCATTTTGTCATCAGGCCGGGTCCTGGGGGATCATATCTCTGGGGCTGAAATCAGCCCAGAGAGAATGGTCATGCAAATCCACCTCCTCCAAAGTCCTCATATTTCACCTCATGGACCTGGCCCACCCAGTCGCAATAAAAAACAGAACATTCTGTGTATCTGAAATCTATATACTTCAGATACCCAGCAATTCTCCCTGCGTTTCAGGACCTGGCAACCATAGAGGGATGGCGTGCATGCTAAAGGAGCATGCTGGCCGTACCATAAACAACAAATCAGCAAAAAAGAAATTCACTCAGTAGGGTAGGTAAATAGGTATGTTTACTCCAAACCATGCTTTTTGGCTGTCAGCGTGCCTTGTTCACATAATCAGTAGTAGAAAACACACAGCATATATACACAAATACCAACAGTGAAAGAAACCAGTACACATCATCTTAGAACCTGCCCATTCATAATAATATACGAGTACAATGTGAACAATTTCCCAAAAGAAAACAGAAAATAATTGAAAAGCTTGATCCCGCTGATAAGTTCATACTGTTCTCCAAGTGACCACCTGCAGAAGAGGCAAGAATCCTCAAAAGGGGGTGGGGATAACGTTAATACTTAACCATCGTCATAAACAAATGCTGTCAGCACCATAATACAAAGGCAGTCTGGACAAGACATAAGTTCCTGTCTGTGTAGTTACCTTGCACATCATGTAGCACATAAACAATCTTGTGGGGGGCAAAAATGAGAAAAGAATGTCTTACACACACACACACACACACACACACATATATACATATATACATGAACATATTTATAGATGGATAGATAGATAGATAGATAGATAGATAGATAGATAGATAGATAGATAGATAGATAGATAGATAGATAGATAGATAGATAGCCATCATGACCTGTGCTGCTCTCCTTTGGGTTTCTATTACTTTTTCCCTCACTGTGGGCCTCGTTTCCAGGGTTCTAGCGGTACACTGCGCCACCAGAGGATAATTTTGTTTTACGCTCTGGTGGTGCAGTGAGCCAGCCCATATTCACAAGTCCACGCAGAGCCACCTTGGCTTTCCATGGTCTTGTAAATATGGACCACTTTCATGCATAACACTGCATGAAAGGGGTGTTCCAAGGGTGTTACATGGTTTGTTCCCATGCAACACCCATGAAACATGAAAATATTTGACACATTCCCAGATTTACAAGTCTGAGAATGCATCAGATTCCGACCCCATATAAGGGGGGGCATAAGAATGACACAATGGGGAGAAATATCTTTATTTCTCCCTGGGAGGTTTCCCTTCATGCACAAAAACAATCATCCCTGTAAAGCAGGCATCCTTGCACCATGGTGCAAGAGTGCCTGCATGGATGCTAGCCAGCAATTTGTGCACCAGAGCAGGAGGAGAACACAGAAATGCACTGTGTCTTGTAGATATTGTGAATTTATGCCCTTTCCTGCTGCAGGGTGGTGCAGCAAGGTGCGTGCTGCACTGCTCTGCACCATTGGCCTTGCAAATGAGGCCCTGTGGTTCAAAAATCATTAAAGGAGATTGGGATTTTCCTAATTTCTTGACCTGACTCCCTACCATTGTGCTGTGAAGCTGAGTGGACATCCAAAGCACACCACTTTTTCTGAGAGTAGTTACAATCTGCTCAACCTGGGCTGTTTGAGACTTATAGTGGTTGTGTTAGCAGTGAGGGTAGTAGTGAAGGGACATGCCTTGTATCTGGCTTTTCATATGCTAAAAAGACTCCTCATCTCCAGCATCTGGAATTTTTAAATGTGGGGATATTTTTGGAAGGTGTATGTGCACACCTCTGTGCTTTTTGGCTTAGTGTGATGCCTTTATGTGTGTGTTTCTGGTTGAATGCATGGTGAAGTATAATTTGGCTGCCTACCTGTGGCAGACCCAAATGGCAGAAGGTCTTATGCACTGATGCCAGGTTCCTAATGAGCCTGCATGTTCGCAGTCCCTTCCTTCCTTCCTGTCACACAATTGGGTTTGTGGAAATATTAGCAATCACATCTATGGAGTTGCCACTGAGTTACTGGCAGAAGGTTCTCAGCTACTGCTCCATTTTCTGTCTATACCAACCTGTCTGTGAGATGTGGCCAAACATGTGCCCAACACAAATTCTACCTGGGCAAGTTAGAACAATGCCACCAGGGGATCCAGTGTTCTATGTCCCTTCATGTGCTGATTGTTCATTGTCTATGCTCTGGTGATTGGACGAGCCTCCCAGATTTCAGGAAGTTCAGTAGAGCTGATTGGTCAGCAATCCCAAACATTTGGCCATTTCAACTAGTAAATTGGTCTAGGATCCCCGATCAAATGTCATGTGCCATCCTCCCTGTCACTTCTATCAACCCCCTCCTGCAGTTTAAGCGATTCTGGGATGGTGGCCTCCTCCCTTTCTTACCGTACCTAAGTGATCAAAAACATGATGCATGTTTGTTTGTTGGTAGAGTGTCACAACATGCTGAGCAAAGGTTTATAGTTTATGGTAGAGCATACAAAGTCCAGTGTATGAATATCATACTTGGTGGCCATGGCCTCTTGTATAAATACTGTGTTTTATGGCCATAGAACATTTCTATGTGTTGCAGCTTCCTTATCTTGCCTCCGTGATATTTGCTGAACTCTTGCAAGATTTTGGCAAATCTTGGCAGCCATCTTGGGCACTTTCGGCATTTAAACCACTCCAAAGCTTTTTGAGTTGATTTAGCTGCTGTTGAAATGCAATATCTACTCATGTGGCAGCAAATCTTTGTGAGCAGCAGCCCTCTGGCCATTCGTGACTACCCATCTTTGAAAAGCATACTAGGGTACTCCAAAATCTTCTTGCCTCTTGCCATCTCATATTTTCTTGAGTCTTGCTGGACAAACATTCTGCAATGCTTTGATTGGCAGAACTTGGTCAGAACTCCACATTCAAAAATAAAAAGAGGAATAACCAATTTTCTACCAATTCCATGTACAGAAAGAAACATTCAGCATACCCCTACTCATGAATTCCTAAGGAGAAGGTTCTCCATCATATAATTGCTACTTTCTTGAGAACATCCCTCTTCCCGGGATTGGAGTTTCTTGTGTACATCGATCCTCCTTCTCCACCGTACTCCACCAACTTTGGACCGCCTGCAAAGAAGAAATTTGAAAGTGAGTGTGAACCCGCCCAAATCTAATTAAGAAAACAACCATGAAAGTAACACTCATACATTTTAACATTCTTGCATAGCTATGCAAAACAATGTTAAGACTTTGGAGACAGTGACTAGTGTTCATCATTAGAAAAAAGCAAGACTTTTAAGCTGAGTATGGATTTTGGATTTGTTTTACCACAATAAAAGACAATTTATTATCATGGTGTGAATCAACAATAAAAAGCTTTAGCATTGATGAAAAGTACAAAACACAATGTGCTGCAAATTTTAAATGAGAATTAATTTCTGTAAGAATGAATATTCATTTCTGTTACCTAAATATAATAGTATGGTAGTTGTTTTGTTGGCATTCAATAAAAACCCTCTTGCATCAATACCACTACTAAGGGTGTAGTCATTCATCTCACTCAAGCCAGTTCATCACAGATATTTGACGGGAGGCGCAAGTAGGGCCAGGTTGGGAAAAAGAGAGATTGAGACCATCGCTGGGGTATTTCACTAATGTAAAACCCTTGTCTTGAAGATTTGACAACAGCAGAATGGGAACGGCAATGCTTTGCATCAAGACCCTCTTCCCTAGTCCTAACTGGTCTTCCTGGCAGTTTGAACAAGTAAGAAAGGTAGGCCAAGTTGAAATGAGACCATACCTTCTCTGCAAAGCTATAGTGCAGGTTTATAAGATGTGACTCACATTTTTTGAATGACATCAAAAAAGGACAGAACAGTACTGTTCAGAATGAGCATACCTAAGAGGTATAACCCGGGGCAACTGCTACTTCCCTATCAATCTGGGAAAAATCTGACCTGCATCTGAGGTCTGGACTGTGCATATAGTAGAATATGCATATCAGTTGATTTCAAATGAATTTAATGTGTTTACACTGTCACATGTCGCCAGATAACACCAATATGTTTTAACTTTTACAGCCTTGTTCATGGTAAGTTAGTAATTTTCTAATTGCTGCTGGCACATATATCCCCATTCTCCATTCAGAGGCATTCTGGAATGTTTGTCCACAAGGTATTTACTATTTACATGGGCAGTGCTTTCATTTCCTCCGATATTTAATTCCCAGGTTACTACTCACTAGTTTGGCAATTGCATTTATTTTATATCATGAAAAAACCCAAAGGCCTGCTGTCCACGGGCCGCATCGATCTTTAAAGAGTCCAGGATATATGCTCACTGTTGTGCTTGTTAAGGCTGTCTTTACAACACAGTTACAGATTTCTGCACAAAAGGCTAGTATGCAATGAGAGAAGCTCTAAGAAAAAAGCCCCCTCTGAGAGACAAATGCAAGAAAAAGCCCCCTTCTTCTCATGCACTAATATAAACACAATATTCTAGGTGGTAACATGTTTTATTTCATCTTCTTCATCATCCAATAGGATTTCAGGAAACACCTGCGAATAGATGAACTCCCTATCTTCTCACATCTGTACAATGTACTTTAGTCATTATTCCTTGAAAAGATACATCCTCTACAATCTGCTGTCCAGACAATTCTAATCAGTCATCATTCCTTCTTTTTGCTCTCTCTCCTTCCGGTGAGAACTTCTCTATCAGTTGTCTATTACAAAACAAATGCCTTTTCACTAACTAACAGAAGGCTTCTGAAAAATTATAACTTCTGCAACAAAGAAGATACTATTGTGTGGAAAACAATGGTTCATTGTAGAAAACAGGCCTTTCAATGTTAATGTGAAATTTCCATTAATATGGCATCATAAATTAGGCTAATTTAATCAACACATTTATTTCACTTGTTGGCTTATAACATCTAATTATGATTACCTTCTACAAAATTTGTTTTTAGTATATCTACTTTTTAAACCTAGACTTTTGCACATTTTTCATTCAAAGTGTTTTTATTTGCAAATTAGATTCACTCCTGCATATGTGAGGTTTAACAAGTTGTGAGGGAAATTGACTATGTGTCTTTGTATATCTATCCCTTAAAAATAGGGGTAGTTGGAACTCATGGAGTTTTATTCCACAGAAATCCACAGAGTCACTTAAAACTCTGCAAGATTCTGCAGAGATCTGCCCACCCATAGTGAGAAATGGCCTGGACTGTGTAAGCCCACTGCTGCTGTTAGGAAGAGGCCATAAGTGCCTCTGGCAGACTTTTAGATGAATCCTGAACAACCCATCTAGGAACTTCATTGACTGGCCCTGCTCTGTTAACTGCACTGAACAAGGAATGTGGTACCACAGAGGTATGCTTTCCCTTTCTCTTCGGGGCCTGACCTGAGTCCCAGCGTCAGGTGGTGCACTGTCGCATCCTGCCTTCCTTCATCCCAGAGGGCTGAACTCACCTAGGATCTCCCGGCGGTGGTCTGTGTACAGCTGGATAGTGTACACCCACTTAAAGTCCTCCCAGGCCACATGGTTGCCCATGGCGGAGTTGCATTGCTGCTGCTTCTCCTGCTGCAGTTGAGTATTGCTCTCACCACAGTAGGCTACTCTATCATCTCCTTTCCATAATCCTCCTCTGCAATGACATGCAGCTCTCAGAACAGAGCTGCCTCCTTCCTCTGTCGTTGGCAGGCCCCCTCCCCTCTCTCCTGCAGGCTGTCATGTCAGGAAAGTCACAAACATGCCTCCACCAGTACACCAACCCAGAAACAATTTAGTGGGCTTGTCACAGGTCAGAATAATTATTTCCCATGAGAACCAAAAGACTAGTATGCAAGCAATAGCGTAAAAAGTGTGGTAAGGATTGCGCTGCCACATTGGAATAGTTCGGTTTGTAGGAGTGACACGCAATAGTTAGCAAAGTTTTTGCTTACCTCTGTGCCACAAGTGTAGCGCAGAGTGGCAAAACACTGCAAACCACTCCAGTGGAGCGGAGTTTACAGCTGTTTTAGGTATATTTATATATGCATATGATTATATGGAGAAATTTAAAATTGTATGTAAATAGGTAAATGTGTATTGTTGTAGATACATGCAGGTCCTCAATTATATGATTATGACCCTACAAATTAAAAATAGCTACATGCCTTGCACGTCAACAAAGGGTACATCCATTCATTCCTGTGATTAGAATAAAATACTTACAGTTAAGATATTATGAATACCTTTCCCACAAAACCCTAGAATATTGAAGCTCAACAGTCAATTAAGTCATCTGATGTGTATTGTAAGGGAAATGCAAAGACATAAAATAATTTCCAGTGGCTGTGGTTGATGTAAGGCAAGGTCTGTCTTCTTCCCTCTCCACGCTAGATATAAGGAATTTCTAATTATACTGATGTTAGGACTAATATAGCTCATATGGTATGATCTTTTTAGTAATAATGTGAAATAATTGCCTTAACCATCATGTTAACTGTGTTTGACATTGATTTTCATCCATTAGTGTACAAATAAAGTGCTTGTTTATATAAACATGTAAAATAATCTTTTTAATGTGGAATGGAAAATGAATACATGTAAACAACAACACATTGGGGAGGTCATTACAACCCTGGCGGACAGTGTTAAAGGTGCGGTATTACTGCAAACAGGCTGGCGGACAAAAAAAGGGAATTATGACCGTGGCGGAAACCACCAACAAAGACAGTCACTTTAACACTCCGCCCGCCACGGCGGTACAGACAAGCAGCGCGACGGTTACCGCCAACAGACAGGTGGAAGACAATGTACCGCCCATAGTATCACAACCCGCCAATCCGACACCTTTTCTGGGGCGGATTCACTATGGATAAAAACACGGCGGAAACAGTTTCTGTAATGGGAAACGCTCACCTTAACACATCCCACGAGGAAGGAGGACACCATGGAGCCGGAATTACAAATCCTACCTGCCCTTCTCTTCCTACTCATCAACGAAGAACAGTGCCGGCGGTGGCGAAGACAACGGTGAGTACTGCACCTACAACATAGGGGAGGGGGAAGGCAAAAGTCAGGGGGACACACACGAAACACCCCCACCCCCACCCCCACCCTCGCATATTACAACACACACACCAATGCATTTACAAACATCACAGTAACAACCCACAACCCCCCTGGAAGAATGCAAGGACAAAACGAAATCAGTTCAAACATTGTAATGTATCAATATATATGTGTCAATTATATACAGATATATATAAACTCATACAAAGGTATATACATTACGAGAAGTAGTGCAGATATGCACATCTCAATGTCCGTGCACCACTAGGCCAAAAATGCATGGGCGAGGCCCACACAAGATACCTGTCCACAAACGGAGAGAACACTGCCGGGGCATCAGAGAGAAAAACACCAGGCACCTCAGGGGGAAGGGAAGGGCGGGGGGCACCTCAGCCAGATTACAGCACCACGCCACATCCACGACGGGGCTCCATGCCCATTGATGTATCCTGGGGACTGCAAAGCCACAGTCTCACAAGTCTCTACAGTGGGTGGGTTGCCCACTGTACCATCCTGGGGAGTGCAAAGCCACAGTCCCACAAGTCTCTACAGTGGGTGGGTTGCCCACTGTACCATCCTGGGGAGTGCAAAGCCACAGTCTCACAAGTCTCTACAGTGGGTGGTTTGCCCACTGTTCAATCCTGGGGAGTGCAAAGCCACAGTCTCACAAGTCTCTACAGTCGGTGGGTTGCCCACTGTTCAATCCTGGGGAGTGCAAAGCCACAGTCTCACAAGTAGATAACAGCCTCCACTGGTTCTGGAGGGGGACTGGTGCCCAGAGTGCTTCATCCTGAGAAGGACAGAGGTAGTGGATGACAGTCTCCACTGGTTCTGGAGGGGGACGGGTGCCCAGAGTGCTTCATCCTGTGAAGGACAGAGGTAGAGAATGGATCTCTCCACTGGTTCTGGAGGGGGAATGGTGCCCAGACTGGATTAGTGTCCCCGTGACAGTTCCTGTCCCGTCACTGTCCCAGCTGCACATGGGATAACGATGCTTGATGTGGCGGTCTTTTCCTCCTTCAGCGGTGCATGCCCTGTTCAGCGGTGCTTTGCCATGGCGGTCTCTGGACTGTTCAGCGGTGCTTGCCCTGTTCAGCGGTGCTTCGCCATGGTGGTCTCTGGATTGTTCAGCGGTGCTTGCCCTGTTCAGCGGTGCATGCCCTGTTCAGCAGTGCTTCGCCATGGCAGTCTCTGGACTGTTCAGCGGTGCTTGCCCTGTTCAGCGGTGCATGCCCTGTTCAGCGGTGCTTCGCCATGGCGGTCTCTGGACTGTTCAGCGGTGCTATGCCATGGCGGTCTCTAGACTGTTCAGCGGTGCTTCGCCATGGCGGTCTCTGGACTGTTCAGCGGTGCTTTGCCATGGCGGTCTCTGGACTGTTCAGCGGTGCGTTGCCATAGCGGTCTCTGGACTGTTTAGCGGTGCTTCGCCATGGCGGTCTCTGGACTGGGCATTGGTGTGTGGCATGACAGTCCCTCATTGCCCAGCGGGGCTGTGGCTGCCGGGGCCCTCCTGGGCAATGACTCTGGCGGTGGTCTCCTGACCAGTGACGATACTTGGGCCCTCCTGGGCAATGGCTATGGCGGTGGTCTCCTGACCAGTGACGATACTTCTGCCCTCCTGGGCAATGACTCTGGCGGTGGTCTCCTGACCAGTGACAATACTTGGGCCCTCCTGGGCAATGCCTATGGTGGTGGTCTCCTGACCAGTGATGATACTTGTGCCTTCCTGGGCAATGCCTATGACGGTGGTCTCCTGACCAGTGACGACGGTGCTGGCGGTGGCGTCCCAGCCGCCAGGAAGGATGCCGCCCTTCTCCGCTGTGATGCTCACACCAGGCTGTGCAGACTTCTTCTGGCCCTTCCCCACCTTTGGAGGAGTCACAGCTGACTCTGCAACCCCCCTGGGACCCCTGTGAGTTGTTTTGCCTCCAGGAGTCTTCACCCGGTCCCGTCGGCCACTTTTCAACTTCAGAGCCTTTACAGGGGGTGGACTGGCAGTGCCTTGGCTCCGTGTCACACTGCCTGCCCTGGTGGCCGGTGCACTCCACACACCTTTAACACGCACCACAGGTACCGGACTTTTTGTGGCTGAGGTGCTACTACGGGAACTATGAATTGGAGGGGTGGGGGTGGTGGGAAAGAGCTCAACGTTGCTGAGGAAGAGTTTCTGACGAACACTGGGATGGGTAGCTGGAGGGGGTCTGGGAGTGGAGGAAGAGGAGGTGATTGTAGGAGGTGTCACTTTAGTTGTTTTGGGTGCAGGTGCAGGTACTGAAGGATGTCGTGAGGTGGATGGATGTTGGGTGTGTGGGTGCCCGCGTTTGTGTACTTTGGGAGGGAGTGTCACAGACACACTGGGAGAGGACTTGTAAATGGGAGTGGAGGTGGTGAGTGCAGGTGAGCGGGGTGTGGTGCTGGGTATTCTGGTGCGAGTCCTGGTGCCTGTAGATGTAGTGCATGCAGGTGAGAGTGTAGACGACACTGGGAGGGAGGAGGCAGACAACGAGGAGGGGGACACAGTGGAGGCAGTGGATGTTGCTGTGTCTGCATGTGTGTGATGCTTGTGTGTGTGCCTGTGGGTTGTGTGGTGCCTATGTTTGCATGAGCTACTTTTGTGTGTTGAGGTGTATGCATGCTTGTCTGGTGTGCTTGGGACAGGCTGGGGTACAGGGGATTGGGTCTGGGTGGAGGAAGTTGGAAGGGGGATGCTGGAGACAGGGACAATGGCTGCCATCAGTGCTGAGGCCAGAGATTGCAGGGTTCGATGATGGGCAGCCTGACCAGAATGAATGCCCTCCAGGAATGCATTAGTGTGTTGCAACTGCCTTTCTACACCCTGGATGGCATTCACAATGGTAGACTGCCCAACAGTGAGTGACCTGAGGGGGTCAATGGCCTCCTCACTGAGGGCAGCAGGGGTGACTGGGGCAGGGCCTGAGGTGCCTGGGGTGAAGGTGATGCCCACCCTCCTGGGTGAGTGGGCACGGGGCGAACGCTGAGGGGCTGCTGGGAGGGCGGTGCTGGTAGGGGAGGTGGCGGCTGTACCTGTAGAAGTGGGGGGCACAGATGGTGCCGCCACCGCAAGGGAGCTCCCATCGGCGGACGTGTCTGTGTTGCTGGTTGGTGATCCGATGGCCGACGTGTAGCTCCCCTCGCCCGCCGTCCCACTGGTGTATTCTGAGTCCGTGGTGTGGCCCTTCATGGCCATGTGGGATGCAGCTCCCTCTTGCCCCGGTGCCACTGTTCCTCCGCCTGATGATGCTGATGCACATAAGAACAGGGAGAGCAGAAAAAGGGGGAGGGGACGACATAAGAAAGACAGGTTGAGTGCATGGCTTACCGCTACCGTTGGCGGACAATACAGACACAGCAGCCCCCTGCACTACGCCGTGCTCTTTGCCTCTACAGAAGCAAATCCTGCGATCTGGCCTACATGCCTAAGGTGGACATCTGCACACATGGATGCCACAGGGGCATCTATACCTGTTCTTGGGCCACTACTGAGGTGGGGTGGAGTGCCACATGCCCTGCATTACGGAGGGGCCTAGCCTACGTATTTCTGCCTGGCCTAGGTACACCCACAGCCCTCCTCTCTCAGCCAGCCCCTCAACTGCGCGCCAAGTACCCAGAATGAGGTTGTACTCACCCCCCTGTGTCTGCTGTGATGCCCTCAAGCACCCATCCAACTCCGGGTAGGCCACCGCCACGATCCGGAACATCAGGGGGGTCATGGTGCGATGGGCACCCCTCCCACGTTGGGAGGCCATCCCCAGCTGAGCATCCTCCGTCTTCTTGCTACAGCGGCGAATGTCCTCCCATCTCTTCCGGCAGTGGGTGCCCCGTCTCTGGTGGGCCCCCAGGGTCCGGACTTCCTTGGTGATGGCACGCCAAATGTCCTTCTTCTGGTGAGCGCTGACCTACATGACATGCACAAGGGAAGAAGAGAAGTCATTATCAACTGCACCGTCGATGTAAGTGTCCCCCCTCCCTACCCTTGCCATGTGGCACATGCATTCATGTTCCCTGAACTCTGCCCCCTTCCCTCTTACAACCAGCCCTCTCCACCCAGGCCTAGCCCATACAACGTGCTCCCTGTGTACTTACCTGTTGGCCTGGAGGACCGTAGAGTAGCGTGTACTGGGGGAGGACCCCGTCTACTAGTTTCTCCAACTCCTGAGCAGTGAAGGCAGGGGCCCTTTCCCCAGACGCAGCAGCCATCGTCGCTTCCAGACCGAGGTCACAGCAGCACTTGCAGTGTAGGTCCTCTCCTGTCGAAGGTCAGGTATCGAGTAATTGAACAGATAGAAAATGGCGGTGACGTCCGCGGCGGTGACGTCCGCGGCGGTGCGTATCATCAATGCCGGTACAATGTTAACCAATGCAGCATTGCGCCGCGGTCTACCACCCCCTACCGCGACGGTGTGCAACGCCAGCGCAGTTACCTCACAATACCATTGTTCCAGTTTAGAGGTCAGGCAGCCGCCATTTCAGGGGCCCACATGGCTTTGTTTACTTCTGCGTCACACATAGCTAGGCCTACACTCAACACACATACAGGAAGGGTTTTGTGTTTGGTGTCGTGTTCTGTGTATCTGTGGGTACATACTTGGAAATTTGTTGACTCTGTGGTCGCTGTTGTCCTTCCTAGGCACCGTCAGCTGGGACAATTGAAAAGATGGCGGAATCATCCGGTGTACCGACCGCTGGTGGACCTGTTGACAATGGAGGAGCGACATTTACTCGTCACCTATAGGTTTGACCGTGCCACTATCCAGGAACTATGTACCCAGTTGGAGCCAGACCTGATGTCACCAATCCACCATCCCACTGGAATCCCCCTTGACGTGCAGGTGCTGTCAGTGCTCCATTTCCTTGCAAGTGGGTCTTTTCAGACAACAGTGGCCATGGCATCAGGGATGTCCCAGCCTATGTTTTCCAACGTGTTGTCCAGAGTGTTGGCTGCCCTGCTGAAACACGTAAGGAGATACATAATTTTCCCTGAGGTGGCGGATTTGGCTACAGTCAAAGGTGACTTCTATGCCCTTGGACATATCCCCAACATCATAGGTGCTATTGATGGGACCCATGTAGCTCTGGTCCCCCCCCACAGGAGTGAACAGGTGTACAGGAACCGGAAGAGTTATTCCATGAATGTACAGATGGCATGTTTGGCAGACCAGTACATCTCCCAGGTAAATGCTATGTTCCCTGGCTCAGTGCATGACGCCTGCATCCTGCGGAATAGCAGCATCCCTTATGCGATGGGTCAACTCCAGAGGCACCGTGTGTGGCTATTAGGGGACTCTGGTTACCCCAACCTTTCCTGGCTATTGACCCCAGTGAGGAATCCCAGGACCAGGGCAGAGGAACGCTACAATGAGGCCCATGGGCAGACTAGGAGGGTGATCGAATGCACCTTCGGCCTCCTGAAGGCCAGGTTCAGGTGCCTCCATATGACAGGTGGATCACTATTCTACTCACCAAAGAAGGTGTGCCAGATCATCATCGCCTGCTCGATACTTCACAATCTTGCTTTGCAGCGCCAGGTGCCTTTTCTGCAGGAGGATGGTCCAGATGACGATGTTGGGGCAGCTGTGGAGCCTGTGGAGCCTGTGGAGCCTGTGAACAGTGATGAGGAGGAAGCTGAGGAAGAAGACAATGACAACAGGGAGTCAGTCATACAGCAATATTTCCAGTGACACACAGGTGAGAACATTTTCATTTTTACCATTACATTCACTGTCACACGTCTTCCTCTATCCTGTGTGTCATTTCATAGCATTATTTGGTAACTGAGTTGTACCTTTCCATTACGGTTTCACAGGTGTGGTTACCAACGTGTGTTATCTGCTTGCATCCTTCAAGGACTTGTGATGTGTGACATAGGTATGTTGGCTCTACAACTAGAAACGCATTTTGACACTGTCAGTGATAATACATTTTACCAAATCACAGACTGACTCCAGATTGTTTTGTGGTTCAATTGTGTTTATTTAAGTGCTCAAAAATGGAGGGGGGTTGTAATATGGTGATGGGGGACGGTGGAGGAATATCCATGGCAGAGTCCAGTCCATTGGTCACACAGGTGCACTGGCCATATGGGCAAAGGAAGTGGAGCTGGGGCAGTTAAAGTATGGGCAGGGTAACAAAGTGGGACAGTGGGAGGACAATCAGGGTGGTCTCATTTCCTGGCGGGGGTCTTGCCATCTTGCTCTGTCCTGTTCCTGGATCTCAGGGACCGCTTGCGTGGTGGTTGTCCATCTGCAGGGGGTGGGGTGCTGGTGTGGTGGTCCTGTGGTGGGGCATCCTGTCCACTAGCGCCGGCGGAGGTGGTGGGCAGTTCATCGTCCAGGCTAGTGTCAGGGGCCCCTTGGAGTGCCACGGTGTCCCTCAAGGTCTGCTGTATGTCCTTCAGCACCCCTACGATGGTGCCCAGGGCGGAGCTGATGGTCCTGAGCTCCTCCCTGAACCCCAAATACTGCTCCTCCTGCAGGCGCTGGGTGTTCTGAAACTTGGCCAGGACCGTCGCCATCATCTCCTGGGAGTGGTGGTATGGTCCCATGATGGAGGATAGGGCCTCGTGGAGAGTGGGTTCCCTTGGCCTGTCCGCCCCCTGTCGCACAGCAGCCCTCCCAGTTCCCCTGTGTTCCTGTGCCTCCGTCCCCTGGACCGTGTGCCCACTACCACTGTCCCCAGGTCCCTGTTGTTGTTGGGGTGGTGGGTTCTCCTGGGTTCCCTGTAGTGGTGGACACACCGCTGATTGACGTGTCCTGGGTACAGAGGTATGGGCCCGCTGGGTGGGTGCTGTGCTGGTGTTACCAGAGGATGGAAGGTCAGTGTTGGGCTGTGCCTGTGCAAGGGGAACCGACTGTCCCGAGGCCCATGATGGTCCAGGCTGGTCATCAGGATCCAGTAGGGCAGAGCTGCTATTGTCACTGTGGGCCTCTTCTGTGGGTGGAGTGGAGTTGTCTGGACCCTCCGGTGTGGTGACGGTCCTTCGTGATCCTGCAGGGGCATAAGTGCATGATTATTGCATGTGTGTGTGTCATGGTGTGCAATGGGGGGCTCACCGTGTACACCAGTGCAAGCATTCCTGTGGTGGGGCTTGTGTGATGATGGATGGGGGGGTGTTCTGGGTATGTGCAGTGAGCGTGCTTTGGTGAGGGGTGACCATGCTTAGTTGTGTCATGGAGGGCTTGGTGTTGGGATGTGTGGTTTGTGTTATTAGTACATTAGTGAGGAGTTGGAGTGATATGGGAGGGTGTGAGGGTGGGGGTGTGTGATAGCATGCAGGTAGGGTGGGGGATATGATAGTTAAGATTTGACTTACCGGTGTCCATTCCTCAACCGACTCCTCCGAGGCCCTCTGGATGCATGATGGTCAAGACTTGCTCCTCCCATGTTGTTAGTTGTGGGGGAGGAGGTGGGGGTCCGCCGCCAGTCCGCTGAACCACGATGTTGTGCCTGGAGACCGCTGAACACACCTTCCCCCGTAGGTCGTTCCACCTCTTCCTGATGTCCTCCCGATTTCTTGGATGCTGTCCCACAGCGTTGACCCTGTCCACTATTCTGCGCCATAGCTCCATCTTCCTGGCTATGGATGTGTGCTGCACCTGTGAGCCAAATAGCTGTGGCTCTACCCGTAGAATTTCCTCCACCATGACCCTGAGCTCCTCCTCGGAAAACCGGGGGTGTCTTTGGCGTGACATGGGGTGGTGTAGGTGATGTGTGGGGTGGTGTATGTGGTGATGAGTGTGGTGATGTGTAGTGGTGTGTGGTGTTTTGTGCGTGGATGTTGTGTGGGTGATGGTGTTGTGTGCCTCTGTGTGGTGGGGTTGTCTATTCTGTGCTCTCTCTCTGGCCTTCGTTCGTGATTTTTTGGTCGTAGGGGTTTGTGGGTGATGTGGGTGTGTGTTTTATATTGTTTTGGGTGTGTGGGAGTGGTGTTTGTATGTGTATCAGGTGTGTGTATTTCGAAATGTCCAATGTGGCGGTGTTTTGGAGATGTGTGTGTATTTTGAGGGTCGTAATAGCATGGGCGTGTTTCTGTTGGTGTGGAGGTGGAGGTTTTGTTTTCGCCAGTTTAACACTGACCTTTGGTATGGCGGACTTGTGGGGGTGTCTGAATTTCAGCGGATTCCAAGATGTGTGTCATAATAGCTGTGGCGGAATTCCGCAGCCGCGGCGGTGTCTTGGCGGTCTTCTTCACGGCGGTAAGCGCCTTTTACCGCCAATGTTGTAATGACCCCCTGGGTTTTTGTACCATAAACTTTTTATTATTTTTTTATTTAAGTTTCAAAAGTGCAAGTGTGCAGAGATTTCTCTACCTCGATCCTTTAATTGCAAACTTCGATAGATCTTTGACGTCAACAGAAAAGGAGGAAATGAGATCAATATACAAAGAAATCAAAAAACTTTTCTTATTGTTCGGTCAATATAGAGAGTTAAGGTGAATTAACAGGTTTCATTTTTAAACTTTCACTGCATCATTTATTTTATTGAAGATTTTATTGTTCAGATTTCACAATCAAATGTTATTATAACCAACCAATTGATATTTAATAATAAGGTACATCAGAAGAGTTATCAATAATGCAATCAATATATTATTAATGCAACAAGTGTGTTGCATAAAAAAGCTCTCTATTATAAACAAGCATTTGCAATGCAATGGGTCTCGCATTTGCTCGCGTTAGAGCTATTAACACTGTAAACTCCTAAGCTGACTTTTCTTGCCACATAAATTGAAAATAAAAAGTAACACAGTTTCACATAAGCGAAACGATTCAATGCGCCACGGCCGCCATGAGCATGAGCACGAAGGAGAGACACAAAAGGAAAAAGAAGTTTGCTCGCCGTCAAACGTATCGGCAAATGTGCAATTATCTATGTAACCGGGTCGGTGGCCAAGGCAATAACCAAACCGCCCCAAAGAGGGACAAATGTAAAGCATTTACCAATGATAAAGGATTTTTGAAGGGCAAGCCCATGAACGAGCAATAGTGATGGGCGTAAGGTGGGCCTGATTTATCTGAGAACCTTAATGTACTTAAAAAGAGTTGCCCAGATTTAAATGTTCTTGTTTGACTCAATGTAGTGGGTCGGAACCCTTTTGGATCTACTCGGAAGCCACACTTGTTGACCTACAAGCAACAACTTCTGATGCTGGGCTGGGTACTCAGGGATCCTGGTGCACCCACTGGGCCACAGTGTTCTCTTACCTCAGCT
Source organism: Pleurodeles waltl (assembly GCF_031143425.1). Classification (NCBI taxonomy): domain Eukaryota; kingdom Metazoa; phylum Chordata; class Amphibia; order Caudata; family Salamandridae; genus Pleurodeles; species Pleurodeles waltl. Next base: position 848,968,414 of record NC_090448.1, read on the forward strand.
CTTCTAGTGGCAGGTACAGTACAGCTCCACTTTTCCTCTGCAAGGAAGCTCTGTTTTCCTTCACGTGCCTCAGCAGGAAAGCTTCACAGAGGAATAAAGATGTGAGTCAAGTCTCAAGGAGGAGCACTATCCACCAAAGGTTGCTTTTTTGCATGGCAAGAGGTTTACTTTGCACTCCCCTAGATGTCCAAACAATGTACTGAGTATTGGCTCATAGGCACCAATGTTTATCTTCCTCTTCTAGTCAATGCAGCCTGCCACATCCAATCCGAGGATGTCTGTTTTAAAAAGATTAAAAAGAAAGCATCTCCTCAAGTCTTGTAGAAGTTCATCTTCCCTTTGTGCTAAGTTTTTGCTTGATTCTTGAAATACGAAATAGGGAAATCCAAGGCGGATTCTATTTTAGCTGGCCAAGTTTCCTGGATCTTGGAAACCAGACAGAGCCGGTGCAGGTTACAGTTTCTCAGGGACCATACGTCACACAAAATGGGAGAAGGGTGGGTGTCACTCTAGCAAAGGTAACCAAAGAGAAATAAAAAGAAATAGGTTAGAAGCCTTCCCCTCCCAGGTTTAAGAGATGCTAGAAAGGAGTCGCTGAGCAGAGGAGTATGTGCAGGTTTGGTATGTCTATACTAGACAAACAGCCCGACACAAAGATTCACTCAGCACATGTAAAAAAAAACACACATACACCACAATTTCCAAATATGTTTTGCACAAGGAACCCTATGAACCTCAGTAATTGGGACTGGAAGAGTAGTTTCTGACAAGAGCCAGTAGACATTCTCTTCTCAGTAGAACAGGCAAAAGGTCCTGTACCAATGAACTAGTTATCAATGCCACCACCAGTCAGACCACAGCCTTAGGTAGGGGACAGCAGACATCATCTCTACGACGGGGGTGAAAGATGCACTTTGGGCGTCCACTGCCAGCAGGCACACTTCTGGGGAACAAGAGGATCAACTCCAGTGGAATTGACTAACTGTTGAGCTCACATGGGGAAAACATAGGAGCTACTGCAGCTAAGCAAGTAGGGTTGGGTAACACAGATTTTCTCCATGCAGAAAATGTTCCAAGAAAATGTTATGTTCCAGCACACTGCACCTTGAAGGCAATCACAAATGGAAAGATTTTCCCAGTGCGAAGAAACTATACATTTCCTCAAATCTCACGGTATTGAGAAGATTTTTGTTTACTCCGACGTATTCATTTTATGAAAATCATACGTGTGAATCAACTTTTTTCGACTCTGCACACAAACGTGCAGTCAGCAGTAGGAGTAAGAACTGCAACTAGTTCCTTAACCGGTTTGTTGAGCAAAAGGAATGTGTACAAAAACTCCAAAGTAACATGTACCTTAATAATCTTCCATTACAATATTCTATAGAGGTCTACTGTGGGGAAATTAAAGAGTGTCTATTTGGAAATGTAACCTCTGCCGCAGAGAGGTAAAAGGCTAGCGATGCAGAAAGACGACACGAGCAAAAGAGACAGACAGCAAACACTCATCACCGTTTTCTACAGTTAATAAACAAATTATATTCTTTTTGGAATGGGTCACAGAAAACTTTGAATTTAATGGCCAGACATATTGATCTCCTGCTGAGTTCTGACATTTCTTAAAAAACGAAAACAGTTGTTTGTACATTCTATGCCAGAAGGAAACAAGTATTGGCAATTTTATGGGATTTCTTGGATTGGAAGAGGATGGTCTTCAGTGCATAACAGGTCACCCATGCCAATGCTATTAACTATCCTTTTCTCCAAAGGACGTAAACGGCTTGGCTATGTATTTAAAAACACACGCACAGCTAATCTATAAAGAAAACAGAAAGCAAAACTCGACGATTGCTACGGATGTAAAACAGCCGCAATGAAGAGAACCAATGTCCTAAAAACAGTACACTTTAACATCGCAGAATTTTACTTGTAATCGATGGAGTGCCATTCGCAGAATTGTTGATGATGCTCCCTCATCAAGACTAGTATTTAAAATAAAACTTTTTTGGGGCACAGGAGGAGGTCAGCCGGTGTCTGGAAGCATGCCAATTGAAAGGGTGTTTGAGTAATTAAATGGTTACACTTTTGTTGTTATTTAACACACCTGTTTTAAACTAAATTATGGTTTTGTATGTATATATTTCAAAGTAAACGTATGAACGGAGAACAAACTTTAGATGCAAATCCTGATTTAAGGCTACCTTTTCTAAATCGTGGATTTCTAAATCGATGTTTTTTCCACCCTCCATTTCTTCTTCTTCAAGAGTTCTCTCGTCGTCATAGTCATGTACCAACATATCTTCAGTAGAGTCAAAATCATGATCCTCAGAGGATAAAGATCCAACTACAAGAAAAAACAGCTGCATCACTAAAAATCAAATTAAAGTGAGCTGTCCAAATTACGTACAGTGCTACCCTGGTTCACAATAATAGACAGTGTTTTATTTCAAATTATAGCTAGTGCATTTAAATAAACAGAAAAAAAAATGAAACAATCGGAATGCCGTTCATCACAAAATATCATTTGGGGCGGAGCAAATGGCTTTCGACTGGATTATGCGGCTACAGGAATCGTGTGTATGGGTTGTGGTTTGGATGACGGAGCGATTTGAGTAAGCAATGGAGGGGAGCGGTTAGTACGAGCAGTGGAAAGTATGTTTATAAGCGCAGCAGACGCACAGCTCCATTACATTAGCAGCACGGGGTCTGGTCATTGGTAGCACATCCTCACCGCGCTGAAGTGAAATAAAGACAAACATTTGCAATGCAACGGGTCTCGCGTTTGCTCATTTTAGAGCTGATAGCTTTGAAACTCCTAACCCGACATTTCACCTATCGTGCAGAAGTGCGTTTATATACGTAACCGAAAAAGTGCAATTAGCTATGTAAAGCGCTCGACTTCTGCCAAGTGAGATCGCGCTCGTAAATTAGAGAAAAAGAAGTCCACGAGCCCGATGGAAAACAGCTAGCCTTGCATGTTTTCTGTACTTGGTCGCTGCGCTCGAGGAGGGCTAGCCACCGGAAAAGGCATGCCGTATGCGTGCCTTCGACTAATGAAAGCAAGCAGATTTTATTAGGCAAACCAACAAACCAATAAAAAACACTGACGTGATGTTGACAGGGCTCCGAGCCCTTTTCTAAACACTAAAGAGTCTCGCTGCGATACGCATTCCGCGAGCGCATGCAACGCAGCCTCGACCCTAAAAAAGAAGGATTAACTGTGAGAAGGAATAAATGGTGTCAGGTCAGATACTATTGAAGAGTTCTGAAGTTAGAAATCAGCGCATAAGCATGAAGCTTTAGCATAAAAGACAAGAAGTATTCTCGGCCAAATAACAACAGACAAAGCAATAGGCTAAGAATTTTCATGAAAACATGTCTTACAAACTCGTAAAATAGTCACTTCTCAGAGAGACAATAAGTCGGGTTCCTAGAAAAGCCTGTCTCTCAGAAAAAGCATAAGGATCTGATCTAGTCTAAGAAGATGCACTAATATAAATAGACAAATTCTATGTTGCAAAATTTCTGTTCTTTTTTTCTTCATGGTGATCAATAGGATTTCAGCACACTACTGGGGACAGGTTTAGTCCCCATCTTCTCACAAGAGTGCAATGATCTTTCAACACCTCTCTTTGAGTGTTGTGTACATCATTCTTTTTATCCACAGTTTTCTACTCATGAATCATCTTTCTTGTCATCTACATTTTTTGCGGTGAGAACCTCCCTTTTACTCATTCAATACCAACCAAATTCTATTCACTAACTAATTCAACAGTAGCTTCTGGAAAACAGCAACATCTGCAGGAAAGAAAAGAAAAAGAATATTGCACAGTTAAAGTTCAATGCAAAAACTGGCCTTTCAGCATAAATGGTTTTTCTGCTTCATGAGCCACAGTTAGTACTGTCACGTTGGAAGTTCATTATTCATTTCTATGCTACAGGCCTATATTTGAGTATAGTTGCCCACTACAATTTTGCATTTAGCATATTTTATTTTCAAAGGTAAGTTCCGCATCATTTTCTAAAGCTTTTTGTCAAAGAGTTGAAATTTGCATTTTCAAATGTTTGTCCACTGTTCTTAAACATTTTGATGTATAAACTAATTTAATGTTTGAATCTGCATTTTATATACCTGCAATGGATTGGTGTCCTAAAAAGAGCATCACAATTGTGAGTTAAAAGCTGAAGATTAACAATGAATATCAAGCAACAAACTCTTCAGGCCCTTCAAGGTTTTTTTTTAAAGAAAAGTCCTTGGCCTCAGTCACCGTTGTAAAGTTGTTCCATAATTAATTGTGTGTACCCTTAACTTTTAAGTTTTGAACACTTAATGAAGGCCTCAAACAAATTTAACAAATCACAGGATCTGAACAAATCTGCTGTGAAAGCAGTTGGCTTTGTATGTATGTATATGATTATTCCTTGATGGAAATAAATAACCTGTAGACATGTGTTTACCTTGCTGTAACTGTAATCGGAGTAGCAAACAGTGTAACTATAACTTGTGCCCTCACCATGCACAGTTGTCTGATGAAAAATGTTATTGCAAATGTTGCAGTGATAATATCAAAGGTAGGATGGAATATGTCATCAATGATATAACGTGGAGTAATTAACTGTGCATTGCGAAGGCACGAGTTACAGTTACCTTAGGGTACAAGTCATGGTTACTTGAAAGAACTCTAACTAAAAGTGCTGAATTTCTATTGATTTGTACGAGTAAATTTAGAACTTAAATATAACATCCCTGTAACCTTTGTTTTTTTTCAGTGAATTTCTATGGTTTTTTAACGTATAGTAATTTTCATTACTATACATTAATACAACCGCTGCACTGCATGGCCACGTTAATCCCGCACACCCTTCAGCCTTGCGTGGTGGCAGTTGGTCACAGGGCCTGGCCTACAGCCTAGCAGCCAACCCCCAATAAGCACCCAACCTTGCACCGTGCATGGCCTTCTCCCATGCACAATGGAGTTTTCCCACAGGGGCTGGCCATCAGCCAGTCCCTGCTATTAACCCCCAAACCACCCAACCCAATGCTGTGCACAGCCCTTTGCGTATGCACTGCAGAGGTTACCCCAGATACAGCCTCTCACACCCAGAGAGGTGGCACCCAACTCCCGCCACGCACTAACGAAGGGCTGAGCACAGCATGGAGTTGGGTGGTTAGGGGGTTTGGCCACAGGGTCTGACTGAAGGCCAGGTCTTGCTGGCATCCTCTGATGCGCAGAGGAGAAGGCAGTGTATGGTGAACGGCTGGGTGCTTATAGGATAGTTGGCCTCAGGGCCTGGCCCCAGGACAGGCCTTGCTGCCAATCACCGCCACGCATGGCTGTAGGGCATGCAAAGCAGTGGTTGGATTAATATATAGTAATGAAAATTACTATACACTAAAAAAATAATAGAAATTCACTGAAAAAAATAAAGGTTACAGGGTATAGTTTGGAAAAAGAATTTAAAAATCCATAGTAATTCACCTAAAAAAACAAAGGTTACAGGGACACATTTTCAATATAAAAAAACATTAAAAATCATCAGTTAGCGTTAGCTCAAGTAACCATAACTTTTGCCCTAGGATAACTAGAACTGGTGCCCTAGCCTTGCACTGCTAAATACCCCACAAATTGCGGCACTCATGACATCTTTGATATCATCATTGATAATATCAATGTAACATTTGCAGTAACATTTTTGACAAAAAAAACTGTATGGCGAGGTCCTCCAACTTATTACAAGTCTATTATTTGTATTAACAAGTAGCTTATATGGCATTTGATTTCTAATTATGTGTATAGTCTATGTGTCCATTGTGGTGCAATAGCCATTATATACATACATATATCTTATAGGTCGTCATTACAACATTGGCGGTAAAAGCCGCTTACTGCCGTGCAGAAGACCGCCAACACACCGCAGCGGAATTCCACCACGGCCATTATGACCCAAAGGCCGGAATCCGCCAAAATCTGAACACCCACACAAGTCCGCCACACCAAAGGTCAGTGATAAACTGGCGATAAGAAATCCTCCACTGTCACGCTAACAGGAATACACCCACACTATCACGACCCATGAATCCACGCGGCGGTCTTTCAACCATGGTATTCCATTGGCGGTACACACTGCTGCGCTCAAAATACATACACTTTTACAAAACACATCCACATTAGACAATTCGAAATACACACACCTGATGCACATACACACACCACTCCCACACACCCAATCCAATAAAAAACACACACCCACATCACCCACAAACCCCTACGACAACAAGTGCGACTGAAGGCCAGATAGAGACACCACTATCTACAAACGTGCATCCACAGGCACTCAACACCATCACCCACATAACATCCACGCACCTCACACAACACACCACTAAATATCACCCCACACATCACAACACACACCACCTCACACATCACCCACACCACCCCATGGCACCGCAAAGACACCCCAGGTTCTCTGAGGCGGAGCTCAGGGTCATGGTGGAGGAAATCATCCGGGTAGAGCCACAGCTATTCAGATCACAGGTGCAGCACACCTCCATAGCTAAGAAGATGGAGCTATGGCGAAGAATCGTGGACAGGGTCAACGCAGTGGGACAACACCCAAGAACTAGGGATGACATCAGGAAGAGGTGGAACGACCTACCGGGGAAGGTGCGTTCTGTGGTCTCAAGACACCACATCGTGGTAGAGAGGACTGGCGGCAGACCCCCACCTCCTCCCCCACAAATAACAACATGGGAGGAGCAGGTCTTGGCTATTCTGCATCCTGAGGGCGTCACAGGAGTAGCTGGAGGAATGGACTCTGGTAAATTTAATCTTTACTACTATATCCCCCACCCTACCTGCATGCCATCACATACCCCCACCCTCGCCCTCACCCCCATCACTCCTACTCCTCACACATGTCCCAATATCACAAACCACCCATCCCAAACCCAAGCCCTGCATGCAACACCAAAGCATGGACACCCATCACCAAAGCATGGCCACTGCACATACCCATACAGCCCCCTAAACCATCATCACACAAGGTCCTACACAGGAATGCAAGCACTGGGGTACACGGTCACCCACCCATTGCACACCATGGCACACACAGATGCAGTAATCATGCTTTTACACCCCTGCAGGACCCCTACCCAACGTCACCGGACAGGAGGGTCCAAACATGTCCACTCCACCCACAGAAGAGGCCCACAGTGATGACAGCAGCTCTGTCCAACTGGATCTAGTCGACCAGCCCGGCCCATTTGGGACCTCTGGACAGTCGGTTCCCCTCACACTGGCACAAGCCACTACAGGGCTTCCCCTCTCTGGAAACACCAGCACAGCACCCACCCAGCAGGACCATACCTCTGTCCCCAGGACACGTCAATCAGCAGTGTGTCCATCACTACAGGGAACCCAGGCTAACCCACCACTTCAACAACAACAGGGATCTGGGGGCAGTGGCAGTGGGCACATGGTTCAGGGGACAGAGGCCCAGGAACACAGGGGAACTGTGAGGGCTGCTGTGCGACAGGGGGAGGACAGGCCCAGGGAACCCACTCTCCACAAGGCCCTCTCCAGCATCATGGGAGCCTACCACCATTCCCAGGAGACGATGGCAACGGTACTGGCCAAGTTACAGGAAACCCAGCGGCTGCAGGAGGAACAGTATTTGGGCTTCAGGGAGGAACTCAAATCCATCAATTCCACCCTGGGCACCATTGTGGGGTGCTGAAGGAACTCGTCAACACCAGTAGGGACACTGTGGCACAACAAGGGGCCCCTGACACTAGCCTGGACGATGAACTGCCCACCACCTCTGCCGGCGCTAGTGGACAGAGGCACCGCCACAGGACCACCACACCAGCACCCCACCCCCTGCAGAGGGAGAACCATCCCGCAAACGGTCCCTGAGATCCATGCCAAAGACAGAGAACAATGACAAGACCCCCGCCAAGAAATGAGACCATCCTGATTTCACCCATTTGTCCCACCTTGTCACCCTGTCCATCCTTAAACTGCCCCAGCACCACTTCCTATGCCCCTTTGGACAATGCACCTGTGAGACTAATAGACTGGACTCTGCCATGGACATTCCTCCACCATCACCCCTCACAATTTTACAACCCCCTCCAATATTGAGCACTTAAATAAACACCCTTACTGCACAAAACAATCTGGAGTCTTTCTGTGATTTCGAAATAATGTATTAGCAATTACAGTGCCAAAATGCTCTTTCAAATGTAATGTCAACATACCTATGTCACACAGCTATAGTCCATGAGGAAACAAAGCAGATGTCACACAGTGGGACCCACATCTGTGAAATCGTAAGGGAAAGTGACAACTCAGTGACCATACACTGGGTGAAAATGACAGACAGTAGAGAGGTATTAGATTTAAATTAGATGTAGCAAGCAGGTTTGTCTTCTTACCTGTGTCTCACTGGAAGTATTGCAGCATCACCGTGTTCCTGTTGTCGATGTCCTCTTCTTCTACTTCTTCGTCTTCACTGTCCACAGGCTCCACAGCTGCCACAAGACCTCCATCTGGACCATCCTCCTGCAGAAAAGGCCCCTGTCATCGCAAAGCCAAGTTGTGAAGCATACAGCAGGCGACAATGATCTGGCATACCTTCTTTGGTGAGTAGAATAGGGAACCACCAGTCATATGGAGGCACCGGAACCTGGCCTTCAGGAGTGTGAAGGTCCGCTCTATAATCCTCCAAGTTCGCCCATGGGCCTCATTGTAGCGTTCCTCTGCCCTTGTCCTGGGATTCCTCACTGGGGTCAGTAGCCATGATAGGTTGGGGTAACAAGAGTCACCTGCAAATGGCGAGGGACAACTGTTAGACACACACTAACTCATAGGGACATCCACAGACCCAGACAACTATTCCCACTGATTTGAGTCCATGTGCTCACCTAATAGCCACACCCGGTGCATCTGGAGTTAACCCATCACATAAGGGATGCTGCTATTCCGCAGGATGAAAGCGTCATGCAATGAGCCAGGAAATTTTGCATTAACATGAAAGATGTACTGGTCTGCCAAACACACCATCTGCACATTCATCGAATGGTAACTCTTCCTGTTTCTGTACACCTGTTCACTTCTGCATGGGGGGACCAAGGCCACATGTGTCCCATCAATGGCACCTATGATGTTGGGGATATGACCCAGGGCATAGAAATCACCTTTCACTGTAGGCAAATCCTCCACCTGAGGGAAAACGATGTAGCTCCGCGTGTGTTTCAGCTGGGCAGACAACACTCTGGACAACACATTGGAAAACATAGGCTGGGACATCCCTGATGCTATGGCCACTGTTGTTTGAAAAGACCCACTTGCTAGGAAATGGAGTACTGACAGCACCTGCTCTTGAGGGGAGATTCCTGTGGGATGGCGGATGGCTGACATCAGGTCTGGCTCCAACTGGGCACACAGTTCCTGGACTGTGGCATGATCAAGCCTGTAGGTGATGATCACATGTCTTTCCTCCATTGTCAACAGGTCCACCAGTGGTCTGTACACCAGAGGATGCCGCCATCTCCTCACATGCCCCAGCGGACGGTGCCCATGGAGGAGAACAGCGAGCAGAGAGTCAAGGAACTCTGAGGTTAGTGTTTAGGCAAGGCCTAGGTATGTGTGACGCAGTCAAAAATAAAGCCATGTGGGCCCCTGAAATGGCGGCTGCCTGACCTGTAAAGTGGGACAAGGGGATATGAGTTAACTGCGCTGGCGTTGTACACCGTCGCGGTAGGCGGTCAAAGACCGCGGCGCAATTCTACATTGGTTAACGTTGGACCCGATGGGTCCCAGGAGCCAATGACAATGTACACCGGCGGTCACGGTACGCACCGCCGCAGACGTGACCGCCATTTTCTCTCTGTTCAATCACTCGATACCTGATCTTCGACAGGAGAGGACCTACACTGCAAGTGCTGCTGTGACCTCAGTCTGGAAGAGACAATGGCTCGTGTGTCTGGGGAAAGGGCCCCTGCCTTCAGCACGGAGGAGTTGGAGAAACTCGTGGATGGGGTCCTCCCCCAGCACACGCTACTCTACAGTCCTCCAGACAAACAGGTAAGTACACTGTGAGCATGATGTATGGGCAATGCCTGAGTGGAGTGGGGTGGATGAAAGATAGGGGGGGGAGAATGAGGCGTGCATGAAACGACGGTGAGTGCATGTGCTTCATGGCAAGGGTAGGGATGCGGGCCAATGACAGTGACGGTGCAGTTGGTAATTACTACTCTTCTTCCCCTGTACAATTCCTGTAGGTCAGCGCCCACCATAAGAAGGACATCTGACGTGCCATCGCCAAGGAAGTACGGACCCTGAGGGTCTACCACAGACAGAGCACCCACTGCCGGAAAAGATGGGAAGACATTCACCGCTGGAGTAAGAAGATGGCGGAGGCCCAGTTGGGGATGGCCTCCCAACGTGGGAGGGGTGCCTGTCGCACCATGACCCCCCTGATGTTCAGGATCCTGGCGATGGCATACCCAGAGTCGAATGGGCACTTGAGGGCATAACAGCAGCAACAAGGGGGTGAGTACACTCTCATTCTGTTGATTCAGCACGCATTGTAGGTGTCTGTGTGGGGGAAGTGGGCTGTGTGTTCCCTTAGGCCAGGGCGAGTTTGGTAGTTAAGTGCCCTTCTTTAGGCAGGCCCTGTGGCACCCCACCCCACCTGTGTACAGTGCCAACTACAAGTAGTCAGGCTCATGTGACATCCATGTGTGCAGAAATCGGCCATAGCCTTGTAAGCCATGTCCCAGGGATTGAATAGTGGACCCCAAGTGCATGGCGTAGTGCAGGGGGCTTCTGTGTCTGTCGTGTCCGCCAATGGTAGCGGTATTGCATGCACTGAACATGTCTTTCTTCTGTCTTCCCCCCCACTTTTTGTGGTCTCCCTGTTCTTGTGTGCATTAGCATCATCAGGCGGAGGAGCAGTGGCATCGGAGCAGGAGGGAGCTGCATCCCACATGGCCCTGGAGGGCGAGACTACGGACTCCGAATTCACCAGTGGGACGGAGGGCGAGGGGAGCTCCATGGCGGGGACAGGAGCTGACACCAGCAAGACGGACTCCTCCTCTGATGGGAGCTCCCTTGCTGTGGCGGCCCCATCTGTGCCCCCCGCATCTACAGGTACAGCCGCCACCCCCCCTACCAGCACCGCCCTCCCAGCAGCCCCTCAGCTTTTGCCCCGTGCCCGCTCGCCCAGGAGGGTGGGCATCACCTTCGCCCCAGGCACCTCAGGCTCTGCCCCAGTCACCCCTGCTGCCCTCAGTGAGGAGGCCATTGACCTCCTCAGGTCCCTCACTGTTGGGCAGTCTACCATTTTGAATGCCATCCAGGGTGTAGAGAGGCAGTTGCAACAAACCAATGCATACCTGGAGGGCATTCACTCTGGTCAGGCAACCCTTCAGCGAGCTTTTCAGACTCTGGCCTCAGCACTGATGGCAGCCATTGTACCTGTCTCTAGCCTCCCCCCTCCAACTTCCTCCACCCAGACCCACACCCCTGTACCTCAGCCTATCCCAAGCATACCATCAGACCAGCATGCAAACACCTCAACACACAAGGGAAGCTCAGGCAAACATAAGCACCACACATCCCACAGGCACTCACGCAAGCATCATACACATGCAGACACACCAACATCCACAGCCTCCACTGTGTCCCCCTCCTCCTTGTCTCCCTCCTCCCTCCCTGTCTCGTCTCCACTCACACCTGCATGCACTACATCCTCAGCCACTACGTCCATCACCAGCACACACACCACCACACCCCGCTCACGTGCAGTCACCACCCCCACTACCATTCACACATCCCCTGTGTCCTCTCCCAGTGTGTCTGTGAGGCCACCTCCCAAGGTACACAAACGCAGCCACACACCCACTCAACAGCCATCCACCTCACGACAGCCTCCAGCCCATGCACCATCACCCAAAGTCAGCAAACGTACACCTAATACAACCACTACCTCTTCCTCCTTTCCCAGACCCCCTCCAGCTACCTGTCCCAGTGTTCCTAAGAAACTTTTCCTGTCCAACCTTGACCTTTTTCCCTAACCTCCCCCACCCCTTCAGTCTCCTAGGGCCCGACTCTCCAGGTCCCAAACTAGCACCTCAGCCACAACATCGGCGGGACCAGTGGTGCCAGTAGTCACCGGATTATGGAGTGCACCAGGCAGCAGGGCAGCCAGTGTGGCAAGGAGCCACAGCACGGACAGTCCCACACCTGTCAAGCATCAAAAGTTGGCCAGTGCCCGGCGGGAGAGGGGAAAGAAATCAGCCACCAAAGCCTCTCCCAGGGGTCCAGTTGGGAGTATGGAGACAGCTGCAACACCATCCAAGGTGGGGAGGGGGCACAGTAAATCCGGCAATTCTGGGAGGATCAGCACGGCGGACAAGACCGCCAGCAGCCCCACTGCCCAGGGGAAGACCGCCAGCAGCAGCCCCGCTGCCCAGGAGACGACCGCCAGCAGCCCCGCTGCCCAGGAGACGACCGCCAGCAGCCCTGCTGCCAAAGACAGGACCGCCAGCAGCCTCACTGCCCAGGGAAAGTCCGCCAGCAGAAGCCCCGCTGCCCAGGAGACGACCACCAGCAGCCTCGCTGCCCAGGAGACGACCGCCAGCAGCCCCGCTGCCAAAGACAGGACCACCAGCAGCAGCCCCGCTGCCAAAGACAGGACCGCTGCCCAGGACACCACCAGCAGCTGAACCGCTGCCCAGGACACCGCCAGCAGCTGAACCGCTGCCCAGGACACCGCCACAAGCAGCACCGCAGGCCAGTGAGCGCCAATGATTCCGATGCTACTGAGTCCGCCACGGGCAGGATGAAGCACTCTGGGCACAAGGCCCCCTCCAGAACCAGTGGAGAGCTACATCCACTACCTCAGTCCTTGGCAGGATGAAGCACTCTGGGCACAAGGCCCCCTCCAGAACCAGTGGAGAGATACATCCACTACCTCAGTCCTTGGCAGGATGAAGAACTCTGGGCACTAGGCCCCCTCCAGAAACCAGCGGAGAATGTTATCCACTTGAGAGACTGTGGCTTTGCACTCCCCAGGATCCAGCAGTGTGCAAACCACCCACTGTAGAGACTTGAGAGACTGTGGCTTGGCACTCCCCAGTATGCAGCAGTGGGCAACCCACCCAGTGTAGAGGCTTAAGAGACTGTGGCTTTGCACTCCTCAGGATACAGCAGTGGGCAACCCACCCACGGTAGAGACTTCAGAGACTGTGGCTTGGCACTCCCCAGGATGCAGCAGTGGGCAAACCACCCACTGTAGAGAGTTGAGAGACTGTGGCTTTGCACTCCCCAGGATGCAGCAGTGGGCAACCCACCCACTGTAGAGACTTGAGAGACTGTGGCTTTGCACTCCCCAGGATTGAACAGTGGGCAACCCACCCACTGTAGAGACTTGAGAGACAGTGGCTTTGCACTCCCCAGGATAGAACAGTGGGCAAACCACCCACTGTAGTGACTTGAGAGACTGTGGCTTTGCACTCCCCAGGATTGAACTGTGGGCATGGAGCCCCCTCGTGGATCTGGCGTCGTGCACTCAACCGGCTGAGGTGCCCCCCCTTCCCTTCCCCCTGAGGTACCTGTTTTATTTCTAACTGATGCCCCTGCAGTGTTCTCTCCGTCTTGTTCGGGTATTAGGTGTGGGCCTCGCCCATGCCTTTTGGGCCCAGTGATCCACGGACTATGATGGTGGAATCCCTTGGACTTGTGTTCTTGGGGTATATAATTGTATATAGTATAAATGTATATATTTGTAAATATTTTTGATGTATGTAATAGAATATGTCACAATTATTCGACTCATTTCCTTTTGTCCTTGCATTCTTCAAGGGGGGGTTGGGGGTGTAACTGTTATGTATCAATATGTATTGGTGTGTGTGTTGTAGTGGGTGGGGGTGGGGGTGTTGCGTGTGTGTGTCACTGTTTTTTCCCTCCCCCCTCCCCTGTGTCGTAGGTGCAGTACTCATCGTTGTCTTCACCGCCGGCGTTCGTGCTCCCAGTAGAGGAGCAGGAAGATAAAGGCTGGCAGAATCTGGAGCTCGGGCTCCATGGCGTCCTAATTCCTTGTGGGGTGTGTAGAGGTGAGCGTTTTCCCTTCCGATTCCTGTTTCTGCCATGTTTTTGTTCGCGGTGAATCCGCCCCGGAAAAGGTGGCGGGTTGGTGGGTTGTGATAGTGTGGGCGGTACATTGTCCTCCGCCTGTCTGTTGGCGGTTACCACCGCGGTGTTTGTACCGCCATGGCTGTCGGAGTGTTGAAGTGGCTGTCCATGCTGGCGGTTTCCACCACAGTCGTGATTCCATTTTTTTTTATGCCGGCCTGTTGCCGGTTTTACCGCCGCTTTAACACCGACCGCCAGGGATGTAATGACCCCCATAATGTTGAAAGATGGGTGGTGGCGGTTACCCAGTGGGTTCTGTTTTTCTTCCTCTATATGGTAAATAGTCATCAAATATTTATTTTAGACACACAAGGTACCTAAAATTAGTTTTTCTGGTAATTTGTATGTAAATCAAGATTTGTCACATCATAGGGCTATGAAAATGTTCTTTTATAGTCCATGTGGCTATCAGAACATTAAGGTGAAAGTGATAAATTCCTCACATAATCTTCTTAATAACTAATTTAACATAAATTTAAGTATATCTCATGTATGAAGTGTACCTGACTCTCTGCTGACTCATAAAGCTGCCTGTAGTTTGTCAAAGCAACTCCTTAGGAATGAAACAAGATTGACAACAGTTTCCATCAATAACAGGTCATTGTAATCAATGTGGGATTGCAGCTGCTAGAAAATGTAGGAGAGACTGCACTTAGTAGTTCTTCATCCATGATGGATGAGTCAGGCATCAGTCAAGTTTGATCTGCCACCATTTTCCAACATTTTAAGCATGGGATATGCCTGACAATATGGCAGACCAGTAATGTGGTATTAATGGAAGCATCCGTCATCTGTGACTTTGGTTCCAACAGTAAAAACTAGAGCTTTCACATTACAAAATGTATTATATTCACAGTTAATCATGCAATCTGTGTCAAATAATGTGAACCAAATAAAAATTTTAGAAAATATGGCCTCCGCCGCCCGCCAAAATCAGAATGAGGCCCTATGTGTTTTTTGCTTTACATATTAAAAATTGTAATATGCCAACAACCACATGTGACTCTACAATAAGGACACCTTACATTCATACTTTGCAGATATATCTATCAACTACTCCAGGGAGGATGGAGACATGTACGTGAAGGTAATGAAGGTTTGTACAAATCAAGTCTGGATCTAGAAAGCATGCACAAAAACATAAAGAAGTATAGGTTGAATGGAGTCACTATTGACACTTTATCATAATTTTTCTCCTTAGCCTCCAGCTGCAGCCCTCCGAGTGCTCAAGCACTGAGGAAGTTGTGAAAACTGCTCCCAGAGCAAAGACAAATGCCTAGGTGTCAGGAGGAGTTTCTGTTCCTTTGACAGAATGACTCTTTGGGCAGAGGGACCTCACCTGTCACAGAGAGATATCACATGACACCTGCACATGCCTCTTCTTTCATTCCCCCAGTCAGGCAGGCAACATTCCAAATGGGGAGAGTGCTGCCCCCAGAACTATTTTGTGGTGACAATAGAAAAAAGTTTGTTAATTTCTCTGGTCGCACCTCTAAGGCATGCATACAAGTTCATCTGCCCAAGGGGAGAAGCATTTTGCTATCTTGGATTTATACAGAGAGGAGAATTGTGGGATTGTTTGCAGTTGGGCACACAGGAAATATTGCAAAAGTTGGTATGGTGACCCCTGGGAATTGTTATCCTACTGGTTAGGGAGAAGCAAGGATGATTCACCCCCTACCCACAAACCAGTGACAGGCATAAATGTGGCATGCCCAGTATCCTCCTCAGAACATTTATGGACTTGAGGAAGATCAGCAAAGGCTGCTCCAGCTGTCTGAGACCTGAGGAGGACCTAGGTGAACTGGACGTGCTCTCTCTTGTACCCTGGACAAAGAAATTAACTCCAAGAATCACATGGCAGAGCTCCTGTTGAAGCAACAGAGGCATAACAAGCTACAATCATTCTTTCTTTAAGGTTTCCAGCTAGCCATTTTGAAACTGAATCAGCACTGGATCCTGCTGCTGGTCTCTTGTCAAGTGCTAACCTGTTTGTCCCACGGAGACACAATGTTGACCAAGTTGTTTATTCCCAATTCCTCCTAGACGTTACGTGCCTCCCACTTAGATGCACACAATCAGCATCGAAATGCCTCGTGGGAAAGGGGATGGATGAAAGAGAGAGAGAGAGAGAGACCCTGGAGCTACAGGTACAGTTTCCTATGATAAATTATATATCAGTCAAACAGCTCATAACTCATAACCATGTATATATCAGTCTCTGACTACTATCTGCAAGCTAGGTGTACCTGTTAGGTTCCCCTTTCCCACTTTAGATGGCTCTCCCTCTCTCTAGAACTTTTCGGGAAAAGATGTGGGTTACCTGTAATTACAAAAGAACCTTGAACCTACTATAATATCTATGACTGCTCCCACTGTGACCCAAGATTGATCCCACATCACCTTAATTAATGCCTACCTATATGTACTTGAAGTTTTGTGGAGATCTTGTTTGATGACATTGCTGATATTTCCTAAGATGCTGACTCACTGGACTCACTAGACATTTAAATAGGTAACAAATAATGACAAGTTCTCAGGTAATTAGGTTTGCAGACATTCAGGGGTTAATTTACACACTCTACTTAAAATTCCAAGGAACACACATTTGATGTATTTTGATGTCACTGAAAACACAGGCTTAGTATCAAAGATTACAATGCAAAGTTTGCATCACTCGGGATACATAGGGTTAATACAAAAAGATCACAGTGCACTTTTTGCGCCATTCTGGGAATATAGGGTTAATATCAAAAGGTCACAGTGCAATGTTAGTAACACTCTGGGAACATAGGGTTAGTATCAATAACACAAGCAATCAGTTTTATCACTGTTACATCACAGCATAAGTTGAGCATAGCAATGAAAATTTTCAGGCAATTCCCAGAATGTTCCATAGCACCAGCACCAATTATTCAAATGTCATATTAAACTTAGCGATAACAAATATAATCAGAATACATTGTTTTTAGAATAATTGCACAAAAGAATTTCCTTTGTGTGATATATAGCAAGCAACAACGATAAGCATTATCACACGACTAGCTGTGAGCATCCCCGTGATCTTAAATGCAAATGATGTGCCTTCTTAGGGGCATCACACTCTGAAACATCTGAGTTCCGAATATCAAGTCAGCAAGTTCACAAATAAATGCTTTTTGAGCGCGTGCAGCATGTTACCGCCTTTTTAGTAGTCAACTCTCTCGATCTCTTCAACTCCCCAGAAGCGGCATCCAGGATACAGGACTGAATATGAAGATCAAATGTGGCAAGCAGAGACTCCTTCTCTGCAGCCGGTGACCTTCACAGCAAGCAATTCACTCAGGCCGGGTGAGGTTTGAACACCTGCTGTGTCCAGCCACACCTAGTCTGAGTCATAGGGAGCCAGACCAAGTCTGAATTATAGGGATGCTGTGGGCTTGAGCAACACATGTCCTAAACAAGCATTAGTTCCAACAAGTACTAGTCTTTGTAAACAAGGATTGGTATCTGTAAAACATTCTGATCGGGTTACAACAAACACTGGTCCCTGCAAAGGCAGATGATTGGTTTAAGAGTTCTTTACTGAAGCATATCTAGGTTTGGAGGCACAACACCGCTGCTGGAGTGTGTCCTGACAACTAGCGATGTTCCTGATGTCCTGAACCCTTGGCTTTGCTAGGCAGACTTCTTCTACTACCCTTGAAAATCCTGGGACTTAGAAATGTTATGGCTCCAAAGACATTCACAATTGGGACAAAACTGGCAAGCTTATTGGACTAGGATTCATTGCAGCTTGGCTGAAGGTTCAGGTTTTTTCTGCTCAGAGCTTTTTTGGGTCAGCAAATACACATCAGCAGGACCTCACAGAGATTATATTCAGCCATGTGGAGCTCTCTTTGACTATAGCCTGTAGCACTGACCATTTGGAGGAACCTGAGCTCGACAAAAGTGTCTAAGTGCAAATGAAGAAATCTTTAATGAGTGATGGAACCAAAGTATCCAACCACTGAAAGACCTTACTTAGGCACTAAATTAGAATTTCCTCTGCTCAGAGCGTTCACTGCCAAAAACCACTGGATTCACTGGAGCATCATGTGATTACTTTCCAGCTTTGTTGATCCCACCAAAGACCTTCAAAATTGGGACAAAACTGCCAAGTTGATCTGACTAAGATACTTTGCAGCTTGGCTGAAGGTTTAGGTTTCCTCAGTTGTTGACACTGGCAATCACACCCTGAGCCTCCCTCTCCACAGTAGGTCCTGGCATAACTTTCCCAAATCACCCTGCAACCTTCCGTTGATGGCCATAGGTGTAGTGTGTCCTTGCTACATAGCAGATGTTATGGCTGTGGTTTTCCACGAAGCCAGGACAGGGATGGTTACAATTGTTTATTTGTGGGCCAAAGGGGTCTTGTGATATGCGTAATGAAGACAGAACTCTGCTGAAAGTATTATATCTTGTACTCTGAGGGAGACAGAGAGGCATACGGTGCTGAACATACAAACCTGATAGGCCACGATGGTCTTGAAAATCCTCCTAATCTGAAGGAGTGCTACTACTATTGAAGGCTTGTGATCTTCTTTCCTTAGGCAGAGTGGCAAATGCAGTAGAAGCTGGTGAGAATGCTTGCTACTTCACCTTCTAAAAACAATGTAAGACATTTAGGCAATTAAGGGTTATAGTTACAACAAGCAATATAGTAACTCTAAACCATTTGGCCTCTCTTCAAGTTTATAATGTCAAACATATTTAATACAATACCGATCAAATTGAATGTCTATATATGTGCGATTACTTGTTGGTTTCACAATTCACAGCTGGGCTTATAAGTGTGAGCTGTCAAAGTTAGGGTTTTTGGCCATCATCTCACAGGTACTTTCATACCACGCAATTGCAGAGGAGCCACCACTGGTAAATTGTACTGCATGTACATATGACCTGTAAATAAATGCAACTATTTGGCAAAACATTATAAAGGAAGGTCTAGGCCTGGCAAAATGTTTTTTTTCAGGGTAAAAATGGCAATTTAAAACTGCACACACAGGGCTGCCACTGCAGTTTTGACATGGCCATTTGGACCTGGCAGACCACTGGTTTAGCACAAGGGTCGTCTTCAGGAAGGTAACTGGGAGTAACTCTGAGAAGGGTGGTTCAGATTCCTGCAGCAGAGCAAGGGGTGGACCAAAGTGATACATACAAGTCCATAAATAATGGGACTGAACGGGTTCTCATGACTCTTTTGAGAAACAGGGAGGGGGGAGGTTTTGGTGGATAGAGTCCCTCAAAACACATCAATGTCAATATCTGTATTTTGAACAATGCTATCCTTACAGAGGTTAATGAGGACACAAAGCACAATATAAGCTCAACATTGAAGGTATGATCCTATTTAAAAACACGCCTTCACAATGAGCCCTTTTTATTTGTAGGTCAAATAACAGTGCTATATAAATAATATTTAAAATAACATTTATATTAGGCAATGTTAGAAATGGGGTCTTTGGTTGGCAGCTAGGTTACCCCCTGTCCAAGCAAGGACCCTCACTCTAGTCAGGGTAAAAGAGAATCACCCTAAGCTAACCCCTGCTTACCCCCTTGGTAGCTTGGCACGAGCAGTAGGCTTAATTTCAGAGGGCTAGGTGTAAAGAATATGTACCAGCACACACAGTACCTCAATGAATACTCTACAAAATGACACAACACAGGTTTAGAAAAATAGAGACTATTTATCTAAACAAAAAAAGAGCGAAATGACGAAAATCCACAATACACAAGTCAAGTTATCAATTAAAAAGCAATAAGAGTCTTCATGTAGTTTTAAACACACACTAACACTGTTAGCATGAAAATGTACTTTGGGTGCATCAAAAATAACCCAGCACGGGCAAGTCTGTGTCAAAAAGGGATTGTGATGCATCAATTTTACTCACGAGCGAGACCTTGTGTTGTTTCTCCTTTTGTCAGGTTGGGCACGTCATTTCTTCTCTCGGCAGGAGAGCGATGCGTCGATCCGGTCAGCACTCTTGGGTCCGAGCAGGCCTTGCGTCATTTTTACACACTCAGCGGTGTTTGCATCGGAAATCCAGCTGCAAGGTGAGTCGAAAACTACGCAGCGTGGGTTGCAATCTCACCAGCCTCCGTCAGCTATGCTGTGTGTTGTTTCTCCAGCCCTGATCATCGGGACGCGTTGCAGGCGAGCGTCAATTTTCAGCCGCAAAGCCAGCGGCACGTCGATTTTCCAGCTGCAGATCTGAGTTGCGTCAATCTTTTCCCTGCACAGCGCTTGGTGCATGGATTTCTTCCTCTTAGGCTGCCAGCTTCTCCTTTCAGGGTCCCAGGAACTGGATGGGCACCACTTGGCAAAGTAGGAGTCTCTCCAGAGAATCCAGGTGCTGGCAGAGAGAAGTCTTTGTTGTCCCTGAGACTTCAAACAAGAGGAGGCAAGCTCTAAATCAAGCACTTAGAGATCTTCACAAGCTGGAAGGCACACAAAGTCCAGTCTTTGCCCTCTTACTCTGGCAGAAGCAGCAACTGCAAGATAGCGCCACAAAGCACCGTCACAGGCAGGGCAGCTCTTCTTCCTCAGCTCTTCAGCTCTTCTCCAGGCAGAGGTTCCTCTTGTTTTCCATAAGTGTTCTAAAGTCAGTGGTTTTGGGTGCCCTTCTTATACCCATTTTCTCCTTTGAGTAGGCCTACTTCAAAGCAAAGTCTCTCTTGATTGTGAAATCCTGTCTTACCCAGGCCAGGCCCCAGGCACTCACCAGGGGGTTCAAGACTGCATTGTGTGAGGGCAGGAACAGCCCTTTCAGGTGTGAATGACCTCTCCTCCCCTCCCTCCTAGCACAGATAGACCATCAGGAAATGCAGACTACACCCCAGCTCCCTTTGTGTCACTGTCTAGTGAGAGGTGCAACCAGCCCAACTGTGAAACTGACCCAGGCAGAGAATCCACAAACAGGCAGAGACACAGAAATGGTATAGGCAAGAAAATGCTCACTTTCTAAAAGTGGCATTTTCAAACACACAATCTTAAAATCAACTTTACTAAAAGTTGTACTTTTAAATTGTGAGCTCAGAAACCCCAAACTCCACATGTCTATCCGCTCCCAAAGGGAATCTACACTTTAATCAGATTTAAAGGTAGACCCCATGTTAACCTATGAGTGGAGCAGGCCTTGCAACAGTGAAAAACAAATTTAGCAATATTTCACCGTCGGGACATTTAAAACACAGGGACTACCTTAGGGGTGTCTTACATGTAAGAAAAGGGAAGGTTTAGGGCTGGCAAGTGGGTACACTTGCGAAGTAGAATTTACAGTTAAAACTGCACACACAGACACTGCAGTGGCAGGTCTGAGACATGATTCCAGGGCTACTAATGTGGGTGGCAAAACCAGTGCTGCAGGCCCACTAGTAGTATTTGATTTACAGACCCTGGCACCTCTAGTGCACTTTACTAGGGACTTACTAGTAAATCAAATATGCCAATCATGGATAAACCAATCAACAATACAATTTACACAGAGTGCATATGTACTTTAGCATTGTTTAGCAGTGGTAGAGTGCTCGGAGTTCAAAAGCCAACAGCAACAGGTCAGAAAAAATAGGAGGCAGGAGGCAAACAGATTGGGGATGACCCTGCATAAACTAAAAAGCCCAACAGGCAATATGTATGTGTGAGTCAAATACATCTAGGTTGTCACTCAACCAATTCCCTTTTGGTAGAGTCAGGTCTATTAGCTAGATAAACAGTGATGGTGCAGCATAGTATTTTTCCTACAGACTAACCAACACTCTCCAGTCATCAGCTGACAAAGGTGACCATCCACTGACAATCTATTGTTACCAGAAGTATTTTGTGCCACAGTTGAGTCAGACAGCTGAACCACTCTGGTCATCAGACTATGGCTACTTTGCAGTGCTTAAAAGTGACAACTAATATATGCATCACACTATTTTTACTTCTATGTTGATATGGCCATGGAGGCGTGTTTGTGGTTTAAATTAAAAAAAGGAGTCCTTGCATGCACAAGAAGAGTGTTACTTATTAGACAACATGGTTACACTTCATTCTGACTTTACTTTTACATTCCTTGTAGTTTAGATATCATTAAATCATGCTGGTTTCTACAATAGTAAAACAATAATACAAATAAATGCTGTGATATGTAATTTCGAAAACCAAAACAGGAACATTGTAGTCTTGGTGACAAGGATTCATCTGCTCAAGCTTCTACTGCCACATGTTATTTATTTTATGTTGTATGGGGCTAAAAGAGATAGAGTGTGTTTTTTAATCTCATAAGAATGGGTAGCGCTTACATTGATAGTGATTAACTTGAAACATGTTTTCTTTACACATGGGACATGTGATTTGTTGTTCAAATGTAAGATCACAACTTTTTTATCTATGTTTCTTACACGAGTTGTGTTAATGAGAAAGAGGTGCCAGAGGGAGTATGTGTGACGTGAATACATGGAGAATGAAGTGAATTGTTACAGTCATCAGTTAGCATACTTGTGTAGGTAGGGTGTCATTAGTGTAGAGATTTACTTTAAATGTTAGGGGTGTGAGAGTACAGAGAGGATACATTAGTTATTCTTTGAGAGGTAGTGTTGGTACCCAGGATTGCCTCAGTGTGGAGTATTACACACCTTCTCCTCCCACTGCATGAGTTTGAGGGGACTGGGAGACCTGCCACCCATTGTCATGGCTTCCTGATGAGTCCTAGAAGTGATGGAATGGTCCCTCACCCATGGATCCTTCTACCACTTGTAAATGTCCACTTTTGTGCATCTGGTGTTGGAGGCATTATTCATGTTATCCACAATTGTCGCCAACATTTCTTCCCTCTGACTCATGCTTGTTGTCTTGACCAATGCTCATGACAATTGAATGTGGGACCTAGCCCTTTCTGCAGGGTCACTACAGATTTCTTTTTCCTTCTGCCTTCCTTTACTGAACCTGTTTTCTGTTAACTTTTAGGACTCTGTGCACATTTTCCCTGCTAAACAGTGCTCAAGTGATTGTGCTCTATCCTTAAAACATGGCAAATTGGCTTACACCTAATTGACATGATTAATTTATTTGTAATTGTCTAGTAAATGGCAGTAGTGTACCCACATATCTCAAGTGGGGGGGTGAGAGTAGACCAGGGGTTCGAGAAATAATAACAAAAAAAGAAACATACCCGTCCTGCCTCTGATGCGGCCAGCTGCCTCGCTCCTCTTCTCTCCTGCTCTTGATGGTATTCCAGTAGTCTGTGAGACACGAGCCTAGGCTCCCCACACATTTTTGTTGCTGCTCTCATGCTATACCTAGCATGAGCGCAGCTCCAGGATTGGTCTAATCAGCTTGGTTTGCCACTCAGACTGGGAGTCTGTGCTGTTTCTCCAACCCTGCAATGCAACACGTGCTTGGTTTGATAAACCTAAGTGCGCATGTCAGTTTGGACAGCCTAAGACGACCAGCCAAACTGACATGCCCACTTTTAAATGCACTCCAGTGACTCTACTCCACTCCCCCTCCCCTTTGCAAGGTCCGCCTTCCCTGCACAATCTGGCTCAACCAGTAGCTGAAAAATAAAACAATAATAAAATATTGTTTATTTTTCAGCTGCTTGCTCTGACCCAGTGGGGCAGTGCTCCTACGCAAAACGGGTCCCCATGAGACCCTTTCCCCTTTTTGAATGTCGCCAAAACTATTTTTTCAGAGCAGGCAGTGGTCCAATGGACCACTGCCTACTCTTAAAAAATAAAACCAAATGGTTTCATTTTTTCTTTTGTATTGCAACTAGTTTTCCTTTAAGGAAAACGGGCTGCAATACAAAAAAAAAACAGCTTTATTAAAAAAGCAGTCACAGACATGGAGGTCTGCTGTCTCCAGCAGGCCACCATCCCTGTGAGTGCCAGGAATCGCAAGGGAGTCGCAAATTGCGACCCACCTCATTAATATTAATGAGGTGGGTCTTTGCGACCCCCTTGCCATTCACAGATGGTGTCATGGACACCATTCTGCATATGATTTTGCGACTCAAAAATTGCGAGTCGCTCCGACTCGCAATTCCTGGCCCATAGTGAAGAAAGAAATCCCTCTATGAAAGAGTAGGAAAAATCACATCATATTCTCTTTCATTTTTTTGTTCTTTTCTAATTTCATATATTTGACCCAAGGTATTGGATCGCTCTACATGACCACTAGTTACATTACATATGGTTACATTTATTTTTTCTTAAACACCAGGAGATTACATGATACAACTATTAACTTCCCCCACTGTCTCAGTGGACATCTTGTGTGTTAGACCTGGCATCCTTGGTGTGGTTTCCGCCTAAAGTTTTGCCTTCAGACCTCCTGTTTTTGCAGACTTTCGTTTTTTCTGCCCTTAGGACTCTGCACACTCTAACAGTGCTAACAATTGCTAAAGTGCTTTTGCTCTCTGCTGAAAACATTGTAACTTTAGCTTATACCCAATAGGCATATTTAATTTACTTATACATTTGTTCCTAGTAAAGTGCCCCAAAAGTGACCAGGGCATGTAAACTAAATGCTACTAGTGGGCCTGCAGCATGATTGTGCTACAAACCAGAGGAGCCCTTTAAACATGTCTCAGGCCTGCCTGTGTCTGCAGCCTAAATTGTCATTTTGACATGCAAAATTAACCTTTGCCAAGCCCAAACCTTCCTTTTGCTCAATATAAGACACTCCTATGGTAGGCCCTTGACAGCCCCAAAGGCAGGTGCACTGGATTTAGAAATTGGAAATGTACCTATAAGTTTTGCATGTCCTGGTACTGAAAAAAGCTTAAATTAATGCTTTGCTACTGCAAGGCCTATCTCTCCCATAGGATAACATTGGAGTTGCCCTGTTACATTATATCAGTGCAGTTTCCAAATGGGAAGAGATAACTGGGTCATGTTTGGAATCTCTGGAATACTAATTGAAAATCCTATCTTAGGGTGAAGTTGAATTTTAGATTACAATTCTGCAAATGCCACGTTTAGAAAGTTGACATTTTCTTGCCTTAGCCATGTGATGGTTGCAGCCTGTCTCTGGTCACATGATAGGGTGTAGTTGGCCATTGGGATTTTGTGCATTCCTCCTAGAAAGCCACACAAAATGAGAGCTTAGCTGTAACTGGATAGAGCATCACCTGCAGAACGGGAGAGTGGAGCTGGGCCCAGCCTCACTTACACCTGAATAAGCTGTGTTCTGCCCCCACAAAAAGGGCTACGGCATAGGCCCTCGCCGACAACAGCATCAACAATGATCCTCGACTCAGCATCACAGTCCTGGAGCTCCTTGGAACGAATGCCTAATCCTAACTGTGCTATGACTCCGGACTTCGCATTGCAAGCCCTCATTAATGGGATCCTCGACAATGATACAACAGGACCTTATACCACATCCTAGCTGCATTTTGGAACTGACCAGAACTTAAGGTACTCTGTCCAGATGGCCTAACTGGGTCCCTGTAGCTGGCCCATGCTCCATTGCAGTCGGCCTGAACTTGTAACTAGACATAGACTAAACTGTCTGAGTTTTACCCAGTTGAATTCTGTGGAGTTACATGAAAAGTCTTCAAAATTCCTTAGAGTTCTGCAAAAGGCGGAAATATGCACGGTGCACTGTCTGTGCAGGTTTTCAGCACTGGGCGTTCATTCCTCACTGGAAAATCAGTGTGAATGTCATCATATGGCACGCCAGAAGGCGCTTCTTCTCAAGTTGCTTTGCTGCTGCTTGAGTTAATTTTCTTATCAAATGGTAGCTTTCTGACTGTGAATGGACACAACCACCAGCGACCACCCACTTTGGGGAAATCTTGCCAGATGTCCTCCCTGAGACCGAAAATCAAACTAGGGAATGTCAAAGCTTACTCGACCAACTTACTATTGGTGAGCCATGTGCAAGAAAAAACTCTGTCACGGGTTGGTTGGTGGGATTTGGCCAGAACTCTGCATTACAAGAGTAACACAGAGTGGCCAATATTCTGCCAACTCCGCTGGCAGTGCAGAATTTATTGCCCACCGCCTACTTGTGACGTTTCCTCTAAAAATGTTAATATTCAATATCTCCCATTTTCCTGATTTGAGTTTTGCCATTTTGTTCTTACTATATTTATTACACTAAGCTCTATTTTTTAACCTGGTGTGGGAATCTTTTTGTGTGGTTCTGTGCCACGCTACTAAGGGTTGAGCATAGCTTAATTTGGGTTTGCCTTTTCCTTATCCAGACTAAGATTGTGGTTGCTGGTTGACCTGGCCTTACACCACAGTCAACCAGTAAACAATTTCTAACACTGTCCATGCAAGAATCACTTATGAGAGTTTAAGGAAGTCATTCCTTCATGGAAGAAGTAATGAGAACCATGAATGTGCAATACCAGAACTCTTGATTCGGCACATCCATTCTTCAAATATGTCAGTTTTTGCATCAGTACTATACTGCTATCTTAAAAAACAATCTTCTATAAATAATGCTTTATTGCTATGTACATATCTATCAACCTCCCTTTAAAGTATACATTGAAAGTCCCTGTTATTGCCAAATATGGCTTTCATCAAGATGTGCACCTGTATTTTTTATAAGGAACTACAACGCTAAACAAAGTATTAAAATGAATGCATCCTTCAGTTTTTCTTTTGATGTATAAGACTGAAATGATCCATTTAAACCCATCAAAAATAAATTGAGAATCCCAAAGTAGTGCATTTTACGAGAATAATCTGGTATGACTTGGTTTCTTGTTTAGCAAAAAAAAGAGAAAAGCACAAAAGAGGCAAATGTAGCTTATTTGAAATACTTTCAAAAGAGTTTTTGAAGTACAGAAGCATGAGAGCAATGCACTAGCTTCCTTTCATTTCAGAATGGATGCCAAGTCAATTTGTCATTTCATAATATGGGTTGGTTGGTAAAAAAAAAAAAAAGGGACAGGCAATAGAAGACATGGGGAAAATTAAGTGGCCAGAACCTAGAAAGCCCAAGAGCCGGAGCCAAAGAGCCGCAGACAGGGTTGAGTTACTATGCTCATTACGGTTTCTATATTTTACAAAGTCAAGGAAATGGTTTGGAAGGGCGCCAGTGCTTCACGTCTGCATGCCCTGTTTTGTTAAGGGAATGTGATTCTGATATGGTTTGTAATTAAAGTGAGGTGTGAAAGAAAATCCTGTCTGGCCTTATAAAGCACGTTTGGACACAAACACGTTTGCTCTTTGAAGTTTTGTTTGAATTTTTGAAGCTCAGAAACCCAGGTTTTTCAAGCTTCGATGATTTTCACCTTGTAAAAATATGAGGAAATTACTGCCACTTATCTCTGCATAAAAACTCAATGCGAAGATGAGACACCTTTTCTATAGTTTCTTCTACAGTCCACAATTTCCTGAGATTTCAGGATGGGACGCTGTTGTTCGCGTAAGGATTCCTAGTTTTGACTCCCAAAGTTGCCATGCCCCAAGCACTTGGACAGACACTTCTAGAAAAGCAACATAAAATCTATTGATAGGTCAGGATGTTTATTCAATCAAACAACACATCCTATGGGATTAGTAAACAGATACTAACTTAAGTACTAACAAAGTTAATTGCATTCAGGACATTGTATTCGCAGGCAAGCTACTGCCAGCCTCTGTATGGATAACGCAGTTTGTGGGACAAGAACCCTCAAATGCCATCAACGGAGGAGTTGTGGTAACACTGAAGATTACTATGAGACTGAAGGGTTGCCTTAGGGCAAACAATTAAAAATATGTATTTTTACCGAGAAAATTGGAAGTATGGAGTGAACAGCGTGAAAGCACACGTTGTGGGAAGGAACATTATAACAATAAAAAAAAAAGTCTATTGCAAACACAGGACCTAAAAGTAACTGTAGTAGCCAGCTTACCACTATAATGTGTGTCTGGAATAGAAGACGCGAAGGTAGACTAGCTGAGACTTGTGGTCCGTGTACATTGTTTCATTGTTTATTTCAAGAGGTTGTTTTTATAAAAATTATATAAGCCCTGATGCATGAAAGCACCAATTTGTGATTAGTTATTTGTGAAAAAATGTGAATCGCAAATTGTGAACCACAAACAGGTATGTGTACAGATATGCACTGTGGACATAGAAAAGGGATTCTTAGAGCTCGCTATCAAAATCACACTTTGGTAGTGGCAAGTACTGACTACCACACTGGCAGACACTGATGACATCGGTGAGCCGGGAAATGTTCCGGGAAGAATTGTACAGGCCAAAGGGGAGGAGCGGTGCTAAAGTTTATAAACCTAATCCACTACATTCTGTATCATGCAACTTAGGGGCCATAGGACAGTGGAGGAAGGAAACGAAAACGGAAATCCAGCGATGAAAAACTAGAGATGCTGGTGTAGTTGTGCTTTGTGGCTCTGAAGGCACGTTTGAGCCAATATCCAACAGAGAAATTATGCTATTGGGTCACAAATAAGTGCCTCGAGCAGATGTTCAATTTCTGGTGTGACAACCCAGTACAAAAGAAAGACTTGCGAGCAGGAGTCTGTCTGCTGCTGCTGCAACAGGATATGGAGCACGGACTGGCATCCACCGTCCACAAATATGGAGGAGATGATAGAGCAGATGGCTTGAGCAGCAGAGACATATGCAACAGTACCAGCACAATAGGTAAGTAAAGCATATGAATATCAGGTAGGCATATGTGTGAAATGAGGCACAGGCCTACATATATCTGATTTAATACTCATATGCCAAACTACTATGGCCAAACACCTCGTGTAAAAGAAGCAGCTGTCACATTTGCTCCATGTCCGAAACCAACACTGACAAGTGCAATGCCCTTATAGGCCAGTCATGGCTCTCCCTACCCCTAGACCTTGAAAGGCATACACAGCTAAGTAGCGGCCAAAAAGCTAAAATCTGCACTATTGCAGTACTCCATAGTAGTATGAAGGGATACCTTTAATCACCATATTAAAAGTGACAGTTATCCCACCCCGGAAGTGATGCCATTTCCGGCGGCTGGGACTTCTGGTGTCCCTGAGAGCCCTCCCCAGAAGTGCCAAGTGTGTAGAGTGTGTCACGTGGTCTGTGCCCTCATGGTGTTGTAGAGTAGCGCCCACCCTTTTTTGAACTGTGGCATATAAGGAGCGGGTTAGAGCCGTCTGCCAAACCTTGAACCATTGCTGAAACAGCTTGTCAAGGCGCCATGAAGAGATACAATCCGATCTCCAGAAAAGCCGCCTCCTCAGGGGCCCTGAACCCTATTGGTAGATATTACCGGACCCTAACACCTCTTACGATGTATGAGAATGCACAACAGGCTGTCCCTGACGACAGGGATACCGATGTTACCGGTTTTCAAGAGGAACATTGCCAGCGGCTTGAAAAGCTCAACCTCAAGGATTTGCCGAACCTGATATCCACTATTAATGGGGACAGCACCGACAGCGATGCCTCGAAAGATGAATTAAGTGTTGCAGTTAACTTAATCGACATTGAAGATGTTGAAGAGTGTGTAGCACCGCCGAATTCGCCTGTCTATGAGGACATGGGATTCCAGGAGGACCCCGAGCCAGAGGCCGTTGTTGTACAGCCGTCCGTTGTAAACTCTGACGATGCTTCTACCCCGATGGACCTCTGCGACTCACAAGATTTCAGAGGAGCCTCTGAGAGTGGCGCGAATGTTGAGGTTAGTAAAACTCTATAGACATTTTTTTTTTTCATGTATACTCTGGTGTCATACTTTTAACTAATAATGCGTCTTGTGCTTTCTGTTTGAACCATAGAAAACAACTGAAGAAAGAGAGCCTCTAGAAGGGTCCGCGCCAAAGGTTAACGATGTAAATTTTTACTGCTTATACTGTTCCAGACAGTCTGAAAGTATTACAAGCCAGAACAAAGAGCCTCGTAAGAAATGTGTTTGCACCTACACTAGCCGCGATTTTGAAAAGGAAACTCCGGACGTTCGCTATGACGCCATATGGCCAGTTAAAGGTTTTGCAGCGACCGTTGTGAACACGTGTGTTAAACTGGACTATTATGACCTGTGTTACGGGCATAAAATTAATGAACCTCAGCAGGCGGCTCACGAATGTCGATACGAGGCGTACACTGCAAGAACAATTCGCCACATTTGTAGTCGGCTAGACCCTCACCGGGTATATAATTTGTTCAGGGTGGTGTACGGGCTGTCAGCTGTGAAGAAAGGTGTCCACGGTGATATGATTAAGGTCTTGGCTGCAGCTGTCAATGAGATCCGATACGCTGCTGAGCCCTGCTCAAAACTCGACCGTATGCAGGGGCTGTGCTCCACTTTGACAAAAGTATGATAGAAAGGGTTATAGAAAGACGAATGTGTGACATTTATTATAAAAACAGAAGAATGAAGTCTTTAGCCCCACGAAAGATGTTTTAAAAAAAAAAAAGCAGACCATAAATGTGTTACTTAACGCTCCATAGTTACTCACTTTTAGGCGGTGAATCCGAGTATCGAGGTGCAAGATGTCTATGAGTTACACCCGGGCTACATCTGTATCGGGAGATTGATATTTGTGCTGGTTAAAGAAAGAATAGCTGAAATACAACCTGTGACTCTGCGGTATCTGAACATTTTGGAATCTTCGGCCTTGTGGCAGTGCAGCAGTCATGTGTGTATCGCCAAGTGGTGTATCAACGCCAGGCTAACCTCATCGGTTAAATGCCGGAACTCGGACAAAGATCACGATGGCGAGCTAAGACTTTCACCATTGACTGGGATACACGGGGCTTTGGAGCACATGACTGAAGATTATCTCACAAATAAAGGTTCTGTATTGTCCTACCTAGACCTGTATGAACTGTTGAATTCT
Source organism: Pleurodeles waltl (assembly GCF_031143425.1). Lineage (NCBI taxonomy): Eukaryota > Metazoa > Chordata > Amphibia > Caudata > Salamandridae > Pleurodeles > Pleurodeles waltl. Next base: position 848,999,421 of record NC_090448.1, read on the forward strand.
GGCAGCATCCTGAGCGTTCAGAGTTATAGGCTTGGGGAGCGGGAAGTCATGTCTAGAGCTATTGAGAGTATAGCTATAAAAATATCAAAGTTCGTGACGCTTAGGGTTTGTAAAAGGACCTGCTCTGAGTAACATGTGTAACGGGTGTTGTACTATGTATACGCTTGTAAAAAGACCTCAGTGGGCCACCGTTTTGACAGCTATAAGCTATGTACCACAAAATGTCAAATACACGCTGGTTGTGTAGTCCAGCCACACGTTTATGTTTTTTATGTTTAATGAAATGACCTTACACAAAACAGGCGTCTTTCATTTCGTGGTGATGGTGGGTGACAGCATGACGGGTGCAGCTTTAAGGAAGCTTTATTACGATACACAGGGGGTTTGAAGCTTCGGAGGCTCCGAAGCTCTATTTAGAAGGGCTCGAGCTGAAAATGAATCTGTAAACCGCGCCGGTGTGAAGACATGGTTAGCTGGGCAAGAGGCTTATTCGCTCCACAAACCGGCCAGGAGACGCTTTAAGAGGAGGGCTACCGTTGTTAGCGCACAGCTCGATAATCAGTGGCAAGCTGACATAATCATTCTCCAAGATCTAGCAAAACATAACGATGGCTCCATGTATATATTAACAGTCATAGATGTCTTGTCCAAGTACGCCTATGCAGAGTCCTTAAACGATAAAAGTGGTACCAGCGTCACAGCCGCTTTTAAAGACATCTTCGCTAGAGGTCGCGTACCTCAGAAACTACAAACAGACGCCGGAAAGGAATTTTTAAACAAACCTTTCCAAAAATTATTAAACCAGCACGCTGTTCAACATTTTGTAACGCACACAGAGGTAAAGGCTGTGGTTGTAGAGCGTTTTAACCGAACTTTAAAGTCAAAGATGTGGCGATATTTCACCGCCAACAACACCTACAGATATGTGGATGTTCTACAGGCTTTTATAGATGTTTATAACCCCACCTACCACAGGACAATCAAAATGCCCCCCGTTGAGGTAACGAGGGATAATTCGTTAATGGTGTGGAGAACCGTGTACGGTGGTCGTCTTACGCCGAAGGTCAAGAAACCGTCTTTAAAAGAAGGGGATCATGTCAGGGTTTCAAAGTTGAAGGGTGTCTTCACCAAAGGCTACCAGCAGACATTCAGCGATGAGATATTCATAGTGGAAAGTGTTGAGCTTAAAGAGGGGGTATATTTTTACAGGTTAAAGGACTACGATGGTGAAAAGGTAGCAGGTGTCTTTTACAGCGAAGAGTTACAGAAGGTTCCCTACGATCCGAACAGGGTGTACAGGGTTGAAAACGTTCTGAAAAGTAAAGGGAGCGGTGCCAGGAGACAGGCTGGTCAAATGGCGAGGGTGGCCCAAGAAATTTAACAGTTGGGTTCTGGCCAGCTCGCTGCACGGTGTGTGAGGTCAATCTGTAAGCGCCAAGATGGAGAACTCACCTTTTTACATCACGCTACCGTCCAATGCTCCGAAGGACATGTTCCCAGACAACCAGATTTCGAGTTATACGGTGAAACTGGCAAAGCCTGTGGGTTTGAAAGGACCCTGGGAGGTGGCGCTAACGAAGATACAGTACCCTAGTACTTGGAATACATTTACAAAGCCCGAGGCTAAATTTCATATAAAGCGCACTCAGGATGCCCTGACCTTTTTCCAGACTTTCCCACACGGCTATTACCCAACCGTAGCGTCGGTGGTCGAGGCCATCAACAAATCTATAAAAACCGTTGAAGAGTATGCGAATATATATCTGGTGTCGGATTACGCTAGAAGAAAAGTCTTTCTTAAAGCCCCCGAGTCTGATACCAGGTTTACATCGGATTTTAGGGACCGTACAGCATGTGCAAAGACAGGTGGATCCAGACCCTACATGCCCCGATATTAACGTCGGATTTTATACACTCTACGGGGCATATTTATACTCCGTTGGTGCCGGAATTGCGTCGTTTTTTTTTACACAATTCCGACGCAAAACTAACTCCATATTTATACTTTGGCGTTAGACGCGTCTAGCGCCAAAGTCCATGGAGTTTGCGTCATTTTTTTTGCGTGGACACCTACTTTGCGTTAATGAGATGCAAGGTAGGCGTTCCCGTCTAAAAAATTGACTCCGAGGCATGTGCGCCGTATTTACACTCCCGGGCAAAATTCACGCCCGGGAGTGGGCGGGTCAAAAAAAATGACATACGGCCGCTTTTGCGCCGTTTTTTAGCGCCTGGAAAAGGCAGGCGTTAAGGGACCTGTGGGCTCTGAAGAAGCCCAGAGGTGCCCTCCCATGCCCCCTGTCACCCTTGCCCACCCCAGGAGGACACCCAAGGCTGGAGGGACCCATCCCAGGGACATTAAGGTAAGATCAGGTAGGTATTTTTTTTTTTTTTTGTGGCATGTAGGGGGGCCTGATTTGTGCCCCCCTACATGCCACTATGCCCAATGACCATGCCCAGGGGGCAGAAGTCCCCTGGGCATGGCCATTGGGCAAGGGGGCATGACTCCTGTCTTTGCTAAGACAGGAGTCATTTCTATGGGGGTTGGGAGTAAAAAAAAATGGGGCAAATTGGGTTGAGGCGAAAAATTTGCCTCAACCTGACTTGCCCCATTTTTTGGCGCCCAAGCTCCATATCCCCCTACGCCGGCGCTGCCTGGTGTACGTCGTTTTTTTTCACGCACACCAGGCAACGCCGGCAGCTAACCCCGGCTAACGTCATTGATTAAATACGGCGCCCGCATGGCGCTTCAGAATGGCGTTAGCCGGCGCAAATTTTTTTGACGCAAAACTGCGTTAGCGCAGTTTTGCGTCAAAAAGTATAAATATGGCCCTTCGTGTATAGCGATATCGTAGAACTGCAGAGGGTCGGGGACAGTTATTCACCTTTGTTGAAATGGGTCCCTGTGCAGGGCGAAAATAACACAATAGTTAATATGCAACATCACAAACTCAACTATGTGGCAATTTCTAAAAACCATTTTGACACTATAACCATCATGGTGTACAACGATCAGTTGGAGCCGGTGGCCTTTAAATACGGGAAAGTTATTGTTAAGCTTCATTTAAGACCCCGTCGCGACGGTGACTATTAGGCTGCTGCGATGGTCATCATGAAAACCTACGGGGATCCCTCTATGTACAGGGACTATTATAGAGTTCAGGCTGGGTATGGAGGTCACCCGCCCTGCTTTCAAGGGGCTCCTGTTATGTACGGGGTTGGATTGGGGGGTTTCTTCCGGAGCCTGTTTAGGCGAGCCATGCCCTTTTTGAGAAGAGGGTTCGAAATTGCAAAACCTCATGTTAAAGCGGCTGCTACGAACATAGCCCAGGACGTCGGGGGTAGTGTAACATCTGCGGTCGCCGAGCGTATGAACAGACAGCCCCAAGGAGGAGCTGGGATGATGTACAATGCGCGTGCTGGTGTTAAAAGGAAGCAAAGGGCTTTGAGGCATAGGGGGCCACCAATGCCCTATAAGAAGCGTAGGACTACTTCAAAAGGCCCTCACAAAAGAAGAGCCATAAGACGGAAGAGATCTTCCAAGAAGAAGAAGAGAACACGTTCTAGTGCAAATATTTTTTAAAGCATCGGTCATGGCCTTCGTACACTGTGCATCGGGTGAATGCGCCAAATCTGAGTTAGATCTGTTTTCTCTCAAACCCACACAGACCAGCATTGAAAACAGTTTTTTCATGGAAGTGTCACCTATGGCCGCTCTGACACCTTTTGCACCGATAGAGTTTTATGTGTCGGGGTCCACGGATATGTACCTGGATCTCAACAACACTCTTCTGCACCTCGTCTGTAAAATAACCAAAGCGAATGGTGCCAACATCGAGGCTGATGCTAGAGTGGCCCCGATCGCCTACCCCATTGCAACCATGTTTAATCAAGTGGACATTAACCTAGGCGATCGACTCATCACGCAGAGTGATAACATGTATGCCTAAAGGGCCTACATAGAGAGTATTCTAAATTATAGTCGTGACAAGCTGGACACACAGCTTTCAGCGGGGCTCTTCTACAGAGATACCGTAGCGCATTTGGAAAACACGGCTTTGGACGGGGACAACAAGGGTTTTAAAAAAAGAGCCAGCTTCGTCGCCGGCAGTAGGCAGTTTGACCTCCTGGGGCGCGTACATTCAGACCTTTTCTTCCAAGACAAACTGCTAGTCAATGGTATAGATCTTAAGATCAAACTCAATCGTAACAAGGAAGCTTTCTGTCTCATCAGCGGTGATGCGGAGCAGTATAAACTGGTTATATTGTCCGCAAGCCTGTTTGTAAAGAGAGTGAAAGTGTCTCCGAGTGTCAGACTGGCCCATGCAGAAGCTTTACAATTATCGAACGCCAAGTATGCCATTGAAAGAGTTGCTCTGAAGATATTCAGCATCCCCGCCGGTACCAGATTAACGCAGCAGCAGAATCTATTTGTGGGACAATTACAGAAACTCATCATCATAGGGTTTGTGGACAATACAGCTTTTAGTGGCCTCTACAACTCAAACCCTTTCAACTTCAAACACTACGATATCAACTATACCGCTTTGGTTCACGAGGGCGCCGTGATACCCGCAAAACCCTTCACGCCGAATTTTGGAACATCAAATTTTGTCAGGGAATATCTCGGGCTGGTCTTGATAACGGGGAAACAGCTGCGGGACTCGGGAGTAGTTGTTTCAAGAGAAGGGTATGCGGCCGGCTACACGCTGTTTGCGTTCGACCTGACGACTGTCATGGAAGACGGTGACCACTACAACCTGATCAAAAACGGAAATCTAAAAGCGGAAATACGCTTTACACAGGCGCTGGCTGCCAATGTGAACATGGTTGTGTTCTCGGTATTCGACAGCGTTATCCAGGTCAACCACGCCCGTCAGCTTATGTTTGACTACCATTAAAAGAGTGTAAAATAATAAAATAAAAAAAATAAAAAAATGGACACTGCGGAGATACGAGACTTCTTAAGTAGACAAAAATATGCTAAGAAATACTTTCTAGGTGTATTCCATAGCGATGGACTACCTGAAAAGATAGGCCAAGAAAGACCCCGCACCTTTGTCTTTAACACCGATCCCCATTACAAGGACAGTACACATTGGGCGGCGCCGTTTCTGGATGTGGACACGGTTATAGTGTTTGATAGTTTAGCAGAGTTCCCTGAGCATAGCATTTATACAAAGCCGATATTCAAATATGTAAGTAAAGCATCACCCACGGTTGAGTATAACAAACTATGGGGGTTATTCTAACTTTGGAGGAGTGTTAATCCATCCCAAAAGTGACGGTAAAGTGACGGATATACCACCAGCCGTATTACGAGTTCCATGGGATATAATGGACCCCCTATGTGTGCAGGATCCTTTGGCCATCACATGCGGGGAACATTGTATATATTTTATTAGTAAAATGTGTTGTTATGAAATATGTGAATGAAAACTCCAGGACAATGTCGAGCGCTGTTAAAACAGAATATGGTCTTTGTCAAAAGTGTAAGGCATTGTAAACCCGCTATTTGTACTGATGAGTGTCTAAAATATAAAAAAAAGCATCTTAAACATGATTTCAGCCTAGGCATTTTTTTATTCACACGGCGCACATTTTCAAACCATAAAAAAAAAAAAGAAAAGTCAGACTACTGTTGAAAATTTAAAACTGTTTATTACAAACCTGTTTCAGCACAAACATTTACAAGGGTAGACATATAAAATGAAGCAAAATTTTTGCGACCCGCAAAACTTTTAACAAAAACTGTACATGGGGGCAAATTTAGAGCGGTAGCCAGGTGTTCATTTTGAACAGTCTCTTTTTAGGCCCCAGAGGAAGAGCAACGCTGCTCCTAGCTGGTGTTAGTTGTGGAAAGAAAGGCAACGTCAAAACGGCGGGGCTCCTTGTAAAAACAGCAGGGGTCGGATCTTTTAAACTTTCAAGCTTACGGCGATTCTCTGCATTACCGATAATTGTTGAGGGACTGTTGAGTTCCGCAGCTTCACTTAGGAACTGCTCCCAACCTCTAGGAGCGTCTTGTGTCGATAGGGTTTTACTGTGTGTGAGACTCCTGACAAGATCATACATGTGGGAACCAGCAACCGGCTGACCCTTGTAAACGAATTCACCCCGGTCGTTCCACGTGGTCAAATCTTTAGTAGCAGTCATTTTACTGAGCAACATTTGAGCAGCCCCTCTATATTTCTGACTTAAATTTTCTAAAAGGTCTAAGACAAAGGCATCCGTTGCGGGTTAGGGTCCTAGGTCTTGCGGCGCCATAGAGGGTCCTGGCTGCTGTTCAGCATCTGGGGTATACAGAGTCAGTTAGTTTTTTTCAGAGGTTAGTTGCTTATAGTACTATAGAAAGTTTTGAAGGGCTCCTGAGTAAAGCCCCGCTTTGTTGTGTGGTTCTAAATCAGTTCGGTTCAAAATGGCTTTGATTTCAGCGTTGAGACGCTGCGTTTCGTTTATGTCCCAGACATCTGTTGTAGAAGGGCCCAGATGTTCCAGCTGTTGCCGTCGTACGAGGTACATTTTGTGGGCGTGCTCACAGTAGACCTGTGATTAGGGGTATAGCTATACCTAGCAGCGACCCTATAAAACCACCAGACTGTTTGAACAGTTTTCTTTCAGAAAGGAGTGACGCCCTCTTATTGCTGAGCTTCTTAATAATGTGGCGCTTCTTCTTCAGAACGCGGAACTGGTTCGTTGATATCGGGACATTACCTTTTAGGGTGTTTAGGGCTATTTCTGAAATGGCTGCCACTAAATCGTACGAGGCAGCGCAAAGGATGGCCTTTCTTTTCGAGGGGCTGGCTGTGATCAGCATTTTTAGGAGGCCTAAATTACGCCGCAGCCTCGCAGACATTGTGGGGACCTTATATTATAAGGTTTAGAGTGTAAATGTTATACAAGTCTTTTTACTTTTTCTTTTTATAGGCTTTGGGCCCTGTTTTAGGCGTGTAGGCGACAGGGAAGTCAGGTGGTAGTATACCTGCACGAAGTCTGTAGTCTTCTAGAGTGTGGGGTTTTAAATCCACCAGTAAGTAGCCGTGGGGTTTTGCTGTAGCATCGTTAAAGGCCTCCATGAAAAACTGCGTGTTTCCAGGGTACATTTGTTTAGCTATAATTGAGATCTGAAGCTTGTCTCTGGGGGTTTTAAATAAGACCAGGTATGAGGCGTTGAGAGTTATGGACCGGCTGCTCTTACCCTTGTAAAACAAGTTCTGCACTATATAGCATATGCTTCTGAAATTCACATCCTCGGTTTCTGTCACCGCGATACCTTTTCTGGACCTTCTGATTACAATAGTGGATGGCAAGCTACACACCAGCACCTATCGCAAAACCACGGACCGTAATAGCCTCTTACTATATGACAGTCATCATCCCAAAGCATTAAGAGACAACTTACCATACGGTCAGTTTCTTCGGTTGCGACGTAATTGCAGCAATTTACAGACGTTTGTCTCACAGGCCAGAGACCTGTCTGATAAACTTGACAACCGCCATTATCTCACTCAGGTAGTCAAGACAGCCTTCAAGCGGGCCAAATTTTGTAACAGAGATTCTCTACTGATTCACTCTCCAAGCGTCTCGGACACTACACTTACTTGTGTGTCCACGTTTACCTCCTTATCCAATTCCATCAAGAAAGTGGTTAACAAGAGGTGGTCTATTTTATGCAGTGGAAGTTTGCAGTTTCCCAGACCTCGTTTCGCATTCAAACGTACTTCTAACATCAAAGACATACTTGTCCACACTAGACCACCCGCTGCCCCTCTCCTTCAGAGACAGACATTTCTGTGGGATACTCCTCCAGTAGCTGGGCACTTTCCATGCGGTAATTGCAACGTGTGCATTCTGACTAAACGATTAAAGTGCCTCACTTTGGAACCAATAGGCACTTGGCATCTTTTAAAACACACTAATTATACTACACGGAATTGCGTATATTTGATTACTTGCCCATGTGGGTTACAATACGTGGGTATGACCACACGTTCAGTCAAACTCCGTATCAATGAGCATCGCAGCAACATTAGATGCGGGAGGGCCACTCCAAAATTGAGTATTCACTTCTTTGAGGCAAAACATAGCCCAGACAACATGTGGTGGGTCGTACTCCAGACCAGTACATCCAACAATACTAGTACCCTTTTTGAATTAGAACAACGGTGGGTGTATAGACTCCTCACTCATTTAACTGGACTCAACGATGATATACCTTGGTCAACTTTAGTCCGGTAGAACTTACTTGAACCATGAGTCTCTTGTACATCCTTTTGTCCTTTTTCATATCTGAGCATATGACTGACCATCTTTTGTTTCATAACAGCTATGCCTTACCTCATACTCTTGAGGCACTTCTAATATGTTTTTTACACTGAGTTCCAGATACCTGACATTTCGATAGCTAGTTGCAGTTTAACATGATAGAACCTTAGATTGCAGTCGCTCTACTTCTATTTTATTTTTCGAAGTTCTCTCACTATTACTAGTCCCTTTTTTATGTTTGCTGTGTTGGGCCCGTAATCTGGGAGTCCTTCTTCACTTTTCATGACATCCCTGATCGGACATCGTAACCAGAGTAGTTCTGGTTTAGAATGGCGGTAACTTCCGCATCAAACTACTCTTTTACCTTGTCCCTCCGTGTCCCTCCATCCATTCGGGAGACGCGGACCCGGGTAGGTTACCCGCCGGCAGGTTGTGCCTAAATCAGTAAGTCACTGTTACTTTCTTTTTTTCTACGCTGATTTTTGCAACCGTTAGGTGCTACGGATGAGGCATCTGTCCGGGACCCTACGGGGCTCCGCAGGCATTTTAAGATTATCAGCATTACTTTCAGACACTAATCGGACCCTCATTACTAGGATCTCATTTTGTGTATAGTGCGCTTTAGATCGCAGGAGGGTCTAGTACGGCCGACTATGGTTTTCATTGACAACCCACTATGGCGGGTTATTTCTCTCCTTTCTTCATGATATGTCAGGTTGTGAGATAACATCTCATTTCTCTCAGATTATATGTTCCTGTACATTTCATTCATTTTTCTGCACAGTACCTCACTCACTATTACTATTCATTGGCTTCTATTAATTGGATTAGTTATATTAAAACCATTGCATTTATAATGACGATTTGAATATCAATAATTGTCGTTTTACTACCAATGAATTGATTCTGCTTTGATGTGTTTTGTTTGGGACGTCTTCTTACTACATTGAAAATAGTGTTGTAACATTGTGCCTTTTAGAATGTTTTACAAACTCTCTTCGCTCAATTTAAGCACATCCTCATTTATTACATTAACAATTTTTGTACCATTACTCTCCCACTCCAGAGGAGATATATAGACCTGACCATTGGTCCGCTCTGTCCCATGTAGCCCGCTCCGTAATGGGGACGGTAAGCCCTTTCTAGATGTTTTTACACCTTTTTTGGGGTCACTTGTTTGACACTCTCACTGAGTATCACCTCTTTGTTTGACATCACCATCTCCCTCTCCCATGTTGAAGAATGTGTCATTATGGGTTTTTATGTCAATATTACATACCATTGCTTAATTATGTTTATCTCATTTCAGAGGGCGACAGACAGGATTAGCAATTCCATAGTAGTGTGAATGACTGGATACAGTTTGTCCTGACAATTTCAGGTATAAGTTTTTTTAGTACTTTACACAAATAGGAGATACATCAAGTCTATTTTTGGTCCTGAAGAAGCGTCACTGGACCCGTTTGGGCCTCTGTGAGACGCGAAACATGTTGACCTTAATAGGGGATGTCGTGGAAATTCCCCACCCCGTTCTAGAGTGATTGACCATTAACTCTGCTTCACTCTTAAGATTAGTTTTAACATTGGCCTCTGACCTATATATTCTGATTAAATAGATCCTTCTTTATGGTTCAGTGAGTCAATTTTAGATTCTTTTTTCTTGATCTCCTTTCTTTACGCATACACTTAGGGTCTTGGCATCATCTCAGACAAGAACTCCGGCAAAGAGCCCCCCCATCTGGGGTGGAGCCCGTCAGACATTGCAGCGCCAGTCTGACTAGGAGCAACTCCGATGATGAAGCATGACACCTATTTGGGTGTGTGAGGTTTTTGCTCCTAAAATAGGACCCTCCCATAGTTACTGTCTTTCTCCCTAACTGGAACAGTGTACTTTTCTTGATTTGCATACCTCTAGGGAGGCTGTACACTGGACCAATATTCCTCCCTATCCCTTTGTTTATAAGTATAAATAGACATACACATTGAAGCCAAAGTAATGTTTTGAAATGGGTCCAGGTTTACAGTTATTTTTATTTTTATTTTTACTCTTGCGTGATTTGTTTTTAATAAACCTGACCCGCTTCCTCATCGTCACCACAACGTCTCTGAAAAGGTTGCATGCTTTTCGCAATATCATAACATCCGCCTGACAGTAAGCTTTCAATTCGGTTTGAAAATGAAACAATTTTTCACGGTTTTCATCGTACCACTGTAGAAAACTCTCTTTTTCGGAGGGCATCATGTACTCGTAACCATAACTGTCGGGCGGAGGCATAGGGCCGCTGTAATTCTGATTCGCCCATGTGTTAAAAAAGTGAGGGAAATAACCTTTACAACCTTCAAAACCAAAGGCTTTTGGCAGCTTGCTCAACTTCATGGGCAGAAAATTCAAGGTGTCTATGAACCTAATGTCAAAAGGCACAACCTTAAGCAACATTGGTTTGGAACCTTGGGTAATGAGATTAACGGGCAGCTTTTCACGTATCAGGTCGCGGATAATGAAGAACGAGTCATATGCTTTGGAGTTGTGAGCCAGAAATGTATACTCCTGGTATCGCGGTTGCATAAACGTGTTGAAGAAATCATTCACGCATGACCGCCCTTCAAACTCCCAGCTCCCATCACCTGTTAGATGGTGGGCATAAATATAGTTAGGCTGGTGCACCCCTGTCTCTTGCGTACACTCTATATCAAATACAATATAGTCTTCTGTTTTTTTCTGGTGGTGACTTCTGAGCATGTAACACGAGTGGGTTGTTCCGGCTTTAAAAGCCTCTGTACACCTAGGGCATTGCATACCTTTACAGTTGTGTTTGACAGGCTTGTAACGACCTCAAACACCACAGTCCACTTTAAGAACACATTGGGCTATGCTGATGTGCATGTTTAAGCATTCTTGCGACCGACAAAACAACTTGCACGTTGTGCAGTTCACTTTCTGAGTATCATCATTGACACATCTGTCCCTTTGACACATTTTACAGTGTAAGGCACACTGATGTTTGGTCCGATTGTTGTATATGCGATCGCAATGCTCACACACATACTTGGCACCTAGAAAACACTTCAGGTTCAAGACCCCGTAAAAGTGTTTTTCAAGATGTAGCACGTACACGGTCTTGTTTTTCACACCTTCATTGGTAGTGAAGTACTTCCAAGAACCAGCGTGGTATAGAACTTTTACCGTCACGGCAAAGTGGTTCTCAAAAAGTCCCAGGTCCCCAAAACCAACCATTCTGTCGGACGGTAGTTGAAGCGCCTCATGGGCGGCTACCGCCATCGACATAATAACAGCGTCTGGGGTAGAGCGGTCCACCAATAAGCCTGCAATGCTTGCCGCCAGACACATATTGGTAACTCCGGTATTAAAATCGAGCAACCAACGAGATTTCTTACCGATGATTTTACTGTACAAAACGCTCTTTAAGGTTCTGGAAGCACCACCCTCGCGACCCCTAACAACAAGGGCGATGATTCTAAAGGACCCATACACCAGTAATTCAGCCTTGCTCTGTAAAAGTTTAGATAGGTTTTCTAAAAACGTCACAGCATCAAACACATCCCGAGACGACCGTCTGGTGAACAAGGGACTATTGAGACCCTATCCCTGAAAACGCATCTGAAAGAAATCATTAGGCCCCACATTGTGTAACAATCGTTCGTTTAGCGTTTGCACAGCCTGATGTATAGCTATAACGCCATGATCTGAGGAGTGTAGGCGATCAAGGTTAACAAACCTAAACTCCTCATAGTGTTCTGTAGCATTAAATCGCTCTACAACGCGACTATACCGTCTCACACCTTCCATAAATACTGGTTATGAAGCCTCAGCATGAGTATTACTGGTTGTTGGAGAGCTCGCGGGGGTATGGTTAGCTGTAGGTGTGTTTTTAGACCTTCTGGTAATGCAGAGTCTGGCTTTCTTTAACTTTTTTATTACAAGATTGCGGTTTCTAGCGCTACCAATCCACTTTGGCTTCTTATGGGTCCATCTGGTTTTTGGTAACTGACCCCCGCCGATCTGAACAATATTTGGGGTGTTTACAAGTGGTGACACTGACACTTCACCTACTGAGGGTGGGGATCCTTCAGATTGTTTAGGGCTGTGACTGCTCTGACCATCATCCCCAGAGGGCCTGTAAATACCATCAACACCTCCTAACTGTGTATTTTGAGGCCTCATGGGCTGTGGTTTTGGGGGCTCACATGGCCTCTGACTTTTTAGCGCGCGTAAAACTCTTAGAGCTCTACTAAGCAGGTACTGTGGCTTCTTTTAATATTTAGACCTAAGGCCCATTGTACCGGTAAATGTTGCTCTAACATCCCCCGGTCTGCACGATCGCCTAGTCACGCTGGTATGTTACCCATGCCTACAACTGCTGAAGCGCTAGCTTGGGCCACCATGCTTCTACACCGAGCCAGCAGCTGTTTTAAAGCCTTTAGATTAGCTCTGGATGTCCCTGTACTACAGTCGTTCTTACGCAATTTTAGTTTTTAGACAGAGATGGAATTTTTATTGTCTAAACGACTGATATTTCTTTTATGTAGGTGTCTAGAACTCTAGTACAGTTTGAAAGGTTGGTTTCAAGGCCAGTAATTGTGACATTAGAGGTATGATTGCCAACTCCCAGAGACACCCCTGTTATAGGACAATGGCTGACGTTATCACCCCCATTCACTGCTGATGGACCAGAGCGGGATGTAAAAACAGGGTTCCAGTGTGAACACCCAGGAGTTTGAGAGGCCTGATCATCGCTCGAGGGTGTTCCAAAACTCTGATTTTGCGAGCCGCTACACCCTATACTGCTGGCGGGGTATATTGATGAGGATGGTGAGGATGGTGAAGACCGCTGCGCACAGGCACTTGGTGTAGGACTGGTGGGGTCGTATGCCCCTGGGGGTGTATCGGGGGACATCAGACATGGGAGGCTAAATGTTTTTCGTAATAACTGATGGCCCCTGATGTAGAGACAGTGCTGTGGCTGAGTGTTGCTGATTGAGACCCTGCTGATTGTAACCTTGAGGGGCTTGTCTTAGAAGTGTCACAAGGGGATGCGGGGGCTTCAGAACTCTGGACAGTACCAGCTAGAGCCTTAAGAAGTCCTATACAATGGGAATAAGGATCCTCTACGGGGTGATCATTTTCCAATTGCGAGTCATGTAACAGGGATGGGCTAGTTGTACAACTTGGAGTGGTTAGGGCGTTGACAGACACAACTGTATTAGAACGTTGGGACATAGGTGGAACCGGCTGCACCTTAACAAATATTTTTAAAGATAGGGCTAAAGGCACAGATTGTAGCTCAGGGGTCTGGAACTTCTTCCTACGATTCTTTAATGACAGCCGATTTATTTTAGGATTGCTGCAGTGTTTTGGGGTCCCTCCAGAGGCCTCACACGGTCCAAACTGTTGGGTGTTAGGGGCTGTAAGCACGATAATGTCCGATTGTCCAAGCCCCCTCCCCGGGGTAGTTGTTGCAGAAGTGTTCATTGTACTGGTCATGCCCTCTATGACGGTTGGTGGGGTGTAGTTAAGAGCTGTACCTTGACCATGATCGGTGTCTGTAGAGCGGCTGCAGGACGGGTCTTGGGGGTCTGGGCGGTTCACGGGTACCGATGTCGCTATGGGGTTTTGAGCAGTCCCAGTGTTGACCTTTAAAGATGACCGAGGCAATTTAGGCGGATGGCCGACACCTTTGGAGCTCTTGTGGGGTGACTCTAGGATGTAAAGATAGCAAAATACATATTAGGGATTGTTATAGCTGCTATTCCTATGGGGGGGGGAAGAGGTTTAGACACACTAAGAATTGTATGCATCAGGCTCTACAGTTTCTAAAACTCACCTGGGGTTTTCCGACTTGATATACCCTTCTTAATAGGTGGGCCGTCCTTAGACGCTGGGGACTTCCTTTTGCGGTCAGTGTTTTTAAAGCTCCTATCCAGATTCAGGGACGCTTCTCCCTCAGGGACACCTTGGGATAAAAAGAAAAAATAATGTTACATTTACAATATAATAATACATAGACTATACAACCTCCCTGAGGGGGCCCAATATAGGGCTGCTTGTTGGGTTTTTTACGTTTTCAGTGGGTTACAAAAAGAACCCTATTATTTACCTGCAAAAGCGCTATCCTGAGACAATGTGCTTGACCCTTCTTGAACATGGAAGATTTGTTGTTGCGCCGCGTGGTGCGGCGCGAGCCGAGCATTCGGCTCGCGCCGCGCAGCGCGTTCTCAGGACGCGGCGCGCCCCGAGTCTTCTTTGTACAGCGCGAGGCCCCAGATATTATTTTGGGCCTCGCTCTGCCTTCTGTTGTGTCCCTGTTCTCCCCTGACCCCTCCTTACCTGTTTCTTTTTCTTTCTTCTTCTTCTTGTTCTTCTTTACTTTTTCGAGGCATTTTCTGTCCTTTCTTTATGTCTTTCCCCCTTCCCATGTTACCTTTTTCTTCCCAGCATTCCTTGGTCCCTATTTTCTATGGTTCCTGTTCTATTCTATCCTATGTACTTTTTCCCTATCTAAAATGGTGTCTTTTTACTTCCTGTTGGTCACTTCCTGTTTCTTGGTATATAAGGGCTCTGTTTTCTCCCTTTCCTTGCGCTGCATCACTTTCTGCTCAGATTGTGTCTTCGCTCCTGATTCTTAGCCTTCGGTTCTGAATCTTTTCAATTTTGCATTTACCTGCATTTTGTTCCTGTTTGATTCCTGGTTTTGTTTTCGTTTCAGGAATCCATTTTTTGGAGGTTTTTTCCCCTTTATTGGGGTTTTTTCCCTCTGGCACTAATTCTAAAGGGCACGGTCTGTTCTTGGCGTTTCCACTGCCTGCAGCACTGTGGCTACTAGAAAGAGTCGCCCTTTTCTGGGCCAAAGCCGAACCCTCAAGACCTACGCCACTAGATCTGCGGTTTCCAGGCGCCAGCAGCACGTGAGTCGTGACAGAATGCAGCGCCAAACCATTCCGACATCTTCTGATACTATGGATGACACAGTGGCGGCGGCTGCAGATCCTGATTCATCTTTTTTTACTACTATTCAACAACAAGCTCAGGAATTGCAACAATTGCGCAACGAGAATGCGGTCTTACGACAAGTTTTGGCCCTCCGCAGCGGCGATGTTCCGACTATCTCCGCCTCAACGCCTCGCTTCTCTGGTGAACCAACTAAACTGCGTGAATTCCTGGATGCATTAACGGTTTACTTCGCCTTCAGACCTAGCCAATTCGCTCATGACAGGACAAAGGTGGGATATCTTATTAGTGCATTATCCGGTCCTGCCTTGGCCTGGGCAACCCCGATGGTGTCATCCAACGATCCAGTATTGTCGGACTATTCTGCCTTCGTGACCCGCTTCAAACAAATGTTTAGTCGCCCAGGATTGGAAGCCTCGGCAGAGGAAGCATTATGTGATATCCAGCAAGGTTCCCAGGATGTCCTCCGATATATTACACGTTTCCGTCAATTAGCGGCAGAGACCACTTGGGTGGAACCTACCCTGGTAACTTTGTTTCGCAGAGGACTTAAGGAAGAAATTAAGGATGAATTAGTACATTCCACCAGAGTTGAAGATCTTCGTGGCCTCATGGATCAAGCACTTTCCATCGAGTATCGTCTTCAAGAACGACGAATGGAGAAGAGAAGGAGTAGAGGAGCGTCTCAGCCAAGCTCTTCACGGATGTATCCACCTCATCCTGAGGAATCTCGTCCTCCTGCTAAAGATATAGAAGGGGAACCCATGCAAGTGGATACTGCTCGAGGGCCACTCTCTGCTAGTGAGAAGGAAGACAGACGGAAGAAGGGATTGTGCCTCTACTGTGGTTCTGCTGGTCACATGCTTCGTACATGTCCTGTACGTCCACCTAGACCCTTGGGAAACGCCACCTCCCGTCCTCTGTAAGAAGGGAGGGGACGGGATCATCGGCTATACCTTCTATCAGCTCATTCAACGACAATACAACTTACTTGTTCGTGTTACCAGTCATATTACAACTACCTGATGGCCGCCAAGAAAGAACTATGGCATTATTGGATTGTGGTGCTAGTGGTATATACATGGATAAGACATGGGCCACTAATCTGCAAATTCCCACTCAACCCAAAGACATTCCTGAACAAGTACACACCGTGGATGGTTCTTTAATATCCTCAGGTCCAGTCGATACTACGACCTTGATGTTAAATTTACAGTTTGGTAATCATCAAGAACACCTCTCTTTTGATCTCATTTCATCTCCCAACCATACCATTATTCTCGGAATTCCATGGTTTACTAGACATAACCCATATGTGAACGGGGTGACCCGGACAATTTCTTTATCCTCACAGTTTTGTCAAGAAAATTGCTTTGCTTCCGATAAATATTGGTCACCAAACAGATTGACACCTATGAAGAGTACTACTGAGTATTCCATCAACACTGTCCAAGGGTTTCACTGTTCCTGAACATTATTTAGAGTTCCAAGACGTGTTTCAAAAACCATCCAGACCTGTATTACCTCCACATCGAGAGTACGATTGTGCTATTCCTTTGGAACCTGGAACAGTCGTTCCCTTTGGGAGGATGTATTCTCTCACGGAACCTGAAAAGGAAGTTCTTAAGGAGTATCTGGAGGAAAATGTACAGGGTGGTCTCATTGTTCCATCATCTTCTCCAGCAGGGGCTCCTCTCTTTTTTGTACCTAAGAAGACCAAAGATCTTCGTCCTTGCATAGACTTTCGAGGCCTAAACAAGATAACTATAAAGGATCGTTATCCTTTGCCCCTCATTAAGGATATTTTAGAGGCAGTCAGAGGGGCTCAACGTTTTACCAAGTTGGATCTTCGGGGAGCTTACCACCTTTTACGTATAAAAGAAGGAGACAAGTGGAAAACAGCATTCAGGACACCGTTCGGTCATTTTGAATATAAAGTCATGCCCTTTGGTCTTACGAACGCTCCTGCTATATTTCAAAGGTTTATGGACTCAATATTTTCCGATCTCTTGAACCAGACACTCGTAATCTACTTGGACGACATCCTTATTTTTTCCAGACACCCCGAACTCCATTCTTCTCATGTGAAACAAGTCCTTCACAGACTCCGAGCACATCAACTATTCTGTAAACCCGAAAAGTGTGAGTTCGATAAGACGGAAGTCAAATATCTGGGTTATCATTTAAGTTCCACCGGCATAGCTATGGACTTAGAAAAGGTACAAGCAATTCTAGAGTGGCCTTCTCCCTCTTCTATCAAAGAAACACAATGTTTCCTAGGATTAGCAAATTTTTACCGACAGTTCATTCAAGACTTTGCTAAACAGACCAGCCATATAACCCATACCTTAAAGAAGGAAAATCTAAAACAGGGGTTTGTCTGGACCAAGGCGGCTGCAACAGCTTTTCAAGAATTAAAGAAGGCATTCACTCAAGCTCCCATCTTGAGACATCCAGATACCAATAAACAGTTTATCGTAGTTACCGATGCTTCCGAAAAAGCTATTGGAGCAGTCTTGCTTCAACTTCAAGAAGATGATGGTCTTGAACATCCTGTTTTCTATTTGTCCCATATTCTCTCTTCAGCTGAACAACATTACTCTGTACTAGAAAGAGAGTTGTTAGCTCTGAAGACAGCCTGCATCGAATGGAGACAGTTTCTGATGGGATCCAAGGAGCCTTTCGAGGCGAGAACAGATCACCGTAATCTGCAATGTCTACATAATTTTGTATGCCAAAATAGTCGCCAGGCGCGTTGGGCCTTTTTCTTTAGTCAGTATGACTTTTACATCACCTATATTCCTGGATCTCAAAACATTCTGGCTGATGCTCTGTCTCGACGCTATCCAGATTGTACTCCTTCCCCATCTCAGTTTCTACTGGAGCCTAGTAAGATCATTGGAGTTGCTCAATCTTTTCTGGATGAGGTACAACTGGAGTATTCCAGCCTGTCTAATAGCGAAATAGAGAAATTAAGAACCTTTTTATGCAAGAAAGAAGGATTCTTTTTTCATCAGAAGCTGTTATTCCTCCCTACTAACAGAGTGCGAGACAAAGCATTACAGATGTGCCATGATTCACCGGTTGCTGGACATAGAGGTATTAAGGCCACACAAGAACTTCTTTCGCGATCTTTCTGGTGGCCTACCTGGAAATCAGATGTCGAAAGATATGTTCAGGCTTGTCCCATATGTGCCCAAGTCAAGATTCCCCGTAGCAGACCTGCAGGATTACTACAGCCTTTGCCAGTTCCACCAACGCCATGGCATACTATTTCCACTGACTTTATGTGTTCACTTCCGCCATCAGCTGGAAACCAGGTTATCATGGTCACTGTTGATTCTTTCACTAAGATGGCCCACTTTACTGCTCTAAAGAAATTACCAACATCCCAAGAATTGAGCCAGATATTTATCGACCATATTTTCCGTCTCCATGGACTTCCACATACCATTGTGTCTGAGAGGGGTCCCCAGTATATTTCCCGGTTTTGGAAACATTTTTGCAAGACACTGAATATCAATATAGCACTATCATCCGGTTTCCATCCTCAGACCAATGGACAAACTGAGCGTTTGAATCAAGGACTAGAACAATACCTTCGTTGTTTTTGTAATTCCACCCAAAGCAACTGGAACACTTATCTTCCTATTGCTGAATATTCCTACAACAATTCTGTCCATAGTGCCTCCAAGGTCACTCCCTTTTTCTGTTCCTATGGCTATCATCCGACCTCTTTTCCTACTGCTCCTCAATCTACCTCTCCTCTGCCTGCCATTACATCTTTTTCCAAACGTCTCCTGCAACTCCATAAGCTAATTAGATCTAATTTATTGCACACTAAGAGATATATGAAGAAGATCGCTGATAAGAAACGTGGACCCACTCCTGATTATCACCCTCAGGATAAAGTCTGGCTTTCTTCCAAATTCCTGCCCTCTCGCCTTTCTCTGAATAAGTTCACGCCTCGCTATTATGGGCCTTTTCGTATTCTTCAGTTGCTCAATCCTGTCACTGTTCGTCTTCGCTTGCCTCATACTTGGAAAATTCATCCGGTCTTTCATGTATCCCAACTCAAACCTTATGTCCCTGATCCTTTCTCTCGTCAGTTTCCTTGTCCTCCTCCTGTGTTGGTGAATGATGTCCCTGAATATGAGGTTCAAGAAATTTGTGACTCTCGCCTTTTTCACCGGCGTCTTCAGTATTTGATTCACTGGAAGGGTTATCCTCTTAGTGAATGCTCTTGGGAAGATGCTTCTTCTGTTCACGCCCCTCTTTTGATTTCTCGTTTTCATCGTTTGTTTCCCTTCAAACCTAGACCTTCGGGGGGGGGACCTACTGTTGCGCCGCGCAGCGCGTTCTCAGGACGCGGCGCGCCCCGAGTCTTCTTTGTACAGCGCGAGGCCCCAGATATTATTTTGGGCCTCGCTCTGCCTTCTGTTGTGTCCCTGTTCTCCCCTGACCCCTCCTTACCTGTTTCTTTTTCTTTCTTCTTCTTCTTTTTCTTCTTTACTTTTTCGAGGCATTTTCTGTCCTTTCTTTATGTCTTTCCCCCTTCCCATGTTACCTTTTTCTTCCCAGCATTCCTTGGTCCCTATTTTCTATGGTTCCTGTTCTATTCTATCCTATGTACTTTTTCCCTATCTAAAATGGTGTCTTTTTACTTCCTGTTGGTCACTTCCTGTTTCTTGGTATATAAGGGCTCTGTTTTCTCCCTTTCCTTGCGCTGCATCACTTTCTGCTCAGATTGTGTCTTCGCTCCTGATTCTTAGCCTTCGGTTCTGAATCTTTTCAATTTTGCATTTACCTGCATTTTGTTCCTGTTTGATTCCTGGTTTTGTTTTCGTTTCAGGAATCCATTTTTTGGAGGTTTTTTCCCCTTTATTGGGGTTTTTTCCCTCTGGCACTAATTCTAAAGGGCACGGTCTGTTCTTGGCGTTTCCACTGCCTGCAGCACTGTGGCTACTAGAAAGAGTCGCCCTTTTCTGGGCCAAAGCCGAACCCTCAAGACCTACGCCACTAGATCTGCGGTTTCCAGGCGCCAGCAGCACGTGAGTCGTGACATTTGTTGCAGAGAGGCAACCGCACACCTGAGTTCTGCATCATAACCTATGCAAACACACGGGTGCCCATTAGAGGTAAAATAAAAAAAAAATAACAATCCTGACAACTCAGTTTAGAATGACCTATGGCCTGTAACTCACCTTGTTGCACTGTCTCCATTTCCACAAGGGACTCCCCAGACTCTTGAAGGTCCTGCGTACAAGAGAGACAGAATTGCCTTTAAACACACCACATTTCATGTTCTAGGTCAGAACCCTTCATAAAAACATGCAAAGTGTTGGAAAAAAAAATAGAAAAATTTTGTAAAAAAAAATTAAAATAAACAAATATATATATATATATATATATCATGATTCAAATTGATGAATGTCGATGTTCTGGAAGTATAAATACACATTGACAATTGTAAAGCTTTTCTCAAAAACTATACATGGTTTAATAAACTGTGGCCACAGGGTGGCGCTCTAGCACATTGCAAACTCTAGGATTCTCTTTATAAGACATTATTTATATAATTCTGAGGGATCCACAATCTTATTGTAAACATATTACAGGGCAGTCAAATGTCTTTATAAATCCGTATAATTACAACATGTGTAAAAATATATAACATATCTCGGTTTAATAACATTACAGTTCCTAGAATTTATACTTGTACTAGAGACTGAAAACCGGATCCTAGAATCCATGCCTGGTTTTCGACTGAGCTCAACAAGGCCCTGAACCATGTGTGGGGGGCGGAGTTCAGTCTAAACTCCAGCCTCCTGGGTGGAGCACCCAAGCTGAGCCAGTTCCAACAGCACACAGTCTTTGTTTTAAAAAAAATAAAGAAAATGGACGGATGTAGATGCAACATGTGTGAGTCCAGGGTTTTTCAGGGCAACAACCTCGGATCCCAGGCCATCATGAACTACGGTGAGAGGTGTGGGGTGCATGGGGGTTTGAGAATCTTTAGCAGGGATAGTTTTTTATGTATTATTATTTAATTTGTACATCTTTTATTTTAATTTTATTATATGTGATTATTTGTTTTCAAACTGGTCCCTATGGGGCCCAAGGGGTCTTAGAACCACGGGCTCAAGGCCCCCACAGGCCCCCCAAACTCATTATTTTTTTTATTTTAATTTTATTTATTTTTTAAAACCTGTAGGGGTCTGCAGGCCCGAACTTATTATTTTATTTATTTTTTATTTAAACCTGTAAGGGCCCAAGGGCAACTATTTTAAATAAAAGCCGCACTCTGGCGGCAAGCGACCGGCATGTCGAGGCCTCGTAGAACACCACAAGGCCTCGACGTGCCGCTCTGAAGGTTTAACTATAGAGAACACAGCGGTGAAATACACGCTGCATTCTCTATAATTAGACCTTCAAGGCGGTTCTTAGAAGCCGCTGGGATATTCCCCAGCGGCTTCTAAGAACCTCCGTGCAGACTTAAACACTCGGTCGCTCGGAGACCTCGTTCCCATGACAACGGATCTCTGAGCAGAGAGCCGATGTCTTGATAGCGAGGTCTCCCTGCGGCTGAAGCCGCCTGGAGAACCGCCGTACAGAATAAAACACTAGGTCTCCGGGCGGCTTTAGCCGCTCGGAGACCTCGGTATAAAGTTAACAGCGCTCTGCTTAAAAGCCACGTGGGCTTTGAGCAAAGCGCTGTTAACTTTATAATGAGGTCTCCGCGGCGACTGCAGCTGCCCCGGAGTCCTTGTTATAAAGTTAATGACGCTCTGCTCGAAGCCCACGTGGATTTTGAGCAGAGCGCTGTTAACTTTATACCGAGGTCTTCGGGGCGGCTGCAGTCGCTGCCACTGAGAACGTATTATGAATAAAAAAAATAAAAAATAAAAAAAGCCTAAAGCTGCTCTCAGAGCCCACGGGGGCTCTCAGAGCAGCTCTGAAATGCTGATAATGGGGCACCCCCGAGAGAGGGAATTCTCTGGGGCTCCCCCATTATTAACATTTCAGCGCGCTGTTCTCAGAGCACACTTGGGCTCTGAGAACAGCGCTGAAAAGTTGATAATGGGTCATCCTAGAGCTCCAGGTTGCTTTGGAGCCCATAGTTATTAATTTTAGAACTCTGCTCTCAGCAGCGCAGAGGGCCTGTCTCTAAAATTAATAACCGGGGTCTCCAGAACAGCCCTCATTAACCCCTAAAGCCTACAATTAAATGTGTGACCCCCCAGTATACAGTGACCAGCCAACAAATTGCACATCAAAAATAAAATAAAAAAATACATACAGAGCCCCACAACAGCCCTGCACATCTTAAATACAACCACACTTAAAATACTGTCTGCTACACAACCCCACAACAACCCTGTACAAGTTAAGCACGTCCAATATGGCCCATTAAATAAATACAGAGCTGTAAAGATACTGACAAATACATAGCACAAGACTCCACAGATACCAAATAAACAATAACAACCCGCAAAATACGTGCAGACTTTCAAAAATACAGACCCCTACACATCCCCTGAACCAGCCTGTACAAGTTAAACACGGCCGATACGTCCCATTACATAATTACAGAGCTGTAAAGATATTGACAAATACATAGCACAAGACTCCACAAATACCAAATAAACAATAACAACCAACAAAATACGTGCGCAGACTTTAAAAAATACAGACCCCTACACATCCCCTGAACCAGCCTGTACAAGTTAAACACGTCCAATACGGCCCATTAAATAATTAAAGAGTTGCAAAGATACTGACATATACATAGCACAAGACTTCACAAATACCAAAGAAACAATAACAACCCACAAAATACGTGCAGACTTTCAAAAATACAGACCCCTACACAGCCCCTGAACCAGCCTGTACAAGTTAAACAAGCCCAATACAGCCCGCAAAATAAATACAGAACCGCAAAAATACATTAACAGCATTTTTAAAAACATGCATTTTTACTTGTCTATGTATAGTTAAACAGGATGGGGCTAATGTCATTGTTAAACACTACCTATACAGCCCACAAGATAATTACAGACCCTCTAAAATACATTATTAGCATTTTTAAAAACATGCATTTTTACTTGTCTATGTATAGTTAAACAGGATGGGGCTAATGTCATTGTTAAACACTACCTATACAGCCCACAAGATAATTACAGACCCTCTAAAATACATTATTAGCATTTTTAAAAACATGCATTTTCACGTGTCTATGTATAGTTAAACAGAGGGGGGCTAATGGCATTGTTAAACTATAGTAAAACATATACAAACATCACACTGTTACAAACCTTAAGTAGAAGAGGTTTAGCAGCACCAGTCTGGACTCTGCACTTCCTGTTTTTAACCTTGTGGTCCTGGGCTCTCCACAAACCTCAAGTATGTAGTTCAGAAAGAAAAGAAGCCTGTGAATGTGTGGGGGGCTTTTATACCAGAACCATTTTGCTAATTATGCCCAGGCTCAGTAGTGGGTTGGGACCTGTTAATAGACATCTGTTTTAGATTTTCAACGCCTGTCAACCTCTGAGCCCTGTTCTGTGAAGTCATTGGGGGTATACGTCTGCTTTAATCTGCAATACAGGACCATTGTTTTGTTTCAAACTTTTAATTACATAGACAGTTTATAATTTAACCTCTACTGGGCTCCCATTTATGCCAACCCCTGGAAAAGGCCTGTGGTGTGTACATCTGTTTAGATTTGCAACGCCTGTCAACCTCTGAGCCCTGTCCTGTGAAGTCATTGGGGGTATACATCTGCTTTAATCTGCAATACAGGACCATTGTTTTGTTTCAAACTTTTAATTACATAGACAGTTTATAATTTAACCTCTACTGGGCTCCCATTGATGCCAACCCCTGGAAAAGGCCTGTGGGGTGTACATCTGTTTAGATCTACTTTTCTACCATGATTGGTTGGCTCTAACAACAATATAATTTGACCAGCCCCTCTTTTAGGATTAGCCAACAGTTTGGATGTTTGACCTGCCCCTCTTTTTGGATTAGCCAACACTGTGGAGGTTTGGTCAGACCGCCCCCTTCGCCACCCTGTGCAGAGACCCCCTAACAGTCACTTGCCTCTGATTGTCTGACATGCCCAGACCTGTCCTCACAGGCTCTGAAAACACTTGCACAACAAAAAGGCCCACATCTTACAAAAGCCCATAGACCAGCTCCCATGGGGGCTAGGACACAGCCACATAGTTAACACATGACACCATGAGGTCACAGACCACGTGACACACCCTACACACATGGCACTTCCGGGGAGGGCTCTCAGGGACACCAGAAGTCCCAGCTACCGGAAATGGCATCACTTCCGGGGCGGGATAACTGTCACTTTTAATATGGTGATTAAAGGTATCCCTTCCCACTACTCTCCATTGGCAACCGGCCTCACTTTCTTGACCAACTGTAACTCTTAATGAAAGCAACAGCACATAAGCATTAGACATGAGGGCCAAGAAATGATTGCATAAGAAATGTTAATTGTATTCTATGCATGCCTTTTTGCATGTTACTGCTCTGCTGCATTACAGGAGCACCAAAACTTGTTGTTTGTGTGGAAACAGAAGAACAACCTATAGCATCTTTCCTAGCCTGATACCTGCTGAATAACTAGGTCACACGGAGAGCTGTAAATCACATGTTTCTATTCCTCTGCATGTAACTGTGAACTCCCACATTCTAAACCAAGCTTTCATTAGATCCTATTCTAGCGGTTACATCACACTTATACAGAGTCCTCTTGAAGCCAGAAAGGTTCCTTTCTAAATCATGCAAGACACTACATTTCCCCCTCTGTTAAATGAAAAATCCCTAATGTTTAAAAAATCATGAGACATGCACAAATATCTACAAATATAGAAACATGTCTCTCTATAACAAACTATATCATACTGTTACCTGTCAGACTATGGTCCTCATTTTGACCCTGGTGATCTTTTGGCCGCCAGGGTTAATGTGGCAGTATCACCACCAGCAGGCTGGCAGTGTATACTGCCCAATTATGAGTGCGGGTGTATTCGGTGCCAACCTGCCACATCTCTACTCATACCCTCATGGTGGTATAAACCGCTGGCTGGAGATGTTCATTTCCGAGCCGGCGGTCCACAGAAGACTGCCCGTGGCAATATGAGCCGGCCTACCGCCATGGTTTCCGAAGAGGTAGCACCCCCTTGAAAACCATGGCAGTAGGTTTACCGGTGACAAGGAACTGGTTGACTGTCACTGGTAGATGGCTCCCCCACCCCCCCAGCACTCACCTGTCCCCCCCACTCCCACTACAGTCACAGCACCTACAACCCCTCAGCAATCTCCTGTCCCCCACAACCCCTACAGTCACACTGCCCTATCCCCTCCCTGCATACATGCACACACACACCAACACGCACCACGCATACACCCATTGACCTCCACTTCCAGACACGCATCCACTCACACACATCCATACATGCATCCACTCACACACATCAAATCCATACATGCATCCACTTACACACATCCACACACATCCCTAAACGCACCCACTCACGCATACTCACATGCATTCAGGGACGCATCCACAGTAACATATTCACACGCATATACATTGACATGTAGACACACACTCACTGCATCAATCATACATGCATTCACTCACACGCATACAACCATGCCTACACCACACTACTCACAGACTCATTCACACACGCACACACATTCATACACACAGGCAGACACCACACACAACACCCACCTCCCTTTTCGGACTCTCGACTTACCTTGTTCGGCGAGGAGGTCGCCCAGCAGGCAACGGGATGTGGCGCTGCTACTGCCGGCAGCGCCCTGCCAGCAGGACACCACCAGGCCGTATTAATGGTCATAATATGGCTAACGATGTCCTTCTGGCGAGGCAGTGCAAGTGGTAGCACCGCTCAGGCACCTCCGACCACCAGCATGGATACTGCCGGATTTCCTCCCACAGTGTGGCGGCAATCTGGCAGTACTCATAATGTCAGCGGGCGGAAGACTGCCAGCACTGGCGGTCTTCTGCAACCCGTTGCTTCGGTGGTCTTCTGAAAAGACTACTGAAGTCATAATGAGGGCCTATATCTCTGCAATTAATCTTCTTGGTGCTTTGATCTGTCGAACCAATCTGGTTATCAGAAGCTGTAAATGGTCATCTTCAATGTCCGAAATTGCCAATGATGGTAACAAATCAGCAACAGTCACTGGGTTTTCAGAATCAGTCTTTCTTTCACCATCTCAAGTTGAAGACCAATGAAATACAGGCCTGAAATGAGCAGGGTCTCTGGTAATGGACTTCCAGATCACTGGGTAGTCACCATGTGTCCCCTGGTAGACACTACTTAGAAAGGTTCATATCATAAGGACCATAAGATTTTCTTGTTTGTAACTGCTGAGTGATCACCAATTCTCATTTTCAGAATGAGAGGTCTTTTGCATGTCGCCTCTTGTCTGCATACACTTTCATTTTCTGTTTCTGAACCAAGTCCATTGTACAAATCAGGTTCTCACTACTATCTCTTTCTGTGGTCCATTGAGGTAACTTGGTTGCCATTTGTTAGAAATTGGGTCTCTAGTTGGCAGAGGTAGGCACCCTTGTCGAGGTAGGGACTACAATTCTAGTCAGGGTAAGTCATAACACAACCTAAATTATCCTGTGCTCGCCCTCTGGTAGCTTGGCACAGAGCAGGCAGGCTTAACTTAGAAGGCAATGTGTAAAGTATTTGTGTAATAACTCATACAGTAACACAGTGAAGACACAACAAAAATATACCACACAGGTTTAGAAAAATACAGAGGGGGTCATTACGACCTCGACGGTCTTTTCGCAAGACCGCCGAGGTACCGCCGGGCTGAAGACCGCCAGTGGTGGCGGTCTTCCGCTCGGCGTATTATGACCGTTGGCAGCCCGCCGTCCTTGTTCCGATGGAGAGCCGCCAACAACCATACTGGCGGGAGGCTGGGAAGTGGAGGTTGCTCCACCTCCACCGCAACGCCAACAGAACACCGCCCAGCGAATCACGTCCTGTGCTTCACCGTGGCGGTGTTCTGTTGGCGGTGTGGTGTCTGCAGAGCTGCCCCATGGCTCCTGTCCCCTCCCGGAGGATCGTTGTACCAGGTAAGTCGATCGTCCGTGAGGGGAGAGGGGTGGGGGGGGTGTTGTGTGTTGTGTGGGTGCATGGGGGTGTGCATGTGTGTATGTGGAGGGGGTGTGTGAGTGCGTGTATGTCTGTGGGTATGTCTGTATGGATGTGTGCGTGTATGTTTGAATGTGGGTGTGCGTGTATGACTGTGTGTGTGGATGTAGGCATGTATGTCGGCGTGTGTGCGTGTAAGTATGTAGGTGGTGCCTGCGTGCGTGTCGTGTGGGTATGGGTGAAGTGATGTTGGGGGTCGGGGTGGGGAGGGGGGCCCTGCCACCTTTGGGGGGTGGCAGGGGTGGTGGGGGGGTAGGGGAGGGAGTCGGGGTGGGGGAGACCCCTATCAGTGCCAGGGAAGGAATTCCCTGACACTGATAGTGCTTAACGCCATGGTTTTCATGGCAGGTCAGACCGCTGGAAAACCGCGGCGGTAAGCCGGGTCAAAATACCGCCGCTGGTATAGTGACGGACGCCGGGCTGGAGACCCAGGTCTCCAGCCCGGCGGGCGGAACGGAGAAGCGGCGGATGACCATGGCGGTAACCGCCATGGTCATAATACAAAAAAAAGACCGCCAGCCTGTTGGCGGTCTTACCGCCGCTTCTCCGCCTTCCGCCAGGGTCATAATGACCCCCATAATGTTTATCTGAATAAAATAAGGTTGGAACAATGAAGCTCCAATGTTCGCAAGCACAATTATGAAATTTTAAAGGTTAAGGCGGTCATTATGAACACAGCAGAGGGGACCGCCATTCCTGCGGTGGCGGGAAATCCCGCCAGCCGGCATGGCGGCCCACAGCGCCACATTATGAACCTCTCACCGCCAGGCTGCCTCCATCAGGCAGCCTGGCGGTGGTCAGCATCATTATCTGACAGGGCAGCAGTGCTGCCCCTCGGATGATGATCCCTTAGCCTCCAGCCTTTCCCTGGCGGGTTTCCCTGCCAGGGAAAGGCTGGCAGAAGGGGTGAACCGGGACACCCCTGGGGACCACTGCACTACCCATGCAGTTAGCATGGGCAGTTCAGGGGCCCCTGTGCACTGCCCCACCGTGCAGGTCACTGCCCGATTTACGGGCAGTGATCTGCACAACGGGTGCAGATGCACCCACCGCACAGAGGCATTGGCGTCGGCTTCTTGTGGAGCCGCCAGCAATGTCCTGACAAGGATTTCCTCTGGGCTGGTTCCGCCCACCGGCCCAGAGGAATGTTCATAATACAGGCGGTGGGGTTCCGGGAGCTCTGGCGGTCACTAGAAAGACCACCAGCATGAACACGGCGGTTTCGACCGCCACGTTCATAATGAGGGCCTAAATCCCACTAAAGTGCTTAGAAACACAATAGCTCCAACTGGGGCTATCACAGAGACATTGAGGGAGTTGTTCCCAATAGTCTAATGCCACCGGCACTGGTCACGGAGTCGCATGGCCCCTTAAGTACAGTACCTTTGAAAATGAAGAAACAAAGTCATTGCACAGAGTTGTAGAGGTGAGGCGTTGCTGGGGCTGGTGCAGCATCAGTCCCTTACTGCATCTGGGGAAAAGAGGCACCAGCTCCATACTGTGAGGCAAGGGAGATGAGGTGTCCATCTGGTTGCAGGGTGATCTGGTGCGGCATCGTTGGTGATTGGTTAGTTTCTTTTGACCTGGCAGGGTTGATGGATCCAGTCAGTCAAGACGCGATGTGTCAACTTCACAGTGACACGATGATACTGCGTGATGTCAGCGGTGTCGCAGCAACGTCGGACTTGCATTGCAGGCCACAGTCATTGTGTGCAGCGATGTCCACAGAGCGGGAGCAGGCTACGGCGTTGGTGCTGACATTGCTGAAGTCGTTCCTAGAGTTGCTAAAGTCAGAAAACTAAAAACTAGTAGATGATGTCATTGCTGGCCCTGAGACTTCATAACAGAAGGCAAGCTCAATCCAAGCCCTTGGAGAGCATTTTTGGGGAAGACAGAGTTCTTCCAGCACAATCAGAACCTAGCAAGCAGCAGGGCAATAAACAGAGCAGCAGTCCTTCTCAAAAAGCGGTCCAGATGAGACCTTTGGGCACCAAGGCAATTCCTCTGACAGAGTTCAGATGTAGATCCAGAAGTGTCTGATTTGATGGGGTTAGAGACCCAGTTAATGTACGCAAAAATGACTTTAAAGTGGGGAAAGTTCAAAGAGAAGTTTTAAAGTGCACAAGCTCCCTTTTCAGCCCAGTCCTGTCTGTCAGGATGCTTGTTGGGGGTTGTCAGTCCTTTGTGTGAGGGCAAGCCACTGACCTTTGAAATGTAAGAGAGAATCCCTCCACACTTCCTGCCCAGCGAGACCCATTCAATATGCAGATAAAAGCCGATGTCACTGAGTGTCCTGTGCTTATCTTTGTCTAGGTGGAATGTACAAGGGGAGCTGTCAACCAGCACAGACCGGATGTGAATTGGAGACAGGCTATAAGGCACAGATGGCAGTAAGCGCAGAGAAATGGCCACTTTCTAAAAGTGGTACTTCTAAAATAGTAATTATAAATTCATCTTCACCAGTAAGCAGGATTTTTTATTATCATTCTGGCAATACTAAAGTTGACAAGGCTACTCCTTCCAGATCAGAAGATCTTAAAAGTAGATGAGGGCAGTTCTAATGCTAGTTATTGAGAGGAGCAGGCCTCACAGTAGTGGAAAACAAATCTATGAGTTTTTCACTACTAGGACATGGAAAACACATAATTACATGTCCTGCCTTTTACCTACATAGCACCCTGCCGTATGGGATATCTAAGGCCTACCTTAGGGGTCACTTGTATGTAGAAAAGGGGAGTTTACAGCTTGGCAAGTAGTTTTAAATGCCAAGTCTAAGTGGCAGTGGAACTGCACACACAGGCCTTACAATGGCAGGCAGTGAGACATGGTTAAGGAGCTACTTATGTAGGTGGCACAATTAGTACGGCAGTCCAAATAATAGCATTTAATTTACAGGCCCTGGGCACATGTAGTGCACTTTAGTAGGGACTTACAGGTAAATTAAATATGCCAATTGGGTAGAAACCATGTTACCATGTTTAGGGAAGAGAGCATATGCACTGTAGAACTGGTCACCAGAGTCCTAGCACCAGCAAAAACAAGATCAGAAAAATGGAAGGAGGCAGGCAAAAATTTGGGCGATGAACATCCTAAGGATGTCAGGTCTAACACCATTGCTCTCCCAAATGTTAAAGTCGCAGGACTTTCACCTGTGGTCAAGTGGGTTATTGAACGATAAACTTGTAAAGTAAAGTTCAGTACTGTTTTTAGACTGAGCTTTTCAAGAGTTCCACTCTGGACTGCTTTTTTTAGCATACTCATAAAACATTCAACAAGTCCATTGGTCAGTAGCCATAAGGGTGTGATCTTTTGGGTCCTGATTTATACTTTTTGATGCTAAACTGCACTAATGCAGTTTAGCGTCAGAAAGTATACCGCCGGCTAGCGTCATCCCAAGATGCCGGCCAGGTGTCATATTTATGGAATGACAGTAGCCAGAAGTAAGGCCCGGCTAGCATTAAAAAAAAATGCTAGCTAGGTGGGGGAGGCGTAGAAGGAACAGGGGGTTTATCATCAAAGAATGACGCTAGTATGGGCAGAGGCATAAATAATGCCTCTCACCAAACTAACATCATTTTCTGATGTTAAAACCCCATGGACATGACTCCTGGCTTAGATAAGACAGGAGTCATGCCCACCACCCTAATGGCCATGTAGGGGGCCCAAGTTAGGCTCCCCATAGCACTACAAATAATAAAATGAAATACTTACATAAACTTACCTGGGATGGGGTCCCCCATCCTCCGCTGTCCCTCTAGTGTGGGTGTGGGTGCCCCTGAGGCAGGGGAAGGGCGCCTGTGGGCTCTTTCCATGGTCTCTGACCATGGAAAAAGACCCACTGGTTCCCTAACACCTGCCCTGACCCAGGTGTTAAATAATGGTGCTAAGCAAGCTTAGCGCTATTATTTTGGCCCCTCCGTGCACCATTTATGCCAGGAGAATAAATAAGGCGCCTCAGGCCTTAGAATCATTTTTTGACCGGGAACACCTGCCTTGCATCTCATTGATACAAGGTAGTTTTCTGCAGGCAAGAAATTACTTTAACTCCAATATTTAGACGATAGACGGGTCTAGCGTAAAAATATAAATATGTAGTTAAGTTTGCGCTGAAATAGTGCAAAAAATATGACCCTATTTCAGCGCAAACAGAGTATCAATGTGCCCCTTGATGCTTTATGTTCAGATGCTCTACAAATTCTTTAAATTCTTTACTGCGGTGGACCACTCTCAGACTTCACATTGGCTGGTATGTCCCAGGTTGCAAATCAAGTTTTTCTGTTACTCGTTCATTTGTCATGGATGATAAATCTTTGGCCAATGGAAAGTGTGAAAATCCATCCACAATCATCATTAAATGATGTCCATTATTAAGTGGATCAATTGAATTGAGGGCTCTTCCCTCCCATGCATGTTTAGGTAGTTCTGACATGTTCAGCACATGTTGAGTTACTTTGATTGACATGCAATTGCATATATGACAGCCTGTAGGGCTCAGATGTGCAAAGAAATGTGTTTGTGATTTCCTAATTGCAAATGTTTGTGATTTGCAATTAGGAAATTGCAAACAGCTATGTACTCATGTGTCCTAGACATATTTAGCGATTTCCAGTGGGCCACAAATGGACCTAACTCATCAATAGTCATGAGGTAGGTCTCAATTTGCGACCCATTGGAAATGGCCCAAAATCCCAGGGATGGTGGCCTGCAGGGGTCAGTAGACCACCATGTCTGTGATTGCTTTTTAAATAAAGCATTTGTTTAAATGAAGTCTGTTTTCCTTGAAGGAAAACTGGACGTGGTTCAGACAGAAAACAGAAGTTTTCTTTTCATCTTTGCAGATTAGGCAGTGGCCCTTGGACCATAGCCTGCTCTTAAAAATGTTTGCACCTACAGTAACAAAAGGAAAGGGGTCCTTTGGGGACCCCTTCAAGTTTGCAAATGGGTTACTACCAACTTGAAGTTGGTGGTAAACTGCAAATGTTTTGCAACCGCATTTCGTTTGCAAAACATTCATACATCCCGCTGCGAGTTGCTATTAGGAAGGGGCACCCTTAACATGCCCCTTCCTGTTACTGAATTGAAACCTATGTTGTGATTCAGTGAAAGGTTACCAAATCGCAACATAGGGTTTGAACATCCCAAAATGTGCTTTCACACTCTCAAATGGCCCTATTATGTGACTCAGACCATTTGTGTCAGCTAAAAGTCTTCGTACATCTGGCCCGAGGTTCCATTTCAACTCTTTCATCTACTTCTGCAACCCAAACTCAATCTTGGAGAGCTCTCTTCCCACAATACCACAATGTCCTTCATGAGCCACTTCTATCACCTTTTGTCGTATACTTTCTGAAATCAGGATCCTCAATCTTTGCAGTATACCTACTTCCTCAGACATTGAAAATTCACCTTTAAGATTATTATACTTTTGAAATTCATCATCTTTATTGAGAGGTGTAGGAGGCTGGCTTGATTTGTAGTGGGTACCCTAGGTACTTACACCTTATACCAGGTCCAGTTATCCCTTATTAGTGAAATGTAGACAGTATTCTAGAAGCTTTGGCTAACTAGAGGTAGCTGTAGTAGAGTAGCTTAGGCTGAACTAGGAGACATTCAAAGCTCCTGCAATACCACTATAGTTACACAGTACTTGTACACAATAAATGAAAATACTCAGTGTTACCAAAAATAAAGGTACTTTATTTTAGTGACACAATGCCAAAAATATCTTAGAGGTAATACTCCTTCTGGAGGTAAGTATTTTACACAATAAATACACTAGAGACCAAAATCAGTTAAGTAAATAGTCACAGAATAGTGCAAACAGTACACAATACCATAGAATGCAATAGGAAAAAATAGGCCTAGGGTCAACACAAACCATATACTAAGAAAGTGGAATGTGAATCACAAATTTACCCCCTAGGCAAGTGTATTGTGTAGAGGGTCACTGGGAGTTTAAGAAAACCACAAAGGTGAGTAAAATGCCCCACCCCAGAGCCCAGGAAAGTAGGAGTAAAGTACTGCAAGTTTCCTCAGTACACACTACAAGTCGTGATAAGAGTTATTGCAAGAACCAAGCAAGACTGCAAGCAACAAGTGGTGGATTCCTGTACCTGAAGACCTGTAAAGAGAGGAGACCAAGTCCAGGAGTCGCAGAAGATTCCAGGAAGGACAGGAGCCCCTGCCAACCTAAAAGATGGTACAAAAGAGGATTCTCCAGTTAGAAGGAGTCTGCAGAAGAGCATCAAAGAAGATGTTTACAGGTTCATGCATGATGTAAAGGATGTCCCACATCGAGATGTTGGATGCAGATGAGTTGCAATGCTGCATTCATCCAAGAAGCCTTGGTTCAAGCAATGTCGCAGTTTGTGTCAAAATGGCGCTGCCTGGACGCAGGTGGAACCTGGGGGCCTCAAGTCAGACTGAGGAGTCAGAGGGGGCTCCCAACTCTGGAGGGAATCCATAGATGACCAGGCAGCACCCACAGGAGTCCCAGGACACTGGGACAAAGAGGGTGCAAATTGTGGTTGCTGCAGCACTACAAAGAAGGTCCCACGCCACCGGAGAACAACTCAGTGAGTTGAGCTTCGCAGGATAGAGTGCTGGGGACCTGGGCCAGGCTGTGCACGAACGATTCTAGCAAATAGTGCACAGAGGCCTCAGGAGCTAGAGATGACACACTGCACAGGGGTACTGTCGCAAACCTGGAAGGCAATCTCTTACCTCCTCCAAATGTGGACAGCTGGACCTTAGGACAGTCTGTATCAAAGGGATCCACCACCTGTGTTCCAGGGAGCAAGCTCGTTGTCAGGAGAGGAGTCCCAGAGAACAGGTTGTCGTCTTTGAAGGTGCCTGCTGGAGCAGGGAAGTGACTCCGTCACTCCACAGGAGATTTCTTCGGTCCTTCTGTTGCTGGGTGAAGACAGGGAGTCCTCAGAGCCTGCACACCTCGGAAACTGTTGCAGTTGCTGGCTGGAGCTGAAGTTTCAGAGTCACAGTAGCCTTCTTGGATACTTTGTTGCAGTTACAGTGGTTCCTGGAGCATTCTGCGGTTGATCCGACGGTCAGAGGATGAAGCAGGAGTTTCAGAGGATTCGTGGTGGAAACTTGCAAGCTGAATCTGAAGAGGAACCCATAGGAGGGACCCTAAATAGCCCTGAGAGCGGGATTGGTTACCTAACCAGGGTTGTACCTATCAGGAGGGGTCTCTGACATCACCTGCTGGCACTGGCCCCTCAGAGATCTCCAGAGTGTCCCCACACCTTGGAAAACAAGATGGCTAATGCCAGGGACACACTGGAGGAGCTCTGGGCACCACCCCTGGGGTGGTGGTAGACAGGGGAGTGGTCACTCCCCCTTTCCTTTGTCCAGTTTCTCACCAGAGCAGGGACTGGGGGTCACTGAACCGGCGTAGACTGGCTTATGCAAGGAGGGCACCATCTGTGCCCTTCAAAGCATTTCCAGAGGCTCTGGGAGGATACCCGTCCCAAGCCTGTCAAACCTATTTCCAAAGGGAAAGGGTGTAACACCATCCTCCCAAAGGAAATGCTTTGTTCTGCCTTCCTGGGACTGAGTTGCTCAGACCCCAGGAGGGAAGAACCCTGTCTGTGAGGTGGCAACTGCTGTAGCTGCAGTGCCAGCCTCAGAGAGATAGTTTGACAGTCCTGGGAGTCCATGGTGGAGCACCCAGGATGCATGTGATTGACCCCCAATACCAGATATGGAATGGGGGGACAATTCCATGATCTTACACACCTTACATGACCATATTTGGAGTTACCATTGTGAAGCTACATATAAGTATTGACCTATATGTAGTGCACGCGTGTAATGGTGTCCCCGTAGTCACAAAGCCCCCGACAGCTTTGGGGCACCTTTGCTAGTGCAAGGGTGTCCTCACACTTAGTAACTTTGCACCTAGCCTTCAATAAGTGAAGGTTAGACATAAAGGTGACTTATAAGTTACTTAAGTGCAGTGAACATGGCTGTGAAATAGTGTGTGCACTATTTCACGTAAGCTGCAGGGGCAGTTCTGTGAAAGGGTTTGTCTGAGCTCCTTATGGGTTGCAAAAGAAATGCTGCAGCCCATAAGGATCTCTTGGAACACCAATGCCCTGGGTACCTAGGTACCATATACTAGGGACTTATAAGGGGAGTCCAGTGTGCCAATTGGAATTGGTAAATGAAGTCACTAAACTATAGTGACTAATTTGGAAGCAGAGAGAGCATAAGCACTGAAGTTCTGGTTAGCAGAACTTCAGTGACACAGTTAAGCACTACTGACAACACACACATTAGGTCACAAACTATGAACACTGGGGTCCTGGCTAGCAGGATCCCAGTGAGACAGTAAAAACACACTGACACACACTCACAAACAGGCCACAAGTGGGGATAACCATGCTAGAAAGAGGCTACTTTCTCACACAAGGTTGAACATGTATATTCCATGACTGATGTGTAATTCTGCCCTTTAATTTCAGTAACTCACTATCATCACTCAATGTAGTGACAATCTGGGCTAACAATACAGCAGCTGGTGTACTTGACTTGACGATGAAGTTGATGTAGGTCTCAGACATTTTGGAAGGAGTACCACGACCTTGCATAGGCACTCTCCAAAAGTAGTCAGGAGGTTTTTGATCCTTACATGGTCAATGCCCAATTGTATAATTGTATTCTTACAATCATAGTCCCCATCATTCACTTTAAGGCAGAATCCTGGCTCTTTTTTTGCCAAAGATGGCCAGCAAAGCCTGATGATCAGTCACCAGCTTAAAGGCTATCGATACAGCAATACATAGAAATGTTAACAAGCCCATACTAAAGCCAAACTTTCCTTCTCAGGCTGTGAATAAGCATGTTCTGTTTGAGACAAACTTCTACTAGCATAGGCCACAATATGTCATCCTGCATTTGGTCATTCACTTTGCTGTGCAAGTATAGCACCTAATCCAACAGGGCTAGTATCAACCACAATCTTGGTATGAAGCTCTGGATTGAAGTACACCATTTCTGTAGCATTCTAAATGATGTTTGATTTCTATTCTTGTGACCATTTAAAAGAAACTGTTTTCTTTGTTAGCTCCTGTAATGGAGCTCTGACAGTGGCAAAGTCCTTTATGCGTTGTGAACAATAGCTGGCCATTCCAAGAAAAGAGGGTAGCATGGAAACATCTTGTGGGGGTTTAGCATGTATTAAAACTTGCACTTTTGCAGGATCAGGTGTCATGACCCCACCTGAAAAGATATGGCAAAAGAACTTCAGCTTTATTTTGTTGAACTCACACTTGTCTGTGTTTAAAGTCAAGCCCTCATCATTGAGTAATTGACATACTTGTGTGAGGGCGCTATTGTTGTCCTTCTGAGTAGCTCTAAAACCAGTATGTCATTGATATAGTTTAATGCATTCACAACAGGTTTTATGATGCGTCAATTTATGTCTTGGAAAAGTTCTTCAGCAGATGACACACCAAAATAAGGCCCTCATTATGACATTGGCGGTAAATTCCGAATACCACCGTGGTGACTGCCGCCAACATACCACCGCGGAGGCAAATATCCAACCGCCAGATTATGACACAAACACAATAAACCATCAGAAACCAGCCACAACCACAAATCCGCCAGAACCACTGAACGCGATAAACTTTTGGAACTACCACCCATACCGTTACACCACATAAACAACACCCACCAAATAATGACCCACGAATCGCCCAGTGGACATTCAACGGCGGTAAACCATTGACGGTGCACACCGGCAAGCAGAAATGGCCACCCAAATACAAAACAAGACAACATTGGCCCGAACAAAATAACACATACCAGACACAAATACACCCACCCCACACACCCAGCAACATTACTATAAAACACCCACCACAACACCCACAAGCCTTTGCAAACATGAGAAGACAGCCACAAATTGCCACACCAATCCAGGAGAGAACTGCACACACATACCACAACTACCCATTCATCCGTCATGCAACACACACCACACACCCCACCACATCACTCATCACCCTCTGCACACCACACACACACCACACAACATCTATATCCCCACAAAGGCACCCCAATTTCACTGATGAGGAGTTGCGGGTCATGGTGGAGGAAATAGTCAGGGTAGAGCCACGGCTGTTTGGAGCACAGGTACAGCAGATCTCAATTGCCAGGAAGTTGGAGCTATGACGGAGAATCGTGGACAGGGTGAACACACAAGGGATGACATGAGGAAGAGGTGGAATGACCTACGGGGGAAGGTGCGTTCCATTGCAGCAAGGCACCACCTCGCCATCAGGAGGACTGGCAGTTTACCCACACCTCCTCCCCCACAACTGACAGCATGGGAGGAGCAAGTCTTGGCAATACTGCATCCTGAGAGACTCACTGGAGTAGCCGGAGGACTGGACACTGGTGAGTCAACATTTACTACCTATCACCCCCCCCATACCTGCATGTCATCTGACCCCCTCACCCTGACTCCTTTCACCCCACTCCATCTCACACAGTGCACCACCCCAATTACCACACCTAAATGGCAACCCTGCATGCCATACACACTGTAAGCACATCCCTTTCAGCTCTGCATGCACACCCACCACCAAAGCATGCACAGCTTGTAGAACTATCAATCCCACAATCCCTCACCACATCGTACCAAAGGTGGGAGGACAACACCATAATCATTGGGAAAGCTAGGAATGTGGAATATGTCACAGACAAGCACCCAAACACATCACTTACATCCCCACAGGCACCCCAGCCAATGTCAGCAGTAAGGAGGTGCCACGGCTATCCAGTCATTCAATCAAATCAATCAAACAAATTTCTTAAGCGCACTATTCATCCGGTAGGGTCTCAAGGCACTGTGGGGGGGGGGGCGTTACTGCTCAAAAAGCCATGTTTTGAGGTGCTTTCTGAAGGTTAGGAGGTCCTGGGTCTTGCGTAGGTTGGTGGGGAGTCCCCCACAAGAAGATGCCCTCAGTGATGACAGTGATGACAGCAACTCTGAATGTCCCGAGCTGGATGAGCTCCCTGGCCCATCAGGGACCACTGGTCAGTCGCTACACCTCCCACAGCCAGTCCACTACAGAGTCCCCCTCAGAATCTAACTCCACAGCAGCCAGCCAACACCCCCAGACCTCTATCCCCAGGACACGACAATCAGTCGTGTACCCATCTGTATAGGGACCCGAGTCCATACCACACAGGCAAGGCAATGAGGGTCCTGGTGTCAGTGGGAGTGGGCACACCATTCGGAAGACACACGCACAGGGGGCCAAGGACAGTCGGAGGACAGCTGTGCGCCAGGAGTAGGACAGGCCCAGGGAACCAACTTCCCAGGAGGCACTCACAAATGTCCTGGAGGCATACTAATAATCCCAGGACCGGATGGGTCAGGTGCTCAACATCATGCAGGAGAACCCGCGGCTGTAGAGTTAACACCACCAGGAGGTCATGCAACAATTGGAGGCCTCCATTGCAGGGGTGCTGGGTGACGTGGCCAATGTCATGCGGGACATTGGCCACGTCATTAGCAGTGTACTGACCAGCCCTCCACATCTGCTGCATCTAGTGGACAGGAGGCCCTGCCACAGGACTCACAGGCCACCACCACCCCTCCCCCTGCAGAAGGTGAACAACCCTGCAAACATTCCCTGCGACCCAGACAGACACCAGAGAAAGTTGCCAATACCAAGACCACTGCCAGGAAACGAGCCCCTGCTGAATGCCCCCCTGGTGTTCCACTGTGTCACCATGTCCCCTTTGTACTGCCATTGCTCTTCTTCCTATGGCCCATTGGACACTGGACCTGTGCTACAAACATGGGGCCATATGTACGAACACATTTTCCCATTGACACAGAATGGGAAAAACCCTTTGCTACATCTGGCCCATACTGTGCCACTACACTGGAATTTTCCCAACAATCACCCAAACCTATTGCACTTTCTGTTTTATACCAAATTAATTAATAAACACCCTGGACACAACTTGAGTAATGGAGCTTTATCTGAAGGAAATGTACAATGTATTGAACCGTATTGAACTGTATGATCCTGTTCAAATGTGTTCATCCATCCAACATATGTGTGACGCAGCAGTCTGTACACATCACAGTAATACACTGTTGTAACCACACCAACATCTGCAATAAGGGAAGGCATAGGTGACAGTTAGTTGGGATGCAAAGGTAGTGACTGGCATTATACTACAGCCACACAGCACAACACTTAAATGTAGAAATGTATAGATCAACAGTCTTACCTGAGTGGTGTCATTGGACGTACTGCTGTTTGATATGTGTTCTGTCTTCCACATCCTCCTCCTCTTCCTCCTCCTTTCTGTCCTCAGTGTTTACAGCTGCCACAGGTGCATTGTCACCCCCCTCCTCCTGCAGGTGGGGCACATGGCATCTGAGGGCCAAATTGT
Organism: Pleurodeles waltl; assembly: GCF_031143425.1. Classification (NCBI taxonomy): domain Eukaryota; kingdom Metazoa; phylum Chordata; class Amphibia; order Caudata; family Salamandridae; genus Pleurodeles; species Pleurodeles waltl. Next base: position 849,039,318 of record NC_090448.1, read on the forward strand.
GCAGCATGCAGCACACAACAACAATCTTGCAGACATTCTCAGGGGAGAAGCATAGGGATCATCCTGTCAGATGGAGGCACCAGAACCTGGCCTTCAGGAGACCTTTCCATTGGCCCTGGGAGGACTAAGGCAATATGGGTGCCATCAATGGCCCCAGTCACATGTAGTATGTGTCCCATTGCATAGAATCCATCCTTCACAGTGGGCAAATCATCAACCTGGGGGAATGCAATGCAGCTGCACATGTGTTTGAGCAAGTCAGCCAAACCCCTTGCAAGCACAATCAAGAAGATTGGCTGTGACATTCCTGCAGCCAAGCCCACTGTCACCTGGAAAGAGCCTGTTGCCAGGAAATGGAGCACTGATAGTACCTTAACAAGAGGGGTATTACTGTGGTGTAACAGCTAGCAGGTAGCAGATCAGGCTCCAATTGTGCACACAGCTCTGTGATTGTGGCCCTGTCCAGATGATAGGTGAGTATGATGTGCCTGTTCTCCAGTGTAGCCAAGTCCACAAGGGGTCTTTACACAGGTGCTTTCCTCCTCCTCCTCTTTCTCCGCAGTGGTTGGAACCTAATTTGAGAAAGTAGCCTCGTTCTAGCATGGTTACCCCCATTTGTGGCCTGTTTGTCAGTGTTTGTCAGTGTATTTTAACTGTCAGTGGGATCCTGCTAGTCAGGACCTCAGTGCTCCTAGTTAGTGGCCTAGTTGTCAGTCTGTTTCACTGTTTTTGTCAGTATGCTTAACTGTGTCACTGGAGTGTAGCTAATCAGAACTCCAGTGCTTATGCTCTCTCTTGTTCCAAATTTGTACTTACATACTGGTAACCCAGTATTGCACTCCAAAATGGCATACTGGATCCCCCTTATAAGTCCCCAGTACGTGGTGCAAAGGTACCCAGGGCATTGGGGTTCCAGGGGATCCTTATGGGCTGCCACATTTCTTTTGCTACCCATAAGGAACCCATACAAATGCTTCTACAGGACTGCCATTTCACCCTGTGTGAAATAGTGCATGCACTTTTTCACAGCCATTTTCACTGCACCAGTTCACTTATAAGACACCTAAATGTCAGGCCTTCACACCCTGAAAGCAGGGTGGAAAGTACATGTGTGTGAGGGCATCCCTGCAATAGCAGATATGCCCCCACGTCATCCAGGCCCATTTGTCCGGACTCCGTGAGTCCGGGGACGCCATTTTAAGTGTGCAGTACACATGGGTCAATACATATGTATAGCTTCACAATTGTAACTCCAAATATGGCCATGTAAGGTGTCTAACAACTGGGTATTGTACCCAAATACTGATTCCAGTATTGGTTTGCACAATTTCATGCACTCTGGGGGTCCACAGTGGACACCCAGTACTGCCATACCAGCCTTCTGAGGTTTCCACTGCAGCCCCAGCTACTGCCACCTCACAGACAGGCTTCTGCCTTCCTGGGGTTTGAGAAGCTCAATCCTAGGAAGGCAGAACAATGCAGTTCCTTTAGGAGAGGGATGTTGCACTCTCTTCCTTTGGAAATCGGTGTTACAGACATGGGAGGGGTATCCTCCCAGAGCCTCTGGACATGCATTGAAGGGCACAGATGGTGTCCTCCTTGAATAATCCAGCCTACACCAGTTCAGGGACCCCCAGTCCCTGATTTGGCATGAAACTGGACAAATGAAAGGGGAGTGACCACTTCCCTGTCCATCACCACCCCAGGGGTGGTGCCCGGAGCTCCTCCGGAGTGTCCCAGGGTTTTGCCATCTTGGATTTAAAGTTGGTGGGGCACTCTGGGAGCATCTGAGTGGCCAGTGCCAGCAGGTGATGTCAGAGACCCCTCCTGATAGGTGCTTATCCGGTTAGGTGACCAATCCCCCTTTCAGGGCTATTTAGGGTCTCTCCTCAGATTCAGATTTCTTCATCTTCTACTGACGGATCAACCGCTGACTGCTCCAGGAACTCTACAAAATTGCAACAAAAAAGCTAAGATGACTTCTGCAACATTGTATCTGCAGCTCCTGCCAGCAACTGCAACAGTTTCCAGCTCGTGCATCCTCCGAGGACTGCCTGTCTTCAGCCTGCACCAGAAGAACCAAAGGAATCTCCCGTGGAGTGATGGAGTCACTTCCCTGCGTCAGCAGGCACCTCTCTGCAGCGACGACTGGTGGCTTGGGTCCCCTTTTTAGATGACAGGCATGGATACAGCAACACAGTGGTAGGTGAAAGTGACTGTGACAGTCCCAAAGTCCAGCTGTCCATTTTGGTGGAGTTAAGGGCTTGCCTCCTCACGCAAGACAGTACCCCCATGCACCGTGTGACTTGCAGTTGCCAAGGCTTGTGTGCGACCTTCCAAGAGGTTCTTCGTCCATAGCACAGCTTAGGTCCCCAGCACTCCATCCTGTGGTGCACAGCTTCCTGAGTGGTTCTCCAGAGGCATGGGAATACTTTGTGCTGTGCTTCGACGGCCTCCATTTGCACCTTCTTTGCTCCTGTGTGTGCTGCCTGGTCTTCTGAGAGCTCTCTGAGTTTCTGAGAGCCCCCCTGTCTCCCCCTCCTGGGTAGAGGCCACCAGGTCACTCCCAGTCCGGGCAGTGCCATTTTCCACTAACCGCGAGCTTTGCGTGTGCCAAGACTTGTTAGCGGAATCCAGTGACGCAAACCAGACTGCATTCATCCATCCGGCGTGGGCCATCTTCTGCACCAACCAGGAACCAGCATCTTCTTTGGTGCAAAACTGACTTTTTCTTCTCACCAGTGGTTCTTCTTTTGCACCTTCATCCGGGTTAGCAGGGGCTCCTGTTCTCCCTGGACTCTTTAGTGCTTTTTGGACTTGGTCCCCTTCTTCCACAGGTCTTCCGGTCCAGGAATCCATTGTTGGTGTCTTGCAGTCTCTTAAGGTTCTTGCATTATCTTTTATCATGACTTCCAACGTGTTTTAGGAAACCTGCTGTGTTTTACTCCTGCTTTCCTGGGCTCTGGGGTGGGGTACATTACTTAACTTTGGTCTTTTCTTACACTCCCAGAGCCCCTCTACACACTACACTTGTCTAGGTGGGAAACCGACTTTCACATTCCACTATTTAGTATATGGTTTGTGTTCCCCCAGGCCCATTGCAACCTATTGTGATTTTTATTATTTGTACTGTTTTCCTACTCTGTACTTACCTGTTTCTGGTTAGTAGAGTATATACTGTGTAATTTACTTACCTTCTAAAGGAGTATAGTCTCTAAAGTACTTTTGGCACGGTGTGACTAAAATAAAGTACCTTTATTTTTATAACACTGAGTATTGTCTTTCATGTGTGTAAGTACTGTCTGATTACAGTGGTATTGCAATAGCTTTGCATGTCTCCTAGTTCAGCCTTGGCAGCTCTGCCTACAGCCTGGCTTCTAGACACTGACTACGTTTCACTAATAAGGGATAACTGGACCTGGTATAAGGTGTAAGTACCTTTGGTACTCACTACAAACCAGGCCAGCCTCCTACACCTAAGTGACCTTAAAGAAGGGAGTGATAACAGGACCTATGGACACACTACATCAGAGTACAGAGAGCATGTATGTATGTTGGACGCAAGCAGAATTGTCTAGGTATGCATAGTCAACAACAATGACGCACTTTTAAATCAATACATGTGCACTAGCAGTAGGAAATGGTAACCGCCTGTCCTGTATGCAGGGGCAGGTGGAAGTGACCTCACTCCCCTGGCATTAGGCGGCATGGCGGTAGGCAGTCTGCACCACTGTGCAATTCCTAGTTGGCTAACATGGGGCTCTGTGGAGTACAGGAACCAATGATGATCAACGCCAGCAGTGATGGTGTTCACCGCCACAGACATGACCGCCATTTTCTTCCCACTACTTCACTTGATTCCTGACTTTCCTCTGGACGACATCTCCACTGTCTGTGCTGGTGTGACCTATGTCTGGTATCTGCCATGGCCCATGCTATAGGGGAAAGGGCCCCAGCCTTCACGTCGAAGGATTTGGAGAGGCTCGTGGACGGAGTCCTACCCCTGTATGGGCAGTTGTATTGGCCCCCAAACCAATAGGTGAGTACATCATGGGTACGTTGCATGCGACATGGCTGTATGTAGATGTATGTGTGTGCTGGCAGTGTGTCATTTGGGGGGCTATGGTTGCAGGCAATGTGAATGAAGAGGTATGTGTCATGTGTGTGCTTGGTGTGAGGAAAATGCTGCTTGTAGGCCATGTATGTGACAGGATTGTATGGTACATGGTGTCCCTCTGTCTGTGTTTCCTCTGCAGGTCAACGCCGATCAGAAGAAGGGGTTGTGGCGTGCCATCACCAAGAACGGGCGGACCTTAGGGGTCTATAGACGGCAAAGCACCCACTGAAGGAAACAGTGGGAGGACCTGAGAAGCTGGGCCCAGAAGACTGTGGAGGCCCAGCTGGGGACAGCCTTGCAATGAGGGAGGGGTGCCCATCGGAGCCTGACCCCTCTAATGGCCCGCATACTAGTGGTGGCCTACCCAGAGCTGGATGGGCATTTGAGGGCAGCACAGCAGCCACAAGGGAGTGAGTACAGTGTGTGTGACATTCATCATTTGTTGCCTGGCATGGGATTTGGGTGCAGGGTTCTACTCAGTGGATGCCCCAGTATGCCAGTTTAGTCATTGCTGTATGGTCCAGCTTAGGTATGTTGGGTGGTATGATTATTTTTAATTGCTAGATAGCTGGCTTTCCATGGCAGACAGGGCTTAGTTGGTCCCAGTTGGTGTGCAGATGGCAGTGTTTGGCTTCTACCTGCTGTAGTACTTAGCCAATGATATGTCAGTGTGGTCCATATTACCCATTCTTAGTCCCAGTGAGTGATAGTGATGTGTATGCCATCTGTGCTTTTGGTGCTGTGATTAACCCTGTGTTCCCTTTCTTTCTCCCCCATTCTGTCATCCTGTCCATGTGTGCATTAGCATAATCTAGTGAAGGAGCGGGGGAACTGGCGAGTGAGGGAGCTGCAGCCCAGGGGACCTAGGAGGCAGAGTCCACTTACGCGGAGGGGACCAGTGGGACGGAGGGTAAGGGGAGCACCACGGGGGGCAGGAGCTGATACTACTGACTTTGATTCCTCCTCCGATGGGAGCTCCCTGGTGGTGGCGGACCCCCCTGCGACTAGTCCAGCCACTTCATCTTCCGCCACCCCCGTACCAGCACCGCCCTCCCAGTAGCCCACCACCCAGTTGCCCATGCCTGCTGTGAGAAAGTAGCCTCTTTCTAGCATGGTTACCCCCACTTTTGGCCTGTGTGTGTCAGTGTGTTTTTTATGTGTCACTGGGATCCTGCTAGCCAGGACCCCACTGCTCATAGATAAAAACCTTTATGTCAGTATGTTTTGCTTGTCTCACTGGGATCCTGCTATCCCAGTGCTCATAGATTGTGGCCTAATGTGTATGCCTGTGTAGTGCCTAACTGTGTTACTGAGGCTCTGCTAATCAGAACTCAGTGCTTATGCTCTCGCTGCTTGCTTTTAAATTTGTCACTGTAGGTCAGTGACTTCATTTACCAATTTCAATTGGCATACTGGACCCCCCTTATAAGTCCCTAGTATATGTTACATAGGCACGTAGGGCATTGGGATTCCAGGAGATCCATACGGGCTGCAGCATTTCTTTTGCCACCCATAAGGAGCTCAGACAAACCCTTACACAGGACTGCCATTGCAGCCTTTGTGAAATAGTGCACACACTATTTCACAGCCATTTTCACTGCACTTAAGTAACTTTTAAGTCACCTATATGTCTAACCCTCACTTGCTGAAGGTTAGGTGCAAAGTTACTAAATGTGAGGGCACCCTTGAACTAGCAAAGGTGCCCCCACATAGGTCTGGGCCATTTCCACGGACTTTGTGAGTGGCTGGGATCCTGCTAGCTAGGGGTCACTATAGGCTAGTGACTTCATCTACCAATTTCAATTGGCACACTGGACCCACCTTATAAGTCCCTAGTATATGGTACCTAGGTACCCAGGGCATTGGGGTTCCAGGAGATCCTTATGGGCTGCAGCATTTCTTTTGCCACCCATAAGGAGCTCAGACAAACCCTTCCACAGGCCTGCCATTGCAGCCTGCGTGAAATAGTGCACACACTATTTCACAGCCATTTTCACTGCACTTAAGTAACTTATAAGTCACCTATTTGCCTAACATTCACTTGCTGAAGGTTAGGTGCAAAATTACTAAGTGTGAGGGCACCCTTTCACTAGCAAAGGTTCCCCCACATAGTTCAGGGCCAGTTCCCGGGGCATTGTGAGTGCGGGGACACCATTACACACGTGCACTACATAAAGATCAATACCTATATGTAGCTTCACAATGGTAACTCCGAATATGACCATGTAACATTTCTACAATCATGGAATTGTCCCCCCATTCCAAATCTGGTATTGGGGAGCCAATTCCATGCATCCTGGGGGCTCCACTATGGAGCTCTCTGAGGCTTGCACTGCAGCTATAGCTGCTGCCACCTCACAGACAGGGTTCTGCCGTCCTGGGGTCTGGGCAGCCCAGTCCCAGGAAGGCAGAACAAAGCATTTCCTTTGAGAGCAGGGTGTTACACCCTCTCCCTTTGGAAATAGGTGTTACAGGCTGGGGAGGGTCAGCCTCCCCCAGCCTCTGGAAATGCTTTGAAGGGCTCAGATGGTGCCCTCCTTGTCTAACCCTGTCTACACCAGTTCAGGGACCCCTTGTCCCCTACTCTGGCGTGAAACTGGACAAAGGAAAGACGAGTGACCACTCCCCTGTCTATCACTACCCCAGGGGTGGTGCCCAGAGCTCCTCCAGTGTGTCCCAGACTTCAGCCATCTTGCTTTGCAAGGTGTGGGGGCACTCTGGAGGGCTCTGAGTGGCTAGTGCCAGCAGGTGACGTCAGAGACCCCTTCTGATAGGTCCATACTTGATAAGGTATTCAATCCCCCTCTCAGGGCTATTTAGGGTCTCTCCTGTGGGTTCTCTTCAGATTCTGCTTGCAAGTTTCCTTCAGGAATCCTCTGCAAGAACTTCAGACTCATCTGAACTTGGATCAACCGCAGCCTGCTCCAAGAAATGCTGTAACTGCAACAAAGTGTCTACGAGAGATACTTTTCTTCAGCAACCTCATCTCCAACTGCAACAGTTTCCACAGGGTGCATGGTCTGGGGACACCCTGTCTTCATCCTGCACGAGAAGGACCAAAGAAATCTCCCATGGAGTGACGGAGTCACTTCCCTGCTCCAAGCAGGCACCGTCCAAGATGACGACCGGTACCTCAGGACTCCTATCACAGCAACAAGCGTGCTCCTAAGGACACAGAGGGTGGACATCATCGACATAGACTGTCCTGAGGTCCTGCTGATGCAATTTGGAGGAGATAAGACCTTGCCTTCCCCGAGAGCAATGGTACCCCTGTGTACTGCATCTCTTCACCTCCTGAGGCCTCTGTGCACTCTTTGCAAAATTCCTTTAAGCAAAGCTTGGCCCAGGTCCCCAGCACTCCATCCTGCGATGCTCAACTCGCTCTTCCTCCTCACACATAGTTAAGGCCCCCAGATCCCTCCTGGGTCCATCCAATGCCATTTTGATGCAAAATGCACTTTTGTCATACCCAAGGCTTGTTGGTGCCTTCCAACACGAAGTCTCATCTTCAATGATCTTCATGTCGTGGGACATCTTTTGCATCATGCAGAAACCCACTGGCATCTTTCTAGGGTGCATTTCTGCAGTCTTCGTCTAACCGGGAACTCTTCTTTTGCACCCTCTTCTGGATTGGCAGGGGCCAATAATCCAGCAGTTGTTCTTTGCAGACTTGGTTGGCTGCTGCAAAATCCCAAAAACGAAGTGTAGTGTGTCCTAAGGCAACTTGCAGTACTTTACTTCTACCTTTCTGGGCTCTGGGGTGGGGTCATTTACTTACCTTTACTGTATTCTTACTCTCCCAGCGATTCTGCACCCACTACACTTGTCTAAGGGGGAATTTGTGATTCGCATTCCACGTTCTTAGTATATGGTTTGTGTTGCCCCCAGACCTATTTTCTTCCATTGCATTCTATGGGATTTCCTACTGTTTGCATTGTTCTATGGCTATTTACTTTTCTAATTTTGGAGTGTAGTGTATATATTGTGTATAATACTTACCTCCAGAAGGAGTATTGTCTCTAAGATATTTTTGGTACGGTGTCACCCAAATAAATACCTTTATTTTTGGTAACACTGAGTATTGTCTTTACTTGTGTATAAGTTCTGTGTAACTATAATTGGTATTGCATGAGCTTTGCATGTCTCCTAGTTCAGCCTAAGCTGCTCTGCTCTAGCTACCTCTATCAGCCTAAGCTGTTAGAACACTACTACATTTCACTAATAAGGGATAACTGGACCTGGTATAAGATGTAAGTACCCAAGGTATCCTCTTTAACCCAGGCCAGCCTCCTACATCCACTCACCCAGGAGGGTGGGTATCTCCTTCGCCCCAGGCACCTCAGGCCCTTCCCCAGTCAGCCCTGCCGCCCTCAGTGAGGAGGCTATTGACCTCCTGAGATCCAACTCTGTAGGGCAGTCAACCATAGTGAATGCCTTCAAGGGGCTGGCATCCCAGATGCAGCAATGCAATGTCTTCCTGGAGGGCATTCACTGTGGCTTGGCAACCCTACAGAGATCGTTTCAGGCTCTGGCCTCCTCTCTGACAGTATTCAGTGTCCCTGTTTCTTCCGTCCCCCCTCCAACTACCTCTTCCCAGTCCCAGTCCCTGTCCCTCTCCCCAGACCCATCCCACGCACACATTCTGACAAGCATGCACCCAAAACAACAGACAGGACTTACATAGACAAACACAGGCAGCACACATCAGTCCACAAGCACACACACAGCCAACACACAGATGCACACATAACATCAGCCTCTGCCTCCACTGTCTCCCCTTCCTCCTCCTCCCTCACAGTCACATCAGCACTCACACCTGCATGCACAGCATCAACAGTCCCAGATCCTGGCACCTGTAGAGCCTTGCCCACAGTCACTACAACAGCAGATCCGCAGATATGCACCCCACACATCACATGCATAGTCACCACCGCCACCATCACCACCTCATGCAGCACACCCACCACACTTGCAGACACCACCACAACATCCATCCACATGTCCTGTTTGACCTCCCCCACTCTGTCTCCCCCCCTCCAAAGACACACAAATGCTCCCACTCAGACCCCCAACACCCATCCACCTCACAGACGTACACTGTCCATGCACCTGCACCCAAGTCCAGCACACCTACTCCTCCTACAACCACTCCCTCTACCTCCACACCCATTCCTCCTCCCACACCCCACTTCATTGGTCCTAAGAAGCTTTTCTTTTCCCGCCTTGACCTCTTCCCTCCCCTCCCCTCCCCTCCCCCATCCTGCAGGTAAGAAAAAAGTCCCACCCCCCAGCCCAGTACCTCCAGCACCAAATCAAGCCCTGTTCCTCCCCCTAATACTTCAGCTGCATTAAGGGGCACGAGAGTGGCACTCCAGCACCCCGGTCCAAGCCCACTCCTCCTCCCCCTAAACAGAAGGGTAAAGACCCGTCCTCTCCAAAACACAAGCCCAAGGATCCCCCTCCCAAAAAGAAATCCTGGTGGTGTACTATGTCATAATATGGTGGGGGGATCCTTGTCTTCCTCCTGCCTGGAGATTGCTACCGCTGTGTTCAGTGGTCGTACCGCACTGGCGTTTGAAGTGGTACATTGGCTGTCTATTGGAGGGATTGCCGCCATGGTCATCATTTGGCAGTCATTACTGCTGGCGGCAGTACTACCGCCATCACCGGCCTGGTGGTCACCTGACCGCCAATGTCAAAATGACCACCTAAGTCTCTTGTATCTAAACAAACCAACGTGAATAGCAAAGGTTGTAAAAAATGTGCAGCTTTCTTCTAGGTCTAACTGATGACAACATTTATTCAAATCAGGTCACAAGAAGATTTTAGCACCATTCAATTGCGTGAACATGTCAGCATTGCACAGCCATGGTTGTGGCTTTCATTCAATCGCTTTTTTCACCTGGCGCATGTCAACTCATATGAGGACAGCTCCATCATGGTCCTTTTCTAGGCACGACTACTATGGGTGAAAGCCATGGTGTTGGAACGTTGGCGGTGGAACATTTAATAACGTCATTTTTAAGTAATGATTCACATTCTTTTCCAACAGCTTCTTGTAAAGGAAAAGCAACTCAGCTATGTCTCTGAACAACAGAACAGGCATCCTTATTAAGATGCAGTTTTACTTTCATAGGCCCTCATTACGAACTCAGTGGGAAATCCTGCCAAGTTCGGTGCTGGCGGTCGGAACATCAACCGCCGGCATGTTGAAGATCCTGCTGGCCGAATAAAGAACATTCCGCTGGGCCGGCGGGGGGAATGCTGGGCCTGTACATTGCCGACGGCTCCACATGGAGCCGTCGTCAATGTAGCAGTGCGGCGGGTGCAGCAGCACCCGTCGCGCATATCACTGCTGACATGCGCGACGAGGCTGTGCACGGGGGGCCCTGCACTGCCCATGCCAAGTGTGTGGGCAATGCAGGGGCACCCCTTCCCCCAGCCTTTCCCTGGCGGGTAAACCGCCAGTGAAAGGCTGGGGGAACACAGGGTCTTTATCCGGGGGGCAGTGCGGGATAAGGAACTCCCCAATCGCTAGGCTGCCTGGCAGCGGTAGCCCGGCGGTGGCAGAGTTCCACCTGTGGCGGTCTCCCTGTGTTCAGAATATGATGGTCTGAACCGCCATGCCGGTGGTGGTACTTTCCGCCACCGCTGGCATTGCGGTCCGGACCGCCATGTTCATAATGAGGGCCATAGTCTTTAACTTTCCTAAAATATGAAACAATGAAGGGAATTGACTTATTATTTCATTATGATCATTCATGTTGTAATTCACTGAAATCTGTACCATGTCAGTATCTGTGTTGAAACTGAGGAAACAGGCACTTGCCTCTGTTCCTTGGAGAACATGGATCAGTGCATGTACTTTTGTTTTCTTATGTTTCACTGTTGCTAACAACGACCCTCAACTCTTCATGGGCGTTGATGCAGCCCAAGTGTACAATTTGGTCTTATATGGTGTAAGCTGCAGTAACAGAGACAGTTCATTGTACTTTTCTTCAGCCATCATATTTATCGAGGCACCACTATTGATAAGGAAAGGTATTGAACATCCATTTTGTAGGAAAGTCCTCCTTTTTGCCCTGGTCACCCTCAAATGTTTTGGACAGATACTGGCGGTTACTGACTCTTGGCTGTGCCCTGGGTACTCCTTACCAGTCCCAGGACCAGTGCTCTGTGTAAAGTGAATATGCAAATTGGGCTAATTATAATTGGCAGTATTAACTTGCTTATAAGTCCCTAGTATATGGTAGGGCATGTTGATTTACTGGCTGCTTTTAAACTAAAGTTATATGCAAGTTTGACTTTGGAATTAAAAGTATTTCCAAAGTCTTAAACTACCTTATCTTTACATATAAGTCACCCCTAAGGTGTGCCCTAAGTGCCCATAGGGGTGGGTGCCATGTAACTATAAGCAGGGACCTTGTGAGGTAAAATAGCCAAATTCATTTTTCCCTTACTGTAGGGAATGGGCTCCATAGACTAAAATGGGAAGACGTCATTTCAATTAATAGAGTCCCCATAGGAGCCAGATATTTTGAGTTTGGTATCAAACTAATTGATATATAATACACTCCACAACTTGCCTTTGTTGGAATTAATATAACTAGTTCGGAGAAAGAGTTTTGAAACTCTACCTGAAAGCTGCCAACCTCAGCTCTGTAGTGCCCTTCTCTGTTTGGCCAGCTTCTGGCAGCCTGGCCAGGCGGCCTTGATGAGGTGTGAAGTCGCTTGGGCTGATTACAAAGGAAGTACCTGGGCGTTGAGATCTGCATCAGCAGATGGTGAAACAGGATGGGGCAGAGCAGCCAAACTGGTCTTCAAGGGAGGGAAGGACATTTGGAGCAGCTCAGGACCTCCCCCATTTCCTGCAACCCCAGACAACCAGGGGCACTCATGATTAGATTACGAGAGGACAAGAGAGGGGTGTGTTAAAGATTTTTAGCCACATCAGTGGGTGGGCTCAGCCAGAACTAACCTCCAGATTTCAATTTCAGCCATGTTGGATTTTTAAAGAATGTTGCTCCCTGGGAATGATTGTTGCCACACTTCCCAGGAAGTGGCCATCCAAGGAGGAAGTAGCCTGCCTATAATTGGACAATCATTCCTCCCCTGCTTTTTACCCCAGGAGCAAGGATAAATATGGCAGAGCTGAACCCACAGCTCAGATCCCTACAAGGAACAACATCAGAAGATGTTGTCCCTGCTGGACCCCTGAACTGCTCCTGGACACTACACTCTGAAGGACTGCACCAGCTGCACACCACTAAAAGGACTTTGCCTGTCTTCAACTGGTTCAAGAAGGGACTCCCTGCTTGCTACAGGTGAGAATCAGCTAACCAGAGTCTCCTGCATCACAACCTGAAGAAAATGACCAACTGACCAGTAGCTAGTGGTCATTTTTGGATTTGAACCAGGTGCATTCTTGGAGTGGAGTCCTAACCCTCATGGAGCAACTCGGAGCTTCTAGAACCTTGGAGTAAGCTGTGGACTTATAAAGGATCTTCAAAGACTTTCTGGAAGAAGATCAAGAAGTTTGGAGAATTTTGTAGAACTTTTGGAAAAAAGCTCCTTTAAGGGACAGACACGCCGTGGTGAGTCGAGCCGGCTTACCTTAACTGCGAAATGGCCTGGCTTGAAGGTTTGTCCCTCTGAAAACTCCAGAGCTCCAGACTTCCAGGATTTCACCGGGGCCTCCTGGAAAGGTGATCCGCCGACATCGCATCAAAATCGCCTTGCTGAGGATGGTCAACCCCCGTTATATGAAAAAAGTTCCAAAAAAGTGACAAAGTCTGAACATAAAAAGTTGACCAGGACTTACCACGTTGGGTATCCAAGGAGAGCTCCAGGGACATCGGATCAAGATTCAGCTTTGGCCCGGACGAAGAATTCCATCCTGAAAAATCATCTCAGTCTGAAGATAGAATTCTTCATCGAGGTCTCCTGAGAGGCATTTTGGAAGAGGGTTTCAGGGAAGTCAGATCGGATTGGTGAATTAATCCCGCTGAAGAAAATCTTCAAGAAAAAGACTAAGGGGCACATTACAATCCCAGTGGTAAAACCCTCCTACGGCCACACTGACAGCCGCCAGAAGACCGTTGCCGCGACCACCAGCCATTCGCCCTATTATGACCACACCTGTATTTCCACCAGAAGGATGGCGGAAATCTGGCTGTGGCCATGCCAGCAGATGGCTGTAAGGTGGCGCCAGTAGACCACCGCAGACCATATCATGACCCATGATACGGCCTGGTGGTGTTCTGCTGGTGGATGCTGCTGCTGGCCGCAACACCCTGTCCCGTCTCCTGCCGGAGGACCCCCTCACAACAGGTAAGTCAGGTGCTCTGACAGGGGTGGGGGGGTGTTGTGTGGGGGTGGGGGTTTATGTCTGTGCATGCGTGTATGCAGGTGTTTGTTGCGTGTTGTATGTGTGTGCATGTCTGGGGGTGTGAGTGAGTGTATGTTGTGTTGTGTGAATGCATGTGTGTGTGTATGTCAGTGTGTGTGGATGTGTGTGTGAATGGATGGATGCATGCATGGATGAATGTGGGAATGAGTGTGTGTATGCATGTGTGTGTGTGTGAAGGAAGGTGCTTGTATGTAGTAGGGGGGTACGATGAGGAAGGGGGGGATATGGAGAGAAAGGGGGCGGGGAAGACCCCTATCAGTGACAGGGAAGGGATTCCCTGTCACTGATAGTGCCTACTGCTATGGTTTTCGTGGCAGAAAGGTTGCCACGAAAACCATGGCGGTAGGTGGGGTCATAATCTCGCAGGTGGGCAAGGACGGCCGCTGGGCTGGAGACTGAAGTCAGTTGGCAGTACTTTCCTCCATATTAACGCTGTCCGTTGGGGTCATTATGACCCCCTAAGTCAAAAGGTGAACTTTTGACCGAGTCCTACTGCTTGCTGTAGCCAAGCAGGGATCCATCGCGGTCACACATTCATGCACACACCCTCACACACAGAAACAACGTCCCCCCACCACTCCCCTGTTGGAGACCCAACTTACTCGGACCCAGGGGGTCTTCCGGCAGGGGACGGGATGGGATGCTGCTACCGCCAGCAGTGCACGCCAGCAGAATACTGCCAGGCCGTATTATTTTTCATAATACGGCTGGTGGCAGTCCATTGGCGTGGAGCTGCTGGTGGTGGCAGCGCCACCTTAACGCCATCTGCCAGCATGGCCACACCTGGATTTCCACCCTTCTTGTGGAGGAAATCCGGCTGTGGTCATTATTTGGTGGACGGCTGTTAGCCCACGGCGACGGTCTTTTGGCGGGTGTCTCCACAGTGGCAGGCGGCATTTATCATCATTGTCAAAATTAGGGCCTAATTCCTTAAAAATTCATATCTCCGGTTCTCCTTGTCTGCGTTTATTTGTGTTGGTGTCAAATTAAAGATACAAATATTTCCTATTTGTATAATTTGGTTTTGGATTTTAAAACAGTTTCCTGTACTTTTATTTTATTCAAGTTTTGTGATACTTAAATGCTTTACACACTTTGGGGATCATTACATGTTTGGCAGTCTTTTGGCAAAACTGCTGCGGTGGCGGCTACCAAAAGACAGCCATGTAGGCAGTCATCTGCCCACTGTATTATGACTCACACCGTCAAGACCACCAAAAAGCCGCCAGGGCACTGGAGGAAGGGAAAGAGGCGGTTCCACTACCATTACCAGCCAGACACAAATCCACCCATCACATTACGACTCACAAAATCACCTCAGTGGTTCTTCCATGGTGGATAACCATTGGCGGTGTGGGCCATCTTGGTCAGAACCCACTACTGCCAGAACAAAACACCACATTGGAAGGTTTGAAGACCCCACACCTGACACACAACCACACACTCAACACACCTACACACTGCACTATATAACATCCCCCCCCACATCCCACAATCCTTTGCTACTAAAACGCCATTCTGAGACACTGAGAGCAGGCAAGTACATTGAGAGAGCACCCTTACACTATAGGCACACACACTCCACACGCATCATATACCACACACCAATACAACTAACACATAACACACTTAACAAGCACACACATTCCATGACAAGCGTCCATCCCTCACAACACACCACCTACCACCCACAGCCCATCAATCACCCAACACTGCTTCCTTACACACATAACCCCCCCACGCTATCAACACAACTACAACCATGTCCCCACAAAGGCACCCACACGTCACTAATGGTGAGTTGAGAGTCATGGTAGATGAAATTGTCAGTGCAGAACCACAACTGTTTGGATCACAGGACCAGCAACCATCAAGTGCCAAGAAGATTGAGTTGTGACAAAGAATAGTTAACAGGGTCAACTCAGTAGGCAGCCATCCACTCACAAGGGAGGACTTCAGGAAGATGTGGAACAACCTATGGGGAAGGTACATTCCATGGCATCACAACACCAGACAGCCATGCACAAGACTGGTGGTGGACCCCCACCTCCTCCCCCACAGTTCACATCATGGGAGGAGAAGGTCTAGGAGATACTACATCCTTAGGACCTACTGGAATACCTGGGGGACTGGAGTCTGGTAAGTACCCACAATAACCATTTCACACAATTGTCATGTCCTGAATGCTTCCTCACCACCCAAATACTCCCTATTTAACTGAATGTCCCACTACACCTACCTGCTAATCACATAATGCCTCTCACCTTCATGCCACCACCCCACACAGCCCAACTGTCCATACATCCCTTGGCAAAGGCATGGATACTATAGGCTAATCTTATCACAACTCCCAGAGTGCCCTAACCCATCAATGTGAAAACCTGGAATCACACTTCCTGCATGTATGACTATTGTACTAACTACACCAATTAGATTGTTTGACTAAGGACCAGTACATGGCAATGACAGCAATGCAATTGCACACCACAATGGCACGCAAGGCTGAACATAGCTACAGCTCAGTGACAAATCGAAATGGCCAATGATCTACATCCCCAAGCCTGAAATGTACTGACCATGGTTTGGAAAGTAAGATGGCAGACTCCATGCAGATGCACAATATCCAGAGACAGGACTTTTACTCTTGCATAATCACATAATGTGTTCCCACTGGGAAACCATGGTGCAATGTGTAGCCATATTATGTGATATCTAGCAAGCCTGACTATTCACTAGGTAAAAGAGCTGAACAATTATGTGAAGTATTAGACAGAACCAGAACCGATCCACAGTGCTATATTTACCAAACCTGAATGACACCATCTAACATGGAGTGTGGAACTCATGTCACATACTTGTATGTATCACCATGGTATGCTGTGTAGCATCTGTCATTGTCATTGCAGGGAATCATGTTAAGCCATTGTATGCATCTAACAAAGAGGTAACCAAACACACTTTCTAAACTGAACTCTGTGTCTCACTCCATCCACAGGTAACCCTGCCAGCGCCACCATGGAGAGGATACCAGATACTGTCAGCCCTCCTCAGGATGAAGGCCCCAGTGAGGACAACACACCTGCATGTCGGGACAGTGACAACCTACTTGGCTCATCTGGGACACCTGGTCAGTCTACGACTCCCTGTCTCACCCTGCCCTCATCAATCCCCTCCAACGCTTTTGCATCAACATCACAGCCAACCATTCGCCTCCAAGCCATTGTCCCAAGGACTATTTAAACTATTGTGTGCCCCACAGTACAGGGACCTGAGTCTAACCTTCACACCCTAGACAATGATGGGCCTGCTAACACTAGGAACGGGCACACCATGCCAGGGGCACAGGTACCTGGGGGCAGGGTGCATGGGAGGGATACTGTGGGCCAGAGTATGCGGCCCTCAAGGGGCTCCACTGACCAGTAAACCATCTCCCAAGTCCTGGGAGCATACCAAACTTGCCAGGACAGGATGGGCCAAATTATCACCATGTTGGGGGAAAATCAAAGGCTGCAGAGGGAATACCATCATGAGGTCATGCAGCAGAGGCAGTCACACAATGCCACCATGGCCTCCATTACAGGGATGCCGAGAGACATCAACACCACCCTGCATGGTTTCTCAACCCACCATCAGGCCCCTTCCACTAGCAACGTTACATCTGTCCCATCTACAACAGCAGCAACTAGTGGAATGGAGGCCCTGCAAGGGGACCCACATGCCTCAGACACCCCTCCCTCTGTAGCTGAAGAACCCCCCCCCCCCCACAAATGTGGACTTTCACCCAGACATCCGGCTGGAGAAGATGCCAAGAGAAAACCCACTGCCAGGAAGTGAACCTCTCCTGATTTGTCACCCTTGTGTGACCCTGCTGACTGTTCTGAGACAGAACTCCATTTTCCCATGGTAGAAGGACACAGGGCCTGTGTAACCAACAGTTGTAGCAGCTACTCTGAGTAATCCATCTACAATGTCACCACTCATCACCGTTTTGTTATTTTGTTCGCATTTATTTGACTGTTAAAAATCCTAAATGCACAATAAATCATATTTGGATACAGGTACTGTGTCTTCAATGGTACAATAACAGATGTAATTCTTCCCAGCTGTGGTCTGGTACAAACTGGCATTGTAATGGCGATCAGACAGATGCTCTCTCGGCAGGACACAGATGACAACATTTATGTTCACTTGGCAGATGTCAGAGGGTGAGGTTGAAATCCAGAGCACCACCAGGGCATAGTCCGCATACCGATCTGCAATTAGAGCATTACAGAGAGTACCATCAGGAGGAAGACATGGTGCCACACAAAGCACATATGCAGGTCATAGATGCCGTGTTCATTGTAGAATACCTCCAAAGCAGGGGCACCCAAATTGGATCTATACATCACCAGTTACAGGCTCTTCACAAAATCAATTTTAACAGCTCCAATTTAGTCTGTGGAACACTGGGCCCACACGGTATGGGCGAGGCCCACACAAGATCCCCAACCATGATGGAGAGAACACTGCAGGGGCATCAGAGAGCAAGAAAACAAGCACCTCAGGGGGAGGGAAAGGGGGGGCACCTCAGTCGGTTGAGTATTGACGCCAAATCCACGAGAGGGCCACATGCCCACTGTTCAATCCTGGGGAGTGCAAAGCCACAGTCTCTCAAGTCTCTACAGTGGGTGGGTTGCCCACTGCCATATCCTGGGGAGTGCAAAGCCACAGTCTCTCAAGTTTCTACAGTGGATAGGTTGCCCACTGCCATATCCTGGGGAATGCAAAGCTACAGTCTCTCAAGTCTCTACAGTGGGTGGGTTGCCCACTGTTCAATCCTGGGGAGTGCAAAGCCACAGTCTCTCAAGTGGATAACAGTCTCCACTGGTTCTGGAGGGGGCTTTGTGCCCAGAGTGCTTCATCCTGCTAAGGACAGAGGTAGTGGATGGATCTCTCCACTGGTTCTGGAGGGGGCTTTGTGCCCAGAGTGCTTCATCCTGCCAAGGACAGAGGTAGTGGATGGATCTCTCCACTGGTTCTGGAGGGGGCTTTGTGCCCAGAGTGCTTCATCCTGCAAAAGGACAGAGGTAGTGGATGGATCTCTCCACTGGTTCTGGAGGGGGCTCTGTGCCCAGAGTGATTCATCCTGCCAAGGACAGAGGTAGTGGATGGATCTCTCCACTGGTTCTGGAGGGGGCTCTGTGCCCAGAGTGCTTCATCCTGCTAAGGACAGAGGTAGTGGATGTA
Organism: Pleurodeles waltl; assembly: GCF_031143425.1. Taxonomy (NCBI): domain Eukaryota; kingdom Metazoa; phylum Chordata; class Amphibia; order Caudata; family Salamandridae; genus Pleurodeles; species Pleurodeles waltl. The sequence goes on from NC_090448.1 coordinate 849,058,073, forward strand.
TCTCTCCACTGGTTCTGGAGGGGGCTTTGTGCCCAGGGTGCTTCATTCTGCCCGTGACGGACTCAGTAGCGTCAGTGCCCTTGGCGCTCATGGGCCAGCGGTGCTTGGAGCGGCGGTGCCCTGTTCAGCGGTGCTTGGAGCGGAGGTGCCCTGTTCAGCGGTGCTTGAGACGGCGGTGCCCTGTTCAGTGGTGCTTGAGACAGCGTTGCCCTGTTCAGCGGTGCTTGAGACGGTGGTGCCCTGTCCAGCGGTGATTGAGGTGGCGTGCTCCTTTGCAGTGACTCAGCTGCTGGCGGTCCTCTCTGTCCCAGCGGGGCTTGTGCTGGCGGTCCTCTCTGTCCCAGCGGGGCTTGTGCTGGCGGTCCTCTCTAGCCCAGCGGGGCTTGTGCTGGCGATCCTCTCTAGCCCAGCGGGGATGATAGCTGTGGCCTCCTGGGCCGCGGGGATGATGGCTGTGGCCTCCTAGGCAGCGGGGATGATGGCTGTGGCCTCCTGGGCAGCGGGGATGATGGCGGTCTCCTCCGCCGTGCTGCTCTTCCCAGACTTTCCTGCTTTCTTGTGGCCCTTCCCCACCTTGGAAGGTGTTGCAGCTGACTCCACACTCACACCGGGACCCCTGGAAGCGGCTTTGGTGGCTGGAGTATTCCCCTTATCCCGCCGGGCACTGGCCAACTTCTGATGCTTCACAGGTGGGGGACTGTCTGTGCTGTGGCTCCGTGCCACACTGGCTGCCCTGGTGGCCGGTGCACTCCAGATTCCGGTGACTACAGGCACCTCTGGTCCCGGAGATGTTGTGGCTGAGAGCGCTAGTTTGGGACCTAGGAGATGGACGGGGTGGGGGAGGTGTGGGAAAGAGGTCAAGGTTGGACAGGAAAGGTTTTTGGGAGACACTGGGACGGGTAGCTGGGGGTTTTTTGGGAGTGGAGGAAGAGGTTGTGGCTGTAGGTGTTCGTTTGCTGACTTTGGGTGAAGGTGCATGCGCTGCGGGCTGTCGCGAGGTGCATGGCTGTTGGGTGGGTGTGTGCCTGCGTTTGTGTATCTTGGGAGGTGGCGTCACAGACACACTGGGAGAGGACACAGGGGACGTGTGAATGGTAGTGGGGGTGGTGACTGCACATGAGCGGGGTGTGGTGTTGGGTGTGCTGGTGATGGCAGTAGTGGCTGTAGATGTAGTGCATGCAGGTGTGAGTGTAGATGAGACTGGGAGGGAGGAGGGAGACGAGGAGGAGGGGGACACAGTGGAGGCAGTGGATGTTTGTGTGTCTGCATGTGTGTGATGCTTGCATGAATGCCTGTGGGATGTGTGGTGCTTATGTTTGCCAGAGCTTCCCTTGTGTGTTGACGTGTGTGCATGCTGGTATGAAGGTGTGCTTGGGATAGTCTGGGGTACAGGGGATTGGGTCTGGGTGGAGGAAGTTGGAGGGGGGAGTCTAGAGACGGGGACAATGGCTGCCATCAGTGCTGAGGCCAGAGTCTGAAAAGCTCGCTGAAGGGCCGCCGGACCAGAATGAATGCCCTCCAGGAATGCATTAGTTTGTTGCAACTGCCTTTCTACAACCTGGATGGCATTCAAAATGGTAGACTGCCCAACAGTGAGGGACCTCAGGAGGTCAATGGCCTCCTCACTGAGGGCAGCAGGGGTGACTGGAGCAGGGCCTGAGGTGCCTGGGGCAAAGGAGATGCCCACCCTCCTGGGTGAGCGGGCATGGGTCAAAGGATGAGTGGCTGCTGGGAGGGCGGTGCTGGTAGGGGGGGTGGCGGCTGTACCTGTAGATGTGGGGGGCACAGATGTTGCCGCCACCACAAGGGAGCTCCCATCAGAGGACGAGTCTGTGTCGCTGGTCTCAGCTCCTGTCCCGGGCGTGGAGCTCCCCTCGCCCTCCGTCCCACTGGTGAACTCCGAGTCCACAGTTTCGCCCTCCAGGGCCATGTGGGATGCAGCTCCCTCCTGCTCTGGTGCCACTGCTCCTCCGCCTGATGATGCTAATGCACACAAGAACTGGGAGACCAAAAAAGGGGGGGACGACAGAAGAAAGACATGTTGAGTGCATGAATTACCGCTACCGTTGGCGGACACAACAGACACAGAAGCCCCCTGCACTACGCCGCGCTCTTGGGCTCTACTGTTCAATTCCTGGGAAATGGTCTACTATGCTTTGGACAACATCTGCACACATGGATGACACAGGGGCATGACTAGGTGTACTTGGCACTCTACAGAGGTGGTTTGGGGTGCCACATGGCCTGACTTACGGAGGAATCTTGCCTACAAAAATCGCCCTGGCCTAGGGAAACCCACAGCCCACCTCCCCCACCCAGACCCCTCCACTGCGTGCAAAATCAGCAGGATGAGATTGTACTCACCCCCTTGTGGCTGCTGTGATGCCCTCAAGTGCCCATCCAACTCCGGGTACGCCACCGCCAGGATCCTGAACATCAGGGGGGTCATGGTGCGACGGGCACCCCTCCCACGTTGGGAGGCCATCCCCAACTGAGCCTCCGCCGTCTTCTTGCTCCAGCGGCGAATGTCTTTCCATCTTTTACGGCAGTGGGTGCTCCGTCTGTGGTAGACCCCCAGGGTCCGGACGTCCTTGGCAATGGCACGCCAAATATCTTTTTTCTGGTGGGTGCTGACCTACATGATTTGCACAGGGGGAAGAGAAACTTATTACCAACTGCACCGTCACAGTCATTGGCCCCCATCCCTACCCTTGGCATGTGGCACATGCACTCACTGTCGTTTCATGCATGCTGCACTCTCCCCCCTTCCTTCTTACATCCACCCCTCTCCACACAGGCGTAGCCCATACAGCATGCTCCCAGTGTACTCATCTGTTTGTCTGGAGGACCGTAGAGTAGTTTGTACTGGGGGAGGACCCCATCCACGAGTTTCTCCAACTCCTCCAATGTGAAGGCAGGGGCCCTTTCCCCAGACACTCGAGCCATTGTCTCTTCCAGACCGAGGTCACAGCAGCACTTGCAGTGTGGGTCCTCTCCTGTCGAAGATCAGGTATTGAGTGATTCAACAGATAGAACATGGCGGTCACGTCCGCAGCGGTGCGTACAGTCACCGCCGGCGTACATCGTCATTGGCTCCTGGGACCCATAGGGTCCAATGTTAACCAATGCAGAATTACGCCGCGGTCTTCGACCGCCTACCGCGACGGTGTACAACGCCAGCGCAGTTAACTCACATCCTATTGTCCCACTTTACAGGTCAGGCAGCTGCCATTTCAGGGGCCCACATGGCTTAATTTTTAACTGCGTCACACATACCTAGGCTTAGACTCAACACACATTCAGGCCACTTTTTGGATTAGGAATCGTGTTCTGTGTAAGCTTTGGGTACGTACCTCTGAGTTGTTTGACTCTGTGCTCGCTGTTGTCCTTCATAGGCACCGTCCGCTGGGACATGTGAGGAGATGGTGGCATCCTCCGGTGTACCGACCGTTGGTGGACCTGTCGACAATGGAGGAAAGACATGTGATCATCACCTACAGGATTGACCGTGCCACATTCCAGGAACTGTGTAACCAGCTGGAGCCAGACCTGATGTCAGCTATCCGCCATCCCACAGGAATCTCCCTTCAAGTGCAGGTGCTGTCAGTGCTCCATTTCCTTGCAAGAGGGTCATTTCAAACAACAGTGGCCATAGCATCAGGGATGTCCCAGTCTATGTTTTCCAACGTGTTGTCCAGAGTGTTGTCTGCCCTGCTGAAACACATGCGGAGCTACATCGTTTTCCCTCAGGTGGAGGATTTGCCTACAGTGAAAGGTGATTTCTATGCCCTGGGACATATCCCCAACATCATAGGTGACATTGATAGGACCCATGTGGCTTTGGTCCCCCCCCACAGGAGTGAACAGGTGTACAGAAACCGGAAGAGTTATCATTTGATGAATGTACAGATGGTATGTTTGGCCGACTAGTACATCCCCCATGTGAATGCCAAGTTCCCTGGCTCAGTGCATGACGCCTACATCCTGCGGAATAGCAGCATCCCTTATGTGATGGGTCAACTCCAGAAGCACCGTGTGTGGCTATTAGGTGAGCACCTGGAAGGAAGACAGTGGGAATGGTTGTCTGGGTCTAGGGATATCCCTACAAGTTAGTGTGTGTCTAACAGTTGTCCCTCGCCATTTGCAGGTGACTCTGGTTACACCAACCTGTCATGGCTACTGACCCCAATGAGGATTCCCAGGACAAGGGCAGAGCAACACTACAATGAGGCACATGGGCGAACTAGGAAGGTGATCGAACGGACCCTCGTCCTCCTGAAGGCCAGGTTCCGGTGCCTCCATATGACAGGTGGATCCCTATTCTACTCACCAAAGAAGGTGTGCCATATCATCGTGGCCTGCTGTATGCTTCACAACTTGGCTTTGCGACGATAGGTGCCTTTTTCTGCAGGAGCATGGTCCAGATGGCGGTGTTGTTGCTGCTGTGGAGCCTGTGGACAGTGAAGACGAGGAAGCAGAAGAAGAAGACATGGACAACAGGGACTCAGTGATCCAGCAATATTTCCAGTGAAACACAGGTAAGAATACAAACCTGCCTACTACATGTACTTAAACACTACTACCTCTCTACTGTCTGTCGTTTTCACCCAGTGTATGGTCACTGAGTTGTCACTTTCCCTTACGATTTCACAGATGTGGGTCCCAATATGTGACATCTGCTTTGATTCCTCATGGACTAGAGCTGTGTGACATAGGTATGTTGACATTACAAATGAAAGAGCTTTTTGCCACAGTAATTGCTAATACAGTATTCCAAAATCACAGACTGACTCCAGTTTGTTTTGTGCTTTAAGGGTGTTTAGTTTAGTGCTCAATATTGGAGGGGGTAGCAAAATGGTGAGGGGTGATGGCGGAGGAATGTCCATGGCAGAGTCCAGTCTATTAGTCTCACAGGTGCATTGCCCAAATGGGCATAGGAAGTGGAGCTGGGGCAGTTTAAGGATGGACAGGGTGACAAAGTGGGACAGTAGGATGACAATCAGGGTGGTCTCATTTCTTGGCGGAGGTCTTGGCATCATTCTCTGCATTTGTCCTGGATCTCAGGGACCGTTTGCGGGGTGGTTCTCCCTCTGCACGGGGTGGGGTGTTGGTGTGGTGCTCCTGTGGCGGTGCCTCCTGTCCACTAGCGCTGGCGGAGGGGTGGGCAGTTCATCGTCCAGGCTAGTGTCAGGGGCCCCTTGTAGTGCCACAGTGTCCCTCCTGGTGTTGAGTACTTCCTTCAGCACCCCTACGATGGTGCCCAGGGTGGAATTGATGGCTCTGAGTTCCTCCCTGAAGCCCAAATACTGTTCCTCCTGCAGGTGCTGGGTCTCCTGAAATTTGGCCAGTACCGTTGCCATCGTCTCCTGGGAGTGGTGGTAGGCTCCCATGATGTTGGAGAGGGCCTCGTGGAGAGTGGGTTCCCTGGGCCTGTCCGCCCCCTGTCGCACAGCAGCCCTCCCAGTTCACCTGTGTTCCTGAGCCTGCGTCCCCTGGACCGTGTGCCCACTACCACTGCCCCCAGGTACCTGTTGTTGTTGGGGTGGTGGGTTAGCCTGGGTTCCCGGTAGTGGAGGACACACTGCTGATTGACGTGTCCTGGGAACGGAGGTATGGGCCCGCTGGGTGGGTGCTGTGCTGGTGTTTCCAGAGGGGGGAAGCTCTGTGGTGGCCTGTGACAGGGTGAGGGGAACTGACTGTCCAGAGGTCCCCGATGGGCCGGGCTAGTCATCTAGATCCAGTTGGACAGAGGTGCTGTCATCACTGCGGGCCTCTTCTGTTGGTGGTGTGGACATGTGTGGACCCTCCTGTCTGGTGACGTCAGGTAGGGGTCCTGCAGGGGTATAAAAGGATGTTTATTACATCTGTGTTTGGCATGGTGTGCAATGGGTGGGTGACCGTGTACCCCAGTGCTTGCATTCCTGTGTGGGACCTTGTGTGATGATGGTTTAGGGGGGTGTATGGGTATGTGCAGTGGGCATGCTTTAGTGATGGGTGTTCATGCTTTGTTGTTGCATGCAGGGCTTGGTGTTAGGATGTGTGGTTTGTGATGTTGGGATATTTGTGAGGAGCTGGAGTGATGGGGGTGAGGGTGGGGGTATGTGCTGGCATGCAGGTAGGGTGGGGGATGTAATAGTTAAGATTTGACTTATCAGAGTCCATTCCTCCACCTACTCCTGCGAGGCCCTCAGGATGCAGAATCGCCAAGACCTGCTCCTCCCATGTTGTTAGTTGTGGGGGAGGAGGTGGGGATCTGCCGCCAGTCCACTGAACCGCAAGGTGGTGTCTTGAGACCACGGAACGCACCTTCCCCTGTAGGTCGTTCCACTCCTTCCTGATGTCCTCCTGATTTCTTGGGTGCTGTCCCACTGCTTTGACCCTGTCCACTATTCTTCGCCATAGCTCCATTTTCCTTGCAACTGAGGTGTGCTGCACGTGTGATACGAATAGTTGTGGCTCTACCCGGACGATTTCCTCCACCATGACCCTGAGCTCCTCCTCCGAGAACCTGGGGTGTCTTTGCCGTGCCATGGGGTGGTGTAGGTGATATGTGGGGTGGTGTGTGTTGTGATAAGTGTGCTGATATGTAGTGGTGTGTAGTGTGAGGTGCGTAGAAGTTATGTGGGTGATGGTGTTGTGTGCCTGTGGATGCTAGTATTGTTGATGGTGGTGTCTCTCTCTGGCCTTCTCTCAGTAATTGTTGTCGTAGGGGTTTGTGGGTGATGTGGGTGTGTGTTTTATATTGTATTGGGTGTGTGGGAGTGGTGTGTGTATGTGTATCAGGTGTGTGTATTTTGATTTGTCCAATGTGGCTGTGTTTTGTAAGAGTGTGTGTATTTTGAGTGCGGCGGTGTGTACCGCCAATGGAATACCACGGTTGAAAGACCACCACGTGGATTCGTGGGTCGTGATAGTGTGGGCGTATTTCTGTTGGTGTGACGGTGGAGGTTTTGTTTTCGCCAGTTTATCACTGACCTTTGGTGTGGCGAACTTGTGTGGGTGTCTGAATTTTGGCGGATTCCGTGCTGTGGGTCATGATGAGCGTGGTGGAATTCCACTGCCGCGGCGGTGTGTTGGCGGTCTTCTGCATGGCGGTAAGCGGCTTTTACCGCCAATGTTTTAATGACCGCCAATATGTCTGGATGACATGCCTGTCCTCCACAGTTGCCAGGTCTACTAGTGGACAGTACACTGGTGGTTGCCTCACTCTCCTCATGCCAGGATATCTATGTTGAGAGGAGAGAATGTACAATGAGTCATGCAGTAGGCACAAGATAAAAGCACATGGTATATTAGCTCACACCTAACATTTGTAGGGGATGCATAGCACTGCTTACATATACAATAGAGACCATACATATGGCATGTTACTCCCTCATTGCTGCACATTGACTAACATTTAAGTCGGATGGGACATATGTAACATATGTAGTTTAACTTGGGTGGGTGACTTAGCAGTCCTGCACTGATCGCACATATGTTTTGGACTCTACCTATATATAGCTGTCGCCTATGTTCCTCTGAGTAGCTTAACAGAGATAACAACATATTTACAATACATCCTTGTGTCAAGAATGGTACATTATGTTGCACAACCATGATGGCACAACATAGGGTTACTCAGATATTTGGGTGAGTAAGTGTCTGACACACTTAATTAAGCTCATCCATCGATTACATGTGCACAAAATGTCAGACACCTGACCTACTGTAGTGGACAGTTGGAAGTGACCTAAGTCTGCCGGCAGCAGTCGTCATCGCGGTTGGCGATTGCAACCGCTGTGCAACTTGTCATTGGTTAACATTGCTGCCTTTGGTGGACTGGGGCCAATGGCGATGACTGCCGGCAAAGACGGTCCTATACATGGCAGCCGTGACCTCCATTTCATGCAGCCTTGCTCACTTGAGTCCTGACACTGTTGCTAGCAAGACCTCCACAACGTGAGCTGCTGTGTAATGCCTCTGGGAGCCATTGTGTCACATCCTGCAGGTGATAGGGCCCTGCCTTCACCCCGGAAGAGGTGGAGAAGCTGATGGAGGAGGTCCTACCCCTGTATGAACAGCTATATGGGCACCAGAGGAGCAGATGAGTCCAATGCCACAGCCATGCTTAATAGGGGTTGCGTGTGACATTGAATCGGGCATGTATACTGGTGAGGGCATAGATGTATGCAGATGGCACATAGTGATGGCGTGTGAGCAGAGAAGATGGCTATGTGTGGGCACTTGCTGTGACAGATGTGTAGTGACCACTCCTGTTGATATGATGCATGTGTACATGACTTTCTCCTTTTGTCTGTGTCATCCATGCAGGGGAACACCCATCAGAAGAAGGGGATCTAGCGTGCCAATGCCAAACAAGTGCGGACCCTGGGGGTCCAGGGCTGGCAAAGAAACCATTGTCCTAAGCATTTGGAGGACCTGAGACACTTGGCCCAAAAGACTGCCGAGGCGCACCTGGGGATGTCCTCCCAACGAGGGAGGGTGCCAGGTGGATACTGATCCCCCTAGTAGCCTGCATTTTGGCGGTGGCCAACCCTGAGGTGGATGGGTATTTGAGGGCAGCACAGCAGCCACAAGAGGGAAAGTACTGAACGTATCCTGGTACTTGGCTCAGGTTGTATGGTGTTTGCTGTCTCAATGTAGCTTCTGTGCCAATGTAGTAGGTACTACATGTATGAAGACTAGTGGAAATCAATAGTTCCCACCTTGCCTGAGTATTAAATGTAGATGTCGCATTATAGCTTGCCATGTGTACGATTAGATCACCTGTATCAAAACATCTCTATGACTGCATGGGGAGGTGCTCAAATGACAATGCCACATGTGTGACTCCATCCTGCCGTTTCTATGGATGTGAGCTGGTATATCACCATACCTATTGAGTGTAACCTTGTCCATCCATTAGCATATGAGGTTTAGTGGCTCTAAGGTGTTTGTCCACTCCAATCTGTGTTGATCACCTGTGTTTGCAACTGGGCGACTCACTTTTTTTGTACAGGGACTATCAATATCTAGTACTGGTACAGGTATAGACCTGTGAGGCAGCCACCTCATCTACACCACAGATATGGCCTTTATAGGACAGTACATATGGGTTTGTAGTTGTATCCCCTTTCTCCGTTCAGCTTTTTTCTATGGATTGTGTGAAGGTAGCAACGGAAGGACATTCTAATTTGGGGGTTGTCTGATTTGGTATATTTGGACTCATCATGCATTTCCATGAGGTTGACATGTGGGCATTTCACATTTAACCCAATGATTTTGCTCTAGAGGTGGTAAGTGCCTAGGCAGAACTAGCCTTTGACAATATGCAATGTCATTCCTATGTGTGCCAATGACCTACCAATTACAGTGCAACGTTGGTTAGTTGCTGCCTACATGATGTCACAATGGTTACTTGGGGGCACATCTTATGAAGTGGGACAATCATTGCTACGCTTGGCCTAGCTGATGTGAGTGCTTAGGACAGGATTAGGTTTTGAATGCCGCATGAGATCAAGATGAAATGGTTTTGTTGCTCCACTATTTCTAAAGCAGACTTTTGTTGTAGTGGGATATGTTTTGAGTACAATGACAGTCGTGTAGGTCCATGTGTGCATCATGTGTACATGTCATATCCGTGTATCATCTGTGTCATCTGGACTTAGGTACAGGTAATCACATGTCAGGAACGGTGTGAGTGATTCTGGTTTACTCATGTTGTCCAATCGTGCAACCGTAACTGCATGTCAGGTGGAATAGTAGCTGTCCTATGATGTATTTTGTGGCTGTCTGAAGTTTATATGTTGTGATACTGCACTCAGTGATTGTCTATGGATGTATCATGTGTGCTATGTAGGTCATTGTAGCTGCACATGCATGTATGAAGTGATGTGGTGTATCTGTGTTTAGTGTCTGCAGATATTCCTCTGTGATTGTGTAAATGTAATGACATGCCTGTTCTCCAGACATGTATTCAACACATCAGATGTCACCTGTATGGGAGTCCCACTTGTTGTGGCTTCATCAGTTAATGTATCCATATTGGCATATATGTAAAGAAGGTTCGACAAGCCATGTGATATGAGTGGCAGGTGCTGTGTGGTCTGTGAATAGAGTAGCCTTCGCTATCGAGGGACATTACAAACGGACATGGACTGGGCAGGTGTAGTTTCAGAACATGCTTGATGTGTTGGAATCAATCACCTGCTCTTCCTATAGGTGACAGGTGTGTGAAGAGATATGATCAGGATAATGCTAGATAATTCTACTTCAGCCAGGGGATGATGAGCATGCTGACATGGCTTTACTGGTGATCACTTGGATTACTCCAGTCATGCTAATCTAAATGGATTTTGATGTGGGTGTGAGGGATGACATAAAGGGGTGGATAGTAGTAACATGTTGTGACATGATGTAGAATATGTGTATTGCCAACAGAGATTGCCTAGCCAGGAGATGTTTACCTACATTTGTGAATTTTTACATGTGTGTATGTGAGGAATATGTTAACTAGCATTGGCAGGTGAAGGAGATGGGGAACAGGTGAGTGGGGATGCTGCTCTTCATGGGACACGGAGTGCTGGGATCACTAACAGCGAGGCACCCAGTGGGCCAGAGGGTGAGGGGAGTGCCACAGGGTGACTGGATCTTCTGCTTCATCATCTTCAGAATCCTCTTCCAGAGGACACTACCTGGCGATGGTGGATCCTTCAGGGACCAACCCAGCACCATCTTTCTCCACCATACACCCTTGCTACCGCTGCCCTCCCTGTAGCTCCCCACTCACTTGTCCATGCCTGCTCACCCAGGAGGTTGGGTGTCTCCTTTGCCACAGGCACCTCTGCCCCTGTCAGCTCAGTCAGGAGGCTATTGACCTCCTGAGGTCGATCTCTGTGGGCCAGTCGACCACTGAATGCCATCCAGGGACTAGCAACTCAAGTCCAACAGAGCAATGAGTTCCTGGAGGACATTCACAGTACACTGGCAGGCCTACAGAGATCCTTTCAAGCTCTGGCCTCCACACTGAAGGCAGCCAGTAACTCTTTGTCTTCCGTCCCCCCTCCACCTACCTCTTCCCAATCCCACACCCTTCTTTCCCATCCCAGCCAAAGCACCTAGACAGCCAAGCATGCACCCACCTCAACATCCAAGGCTACAGCTGACAGACACAAGCACCAAAAGACCCACCACTGGCATGCAAACAAACAAAACTCACCTGCAGACATACCAACACACACTAGCTGCACAGACTCCCTCTCCCCCACCTTCACAGACACTACACCAGACACACCTGCAGACACCACACCGCCATTCACCGTTACAGCCATGACTCCTATCCTAACCAGAGTCAGCCCAATAGCAGACCCACAGACATCCACCCCAGTCACCACAATCGCAGACACCACAGACACACCCACATGCAGCACATCCACCATACCTGCAGTCACCACCCCAACAGACAATCACCCATCCACACGGCATCTCCCAGCTCCTCCTCCCCCTCTCTTCCCAAGACACATAAACACCCACACTCACCCACCCAAGAGACACACAGCACACACATACATTCCTCGCATGCACATGCACCCAAAACATACACAAAGATACCTCCTACAACCACTCCCTCTCCCTTCACTCCCAAACCTTTTTGCACGACCATCCCCGTGTGTTGAAGACGTTTTTTCTCTCTGAGTTGCACTTTCCCCTACTCCTCTCCCACCCCTTGTGACCCCCAAAAGGTCTGTGTCCCTCCCCAAGTCCAGCCGCACCACCTCCAATTCCTCCCCTGCCCCCTGCAAGTCCCCATGCCCCTCCCTGTCAAGCAGTCAACCCCTCCCAAGTGTTCCCAGCCCTCCCCTATGCCTTGCCCTAAGCCCCCCCCCCAGGCCCAGTGACCCCCCTCCCAGACTGAAGCTCAAATCCCCCCTCTAGCCCCTCAATCCCTGAGGTACCTGCCTGCCTGCCCCCTTGAAGCCCCTACCTGTGGAGTTTATATAGCAGTCAGGACTCATGTAGGAGCACTCAGGTTTGCCATATGTGCATTGTTCAAATTGTTGTTTAGACTGGTCAATGGGATTTTTATATTGCACATAGTTCTGTATTCATATATTTATTTATTAATTACTATACATCTGAGCCAACCAGTTGATGGTTCAAAGGTTTCATATTTGTCCTGCCTTTCTTTCCTCATGGCTGTTATGGTCTTGCCTGCTTTAGTTTGTGTGTGTGTGAGTTTTGTGTATGTGGTGGTTGTGCTACCAGTTGTGTCTGGGCAGCATGTGTGGGTGTGTGCTTTGCATTTGTCTCGCAGTAATGGCTGTGTATTGTGTGTTTGGCATGTAAGTGTTTGGGATATGCATTTATATTGTGTGTATAAATAGTGTTGACATTTGTTATTTGGAGTGTTGCGTGCCCTTGTGTGGTTGTAGTGTGTTTATGCGTGTGTGTGTGTTGATTGGTATGTCAGAACCACTGTGTAGTGTGTTTATGTGGCATGATGTATGCCTCGTTGTATGGCTGTGTGATTGTGTGCATTGGTTCTCTGGTGTTGTTACTTAGGCCCTCATTACAACCCTGGCTGTCGGTAGAGAAATGGCAGTAATACCGCCAACAGGCCGGCGGAAAGAAAATTGCATTACAAGCATTGTGGTAACCGGCATGCTAAACCATCACTTCTCCACTCCGACCGCCAGGGTGGTAACAACGGCTGGGCTGGAGACTTCGGTCTCCAGACCAGCGGCTGTCACTACACCGCCGGCGGTATCATGACCCCACATATTGCCATGGATTTCATGGGGTTCTGTACCGCAATGAAATCCATGGCAGAAGGCACTATCAGAGCCGGGAATTCCTTCCCTGGCACTGATAGGGGACCCCAACCCCCCTTCCCCACCCTTGATCCTCCCCCCACACCCCTGACCCCCCTACCACTCCCCAAAGGTGGCAGGACCCCCTCCCCCCTAACATCGACACACACCCCCTAAACACACACACATACACTACAACTACACATACCCGCACATATGCAGACAGTCCAACAGACACACACACACAGACATACATGCACACATACATACAGACATACATGCACACATACTCACAGACATACCAACAGACAGACATGCACACATTTTCAAAACAAACAACACCCCTGCATGCATACATGCACTCACACACCCCCTCTACACACTCACACCCCCATGCACGCACACAACACACAACACCCCCTCCCCTAACGGACGATCACCTTACCTGGTCCGGTGATCCTCCGGGAGGGAACGGGATCCATGGGTGCTGCTCCGCCGCCAGCTCCCCATCACCAGAACACCGCCACACCGAATAATGGAACTTGATTCGGTGGGCGGTGTTCTGATGATGTGATGGTGGAGGTAGAGCAGCCTCCACTTCCCTGACGACTGCCAGTATGGCTGCTGGCGGCTCTCCATCCGAAAAAGGACAGAGGGCTGCCAGCAGTCATAATACGCTTTGCAGAAAACCGCCTGCACTGGCGGTCTTCAGCACAGCAGTAACTCAGCGGTCTTGCAAAAAGACCGCCGAGGTTAAAATGAGGGCCTAAGTGTTGTATGTATGTTTTGTCCGGTGGAGATGTGTAATGTGGTTGCTTGACGGTGCATTTGAGGTGTTGCAGTTGTGGTGTGGTTGTGTGATTTGGTGGTGTTGTGTGTTGTTGTATTTGACTGTGCTGGTGCTGTGTATCTGCGGGTTGGTGTTTGTTTTGGAAGTGTGTGTTGGCAGTGGTGGGTGTACTATGTCTGTGAGTGTGTGTATGTGGCTGTGTGTGTCAGTGTGGGAGTATGTGTGTGTGTCACCATCACCACCCGTTCAGGATTTGTATGTTGTGTGCACGTTGATACCTTGCCATTATCCGACAGTGACAGGTAAGTGTGTGTGTAATCACGGTTGCTGTCGTTGTACGAGCAGGAGCAATGGGAAGTAGTGTGGTTCAAAATCCATGGCAGCTTCAGAAGGGTTTGTGTTCCTGAAGTTGTGTGTCTCCTTTTAAAGAGTTGGTTTCGACCAGGGTTTCTGTGGTGGTGCGACCCCAGCAGAATCCTTAGCGATGTGCAGCCACATAATATGTCTGGCGGAAACAAGTTCTCCAACGGCCTGAAGGTGCCTACCTCCAGCCGTGGAGGCCTGATCTAAATGGTGGTGCCGGCAGTGAATTGACTGTATTCTGTTGCGAATAATGCCATGGTCATAATTTGGTGGTCTTCTCCGCCAGCCTGTTGGTGGAACGGCTGCCACCGCCACCACCACCATGGCAGTCATGAGACCGCCAGGCTCGTAATTAGGCCCTTTGTCTCCTAAGTTAAGCTTTGTTGCTCATTGCCAAGCTACCAAGGATTGAGCTGAGGTTAATTTATTGAGACCTAACTGAACCTAGTGGGAGTTAGTGGCCTGTTGCCAAGTGTATATTCTAAACCATCAACACTTGTTCCAGACTAAAGCCCTAATTCAGATTTCAGCGAATGGGTTACTCCTTATAAACAGTGACGGATAGTTCACCAGACGAAATATAAATCCTCTCAGATATATATTTCGGTGGGCGGGCTATCCGTCACCATTGTGACAGAGTTACCCATCTACCAAAATCTAAATCAGCCCTTAAGAGTTCCTCTCAGCATTTTTGTTTCAACGAATCAGACTAGTATCCATTGATCACTCTAAGTAGCATGGCTTCTTCATCATTAAATTAATTGAACTTACAGTGTTTGACGAGTGTGTTGAGTCTTTCCAGAAATTCATCAACTGTTTTGCCAACTCTTTGATGTTCTTGACTAAAAACATATAATTCATAGTCAACATTTGGTACTGGATTAAATTTGAGATTCAACGCATTCCTAATCTGACAGTAGGTGACTTGTTCATCAGTTCTTGGTATTTTCTTTATAAATTCTTTCACACCATTACCAGCAAGGTTTTTGAGATATTTGATAATCTTGAAGTTATCAAACTCTTCAAGTGCATCTATGAAATCTACAAATATCTCTAACCATGCAGTACATCTATCGCCAATGTTTTGCTTCGGGTTACTTACTCCCTATTTTGTTGCCAGTTGTAGCATCCTCCTGAGCCTGGTACCCGCTGAATAACTAGGCCACACAGAGCTGTGAATCACATGTCTTCCTTCCTCTATGTGTACCTGTGAATTGCCATATTCTAAACCAAGCTTTAAATACATTCTATTCTGGCTGTTACGTCACACTGATACAGTCCTTGGGGATCCAGAAAGGTTCTGTTCTAAATCATGCAAGACAATACACACCCCCTGAGGAGGAAGATAGCTTATCAACTGAGACAAATAGGCCCTGAGCAAAACTTAAAGGTAATGGGTGGAATGCTTGCAAAATATCTCAGCCACTGGTGGAGCCTGGCTATATTCCAATCCTTCGATTATTTCCCACTGTTTCCTTGCAGTGAGAGACCAGTCATATTTAAAAAGCTTTGGTCCTGCTTCAATAGGAAGAATCCACTGACAGGCCATTTCTGCTTTGAGTGGGAACACCAGATAATTCAGACTGATAGACCTGAGGACACAATCAGGGAAAACGTCACACAAAGTCACATTTTGTCCAATTTCATTGAGTTATTGAAGCAACAACTACAAGAGCTAGTGCAGATTCTACCACTAAAACCTCCCCCTCTTTGATTAGATCCTTATCACAGTGCAAGGCACTGCAGCCAGTTCCTACAGGTAGAAGGCAATGTATTTTAAGGACATCATTCAGAGAAAGTGAAAGTGCAGTAGGAACACTATCAGCGGCATTATTTCAGAAACTGCAGAAACACACCAGGGCATATTTAAGGAAAGTGGCGCTGCACGCATTGCAGCGCCACTTTTCTTGAGCACCTTAGTGTAGGAAAGTACCATCTTTCTTGGCATGTTACCCACAATTTCTGCCTGTTTGTCAGTATGTTTTGCGTGTCTCACTGGGATCCTGCTAGCCAGGACCTCAATACTCATAGTTTGTGGCCTATGTGTGTGTTGTCAGTATGCTTAACTGTGTCAATGAAGTTCTGCTAACTAGAACTCCAGCACTTATGCTCTCTCTACTAACCAAATTTGTCACTATAGTTTAGTGACTCTATATTCCAATTCTAATTGGCACACTGGACCCCCTTTATAAGTAGCTAGTATATGGTACCTTGATACCCCGGGCATTGGGGTTCCAGGAGATCCTAATGGGCTGCAGCATTTCTTTTGCAACCGATGAGGAGCTCAGACAAACCTTTCTTCAGGACTGCCGCTGCAGCTTGAGTGAAATAGTGCCCACACTATTTCACAGCCATTTTCACTGCACTTAAGTAACTTATAAGTCACCTATATGTCTAACCTTCATTTACTGAAGGCTAGGTGCAAAGTTACTGTGTGTGAGGGCACCCTTGCTCTAGTATATGTGCCCCCATGTTGTCCAAAGCCAATTCCCCGGACTTCGTGAGTGCTGGGATGCCATTATATGTGTGCACTACATATATGTCAATACATATATGTAGCTTCACAATGGTAACTCCGAATATGGCCATGTGAGGTGTCTAAGATCATGGAATTGTCCCACCATTCCAAATATGGTATTGGGAGGGCCAATCCCATGCATCCTGGGGGCTCCCCCAGTACTGCCAAACCAGCTCTCTGAGGTTTCCACTGCAGCCCCAGCTGCTGCCACCTCACAGACAGGTTTCTGCCCTCCTGGGGACTGAGCAGCTAAATCCCAGGAAGGCAGAACAATGCATTTCCTTTGGGAAGAGGGTGTTACACCCTTTTCCTTAGGAAATGGGTGTTACAGGCTTGAGAGGGGTAGCTTCCCAGAGCCTTTGGAAATGCTTTGAAGGGCACAGATGGTGCCCTCCTTGCATAAGCCAGTCTACACCAGTTCAGGGACCCTCAGTCCCTGCTCTGGTGCAAAACTGGACAAAGGAAAGGGAAGTGACAACTCCCTTGTCCATCACCACCCTAGGGGTGGTCCCCAGAGCTCCTCCAGAGTGTCCCTAGTGTTAGCCATCTTGGATTCCAAGGTGTGGGGACCCTCTGGAGACCTCTAAGTGGCCAGTGTCAGCAGGTGATGTCAGGGACCCCTCCTGATAGGTGCATACCTGGGTAGGTAGCCAATCCCCCTCTCAGATATATTTAGGGTCTCTCCTCTGGGTGTTTCCTTAGATTCAGCTTGCAAGACTCCTCCAGGAATCCTCTTCATCCTCTGCTTCAGCTTCTGACCGTCAGATCAACCGCAGACTGCTCCAGAAACCGCTATAACTGCAACAAAGCATCCAGGATGACTCCTGTGACCTGCAAATTCAGCTACAGCCAGCTTTAGCAAC
Source organism: Pleurodeles waltl (assembly GCF_031143425.1). NCBI lineage: Eukaryota > Metazoa > Chordata > Amphibia > Caudata > Salamandridae > Pleurodeles > Pleurodeles waltl. Next base: position 849,075,398 of record NC_090448.1, read on the forward strand.
AGAGTCCAAGGTGTACACACTCTGAGGACTGCCAGTCTTCACCCTGCACCAGAAGAACCGAAGGAATTTCCTGTGGAGTGATGGAGCCAGTACCCTGCTACAGCAGGCACTCTTCACGACAACAACAGTACTCTGGGACTCCTCTCCTGAAAATGAGCCTGCTCCCTGGAACACAGGTGGTGGACCGAAGTGACCCAAACTGTCCAAAGGTCCAGCTATCCAAATTTGACGGAGGTAAGAGCTTGCCTCCCCGTGCTGCAACAGTACCCCTCTGCACCACGTCTTCTGCAGCTCCTTGGGCTTCTGTGCACTTCTTCCAAGAATCCTTCGTGCACACTGTAGCACAGGACCCCAGCACTCTATCCTATGATGATCAACTCCCTGTGTTATTCTCTCGTGGCGTGTGACCCTCCAGTGTAGTGCTGCAACAACCGCATTTTGCATCTTCTTTGTTCCCATGTTCTGGGACTCCCGTGGGTGCTGCCTGGTCTTCTGAGGGCCCTCTGTAGTGCTGAGAGCCCCCTCTGTCTCCTCAGTCTGAGTTGAGACCCCCAGGTCCCTCCTGGATCCAGGCAGCTCCTTATTGACACAAACCACGTAGTTGCTTGAACCAAGGTTTGTTGGCAGAATCCAGCAATGGAAACAGTCTGCATTCAACAACTCGACATGGGACATCACCTGCACCAAGCAAGAACCCGCAGCCATCTTCTTTGGTGCTCTTCTGTACTTTTCTTCTTACCAGAGAATCCACTTTTGCACCATCTTCTAGGTTGTCAGGGGCTCCTGTCCTTTCTGGACTCTTCTTCGACTTCTGGACTTGGTCTTCGCTCTCTACAGGACTTCAGGTCCAGGAATCCATTGTTTGTTGTTTGCGGTCTTGCTTGGTTCTTGCAAAATCTCTTATCACACCTTGTAGTGTGTGTAGGAGGCCTGCCTGGTTTGTAGTGGATACCTTGGGTACTTACACCTTATACCAGGTCCAGTTATCCCTTATTAGTGAAGTAGTAGTGTTCTAGCAGCTTAGGCTGATAGAGGTAGCTATAGCAGAGCAGCTTAGGTTGAACTAGGAGACATGCAAAGCTCATGCAATACCACTTATAGTTACACAGTACTTATATACAAGTAAAGACAATACTCAGTGTTACCAAAATTAAGGTATTTATTTGGGTGACACAGTACCAAAAATATCTTAGAGACAATACACCTTCTGGAGGTAAGTATTATACACAATATATACACTAGACACCAACATTAGTAATTGGTCATAGATCAGTGCAAACAATAGGAAATCCTATAGAATGCAATGGGAGAAAATATGTCTAGGGGCAACACAAGCCATATACTAAGAAAGTATAATGCGAATCACAAATTCCCCGCTAGACAAGTGTTGTATGTGCAGAATCACTGGGAGAGTAAGAATACAGTAAAGGTAAGTAAATTACCCCACACCAGAACCCAGAAAAGCAGGAGTAAAGTATTGCAAGTTTCCAGAGGACACACTGCACCTCGTGATTGGGATATTGCAGTAACCAACCAAGTCTGAAAACAACAACTGCTGGATTCCTGGACCTGAAGACCTGCAAAAGAAGGGGACCAAGTCTAGAAGTCGAAAGAAGTCCCTGCCAACCCAGAAGAGGGTGAAAAAAAGAGTCCACGGTTAGTTGAAGACTGCAGGAATGCACCCTAGGAAGATGCCAGCAGGTTCCTGCATAATGCAAAGGATGTCCCACGATGTGAAGATGGATGCTGATGTGATTTCGTGTTGGAAGTCGCCAAAAAGCCTTGGTTATGACAAAAAAGTACATTTTGCATCAAAATGCTGCTGGCTGGACTCAGAAGGGACCTGGGGGCCTCAACTCTGTGTGGGGAAGAAGAGGGGGCTTTCAGCACTTGAGAGAGCCCTTAGGATGCCAGACAGCACCCACGGGAGTCTCAGGACACAGGGACAAAGGAGGTGCAAAATGCGGTTGGTGCAGAATAACAAAGGAAGGTCCCATGCCTCTAGAGAACAACTCAGTGAGTTGAGCATTGCAGGATGGAGTGCTGGGGACTTGGGCCAGGCTGACCACGAAGGAATTCTGCAAATAATGCACAGGGGCCTAAGGAGTTGAAGAAGACGCAGTACACAGGGATACCGTTTACCTCAGGGAAGGCAAGGTCTTACCTCGTCCAAATTGCGTCAGCAGGACCGCAGGACAGTCTATGTCAATGGGATCCAACCTCTGTGTCCTGAAGAGCATGCTCATCACTGTGAGAGGAGTCCCAGGGTACCGGTCGTCGTCTTAGAAGGTGCCTACTGTAGCAGGGGAGTGACTCCATCACCCCACGGGAGATTTCTTCAGTCTTTCTGGTGTGGAACAAAGACAGGGAGTCCTCAGAGTGTGCACACCATGGAAACTCTTGCAGTTTCTGGCTGGAGCTGAAGTTGCAGAAGAAAAGTATCCCTTGTGGATTCTTTGTTGCTGTTACAGCAGTTCCTGGAGCAGGCTGCGGTTGATCCGAGGTCAGAGGATGAAGTAGTAGTTGCAGAGGATTCCTGATGGAAACCTGCAAGCAGAATCTGAAGATAACCCACAGGAGAGACCCTAAATAGCCCTGAGAGGGGGATTGGCCACCTTATCAGGTAAGGACCTATCGGGATTGTTTTCTGACGCCACCTGCTGGCACTGGCCACCCAGAGCCCTCCAGAGTACCCCCACACCTTGCAAAGCAAAATGGCTGAAGTCTGGGACACACTGGAGGAGCTCTGGGCACCACCCCTGGGGTGGTGATAGACAGGGGAGTGGTCACTCGCCTTTCCTTTGTCCAGTTTCACGCCAGAGCAGGGGACAAGGGGTCCCTGAACTGGTGCAGACTGGTTCAGACAAGGAGGGCACCATCCGTGCCCTTCAAAGCATTTCCAGAGGCTGGGGGAGGCTGCCCCTCCCCAGCCTGTAACACCTATTTCCAAAGGGAGAGGGTGTAACACCCTGCCTCTCAGAGGAAATGCTTTGTTGTGCCTTCCTGGGACTGGGCTCCCCAGACCCCAGGAGGGCAGAACCCTGTCTGTGAGGTGGCAGCAGCTGCAGCTGCAGTGCAAGCCTCAGAGAGCTGGTTTGGCAGTACTGGGGGTCCATAGTGGAGCCCCCAGGATGCATGGAATTGGCTCTCCAATACCAGATTTGGAATGGGGGGACAATTCCATGATTGTAGACATGTTACATGGCCATATTCGGAGTTACCATTGTGAAGCTACATATAGGTATTGACCTATATGTAGTGCATGCATGTAATGGCGTCCCTGCACTCACAAATCCGGGGAAATGGCCCTGAACTATGTGGGGGCACCTTTGCTTGTGCAAGGGTGCCCTCACACTTAGTAACTTTGCACCTAACCTTCAGCAAGTGAAGGTTAGTCATATAGGTGACTTATAAGTTACTTAGGTGCAGTGAAAATGTCTGTGAAATAATGTGTGCGTTATTTCGCGCAGTCTGCAATGCCAGGCCTGTGCAAGGGTTTGTCTGAGCTCCCTATGGGTGGCAAAAGCAATGCTGCAGCCCATATGGATCTCCTGGAACCCCAATGCCCTGGTTACCTAGGTACAATAAACTAGGGACTTATAAGGGGGGGTCCAGTGTGCCAATTGAAATTGGTAAATGAAGTCACTAGCCTACAGTGACAAATTTAAAAGCAGAGAGAGCATAAGCACTGAGGCTCTGGTTAGCAGAGACCCAGTGACACAGTCAAGCACTATACAGACACACCCCTTAGGCCATAACTATGAACACTGTGGTCCTGATCCCAGTGAGACAGGCAAAAACATACTGACATACAGGTAAAAAATGGGGGTAACATGCCAAGGAAGATGGTACTTTCCTACAGTGTGTCCTGAGGAAACTTGCTGTACTTTACTCCTGCTTTCCTGGGCTCTGAGTTGGGGTACTTAACTTACTTTTGGTGTTTTCCTACACTCCCATCTCCCCTCCACACACTGCACTTGCCTAGGGGGGAATTTGTGATTCTCATTCCACTATTTTAGTATATGGTTTTTGTTGCCCCTAGGCCCATTGAAATCTATTGTATTTTCTACTGTTTGCACTATTATATGACTGTTTACTTACCTGATTTTGGTTACTAGTATTCATATTGTGTGTGATGCTTACCTCCAGAAGGAGTACTGCCTATAAGATAATTATGGCCTTGTGTCACTAAAATAAAGTACATTTATTTTTGGTTACACTGAGTATTGTCTTTTATATTGTTTATGTACTGTGTAACTATAGTAGTATTGCAGGAGCTTTGCATGTCTCCTAGTTCAGCCTAAGCTGTTCTGTTACAGCTACCTCTAGACAGCCTAAGCTGCTAGAACACTGCCTACATTTCACTAATAAGGGATAACTGGACCTGGTATAAGGTGTAAGTACCTTAGTTACCCACTACAAACCAGGCCAGCCTCCTACACTTTAAAAAAAATATATATATTTGTATTGATTTTATATTTCAAAATATAATACAAATTATTCAATTTGCAACCGCAGGATAAACCAATACAATAACTAATATCTAGGTCATTTAACAATCACACACCCCCCCCAATATGCACTTCACGGAACACTTCAAGTTTTACAGTATCATTTCTGGCTGCACCGTCCATGGGTTTCTCCTTTAATGTTTATTTTATATAGCCATTCGCTCGTGACCAGTGTGGGCCTTGTTTTGCATGCATGAGTTCCCTGGTTGCCTGAGGAGGGCACCATCTGGATTAGTCTATGCAGATGGCTACCCTGGTTTACTGCTCCTCACGTGTCGCTGGGACTGTGGTGACGAAAATTTGATGAACAATTAGTACTAGAGAGATGGGAGGAAATTATGTGTGTGCGCTATGACACCTGGGTGCCCTATGAATTTGTTTCCGTAATGGGGGATGCAGGGGAATTTATGACGTGATTATCGCGATTGTGTGTGCCCCAATTCAAGGAGGCTTCTTATCGTTTTTAGCCTCCAATTTTGTTACCAAATCCTCCCAAGTGGAGCATCCTGTGTATTGTCGCCCTTCGCGCACCATTCTTTTTAGTACCTGGTATTCAGTGCGAGCCCAGCGTATTATTAGAGAGTATCAGGATTTCAGATCGGGTGCCTTAGGGGCTTTCCAATGCATTGCTATTAGTCTTTTGTACATTAAAAAGGCCAAGTCTATAAATTTGTGCAGGTGTCTTTGTTTTTTCGGTCTCTTCCTCAGTCCCAGCAGGCAGGACCCAGGGTCTGCTAACAGTGCAAGTCCCGTTAGCCCAGATACCTCCCCTACCACCTCCGCCCAGGCCGTTTGTATATTAGGGCAATCCCATACCATGTGGTAGAAGGGTGCTGACGGTATTTTGCATCTGGGGCATGTTGGTACTGAATCAGGGAACATGCGCTTTATTCTTGCTGGGGAAAGATATGTTTGATGCGTGTAATTGAATTGGGCATATCTAAATCTGGGATTCCTTGACACGCCTCTGATGTGAGACAAGGCCTTGGGCCAGTCTTCCAATGGGATCGGGGTGGGGAGTACTGCATTCCATCTACTCCATGCTTTCCCTGCCTGTGCTTCAGGAGTCTTGTTGAGGATTCTATATAGATTGGATATTATTTTTGTTTGATCACTGTGTTGTAGAAGTTGGTGGAGCACTGGGGAGGTCTCTGGTTCCGAAGTGCCTATTCCCCATATTCTTCTGATTTCATGACATACGGCATGATATGTCAGGAATTGACCCGAATTTATCTCTGTGAGGGCCTGGAGAGCCTCGAACGTCATTAATTTGCCGTCTTCAAAGCAATCCCCTACTGTCTGTATTCCTACTTCATTCCACAGCTTTGCGGCTCGCATTCCAGCTGCAGTCCCCGCCAATAGATAATTTAGCGGTATGTGTGGGGAGTAAGGAAGCTTATCCGCTCCTCTTTGCACATATTTAACCCAGCACGCATGCGCGGCTGCAAGCAAAGGGTTAACCAGTACCACTTTGGGGGGCTTTGACGTCAGCCAATTTAAAAAGGGGGTCCCGTTCCGCCGAGGCTCTAGGCTCATGGGTTCCGCTTGCTCTGGTCTGTGGATCCAATATTGGACCCACTGAAGTTGTGCGGCAGCATAGTATCTTTCAAAATTCGGAGTACCCAGGCCACCGTTATCCAACGGGCATTGCAATGTGGATAGCGCTGCTCGCGCTCTACCACCTCCCCAAATGAGCTGCAGTAATGCTGTGTTTAAATTGCTGAAGAAACTTTTGGGAATGGTTATCGGCAGGGCCGCAAAATAATATAGGAGCCTAGGTAGAATCAACATGTTAGCAATCGCCACCTTACCGGGTGGCGAGAGCGGAAGCTTGTTCCAAAATTGTAGGGAGCCTTTTATGGAAGTTAGCGCCTTCCCCAGGTTCCCGTCTCTTAAGTCTTCTGTGGCATGATATATGTTTATCCCAAGATATTTAAATGTTGTCGGGCACCACTTTAGGTGCCCTACCTCTGGGGGGTCTTGGTTGTTGGGGGCCCTTTTTGCCAGGGGGAACACACAGTACTTCTCCCAGTTTACCACAAGGCCAGACAGGCCTCCAAATTCAGCCAATAAAGACATTACAGGTGGGATAGCTGCACAACCGTTCCTGATATATATCAAAGCATCATCTGCATATAATGAAATCGTGTGATGTAACCCATTCCTAATAATTCCCCATTCGTGCTCCATAAGGCGTACTTTTGCCGCTAACGGCTCCATTGCTATGGCAAACAGTAGCGGGGATAAGGGACATCCCTGCCGTGTCCCCCTGGAAATCGGGAAGCTATCAGAAATCACCCCGCCTGACTTCACCCTCGCGCTTGGATTAGAATATAATGTACGGACCCAACGAATGTAATTAGGGCCTATTCCCATACAGGCCATCGTAGCCATCAGAAAGTCCCATTCCAGCGTATCAAAGACCTTTTCTATGTCTAGTGAGAGCACCATTTCCTCCTGTGCAGTCTTGGAGGTGTCTCCTATTATACTCAGCAATCTGCGAATATTTAGGAAGGTGTTACGCTTTGGGATGAAGCCCTTTTGATCTGCATGAATCAATAATTGCATGAGGGGGGCTAACCTATTAGCCAATATTTTGCCTAATATTTTGCAGTCCGTGTTTAACAGCGATAGTGGTCTATAAGATTTAACATCTGTGTGGTCTCGACCCTGTTTAGGGAGTACCACTATCATAGCTTCCCTTTGAGATATAGGTAAACTTTCTTTAGTCCACGCCTCCTGGAACACTCCTAGCAGATGGGATTTTAGGCTGGGTAAATAGGTTTTATAATACTCCGAGGGGAGGCCGTCTGCACCCGGGGCTTTGTTCCTAGGCAGCTGTGCAAGGGCTAGTTCTATCTCTTCTGTTGTTATGGGGGTTTCAATTCCATCTCTATCTGTTTGTGGTAGTTGGGGTAGGAAGGAGTCCGCCAGGAAAGCCTCAAGTTGTGTAGCTGTGCACGAGGTACGTTTAGTGTATAAGTTTGAATAGTAGTTCCTAAACGTCTCGTTTATTTCTACTTGTGTAGTAGCCATCTCATGCGCGCCCACCCGGATGGCACCTATCAGAGCTTGCTGTCTATCCTCGCAGAGTAGCCACGCTAACATTCTACTTGATCTGTCTCCTTCCGTTTCCAACCTGGTTAAGTAATAGTTGTAGTCGTGGCATCGGAGCCTGCTATATGCCTCATTATATTTTGAGCGCTTTTCTTTGAGGACAGTGCTAGCGATTTCCCCCCGTGCTACCGCTTTTTCCGCAATCCTTAGCTCCTTCTCTAGTTTACTAATTTCCTCCTGTAAAGAACGTCTCACTCCCCACGTAGTGGACATGCATACTCTGCGTGCTACTACCTTGTGGGCATCCCATTCTATCGCCCGGGTTGTCGCAGACATAGCGTTTGTTTCCCAATATTGGCCTATAGATTTCCCCAATGTTGCGGCGAATGCTTGATCTTGTAGAGCTTCCGCCTGGAATCTCCAAGTGGGAATTGCCTGACGTGCCCTGCCCCAGTTCAGTGTTACTCTCAGAGGCGCATGGTCCGAGACTGTCTTTGCCAAGTATTCAGATTCAGTGATCAGCGCCCCTATTTCGCAGGTGCCCCATACTATGTCTATTCTTGTGTGGGTGTTATGTGGGACCGAATAAAATGAATATTCTTTTTGCTCTGGATGGCCTAATCGCCATACATCATAAAGACCCATAACATTTGCCCATTCTTGCAGAGGACTTACGGGCTTCCTACTAGTTGGTGTGCTCGAGTGGGCACTAGTCCTGTCCAATGCTGCTGATGGGGTACTGTTAAAATCACCGCCCCAGATGGCTAGGGGCAAGGGGTGGGACAGCAACGTTGGGGTGAGAGTGGTAAGAAAGCCCGAGATGCCACTGTTGGGGGCGTATACCCCGATCACAGCCATTTGTCTGTCATCTAGTCTGCCCTCTACTACTACGTACCTCCCTCCCTGGTCTATCTTGTGTGCTGACATGAGAAATGGAACTCCTGCCGCTATCCAGATCAACACCCCTCTCGCAAAAGCCGAGTACGTTGTGCCTATCAACTGGCCTCCCCACTTCGTGCGTAGGGCGCGTAGGTCCCCCTCTAGCATATGTGTCTCTTGCAGAATAGCGATATGCACTCCTAGTCTTTTAAGTCGAGCGTGCACTCTAGCCCGTTTGCTCAGCATCCCAAGGCCCCTGATATTCCATGTTAATATTATATACCGGTTTTTCGTATTATTTCGGGAAGACATCATATGGGGTACTGGGGATGTGTTGCTGTGTTGTGGATCTGGGCTTTGGTGTTGGCCCGCCTGGTCTCTGCCTTTCTGTTGCTGATATTTAAATATAGCGGGTGCAGGTCTATGTTTTGTGCATTGAGTAGTTCCGATTCTTGCATTGCTGCTAAACTGTTAGTCCCCACCCCCCTAATTAAACCCCCTATACTACTTACAACTACAGTGAAACTACAAAACTTAAAAGTGTGTGAAATAACTCTTATCCGGTTGGATTTGCATAGTGGGATACTCATATCGTGCAGATGTGGCTCTTGTAAGGGGCTCACATCGTGCCGCAGACTTAGTCTGCCAATATCAACAGGCGCACCCCCTTGGCATAAATCCGTTCCCTCTGGCCCCGCCCATCCGTCATGTACCACCTACTTGTGCCCCCAATCACTCAGCTTAGTGTTTATATCAAAGATGCATATTGTTGAAGGCACTTTATCCCCACGTCTCGGTAGTATCGCAGAGTCTCTGTAGATTTTCAAGTTTCAAGCATCGCCCCTGGTAGTCTCTCTGGGCCTGAACGAATAGTCTATAGATCATCAGCAGTTCTTGGGGTGACCTTCGGCCCACCTAGTTCTCCTGTTACCGTGGATGCGGAGCTGGCTGTGTCTGAGTCCGATCCCAGCTCCTCGAGACCACTGGCAATTGTATTGCGGCTTTGCATGTGTAACGGCGTCTCTTTTAGCACTTTTGCTCTTTCCTCTGCTGCTTGCCAGACATTGGGCTGGCCTCTGGTGCGCCGTTTGGATCTCTTCCTTGCAGCAGGTTTTTGCCATTTCTCGTCCCCCTCTTCGTCCTCCCGGGGGTGTGCAAGGCCCTTGGCGTGGAGCCATGTCCAGGCATCCTCGGGGTTGGTGAATATATGGGTACGGTCCTCCATCACTACCCTTAGCTTGGCTGGGAAGAGCAGGGCATATTTTATATTCTGTTCTCGTAAGCGTTGCTTGATTTTAACAAAAGAATTGCGTTGGTTCTGCACCTCTTGCGTAAAGTCTGGGTAAGCGTTAATATTCGAGTCTTCATACTTGAACGGGCCCTTATTGCGGAATTGTTGCAATATTGCGTCTCGGTCCTATAGTTCAAGAACCTGGCAATCAATGGCCTGGGGGACTGGCCGGGGGCCGGAGGTCTGCCCGGGATTCTGTAAGCCCTTTCAAATGAGAAAAACTTGGATGGAGCCCCATTTAACACCTCCTTGATTAGCCACTGCTCTAGGGAGATTTCCGATTCCGGTTGACGCATACTTTCCGGAAATCCCAGGAATCTCACGTTATTTCGGCACGCCCTACTCTCCATTTCCTCCGATCTTCTCCAAAGTATCTTCAGCTCCTCGTCCATGCGTTGAATCTGTTTTTGGTTCCCTTGCGCTATTGGAGTTAGATCAGCTATTTCAGCTTCAGTTGTTTTCACTTTTTCAGCTAGGCTTCGATGATCCACTCGTAAAAGGTTCAAGTCTTGCGCGACTGCATCAATTCTGCCTTCCAAGGATGACTTAGTGTCCAATATTGCCTGCAATACTTTCTCGAACTGAGCAGAATGTGCTAGAAGTGTGCTTTCCAGTGACTGTAGGGATGGGCCAGATTGTTGGTCAGTAGGCGTTATCGCTTGGGTAGTTCGGTCTGGGTTCTTGGTTGACTTGGCTCTGCCGGCCATTTTGGCTGTTCTGAGATTACCTCCCAATCTGCAGAGATTACGCACTTTTAATCTTCCTGATTCGATGTTATAAACTTTTTCTGAGTTGCCTGGGCATGGAGCGCACATCCGGTGTTGAGAGCGTGAGATTTAGGTGGCAAAGCAAAGGGACATTTAGGGGGTCATTCTGACCCCGGCGGTCTCTGACCGCCGGGGCCAGGGTCGGCGGGAGCACCGCCGACAGACCGGCGGTGCCCCGCAGGGCATTCTGACCGCGGCAGTTCGGCCGCGGTCAGATGCGGGAAACCGGCGGTCTCCCGCCGGTTTCCCGCTGCCCTGCAGAATCCTCCATGGCGGCGGAGCGCGCTCCGCCGCCATGGGGATTCTGACACCCCCTACCGCCATCCTGTTCCTGGCGGGTCTCCCGCCAGGAACAGGATGGCGGTAGGGGGTGCCGCGGGGCCCCTGGGGGCCCCTGCAGTGCCCATGCCGATGGCATGGGCACTGCAGGGGCCCCCGTAACAGGGCCCCACAAAGTATTTCAGTGTCTGCTATGCAGACACTGAAATACGCGACGGGTGCAACAGCACCCGTCGCACCTTCCCACTCCGCCGGCTCAATTCTGAGCCGGCGTCATCGTGGGAAGGTTGATTTGCCCTGGGCTGGCGGGCGGCCTTTTGGCGGCCGCCCGCCAGCCCAGGGCAAATCCCAAAATACCCTCAGCGGTCTTTCGACCGCGGAGTGGTATTTTGGTGGGGGAACTTTGGCGGGCGGCCTCCGCCGCCCGCCGAAGTAAGAATCACCCCCTTAGTCTTATTCTGACTTATTATGACCTGGATATTCAATGACAAATGCTGCAGTCATTAATGGATTCAATGTTCCAGCTATGAGTTCTTGTGGAGCTGTCCTCCGGGCCCACCGGAATATGCGGAGGGTGTAAACGCTGGGGGAGTACCCTCGTTTCTTCTTGTGTGGCGGGAGGGCTTGGTGCCAGAGGCTCCCTCAGATAGAGGGGAGAAGTGCTGGGCAGCCGGGAGAGGCGTCGACACGCGGGAGAAATTGCGGGTCAGGGCGATCGCAGGGCGCCGCAAATTAACTTTGTGCAGCTAAGGACAGTCGCGGCAGGGACCCATTGCAGGGGAGTCCAGGGCAGGCCACCCGCCCGCGGTCCAACCCAGCCGTCCACTCTGCATTGGTTGAGTAGTCCGAGCTCCCAGGAGCACGCGATCCACATCCATCTTGCCCTTTTGCGTAAATGGAGAGGTGGGGTGGAGGGGGGGGGTGCTTGTCGTTCCAAGGGTTTTCCCCTCAGCTTAGTTTTGGTGTTCCCCCCCCCCTCGCAGGGGCCCTCCTCACCTCGTTTCTGTTTTAAAAGTCTGCACCGTGGACCGCTGCAGCCTGCTGGCCCGCCGCCGATTCGCGTCTTCTTTGCTGGGCCTCTTCTTTGTCCCTCAGCAGCTTACACACGCGGCTGCTGCTGGGCCTCTTCTTTGTCCCTCAGCAGCTTACACACGCGGCTGCTGCCGCGGCAAAATTCAAGATGGCGCCCCAGTTCCTCGAGCCGGCTTCAAACGTCCCGGGGCGCCCAGTGAAATCAACCGTGCGGTCCGCTTTTGGACACGTCTCTTCAGCCCTCCCGGCCACGAGCAGGCGTGTAAGCGGGAGGCGGCCGCGCCCGGCGAGAGCGCGACCGGGGCCGCAGCCGCAGCTCCTCCCGCTCTGCGTCACACGCGGCGCGGACTCACCAGTCCCGGGCCCGCCTTGCCCGCGTACCGAGGGGCGCCCGCGACACAAGTTGGGTGCCCCGGTCTCCCCCGGTCAAGCCGCCGTCCCGGCCGCCGCTACCAGGCCGCGGGGGGTGCCTTCCAGGATGTTTCAAGGTAGCCGGGAACAGAGCGCTCAGATCAAGCGACCGTCTCGGCCACCATCTTGGCTCCTCCGCCAGCCTCCTACACTTAGCGCCCCCTAACGCCAACAGGTGTGTGCTGTATTTAAAATATGGCACACCATGGCAGTAGCTATGGGACTAGCATCATAATTTTTTACGCTAGTCCAGAGCTGTGCAGGATTAGCGTAAAAAATGTTGATGCTAATTCTGCAAAGCCCATTGAGGCCTATTGAAATCAATGGGGTGCCTCCTTTAAATGCCTGCTCTGAGCAGGCGTCAAAAGTGGCGAAATAAATGACGCAAAGAAATCTATTAGATTTTTTGCGAACTTTTTTCAGCCCCCTACAGGTGAACGCCCCTTTTGCATACATTATGCCTGGTGCAACCATAATGTAGCTCAAAGGGTTAAAGTGGCAATGCATGCATTGCGCCACTTTGTAAATATGGCGCAGGGATGTTGGCCTCATAAAAAAATGATGCTAATGTGGCGCGAGAAGGTGCTAGGGGCTCTTAAATATACCCATATGCTTTTCCTACAGCAGTGCCAGCACAAAGCTATGTGTGAATTGAACAACAGAGTCGTGGTCCTCAATCACGCTGCAGTGAATATATTTGAAACAATTGCTCTTAAAGTTCATGTTCACCTGTCAATGTATATGAATGTGCTCATTCTATTCAAAAATATTCTTCTTGTGCATAACTTTGATTTTGTGATTATGGAAGTCTTCTCAAGGGTAGTGACTGGATATAATGGCCTGCAAGTCCGTCCCTCTGTGGCTCTAGCAGCATCTTGTCAAGAAGGTGGATTGACTGAGTGTATTCATCATTGAGATAATCATATTTTTCTGGGTTCCTTTGACAAGTACTTCCCAATGGCAATGTTGTGAAACCTTGCAGAGGTTAAGATTTTGCAACTGGTTTCTATTACATTTATGTATTCTCCCAGCATTACTTACAATTTGTGTGTTAAGTGAGTGCTGGCTCGTTCGATTTCTATAAATATTTTCACTTCCAAAAGAGGACATATCAGGATGTTGGTGCCATCTGCACATCCTATCACTTCTGAACATTAAACCATGGTGTAAATATCAACTTTAGTGGTATTAAGTTTAGCAGAGGTGCGGTAGAATGAAATGTAGGAGTGATTTCTAAACAGCCTATGGTCCAGAAAATTGCTTGAAAGGGCTCTTTGTGGAGTCCAACCAGTGACATCTGCCATCTAAATGTAGCTACCTGGGGCAAAATTATTACTCGATTTGTGTTGGAATTGCTGAAGTGCATTGTGTTTGCCTGCTTAAGAAGGACGTTTTTCATTTATCAACTCTGTCTGTACTTTGAATAAACTTGCGCTATCTGCTCAAATATTTTACTCGTTTGCCTGATTTTTGTTTTTATTCTCATCATTCTGTCAGTCACCATTTGACTTACCTTTCATAAAATGCTAATATTGTGAAGGTTCGTGGTACATTTTGAACCTTCTTTTATAGTTTGCACTTGTTTATCACCTGCTTCTTCATGATGGTTTGATAGTACTCTACACATGCAATTGGCTGCTTTCGCAAATGTTCACCAAGAGTGATGGCTACATGGCATTTGTGATTCGCTGTTTCAAAATCACATTTTTGGAATCGCAATACAAACTAAAGAACTGTTATTTTTTCACATCACTGTGATATTTAAAGAAATCCTTATTTGGAAGGCGTTTTTGTGTGTGTCCAGGGCATCCTTCTGTAAACTGCAAGTCAGTTTGCAACTGATTTGTAGTCCACAAAGCTTTTGTACATCGAAGTTATTATTCTGTAGCCTTGGAAACACTTTTTAAAAATCAAGCCTTCATTATGTCGCACTGATGCAAAAGCAAGTGATCAGTTGTGTACGAAGACATACTGGGGAAGTGATAGACATGATGATTATGGACCCCAAAAACCAGCTGCACACATTGAAATCTATGTTCCTTCGGAATGACAGGTAAAGTCAAGTGTAACAGATTTGAACACGCAAGCCCAGTCCCCCCAGGTGACTGAGTCAAACTTCTTAATCTGACTCTGATCACATCCTTTTAACTATCCAACACAAGATTTCCTCAGAACTATAGCACAGCACACACACCCCCACACACATACATACACATTATTGAGCCTATCTGTGTACTGTTTGAGTCTCTCTTACGCTGTCTAGCCACACTAGGAGAGCAGCTCCAATACAGAGTTCCCAAGGTTTTCTCCTGCCAATGACAACTAGCTGCTTTCTGTCAATGATTAAACAAAGGAATCTCAGGCATGACCCAATTTGATATTCTCAGATGCCAATATCACCATTTCAGAGCATCCTAAACACACTTATAGGGTGAGATACCCTTAATGCAATATGCACAGTAGACAAGGTTTTGATAGCCCCTGCACAAACAACCCACACACAGAGTTGCCTTCTTAAAAAACAATCCAAAGGAGTAGAGTCTGTGCGTTGTTGTTTACAGGGTTCACAATAGTTCAGACAGAACATAAAGGTATTTTCTTTACAGCATCTTTTGAGTGTGAGCACAGAGTATCGTCTCACTATACTTTATGGCACTCCAAAATATCACCATGCCTTTGACAAAATGTATATAGATCATATCTCCAACTGATAACTGATTTATATTGATGATAGACCATGCAACTGAAATAAGAAAAATAAGATTTACATTAATAGTTAATAAAATGCATTGCTGACTAATTTGATTCAGTTTTACCTCTTGAATTAACCAACCATAACATATATAAATATGTAGAAAGTCATGTTGCAGTAACAAACAATGTGGTTCCCAGATATGCATTAAACCCATTTTGTGAGCGAAAAAATTATTTCGGATTTGCAAAATGAGCTTATTGATCCTTATCAAATTGTAAATATGAAGGACATGAAACAGGTGTTACCTCCTAACTGCAATTCTGTACTTTGTCCTCGATTAATTAAGGTTTTGCATCACCCTTGTACCACACAAGAGGGTGCAGGGCAAAGCAAAACCTAGCTAGAATCAGATTTACCAAGCCTTGCAAGGCTACTTGGTGTGGCCTTGCGTTGCTTGGTAAATCTGGAGTAACGTATAGCAGCGCAAATCACTATCTTGCATTGCTCTGCCTACTGGAGGAGTTACATGGGTGGAGCGTGGGTGTTCCCCCACATCCACTCATGATTCATGAAGCATTCTCAGATTTACTAACAGTGGCTTACTTGGGAATGCCTCAGAATTGTCCGCCTTCCTACCAGAGGTGCAAAGAATACAACCTTTATTTCTCCCAGCAGTTTCCTCTTTCTAAGTGAGCATGCTACACATTTAATGGCACATGTCATAGTTTCTTCAGTTAAGTATTACTATACATGCTGACTTTTTATGATTTGGTTTGGGTAAAATGTCAACCTAACTATAACGTCCTTGTAACCTTTGTTTTTTTCTATCTTTTTTAACATAAAGTAACATATAATTACCATACGGTAACACAACCTTTGACACAGTGGGGGTTGAGTGGAGGGCCTGGCCTGCAGCCAGACCTGTGGCAACCCACCTAGACAACCCCCCCACATACACCAAACGGAGCAACCTGCAGGGGAAAAATGTGTTTTGGGACCCCCCTATTTACTCAGCTTTCACTTCACAGATCACCCCAAAACTTTCTGGACAGCAGAAGTGACAAGGCCACTAATTTTAAAAATGTTGTGAAGATTCGCCAAATGGCACTAAAGTTTTTAGCCAAACGGAAAGTTCTTTGTCTATGGGAATTAGGCCCTAACTATAGCTAACAACTGGTGATTGCCTTCAGGTAATATATACGAATATATATATATATAGTGTATATAACCTACTGGTGGTCGCCAGTAGGTAGTTAAGGTTACAACCTATGGCCAAATTTAGAGTTTGACAAATATCCTCTCCGCTGAAATATAAATCCCACTTAATCCTATAGAATTTATACTTCGGCGGGCAGGATATCCGTCACCGTTGTGACAGAGTAACCCCTCTGCCAAACTCTAAATCAGGCCCAAGGTTTCCATTACAAAAGCATTTTGTTTTGGCAATA
The DNA here is from genome assembly GCF_031143425.1 of Pleurodeles waltl. Taxonomy (NCBI): domain Eukaryota; kingdom Metazoa; phylum Chordata; class Amphibia; order Caudata; family Salamandridae; genus Pleurodeles; species Pleurodeles waltl. The sequence goes on from NC_090448.1 coordinate 849,091,768, forward strand.
ACTTTGGAGCACTTTGAAGAATCTTCACAAAAAAATTTAAACTAGTGTGCCAATAACTTCAGCTGCTGTCTTGAAAGTTTCAGGTGATTCGTCAAGCAGGGGCAGAGAAAAAGGGGGGTCCCAAAACATATTTTTCCCATGCAATTTCCCATACAGCCCGAACCGCTGGATGGAATTAAACCAAATCTGACTGAAAGATAGCTCTTGATTCAGAAAGTGAGCTTTTTGTGTTTTGGTGTAAATCCGTTCAGTAGTTTTGGAGATATTTTAACTAAAAAAAATAGATATCTATGGATGCTGATCCTCCACAGATCCGACAGATCTCAAGCTGAGATCTCATTACCTGACAACTCTTCAGCCAGGAAGTGTTTGTAGCCACTTTGGGACTGCTGGTTACATTGACTGTGTTAATTCAGTTCTGGGTTCCTGTCCTAAACCTCATCTTTGTTCCATCAGGTACTGACAGGGAGGGTTTTCCAAATAATGTATCACACTCCTGTACATACTCCTGAATTAATATTTGATGTTCACTATCACTAAACTTTCTTTTTTTCTTTCCTGGTGCTTTCTTGTTCACAATGGTATTCTGACTTCTCTTTTTCTTTTTCTTGCTAGTAAGCATTACCAGCAGTAGTATCAATGAGATAGCAAACACTGGTATTATGTAGGTCTAATAAACAGAAAAAATGGCCTTGAGGAGAGATTAAAATTCAACTGGAGGTAGAAAGAGCAGAGATCCTCCACCAACAACTATTAGTCAACTAAATGAGTTCACAATTCATGCAAACTCCATCTCTAGTGAGGCTGCAATAAAAAAAATTATGTTTACAGACATGTTCCATTATTTTTTCATTCACAATATGAGAGATAATCTAAATTATCTGCTGATATTCCATGGGTGTAACTGTAACATTCTCTGCACCAGTTGAAACAATCACTGTATGCATAAAAACAACATGATCATCAACAACTACAGTGATTCAACCTATTCTTACTACTGTCATGAAGAAAGCTATTGCATCTGTTTGAATAATTTGAAAAAATAATGTTATGAGTATAACAAAAACATATGACAGCAACAGAAAAGGTATCTACTATGGTTAGTTTCTGCCTTAAGAAATAACATCAGTGATGGATTTGACTCACTCACAGGAATAGTTAGCGAGATGTCACAGATAAACACAGCCCTTTCTTCAACAATAAATGAACAAAGTAAGTCCCAAAGAAGACAACAGCACCATGTGGACAACCGGCTACAAACCTTTGGATGATCAGTTGTTCTACTGGTTGGTAGTACATCAAACTTTTGTAGACACACAGTAAATATTCAGTTAGAAGTTGATCACTGCTCTTCGAATTAATCAAAAGGCCTATTGAAAGCTACCTCTTGTTTTGATAAGCTTCAAACTTCTTTAGTGGCCATAAAGGCTCATCTTTCTGTCTCAGAGTGAAGAAGATATCAAGGAGATATGAAGGCATAGCAGTACATCTGTTGTTACGATAGGACTCATGTAACATACCAGAAGTCTGTCAGGTGGCTTATGAAATGCATATAAATGCAGCACTTAGGAAAATAAATTAAGAAATCACAACAATTTGGATAACTGCAGTTTGGAAATGTGATGATGTTAATTATATATATTATGGAATTATGTTTTTCATTATTGTTTTCTTCTGGCACTTCTGCTGGCCTATAGAAAAACACTGGGAAGCAATATTAAATATTGATTTTGCTATCTATAGGTAGGGAGCAGATTGAAATATGATTCAACAACCCAGTTTAATATTGTTTAGAACTTTAACCCAATTTTGAAGTTGAACTGATACTAAAAATTGTTGGAAAATAACTTTTAGAAAGTTACATTTTCCTTGCTGCATTAAACTGCTGAAAGCTAATTTCCATGCCCTTCTCTTTGTCAGCCAGCTAAAGAATGGCCCTGAATGAGGAGTGAATACTGCTCCCAGACCAGAGACAAAGTCCTCGGTGCTCAGAGGTGATTTTGTTCCTCCAGCAGGAGGAGCATTTTAATGGAACCAATAACTTCATTTATTCAAAGGGGCATCCTCTTTCACAAGCAGATGCCAGATGAAACCTGGACAGGCTGCTTTTTTGTCTTTCCAGCCAGGCAGACACCAAGTGGGGAAAAGCTGTCTGCAGAACTAGTTTAGAGTGACCACACAGGAAGTGTTGCTCTTTACCCTGGCCACATCTCTTGGTGGGCACACAGGCGCTGCACAAGGGAAGAAGGATGTCACCATTTTGGATCTTCGGAGCAATAGGCACAATGGGATTGCTTGCAGTAGGGTAGAGAGAAACAGCTGCAAAAGTGGGTAGGGGTACCCCTGGGTGCCCCTAGCTTATTGGATAGGGAGCGGCCAGGAATCATTCCCATACACTAGCTAGTGCCAGGCATAAGTGTGGCATGCCTTGGCACCTTCTTCAGAACACTTTTTGGACCCCGAGGAAGAACAGAAGAGAACTTGACCTGTGGTTTGTGACACGAGAAGAGCCCTGAAGAACTAGCCATGCATCCTCTTGTACCCAGAACAATGTGTACTCCAAGGGTCATAAGACTGACCTCAAGCTACATGGACATAACAAGCCACTGGTGGCCTTTTCCTGCAAATGGCCAGGTGACCATTTCCAGCTCAATCAATCAATCAATCAAAAGATTTATATAGCGTGCTACTCACCCATGAGGGTCTCAAGGCGCTTGGGGGGAGGGGAGGGCAGGAGGGTCACTGTTTGAACAGCCATGTCTTGAGGCCCTTTCTGAAGAGCAGGAGGTCTTTGGTTTTGCGGAGGTTGGTGGGGAGGGAGTTCCAGGTTTTGGGGGCGAGGTAGGAGAAGGACCTGCCTCCTGTGGTGGTGCGTTGGATGCGGGGGACTGTGGCCAGGGCGAGGTTGGCTGATCGGAGGTTGCGGGTGGGTGTGTGAAAGTTCACTCTTTCCTTGAGGTATGTTGGGCCGGTGTTGTGGAGGGATTTGTGTGCGTGGATGAGGATCTTGAATGTGATTCTCTTGTTTATGGGGAGCCAGTGAAGGGTTTTGAGGTGTGGTGAGATTAGTTCGTGGCGGGGGAGGCCAAGGACGAGGCGCGCAGCTGTGTTCTGGATTCTCTGGAGTTTGCATGTGAGTTTGAGTGTGGTGCCGGCGTAGAGGGCGTTACCGTAGTCTAGTCTGCTGCTGATGAGTGCATGGGTGACTGTCTTCCTGGTCTCTGGGGGAATCCATTTCAGGGATTTTTTTAGAGTGCGGAGTGTGAGGAAGCAGGAGTAGGTAAGAGCATTTATTTGCTGTGTCATGGAGAGGGAGGGGTCTAGGATGATGCCGAGATTGCGTGCGTGGTTTGCGGGGGTGGGTGCGGGTTCTAGGGTGGTGGGCCACCAGGAGTCGTCCAATATGGTTTTGTTGGGGCCGAAGCTGGCCCTGAACTGGGACTTCCTGTCGACCTCTGTTGGATTGAGTCCTGACCAAAGTGATGTTCCTTAGGTCCCCAAGTTCTTGGATGTAGCTGGCCTGATTTATCCTACCACACATGAAAACCTGGGACTCAGAAACGTTTTCGCTTTCATTTTCAACTTCCAGGAATCAGGACGACAGAAACAAACCTGCAAGAGGCTTCATCCAAGCGGTGTTACCACTAGACTGAACATTCAGGTATATCCTGCTCAAATCATCTCTGCATCAGCAAATCCACTCAATGGGACCTTGTGTAGATGGTATTCAGCCTCATAAAGCCCTCTTCAGTTGAGCTCAGGTTAATTTAGTGACTTTGAGGGTTCACCCTAACAAGGATTATCATTATTACTCATGGTGAGTAGTCATTTCCCTTGACTAATAACCCATTTTCTCACATTTGACCCCATCCCTTTTGTGAATCAGTTGCCACCTTAACTTTGGAGTTTTTAACTTTTCATTGTTTTGAAACAAAATTAAAGTTACAAAACATTGATATATCAGGATCAGAAGTGCTATTTGGAAGGGACATCCAAAACAGTACTAAAACTGTGCTTTCTAAACAAAAACTATAAATAGTCCTAAAATGTTGCATATTACAAAGCAACTTCTAACTCATTCTAAATAATGTTCATCAGTATTGTGTAAGACACAAATGTACTGAAATGCTGACCATCTTTATTTAATTTTTTCTTTATTTCTTGTTTTTGAGCTTTCCCGGCCTAAAGGTCTCAGATCAGGTTACAAAAGTATATGAACTAAGAACAGAATCAAAAACACTTCTAGTTTTGGTTCATTAACCCCTTCGCTGCCAGGGCTTTTCCCCCTCCTGTGCCAGGCCATTTTTTGCCTATTTGGGGCAGTTCGCGCTTAGGCCCTCATAACTTTTTGTCCACATAAGCTAACCAAGCCAAATTTGCGTCCTTTTTTTCCAACATCCTAGGGATTCTAGAGGTACCCAGACTTTGTGGGTTCCCCTGAAGGAGGCCAAGAAATTGGGCAAAATACAGGGATAATTTCGTTTTTTTTAAAAAAAATTGAAAAAGTGGCTGCAGAAGAAGGCTTGTGGTTTTGCCCCTGAAAATGGCATCAACAAAGGGTTTGCGGTGCTAAACTCAGCAGCTTCCCATCTTTCAGGAACAGGCAGACTTGAATCAGAAAACCCAATTTTTCAACACAATTTTGGCATTTTAATGGGACATACCCCATTTTTGCGATTTTTTGTGCTTTCAGCCTCCTTCCAGTCAGTGACAGAAATGGGCATGAAACCAATGCTGGATCCCAGAAACCTAAACATTTCTGAACAGTAGACAAAATTCTGAATTCAGCAAGGGGTCATTTGTGTAGATCCTACAAGGGTTTCCTACAGAAAATAACAACTGAAAAAGAAAAATATTGAAATTGAGGTGCAAAAAACATAAATGTTTCTCTACGTTTTACTCTGTAACTTTTCCCTGCAATGTCAGATTATCAAAAGCAATAAACCGTTACGTCTGCTGAACTCCTCTGGTTGCAGGGATATATAGGGCTTGTAGGTTCATCAAGAACCCAAGGAACCCAGAGCCAATAAATGAGCTGCACCCTGCAGTGCGTTTTCATTCTATACCGGGTATACAGCAATGCATTTGCTGAAATATAAAGAGTAAAAAATTGCTATCAAGAAAACCTTTGTATTTCCAAAAAGGGCACAAGATAAGGTGTTGAGGAGCAGTGGTTATTTGCACATCTCTGAATTCCGGGGTGACCATACTAGCATGTGAATTACAGGGCATTTCTCAAATAGATGTCTTTTTTACACACTCTCCTATATTTGGAAGTTAAAAATGTAGAGAAAGACAAGGGGCAATAACACTTGCTTTGCTAATCTATGTTCCCCCAAGTCTCCCGATAAAAATGATACCTCACTTGTGTGGGTAGGCCTAGCGCCCGCGACAGGAAACGCCCCAAAGCGCAACGTGGACACATCCAAATTTTTGAAAGAAAACAGAGGTGTTTTTTGCGAAGTGCCTACATGTAGATTTTGGCCTCTAGCTCAGCCGGCACCTAGGGAAACCTACCAAACCTGTGCATTTCTGAAAACTAGAGACCTAGGGGAATCCAAGATGGGGTGACTTGCGGGGCTCGGACCAGGTTCTGTTACCCAGAATCCTTTGCAAACCTAAAAATTTGGCTAAAAAAACACATGTTCCTCACATTTCTGTGGCAGAAAGTTCTGGAATCTGAGAGGAGCCACAAATTTCCTTCCACCCAGCGTTCCCCCAAGTCTCCCGATAAAAATTATACCTTACTTGTGTGGGTAGGACTAGCGCCCACGAAAGGAAAGGGCCCAAAACACAACGTGGACACATCACATTTTTTTATAAAAAGCAGTGCCTACCTGTGGGTTTTGGCCTGTAGCTCAGCCGGCACCTGGGGAAACCTAGCAAACCAGCGCATTTTTGAAAACTAGAAACCCAGGGGAATCCAAGATGGGGTGACTTGCGGGGCACTGACCAGGTGATGTTACCCAGAATCCTTTGCAAACATCAAAAATTGGCCAAAAAAACACTTTTTCCTCTCATTTCGGTGGCAGAAAGTTCTGGAATCAGAGAGGAGCCACAAATTTCCTTCCACCCAGCGTTCCCCTAAGTCTCTCGATAAAAATGGTACCTCACTTCTGTGGGTAGGCCTAGCCTTGCCTAAGGGGTCGCTCCCCACCTAAAAAAATAAAATGAAACATTAAAAAAAAAATTAAAAAAAATGGTCCCTGGTGCCTAGAGGTTTCTGCCCCCCCTGGGGGCATATCGGCCTAATAATAGGCCGATCTGCCGCCGGGGGGGCAGAAATGCCTTCCCGAAAAAATGCCCCCCCCCCGGAGCGACCCTTGCTTACGGAGTCGCTCCCCCTGCGTGACATTGGCGCCAAAAAACAAATCTCCGGTGCCTAGTGGTTTCTGCCCCCTTGGGGGCAGATTGACCTAAACTCGGCCAATCTGCCCCCAAGGGGGCATAAATGGTCTAAATACAATTTGCCTCCCTGGGGAGCGACCCTTGCCTGATGGGTCGCTCCCCATCTCTAAAAAAACAAACAAACAAAAAAAAATAAAAAAACACAAAAAAAAAATTTGCCCTTGCGCCTAGAGGTTTCTGCCCCCCCCCCCCGGGGGCAGATCGGCCTAATAATAGGCCGATCTGCCCCCAGGGGGGGCAGAAATGGCCTAAAATAAATTTGCCCCCCCAGGGAGCGACCCTTGCCTAAGGGGTCGCTCCCCTTGCGTGAAATTCACGCAAAGAAAAAACTCCCTGGTGTCTAGTGGTTGGCCTCATCAAAATAGGCCAATCTGCCCCCAAGGGGGGCAGAAATGGCCTAAATATAATTTAAAATATAATTTTCCTGGGGTCGCTCCCCACCTAAAAAAATAAAATGAAACATTAAAAAAATTTTTTTAAAAAAATGGTCCCTGGTGCCTAGAGGTTTCTGCCCCCCCTGGGGGCATATCGGCCTAATAATAGGCCGATCTGCCCCCGGGGGGGCAGAAAGGCCTTCCCGAAAAAATGCCCCCATGGGAGCGACCCTTGCCCAAGGGGTCTCTCCCTTATGTAAATTTCAGTAAAAAAAATAATAAATCCCTGGTGTCTATTGGGGTTTCAAAAGCCGGATTGCAAGCAATCCGGCTTTAGAAACCCTCTGAGAGACTTCAAAGGGAAGGAAATACTTTTCCTTCCCTTTGAAGCCCCTCCGGGCCTCCCCCAGTGATTGAAAGAGAAATGCTTTTGCATTTCTCTTTCAATCGCGCTGGAAGCAGAGCTTTCAGCGCGATGGGGAGGCCCCTGTGACAAATCAGCGCGCGCTCGTGCGCTGACGTCACAGGGGGGGGCGGGGCGCGGGGGTGGAAGGGGAAGGTGTTCCCCTTCCATCCCCGGCTTGGGCGGGAGGGGGGTGCACGGGGGGGGCGCGCTAGCGCTCCCCCAAGTTCCCCTGTGCCTTGGACGAGATGATCTCGTCCAAGGCACAGGGGAACTGTAGCCTTGGACGAGATCATCTCTTCCAAGGCGTAGAAGCGGTTAAACAGAGGAACAGATTTGCGGACTGTTCTTAAAACAGAAAGAAAACATAAACTTCCATTTCACAAAGGGCCATACGTACTAGACACAATTATATGTAATACATGGCAGGAATTACAAACCAGATATCTTGTGGTACCCCCAAACAACAGGTTTGTTCATTGAATGGGATGAAAGTTTAAATTCCAATTACATAAAGCATTCTAGATAACAAACAATCAGACATATACATGGTTGAAATTGTTAAACAGATCCCTTGCTGTCCTAAGATGATACCCTTTAAACTATTGGGTCATATTTAACATAAAAATGCAATCAATACACATTCTCTGGAATATCGTACCACATTCAATGTCACATTTGATGCTAACCTGAATTTGGGTAATCAAACCAAATCAGTAATCATTAGTGTCTCAATACCATCTATGCTCTTAGATAATTCATCTCATTCTTTATGCTCCTTTCATTTTAGGGACTGGGGCAAAGGATGATTCAAGACTCAACTGTGCCAAACCACTACATATTGACTGCAATAAGAAGTTTGTTTACAAAAACTTGCCCAAAATGTGGCTGTACAACTTGTGAAATGAAAGAATCCAATCATATTTCCTGAACCAAGAAAATGTTGCTCTGTCTAAGGTTTGAGATTTACACATCACATGCCTCAGCATACTACCAAGGTGCCTATATGGCTGGATGCAACACTAGCTAGTGACCAATTTCCCAGTGCTAGTATAATGCTAAGGTCCAGTGTCTCAGATATTTTCACCTTTCTTTTTACAATGGCAACAGAGTATTTACATCGAAGTGTAGCCAGCATTGCCAGTATGTTTGTATGTGTGGGTATTTTACTATATATGAAATCATGGGGGTGATGGAAGTTTGGGCAACCCAGGTACCTTTCAATCATAATCAAGAGTAGTGACAAAAGACATATACCTAAGTACTTTACAGTGGTGAAAAGATGTGGGAATATAATGTCTAATTTACAGAGGGCTATGTATTTTACTAATCTTTGTCTAATAGGATAAAAAGACCACTTAGCATAAGGTCTCAAGTTATCATAATGCATTCTATGATAATGTAATTAAAGCACACAGAGAAAGAAGAAAAGTGCTGGTCGAAGTCTCTCAAATGACCTCTGTTAGACCTAACAGCTTTAAGGTGGTCTTCCCCCTCAACTTTTTGTGTACCTCCTCCACTTTTCAGAAATTTGTTTTTGCTGGTTTTAGGACTCTGTGCACTTTACCACTGCTAAGCAGTGCTAAGGTGCTTGTACTTTCTCCCCTAAAAATAGTAACATTGGGTGCCTGCTGTTCTCCAGCTTGGGTGAGAAGTACTGGACCGGCATCACTTTAACCCAGAGTGCCTCCAAGGGCTAGTTGGCTGGCCTTGAAATTTTTAGTCTCAGGAGCATAATAGACTTCCAACCACGCTGCTTGCACCTGGACTCTGCCACCTGTGAGTCTGCCCAGCCAAGTGGTTCCACTCCAGCCCTGAACTTTTGAAGTGGGCCTAAGGTGCCAGTGAAACCTATGCACCCTCTGCTGCGGAAGCAGAAACAACTCATCGCCACTGGTGCATGGAGATAATAGACGCATCATCTCTACTGCATGGGTTGGAAACGACGGAACCAGGATCACATCACCGCTGTCAGTGCATCTCAACACCACCACATGGCCCTCCTAAGCAGCATTGTGGTGCTTTTCTCTGTGCAAGGACCTCTGATCCCCATTGATGGCAGCCTCAATAATAACACCAAAACTCTGCATTGCAGCATCTGTGTTCATCGGACCCAACACATCACCTTGACTGCCCCTCATTTCCTTGATGTTGACACAGTGGGAACTCATGCTGCAGTCTCACCACATCTCAGAACTGGTACATAGCAGTTGCTGCATGGGAAAAAGTGACACATTTCCTCCACTGTGTGGCCCAGAACTGCTGCATTGCTCCGCGACCCGGATTTAACGATCCTTTGGTTTGGCTGGCCCAACGAGGTCCCTGTAGATGGCCCACGCTCTATTGCAGTCAACCTGAACTTTGACTTTATCCCGGTCTTGTGTGACCAAAATCCCCCTGAGTGGCACTTCTTGGTACTAAGTGCTATTTTATAGTTTAATCTTTAAAAACTCAGAACTCAAGGCCAACCTATATTATTTTTGTCATTTTGGTATTGTTTCATAAACTAAAAGCATAGCTTTTTTCTAACCTGCTTTAGAATCTTTTTGTGTGGTGGTTTCACTGTTTTACTGTTTGATATGTACCACAAATACTTTAAACATTGCCTCAAAGTTAAGCCTGACTGCTTAGTGCTAAGCTACCAGTGGGTGCCCACAAGTTAATTTAGGGTTTGACTGATACTTTCCCAGACTAGGATTGTGGTTTCTGCTTGACTCAGGTTTATACACGAGTCAATCAACAACAGGTTCTTTTTAATGGCTCCTTTGGGAAACCTTCTTTTTGTCAATTACTTTGAACAAATGCATGGACACATAAAATAACTCTTGAAATAAATAATTTATATCATGGTATCACTTCGTTTTATCTTTCTTTCTGTTATGTTTTGGTTCATTTATGCTGCTAAACTATCTCTCCTACCAGTTGAGGTACAAAAGGCTTAGGCAGATTTTTCGTTCACCCATAGCAGCTTCTTTTCAATTCCAGCATTTTAAAATGTCAGCAATAAACATGTATAAAAGTTGATAAACTCAGCGTGGAGCATGCCAGGCACCTAAGTGTGAATAACCATTAAAGGTCTGGTGTGGCTCCATTTCAATGTTGGGGATGACTGCAGGGAGCAAAAGATGGTCACAGGAATAACAAAGAACGGTACTGTATGTGTTTAGGAGGATGCAATTTGTGTTGATCTGGTTCTTCTTCTTATGCCCTCATTTTCCAAAGGACACATCTGGTGGCCCTGCAATACACATGAAATCTGCCGTGATATGCCACAGCTAACTGCTCCATAGTTGGAGGCTGAGAGGTGGATCCACAGTAATTCAGAGAGCTCTGGAATACTATCAGTGACACAGGGTTATGTCTAAGTATTCGGCTCTATGTGGTGGGGAAGAGCCAGGAGTATTTTCAGACTCGGGCCACAGTGGAAATGACTTAACCAATGGCCTGCTTCCATCCCCTTGTATTGTGAATGTGGTTGCTCGACTGAAGCTGTATTTTGGAATTTAGCCAACATGTACCTTGTAGAAAGTTGTTCTGAATGAGCTTCTGCATCTTTGCCTCGCCTCTTAAGTTGAACAAACAAGGAAGTGACCAGGTTAAAACTTTTTTTTGCAAACAGCAGTCTAGGGTTGGACGAAAATTCCACCCGACTGGCAGAGGTAGTGGAGTTTTGCCCATCTGTGTTCCACTTGGAGCAAGGAGTTTTTTCTCACACGCAGGTCGCCAACATTAAGTTGCCGAGTGTGAGCAAGAATTTGCACCCCTTAGCACGATTTTTGAATCCTACAATACCTTCTGGCGAGATTTCTCAATGTGGGCAGTCGTAGTAGGTGGCAACCATTCATGGTGAGAAAGCTGCCGCTCCAGAATAAATTCTACTCAAGCGGTAGAAAGAAGAAGTGCCCTCTGGCATGCCAACTGGTGCAGTTCTTTCTAATTTTACAGCACAGAACAAGCTCATGGTGCTATAAATCAACCTGAGCAGCCCAACGTGATCGAATTGTGGAGTATGCTGAGTTTTTCTGAAAAGCCATAGAATTTGGCAGAGTGAAACTCCACGCTTTCCGCCCAGGCCTACATCACACAATAAGACAGATTTATGGTAATCTGTTGATTCTGATTCAACCAGCTTCGGAAACCCGGAAAGAATACCATATGCATGACTTATTGCAAGATAAGAGGAATGAGACTAATGCAGTGGACTGGAAAAACCCATGCAGCAACCTTCTTTCCGTAGCCTACCAGGGGTTTTCCTGGAGTTCAATTACAAATAGATACGCCCTTCATACACTATTAGGTGTGGTTAATATAATAGAAACATTACAGTATTCCGAAGATTAGAAGTGTGTTGTTAGGTACGAACCTCAATCCCCCAAATTCCAGGGGTTGCAAAACTGATTTCACACATCTGTTTACCCCTGAAGGTACATCACGTTTACTCAAAAGTCCCAACCTTAGCCTTTCAGCAGCCTTCTACATTGTGCAGTAGGCTGTGGAAAGGGCTAATAGAGGAAACTGCCGAAAGTAACCAGAGCTCATAAAGCAATGTTTACTTTTTGACCCTGCCTCTTTCAATAATGTCCCCTGCGGCCAGGGGGTGCAACGGCAGATTCAAGGACAGCAAATAAAAATTCAAAGGTAGCCGTCTCTACCCATCCGGGAATATAAACGCTCGACACATTGGTAAGTTTGCCATCAATTTTTCATTTAATCACGAGGATTTTACGTTAGGCTGCAGCAAAGCTTACAATTTAAATGACTGGCATTTTAAAGCAGTGAAAGTTTGTACCTGAGAACAGTACACTTACAGCTGATGCGATCACGCACATTCCACAGAAGCCATGCCAGCAAAAACACTGTTGGAATCCACCTCTCAAACACGCCTCACGTTTTGTCACCTAATAAAAGGACTGCTTTAGACGGCGAGGAAATAGACGCTGACATTTCAAGGAGCGCCTTGCAATAACCTTCCCTGCCTGACATTGCTCTTTGCGCCCCACTCAGAGGCCTTTGCCTCAGCAGCACCTTATTCACATTTCTGAATCCAGTGTTCAATTCATCAGCTCTCAGTTTCTATTAAACCAGCACGTCAGTCACAGTGCCTGAGGGCTCCGATGCACAAAATCACTTACGCATTGTAATTTATAATATATGGATCCCTCAGGACAGAAAAAGGGGACTTGGTACTCCATTATACTCAGTAGAAAAGCACATGCACAGGCTTTTATGTTCGGTTTGTACTTATGATGGTGTGGGGCTGGGGGCGTTCTGTACTATTAAAGAGAAAGGAGAAATGGTGCACTGAAAAATTCATTCTCAAGATTCAGACAGTGTGTTGTGTATTTGCAAGTGTCTGTTCACTTCAGTTGTACAGCCACATAATATTCTTAAGGGCATATTTACAAGCCCCTTGCACTACCTTAGCATCATTTTTTTTACGCTAAGGTGGCGTTAAAGAGGCCTTTCTCCCGCACCATGGGTCAGATGTAGTAAAATTCTGAATTGCGACTCGCAAATTCAGAATGTAGGATGGTGTCCCTGACACCAACTGCGACTCGCAAGGGGGTCGCAAAGGCCCACCTCATTAATATTAATGAGGTGGGTCGCCATTTGCGACCCCCTTGAGACTCGCCGCACTCATAGGGATGGCGGCCTGCTGGAGACAGCAGACCACCATGTCTGTGACTGCTTTTAAATAAAGCAGTTTTTTTTTTTGTAATGCAGCCCGTTTTCCCTTAAGGAAAACGAGATGCATTACAAAACTAAAAAATGAAACGTTTCCGTTTCTGTTTTCCATGCCAGTCACAAAGGGGAAGGGGTTCCATGGGGAACCCTTCCCTTTTGCGAATGGGTTACCACCAGTGTGACACTGGTGGTAACAGCGATTGTTTTGCGACCGCGTTTCCAATTTATCTTCTGTGTCCAAGCATTCCCAACCCACCCACCCTGAAGACAACATGTTAGAAAGGGAACTCAAAAAGTTGAGAGTGGAAGAGACCAGACTGAAACTTAAACAGCAACAGCTGGCTCTAGACAGGGAATCCCTAGACCTGGAGAAGGAGAGACAGAGATTGGGGTTAGGACCCCATGGTGGCAGCAATGGCAGTATTCCTGATGGTAATCCTGTGAGAGAGCATGATTCCAGGAATCTGCACAAGATAGTTCCCCCTTACAAGGAGGGGGATGACATCAACAAGTGGTTTGCTGCACTTGAGAGGGCCTGTATGGTACAGGGGGTCCCTCAAAGGCAGTGGGCTGCTATATTGTGGCTATCTTTCAATGGAAAAGGTATGGATAGGCTCCTTACTGTTAGAGAAAGTAATGCTAACAATTTTGCAGTTTTGAAGGATGCTGTTAGAAATGGGGTTTTTGGTTGGCAGTCAGGTTACCCTCTGTCCAAGCAAAAGCCCTCACTCTAGTCAGGGTAAGTCACACACTATCCAAGATTATCCTGTGCCCACCCTCTGGTAGCTTGGCACGAGCAGTCAGGCTTAACTTAGAAGGCAATGTGTAAAGTATTTGTGCAATAAATCATACAATACCACCATATAGCACCACAAAAATACACCACACAGTGTTTAGAAAAATATATAATATTTATCAGGATAATTGTGGGTCAAAAAGAATAAAGTTGCAATGGAAAATTGTAGAAATATCACAGTACAGTGATATAAAGTGTCTTAAGTCTTTAGGATGTAAACAAAGTCTCTTTTAAGCACAAGTACCTGGTTGGGAGTGGAAAAATCTCCTCAGAGGGCCACAAGCGAAGAGGTGCGTGGAAAAAGGGTGTGTGCGTCGATTTCTCCCCAGCACACACGGACTTGCGTCGTTATTTTCCACGCGGGGAAGTCGGCGTCGTTTACCGGCGCGCGGACAGTCTCTTTCTGTGGATCGCGGGGATTACCAGATGTCCCGGGTCTGTGCGTGGATTTTCCTGCTTGTTCTCCGGCTGCGCGTCGGTCTGCGGGGCTGCGCGTCGAAATTACGATCTCACGGCAGGCGTCGCGTCGATTTCTCCTCTAGACTTCGATCTGCGGGGCTGCGCGTTGAAATTACGATCTCACGGCAGGCGTCGCGTCGATTTCTCCTCTAGAGGTCGGGCGGCGTTGTCCTTGCAAGGCCGTGCGTCGGATCTTCGATCGTCCCAAGAGCGTCGCGTCGATCAGCGTCGGAGTGCGGCGTTTTTCTCGCCGCGAAACAAGCTGTGCGTCGAAATTTTCGGCGCACAGAGCGTCCAAGTAAAGAGGGAAGTCTTTTTGGTCCTGAGACTTCAAGGAACAGGAGGCAAGCTCTATCCAAGCCCTTGGAGAGCACTTTCACAGCCAGACAAGAGTTCAGCAAGGCAGCAGGGCAACAGCAAGGCAGCAGTCCTTTGTAGAAAGCAGGCAGGTGAGTCCTTTGAGCAGCCAGGCAGTTCTTCTTGGCAGGATGTAGGTTCTGGTTCAGGTTTCTTCTCCAGCAAGTGTCTGATGAGGTAGGGCAGAGGCCCTGTTTTATACCCAAATGTGCCTTTGAAGTGGGGGAGACTTCAAAGAGTGGCTATGAAGTGCAACAGGTCCCCTTTTAGTTTAATCCTGTCTGCCAGGGTCCCAGTAGGGGGTGTGGCAGTCCTTTGTTTGAGAGCAGGCCCTCCACCCTCCCAGCCCGGAAGACCCATTCAAAATGCAGATGTATGCAAGTGAGGCTGAGTACCCTGTGTTTGGGGTGTGTCTGAGTGAATGCACAAGGAGCTGTCAACCAAGCCCAGCCAGACGTGGATTGTAAGGCACAGAAGGATTTAAATGCAAAGAAATGCTCACTTTCTAAAAGTGGCATTTCTAGAATAGTAATATTAAATCCGACTTCACCAGTCGGTAGGACTTTGTATTACCATTCTGGCCATACTAAATATGACCTTCCTGCTCCTTTCAGATCAGCAGCTGCCACTTCAACAGTGTGTGAGGGCAGCCCTAATGTTAGCCTATGAAGGGAGCAGGCCTCACAGTAGTGTGAAAACGAATTTAGGAGTTTTACACTACCAGGACATATAACTACACAGGTACTTGTCCTGCCTTTTACCTACACAGCACCCTGCCCTAGGGGTTACCTAGAGCACACATTAAGGGTGACTTATATGTAGAAAAAGTGGAGTTCTAGGCTTGGCAAGTACTTTTAAATGCCAAGTCGAGGTGGCAGTGAAACTGCACACACAGGCCTTGCAATGGCAGGCCTGAGACAAGAAAAAGGGGCTACTTAAGTGGGTGGCACAACCAGTGCTGCAGGCCCACTAGTAGCATTTAATTTACCAGCCCTATGCACATAAAGTGCACCTTACTAGGGACTTATAAGTAAATTAATAGTCCAATCAGGTATGATTCAAGGTTACCATGTTTTAAGGGAGAGAGCATATGCACTTTAGCACTGGTTAGCAGTGGTAAAGTGCGCAGAGTCTATAAACCAGCAAAAACAGTGTCCAAAAAGTGGAGGGAGGCAGGCAAAAAGTTAGGGGTGACTACCCTAAGGCTGTCAGGTCTAACATGTGTCCCCCCCAGCTGAAAGTGGGGAGAGCTACCCGACCTCCTGGGAGCTCTCATCGCTAAGGCGGAAGTACCTGGAGAGACCATCAGCATTGGCATGGTCAACCCCTGGGCGATGTTCCACCGTAAAGTCCATCCCCTGTAGGGAAATGGACCACCTCAAGAGTTTTGGATTCTCACCCCTCATCTGCATGAGCCATCTGAGGGGCCTGTGGTCTGTCTGAACCCAGAAGTGAGTCCCAAACAGGTAGGGTCTTAGCTTCTTCAGTGCCCAGACCACAGCAAAAGCTTCTCGTTCAATAGCACTCCACCTCTGTTCCCGTGGTAATAGCCTTCTGCTAATAAAGACTACCGGTTGATCTCTGCCCTCCTCATTTAGCTGTGCTAGGACTGCCCCTATGCCATGCTCTGAAGCGTCTGTCTGCACGATAAATTCCTGGGAGTAGTCAGGGGCCATGAGTACGGGGGCCGTGCACATGGCTTCCTTCAGGGCGTCAAAGGCTTTCTGACAAGCCTCTGTCCAATTCACCAACCTAGGTTGTTTCTTGGAAGTGAGTTCTGTCAAGGGTGTTACAATGGTACCATAGCCCTTGACACATCGGCGGTAGTATCCTGAGAGGCCTAGAAAGGCTCTCACTTCAGTCTGCGTTCGGGATGGTTGCCAGGCCTTGATAGTTTCAATCTTGGCCTGGAGTGGCTGCACCTTGCCACCACCCACTAGGTGTCCCAAGTACACCACAGAACCCTGCCCAATCTGGCACTTACTGGCCTTGATGGTCAGGCCTGCCTGTTGCAGGGCCTGAAGCACCTCCTTGAGGTGAAGCAGGTGTTCCTCCCAGCTGGAACTGTAGACAGCTATGTCATCCAGGTAGGCTGCACAGAAGGCATCCTTGCCAGCTAGGACCCCGTTGACCAACCGTTGGAAGGTAGCGGGGGCATTTTTCAACCCAAACGGCATCACCCGGAACTGGTAATGGCCATCTGGGGTTGAAAATGCGGATCTTTCCTTGGCCCCCTCAGTTAGGGCGATCTGCCAGTACCCTGAAGTAAGATCAAACGTACTCAGGAACTTGGCAGCGCCTAGCCTGTCCACGAGCTCATCAGCTCGGGGATGGGGTGAGCATCAGTCCGTGTGACTGAGTTGAGACCCCGGTAGTCCACACAGAACCGGAGTTCTGGCTTCGCACCTGGGGCAGTAGCCTTAGGGACCAATACCACTGGGCTGGCCCAGGGACTACTGGATTTCTCAATAACCCCTAGAGTCAACATCTTGGAGACCTCCTCCTTGATGCTGGCCTTCACCTTATCCGACAACCTGTAAATTTAGTTTTTCACAGGGAGACTGTCACCAGTGTCAATATCATGAACACAGAGGTGGGTCAGTCCAGGAGTAAGGGAGAACAGGGGGGAGAACTGCTCCAACAGCTCATAGCAGTCTCCTTTCTGATTTAGAGTCAGGGAGTCAGACAGAATGA
Source organism: Pleurodeles waltl (assembly GCF_031143425.1). Classification (NCBI taxonomy): domain Eukaryota; kingdom Metazoa; phylum Chordata; class Amphibia; order Caudata; family Salamandridae; genus Pleurodeles; species Pleurodeles waltl. The sequence goes on from NC_090448.1 coordinate 849,108,944, forward strand.
CCCCGCTTACTGACCCATCACCTTCTTGGGCAGAGAGGAGGTCGGGGAGAGGTTCACTCTCCTCTTCCGTTCCTTCATCTGTGACCAGAAGCATGTTGATCTCCGACCTCTCAAAATGAGCTTTTAGTCGGTTCACATGGAGCACCCTTAGGGGATTCCTAGGGGTTTTGAGGTCCACTAGGTAAGTGGCCTCCCCTTTCCGCTCCTTTACTTCAAATGGGCCAGACCAGCGGTCCTGGAGAGCTCTGGGCTCTACTGGCTCCATTACCCACACTTTGTCTCCAGGTTGAAACTCTACCAGGGTGGCCTTCTGGTCATACCATTGTTTCATCACCTCTTGACTGGCCTCAAGGTTATCTTGGGCTTCTTTCCAGAAGTGGGTCATCTGGTTGCGGAGGGCCAACATATAGCTGACCACATCCTGAGGGGGTGTCTTTGGAGCTTTCTCCAATCCCTCCTGGACAATGCTTAAGGGTCCCCTGACAGGGTACCCGTAGAGAAGTTCAAAGGGACTGAACCCTACCCCTCTCTGGGGGACCTCTCTGTAAGCAAAGAGAAGGCATGGTAAGAGGACGTCCCACTTACGCCTCATGGCCTCAGGGAGGCCACCAATCATGATTTTCAGGGTCTTGTTGAATCTCTCCACAAGACCATTCGACTGGGGGTGATAGGGTGTGGTGAACTTGTAAGTTACAACACACGCATCACACAGAGACTTCATGTATGCAGACATGAAGTTAGTGCCTCTGTCAGACACTATTTCCTTGGGGAATCCCACACGGGTAAATATCCCCATCAGGGTTCTGGCCACCACCTGTGCAGTTACTGTCCTCAGAGGGATTGCCTCTGGGTAACGGGTGGCATGGTCCACCAAAACCAGGATGAACCTGTTGCCTAAGGCAGTTTTGGGGTCCAAGGGACCAACAATGTCGATGCCCACCCTTTCAAAGGGGGTGCCAACGACAGGAATGGAATCAGGGGGGTTTTAACCCTTTTTCCTGCTTTACCACTGGCCTGGCAGGTAGGACAGGATCTGCAGAACTTGTCTGAGTGTGTCCTCATTTTGGACCAATAAAAGTGGGTGACAAGCCTGTTAAAGGTCTTGCCCTGCCCCAAATGTCCTGCCAGGGGAATGTCGTGAGCCAGACCCAGTAGGAAGGTTCGGTAACATTGGGGGACCACCAGCATACGTGCTGCCCCAAAGCCCGGAACCTTAGGCTCACTGTAGAGGAGGTCATTCTCCCAATATAGGTGGTGATCGCCAGAGGCGTCGCCTGCTGCCTGGTTTGAGGCTTGTTTCCTCAAACCTTCCAGAGTGGGACATTCTTTCTGCGCCTTGCAGAATTCCTCCCTGGTGGGTCCACCCTCAACTTGCCAGCCAGCAAGCTCAGGTAAGTCACCTAGGGCGGCAATGTCTTCCCCAGTTGGCTCGGGAGCCTCCTCCTCAGGAGCCCCGTCAGCCACTGTGGGAACAGCTGGGGCCGGTTTCCCGCACCCCTGGTCCCTCCTCCTGGCAGCTCTCTGGGCCATCGTTCCAGGCTCCAGATGCCCTTGACTTCCCTCTCGTTCAGCCATGGACCGTGTGGTCATGCAGACCCACTCAGGTAACCCTAACATCTCCAGGTGAGACCTGAGCTCCACTTCTTTCCAAGCAGTGTGCTCAAGGTCATTGCCTAACAGACAATCTACAGGCATAGCAGGACTCACAGCTACCTTCAGAGTACCAGAGACCCCCCCCATTCAAATGGAACCAGAGCCACCGGTAGGTGACTCTCGCGATTGTCAGCGACTCTGTCCTGGTGGAATGTATTAGGTACTATCTGCTCTGTTGACACCAGCTGACTCTTGATAGTAGTCATACTGGCTCCTGTGTCACGCAGAGCCTCCACCCTCTGCCCATCAATGGTGACCCACTGCCGGTACTTGGAAGTATTTCTGGGCATGTGGGCCTTGGGCACCATTTCTCCTTCTCCCAGGGACACTAGGGAAATCTCTACCTGCTCCCCAAAGCTAGTTGGGTCCATCTCCCCCCGAGTGCTACACTAGTCAACCCAGGTGCCTGTCCGGTAGTGGACGGTGCCCTCTTGGGGCACTGTGGATCGCCTTTGTAGTGACCATACTGGTAACACTCCATGCATTTGGGGCTAGATTTCCCTGACTTGTCAAATGTCCCTGGCTTTTTCCCAAATTTGGAAAAGGAAGGGTTGCCACCCCCTCCCTGGGAATTCTTTTGGGGGCCTTTAGAGAGTTCCTTATCTGTAAGTTTATCTCCCCCCTCTTTCTTCTGTTGGGAACCCTGACCACCTTTGTGGGAGTCCCCCCCAGGTACCTTTTTGGACACTCTGGTGCTAACCCAGAGGTCCGCCTCCTCAGCAAGCTTCCTGGGATCAGTCAGCTTACTATCCACTAGGTGCTGGCGCAAATCTGTATAAGTAACATTAAGCATATGCTCTCTCAGAATCAAGTCATATAAACCTTTATAATCTGCTACTTTGTTGCCTCGCACCCATCCATTCAGTGCCTTACTGGAGAAATCAAAGAAATCTACCCATGTTTGTGTGGTTTGTTTGGTGCTGTCCCTGAACCTCTGACGGTATCCCTCAGGGGTCAGCCCAAACTTGGCAAGTAAAGTGGCTTTCTGAAGTGGGTATGTGTTTTGATCCGGTGGATCCAATGTGAGAAGTGTGTCCCTCCCCAATGGCGGCACATAACCCCACATAGCTACCCCCCATTGCCCTTCAGGAACCTCATGAGCCCTTAGTGCAACTTCATAAGCAGCTAACCATTTATCTATGTCATCTCCCACCACAAAACTGGGCACCACATTTTTGGGTATACGAACCTTCTTTTCTCCAGCAGGTCCTGTCTGTATGCTGCCACCATTATTGCTGGATTCAGACTGTCTTGCCTTGATCTCCAGCTCCTTGAGACTCAGTTCATGAGCCATCAATAGTTTCTTTTCAGCCAAAGCTCTTTCAGCTTCCACTTGTTTGGCTGCTCTTTCAGCTTCCGCTTGTTTGGCTGCCCTCTCAGCTTCTGCTTGAATTTGTTTGGCTGTTCTTTCAGCTTCAATCTGTTTGGCTGCTCTTTCAGCCTCAGCTTGTTTGGCTTCTCTCTCTGCCCTCCTCTCCTCCTGTTGCGCCTCAATTTTCAGTTTTGCCATTTGCAATTGGAACTCCCTTTCCTCTCTCCTTTCCTCTGCGGTCAGGCTTTGCATGGAGACACTGCTCCCTGGTCTGGAAGGGTGCACAATTGCAGTGGTAACACCATCTACCGATAGTGAAAATTCCTCTGAGGGACCATGTTCTGGCTTCTCTTCCTCATCATCCTCTAAATGGGATTCTGCCCAGGCCCTCAGCGCCACTTGAAAGTCCTCCTTTCTGGAGGCCCCTTGGGTGGGTACCCTCAATGCCCTGCAGAATCCTCTTAGTTGTTTGACCGTATATGCATCCAACTGGACTAGGTCAAAGTCCCCTGTCTGAGACCCAGTCAGAGACATGTTGAGTGAGGATTTCGTTTTTGAAAATTGTCAGGAAAAGAATCGGATTTTCAAGAAGAGATAAAAACCAAGTTGACCTTCAACTGTGGGTAGGTAGTGAAATACTTAGCTACTGTATGTCACTGCACAAATACAAGTCCTATCCTCACCGCTGATCACCAATGTTAGAAATGGGGTTTTTGGTTGGCAGTCAGGTTACCCTCTGTCCAAGCAAAAGCCCTCACTCTAGTCAGGGTAAGTCACACACTATCCAAGATTATCCTGTGCCCACCCTCTGGTAGCTTGGCACGAGCAGTCAGGCTTAACTTAGAAGGCAATGTGTAAAGTATTTGTGCAATAAATCATACAATACCACCATATAGCACCACAAAAATACACCACACAGTGTTTAGAAAAATATATAATATTTATCAGGATAATTGTAGGTCAAAAAGAATAAAGTTGCAAAGGAAAATTGTAGAAATATCACAGTACAGTGATGTAAAGAGGGTCATTCTGACCCTGGCGGCCGGTGGCCGCCAGGGCCACCGACCACGGGAGCACCGCCAACAGGCTGGCGGTGCTCCAAAGAGCATTCTGACCGCGGCGGTTCAGCCGCGGTCAGAAGCGGAAAGTCAGCGGTCTCCCGCCGACTTTCCGCTGCTCGTGTGAATCCTCCATGGCTGCGGAGCGTGCTCCGCAGCCATGAGGATTCCGACCCCCCCTACCGCCATCCTGTTCATGGCGGGAAAGCCGCCATGAACAGGATGGCGGTAGGGGGGGTCGCGGGGGTCGCGGGGGTCGCGGGGGGCCCCTGCCGTGCCCATGCCAATGGCATGGGCACGGCAGGGGCCCCCGTAAGAGGGCCCCGCAAAGTATTTCAGTGTCTGCCTTGCAGACACTGAAATACGCGACGGGTGCCACTGCACCCGTCGCACCTTCCCACCCCGCCGGCTCGATTACGAGCCGGCATCCTCGTGGGAAAGTCGTTTTCCCCTGGGCTGGCGGGCGGTTTTTCTGCAACCGCCCGCCAGCCCAGGGGAAAACTTGTAATACCCACCGCGGCGCGGTATTTCGGAGGGGGGAATTCTGGCGGGCGGCCTCCGCCGCCCGCCAACATTGGAATGACCCCCAAAGTGTCTTAAGTCTTTAGGATATAAACAAAGTCTCTTTTAAGCACAAGTACCTGGTTGGGAGTGGAAAAATCTCCTCAGAGGGCCACAAGCGAAGAGGTGCGTGGAAAAAGGGTGTGTGCGTCGATTTCTCCCCAGCACACACGGACTTGCGTCGTTATTTTCCATGCGGGGAAGTCGGCGTCGTTTTCCGGCGCGCGGACAGTCTCTTTCTGTGGATCGCGGGGATTACCAGATGTCCCGGGTCTGTGCGTGGATTTTCCTGCTTGTTCTCCGGCTGCGCGTCGGTCTGCAGGGCTGCGCGTCGAAATTACGATCTCATGGCAGGCGTCGCGTCGATTTCTCCTCTAGACTTCGATCTGCGGGGCTGCGCGTTGAAATTACGATCTCACGGCAGGCGTCGCGTCGATTTCTCCTCTAGAGGTCAGGCGGCGTTGTCCTTGCGAGGCCGTGCGTCGGATCTTCGATCGTCCCAAGAGCGTCGCGTCGATCAGCGTCGGAGTGCAGCGTTTTTCTCGCCGCGAAACAAGCTGTGCGTCGAAATTTTCGGCGCACGGAGCGTCTAAGTAAAGAGGGAAGTCTTTTTGGTCCTGAGACTTCAAGGAACAGGAGGCAAGCTCTATCCAAGCCCTTGGAGAGCACTTTCACAGCCAGACAAGAGTTCAGCAAGGCAGCAGGGCAACAGCAAGGCAGCAGTCCTTTGTAGAAAGCAGGCAGGTGAGTCCTTTGAGCAGCCAGGCAGTTCTTCTTGGCAGGAGGTAGGTTCTGGTTCAGGTTTCTTCTCCAGCAAGTGTCTGATGAGGTAGGGCAGAGGCCCTGTTTTATACCCAAATGTGCCTTTGAAGTGGGGGAGACTTCAAAGAGTGGCTAAGAAGTGCAACAGGTCCCCTTTCAGTTTAATCCTGTCTGCCAGGGTCCCAGTAGGGGGTGTGGCAGTCCTTTGTGTGAGAGCAGGCCTTCCACCCTCCCAGCCCGGAAGACCCCTTCAAAATGCAGATGTATGCAAGTGAGGCTGAGTACCCTGTGTTTGGGGTGTGTCTGAGTGAATGCACAAGGAGCTGTCAACCAAGCCCAGCCAGACATGGATTGTAAGGCACAGAAGGATTTAAATGCAAAGAAATGCTCACTTTCTAAAAGTGGCATTTCTAGAATAGTAATATTAAATCCGACTTCACCAGTCAGTAGGACTTTGTATTACCATTCTGGCCATACTAAATATGACCTTCCTGCTCCTTTCAGATCAGCAGCTGCCACTTCAACAGTGTGTGAGGGCAGCCCTAATGTTAGCCTATGAAGGGAGCAGGCCTCACAGTAGTGTGAAAACGAATTTAGGAGTTTTACACTACCAGGACATATAACTACACAGGTACTTGTCCTGCCTTTTCCCTACACAGCACCCTGCCCTAGGGGTTACCTAGAGCACACATTAAGGGTGACTTATATGTAGAAAAAGGGGAGTTCTAGGCTTGGCAAGTACTTTTAAATGCCAAGTCGAGGTGGCAGTGAAACTGCACACACAGGCCTTGCAATGGCAGGCCTGAGACAAGAAAAAGGGGCTACTTAAGTGGGTGGCACAACCAGTGCTGCAGGCCCACTAGTAGCATTTAATTTACCAGCCCTATGCACATAAAGTGCCCCTTACTAGGGACTTATAAGTAAATTAATAGTCCAATCAGGTATGATTCAAGGTTACCATGTTTTAAGGGAGAGAGCATATGCACTTTAGCACTGGTTAGCAGTGGTAAAGTGCGCAGAGTCTATAAACCAGCAAAAACAGTGTCCAAAAAGTGGAGGGAGGCAGGCAAAAAGTTAGGGGTGACTACCCTAAGGCTGTCAGGTCTAACAGATGCACTCTTGGATGGAATTGGCTTAACTACTGAACAATACAGGATTAAGTTCAGAGACCCCAGAAAAGAGTCCTCACAAGACTGGATAGACTTTGTTGACTGTTCAGTGAAGGCCTTGGAGGGGTGGTTACATGGCAGTAAAGATTCTGACTACGAAAGCCTGTATAATCTTATTCTGAGAGAGCATATTCTGAATAACTGTGTCTCTGACTTGTTACACCAATATCTAGTGGACTCAGATCTGACCTCTCCCCAAGAATTGGGAAAGAAGGCAGACAAATGAGTCAGAACAAGAGTGAACAGAAAAGTTCATACAGGGGGTGACAAGGATGGCAAGAAGAAGGATGGTAAGTCTTCTGACAAGGGTGGAGACAAAAGTGAAAATGAGTCTTCATCAGGCCCACAAAGATCCTCTGGTGGGGGTGGTGGGTCCAAATCCTCTTCAAATCAAGTTAAAAAGCCTTGGTGTTATTTGTGTAAAGTCAAAGGCCATTGGACAACTGATGCCAGTTGTCCAAAGAAAAACACCAAACCTCCCACTACCACAACCCCTACTGCAAATTCTAGAGCCCGTAGTAATAGCAGTAGTGGTGGGAGCAAATCTACTAATAGCCAATCCAAGGGAGTAGCTGGGCTCACTTTTGCTAATTTAGTTGGGGTTGGTCTTTTTAGGGAGACTACAGAGGCTGTGTTAGTCTCTGAAGGTGCCCTTGATTTGGCCACCTTGGTTGCTTGTCCCCTTAATATGGATAAGTACAAGCAACTTCCACTAATAAATGGTGTTGAGGTTCAGGCCTACAGGGACACAGGTGCCAGTGTTACCATGGTGATAGAGAAACTGGTACACCGTGAACAAAACCTACTTGGTCACCAGTACCAAGTGACAGACGCTCATAACAACACTCTTAGCCACCCCATGGCTGTTGTGAATCTCAACTGGAGGGGGGGGTACTGGTCCAAAGAAAGTTGTGGTTGCCTCAAATTTCCTGTAGACTGTCTACTAGGGAACGATTTAGAGACATCAGCTTGGGCAGAAGTGGAGTTTGAGGCTCATGCAGCAATGCTGGGCATTCCTGGGCATATTTTTGCTTTGACAAGGGCTCAGGCCAAAAAGCAAAAAGGACAGGGTAGCTTGGATCCTGGAACAATGGACCAAGTGCTCCCTAAAGCTATGGGTAGCAAGGGTAAATCCCTACCCACTATCCCTCCCTCTACAGATGATTCTCCTTCTGAGGAAGAAGAATTTCCTCCCTGTGCAGAACCTTCACCAGATGAGCTGGCAGCAGACACTGCTGAGCTTTTGGGTGGAGGGGGGCCTGCCAGGGAAGAGCTGAGTGTGGCACAGCAAAACTGTCCCACATTAGAGGGTCTCAGACAGCAAGCTGTCAAGCAGCAAAATGGGGATGTCAGTGACTCACATAGAGTTTACTGGGAGGACAACGTCTTGTACACAGAGGCAAGGGACCCAAAACCTGGAGCAGCCAGGAGATTGGTCATTCCCCTGCAGTACAGAGAGTTCCTCTTAACTCTAGCACATGACATTCCTTTGGCTGGGCATTTGGGCCAGATCAAAACATGGGAAAGGCTTGCCCCCCTATTTCACTGGCCTAGGATGTCAGAGGACACTAAAGATTTTTGCAAGTCTTGTGTGACCTGCCAAGCCAGTGGCAAGACTGGTGGCACACCAAAGGCTCCCCTAATTCCACTACCTGTGGTTGGGGTCCCCTTTGAAAGGGTAGGGGTTGACATAGTTGGCCCCCTTGACCCTCCTACTGCTTCAGGCAATAGGTTTATCTTGGTGGTTGTGGACCATGCCACAAGATATCCTGAAGCAATTCCTCTAAGGACCACTACAGCACCTGCAGTGGCAAAAGCCCTCCTGGGAATCTTTTCCAGGGTGGGTTTCCCAAAAGAGGTTGTATCAGACAGGGGTAGCAACTTTATGTCTGCATACTTGAAAGCTATGTGGAATGAATGTGGTGTAACCTACAAATTTACCACACCTTATCATCCACAGACTAATGGACTGGTAGAGAGGTTTAATAAAACTCTCAAAGGAATGATAATGGGACTCCCTGAAAAACTCAGGAGGAGATGGGATGTCCTGTTACCTTGCCTCCTTTTTGCTTACAGGGAGGTACCCCAGAAAGGAGTGGGCTTCAGCCCCTTTGAACTCCTATATGGACACCCTATAAGAGGTCCACTAACACTTGTGAAGGAGAGTTGGGAACAACCTTTAAAAGCTCCCAAACAGGACATAGTGGACTATGTACTTGCCCTAAGATCCCGAATGGCCGAGTACATGAAAAAGGCCAGTAAAAACCTTCAGGCCAGCCAAGAGCTCCAGAAGCAATGGCATGACCAGAAGGCTGTTCTGATCCAGTACCAACCAGGACAGAAGGTGTGGGTATTGGAGCCTGTGGCCCCAAGAGCACTCCAAGACAAATGGAGTGGACCCCATCTAATTGTTGAAAAAAAGGGCGAGGTCACCTACTTGGTTGACCTGGGCACTGCCAGGAGTCCCCTTAGGGTGATTCATGTCAACCACCTAAAACCCTACTTTGACAGGGCTGATCTCACCCTGCTAATGGCAACAGATGAGGGACAGGAAGAAGAGAGTGACCCTCTCCCTGATCTCTTCTCCTCCACTGAAGAGGATGCTCTAGTGGAGGGAGTAGTTTTGGCAGATTGTCTGACTGCAGAACAGAAAGACACCTGTATAAATCTCCTTGGACAGTTTTCTGAACTTTTTCAACTGTGCCTGGCACCACATCTTGGTGTGAACACACAATTGGCACTGGAGGCAGCATGCCTGTCAAAAGTAAAATCTATAGGCAGCCTGACCATGTCAGGGACTGCATAAAACAAGAGGTTCAGAAAATGCTTGATCTAGGAGTGGTTGAACCTTCTGAAAGCCCATGGGCGAGTCCTGTGGTGCTTGTGCCAAAGCCTCACTCAAAAGATGGAAAAAGGGAGATGAGGTTTTGTGTAGACTACAGAGGTCTCAATCAGGTAACAAAAACTGATGCTCACCCTATACCCAGGGCAGATGAGTTCATAGATACACTGGCATCTGCCAAGTATCTAAGCACCTTTGATTTGACTGCAGGGTATTGGCAGATCCAATTGGCTGAGGATGCTAAACCTAAAACTGCATTTTCAACTATAGGAGGGCACTGCTAATTTACAGTGATGCCCTTTGGTTTGAAGAATGCACCTGCCACTTTTCAGAGGTTGGTGAACACAGTCCTGCAAGGGTTGGAGGCTTTTAGTGCAGCATATCTAGATGATATAGCTGTCTTTAGCTCCACCTAGGATGAGCACCTGGTCCACCTTTGGAAAGTTTTGGTGGCCCTGCAAAAGGCAGGCCTCACTATCAAGGCCTCAAAGTGCCAGATATGGCAGGGAAAGGTGGTTTATCTTGGACACCTGGTAGGTGGAGAACAGATTGCACCACTTCAGGGGAAAATCCAGACAATCATGGATTGGGTTCCCCCTACAACACAGACCCAGGTGAGAGCCTTCCTAGGCTTCACTGGGTATTACAGCAGATTCATTAAAACCTATGGCTCCATAGCAGCCCCACTTAATGATCTCACCAGTAAAAAGATGCCTAAAAAGGTATTGTGGACAGCTAGCTGTCAGAAAGCTTTTGAGGAGCTCAAACAGGCCATGTGCTCTGCACCTGTCCTAAAAAGTCCATGTTACTCCAAGAAATTAATTGTTCAAACTGATGCATCTGAATTAGGGGTAGGGACAGTCTTATCACAACTGAATTCTGAGGGCCAGGAACAACCAGTTGCTTTTATCAGCAGAAGGTTGACCCCTAGAGAAAAGCGTTGGTCTGCCATTGAGTGGGAGGCCTTTGCTGTGGTCTGGGCACTGAAAAAGTTGAGGACATACCTGTTTGACACTCACATTATTGTTCAGACAGACCACAAACCTCTACTTTGGTTAAAACAAAAGAAAGGTGAAAATCCTAAATTGTTGAGGTGGTCCATATCTCTACAGGGAATGGACTATACAGTGGAACATAGACCTGGGAGTACCCACTCCAATGCAGATGGACTCTCCAGATATTTCCACTTAGACAATGAAGACTCATCAGGTCATGGCTAGTCTTATTGTCCTTCGTTTGGGGGGGTTGTGTAGGAAAGTACCATATTTCACTGTATATATGTTGTTTTAGTCTATGTGTCACTGGGACCCTGCCAGGCAGGGCCACAGTGCTCATAAGTATGTGCCCTGTATGTGTTCCCTGTGTGATGCCTAACTGTCTCACTGAGGCTCTGCTAACCAGAACCTCAGTGGTTATGCTCTCTCTGCTTTCCAAATTTGTCACTAACAGGCTAGTGACTAAATTTACCAATTCACATTGGCATACTGGTACACCCAAATAATTCCCTAGTATATGGTACTTTGGTACGCAGGGTATTGGGGTTCCAGGAGATCCCTATGGGCTGCAGCATTTCTTTTGCCACCCATAGGGAGCTCTGACAATTCTTACACAGGCCTGCCAGTGCATCCTGAGTGAAATAACGTCCACGGTATTTCACAGCCATTTACCACTGCACTTAAGTAACTTATAAGTCACCAACATGTCTAACCTTCACCTGGTGAAGGTTGGGTGCAAAGTTACTTAGTGTGTGGGCACCCTGGCACTAGCCAAGGTGCCCCCACATCGTTCAGGGAAAATTCACCGGACTTTGTGAGTGCGGGGACACCATTACACGCGTGCACTGTACATAGGTCACTACCTATGTACAGCGTCACAATGGTAACTCCGAACATGGCCATGTAACATGTCTAAGATCATGGAATTGTCACCCCAATGCCATTCTGGAATTGGGGGGACAATTCCATGATCCCCCGGGTCTCTAGCACAGAACCCGGGTACTGCCAAACTGCCTTTCCGGGGTCTCCACTGCAGCTGCTGCCAACCCCTCAGACAGGTTTCTGCCCTCCTGGGGTCCAGGCAGCCCTGGCCCAGGAAGGCAGAACAAAGGATTTCCTCTGAGAGAGGGTGTAACACCCTCTCCCTTTGGAAATAGGTGTGAAGGCTGGGGAGGAGTAGCCTCCCCCAGCCTCTGGAAATGCTTTGATGGTCACAGATGGTGCCCATCTCTGCATAAGCCAAGCTACACCGGTTTAGGGATCCCCCAGCCCTGCTCTGGCGCTAAACTCGACAAAGGAAAGGGGACTGACCACTCCCCTGACCTGCACCTCCCAGGGGAGGTGCCCAGAGCTCCTCCAGTGTGTCCCAGACCTCAGCCATCTTGGAAACAGAGGTGTCTGTGGCACACTGGACTGCTCTGAGTGGCCAGTGCCAGCAGGTGACGTCAGAGGCTCCTTCTGATAGGCTCTTACCTCTCTTGGTAGCCAATCCTCATTCCTAGGTAGCCAAACCTCCTTTTCTGGCTATTTAGGGTCTCTGCTTTGGGAAATTATGGAGATAACGAATGCAAGAGCTCACCAGAGTTCCTCTGCATCTCCCTCTTCACCTTCTGCCAAAGGATCGACCGCTGACTGCTCAGGACGCCTGTAAAACCGCAACAAAGTAGCAAGACGACTACTAGCTGTGAGAAAGTAGCCTCTTTCTAGCCTTGTTACCCCCACTTTTGGCCTGTTTGTGAGTGTATGTCAGGGTGTTTTCACTGTCTCACTGGGATCCTGCTAGCCAGGGCCCAGTGCTCATAGTGAAAACCCTATGTTTTCAGTATGTTTGTTTTGTGTCACTGGGACCCTGCTAGTCAGGACCCCAGTGCTCATAAGTTTGTGACCTATATGTATGTGTTCCCTGTGTGATGCCTAACTGTCTCACTGAGGCTCTGCTAACCAGAACCTCAGTGGTTATGCTCTCTCTGTACAAATTGTCACTAACAGGCTAGTGACCAATTTCACCAATTTACATTGGCATACTGGAACACCCTTATAATTCCCTAGTATATGGTACTGAGGTACCCAGGGTATTGGGGTTCCAGGAGATCCCTATGGGCTGCAGCATTTCTTTTGCCACCCATAGGGAGCTCTGACAATTCTTACACAGGCCTGCCACTGCAGCCTGAGTGAAATAACGTCCACGTTATTTCACAGCCATTTACCACTGCACTTAAGTAACTTATAAGTCACCTATATGTCTAACCTTTACCTGGTAAAGGTTGGGTGCTAAGTTACTTAGTGTGTTGGCACCCTGGCACTAGCCAAGGTGCCCCCACATTGTTCAGGGCAAATTCCCCGGACTTTGTGAGTGCGGGGACACCATTACACGCGTGCACTACACATAGGTCACTACCTATGTGTAGCTTCACCATGGTAACTCCGAACATGGCCATGTAACATGTCTAAGATCATGGAATTGCCCCCCCAATGCCATCCTGGTATTGGGGACACAATCCCATGATTCCCCGGGTCTCTAGCACAGACCCGGGTACTGCCAAACTGCCTTTTCTGGGGTTTCACTGCAGCTGCTGCCAACCCCTCAGACAGGTTTCTGCCCTCCTGGGGTCCAGCCAGGCTTGGCCCAGGAAGGCAGAACAAAGGACTTCCTCAGAGAGAGGGTGTTACACCCTCTCCCTTTGGAAAAAGGTGTCAGGGCTGGGGAGGAGTAGCCTCCCCCAGCCTCTGGAAATGCTTTGATGGGCACAGATGGTGCCCATTTCTGCATAAGCCAGTCTACACCGGTTCAGGGATCCCCCATTCCTGCTCTGGTGCGAAACTGGACAAAGGAAAGGGGAGTGACCACTCCCCTGACCTGCACCTCCCCTGGGAGGTGCCCAGAGCTCCTCCAGTGTGCTCCAGACCTCTGCCATCTTGGAAACAGAGGTGCTGCTGGCACACTGGACTGCTCTGAGTGGCCAGGGCCAGCAGGTGATGTCAGAGACTCCGTCTGATAGGCTCCTCCAGGTGTTGCTAGCCTATCCTCTCTCCTAAGTAGCCAAACCTCTTTTTCTGGCTATTTAGGGTCTCTGCTTTGGGGAATTCTTTAGATAACGAATGCAAGAGCTCATCAGAGTTCCTCTGCATCTCTCTCTTCACCTTCTGCCAAGGTATCGACTGCTGACCGCGCTGGAAGCCTGCAAAACTGCAACAAAGTAGCAAAGACGACTACTGCGACCTTGTAACGCTGATCCTGCCGCCTTCTCGACTGTTTTCCTGGTGGTGCATGCTGTGGGGGTAGTCTGCCTCCTCTCTGCACTAGAAGCTCTGAAGAAATCTCCCATGGGTCGACGGAATCTTCCCCCTGCAACCGCAGGCACCAAAGAACTGCTTCACCAGTCCTCTGGGTCTCCTCTCAGCACAACGAGCGAGGTCCCTTGAACTCTGCAACTCTGTCCAAGTGACTCCCACAGTCCAGTGACTCTTCAGTCCAAGTTTGGTGGAGGTAAGTCCTTGCCTCCCCACGCTAGACTGCATTGCTGGGAACCACGTGTTTTGCAGCTGCTCCGGCTCCTGTGCACTCTTCCAGGATTTCCTTTGTGCACAGCCAAGCCTGGGTCCCCGGCACTCTAACCTGCAGTGCACGACCTCCTGAGTTGTCCTCCGGCGTCGTGGAACCTTCCTCTGTGACTTTGGGTGAGCTCCGGTTCACTCCACTTCATAGTGCCTGTTCCGGCACTTTTGCAGGTGCTGCCTGCTTCTGAGAGGGCTCTTTGTCTTGCTGGACGCCCCCTCTGTCTCCTCACGCAATTGGCGACATCCTGGTCCCTCCTGGGCCACAGCAGCATCCAAAAACCCTAACGGCAACCCTTGCAGCTAGCAAGGCTTGTTTGCAATCTTTCTGCACGGAAACACATCTGCACGACTCTTCACGAAGTGCGACATCCATCGTCAAAAGGGGAAGTTTCTAGCCCTTGTCGTTCTTGCAGAATCCACAGCTTCTACCATCCGGTGGCAGCTTCTTTGCACCCACAGCTGGCATTTCCTGGGCATCTGCCCACTCCCGACTTGATCGTGACTCTTGGACTTGGTCCCCTTGTTCCATAGGTATTCTCGTCTGGAAATCCATCATTGTTGCATTGCTGGTGTTGGTCTTCCTTGCAGAAATTCCCTATCACGACTACTGTGCTCTTGGGGGAACTAAGGTGCACTTTGCACCCACTTTTCAGGGTCTTGGGGTGGGCTATTTTTCTAACCTTCACTGTTTTCTTACAGTCCCAGCGACCCTCTACAAGGTCACATAGGTTTGGGGTCCATTCGTGGTTCGCATTCCACTTCTAGAGTATATGCTTTGTGTTACCCCATCCCTATGTGCCCCCATTGCATTCTATAGTGACTATATATTGTTTGCACTGTTTTCTATTGCTATTACTGCATATTTTGGTATTGTGTACATATATCTTGTGTATATTTGCTATCCTCATACTGAGGGTACTCACTGAGATACTTTGGCATATTGTCATAAAAATAAAGGGGCATATTTATACTCCGTTTGCGCCAAATTTGCGTCGTTTTTTTCGACGCAAATTCGGCGCAAAACTAACGCCATATTTATACTTTGGCGTTAGACGCGTCTAGCGCCAAAGTAGGAGTAAAGAGCGTCATTTTTTTGCGTGAACGCCTTCCTTGCGTTAATGAGATGCAAGGTAGGCGTTCCCGTCCAAAAAAATGACTGCGACGCAAATGCGTCGTATTTATACTCCCGGGAAAAAATCACGCCCGGGAGTGGGCGGGTCAAAAAACCCCGCATTTGCGCCGCTTTTTAACGCCTGGGTCAGGGCAGGCGTTAAGGGACCTGTGGGCTCAAAATGAGCCCACAGCTGCCCTCCCATGCCCCCAGGGACCACCCCTGCCACCCTTGCCCACCCCAGGAGGACACCCAAGGATGGAGGGACCCACCCCAGGGACATTCAGGTAAGTTCAGGTAAGTATACATTTTTTTATTTTTATATTTTGTTTTTGGCATAGGGGGGCCTGATTTGTGCCCCCCTACATGCCACAATGCCCAATGACCATGCCCAGGGGACATAAGTCCCCTGGGCATGGCCATTGGGCAAGGGGGCATGACTCCTGTCTTTACTAAGACAGGAGTCATGTAAATGGCGTCTGGGCGTCGTTAAAAATGGCGCAAATCGGGTGGAGGCGAATTTTTTGCGTCAACCTGACTTGCACCATTTTTAAGACGCCCTAACGCCATTTTTCCCTACGCCGGCGCTGCCTGGTGTACGTGGTTTTTTTCCACGCACACCAGGCAGCGCCGGTCTGCTTGCGCCGGCTAACGCCATTCAATAAATACGGCGCCTGAATGGCGCTTCAGAATGGCGTTAGCCGGCGCAAACATTTTTGACGCTAAACTGCGTTAGCGCAGTTTAGCGTCAAAAAGTATAAATCAGGGCCAAAGTACCTTTATTTTTAGTATATCTGTGTATTGTGTTTTCTTATGATATTGTGCATATGACACCAGTGGTATAGTGGGAGTTTTGCATGTCTCCTAGTTCAGCCTAAGCTGCTCTGCTAAGCTACCATTTTCTATCAGCCTAAGCTGCTAGAAACCTCTCTACACTAATAAGGGATACCTGGACCTGGTGCAAGGTGTAAGTACCCCTTGGTACTCACTACAAGCCAGGCCAGCCTCCTACACTAGCAACCTTCTATCGCTTCATCCTGCCGGCTTTCTCAACTGTTTCCAGGTGGTGCATGCTCTGGGGGAGCCTGCCTCCTCTCTGCACCAGGAGCTCTGAAGAAATCTCCCGTGGGTCGACGGAATCTTCCCCCTGCAACCGCAGGCAACAAAAGACTGCATCACCGGTCCTCTGGGTCCCCTCTCAGCACAACAAGCGTGGTCCCTGTAAACTCAGAAACTCTGTCCAAGTGACTCGCACAGTCCAGTGACTCTTCAGTCCAAGTTTGGTGGAGGTAAGTCCTTGCCTCTCCATGCTAGACTGCATTGCTGGGTTCCGCGTGATTTGCAGCTGCTCCGGCTCCTGTGCACTCTTCCAGGATTTCCTTTGTGCACAGCCAAGCCTGGGTCCCCGACACTCTAACCTGCAGTGCACAACCTTCAGAGTTGTCCTCCGGCATCGTGGGACTCCCTTTTGTGACTTCAGGTGGACTCTGGTTCACTTTCCTTCTAAGTGCCTGTTCAGGTACTTCTGCGGGTGCTGCCTGCTTCTGTGAGGGCTCCCTGACTTGCTGGGCACCCCCTCTGTCTCCTCTTCCAAGTGGCGACATCCTGGTCCCTCCTGGGCCACAGCAGCATCCAAAAACCCTAACCACAACTATTACAGCTAGCAAGGCTTGTTTGCGGTCTTTCTGCGTGGGAATACCTCTGCAAGCTTCTTCATGACGTTGGACATCCATCCTCCAAAGGGGAAGTTCCTAGTCCTCTTTGTTCTTGCAGAACACCAAGCTTCTTCCAACAGGTGACAGCTTCCTTGCACCCTCAGCTGGCATTTCTTGGGCTCCTGCCCACTCTCGACACTGTTGCGACTCTTGGACTTGGTCTCCTTGTCTTACAGGTACTCAGGTCTGGAAATCCACTGTTGTTGCATTGCTGGTGTTTGTTCTCCTTGCAGAATCCCCCTATCACGACTTCTGTGCTCTCTGTGGGTAGTAGGTGCACTTTACACCTACCTTTCAGGGTCTTGGGGTGGGCTATTTGTCTAACCCTCACTGTTTTCTTACAGTCCCAGCGACCCTCTACAAGCTCACATAGGTTTGGGGGTCCATTCGTGGTTCGCATTCCACTTTTGGAGTATATGGTTTGTGTTGCCCCTATACCTATGTGCTCCTATTGCAATCTACTGTAACTTTACATTGCTTGCATTACTTCCTTTTGCTATTATCTGAATAATTTTGGTTTGTGTACATATATCTTGTTTATATAACTTATCCTCATACTGAGGGTACTCACTGAGATACTTTTGGCATATTGTCATAAAAATAAAATACCTTTATTTTTAGTATATCTGTGTATTGTGTTTTCTTATGATATTGTGCATACGACACCAGTGGTATAGTAGGAGCTTTACATGTCTCCTAGTTCAGCCTAAGCTGCTTTGCCATAGCTACCTTCTATCAGCCTTAGCTACACTAATAAGGGATAACTGGACCTGGCACAAGGTGTAAGTACCTCTAGTACACACTACAATCCAGGCCAGCCTCCTACAGTGAAGCACTGGCAACGCAGGCTACACACCCATATCTGCAAGGCCAAGCAAAGCCACTTTGCAATGCTTTATATGGCCTTGTAGCTATGGATATGGAGTAAGGCAACGCTGAGCAACTCACTGTGCTTCCTTACTTTGCATCAGGAAGGCATTTACATAGGTGTTGCATGGGAATGTGTCAAAAGCCTACACCACCCCAGGGATGGCGTATGAGTGATGCAACGGGAAGAAATATCTTTATTTCTCACCATTTTTTCCTCAGAATGCAGCACATATAGAAGGAGGAAATCGACTCCATTGATAGTTTTTGTGGAGGAAGGTTGGAAGGTTTCCCTTTCTGCACAAAAGCAATCACCCACACAACGCAGGCACCCTTGCACTATGGTGCAAGGGTGGCTGCGTTGGCACATGGCAGCAATTTGTGCACCAGTGCAGGGAGAGAGGACAGATTTTCACAGTATCTTGCAGATTGATGCATTTCTGTCCTTTCCAGATGGAGCAGAGTGGCTTAGCAAGGCACTTGCTTTGCTACCCTGCACCATGGGTCTTGTCAATATAGTTGCTAGTTCTCTGCTCCTAAGAGTATTTGGGCTGCTGAGGAAATCACATAGAAGACAATTAAACTTGAATTTAAGGCCCATATTTATACTTTTTGACGCTAAACTGCGCTAACGCAGTTTAGCGTCAAAAAATTTTGCGCCGTCTAACGCCATTCTGAAGCGCCATGCGGGCGCCGTATTTATGGAATGGCGTTAGACGGCGCAATCAGACCGGCGCTGCCTGGTTTGCGTGGGAAAAAACCACGTAGACCAGACAGCGCCGGCGTAGGGGGAAAATGGCGTATGGGCGTCTTAAAATGGGGCAAGTCAGGTTACGTCGAAAAAATCGTCGTAACCCGACTTGCGCCATTTATTTTCGACGCCCATCCCCCATCAACATGACTCCTATCATTGTAAAGATAGGAGTCATGCCCCCTTGCCCAATGGCCATGCCCAGGGGACTTCTGTCCCCTGGGCATGGTCATTGGGCATAGTGGCATGTAGGGGGGCACAAATCAGGCCCCCCTATGCCACAAAAAAATAAAATAAAATACTTACCTGAACTTACCTGAATGTCCCTGGGGTGGGTCCCTCCAGCCTTGGGTGTCCTCCTGGGGTGGGCAAGGGTGGCAGGGGGGGTCCCTGGGGGCAGGGGAGGGCACTCTGGGCTCATTTTGAGCCCACTTGTCCCTTAACGCCATGCCTGACCCAGGCGTTAAAAAGCGGCGCAAATGCGCCGTTTTTAGCCACGCCCACTCCCGGGCGTCTCTTTTGCCCGGGAGTATAAATACCACGTAAAGGCCTGGGAGTCATTTTTTAGATGGGAACGCCTCCCTTGCATATCATTAACGCAAGGAAGGGGTTCACGCTAAAAAATGACGCACATTCCGGGAACTTTGGCGCTATACGCCTCTAACGCCATAGTATAAATATGGCGTTAGTTGGCGTTAGTTTAGCGTCGAATTTGCGTCGAAAAAAACGACGCAAATTCGGCGCAAACGGAGTATAAATACGGCCCTAAGTGTTTTAATACCGATGACTGTGCTTGTGCAATTCTGTGCAAATATTTTTCTTCTTTGTATGATACTAATCTAAATTAGGACCATGTTTCCTACTCACCTATAGTTTTTCATGTTCATTACATCAGTGTTAGTCTTTTGAATGGCAGTGTTTGCACCATTTGTGGACGCCCATAAGCCATTTTCCCCCTACGCCGGCGCTGCCTGGTGTACGTCGTTTTTTTTAACCCACACCAGACAGCGCCGCCGGCTAACGCCGGCTAACGTCATTCAATAAATACGGCGCCCGCATGGCGCTTCAGAATGGCGTTAGCCGGCGCTAATTTTTTTGACGCAAAACTGCGTTGGCGCAGTTTTGCGTCAAAAAGTATAAATATGGGCCACAATTTTAAGCAATTCGGGTAGGTATATTGTCTGAAAGAACAAAGCACCACTTGTGATTACCTGGTCATGCGAGGCCGGTTGAAAAGTCACAAGTTCAGGCCTACCACGATGGAATGTAGACTGAATAGACGGACCAGGTTGGTCCTGCTGAAGGAGTTGCCTTTAAAAGTCCAGTGTGAAGAGTTCTGTTCACAGTGGAGGGTGTCACTAGGAGTGGACCTGAGAGGCACCTCTTGACGATCAGGAACTCATACCAGCAAAGGCCAACAGGGCTCAGACAGGTCCAGGTGCCGGTCTAGGTGGCAGGTCAGGTAAGCTGAGCAGATGCAGGAAGGCCTCTGGAGGTTGTCATGTTCCCATAGCTCAGAACATGAGGTCAGAGAGCTGACCATTGGAATCTCTTCAGCCTAAGGTGAAACGTGCAGGTCCAGTCTTCTGTTTCAACAAGCAGGGCATCAAGGTAGCAGTCCTTCTGGCATCAATTCAGCAGAGACATCCTTCTTCTATAGTATCTACAGGTCCAAAGGTGCACTGAAATGTTGGGTCTCAGGATGTACTATTTATCCTTGCTTCCAGCTTTGAAGTAGGAGACATTTCTAGACGATTTCACTCCCAGAGGTGCTTGGAAATTCCTGCCTCCCAGCCCTAACTCAGCTTGTCTGGGGATTCAAAAGACTAATGTCAAATTCTGTGTGAGTATGCTCAGGCAGAGCCGTTGTGATGTGCAAGCGTGGTAAGTGACAGGTCCACCCACTATCAAGTCAGAGATGGCCCAGGCTGAAAATAACTGTTCCCCCTTTGCATCAGTGGAGTGATACGCAAAGACCAACTGCCAGCTACACCTAGTCATATGACCAAGGATACAGACTTCAGGCATGAAATGTTTGAGACAAGAAAATGGTAACTTTCTAATAGTAGCATTTTCAGAATTGTGACTTAAAATCTGATTTTACCATTGACAAGGGTTTTAAATTGCAATTCTTTGAACACCAAGCTCAACAACCTTACCTGCTCCCATTTGAAAATCAGCACTTCTTAAATGTGATAAGGTAACCCACTGTGATCGTATGGGAGAGGTGGGTCTTGCAGTAGGGAAAAACAAATGTAAGAGTTTTTCACTACCAGAACATGTAAAACTTAAAAGTACATGCCCGACTTTTTTAATGCACTGCACCCTGTCCCATGGGTTATTTAGAGCCTATCCTAGGGCTGACATATGCATTAAAATTTCGACCTGGCAACATGCTTATTTTGCCAGGTCGAAATGGCACTTTAAAACTGCACACACAGGCAGCAACGGCAGGCTTGAGACATGTTTAAAAGGGCTACTAAAGTGGGTGGCACAATCAGTGCTGCAGTCCCACTAGTAGCATTTAATCTACAGGCACTGGGAACATGTAGTACAACTGTACCAGGGACTTACAAGTAAATGAAATGTGCCAATTGTGCACAAGCCTATTTCACCATGTTTAAGGGAAAAAGCAGAAACATTTTAGCACTGGTTAGCAGTGGTAAAGTGTACATAGACACCAAAGCCAAAAACAGGTTCAGAAAACAGGAGGGCATAGACTAAAAGTTTGGGGATTACCCTGCAGAGAAGGCTGAGCCCAACATGCCCTATTTAGAGTCTGATAAGTGGCAGCACTGTCATAAGTGAACTGTGCTCATGCCAATAAAATGTTGGGTTTCCTCATTCTGTTTATAGTGGGGGAAGTTGCAAGCGTCAAAGAGTGGCTGAGCATTCTCTATTTCTTCAGGAATAAATATTCACATCAGGGCATTTTTTGCTTAGAAAAATAATCCAACATGTCGAGTTAGTTTTCCCTAAAGAAAAACCTTTGCTTAGCAACTTTCTTTGACATGTTTCCCACTACACAACTCTGCAGTGTATTGAAGGGAGCCATCACCACAGCATCTCCCTTCAGAGGACTGAGAATCTGGCCAGGAAGGCAAGAGTCTCTAAACAGGGCAGATGGTCCTTGCCAGGGAGAGGTAATGGGGGCAGGAGACCATGGCCTCAGCCCTTGTGATGGATTTACTGCCAGTGTCTACATGGCTTCCTGAGTAGCCTGGGTATTCCCATAACTGGGACCCATGTCCACTTTGTCCCTGAAACTAAGCTTTTCCCAGCTAATGATCCCATAACTAGGGCAAAACTAGTCCTAGATTGATTGTGTGCCAGGTCAGGAAGGACCTGGCCTGGCAGTTCGGACAGGACTGATCTCATGAGAAGCAGGGTCAAGACTGAGTTGCATATGGCTGGGTCCAAACTGAGGATGTATGGTGTGCAAAAGAACAATGGGTTGGGAAGTTCCCCTGAGTGACTGCCAGTGAACTAAACAAAATGCAAGAATCCCTCCAATTACCTTTTGTGTGTTTTATGTAATATTAGATACTTTACAGTTCCTTATATTACCTAAGTAGTTTTGATAGTTAATCCTAGTTGGTTACAATAGAACATTACTTTAAAAATGGAACACGATTCCAAGCTTTCCACTGCCAACAATAGAATAAAGGATAGTCTAAACAGCAACAACAATATTAGCAGATCGATATGCTAGCAGCTCATTCCCTGGAATGTTATGGAAATGAGATTTTGGCACAATTTAGCCCATGCAATTTGACATGTCCATGGTTCGTAAAACATATTTATGCCTGTTAAAAATTAGATGTGCTTAGTAGATGCTAGGATTTAGTAGTGGTCAGTAGACTTTAAAGTTTTTTATCACAATTTTTACGAAGGAAGACAGGCATAACTTTCCATTAAAGTACTTGATAATGTTATGTTTTTCCTCACTTTGGTACAAATGAGAGGTTTCCTCCCTGACTGGTAAAGCATAGGTGTTGTAAATGGGGTCTTAGGTTGGCAGTCAGGTTACCCCCTGTCTAAGCAAGGACCCTCACTCTAGTCAGGGCGAAGGAGAAACACACATGGTTAGCCCTCACTTACCCCCTTGGTAGCTTGGCACGAGCAGGAAGGCTTATCCCAGAAGCAATGTGTAAAGTATTTGTACCAACACACACAGTAATACAGTGAAAACACTACAAAAGGGACACCACTCCAGTTTAGAAAAATAGGCAATATTTATCTAAATCAGACAAGACCAAAATGACAAAAATCCAACATACACAAGGTTAAATATGAATTTTCAAAAGAATAAGGGTCTTACTCTGTAGAAAACAATGGAAATGATGATTTTGCACAAGTAGATTTCTGGACGCCACACCTCGAATCTGCGCAAAGTCTGCGCAGAGTCGGGTTGACTTTGACACCCAGGGATGATGCATGGAAAATCCAGTCACACATTGTTCGAAAACCACGCTGTGTGGGGTTTGCATCATTATCAACAGCCGTAAGCGGGTTTTGCGTGTTGTTTCTCCAGCCGTGATGCATCGATCTTCCAGCCACGATGCTGGTGGGCCATCGATTTTAGCCACGGAGCCAGCGGCGCGTCGTTTATCAGCTGTGTTGCAGATGGTGCATTGAAAATGTCCCCGCACGGCGTTCTGTGCATGGATTTTCAGCTCTTGTTCTGCCAAATTCACCTTTCAAGGGCCCAGGGACTGGATAAGACACCACTTGGCAGGGCAAGAATCCCAGCAGAGAGTCCAGGTGCTGGCAGAGGAAGTCTTTTATGGTCTGAGACTTCAAAACAGGAGGCAAGCTCAGTTCAAGCCCTTGGAGATTCTTCATAAGCAGGACAGCCCAACAAAGCAGTCACAAACAGGGGCAGCACTTCTACTCAGCTCTTCAGCTCTTCTCCTTGGCAGAGGTTCATCTTGAATCCAGAACTGATCTAATCTTCAGGGGTTTTGGGTCCAATAGGCCTACTTCAAAGAAAAGTCTATATTTCCACAAGACCCTGCCTTCCCCAGGCCAGGCCCCAGACACACACCAGGAGGCTGGAGACTGCATTGTGAGAGGGCAGGTACAGCCCATTCAGGTGTGAGTGACCACACCTCCCTCTACTCTAGCACAGATGGCTCATCAGGATGTGCAGGCTACACCCCACCTACATTTGCCACACTGTCTAGAGAGGATTTACAAACAGCCCAACTGTCAAACTGACCCAGACAGGCAATCCACAAACAAGCAGATTCACAGAATGGTTTAAGCAAGAAAAAGCCTAGTTTCTAAAAGTGGAATTTTCAAACTAACAATTTAAAAAACAACTTCACTGAAAGATGTATTTTTCAGTTGTGAGTTCAGAGACACCAAACTCCACTTTCTATCTGCTTTCAAAGGGTATCTTCACTCTAATAATATTTAAAGGCAGCCCCATGTTAACCTATGAGGGAGATAGGCTATGCACTGGTGAAGACTGAATTTAGCAGTATTTCACTGCTAGGACATGTAACACACATCAGTACATGTCCCACCTTTAACATACACTCACCCTGCCCATGGGGCTACCTATGGCCTACTGTAGGGGTGCCTTACATGTATAAAAAGGAAAGGCTTGGGCCTGGCAAGTGGGTACACTTGCTAATTCAAGTTGGCAGTTTAAAACTGCACACACAAACACGGCAGTGGCAGGTCTGAGACATGTTTACAGGGCTACTCATGTGGGTGGCACAACCAGTGCTGCAGGCCCATTAGTAGCATTTGATTTACAAGCCCTAGGCACCTCTAGTGCAATTTACTAGGGACTTACTAGGAAATCAAATATACCAGTCATGGATAAGCCAATTACACATACATTTTACATGGGAGCAATTGTGCTTTAGCACTGGTTAGCAGTGGTAAAGTGCCCAGAGTATCAAAAATCAGCAAAACACATCAAGAACCTGGGAAGCAGAGGCAAAAAGTTAGGGGAGACCACGCCAAAGATGCCAAGTCTAACAACAGGTAAAAGTAAAAAGTTTATTGAACTTGAAAATAAGTTAGTAGAAATATTTGACATTGAATATATTGTATTTATGTATTTTAAATGTGGAACAGGCGAAAAAATGCTACTGCTCTATTAAGTTAATCTCAAATAATTTTTTTAATTATTTTAGCTATTTTAAATTGCATTCACATTATTTTTTCCGAACTTTAAATTTAAAACTAAATTCCCACCTAAAGGAAAAAATATTTATTGCCTTATGCAGTGATATTTATAAAAAAAGTAATGCACATAATTCATCAAAAGTATTTTAATTGTATTTTATTAAAATGTAATCTGACACTAATTTTGAAATTCAAATAAAGTTATTAAACTATTTTATAATTGATCTAATAAATATTTAATTTTATATATTATCATTAACATGTTTTATGTTTATTTAAGCCATCTAAACAAATTACGTCTTATGAATTCAGAATTTTATCTACATTTTAGAAATTCATAGCTTTCCAGTTTCACTTATAGAACTCACATCTATTTCCTCCACAAGCTGCAAGTAGGTAGAAACTTCAAAAATAAGAAATATTTACCACCATTCAGAGAAAACTGACAAGAAACTGTCTTGAAAAAAGGCTCTTTTACAACTCTGCCTGTTTCTGAAAGTTGTGAAGAAGGTGATTTTAGCACAGCCACCCTTTAATTTTCAGGTAAGTGTTTTTTTTCTTCAATAATTTAAGGTCCCCCCCCCTGCACGCCGCCCGCCCCTTTCACGTCCCGCAAGCTGTTACTGAATGAAACAAGCCTTAAGTAACCCTCAAGAAGAATTGCTTGCAATTTATAGTAAAACAGAAACAGATCGTTTGATATGTTACCACAAACTGAGTCCACTCTAATAAAATGTAAACAATAATTAACAAACACTAGACGATCCTGACATCAGTGCTGCTAAACCACAAGGAGCAATTATTCTCGTTGAGACACAGAACATCAATAAAAGATATGATTGTACACAAGACCTAAGGTCACTGCAGTCAAGGAACCTTTAAAGTCAATCCTGAGAGTTCTACTACTCACTTAGGGGCATATTTACAAGCCTCTAGTACCACCGGAACATCACTTTTTGTGATGCTCTGATGATGCTGTACACTGCTCTGAATGTACAAGGTGGCGTCAAGCCACTTTTTGTGGCCTAACGCCACCTTGTAAATACGCCTTCTTAACACGCAGCACTTTGCTTGTAAGTGGCGTGCAATGGGTGTTGCTGTGAAAGCTCCACAGCAACACCCATTGCATTTTGATGTTGCCCCAGATTTACGAGATTTTGTAAACCTGAGGCAGTACAAAATCTAATGTCGCCCGAGGGGTGGTGTGGGTGTGGCGCAACGAGGAAAAATTCTTTAATTTCTCCTCTTTTTTTCGCTCTCCCTATGTGTGCTGCATTCTGTAGCAAAACATAGAAAGAGCAAATTGCCATTAAAGATTGTTTTTTACAGGAAGGTGTCCCTTCCTGTACAAAAAGAATCTCCCCCTCAACGCAGCCATCCTTGCACCATGGAGTGCCCCATATTCTTTTAAATACGCACATCCCTGTGTTTTAGAAGTGACACAGCGAGGCACTGCCAATTTTGGTGCACTGGCTGCGCTGGACCACTTCTATTAGATGCCCCTTAGTATTTCCCCTGCGGCACTGGCGTAACGAAAATTGAGGCAGCTCCTGCAAAGTACATGAAGGAGCCCCCCCTCAGGAGTAAGTCAGATTCTCTCAAGCCAGAGACCTCTGCTGAGGTGGCCCCTGGAGCTTGGGGGCCCCCTACACCACAGGGGCTGTGGGGGCCTATGTTATGCACCTGCCCTATGGATGTTGCAACATGTCTCTATAAATTTCAAAAGGACTGGATTTAGGTACCCCCTGGATCCTTAATAATCACACTAATTGCTACTCTAACAATGTCATAACATTATAATCTGTTCCTCTAAACTTAACTATGTTGGTATGATGACAAGAAAGTTAAAAGCACACATAAATGCACATAAGAGCACCTTTTGCCTTTTGGTGCAAGTAAAGAACAACTAAACTCCAGAGACACTTTGCAGCCACAGGGTGTTCAAAATTCGCCGTCAACAGTTTGTAATAGAGAAACTAGCCACAAGGACCTTTATTCCAAACTATTTTTTTCATGAATGGTGTTGATCTATTGCTTAACAAAATCTGAACAAGGATTGAATGGTGAGGTTGTATGGAATCAGTTGTAAATGCATCAGTATTATACACTTCTCGTATGTGACTGCACTAACCACACTACGGTAAAAGTGGAATGCAAATGGTTCCACTCCTGCAATGAAGTTTATACATATCGAATGTTGCATTAAGGGTTTTGCTTTAAAGAACCATTTCATGTAATCTTTTCAATATAGTTGTTAGACTTGTCACCTCTTGGCTTGGGTTCCCCTGTCTTTTTGGCTTCTGTCCTCCTGTTATGATCCTGTTCTGAACTTTGTTTTGCTGATGTTAGGACTCTGGGTACTTTACCACTGCTGACCAGTGCTAAAGTGCAAGTGCTCTCTGTTTAAATTGGATTGGTAATTGGTTTATCCATGATTGGCATATTTGATTCACTAGTTGGTCCCTATTAAAAAGCACCCGAGGTGCCCAGGGCCTGTAAATCAAATGCTACTAGTGGGCCTGCAGCACTTTGTGTGCCACCCACATGAGCAGCCCTATAAACATGTCTCAGACCTGCCACTGCAGTGTCTGCATAGACAGTCTGAAACTCCCATGTTGACCTGGCAACTCTACCCACCTGCCAGGCCCAAACCTTCCCTTTTTAAACATGTAAGGCACCCCTACGGTAGGCCGTAGATAGCCCCTTGGGCAGGGTGCAGTGTATTCAAAAGGTAGGACATGTACTGGTGTTTTAAATGTCCTGATAATGAATTACTGCCCAATTCAGGTTTCACTATTGCAAGGCCTATCGCTCCCATAGGGTAACATGAAGATTGCCTTGAAATATATTTTAAGAGCAGTTTCCCATTGGAAGTAGATAAAGATAAGGAGTTTGGGGTCTCTGAACTCACAACTTAAAATACATCTTTTGGTAAAGTTGTTTTTTAAATTGTAAGTTTGAAATTGCCACTTTTTGAAAAGAGGGCATTTTCTTGCTTAACCATTCTGTGCCTCTACCTGGCTGCTGACTACACATCTGGGCTGTTTGTGAATTCACTCTAGAGAGTCCCACAAAGGGAGGTGAGATGTGTCCTGTGATTCTGATGGGTCTTCCTGGGCTAGAGTGGAGAGAGGAGCTGACACCTGCACCTGCACCTGAGTAGGAGTGTGCCTACCCTCACACGATACAGTCTCAAACTCTGTAGAGTGTGCCTGAGGCCAGATGGGAGAGACAGGGTCTGGTGCTCTATTAAGACTTTTCTTTGTAGTTTGTCTACTTCAAAGGCAGAAATGAGTATAAGTACTGGACTGCTGACCCCACCACTTCAGAACACTTAGTGGCTGAGGACACTCTGCCAGGGAGAAGATCTGGATGCTTGAGGAGGACCTGCCACTCTGCCTATTGTTTTGCTGTGCTGGCCTGCTGCTGTGACCTTTGCCCTGAGAGTGAAAAGACAGGATTTTGCTTTCTACATCCTGCTTTCCAAGGTTCTCCAAGAACTTGAAATGAGCTTGCCTCCTGTTAGGAGTCTCAGGGACATCAAAAATTTCATGTGTGTGACCCTGGCCTTTCTCGCTGAGAGTCCTGACTTGGCAAGTGGTGTCAAATCCAGTTCCTGGGCCCTTGTAATTGATTTCAGGTGAAAACAAGAAGAAGCAGGCGCAGCCATTCTGGACAACCAAAGACCCAGCTCCTCTGCCCGACCCCGCGCCAATGCCCGCACCCAAAGCCATGGTCCCCGCTGAAGTGCGACGACCGTGACCAACACTGCCGGTCCGAAGCCGCTGCAGTGCCTCTGGAGTCCCGAAACATCATGAGTCCCGAGTGCCATGTCACTGTCGTCCATGACACCCGATTCTGCCATGGT
Source organism: Pleurodeles waltl (assembly GCF_031143425.1). Classification (NCBI taxonomy): domain Eukaryota; kingdom Metazoa; phylum Chordata; class Amphibia; order Caudata; family Salamandridae; genus Pleurodeles; species Pleurodeles waltl. The sequence goes on from NC_090448.1 coordinate 849,137,310, forward strand.
GCCTGTGGCCCGTGGTGTGACCACGACCCCGAGAGATCACCCATCATGTCTTGAACCCACATATTCATCGACTCTGCTGGATCATAAGGAAATGATTCCTAGTCACCGATGCCACATCACCTCCTCTGCATCAATAAGGAACAGATGCCTTACCCCCCCCCGCCTTCCTCACAATTGGGAAATGTTGGAAATAGCCTTTCTGCAGGGTCACCCCCTAACGTTTTGCCTTCCTCCTTCTCTTTTTCTGACCTCATTTTTGCTGGCTTTAGAACTCTGAGCACTTTATCACCGCTAATCAGTGCTTAAGTGCATATGCTCTCTTCCTAAAGCATGGTGACATTGGCTCATACCCAATTGGCATATTTAATTTACTTGTAAGTCCCTAGCAAAGTGCACTACATGTGCCCATGGCCTGTAAATTAAATACTACTAGTGGGCCTGCAGCACTGGTTGTGCCACCCACATGAGTAGCCCCTAACCATGTCTCAGGCCTGCTACTGCAAGGCCTGGGTGTGCAGTTTCACTGCCACTTTGACTTAGCACTGAAAAGTAATTGCCAAGTCTTAAACTCCCCTTTTCTACATATAAGTCACCCCTGAAGTAGGCCCTAGGCAGCCCATAGTGCAGGGTGCTTTGCAGGTAAAAGGTAGGACATGAACATGTGTGTTGTATATGTCCTGGTAGTGTAAACCTCCTAAATGTGTTTTACACTGCTGTTAGGCCTGCTCCTTTCATAGGATAGCATTAGAGCTATCACATACTGTTTGAGTGGTAGATTCTGATCTGAAAGGAGCGGCCATGTCATATTTAATATGACCAGAATGGTAATAGAGAACCCAGCTTATTGGTGAAGTTGGATTTAATGTTACTATTCTACAAATGCCACTTTTAGAAAGTGAGCATTTCTCTACACTAAAATCCTTCTTTGCCTTACAATCCACATCTGGCTGGGTTAGTTGACAGCTCCCTTGTGCCTTTCACTCAGACAAACACAGGATGCTCAGTCACAACTGCACACATCTGCATACTGAATGGGTCTTCCTGGGCTGGAATGGTGGAGGGCCTGACACTTACATGTCAAAGGACAGTGGCCTGCCCTCACACAATGGACCGCCAAACCCCCTACTGGACCCTGGCAGACGAGATGGAGCTGAAAGGGGACCATGTGCACTTCCAAGCTATTTTTTTAAGTCTCCCCTACTTCAAAGGCATATTGAGGTATTTAAACAGGGCCTCTAACCGTACCAACTGAGACACTTCTGGACTTGAACCTGCAACCTGTCAAAAGGAATTGCCCGGCTTCCCAAAGGACATACCTTTCTGCAAAGGACTGCTGCCCTGCTGTAGACCTGCTACCTTGCTGTCCTCTGGCTCTGCTGAGAAGTGCTCTCCAAGGGCTTGGATTGAGCTTGCCTCCTGTTTTCTGAAGAATCAGGGCCAAAAAACTCCTTGTGCGGTGAAATTTTGACACAGAGCCTGCCAGAAACGACGCACTGTCTTCATTGCGGTGAGAAAATCACCACAAACCGAACAGGAATGAGGCAGCCCGGATCCCCGAGTGGAGATCGACGCAGCGCCAGCGTTGCGACCGAAACTTCGACGCATGGCCCACTGGATCGATGCATAGCCAAGGCGTAAGGACGCAGCCAGACTTCCCAAGAGAAGAATCAACGCAGCGCTTGCTGTGCGACTGAAATTTCCCCGCATCACCCACCTGATCGACTTAGCTCCTGTGACTTCGTCCTGCATGCCTAGGATTTCTCTGCATCACCCCCGGGATGTCCAAATACCCCGCAACCCGGAGAGGATCCAAGTCTGCATGCTGGAAATCAACGCAAGGCCCTGGCTGTGTGAAAAATATTGACGCATCGTCTGTGTGCACCCGGAGAAACTGACACACACCTCCCCGTTTTCCAGGCATCTCTGCCACTGCAGTCCCTTGTGGATAATTTAGATGCATACCAGATACTTTGTGCTTGCAAGAGACAAATATCTTTTACAAACTTAAGACTCTTTTTATCATTCTCTAAAGTTATATTTCAACGTGTTCTTATTGAATCTTGATCATTTTGATCTTATTGTATCCAGATAAATATTCTATATTTTTCTAAACCTGTGTGGTGTATTTTTTGTGGTGTTTATACTGTGTTATTGCATACTTTATTGCACAAATACTTTACATATTGCCTTCTAAGTTAAACCTGACTGCTCAGTGCCAAGCTACCAGAGGTTGTGCACAGGATAATTTGGATTGTGTGTGACTTATCCTGACTAGAGTGAGGGTCCTTGCTTGGACAGGGGGCAACCTCAGTGCCAACCAAAGACCCAATTTCTAACAGGAAACAACATCTCACATCCCTGGTAGCAGTGAGGAATGAAGGCCACACCGGCTCAAGCAATGCCTCAACTTCCCGACTCTGTGCAACGTCTTTGTTTTCATCTTTTTCAAAGGTACTGTACCTGGGGGTACATGCTACTCCCAGACCGGCATCGCATTCCCTCACAAGTGGCATCGGACTGACAGAAAAGACTCTATTAACAATGTTGTGGTCGCCCACAGATGGAGCTATTGTGTTTCTAAGCACTTTATTGGGATTTAATCTTTGAAAATGTGTATTTTTGCATTGTCCATGTTGGATTTTTGTTGTTTTGGTCATGTGTTACTCAGATAAATATTGGCTATTTTTTCTAAACTGGTGTGGAGGACTTTTGTGGTGTTTTTCACTCTGTTAGTGTGTGTGTGTCAAAATATATTACACATTGCCTCTGAGATAAGCCTGACTGCTCGTGTCAAGCTACCAAGGTGGTAAGCAGGGGTTATCTGAGGTGTGAATCCCTTACCATCACTAGAATGAGGGTTCCTACTTGGACAGGGTGCAAACCACTGCTAACTAGAGACCCCTTTTCTAACAATAGTTCTGAGTCACAAGGCACAGATGGGGCTAACACAATAGTATTGATGACTACATTGAAAAATCCTTGTGGCTTCTCAGCTAGAACATAGACACTCAATGAGCAAAGATTGAGACCAAAAAGATTGTGCAATGATTATTAAGAGACTGATTCGAGGCTTCTATTCCAATAGAGATTAGCTCAAATACCATGCAAATAAGAATATGTAGCCACAATCATAAAAAAAAAGCTAAAAATCACAATTTTCTGCCAATAAGCCAAGCAAAGCTACTATAAAACATGTGTCAGATGTCTCAGTTAAAATGCCTGGCCCTTGCATTCCATTTAACCTACAGTCAGTCATGGGAGTGGATAGGTATATCGGAAGCTCTCAACCCTTGTTGCAGTAAACCCTATTTCTTCTCCACAGGAGGGGGACCATCGTCTGTGCCACCACCCACACCCCTGGAAGAAAGGGTGGAGGAAACCCTGGAGCAGGAGGCAGTCTCCGGATTTGGGGACCTGGACACCTCACAGCCCAGCACATCAACCGGTGAGTACCATGTGACATGCCTGTACCCCTATCAATGCCATACCCCCACCCACCATGTACACAGGGGCATGTTCAACCAAGATAGCTCCATTTCAGGATAGCAAACGCCAGAATGATGCATTATGGGAAATGTAGTCAAGTAGGCAGTTCATAGTCAAATGTTTATTAGGAAGTGTGCAACAGATAGTAGACACTGACAGTCTGTTCCCCATGTCCCACAGGTCTCCAACAAGACACCACCACTACTCAAATCAGCCTGCCCCATGAGGACACCTCAGGACCCGCCAGCACTCCCACCTGCACGGCCAACAGCATCCCTGCAGTATCCACACCTGCTGCAACTGTATCCCAAGAGGCTGCACCAGCAACAGGCAGGAGTGAGACAGTGGAACTCACAGGGCAGCCACCGCTGCGCAGGCGACGTAGGTCCAGGACATCAGGGCTGCAGTCCGGCCAACAACCTCCCAGCACCAGTGAGGCACAGCTGCTGCATGGTCAGCGCCTACAAAATAGAATTTTAGGGAGGATTAGTGGTGTGCTGCACCGCTTCGTGCGCAATAACCAGGCCAGCATGCAGCAACTGAACTCCAGGATGGACATGATATGCACGAACACTGGGGACCTTGCCCTAGCCATGAGGGAACTGGCGGGAGGACTACTGGCCCAGGCCGAGGGTGGGCGGCGCAGGGACCGTCAGCTCCTGCACAGACTAGACAGGATGGCCACATCCATCGGCAGGCTCGCCATGAACACCACAGGCCTGTCGAGGAGGACAGTTGGGCTGCAGGTGGAAATGGGCCATTTCGCTGGGGATGTGGCTAGGGGCCGGGGACGTCTCACCCACATCATTGACTTGATGGAGGCACGGCATCTGTCTAGGGGCACAGGGGAAACACCCCAGGACAGTGAGGAGGGCTCGACAGTGAGCAGTGTCTCTGCCACTGACAGTAGGGTGCTCAGGAGTACCAGGCAGAGCACAGCAGAAGCACCAGGGACCAGCCAGGCTGGCAGGAGGGGCAGAAGGTCATAGAGATTACCCTGGTCCTGTAGAAGTGGCACATGACGTCAATGTGCCACATGCCTTGTTTGCATTTTCATGCCCATGGACATTCATTGCTTGTATATAGTTCAATTTCTGCACTAATAAAATAGTTATTTTTGTTCCACTTAACGAATGGTGTTTTTGGTCAATAGGTGAGTATGGTTGGAGTTGACACGTACCTTCCAAAGTATTGGTTTGCGATGTGTTCCCGTCTCAGTCTGCCTTGATTAGCTATACTCCGATCCCCATGATGGCGATGTGGTTGTTCTTGCTCTTCATCATCAGGATCTGGGTCTGCAGGGGTGAGAGATAGCCCACGTCGGGTGGCTATGTTGTGGAGGATGGCGCATGCGACCACAATTTTGGATGCTGTAATGGGGGTATACTGGAGGGCACCTCCACTGCAGTGGAGGCATCTGAATCTTGCTTTCAGGAGTCCGAAGGTGCGCTCTATCATGTTCCTGGTCCTCTTATGTGCATTGTTGTATCGCCTCTCACATTCATTGCTGGGTGTTAAAAACGGAGTCAGAATCCATGGCCTTAGAGCATATGCACTGTCACCTGTTGGGCACAAAATATACACTGTTAGGAAGTCCTGATTGTTGTGCACAGTGACCTGTGTGTATGTCTGCAAGGTGTATGTAGCTCTACCTAGAAGGTATCCGTCTCCAAATTCCCCACGTTCCAGGCGTTGATGTATCCCACTATGCCTAAAAATGTATGAGTCATGTGTACTGCCTGGAAACTTAGCTACAATGTCAGTGATAACATAATGGGCGTCACAAACAACCTGAATATTCAGTGAGTGGGTACACTTTCTGTTGCGGAAATTTTTTTCCAGGTTTGCAGGGGGGCATATTTGAATGTGTGTCCCATCTACACATCCTATGACATGGGGAAAGTTGGCAATGCGGTAAAAGTCCAGCTTGGTGCTGTTAATTTCTGCCTCATTCCTTGGTAGGTATATGAAGTGAGACATGTGTGTGACTAAGGCATCTAGGAAGGCCCTGAGGAACCTTCACACTGCACTTTGGGATACCCCACCTGCCACAGCAATGACCCCCTGATAGCTCCCTGAGGCCAAGAGGTGCAGTGAGCATAGCACTTGCACATGCGTAGGGATGGCGCAGCCACACAGAGTCTGGTGTTCTAGCTGTGGTTTCAGTAAATCAATTAATTCTAGTATGGCTGCGCTGCTAAGGCGGTATTTATCGTATATCTCATACTCAGTTTGCTGGAAAAGAGTCTGCCTTGTTCTATATATCTTCTCCTGTCTGTGGCCCCTCCTCCTCCTCTGCTGTGCGGCGTGGACTCTCCTCCTCACTGCTATCAGGTATATTTCCGCCATCTTGAATAACCCGTATGCTTTCTGGGTCTCCTTTTATGCTTTGGTTATGGTTACCACCTGCTCTGAGTTAGTGGTAAATGGGACATGCAAACTGGGCTTTTTGCGACTAGTCGCAATTTGCGAGTTGCAATTGCATAAGCTTTGCGACTCGCAAATTGCGACTTGCTATTTGCGGGTCGCAAAATGGGGTCGCAACTGTTGCGACTCGCAAACGGCTCCCATCGCTTTTTGAAAGTCGGAAATGGGGTTTTTGAATCCCATTTCAGATTTTGCATTGTCGCAAATAGCGAATCGGCCCATTTGCGACTCGCAATTTTTTGCTACAACTGGCCCTTTGTCGCTAACCAGCCTAGGGTCATTTACTGACGCACTAGCACCCAAATATGGTTGCTATCTCATTAAAGACAGGAGTCATGCCCACCACCCCAATGCCCAGCACAGGGGACAAGTGTCCCTGGACAGGGCCATAGGACCCAGTGGCAGGCCGAGGGCCTCATGTCAGAGGCCCCCAATGGCACACCAAAAAGAAAAAAAATACTTACCTGTACTTATCCAGGATGGGGTCTCCCATCCTATGGTGTCCCTCTGGTGTGGGTGGTGGTGTTGCAGGGACTTGGGGTGGGCATCTCTGGGCCCATTCCATGGTGTTTGGCCATGGAAATGGATCAACAGGTACCATAACGCTTGGTCTGACCAAGGCGTTAAATAATGGCACTAAGCAGGCTTAGCACCATTATTTGGGTCAACCTCTGCCGTGCCAGTCATTTCTGCGCCGGAGGATAGATATGGCGCTAGGGGGTTAGCGTCATGTTGTGGACGTGAATGCCTACCTTGCATCTAACTAGTGCAAGATAGTTTGATGCATCCACAACATGACGCTAACTCCAATATTTTGACGCTAGACGGGTCTAGCGTCAAAATAGAAATATGGAGTAAGGTCAGTGCTGTCTTAGCGTCCAAAATAAATGACGCTAAAATGGCACAACCCAAGTATAAATAAGTCCCTTGGTGTTTAAAAACAAACACCATCAATTAGAATGGCATGCGAATTGAAGAGTAAGTGATAGCCTGCCCTGATTAAGGAATATTTCTAGGAAAACAAACTTTGCCTTTCCTTCATGCAACAAGGATTATTATATCTTTGTACACAGTAGAACACTCTGCACATATAATATGTGCCCGAATGCATGCACTTTAGAACCCCCTCATTTCTCTCTGACCCTGTTTCTCAGATCTACTTGAAACAGTTCAGAAATGAACTGGGGGCAATGAGGCTTTTTTTGGCAAAATTCCTGAAGATTGGCCAAACTATGCCAAAGTAATAGCAAACAAAAAATAAAATTCCTATGGAAACATCATCCTATATGTCTATGCACACTTTAATTACTCAGGCACATAGGTTAGACGCATTGAACCTATACAATTAATGTAGACTTCTAGGCATCGTACATTTCTCCAACTATTTGCATAGAGGTTTGTACATTTTACAGGAGTCACACAATTTCCAAGTTGTATGCTTAGTCATCTACTTAAATAAAAGATATTTTTGCATACCCCTTCTTCAATATACTTCCATTTAGGGATTATCTCCAGCAGTGGCTCTTAACCAGTGATACGGAGACCCCTGGGGATCTGCGAAGCCTACTCAGGGGGTCCACAACTGCTTAAGTAATTAAGTAATATTAACAGATTAATACAATTTATATAAATAGGCAATGCCTACCCAAGCTAAATTACTTCTCTAATAATACAAAAACACAAATCAAAAATGAAAATCTCTGGACAGCATTTTTTTTAACGGAGATATATCAATGGGCCAGGACTGAGTCTTGTTTAGGAGTACATTTATGTGTGTAAGCCAGGTGTTCAAAACCATTAGAAATTAACTACAGCTTTCTTGGTGCTCATCACAGTCCTAATGGTGACACCTGACCCAGTAACTCTCAACTTATGACTGGAGAATCAAAACTCAAATTCCTTGCTTGCATTTGGGTTTATGGCATTGCTACTGTGCCACCAAATATAACTGCTTCAGCCTGTGCCAATGATTAACTATGTAGTTTATGAATGGAATAAATGCCTTACAACCACTAAAAAGGTCCAATAGCTTTAATGGCTGTAAAGGACTGCTCCTGAGAACACTAAAGAAGTAAGAACAGACTATGCACACAAAAGTGAGTATCACAGGATGAATTTGATGCATGTTAAAAATAATTTATATGGTAAAAGATGTCAAGCCGGAGGTTTAGCTAACATGCTGCCAACCTTAAATGGATGAAGAAGAACCAATATAGACAACTGCCTCAATACTTCATAGAAGCTCATTAAAGTACAACCTTCAAACTCCCAAACTGCCCCATTTGTTTAAGTCACACCACAATGAAAGAAAAAAACTTGCAGAAAGGGGAAAGTCTGCTCAGGTGCATAATGATTGTGAGTCTGCACATGAGAGACATCAGTCAGAGTTGGAACAGCCATCTCCACAGGTCAATAAGGGTGTAAGAATCCTACACTACATAAAAAAAAAGAAACACACAACAGTCAGGCAAACATATGAGAAGACCAGTAGTCCACAAACTGTCATGAGCACAACAGTTCATAAGCGGAAATGCCACATGATTGAATTGAATGAGTTGGGGCCCATCAGGGAAGTAATATGGTATTGGGGAGCCAATTCTATGCATCCTAGGGGCTCCACCATGGACCCCCAGTACTGCCAAATCAGCTTTCTGAGGCTTGCACTGCAGCTACAGCTGCTGCCACCTAACAGACAGGGTTCTGCCCTCCTGGGGTCTGAGCAGCTCAGTCCCACAAAGGCAAAAAAAAGCATTTCCTTTGGGAGGAGGGTGTTACACCCTATCCCTTTGGAAATAGGTGCAACAGGCTAGGGAGGGGGTATCCTCCCCCAGCCTCTGGAAATGCTTTGAAGGGAACAGATGTGCCCTCCTTGCATGAGCCAGTCTACACCAGTTCAGGGACCCCCAGTCCCTGCTCTGGTGTGAAACTGGACAAAGGAAAGGGGAGTGACCACTCCCCTGTCCATCACCACCCCAGGGGTGGTGCCCAGAGCTCCTCCAGTGTGTCCCAGACTTCATCCATCTTGTTTTCCAAGGTGTGGGGACACTTTGGAGGCCTCTGAGTCGCCAGTGCGAGCAGGTGACGTCAGAGACCCCTCCTGATAGGTCCTTACCTGATAAGGTAGCCAATCCCCCTCTCAGGGCTATTTAGGGTCTCTCCTGTGGGTTTCTCTTCAGACTCTACTTGCAAGTTTCCAGCAGGAATCCTCTGCAACTACTACTTCATCCTCTGACCTCGGCTCGACCGCAGACTGCTCCAGGAACTGCTGTAACAGCAACAAAGTATCCAGAAGGGCTACTTTTCCTCTGCAACTTCAGCTCGGGCCAGAAACTACAAGTGTTTCCAGGGTGTGCACACTCTGGGGACTCCCTGTCTTCATACTGCAAGAGAAGGACCAAAGAAATCTCCCGTGGAGTGACAAAGTCACTTTCCTTCTCTTGCAGGCCCCTTCTAAGTCGACGACCAGTTCGCTTGGACTCCTCTCCTGGCAATGAGCTTGCTCCTTCGAACACAGGTAGTGGACCCCTTCGACACAGACCGTCCTAAGGTCCTGCTGTCCCAATTTGGAGGAGGTAAGAGCTTGCCTTCTCTCTGTATGACAATACCCCTGTGTACAGCGTCTTCTTCATCTCCTGAGGCCTCTCTGCACTATTTGCAAAATTCCTTCGTCCACAGCCTGTCCCAGGTCTCCAGCACTCTATCCTGCAACGCTCAACTCGCTGAGTTGGACTCCGGCGGCGTGGGACCTTTCTTTGTAGTGCTGCACCAACTGCATTGTGCACCTCCTTTGTCCCCATGTCCTGGGACTCCCGTGAGTGCTGTCTGGTCGCCTGTGGGCTCTCTGAAGTGCTGAGAGCCCCCTCTTCTTCCACACATAGAGTTGAGGCCTCCAGGGCTTTCCTGGGTTCAGCCAGCACCACTTTGATGCAAAACACGACTTTGCCGGAACCAACGCTTGTTGGAAGAATCCAGCGCCAAAACCTGCCTGCATCCAACATCTCTTCGTGGGACATCCATTGCATCACACAGGAACCCGCTGACATCTTCCTTGAGTACATTTCTGCAGTCTTCGTCCAACCAGGGACTGTTCTTTTGCACCCTCTTCTGGGTTGGCAGGGGCTCCTGTCCTTCCTGGAACTTCTTCCGACTTCTGGACTTGGCCCTCATTATGAACACGGCGGGAAAGACCGCACCGCCGGTGGTGGCGGTAACTACCGCAAACAGGCTGGTGGTCTGGCCCGCCAAATAATGATCCACATGAAAAACAGGCAGCCTGAAAAACACTCACCACCAGCAGAGGAGTGTCGACAACAACGGAAGAGGCCGCCCTCAGGCCGACGGAAAAAAAAACCAAATAAAAGGAAACACTTACCAGAGGCACACACCACACGCCGAAGCAGACATGGAGAGAAAATTGGAAATCATGCCAGTGCTGCTCCTTGCCATATAACTCTGCGACAGTGACCACCAATGAAGACAACAACAGTAAGTATTGCAACCTACTAAACAAGGGAAGAAAGGGCGCAGTTACATACCCACCCATCCCGCAACACACCCACAACCCTTCACAACATCACAAGCCATAAAACACATCTGAGCAAAAGGTACTTACCCGACACAAGCCCAAGGCAACCTGCCCAAAGTACCCACATGTGCAGAACACCCCACCACAATGAAACAATGAGCCACGTATCCAAAGTGTGCCAACACCAACACTGGGCACACAAACTTTATTATAGCTCCAGGAACAACAGATTGTCCAAAAGAGGCCATTGGCCAGTCCAAATCAAAAAGGCTGATGGCCCCAAATGGCCGAACTTGACTCCCACATGTGCACATGGTATTCCACCATAAAGGTATATCAATGGGGCAGCCAGGCACCTCAGGGAGCAGGGGCAGTGGGTGGAGGGGGTGGGTACTTATTTCTGGGAGGGGGGGCTTCTGTTTGAGGGTGGAGGGGGTTTGGGTTTAGCCTTGGAGGTGGGGGAGCGGGCTTGGACAGGAGGTGGCAGATGGACCAGGGCCAGCATGGGGCTCCTTGCTCACTGGGGAAGGGGCACGGGAATGGGAAGGGCAGACAGGGGCGGACTTGGACGTGGAAGCAGTGTACAGGGCAAGGAGGTGGGCACGTTTAGGGACAAGATGGGGTGGGCCAGTGGGTTCAAAAAGGTCTACACGGGATAGGAAATGTTTCTTAGGGGAGGTCGTGGTGAACCTGGAGGAAGCTGTGGGAGTGGAGGTAGAGGAAGTGGTTGTAACAGGTGTAGGTCAAATCAAATCAAATCATTAACATTTATAAAGCGCGCTACTCACCCGTGCGGGTCTCAAGGCGCTAGGGGGGAAAGGGGGGGTTATCGCTGCTCGAACAGCCAAGTCTTTAGGAGTCTCCGGAAAGCGGAGTGGTCCTGGGTGGTCCTGAGGCTGGTGGGGAGGGAGTTCCAGGTCTTGGCCGCCAGGAAGGAGAAAGATCTCCCACCCGCCGTGGAGCGGCGGGTGCGAGGGACGGCAGCAAGTGCGAGGCCAGCGGAGCGGAGGGGGCGGGTGGGGACGTAGAAGCTGAGGCGTCTGTTGAGGTATTCAGGTGTATGTGACATGGATGCAGGTGCCTGTACAGTATGCTGCAATGTGGTGGATGTATGTTGGGTGGGTGTCTGGGAACCTCTGAGTGTAATGGGAGTAGGGGGATGGACACAGTGCGACAAGTCAGGCTGCCAGTGTAAATGGATGTTGTCTGGGTGTCTGTAAGTTTGGTGAGTGTGCTGCAAGTGTTACTCAAAGTCGTTGTGGTGAGTGCAGGTGTGGTGTCTGGGGTGCATGACTGGATGTCTGATGTTGTGGTGACTGCAAGAATGGGGTTAGCAACAGTGAATGAAGGTGCAGTTCTTGTGAGTGTGCATGTAGAGGTGACAGACAGGGATGTGGGAGAGGTGGACACAGTGTGGGAATTGGATGTTGTTGTGTGTGCCTTTGTATGTTGGCTGTGTTCATGCCTATAGTGGGAAGTGTGGGAATTGTATTTCTGTGTGTGCTTCTTGTGTGTTGAGGTGTGTGCATGGCTGTCTGAATTTGTGCTTCGGATGGGTGAAGGGAGTGGGGTGCTGGAAGGGGTAGAGGTGGTGGGAGGGGGACAGAAAGACCAGGGACACTGGCTGCCATCAAAGAGGAGGCCAGAGCCTGAAAAGATCTCTGTAGGCCAGACATGGCACTGTAAATGCCTTCCAGGTATGCATTGCATTGTTGCATCTGGGATGCTAGCCCCTGGATGGCATTCACAATGGTTGTCTGCCCTACAGAGATGGTCCTCAGGAGGTCAATAGCCTCCTCAGTGAGGACAGAAATGCTGACTGGGGCCGGGGATGAAGTGCCTGGGGCGAAGGAGACGCCACCCCCTTCTGGGTGAGTGGGCACGGGCAACTGGGTGGGGCGCAAAGATTGGGTGAGCCCACTATGGTCCGCCACTACCAGGGAGCTCCCATCGGAGGAGGTATCAGAGTCACTACCTCCATTGGTAGTTGCCTCCCTGTGGTAACTCCCCTCGCCCTCCAACCCACTTGTACCCTTGGCGTCGGTAGACTCTGCCTCCTTAGAACCATGAGCCTCTGCATCCCCACTTGCCGGTACCACTCCTCCCGCCCCAGATGATGCTGATGTACACAGACAACACAAGAGTAAAGGGGTGGGGAGACAAAACAGGAGAGAGAATTTTAACACCTGAATGGATGTACATATCTGGTTCACTCACACTCCCACCCAGCTAATACACCAACATTCAGCACCTACAGCTATAGTCATGCCTATGCCGCTGACTAGTGCCCACAACCCTAGTATAGAACCATTTCCCACATTACAGAAGGACCTGAGGAACTGCAGACCTGCCCCTTATCATCTAACTGCCCATGGGAGCTGTATTGCTATAATACATCAGTCAGAGTCCCTGCAACTAGATAGCATACATACTACAGCACCTTCAGACATCCATCAAGGAGGCATACGATGGTCTCGGTACTCACCCCCTTGTGTCTGCTGTGCAGCCTTCAAGTGCCCATCCAAGTCTAGATTTGCCACCGCCAGAATGCAGCGCATTAGGCGGGTCAGGGACCGATGGGCACCACTTCCTCGTTCAGAGGACTTCCCCAGCTTTGGCTCGCAGGTCTTCCTGGTCCAGTGCTGCATGTCCCCCCACCGCTTCTTGCAGTGGGTGCTCCACCGGATTTAGACCCCCATGGTCTGCACCTCCTTGGCGATGGCCTGTCAGAGTTCCCTCTTCTGATGGGCGCTGACCTGTAGGGGACACACAGAAAAGAAAAACAGAGGTCAGAAAATGCAATTTGATGCCGCTGGCTATACGACCCCTATGGGACGGACACTCAAAAACATCATTCCACCACCTCACTCACGCTGATTGTCATACATTCAACGTCTGTGCAATTACAAATCATGCACACATGCATACAGTCATCCACCACCATAACACACATTCATACACCCCATCCGCCCACTCACCTGCACCTCTGGTCGCCCATATAACTTGGCATACAGGGGTAGGACCCCGTCCACCAACTTGTCCAGCTCCTCCATGGTGAATGCCGGGGCCCTTTCCCCTGTGACTTGTGCCTTTTGAGTAACCAGAGTCGGGACACCCAGTGGAGTACTTGCATGCACGGAATCCGGGAGTCAAGTGAACCTGGGGTGACAAAATGGCGTACGCTTCACAGCGGTGTGCACCATCACCGCTGGCCGCGATCATGATAGGTCCAGGTTCCCCATTGACATCAATGTTAACCAATGAATGACTGCATGGCGGTGAACACCGCCTTACGCTATTACAACAACCGCTAGAGGTATACGTTCACTTCCACTGCTATATATCTGGATGACAGTGGGCTGCCATTTTCCAAGTACGACACATATATTTCTTGGACATGGGCCCCATGCAGGCCCTATGGACCCCAGCCCTCAATCGCATTTCCAAATGACTACTCACCACAACAGTTCAGACGTATCAGTTAAGACATGTCACTCCAGTTTTACATCCTACAATTCTTATGTGTAACCTACATGTTTGACAGCAGTGTTTCATACACAACAGGTTGTGCAAATGAATTTGGGTCCCTCACATGTATTCTCCACTCCTCCTAGGTATAGACCCATGTGACGAGGGAGGGCCCATCTGTGTACAGACCTCTTGTTGATTTGGAGACCATGGTGGAATGTTACATCATTATCAATTACAGACTCACTCGTGCTACTATCCATGAACTTTGTGCATTACTGGATCCAGTACTGAGACCGGCTAATTGGAATCAGCATGCCATCCCTACTGAAGTGCAAGTGTTCTCTGTACTCCATTTCCTGGCCACTGGCTCATTTCAGGTGACAGTGGGCCTGGGTGCAGGGTTTTCACAGCCAATGTTTTGCCTTATCCTGTCCAGATTCATGGATGCATTTGTACAACACCTACAGACATATGTGAAGTTTCCCCAAAGAGCTGAACTCCCTGCCATCAAGGCTGGATTGTATGCCTTTGCCAACATACCCCATGTGAAAGGTGCCACATAGCTCTCATCCCCCCAAGAGTAAGTGAACAGGTGTACAGAAACAGGAAGAACTTCCACTCAATGAACATACAATTGGTGTGTACTGCAGACCAGTACATCTCACATGTGAATACCATGTTCCCTGGATCAGTCCATGATTCATTTGTCCTGAGGAACAGCAGTGTGCCACACATGATGGAACAACTACAGGGGGTCAGAGGATGGATCATAGGTGAGTGTGTTTTACACTTGTTCTGTACATAGCTGACAGCCAGGCTGTCTGCAACTGAGGGTAGTTAGTTACAGTCCTGTTTCACCCACTTTTTGCAGGTGATTCTGGCTACCCCAACATGCATTGGCTCTTGACACCAGTGAGGAATCCTAGAACAGATGCTGAGAGGAATTACAGTGAGGCCCATGGACACACTATGAGGGTGATAGAGTGCACTATATGTCTCCTGAAGGCTAGATTGTGTTGCCTCCATCTCTCTGGGGGATCCCTGTGCTATGGCCCTGAGAAGGTGTGTAGAATAATGGTGGCCTGCGACATGCTGCACAACATAGCTGTGAGGAGATCTATCCCCCTACTGGAGGAGGAGGGTGCTGTATGTCCAGAACAGCTTCCTCTGAGAGGGGATGAGAGTGATGGTGATGAAGAGGGGGGAGATGTTCACTCCAGGAACCAACTGATCCAACTATACTTTCAGTAACTATGAAGTAATGTTCACTGATGATATCTGCACTGCATAATGTCAGTCTGACTTATTCTCAATGGGGGTGTGGGGTCTGTAGCCATTGACACTGTTACATGAATTTCTAGTGCAAACATGGTGTACATTTCTGTTCACGCCACACAATGTTGTGCATGGGGTGCCATTCATTTTCAATTTCAATTTTATTTTATTTATGATTCGGAACTCAATTGAGGTCCACATAGAAATAAACAATACAACAATACTTTAGTCTCTACCACTATTTACACCTAAAATCTAGTTAAACACAATAAAAAATGTATACAGTGAAAGTTGTATCAAAACACACCACAATGTTTTCCAAACTTATAATTACACTACTACATTGAACTTATAAAAATACAAAAAGATGAAAAAAGTGCAAATGCTCACATCAGTGCAATTAAAATATCATATTAGGCTTTTGAGTTCATTGCCAAAAATATATAACAAGAAAGTGCAGAGTGCCAAAGTATAAATAAAACATAGTAAATAAAGGAAGAAAGTACCAGAAATACGAACACCAAGGGGGTGATTCTGACCCCGGCGGTCAGAGACCGCCGGGGCCAGGGTCGGCGGGAGCACCGCCGACAGGCCGGCGGTGCCCCGCAGGGCATTCTGACTGCGGCGGTTCGGCCGCGGTCAGATGCGGAAAACCGGCGGTCTCCCGCCGGTTTTCCGCTGCCCATGTGAATCCTCCATGGCGGCAGAGCGCGCTCCGCCGCCATGGGGATTCTGACTCCCCCTACCGCCATCCTGTTCCTGGCGGGTCTCCCGCCAGGAACAGGATGGCGGTAGGGGGTGCCGCGGGGCCCCTGGGGGCCCCTGCAGTGCCCATGCCAATGGCATGGGCACTGCAGGGGCCCCCGTAAGAGGGCCCCACTTAGTATTTCAGTGTCTGCTATGCAGACACTGAAATACGCGACGGGTGCCACTGCACCAGTCGCACCTTCCCACTCCGCCGGCTCAATTCTGAGCCGGCGTCCTCGTGGGAAGGATGATTTGCCCTGGGCTGGCGGGCGGCCTTTTGGCGGTCGCCCGCCAGCCCAGGGCAAATCCCAAAATACCCTCAGCGGTCTTTCGACCGCGGAGCGGTATTTTCGTGGGGGAACTCTGGCGGGCGGCCTCCGCCGCCTGTCAGGGTCAGAATGACCCCCCAACTGTCTAAAACAATACACAAAATATAAAACATATGCACAAAGGGGCATATTTATACTCTGTTTGCGCCGAATGTGCGTCAAAAGTTTTGACGCACAATCAGCGCAAACCCTGCCCATATTTAAACTTTGACGTCCGACCCCGCGGGCGTCAAAGTTCCACCATGTGCGTCATTTTTTGGAAGGGGGAACCTGCCTTGCGTTAATTATATGCAAGGTAGGCGTTGCCTTCCAAAAAATTACTTCAATGTCTGTGCGCCTTATTTATACTCTGATGTCATTTTGACGCACAGGAGGGGGTGGGCCTTAAAAAACGGCACACAGCCCGATGGGCGCCGTTTTTTAACGCCTGGGTCAGGGCAGGCGTTAAGTGACCTGTGGGCTCGGAAGGAGCCCAGAGGTGCCCTCCCTTGCCCCCAGGGACACCACCTGCCACCCTTGCCCACCCCAGGAGGACACCCAAGGATGGAGGGACCCATCACAGGGAAGTTGAGGTAAGTTGGGGGTAAGTATTTTTTTTTGTTTTTTTTCTGTGGCATAGGAGGGCCTGATTTGGGCCCCCCTACATGCCACTATGCCCAATGACCATGCCCAGGGGACATAAGTCCCCTGGGCATGGCCATTGGGCAAGGGGGCATGACTCCTGTCTTTGCTAAGACAGGAGTCATGTAAATGGAGGTTGGGCGTCAAAACAAATGGCGCAAATCAGGGTTGAGGCCTGAATTTTGCCTCAGATCTGACTTGCCCCATTTTTTGACGCACAACCCCCATTTTCCCATACGCCGGCACTGCCTGGTGTGAGTCATTTTTTTTAACGCACACCAGTCCGCAGCGCCGGCTAACGTCATTCCATAAATAAGGCGCCCGCATGGCGCATTGGAATGGCGTTAGCCGGCGGTAAAATTTTTGACGCACAACTGCGTTGCCGCAGTTGTGCGTCAAAAAGTATAAATAGGGGCCAAAAAGTTTTTTTCATGGGGCAAACTTGATTCTTCTTTTTGAGTTTTATCATGAGGTGCCTCGCTTCCTCTGCCACACATATATTGTTACAAAGAAATTAGGACAACATTCATCTTGTTAGACCTTATCACCCGACTTACAATTCAACGAATGCTCTTAAAACTAATTTTAAAAAAAATTGGAAAAGTTACAAAATGTAAAACAAAATCTTTCATTAGGGGGATCATACAAGGCTCGAAGGAACTCAGGCGCTGACAACAAAGAGAGCTGAAGACCAATTGGTTTTAGCCATTTGCGCCACAATGCAGCAAGAGATAGACAAACAAATAATACGTGGGTTAGGTCTTCGGTTTCAGCCAGGCAGAATATACACTCTTTAGCTGTTCCATGCCATTTCGTCAATAAGATATTCAAAGGGAGCAATCCTTGCAAAGCAGCATCCAAAAGCTCCTAACACTATGAGAAATATTCCATGTGATGTAAGGTTGTGATTTTGTTATTACTAGAGTATTTACTACATTCACAATGAACGTTTTTTTGCAGCTCTCAAGATCTAAATGATAACTCAATGCCCACGTTGCTTTCTTCAAAATAACTTTCGAATGCAAAGGGGATACTTCCGGGACCATGCTATGATCTAGCTCCAGCCTTTGAAGGGCATAGGAAAAGTTCTTACAAAAGGCATAATTAGCCATACTATTTTCTGAAAAAAGTTATTTCTTTAATATTGATCTTATGGTATTTTCATTGCTCTTCAAAATTGAAGAGGCCAACCGAATAACCCCTGCTAATCCTTGAACATATGCACTTCTAAGCCCCAGTTCCAACCTCAAGGCCGCCACTGAGGTGGCCGTATTAACAGACATTAGTTTTCTACGAATTTTTCCTTCTGACTGATTCAGGAATCCCCATTTAGAAATATCTATACGCTCCACCCCATATAACAGGGATGCAGGAATTTTGACTGGGTAAGCAGATAAAAGATATAAAAAATGCAACTCCCTGTGGCTGTGTTTAGGGCCCCTAAGCCTCTTGCCTGACATTCGGCCGTACATTTATTTGAGGCAATATGGACAACATCACTAAGGTTCCTGCTAACTATTTCTTGTTTTTGCTGTCCCAATGTCCAGTGGTAATCGGGAAAAATCATCTTTTTTCTTCCACAGACAGCAGAGAACCTTACTTTTTGAAGCATTGATCTTTAAATAGTGTAAGTCTAAATATTTTTATAAACACAACAGACGATTCTGTAGACCTTTAGGGGTTAAATCACAAATTACAATGTCGTCAGCGTATAGAAGACAGCAAATTGGGAGCCCACCTAATAGCGGGGGAAAACCCTTGCCCTGGGCAAAGGACGAGGGAAGATCTGAAATGTAGAGGGAAAAAAGCAAGGGAGCCAATAGGAAACCCTGTTTTAACCCATTAAAAGTAGATATCTTATGGGATAAACCTCTACTACACTCCAGAAGGACTCTACACCTGGTGTTAGAGTGAAGAGCTATAATTAACTCAGGGAGGGATAGAGGTATCCCCAAACTGAGTAGCTTATCCCATAATAGATCTCTATCTACTTTGTCAAAAGCAGTGGAAACATCGATGAAGGCGGCATATACCTCCCCGCCTCTCAATTTTACAGACTTTTCCAAAATAACTTGTAGCACTGCGATATTATCCAGGGTGCTAGGATTGCGCTTAAATCCAGATTGTTCCAGGGGGGTGATGTTGTTCTCCTCTGCCCAAGAAGTTAGTCTGGAAAGCAGACATTTGGTGAAAATGTTGCCCACTACATCCAGAAGTGCAATCTGACGATAGTTGCCAGGACAATTTTGGTCGCCCATTTAAAATAGAGGTACAATGATACTACCTCCCCAGGAGGTAGGTGTGCATCTAGAAAGGCAGAATCTTCTAAAAACCACATACAAGATCTTACTCCAAGAACTCCTGTCTTGTTTTATTACTAATAAGGGAAGTTTGTCAGGGTCCATTGCGCATAGAGCTAATAACACAGTCAATCTCTTTCAATGATGGAGGGAAAAAAGTGTACATTCCTGAACTTTCAGGGGATCGAAATGGTTTGACCCCATTTGAGGCATACAGGAAGGCAATCAATTCAAACCAGCGGGCTTCAATGATAGCGGCAGGGGGGGGACGGATTCTCGACCCGCACCCTTCACCTACTGATGCCCAAAAATGCCTTGCCTGCCACTTTGTAGCAGCTTCCCGGAGTTGGATCCAAAGCCTATCCCCTGATTCTTTTGCGAGGCGGACCTTCAAACACTTCCTTCTCCTTTTTAATAGGCAACCCTGACTTTCCTATCCTCAGAATAAACTAAATACTGGGGCCTGACCAAATTATTTATATCTCTATTTAAATCAAACTGTGTGGGAATAGTTTTCCGGGCTACTTTTTGCTGTTTGGACGAAGTGTTAACCAACAACTGCTTCATGAAATTAGAGAAATTTTGCAGTTCCATCCCCTGCCAACTAATCAACTCAGCAACCACGGGTGCTAGCATCGCCGATACACCTGCAACCCTCTTAAAATTCCACTGTGTCCTCCCTGTCTTTTTATCAAAACTCTGGGTGAACCCGCCAGACTTCCAAGAATCTATAGAAGGTATGATAGTTTCTAGAGTGATAAGAAGTAAATTATGGCCACTGTAGGGGGTACTTATAATCCTAAAATCTTCCAATAAACAATAGACACAAAATCCAAGTACTAGGTAATCTAAAATGGTCTTCCCCCAGGGATATATGCCTGATGGAAGCGGGAGAATCAGAAAAGGACCTACCATTGGCGATAATGCAGTTATTTTTCTTAAGAAGGATGAGGAGAAGTTTCCTCTTTTGTTAGTTTTTATTAAAGGGGGAAAAATGCAGGCTGGAATTCAAAGCGCTATTTCTCTCTCTGCTTCACGCATTTGACATAAGGCAAAGTTGGAAAGTTTGCAGTTTAGGTCTCCCATTAGTGCTATTGATGGGGGTAACTCAGTGTCTAGGGCATCCTCAAGATAGGCGAAACCCCTTTGTAACAAAGAATCATATGCTGCTTCATGGGGGACATAAATGTTAATTAATAACAATGATGAAGGGCCTTGTGCAGTGTTATGCAATTGAATGGTTAAGGCCATGAAGAGGTTACTGGGGTCTTTATAATAGGTATAATCCCATTTAAGTGCATTAGACAGTAGGCAAGCTACCACCCTTTAGCATGTCTCCTTCACGACAAGGAGGCCTTACAAAGTAGTTGTCCCATAATAAATCTGTGTCTGACCAAGTCTCCGACAAGCAAATTATATCTGGCTTAAGCATGTTAAGGTAAAATCATTTTTCCCTGCTAAATTTTACCCCTGCTGCATTCCAGGAAATAATTTTTAATACTTTATTAGGAAGAAGGATGGTGCTAGACCGTGGGCCCCTGCTCTTGAGAAAGGGCACCCAGAAGCCAACCCCAATCTTCCTGGACATAATCGTAACTCCCATAGTAACACCTGCTTATCATTCGCTATTAATCATAGCCTTATCCCCACAAGGAACAGTGTGAGACAGAAATGAAACCACGTCAATCTTCCGACACTGGAAAACATCTGCATGTGAGAGGACCAGGATCGCCAAGCGCAAGGAGCAAAAGGCGACCCTAGCCCTAAAACCACCATTAATCGTCATTATGGAAACAAGATCAATGTCATAACTAGAAATGTGCTTCATAGAAATGGATTCCAAGAAGCATCTTAACAGAGTGGATCTATTTAAAATTAAATCTGCATCAAAGATAGGTAAAAAGTCTACTATCTGAGAGTCCACATCATAACCTGTTGTAGGTGCTCCTTCCCTAGCCAAAAAAGTAGAGGAATCATTAGGGGCGCCCTCATGTTTGGGAGGCAAGAAGGGTGAGGCAGTTGGATTCAAGACAGAAGTGGTAGAAAAGTCAGTATTATGTTCGCTTTCAAGCCCCCTTCTAGAAACACCTTTGCGATGAAGGCAAATGAGATTGCTACGTGTGTAGCTCTGTGTGTGTTTGGGGGGGAAGTTGTCACTTCAGTTATCACGTCGGGGAAAAGTACTTTCCTTCTGTTTTTCCTGCTAACCCATTGATTTAATTTCTTCGATTTCTTGGGTTTTTTCCCACCTTTAATATTGTTTCCCTTCTTTAATTCATCTCCCAAGGGTTGTGTACAAGAAAAAACTATGGGCCCACTCTTTTGGATGGCAGTTCTTTCAAAAATGGGGAATATCTTCAATGGGGGCTGGTTGATCTATACAGATTTATTACCCTTCGGTGGAGGAGTATCAAAGATAAATCAAATAAAATCCACAGGACTAATCGAGAATGTTTTTGGATCGCTGAGGCGGTTGCAATCGGCTCTACCAGCTTGAGTGCTCACATCCTCACGCGGGCGCTCCCTTAGAGGTGCCCTGGGAATCATATAGGAAGACCTCTGATCTTTAAAAAGTTGCATAGAGGCTGCATTAGTCTGAATAGAATCAAAAATGTTGGTTCCCCTTTTATCTTTAGTCAACTCCATTAAAATTGTTGCTGTTACAGAGTCAAGAATACAATCTGAGCCACCTACAAATTTCTCCAAGAGCTTTAAGATTGATGCAAGAAGGTTGTCCAAATTGAACAAAGAGGCTGAAAGCCTAGCCTCAGATTCCGGAGGATGAATGAGCTGGATTCCACTTACTTCTAAGACCGGCATCACTGACAAATGAGAATGGTTGTATAATGAATCTTGTAACAAGGGTGTACTATTAAACAACTGCAGGCCACTTGACGTCGGTAAACATTTGGACCTAGTGACCACAGGCAGAGGCCAGAGATCATTAGCCTGCAGGCCATATTTCTGAAATAGTTCTGGGTCCAGATCTGGCAGCGTAAAGTCACAGGGCCCAATAGCTGCAGACGCTGTAGATAAAATTTCCTGTGAACTTTTAGGGGCCATATCAGCTAAAGAGTCTGGACTAACTGACCGGGCAGATATGGAAGAGGAGAGGGGACAGGACCGTGGCCCCAGCAGACTCCGAGCAGGCCAAACATTCTTTACAGTCTCTGCAAGGGACATCGAAAGGCCCTGTTCCAGGACCTTAACTCCTCTTTTCTGGCTTACTTACGCCTGATATGATTCCTTTGAAAGATCCCTTAAAGGCCCTTTAGAGGACTCTATAACCGGGGTTGAGTTGGACAGGGCTTCATTATTTGTTTCCTGAAATAAGATGTTCGCTTTCCCCAGAAAGTAAATAGTTGTGTCTGCGACTGACACTTCAGCAGGATTACAGAATTAGCCTTGTTCCGTATGGGGTTGGATTTGGATTTGGTTTTTAAACAAGATCTTCTTAGGAGCAGGCAGCCAGAAAGGAGCTTCTTCATGGTCATCATTAATTCTACCACCACTGTGTCTCAAGATAATTCAGGGTGATTTCAGGGCATTTTCTGGCTGCATCTAGGCACAGCGTCCGGGGGGGCACCACCTACGGCCCCTATAGCCCCCACCTGGAACGTGGGGATGGCCTCAGATAAAGATTTTGGCTTTTCTAAACCTTGTCTGATGCTTAATGGTACTTTCCAGGGACATTATGTGCTGCAAAACCAGCCACACCTCAGCAGCACCTCCGCAATGCCTCTGCCTCGGCTCCTTGTCATCCAAATAGTTTCCTTGGCGAGATAGCAGGTGGTCAAGGTGCTTAAGGTGTTCAAGGCGGCAGGACAGAGGAACGTCCCCCAAACATCCCCAAGCGGGGGCAGAAACTAAGCTTTGCTGAACCCTTGCGCAGCCCTTGCTCACAGAGTCTGCACCCCACACTGCAAAGAGAAACAGCGAAACAGTAGAGCGGCAAAATGGCAGGGCAGCATGGGGAGACGGCCTCCCAGCAAGGCAAGGGAGTGGTAGATTGCCACACCCACGGGACGATCATGGGCTGATCTCGGACCACTCTCCCCTCTTGCAGGAACCTGCAGCGGAATGGAAGGGCAGCAAGGTAGTGGCAAGGTGACAGGGTGGCCCCCAACAAAAGAGCGGAAGCTTACCAGTGGACCGCTGATCCGCATTCCTGGCTCCTGTGGTCCGTGACGAGTCAGGGGGTATTGAGATATATCACAGCATCACTGGGCTTTCTCGGCACCTCTGCTCTACAACTATGGCCCAGCACCACGCTCCAGGGCTGGGACCTGACGCAACAGCCTAGGAGATCCTTGCTCCGATCATCACACGTAGCATAGTGTCACTATGTCACAGTGTCACTCCGTGTGCGCTCTGTCTCTCTTCCATCCTCAGTGCAACACACGCTTTTTCACGCAGTCAGAGAATGTCCCATGTGCCATTCCTGCAATAAAGGTCTGATTTGTTATTAAACTGGCAAATGCACTCACACTTACAATTGATTCAACATAGTGACAGCGGACATTGAAATTGGTGTACTTGTGTTTTAATAGGTGTCAGGGATGCATTGGTGCTCTTTAAAGTAATAGAGGAGGTCTGATGGTGGATGTCCATTTTGGCTACATGGTCTCAACGATTGGTGGCAGTGGTTATATGTCCATCTGTAGTAAAACAAAAGGATGATGGACGGAGTGCTGAACAATGCAAACACTCACCCCAAGTCACAGATCTGGGTTTAATCCATCATTCTTTTGCTCACCATGCCACCCCAGTTTGGACCCAGCCATATGCAAATCAGTATTGACCCTGTTCCTCATGGGAACAGTCCAGCCCGAACTGCCAAACTAGGTCCTCTCTGGACCGGAAACAAGCATCCTGGGACCGGTTTCAGCCTCCATCAGCCAGGATAGCTTGAATCCAGTGGCACAGTGAGCAAGGGACCCACATCTGGGCAAACCATTCCCACTTAGGGCAACTTTAGCAAAACAAAAGGATGATGGACGGAGTGCTGAACAACGCAAACACTCACCCCCAGTCACAGATCTGGGCTTAATCCATCGTTTTTTTTCTCACCATGCCACCCCAGTTTGGACCCAGCCATATGCAAATCAATCCTGACCCTGTTCCTCATGGGAACAGTCCAGCCCGAACTGCCAAGCTAGGTTCTCCCTGGACCGTAAAGAAGCATCCTGGGACCGGTTTCAGGGTTACACCTTTCATCAGCCAGGCTAGCTTGAATCGATTAGCACAGTGAGCAAGGGACCCACGTCTGGGCATACCCTTCCCACTTAGGGCAACTTTAGCAAAACTAAAGGATGATGGATGGAGTGCTAAACAATGCAAATACTCACCCCCAGTCACAGATCTGGGTTTAATCCATCGTTCTTTTGCTCACCATGCCACCCCAGTTTGGTCCCAGCCATATGCAAATCAGTCTTGACCCTGTTCCTCATGGGAACAGTCCAGCCCAAACTGCCAAGCTAGGTCCTCCCCGGACCAGAAACAAGCATCCTGGGACCAGTTTCAGCCTTCATCAGCCAGACTAGCTTGAATCCAGGGGCGCAGTGAGCAAGGGACCCACATCTGGGCAAACCCTTTCCACTTAAGGAAACTTTAGCAAAACAAAAGGATGATGGACGGAGTGCTGAAAAATGCAAAAACTCACCCCCAGTCACAGATCTGGGTTTAATCCATCATTCTTTTGCTCACCATGCCACCCCAGTTTGGACCCTGCCATATGCAAATCAGTATTGACCCTGTTCCTCATCAGAAAAGTCCAGCCTGAACTGCCAAGCTAGGTCCTCCCTGGACTGGAAACAAGCATCCTGGGACCGGTTTCAGGGTTTCACCCTTCATCAACCAGGCTAGCTTGAATCCAGTGGCACAGTGAGCAAGGGACCCACGTCTGGGCACCCTTCCCATTTAGGGCAACTATAGCAAAACAAAAGGATGATGGAGGGAGTGCTGTACAATGCAAACACTCACCCCCAGTCACAGATCTGGATTGAATTCATTGTTCTTTTGCTCACCATGCCACCCCAGTTTGGACCCAGCCACATGCAAATCAGTCTTGACCCTGTTCCTCATGAGAACAGTCCAGCCCAAACTGCCAAGCTAGGTCCTCCCTAGACCAGAAACAAGCATCCTGGGACCGGTTTCAGCCTCCATCAGCCAGGCTAGTTTGAATCCAGTGGCACAGCGAGCAAGGGACCCACACCTGGGCAAACCCTTCCCACTTAGGGCAACTTTAGCAAAACTAAAGGATGATGGACGGAGTGCTAAACAATGCAAACACTCACCCCCAATCACAGATCTGGGTTTAATCGATCGTTCTTTTGCTCACCATGCCACCCCAGTTTGGTCCCAGCCATATGCAAATCAGTCTTGACCCTGTTCCTCATGGGAACAGTCCAGCCCAAACTGCCAAGCTAGGTCCTCCCTGGACCAGAAACAAGCATCCTGGGACCGGTTTCAGCCTTCATCAGCCAGTCAAACCCTTCCCACTTAGGGCAACTTTAGCAAAACAAAAGGATGATGGACGGAGTGCTGAAAATTGCAAACACTCACTCCCAGTCACAGATCTATGTTTAATCATTCATTCTTTTGCTCACCATGCCACCCCAGTTTGGACCCTGCCATATGCGAATCAGTCTTGACCCTGTTCCTCATTGGAACAGTCCAGCCTGAACTGCCAAGCTAGGTCCTCCCTGGACCAGAAACAAACATCCAAGGACCGGTTTCAGGGTTACACCCTTCATCAGCCAGGCTAGCTTGAACCCAGTGGCGCAGTGAGCAAAGGAACCACGTCTGGGCACCTTTCCCACTTAGGGCAACTTTAGTAAAACAAAAGGATGATGGACGGAGTGCTGAAAAATGCAAACACTCACCCCCAGTCACAGATCTGGGTTTAATCCATCATTCTTTTGCTCACCATGCCACCCCAGTTTGGACCCTGCCATATGCAAATCAGTCTTGACCCTGTTCCTCATCAGAAAAGTCCAGCCTGAACTGCCAAGCTAGGTCCTCCCTGGACTGGAAACAAGCATCCTGGGACCGGTTTCAGGGTTTCACCCTTCATCAACTAGGCTAGCTTGAATCCAGTGGCACAGTGAGCAAGGGACCCACGTCTGGGCACCCTTCCCATTTAGGGCAACTATAGCAAAACAAAAGGATGATGGAGGGAGTGCTGTATAATGCAAACACTCACCCCCAGTCACAGATCTGGATTGAATCCATTGTTCTTTTGCTCACCATGCCACCCCAGTTTGGACCCAGCCACATGCAAATCAGTCTTGACCCTGTTCCTCATGAGAACAGTCCAGCCCAAACTGCCAAGCTAGGTCCTCCCTAGACAGGAAACAAGCATCCTGGGACCGGTTTCAGCCTCCATCAGTCAGGCTAGTTTGAATCCAGTGGCACAGTGAGCAAGGGACCCACACCTGGGCAAACCCTTCCCACTTAGGGCAACTTTAGCAAAACAAAAGGATGATCGACAGAGTGCTGAGCAACGCAAACTCTCACCCCTAGTCACAGATCTGGGTTTAATCCATTGTTCTTTTTCTCACCATGCCACCCCAGTTTGGACCCAGCCATATGCAAATCAGTCTTGACCCTGTTCCTCATGGGAGCAGTCCAGCCGGAACTGCCAAGCTAGGTTCTCCCTGGACTGAAATGAAGCATCCTGGGACAGGTTTCAGGATTACACCTTTCATCAGCCAAGCTAGCTTGAATACATTGGCACAGTGAGCAAGGGACCCACGTCTGGGCATACACTTCCCACTTAGGGCAACTTTAGCAAAACTAAAGGATGATGGACGGAGTGCTAAACAATGCAAACACTCACCCCCAGTCACAGATCTGGGTTTAATCCATCGTTCTTTTGCTCACCATGCCACCCCAGTTTGGTCCCAGCCATATGCAAATCAGTCTTGACTCTGTTCCTCATGGGAACAGTCCAGCCCAAACTGCCAAGCTAGGTCCTCCCTGGACCAGAAACAAGCATCCTGGGACCGGTTTCATCCTTCATCAGCCAGGCTAGCTTGAATCCAGTGGTGCAGTGAGCAAGGGACCCACATCTGGGCAAACCCTTCCCACTTAGAGCAACTTTAGCAAAACAAAAGGATGATGGACGGAGTGCTGAAAATTGCAAACACTCACTCCCAGTCACAGATCTGTGTTTAATCATTCATTCTTTTGCTCACCATGCCACCCCAGTTTGGACCCTGCCATATGCGAATCAGTCTTGACCCTGTTCCTCATTGGAACAGTCCAGCCTGAACTGCCAAGCTAGGTCCTCCCTGGACCGGAAACAAACATCCAGGGACCGGTTTCAGGGTTACACCCTTCATCAGCCAGGCTAGCTTGAACCCAGTGGCGCAGTGAGCAAAGGAACCACGTCTGGGCACCTTTCCCACTTAGGGCAACTTTAGTAAAACAAAAGGATGATGGACGGAGTGCTGAAAAATGCAAACACTCACCCCCAGTCACAGATCTGGGTTTAATCCATCATTCTTTTGCTCACCATGCCACCCCAGTTTGGACCCTGCCATATGCAAATCAGTCTTGACCCTGTTCCTCATCAGAAAAGTCCAGCCTGAACTGCCAAGCTAGGTCCTCCCTGGACTGGAAACAAGCATCCTGGGACCGGTTTCAGGGTTTCACCCTTCATCAACTAGGCTAGCTTGAATCCAGTAGCACAGTGAGCAAGGGACCCACGTCTGGGCACCCTTCCCATTTAGGGCAACTATAGCAAAACAAAAGGATGATGGAGGGAGTGCTGTATAATGCAAACACTCACCCCCAGTCACAGATCTGGATTGAATCCATTGTTCTTTTGCTCACCATGCCACCCCAGTTTGGACCCAGCCACATGCAAATCAGTCTTGACCCTGTTCCTCATGGGAGCAGTCCAGCCGGAACTGCCAAGCTAGGTTCTCCCTGGACTGAAATGAAGCATCCTGGGACAGGTTTCAGGATTACACCTTTCATCAGCCAAGCTAGCTTAAATACATTGGCACAGTGAGCAAGGGACCCACGTCTGGGCATACCCTTCCCACTTAGGGCAACTTTAGCAAAACTAAAGGATGATGGACGGAGTGCTAAACAATGCAAACACTCACCCCCAGTCACAGATCTGGGTTTAATCCATCGTTCTTTTGCTCACCATGCCACCCCAGTTTGGTCCCAGCCATATGCAAATCAGTCTTGACTCTGTTCCTCATGGGAACAGTCCAGCCCAAACTGCCAAGCTAGGTCCTCCCTGGACCAGAAACAAGCATCCTGGGACCGGTTTCAGCCTTCATCAGCCAGGCTAGCTTGAATCCAGTGGTGCAGTGAGCAAGGGACCCACATCTGGGCAAACCCTTCCCACTTAGGGCAACTTTAGCAAAACAAAAGGATGATGGACGGAGTGCTGAAAATTGCAAACACTCACTCCCAGTCACAGATCTGTGTTTAATCATTTATTCTTTTGCTCACCATGCCACCCCAGTTTGGACCCTGCCATGTGCAAATCAGTCTTGACCCTGTTCCTCATTGGAACAGTCCAGCCTGAACTGCCAAGCTAGGTCCTCCCTGGACCGGAAACAAACATCCAGGGACCGGTTTCAGGGTTACACCCTTCATCAGCCAGGCTAGCTTGAACCCAGTGGCGCAGTGAGCAAAGGAACCACGTCTGGGCACCTTTCCCACTTAGGGCAACTTTAGTAAAACAAAAGGATGATGGACGGAGTGCTGAACAATGCAAACACTCACCCCCAGTCACAGATCTGGGTTGAATCCATTGTTCTTTTGCTCACCATGCCACCCCAGTTTGGTCACAGCCATATGCAAATCAGTCTTGACCCTGTTCCTCATAGTAACAGTCCAGCCCAAACTGCAAAGCTAGGTCCTCCCTGGACCGGAAACAAGCATCCTGGGACCGGTTTCAGTCTTCATCAGCCAGGCTAGCTTGAATCCAGTGGCGCAGTGAGCAAAGGAACCACGTCTGGGCACCTTTCCCACTTAGGGCAACTATAGCAAAACAAAAGGATGATGGACGGAGTGCTGAACAATGCAAACACTCACCCCCAGTCTGTTCTTTTGCTCACCATGCCACCCCAGTTTGGACCCAGCCATATGCAAATCAGTCTTGACCCTGTTCCTCATGGGAACAGTTCAGCCCATACTGCCAAGCTAGGTCCTCCCTGGACCGGAAACAAGCATCCTAGGACCGGTTTCAGGGTTTCACCCTTCATCAGCCACGCTAGCTTGAATCCAGTGGCACAGTGAGCAACGGACCCACGTCTGGGCATCTGTACCTTGCAAGTTGTTGAGTTGTTATTGGCCGGTGAGGATGGTGGCACATTGGCACACTTGAGAAACAGTTCGTGTCAGAGTCACTTCTTTGAGGCTGCCTTGGTCTTGGCAGGTGTTCCAGTGCCATATCTGGGTCTGAGGGACCTTTTGAGTGTCTGAGTCCTGGGCAGTGGTAGGGGCTTCCAGGTTTGTGGGGGTCTAAGGCTGAGTTAGGTAGTGGTGCTGCAGCACCCCTGCAATAGTGGCCATGGTGGCACTGAGCTGTTTCCACTGCTCCATGGTCTCTTGATATTGGGCTATCTGCAGCCTTTGACACTGCTCCAGGGTGGCCAGGATGTGTCCTATTCTGTCTTGTGTATGGTGGCATTCTCCCAGGACCTCAGAGATCACCTCCTGGGCTGCAGCATGTATCCTTTGGTCTTCCCCTGGGCCACTGATGCCCTCCCACTGGGCCTAGCCCTCTGTGCCTGTGTTCCCTGCACAGGTCTGGCGGTACCACTTGTACTGGGGCCATCGTCATCCTGCCTGTTGGTAGGTGGAGACTGTGGCCTCTGTACTTCTGTTCCACTAGTCTGTGACCTGGCTACACTGGTGTGGGGTTGTTTGCCATGTGCAGATGTTGGTGGCTTGGTGGTAGGGGTTTCAGTGGTGTCCTGGGTGGAGCTGCTGGAGTATGACAGTCCAGGACTGTGTGAGGTGCCAGGTTATTCCTCACTGTCCAGAGTTTCCTTTCCAGTGTCCTGTGTGGTGCCTTTGTCTCCATGTGGGGCGCTGGCACTCCTTGTCCTTTCCGTCAGGGTGGCATAGGTGGTGGTGCCTATAAGGGGGAATGGACATGTATGTTACATTTACTAATTTGGATGAGGGTGCACAGGTCAGGCCTATTTTGTGCAGGTTTTCATCTATTGGGCCAGGCAGGGTCCTGTTGTGGGGTTGCCATTCATTTTGCATGGGATGAGGCATTGTAGGTGGTGTAGTGCCATTGTGATACCTTGCAGGGGAGGGTGGCTGTGCACAGGGGGAGGGATGTGGGCCTGTTTGTGGGTCTGTGGGCATGCAAGGTGCCTGGATGTGGTGATTGAGGGCAGGGTGGGATGTGATCCTGGTAGTAGTTGGGGGTGAGGTGGTGCATGCATTACAGGTGTGGTGGATATAGGGTAATTGTAGATGACTTACCCGAGTCCATTCCTCCAGTGAGTCCAGTGAGGCCCTCAGGGTGCAGGATGGCCAGTACCTTTTCCTCCCAGTCGGTGTATTCGGGGGGTGTAGATGGGGCTCATTCACCAGTCTTCTGTACAGCAATGTGGTGCCTGGATACCATGGACCTCACCTTCCCACGCAGGTCGTTCCATCTCTTGCGGATGTCGCCCCTCGTGCGTGGATGGTTTCCCACTGCGTTGATCTTGTTCACTATTGTCTGCCATAACTCCATCTAACTGGTGATGGGTGTGTGCTGGACCTGTGCCGTGA
This sequence comes from Pleurodeles waltl, assembly GCF_031143425.1. Classification (NCBI taxonomy): domain Eukaryota; kingdom Metazoa; phylum Chordata; class Amphibia; order Caudata; family Salamandridae; genus Pleurodeles; species Pleurodeles waltl. Next base: position 849,168,254 of record NC_090448.1, read on the forward strand.
AGATTTGTGGCTCGACCTTGAGTATCTCATCCACCATTGTTCTTAGCACCCTTTCTGTGAAGCGTGGGTACTTAGGGGGTGCCATGGTGTGTGTTGTGGATGCTGTGTTGTGTAGATATTGGTGAGGGTGCTGTTGTTTGGTTGGGTGTGTGAGTTGTGTGTTGTTGCATTCAGTGTCTGCTTGTAGTGTTGTCAGTCTGGCTTCTCCTATTGGCGATGCAAAGGATTGCGGGGTGTGTCTGTGCGTGTTTTATAGTGTTGTGGATGTGTGGAAGGTGTGTGGGTTTCAAAGTTGCCAATGTGTGCATTTCTTGCTTTTGGGTCCAATTGCTGGCTGTGGCGATCTGTACCGGCAATGGCCGTTCGGCATCCACTAACCACCACTGTGATTTGTGCATCATAATTTGGAGGGCGGGGGATTTGTGTGCCTGGCGGTGGCGTGGTGGGATGTGCAGCTTTTCCGCCGACAAGGCCCTGGCGATGGCTGGTGGAAACAGAATTTATGGCTGGTTCTGTTTTTGGCATCTTCATATGTCAGGTTTCTGTTCACACCCAATGAATATTGTCTTTACTTCTGTATAAGTACTGTGTAACCATATGTGGAATTGCAGAAGCTTTGCATGTCTCCTAGTTCAAACTAAGCTGCTCTGCTATAGCTTAAGCTGCTAGAACACTAGTACATTTCACTAATAAGGGATAGCTGGACCTGGTGTAAGGTGTAAGTACCCAAGTCACCCACTACAAACCAGGCCAGCCTCCTACATCCATATCTCCAGTTTGACTGATTGGATTTTTGTAATTTTGGTCTTTATTTAATAAAAATGCACTCTACTTTTCTAAATTTGGATGGGATTTTTCCTGTATTGCTTTTTCACTTTATTACTGTATGAAATGTTGCAAAAATACTTTACACATGCCTCTAAGTTAAGCCAGAGTACTCTAGGTTTGAGCAGAGGTTAAATTGGGGTTTGCTTGTTCCCCACCCTGACAAGGATTGTGGTTGCTGCATGAGTACGAATTAACCCATCCTCAACCAGTAACCCAATTTCTTACAGTGGGGCTATTTTAACAATGCTCTCCTATAACTTCTTATGGTGATGTCATCTGCCTTCTGTGATTATGTTCGACCTGTCACCCTTAGGTTTCTCATCCCTCAAACATTTTGCCTGCTTTCTTGCATATTGTCTGGATTTTTGCACTGTTGGCCTTATGACTCTGTGCACTTTACCACTGCTAACCAGTGATAACTTGCTTGTGCTCACTCCCCTAAATATGGTTTAAATGGCATATACCTGATTAACATATTTAATTTACAAGTAAGTCCCTTGTAGAGTTGTATACCATATACTGAGGGCCTGTCATTTAGATGCTACCAGTGGGCCTATAGCACTTAAGTAGCACCATAAAACATGCCGCCGGCCTGACACGGCAGCCTGAATGTTGACTTGGCATTTAAAACCCATTGTCAAGCCTTAAACTCCGCTTTAACTACATATGTCACCTCTAGGGTAAGCCCTAGGTAGCCCACAGAGCATGGCACTATGTAATTAAAAGGTAGGGCATGTACTTTTAGATTTTATACATCCTAGTAGTGAACAACTCCCAAATTAATTTTCCACTACTGTGAGCCCCACCCCTCTCATAGGATAACATTGGGGATTCCTTATTATATTTCAAAAGCTGTAATTCCTGAACCAGAGGAGGAAGTTACATCGTGTTTTGTACCATTAAACTTGTTATGATAAACCCTGCTTGATGGTAAAGTCGAATTTATCATTGCAAATTTGAAAATGCTACTCTTAGAAAGTTGGCACTTTCCTGCCCTTAGCCCTCTATGCCTGCAGCCTGCCTTAGGTCACATGAATTGGTGCAACTGGCAGTGGAGACTTCATTAATTCACCCCAGACCATCACACAATAGTGGGATTGCAGAGTTTGAATGGGCCATTAACTGACTTGTGGGGGGTTGCAGGTAAACACAGACTCACTTGCACCTGAATAGGCTGGACTTTGCCACCATGCAATAGGCTCAAGGCCCTTTTATTGTCAGTGCAGCCAGCTAGGGGTCAGGGAAGGGGTAGCAGGAAGCTCCTGGAACTTCAAAGAATCCTTCTAGAACGATCTCCTAACTTCTATGAGCAGAACACCAGAGTGTAAAAATAGGTCTCTCAGATCCATTCTTCAGTTCACTACTGAACATAGGAAGGACTTTCAGAGAGCTGTCTGCTGCTGTGACCTGCTGTGCACTTTACCAGACTGCTGCTATGCCTAGAAGGACTGCTTTGCTGCCTGGAGCCTGCCTTTAACCATCAGAAGAAATCCCTGCTGTGAAGCCCTGCATCTTCACCTGTACCCATGACTTCAGAAGTAACTGCAAGGGCTAGTTTAGCAGGCCTTCTGTTCGGAGCCACAAGGAAAAAAACATGCTCACAACATCTTGAACCCACTCCTGGACCTAGCCTGGGTGAGTCTTGAACCCCAATGAGGTCTCCATCCACTCCTGGACCCTTGATTGTGGTGTTAAAGGTACCCAGGTGGCCATTTTCAAAAACTGAGGAACTGCTATTTTGAACCTTAAGCTTTACAAAATCATAACTTTGGTTCTACTAACTGGATGTTGATGGGTTTGGTGTCAAACAATTTATTAAAATGCTCTCTATTTTTCTAAATGGTTTGGGATTTTTACTGTGTTGTGTTTTCACAATATTGCTGTTTGTGTACTACATAAATACTTAACACAGCCTCTAAGTGTAGCCTGGCTGCTTTTGAAGCCAAGCTACCCCGGGATACGCACAGGTTAAATTAATGACATCTTGTGGTTCACCTTTCAGGGGATTATGGCTGTTGCTTGCCCAGGGCTCACACCCTAGTCACCCAATAACCCAATTTCTCAGACTGGTGTTCAGCTGTGGGAATCAGGATTTGTGTTTGTGCAGTACCTTACAGTGATTGTGTTACACTAAAATACCAGATAAATAATTGTCATCTAAACTAACCTCTTTTTCAATTCTCCTTAGTCTCTAGTCTCTCATATTGGCAGTTTCTGAAGTTCCTAATTCTCTTTAATTGGCATTTCCGCTTTTTTCTAAAATCATGTTTCCGACTGAAGGCCCCATAACCACACCTGCACAAACAATTATGTATTTTGATTTGCCAAGTTGGAGAAATACACAGTGCAACAACTTGAGGATTTTTGCACTGGGTTTAAGGTCCCTACCAAAGGCTTCACCAAGAAGATGGAGCTGCAAAGGGCACTAAGGGTCTGGTGGCAATCTAGAGATACAACCAATGAGACCACAGAGGAGGATGATGTGGAGGTAAAGGACAATGTTAAGCTGGACCAGAATTCAGTGGAGAATCTGGGACTACCTGCGGGACAGGGGGCAACCAGCCTTGGAGGAATGATGGACCCCCCCCACCCCCCGAGCAAGAAGCAGTGTGTCCTCTAAAGGCCTGACTCCAGAGGAGCTGGAGGACAGGAGAGAAGAGGGGAAACAAGTTACAACTTGCCAAACTACAGCTGGAGGCAGAGCAAAGGAAACAAGCCTTAGAAGAAGAAAGTCTGTCCATGGGGGAGGAGGAAGAAAGGAAAATTATACTGGGCATGAAAGATAGGAAGCACATGTTGGCCTAGGAACTGAGTCTTAGGGAGCTGGACATTAAAGCCAAGCAAACAGAGTCCAGCAGCAATGGTGGCATCGAATCAGCAGTGTCTTCTGGAGAGGTGAATGTCCATGCATTCAAAGAACCAGTGCCATGTATGGGGTGGGGGATTATATAAATCAATGGTTTTCCACTTTTGAGGTAGCCCTGATGGTACATTAGATCCCAGAGGAGTACTGGGGGGGGGTAGCCTGTGGAGGTATATGCCCACGGAGGGGAAGGACACACTTTTGAAACTAGAGGTAGAGGACCAGAAAAAGTATGCCCCCAAGAAGGCCATTCTTCTCTTCAAATTTAGGGTTGACCCCTCAGAAATACAGGCAGATGTTCAGGGACAGCGACAAACTCCCTAACCAGTCTTGGGTGGACTTCATATACCAGCAAGGCACTGAGGGACTGGGTGAAGGGCAGCAATGTAGCTAATTTTAATGGGCTGCACAACCCAATTTTGAGGGAACACATGCTCAATATCTGTTTTCCAAAACTGTGACAACACCTGGTAGATATTAAGCTAACAGCTAGAAGCTTGCTGAGGAGGAGGACCCCTCCTGGCCAGCACCAGGGTGTTAAAAAAGCATTTTGGGGGGCTCTTAAAAAGGTGGTCAGGGTTCCAACCAGAAGAAAGAGAAGGGATATAAAGAAGGAGTCATCCCTAGGCCCACAAAATAGTTCTCAAGAGGAAGGGTCCCAATATCAATCTGGCCACCAGAAGAAAGGCTTCCCTGATAAGAGTCACAACAAATCTAACCCCAAATGTTATGAGTGTCATGAATATGGGCATTACAAAGGTGATTCCAAGTGTCCCAAGAGGGCACACCCTACCACTGAGGTAAACCCCCGGGTTGTTGAGTGTAATGCTTTTGAATGAGATGGCCCCAGTTAGTGCGGGGAGTCAGTGAGCTTACCTTAGTGTCCCTGGGTGATGAGGAGATGATGCCCAAAGCCCACATGCCTTTCAATACTGAAAGTGTACAGGCAGTGGGTCACCATCAATAGGAAGAGGATGGAGGCTCTGAGGGCCCCTGGAGACAGTATGACTATGGCAAGGTGTCATCTTCGATCCTCAGAGCCCAATTGGATTCCCAATACGTTTCATGAGGTTATAGAAGGAGACAACCGGGAGCGCCACTACCCTGTGGCTCTAGTTCCATTTGAGTGAGCGAGTGGTCGGGTCTTCTGAAAGTTGCTGTGAATCCTGCCATGCCTGTAGACTGTTTACTAGGAAATGACCTGGAGCACACTGCCTTGAAGGAAGTGGAGCTCAGGTCACACCTGTAAATGTTGGGTTTGCCTGAGTGGGTCTGTGTGACGACTATGTCCATGGCTGCTCACAAAGGGGTTTGACGAGGTCTGAAGCCTAGAAAAATGGCCCAGACAGCTCACAAAAGAGGGAAAGGCAGGAGGCATGGGAAACCAGGCCCTGTATTTCTCCCAGAGCAGGTGGCTGGGGCACTTGAAGAGGCTGCCCAGAGCCCACTGAGAAGGACATTGCCTCCCTGGGTGACCTGCTTGAGCTTGCTGGATAGCAAGCAGAACGGGGACCCACCAAGGAGGAATTCTGTAACGCACAGAAACAGTGCCATTTTCTGGAGGGAATGAGGCAGCAAGCTGCAGGCCAGGCATATGGTGACACATCTGGAGATCACCACATCTATTCGGAAGATGACCGCCTGTAGAATGAGCCCAAGGCACCTCTGCATCGGTCAACAAGGGCACTAGTTTTTTCCAAATGCTGCAGGGCCTTCCTACTAGGGTTGGCTCATGAGATTCCCCTGCCAGGACATCTTAGGCAGGACACAACCTTTGCCAGGCTTGTCCTCCACTTTAATTGGCCCAGGAATAACGTATCCTCAGATACATTCTGCAGGATTTGCATGACATGCCAGGCAAGATACAAGACAGGGAAAAGGCTATAAACTCCCCTGCAATCCTTTCCTGTCATTGGCACCCTCTTTGAAAGCATGGGATCAACATTATTGGGCCCTTGGACCCCAACACAGGCTGTGGCAACAGGTTTATCCTGGTCTTGGTGGACTATGCCACAAGATATCTGAAGGCCAAACCTCTGAGAACTGCAGCTGCACCTGTTGTTACTGGGGTCTATTGGGCATTATTACCAGATTGGGTTTTCCCCAAAGAAGTGTTTTCTGACAGGGACACCAATTTCATCTCTGTGTATATGAAATGTGGAAGGCGTGCAGAGTTACCTGTAAGTTCTCTACCCTTATCACCCACAAACCATTTGGCTTGCTGAGAGGTTCAACAAGACTTTGAAGAGCATGGTTAGTGGCCTGCCCGAGTCCCTCAGGTGAAAGTGGGATGTTCTCCTACCAGGCCTACTTTTTGCTTAGAGGGAGGTACCCCAGAAGGGGGTTGGATTCAGGCCCTTTCAGCTTCTGTATGGCCATCCTGTAAGGCAGAGGTCTTCAAACTGGGGGGCGGGCCCCCCTAGGGGGGCCTGAAGTGAGCCCAGGCGGGGCCCCAGACTCTGCCCAAAATAAATATTATACAGATAACAGGCCTTTGTTTTAAGCAGAAGCATGTTATTGCAGTCTTAAAAAGGTAACAGGAATTAACTGCAATGTTTAAATAGGTTTAGATATATTTAAACATCGCCATTTTTATAAAATAATTGTGAAAAATTCTGAGGGGGGCCACAATGATTTTTATTTTTCAACTGGGGGGGGGCGGCATTAAAAAGTTTGGAGACCTCTGCTGTAAGGGGACCTCACAAACTGGTTAAGGAGTGTTGGATGTAAGCTCCCAAGAACCCTCCCCACCAATTGGTTAGCTACATGCTAACCCTCTGAAACTAGATGAGACGTTCTGGAAAATAGCTATTGAGAACTTGAAGGCCAGCCAGGAGATGATGAAGAGGTGGTATGACCAGAAGATTACCCCTGTGGAGTTCCAGCCTAGGCAAAAAGTGTGGTTGATGGAGCCAGTAGAGCCCAGGGCCCTCCAAGACCATTGTGCTGGGTCTTATGAGATAGTTGAGAGGAAGGCAGGAATGCCACCTACTTGGTGGACCTCAAGACCCCCAGATACTCCTTTAAGAGTGCTCTAGCTCAACTGTCTCAAACCCCACTTTCAGAGGTCTGAGGCCACCATGTTGTTGGTAACATGATGGGGAGGAGTGTGAACCTCTCCCTAAACTCCTGTAAAAAAAAAAAGAGAAAGCTGGGTCATTGAAGGGTATGAATCTCTAACCCTGACTACATAGCAGCAGAGGGACTGTCACCAATTACTGGGGCAGTTTTCCTCTCTGTTTTGCCTCACTTCTTGGCTTACACATCTGTGTACTCATTACACTGGTACAGGAGACAGTCCCCCTGTCAAAATCAAGATTTACAGACTATCTGAAAAAGTGAGGGCCAGCATCAAAGACAAAGGGGGTCATTATGAACCCCGGCGGTTCAGACCGCCATGCCGGCGGCGAGGGAAAAGGCCACCACGGCACAGTGGTCTGAACCACCATATAATAGATACAGTGGGGGTCACAATAGGTAGCCCTCCTCAACTGCCAGGCTGCCGCCGACAGGCAGCCTGATGATGGACGAAATCATTTTCCAACAGGGCAGCACTGTAAGCAGCGCTGCCCCTCGGATAATGATCCCTTTTTCCACCAACCTTTCCCTGGCGGGTTCCCCTGCCAGATAAAGGCTGTTTGGAAGGGTGTTCAGCGGCCCCCGTGCAGTGCCCCATCACGCAGGTCACTGTCTTATTTACGGGCAGTGATCTGCACGGCGGGTCCTTTTGGAGCCGCTGTCAATGTTACGGCCCTTTTCCCCGCTGGGCCGACATGGAAAGCATTATACAGCCGGCAGGGGGTAGTCGCACTGGCGGTCTTCTAGTGACCTCCAGCACGGATCTCGGTGGTTTTTACCGCCAAGATCATAATGAGGGCCAAAGTCTTTAAGATGCTGGAGTTGAGGGTGATTGAGTGCTACAGTAGATCCTAGTCCTGCCTGGTGCCAAAAGCAGCCCCACCAGGCACTGCCCCAGAACTACAGTTCTGTGTGCACCATAGGGGGATCAACGCTACTAGGACTAATGTTCACCCCATTCCAAGGGCTGATGAGCTCATTAATTGGTTAGGGTCTGCCAAGTTCCTGAGCACTTTTATTCTGACCTCAGGCTTCCGGCAGATTGCTATAACTGAAGGGGCTAAGGAGAGGTCAGCCATCTCCACTCCAGAGGGCCACTTTCCGTTTAAAGTGATGCCCTTTGGATTACAAAAATGCACCTGCCACCTGCGAGAGGCTGGTAAACTGGGCACTGTCTGGTATGGAGGCCTTTAGTGCTGCCTGCTTGGATGACATAGCTGTCTTCAGTAGCAGCTGGGAGGACAACCTTTTCCACCTCCAAACCTGATAGTCAGGCCTGCCTGCAGAAGGAAGGCCTGACCATCAAGGCCAGTATGTGCCAAATAGGGCAGGTGTTATAAATGGGGTTTCTGGATGGCTAGGGTGTCCACCTATATCAGGCAGAAGCCACTACTATAGTCTAGGGTTGTGAAGGGAGCTCCACTCTGCTGGCAGACCCAACAGAGTTTTTGGAACTCCATGCTCTGCTTTGAGTGCAGAGCTATACAAAAGACCCCGCTAGCACCGCCAGCGGAGCAGAGCTCACCCGGTCCATGCTCAAGCCAAGTATGGGCTGCACAGCGCAAGTGCCGACAGTCTGTGCTTGTTCTGTACAGATCATAACTAGGCTGCAGCGTGCACTGGAGCAGAGGAGGGAGGCAACTGCTGGAGGGGACTGATCGTCATCATCGGACGAGGAGGAGAGGAGGACCGCCGGGAAGTCCCTCGTAAGTCTTTGTCTCTTTCTTTGTTTTGTCATTGTTTTTGCACGCTGGTGCACTTTGGTGCACAAATAAGGCCTGAAACGACAGCTTTCAGTGCCTACGGCCCTGGTCCGAATTCAGGCCAGGGTCGAAGGCAGCCAAAGCAAGCTGCCATTTCAGGCCTCTTGTGCAGGAAGCTGCCATTTCAGGCCTCTGGTGAACTGGCCTGTCCCGTGTGCACTGCACACGGGACAGGCCAGTGCTCAAGATGTCTGAAACAGCAGCTTTCACTGCCTACAGCCCTCCTGAATGCATCCATCTTGGAAGTGCTGAGCAGGGTTGGGTCTAGTTGACCAGATGACCGCATCCAAGAGGACTCCAATAGGGCACGGAATTCCAGGTTTTTCTTTTCACCTTCGTGGAATTCTGCAAAGCTGGACTCCATTTACTTCGCCCAGGACTACTCTAGTCAGGGCGAGTAAGTTACTCACCAAAGATAATCCGTGTTCACCCCCCGGTAGTTAGGCACAGAGCAGTCTAGCTTATCCCCGAAGCTTAATTGTAAAGTGCTTGCGCAACACATTCATTCTAGTGACACAATGAGATACACCACAAAAGAGAGTCCACACAGGACCATATATGAAAATAGATCTTTTATATTATAACCATATCCCATAGACCAACACCGACACAGATCATAAGAACTAAGAATAAGACTTCAGTCCTGTGCATTTCACAGAGACCCAAACAACATAAGCCTAAAATATATTTTGTGAGGTATCATGGTACCTGCACAACAGTCCCTACATGGACCAACTATGGCTGTGCACATTCTGTACATTCTGTAACACTCATTATTCTGGCAGTGTAGGGCAAAACAACATAAGTAGTAACATCAGAGCATGGAATGTAGCAGGAAAAACACCCGACCCTCCTATTAGCAAGGCAATAACAACTTTTCTGAACCTAGCCAAGACAGTGCCCTGGGAAGCCTTTTACAATTACTGAGTATTCTAGCAAGGTGCCATGGAATACCCCTTGCTTTCCTGACAACACAAGACAAATAAGAGGAAAGAAAAGGGTAAGATGAATAAATGTTACATAGGTTGCAGCATACTTGCGCTCTTACTACATGCTATAGGGTAAGTTCTGGCAAGCCTTGTTAACCACCGGGTAGCACTTAGAGTAGAGTGTAGGGTGCCATAGCATCTGCACGTCTACTATGCTCAATGCATAGTCTGATGTTGTTTGTAGTGAAGATTCTATGCCATCCTCGGGCCCTCCTTCTAAGTTTACCTCGCAAAGTCAAGTATTATCATGATGTTCTCTTGGCTGCATCCCTCATTGCTCTAATATCCCACAACAACCACGATGACATAACCAAAAAGAAACTCAGGTGAACGGGCCTCCTCTTATGCCCATGAAATGTACTGCAAGAGGCTAATGCACAAACTACCTTTTCTGCTTCCAGGGATCATACAGTAGTTTTTCTCAGATTCCTGATGCTGGGTGGGGAGAGCCTCTGTCTATGATTGATCCCCTGTGATGCCACCAACGGAGACCAAGCATCACTATGTTGTGCTCTCTGCAGAGGCAGCGGGATTCAGTGGGAAACCTCACATAGTCCCTCGCACTCTGAGAGAGTGAAGGCAGCTGGCAAGGTACGATACTGCCATTGTTACTGGCAGAGGGTAATGCACAAAGGAGCGTGGGGTGGCTGTCTCCTCCGGCAAGGGAGCCTTTGATTCTCACTCCCTGTCCTCAACAGTGGGACACAACGGCCCTGATCCTGTGTGCCCCAACAGCAGTGGGGAGAGCTACTGTCACAACCCTCAGGAGCAGCGCTCTCTACCGGTGGTGACAGCGGCGCTCTACCCCCTTGTGCACGGTCCCAGTGGCTCATTTGTGACTGGTGGGCCCTGCCGGGTTTGGCCAATGGAGTACCGGCCCTCTCCTTCTGTTGCAAATGCAGCAGTTTGCTCTTTAACACAAACACAGCACTTCAAACACACTACTTGACTTGATAAATCAAGCACACCCTGCGCTAGCAGCCTGAAGTAATAAAAGGGAATGAAGCTCTATCCCTGCACCGGGTACCTCAATGTAGAAAAGGAAACACTCTCCAGGTGCAGTACACGTAAACACACATGACAGTGATCCAAGGCCTGTTCCACATGCTGAGAGTACTGGGAGAGTGGCACACAGGACACCAGAGAGTCACAAGCAGCATTAACCCCATACTGGCATCTGGGAGAATACTGGTAGGGTGAACACAAGGCAGGCAGCAGCAGATGGCAGGCAGGCCAGCACCATAGAAGCAATTAAGGGTGGTCCTTCCTGGCCGTCCAGCAGTGCCTAGATAGGCCAGAGTCAGGGAGCAGCTAGCGGCAGGGCAGCAAGCAGAAAAGCCATCCAGTGAGTCATTTATGGCAGTGTTGTCCAACCTTTTTATCGCCGCAGACCGGTAAATGTTGGATAATTTTTCCGTGGCCCGCTTGGGAGGGCGCAATGCTCTGCGCCTCGGCCGCCCGCCACAGTGAAATGAAGTTGAAGTTCCTCGTGCGGCCCGGTGCCGATTGATCCACGGCCCGGGGGTTGGGGAACACTGATTTATGGCATTCAGCAGCATCGGGTAGCAGGCAACAATAGAAGTATAGTCCAGATGAGTCCATTGCACAGTTCAGCAATCCTTCTGGCAGAGATTCAGTCCCAAAAGTGCTCTAAAAATAATGGGATGAGAGCCCCTGTAATTATACTTGTGGTGTCCGGCTTCTAGAAGGTGGGAGAAGGTTCCAGCCAGATCTGACCAGTTCCAAGAATTTCCCCTTTGCCCTTACTCAGGACCCAGTCATCAGTAGGTGGCAACTGAACCCTTTGTGTGAGGGCAGAACACAGCTTATTCACATGTAAGGTATGAACGATCCTCCCTCACCCCAGCCCAGGAAGAGCATCAGTATGTACATGAATGCAGATGTAGCCCTGGCATACCTATCCCTACCTGATGGATGTAAGTCTGGAGCATATGCACAAAACTGGAACTGGAACCAATCCAAGCCCTAGATGTGGATTGGAGTCAGGCTGCAAAGCACCAGAGTTATAAGCACAGGGAAATGCTCACTTTCTAAAAGTTGCATTTCTAAAATAGTAATGTAAAATCCACTCATACAAGGAAGAAGGATTTCTCACCACCATTCCAAACATACCAAACATGCCCATGCTACTCTTCACAGCTCAGAAATTACCACTTAGACATATATAAGGGAATTCCCAATGCAAACTTATGAGAGGAGCAGCACTCAAAGCAGTGAAAAAATAGGCTGTTTGTCACTACTCTACTAGGACATGTAACACATAAGAATATTTGTCCTACCTTTTACATACACAGAAACCTGCATATAGAGCTATTGAGGGCCTGCCTTTGAGGTGACTTAGGTGTAGTCAAAAGGGAGTTCAGGCCTTGGTAAGTAGTTTGAGTTGGCAACTCAGTGTAACAGTAAACTAAGCATACAGGCTGTGCAGTGGTAAGCCTGAGACAAGTTTGAAAGACTACTTCTGTGGGTGGCACCATCAGCGCTGCAGGCCTACTAGTAACATATAATTTACATGGTATATGGTATACCACGTTAATAGGGACTTACAGGTAAATTAAATAAGCCAAATAGGTGTAATCCAATTATACCATGTTTTAGGGAAGAGGGAATATGCACTTTAGGACTGATTAGCAATGGTAAAGTGCCCACAGTCCTTAAGCCAACAAAAAGAGGGTCAGAAAAATGGGATGAGAAAGGCAAAGAAACTGGGGATAACTCTGCAGAAAGGGCAAGTTCCAACACGACCCCCCTCCAGCCTAAATCAGGGGAGAACAATCAATATCTTGATGGGCTTCCCTGCATGGGGCGATAGAATGTTGTCAATGGCCTGCAACGGCAGGGATAACCTTTGCCAGTTCTATGTCACCCCATACCCAGTTAGATCCCTCTGTCTATGCTTCCAGAGCCCACTGCTTTAATCTACTTCCCACCAACTCACAGGTGGTACCGTGAGTCTGCCCCTCAAGCCCAGGGTATGTACCATCAAGTTGGAGAGGAGTCATGGGTGAGGCTTATCTCCCCCTGCTTCTCTTCTGGGAGTTCTGTGCCCTTCTTTTGGAATGATACCCTCAGAATCCAGGGAATCGAGGGAATCCTGAACTGTCAGGGCACTTATGTCAGCTGTAGTGCTCAACACCGTCACCAGTTCAGGGGTTTTCCCTGCAACTGGTTCCCCAACTCAGGGGTCTACACCCTAGGGCTGAACTGGGGTAAGAGACAAGACCTACTTCCCCCCTCCCCCCTTCCAGAGTTCCACACTACCACACCAGGAAGAGTACCCCCAGAAGACAAAATGGTAGGGATGCTTGTATCAGCTGCCCCACCACCCAGGTCAGCTGTGTGACCCTGAACCTGACTCTCTGACCCAGGATCTATACCCGGACGCTGGACAGAGGTTAAGGGAGAGGCCTTCCTCCCCCTACCTCTCCACCTGGACTTCTGCACCCTCCTCTGTGGAGTCATGCTGCCAGACACCAAAACTGGTTGGACACATGTATCAGCTGCCCTCCCTAGTTCTCCTGACACCAAGGGTTCCCCATCAGTGGATGGTATCCTGGTACAAACTAGATTCCCTTCCTGGGGCCCCCTCGGAGTACTCTCCAGGATTGAGGGTTGGGCAAAGAGCATCCTGGGATGTCTCCCACCCCGTCTCTCCTCCTACCCCTTGACTAAGCTGACTTCCAAGAAACAGGCAAGAAAGGTGATCTGGACAGAGGCTTGCCAGAAACCCTTTTACTCCCTAAAACTGTCCATGTGCACAGCACCTACGCTCAAGGTCCCCGACTTTTCCAAATAATCATAGTCCAAACAGTTGCTTTAGAGAATGGCAAAGGGGCACTACTTTCACAGCATAATGATGAAGGTCTGGACCAACCCGTAGCCTTCATCTCTAGAAGGTTACTTCCCAGGGATCAAAGGTGGAATGCTATTGAAAAATACACATTTGCTGTGGTCTGGGCACTGAAGGAGCTAAAGAACATACTTTTTAAGAACTCACTAAAGACAGTCCACAGGCCCCTCAGGTGGCCATCTACCTACGGGGAATTAACTTTACAGTAGAACACAGACCTGGGTCAAACCATGCCAATGCTGATGATCTATCCAGGTTCTTCCTCCTTAGTGATGAGAAGGCTCGGTAAGTTGGATAGTTCTCCCCACTTTTGGCTCAGGGGATAAGTATTAGACCTGTCAGCCTCAGGGTGGTCTTCCCTCAACGTCTTTGCCTTCTTGCCTACATCTTCTCTCGGTTTTTGCTCTGTTGGCCTTAGGACTCTTTGAACTTTACCACTGTTAATCAGTGCCAAAAGTGCTTGTGCTCACTCCCCTAAACATGGTTGGATTGGCATATATCTGATTGCATATTAAATGTACATGTAAGTCCCTTTTTGAGTGGTATAACATATACCCAGGGCCTGTAAATTAAATGCTACCAGTGGGCCTGCAGCATGTATTGTGCCACCCATTTACCTGGCACTTTAAAACATGTTCCAGGCCTGCCACTGCAGCCTGAATGTCAGCTTAGCATTAAGAATCTATTACCAAACCTTAATCTCCCTTTTCATTACAAATATGTCACTCTTAAGGTAAGCCCTATGTAGTCGATAGTGGAGGGTGGTGTGTAATGAAAAGGTAGGGCATGTACTTTTATGTTTTACATGTCCTAGTAGTGAAAAACTTCTAAATTAATTTTTCCACTACTGTGAGGCCTACTCCTCTCATACGATAACATTGGGGATTCCTTATTATATTTCAAAAGCTGTAATTCCTAAATCAGAGAAGGTACCTATGTCATGTTTGGTACCTATGAACTATAACGATAAAACCCTCTTTAATGGTAAAGTCGACTTTATAACTACAAGTTTGAAAATGCCACTTTTAGAAAGTTTCTAAACTTCCACATGGATGGAGACAGACACTAGCGGTCCCATATTTAAAAGATGTGTTTACTTGGGCCTGTAGGTTGAAGTCCCCTGGTGTGTTGCTACAGAGCCTATTTTTGCAACCTGTTGTATTATTTAACAATACTGAGTCCTGATGATGGTCTGACGGACCTTTGACTGCCACCACAGGCCGAAACGTCAACATTACCTTCTCATTTGACAAGCTGAATTGAAAGTCAGTGATATTGCTTGAACTTGGACTGAAAACCAGGCAATTATTGTGCAGAACTGTGTCATGAAGAGGGTTATGACCCCTTCTTGGATCAGCAGTAAGGATCCAATCCTATGATCTAGAGGGGTTATATACAACGTTGTTGTTTATGAAGTGGACATTCGTTGGAATTGTTGTACATTTTTTTTAACTTCCTGAATCCTATTGAGTAATATATTGGATTTTAACAGTACAGAGTTGTCTTATTCATTAATTGAAGATTGGATCATATGTACGCATACTATATCTAAATAATTCCTCTAGGAAAAAATTTAAGTGAGACATTGTCTGTACCCAGTTCCTAGGGGAATACTGGGTTGCTCCTAAGTTTGTTCACTTTTAGAAAGTTTGCATTTTCATGCCCCTAGCCCTCTGTGCCAGCAGTCTGCCGTAGGTCACATGACTGGGTGTAACTGGCAGTTGAAACTTTGTGAATTCACCTCAGACAAGACCACAATAGTGGCATTGCAGAGCCTGAATGGGCCATCATCTGATTTGATGGGGTGGGTGGGCTAAGCATAGCCCCAGTTGCACCTGAGTAGGCTGAGCTCTGCCACCACACAACAGACTTAACAACCCTGTATTGTCAGTGCAGCCAGCTAGTAGCCAGGTCAGAGGAGGCAGGAAACTCCTGGAACTTCAAACAACCCTCCTGGAACCTTCTCCCGACTTCTAGGAGCAGTGTACCAGGGTATAAAAATAGGGCTCTGAGATCCAATCTTCAGTTCGCTACTGTCCTTCGAAAGGACTCTCAGAGAGACTGCCTGCTGCTGTGACCTCCTGTACATTCTACCAGATTGCTGCTGTACCTGGCAGAATTGTTTTGCTGCCCTGAGCCTGCCCTGAACCTTCAGAGGCCAACCCTGCTGTGCAGCCCTTCATCTTCACCTGCACCCAGGACTTTAGAAATTATTCCAAGGGTTAGTTTAGCTGGCCTTCTGTTCAGAGTACCAGGGATCACACCATCTTGATCATCTATCTGGACCCAGCCCAAATGAGTCTTGAACCCCCAAGAGGTATCCTTTCACTCCTGGTCTCTTGGTTGTGGTGCTAAATGTTCCTAGGTCACCATTTTCTAAACTGAGGACTCTATTAATTGGATTGTGATGGATTTGCAGTCAAATAATGTATTAAAACGTTCTCTATTTTTGTAAATAATTTTTATTGTGTTATGTACTGTTGTTTGTGTGTTTCATAAACAATTACCACATTGCCTAGCTATCCAGATTTAAGCATAGGTTAAATTAGTGGCTTCTTGTGGTTCACCCTGCAGGGGATTGTGGCTGTTGCTTGTCCACGGCACCCACCCCCATCAACCAACAACCTAATTTCTCAAAGCCCATAATCCAGGCCAATTCTGATCACATGCTTAACACTCAACAGCCTGAGAATAGCGGCGAGTGACAAAACCTCAAAGTATCACTAACTCAACCAAAAACATACAAGAAGATGCATAAATAGTGCACTGAACCACGAGAAAAATAAGGTTCTTCTCTCCTATGCAGCAGAAAGAAGAGAATTTGTAAGCTGAAGAAGAAATCCACATACACTCTGAAATGTGAGCAGTTTATACCCTAAGAGACTTTTTCAATAGTTCTGTTTTTTCCCACAGGAGCAAAGAAAATGAACTAATCGCTGTTGTGATTAAAGTGAGGAACCATGTAAAGCATAACAACCTGTGGTCTTTCCACAACATCTGAATATTTAAAACTTATGTATAAACTCCTTTAACTCCCTTTGTGAATCATTATTTTTTTAATATTTAGCCCCAATAAATTAATGAGTTGCCTTGTCATTATGTAGAGGAACTAGAGAGAAAGGTGGAGGTTTGATCAACAAAAGCAACGAGATACGCATTATTTGAAAACGTTTAGCATTTTAAAACTACAAATTATCTACACTAAATTAATTGTTTTGTAAGTATTTCTCACCCTTCTAAGAGTCAGGCAATGAAACCTATTTTTAAATGTATTTTCTTTTTTCAATCAATCAGAAATTTGTAGAGCGCACTATTCACCCTTACGGGTCTCAAGGCGCTGTAGGAGGGGGGGGGGGGGGGTCAGTCCTCTGTGCTTCAGTCGAAGAACCAGGTCTTAAGGTTCTTCCTGAAATGAGCTAAAGATGGTGAATACCTGAGGTGAAGAGGCAAGTTGTTCCAGCTCTTTTCTGCAGGGTAGGAAAAGGATCTTCATCCAGCTGAGGTCTTCCGTATGCAGGGTATGGTGGCTAGTGTCTGTTGAGTGCAGTGGAGAGGTCTGGTGGGGGAGTAGAAAGTGACGCGGTGGTTGAGGTAGGTGAGTCCTAGTGGTGGAGAGCCTTGATTGGATGAACGAGGAGTTTGAAGTTGTTCCTTTCCTCGACGGGGAGCTATTGGAGGTCTCTCAGGTGTCTGGTGATGTGTTCGCAGCTTGGGACATCCAGGATGAGTCTGGCTGAGGCGTTCTTTTTTAGTTATGGGAAATATTTTGTATGCCTTTTAACCGTGCCATCACTAAACACTTACATAGGTGGAAAAGATACTTGCATTGAACCTAGTTTTTCATAATAATCTTAAAACATTGGTGCAAGAACATCCAAAGGCTTTTGGGGGCCCGTTGGCCAAACATATTTTGGAGTCCCCTCTTCAGAACAACTTTGAATTTATGGTTCAATTTCGGCTTTTTTCATGCTCTTTTTGGCCAGGTCACTGACACTGCAGAGGCAGACTAGCTCAAGTTCTAAATGTGCTTCCATTTAATATTCAAGGATAGTGATGTGTGTTTTCAATATTGTAATATAGCAGCAGTTCACTGATATTATTTCAGATAATCTATGTGACCCACTGCTAGTTATCATATTTGAGGTTTAGTTTCGATCTAAAAGGAACTTTTTTATGAATGTTGCAGCAGCTCCTCTCAACATCGAACCAAAACCCACCAGCCATCACCACTGACGCCAACAACGCAGCCCTCAGCCTCACACAGTGGATCACCAACTGTGCCGAAAACCTCACTCCACTTAAAAGCCACCCAAGCGGGACCAGCATCAGGAAACCCCTGTGGTTCACGGACGCCCTCAAAGAATCCGAGAAATCCTGCCGTACCCTCGAAAAAACCTGGCGCAGAGAACGCACCACAGAAAACATGTCAGCCCTCAAGATCGCCACCCGTGAACACCACCAGCTGATCCACTCCACCAAAAGGACATCATTCAAAGAGCGACTAGACAACAACACCCACAACAGCAAAGAACTCTTCAACATTGTCAAAGAGCTCTCCAACCCCAGCGCCAGCTCCAACGTCATCACGCCCTCACAAGAATTCTGCAACTCCCTTGCTACGTTCTTCCACCGAAAGATCGCAGACCTACACGACAACTTCGGACCCCAGACCCTGCCGCCCACCACCGAACAAACAGCCCCCACCACTACACTCAACGCCTGGACCCTCATCAGCTCTGAGGAGACCAGAATCACCATCAACACCATCCACTCTGGCTCCCCCTCGGACCCGTGCCCCCATCACATCTTCAACAAAGCCGACTCCATCATCGCCCCCTATCTCCGGAGCATCATCAACAGCTCATTCTCATCTGCCACCTTCCCCGAGAGCTGGAAACACGCGGAAGTCAACGCCCTCCTGAAAAAACCCACGGCTGACCCCAATGACCTGAAGAACTTCCGCCCCATCTCTCTTCTCCCCTTCCCAGCCAAGGTCATCGAGAAGACCGTCAACAAGCAGCTGACCAATTTTCTTGAAGCTAACAACTCGCTCGACCCTTCTCAATCAGGATTTCGGGCCAACCACAGCACAGAAGCCGCCCTCATCGCAGTTACCGATGACATCAGAACTCCGATGGACAACAGAGAAACAACCGCCCTCATCCTCCTGGACCTCTCGGCTGCCTTCGACACCGTGTGCCATTGTACCCTAATAACCCGCCTTTGCTCCACTGGAATCCTAGGACAGGTCCTTGACTGGATCATCTCGTTCCTCTCTGACAGAACCCAAAGAGTCTACCTCCCGCCCTTCCGCTCAGAACCCACCGAGATCATCTGCGGCGTACCCCAAGGTTCCTCGCTCAGCCCAACCCTCTTCAATATCTACATGAGCCCCCTCGCCGACATCGCACGCAAACACAACATCAACATCATCTCCTACGCTGACGACACC
This sequence comes from Pleurodeles waltl, assembly GCF_031143425.1. Taxonomy (NCBI): domain Eukaryota; kingdom Metazoa; phylum Chordata; class Amphibia; order Caudata; family Salamandridae; genus Pleurodeles; species Pleurodeles waltl. Next base: position 849,187,098 of record NC_090448.1, read on the forward strand.
CAGCTGATACTCTCCCTCACCAAAGATCCAACCACCGCCAAAATCAACCTACAGGAAGGAATGAAAGACGTCGCGGAATGGATGAAGCTCAGCTGCCTAAAGCTGAACTCAGACAAGACGGAGGTCCGCATCCTCGGACAATCCCCTTCCCCCTGGGACGACTCCTTGTGGCCCACAGCTCTGGGCACCGCACCAACCCCCTCAGACCACGCACGCAACCTCTGATTCATCCTGGACCCCCTCCTCACTATGACCAAGCAAGTCAACGCCGTCTCGTCATCATGCTTCAACACCCTACGCATGCTCCGAAAAATCTTCCGATGGATCCCCGCCGAAACCAGAAAGACAGTTACCCATGCCCTCGTCACAAGCCGCCTGGACTACGGAAACACCCTATATGCAGGGACCACCGCAAAGCTACAGAAACGTCTCCAACGCATACAGAATGCCTCCGCATGCCTCATCCTCGACATCCCTTGCCACAGCCACATATCCGCCCACCTGAAACACCTGCACTGGCTCCCCGTCAACAAGAGGATCACATTCAGGCTCCTCACCCACACACACAAAGGTCTCCACAACATGGGCCCGAATACCTCAACAGTCGCCTCTCATTCTACACGCCTACCCGTCAGCTTCGCTCAGCCAGCCTCGCCTTCGCCACCGTCCCACGTATCCGCAGAACCACCGCAGGAGGAAAATCCTTCACCTACCTGCCAGCCAAAGCATGGAACTCCCTCCCCGCCCACCTAAGAACTACCCAGGACCATCTCTCCTTCAGGAAGCGCCTCAAGACATGGCTTTTCGAGCAGCAGTAACCCACCCGCCCCCCCCATCAGCGCCTTGAGACTCCCCCGGGTGAGTAGCGCGCTCTATAAATGCATTGATTGATTGATTGATTGATTGAGTGCTGGAACATATCAACACAACATTTCTCTGCAAAATGTCTGTAACAGACATCTTCACATTAGCCAAAATTAAAAGGAAAATGGTATTTAGACCAACCTTAGTTTAAAAATCATTCAAGGTGTCAGGGTAGGACCGTGTGGAAACACTGGGCCACTTAAGAAGCTGGATCCTTGGGCCAGAGCCCACTTTGCCTTAAAACGTCTCTGCATCCGTGTTTCTGCCAGATGCCATTTTAGGCAACACTCACATGTAGATTTTCCATTTATCTGTGAATTTTAGAGCTTAATGGCTCATTCTTCGATATGATAGGGGGTGCCTAATTTATCTGCACGGTCACAAAAAATAAAAAATTATCGATTACTGGAATGGGAAATGGGAAGGGTTTATTCAACAAAGAGATCTGACCATTAATGGATGCCTTCCAGAAGTTATGCAGACTCCTGCGCTGGCAAAAAAAACAAGCCCCAAGGAAGCCTGATGTCAAATGTGAACAGCCTGACACATAACAGTAACACCATTTCAAGGACGTTAACGCTGAGGCTCGTTCAGTGAACGAGAACTATAATTGAGTGTTTACTACTGGTGCTGCTCGCGGTTAATGTAATGGCATTTATGATGCCCCCGCCTTTTCTGAATTGTGTGGCTAAAGCAAGGACACGCAGACTCGGTCATAAAGGCAAGTAAGTACTGATGCAGATCGCAGACAAAAGCCGCAGAAAGCAAACAATTTCGCTTGTCACAACCTTTACATAAACCTTTTTTCCCATTACAGAAACAAAAGCACGAGGCCACAAGAAGGCGTATTGCGCACTGTTACATTCACTGTTCGATCCCGCTTTGCATCCGCCTGCTTCTTTTTTTTTTGTCCTCTGATGTCACTAGCGGGAAAAAAATAATAAGCAAGTAATGTTTCCATTTGCAACACAAACAACAGAAGCCCAGATTCACAAGAAAGGGGTGCATTGGTTCTGATGCGCAACTTTTCTTGCTTTGACCCTGCCCCACCTAACGAAACCACAATTGGGACTATTTACAATAGGGCGCACCATGGCGATCATTTCCATAGTAGCGTCATCATTTATGATGCTATTCTGGCGCTTTGCAACATTAGCGCCATAAATTATGGCGCTAGTGCAGCAAAGCTCTAGGGAGGCCTTTAGGTCACTATGGGTCCGGCCTGCCATGTGTAGGTGTTTAAAATGACTGAAAAAATGATGCAGTGAAATCTTGTGGATTTCACTGGGCCATTTTTCTTGGCTTCCTAACGGAAAACTCCCCTCTTGCATACATTGGGGCATATTTATACTCCGTTTGCGCCGAATTTGCGTCGTTTTTTTCGACGCAAATTCGACGCAAAACTAACTCCATATTTATACTTTGGCGTTAGACGCGTCTAGCGCCAAAGTTCATGGAGTTAGCGTCATTTTTTTGCGTGAACACCTTCCTTGCGTTAATGATATGCAAGGTAGGCTTTCGGATTTATACTCCCGGGCAAAAATGACGCCCGGGAGTGGGCGGGTCTAAAAAACCCGCATTAGCGCCGGATTTTAGCGCCTGGGTCAGGGCAGGCGTTAAGGGACCTGTGGGCTCAGACTGAGCCCAGAGGTGCCCTCCCCTGCCCCCAGGGACACCCCCTGCCACCCTTGCCCACCCCAGGAGGACACCCAAGGCTGGAGGGACCCACCCCAGGGACATTAAGGTAAGTCCTGGTAAGTATTTTTTTTTATTTTTTTTTGTGGCATAGGGGGGCCTGATTTGTGCCCCCCTACATGCCACTATGCCCAATGACCATGCCCAGGGGACAGAAGTCCCCTGGGCATGGCCATTGGGCAAGGGGGCATGACTCCTGTCTTTGCTAAGACAGGAGTCATTTCAATGGGGGATGGGCGTCGTAAAAAAATGGCGCTAATCGGGTTGAGGCGATTTTTTTGCCTCAGCCTGACTTGCACCATTTCTGGACGCCCATACGCCATTTTCCCCCTACGCCGGCGCTGCCTGGTGTACGTCGTTTTTTTTAACGCACACCAGACAGCGCCGGTGGCTAACGCCGGCTAACGTCATTCAATAAATACCACGCCCGTATGGCGCTTCAGAATGGCGTTAGCCGGCGCTAATTTTTTTGACGCAAAACTGCGTTGGCGCAGTTTTGCGTCAAAAAGTATAAATATGGGCCATTATGGCATAATGTAGTGCAAACGGTTAGAGTGCCACAATGCAAGCATTTTGCCACTTTGTAAATACTGCGCTGGGAATGGCCTCCTTAACGCCACATTAGCGAGAAAAAAAGAAACTAGTGTGGCGCAAGGATCGAGGCGCAAGGACCTTGTAAATCTGGGCCAGCGAGGTTCAGTCAGGACGCTATTTTGCACAGATGGAATCTGACACTGCAGCTTGGACGAAGGCTCCCGCATCCATCTCTTTACACGTCTGCAATGGCCGGTCTGGATGGATAGCCCCTCTGGCCTGTGTTCCCTTGCTGTGATGTTGCTGGAAGATATCCAAGTCACAGCAGCAAGATAAAGACAACCTCGTCCCTTTTCGTAAAGGGCACCGAGAAATGTTAGGTACTGGCCTGGGATTTAGGAGAGGCAGTTTCCTTAAGGTTAGCAGAACTGGGAAATCTTTCACGGAAGACGGGAGAGTCTGACTGGAAAAGCTCCAGCGTTACTAAAGCCAGCAAGACAGATAAAGTAAATGGACATTAGTGAGCAGGATGTCTACGCTCCAGCGGCAATATCACCCAGGGATCTAGAGAAACTATGAACGAGAAAGAGAGGAACATCATAAATCAGAAAGAGGCAAGGAACTGTACTTGGATCAGGCACGAATGTCAATAGATGTCGGGTGATTGATGATATCAAGAGAGATGGCAGGGTGTGCGAAAAGAAAATGGCCATACCCTATGGTCTTTCTGGAACAAATAGAGTTTAAAGTAGGGGTGTCCACATACTTCCAGGACGGATGGAATTATGCTAGATTGTTTGTATTTCAGTGTAAAATGAATTAATTACCAGTCAAATATAAATGCAACTTTTTTATGGTCAGACTTTCAAAATATTTTATTTCGGCAATTAAGACCTTCCAGAAGTACATATAAAATCACACAATTCATATAATCACATCAAGCAATACACTTATAATTCTCAAACACAGACCAGATACAATGTGATTGTTATAGTTTACACGCCTTTGAAGATTAAGGGCATATTTATACTCCTTTTGCGCCGAATTAGCGTCGTTTTTTTCGACGCAAATTCGGCGCAAAACTAACGCCATATTTATACTTTGGCGCTAGACGCGTCTAGCGCCAAAGTATGAGTAAAGAGCGTCATTTTTTAGCGTGAACGCCTTCCTTGCGTTAATGAGATGCAAGGTAGGCGTTCCCGTCCAAAAAAATGACTGCGACGCAAATGCGTCGTATTTATACTCCCGGGCAAAAATCACGCCCGGGAGTTGGCGGGGCAGAAAACCCCGCATTTGCGCCACTTTTTAACGCCTGGGTCAGGGCAGGCGTTAAGGGACCTGTGGGCTCAAAATGAGCCCACAGCTGCCCTCCCATGCCCCCAGGGACCCCCCCTGCCACCCTTGCCCACCCCAGGAGGACAACCAAGGATGGAGGGACCCATCCCAGGGACATTCAGGTAAGTTCAGGTAAGTATACATTTTTTATTTTTTTATATTTTTTTTTGGCATAGGGGGGCCTGATTTTTGCCCCCCTACATGCCACAATGCCCAATGACCATGCCCAGGGGCAGAAGTCCCCTGGGCATGGCCATTGGGCAAGGGGGCATGACTCCTGTCTTTACTAAGACAGGAGTCATGTAAATGGCGTCTGGGCGTCGTTTAAAATGGCGCAAATCGGGTTAAGACGTTTTTTTTTGCGTCAACCTGACTTGCGCCATTTTTAAGACGCCCTAACGCCATTTTTCCCTACGCCGGCGCTGCCTGGTGTACGTGTTTTTTTTCCACGCACACCAGGCAGCAGCGGTCTGCTTGCGCCGGCTAACACCATACAATAAATACGGCGCCCGCATGGTGCTTCAGAATGTCGTTAGCCGGCGCAAAATTTTTTGACGCTAAACTGCGTTAGCGCAGTTTAGCGTCAAAAAGTATAAATACGGGCCTAAACATCTAATAATCAATTGCTATCGCTCTATAATCCCAGGATAAACTGAAAAGATTGTATGACTGACACCGTGACATTAAAGGAGTTCAGGATTTTTGTAATATTACCAAAAGATATCCTGAAATCTGTCACGGATTCAGCCCTAGGCAACACACTTTGGAGCCACTCTTTAGTACATCTGAAGACTCTGTACATGAAAAGGAACACCGGATGGTTGCCATCCTCGAGGTCCAAAAGCACATAGGAAAATTACGTAAAAATTGTGCACCGTTATAACAAAAGTCAATACATATTTCTGGTGAATTAGGTAAAAAAGAATCTTCAGATGAATAGTAATGGATTTTAATCTCAGATATGCAGAGATAGCAAAATACAGGATTAATATTGGGCTAATCAATGACAGACTTTAACATGGACACATTTTCATACATACTTAGGCCCGTATTTATACTTTTTTAGCGCCGCATGTGCGTCATTTTCTGACGCAAAAGCGGCGCAAACTTACAAAATACAATTGGGGGGCATATTTATACTCTGTTTGTGCCGAATGTGTGTCAAAACTTTTGACGCACATTCAGCGCAAAACATGCACCATATTTAAACTTTGACTCCCGAGCCAGCGGACGTCAAAATTCCTCTGTGTGCGTCATTTTTTGGATGCAGGAAATTGCCTTGCGTTAATGACATGCAAGGTAGGCGTTCCCGCTCAAAAAATGACTTTAAGGCATGTGCGCCTTATTTATACCCCTGCGTCATTTTGACGCAAAGGAGGGGGCGGGCCATAAATAACGGCACACAGCCTGATGTGCACTGTTTTTTAACGCCTGGGTGAGGGCAGGCGTTAAGGGACCTCTGGGCTCACTTCCATGGTCTCTGACCATGGAAGGAGTCCAGAGATGCCCTTCCCTGCCCCCAGGGACACCCCCTGCCACCCTTGCTCACCCCTGGAGGACACCCATGGATGTAAGTACGGGTAAGTTGAGGTAAATATATATTTTTTTAAAGTGGCATAGAGGGCCTATTTTGGGCCCCACTACATGCCACTGTGCCCATTGACCATGCCCAGGGGACAGATGTCCCCTGGGCATGGCCATTGGGCAAGGGGACATGACTCCTGTCTTTGCTAATACAGGAGTCATTTCAATGGGGGTTGTGCGTCAAAAAATGGCACAAGTCCTGTTTGAGGCATGATTTTTGCCTCAAATCTGACCTGCACCATTTTTTTACGCACAACCCCCATTTTCCCCTACGCCAGCTGTCATTCCTTAAATAAGGCGCCCGCATTGCACATAGGAATGGCGTTAGCCGGCGGTAACATTTTTAAAACACACCAGCACCAGCGCTGGTTTGCCTCAAAAAGTATAAAAATGGGCCTGTATTTTGTAACTTTGCGCCGCTTTTGTGTAATAAAGCGGCGCAAATGTGGTGCTAAAAAAGGATAAATACAGCCCTTAATTTGAAGACTGTATATATTGAAGGTGGACGAATAAAAATCATCAATGTAAACATTTGAATATTGTAAAGTGAATACATTCTGACATCTAAAGGAAGGTACTCTTTCCAAATTGTGATATTTGAGAGATTTCCACTGAGAATAACAATCTTAAAAAAATGAATGAAGACAGGAAATTACTCATTGTTTATTATCCATATTGCAACACATTGATGTTAGAAAAGTGTTGACACATAATTTGAGCAAAGAAAAGTTTCAAAGAGGTTTTCTTCGAAGCATCATTTTCAAATGCCGAAACGGGCATCAGTATTTACCTATCAATTTAACCCGTTAGTCTTCTCAGGCAATAAAGGGAAATTAGTTAGATGTAAAGAGGAACACCGCAAAAAAAACCCTAGGAGAAACGTATATTTCTTCACCAAATAGTCTATAAACTCATTAAGTATAAAACAAAAAAAATCAAGTACCAGCATTGAAAATAGATGTTTGGGGTTAAGACTACACCTGCATACAATTTCTGTTACATCTTTTTAATCTCAGATAATTGTGCACATTTTGTGTTACCCTGGTTGCACAAAATCCCCAAAATGATGTCAGATGGTGTAATCAGGCTGCATTGTAACAACAATTTAGGGGGTGATTCTGACCCCGGCGGTTCACTACCGCCGGGGCCAGGGTCGGCGGGAGCACCGCCAACAGGCTGGCGGTCTCCCGCCGGTTTTCCGCTGCCCTGGGAATCCCCCATGGCGGCGCAGCTTGCTGCGCCACCATGGGGGATTCTGACAACCCATGCCGCCATCCTGTTCCTGGCGGTTCTCCCGCCAGGAACAGGATGGCGGTATGGGTTGTCGTGGGGCCCCTGGGGGCCCCTGCAGTGCCCATGCCAATGGCATGGGCACTGCAGGGGCCCCCATAAGAGGGCCCCACATTGTATTTCAGTGTCTGCATTGCAGACACTGAAATACGCGACGGGTGCCACTGCACCCGTCGCACCTTCCCACTCCGCCGGCTCAATTCTGAGCTGGCGTCCTCGTGGGAAGGCTCTTTTGCACTGGGCTGGCGGGCGGCCTTTTGGCGGCCGCCCGCCAGCCCAGTGCAAAAGCCAGAATCACCGCAGCGGTCTTATGACCGCGGAGCGGTGTTCTGGAGGGGGGAACTCTGGCAGGCAGCCTCCGCCGCCCGTCAGGGTCAGAATGACCCCCTTAGTGCAGAAGTACGGGAACAACATGAATGTCCACAAAGCAAGTGACTGTGGCCTTTTTTTTTTTTTTTTTCCTCATTTCGCCACCCACGCTTTGGTTAAAAGGAAAAAGGCAATGGCCGAGGCAATACTGGCATGGCTCCAGGTGTATGGTCCGCAACACTGCTGGGCCGCCCCACCTGTTCTACTTATTGCACTTTTCCCAATCGACTGCCATCGACCAAATCTTACTGTTTTCTTCAAGACCTGATCATAACCAAAGCAGCACCCAATAAGGTGAGGGGAGTTCTAATCATTGGACTTAAAATTCAGGAGAAGGAGACCAAACAAAGAAACTACAAAATACAAATTATATAACTGAAACTACTCCACACTTGTAAGTTACTGATAAACATTTTCCCAATCCACCCAAAAATGATCTCCTCTAGTAAGAGAACCTTGTTGTTCCATTTTACACAGTCGATTTACAGATGTTTGCCAATCCTGAACAAGGGGGGGCAGAGGATCCACCCATTTGCGACATATTTCCCGTCTGGCCAAAAGCATTAGTGCAAACAACAAATGCTCCTGTTGTACTGACATTTTCTGATAATTTATACCCGGATCACAAACCCCAAACACCACCATAAGAAGGTTTATTCTTAAGTTTACATCAAAAATTACCTTCAGAATACTTCCTATCTCCTTCCAATATTTAATCAACATTGAACATTGCCAAAATATGTGAACATCATCCGCATTGTCTTCCCCACACCGTGGACAGTTTTTCTCTACTGTTTCCAACAAAGCATGATACCACAAAGCAACTTCTTTTTTAATGGCTATCTGGTTTAATTTCCCTTCCCATGAGCTCCTCCCTATTTCTCCTGCTCGTCGAGATTTCACCCAACTAGATAACTGAAGGTACTTGAATTTAGAAACTGTCCCTCTAGTACACTCCTGAAATTCAGACCAGATTAACAATTCAGAACCTTCTATAATCTGACCCCATCTTACCATCCCACTTGTTCTCAAAGGAATTGATAGTTTGTCGATAAGACATTCAGGAGTACCGGGTGAATCCCATATAGGAGCAGAACTACAATAATAAGGTATCCCTAGCACCTTCCGAAAGTGAATCCAAACATTACACGCCTGTCTGGGGAGCTTCAAACGCACCTTCTTGAAGTACTTTGGGTGTCCAAATTTATATAAAAAATTATCAGCTCCTTCCTCAAGATGTGCCGTCAGAGCTCTCCAGACCAATGCGTACTCTGACTTCTTATTCAATAACATTCTGGTATTTTTTAGTTGAAAAGCCAGATAATACCTAAAAAAATCTGGAGATGCAATACCCCCCCACTCTTTTTTTCTACTCATCTTTTTCCAAGAAATCCTTACTCCCTTGGAGGCCCAAACAAACGAGGATAAATCTCCCTGTAATTTTTTTAACCAACTCCTCTTAAACTCTAATGGGATTGTGTTAAATAAAAAGGTAAACTTTGGAAGAATACACATCTTCAAAATATTAGATCTTCCAATTATAGAAAGTGGAAGAGCAGCCCACGCCTTTAACAATTTTTTTGTTTCCCTATAAGTTATGTCAAAATTTAGCTTAGCTACATCATTAAGATCAGTTGTAAACCATATTCCCAAGTATTTAATCTCTTGTTTAACTAAGGGAGAAACATAAGCCAAGTTCCAACACATAATTTCCGTCTTTTCTGTATTTATACTATAACCTGAAAATCTGCCAAATTGCTCCATCAATGTATTAACCATAGGCAAAGTAGTCATCACATCACTAGTGTATAGCATAAGATCGTCCGCGTATAATGCTACTTTCTTTTCCCAGCCCCCAACCCGAAACAGGGGAATGTCCTTACAGGCCCGTAATAAGAGTGCCAAAGGTTCAATATATAGATTAAAAAGCAAGGGAGATAAAGGACACCCCTGTCTCGTACCCCGACAAATCCTGAATTCCTGTGATAGTTGACCTTTAACCAAGACTCTCGCAGAAGGGCATCTATACAGTTCCCTAACAGCCCTAATAAAAGGAATACCCAAACCCCCTATTTGCAACACGACCCCCAAGAAAGACCAGTTAACTTGATCAAAAGCTTTCGCTGCATCAAAAGTCAAAATCGCTAATGGAGCCTTTTCTTGTTCCGCCAGGTCTACTGCAGCGAATAACTCATGAGTTACCTCATGGAGTTGTCTACCCTTCATAAATCCCTTTTGATCCAAGTGAATCAAGTTGCCTATAGCTTTCCCCAGTCTCCTAGATAAAATCCCTGTGTACAATTTGAAGTCCGAATTCAACAAGGAAATGGGTCTATACGATGAACAAGACATTGAGTCCTTACCTGGCTTTAACAATTAACAGATTATAGCTTCTCTCCAGGATTTAGGTACCTGTCCCCCTTCTACCAACATAGAATTAAATAATTCCAGTAAAATTGGAATAAGTTCTTCCCCCAGAACCTTATATAACTCATTAGGTAAATTGTCTGGGCCGACTGCCTTCCCTTTCTTCAAAGCTTTTATGCCTTCATCAAGCTCAGCCCCACTTATCTTACAATTCAATGACAGCTTTGCCGATTCGTCCAAGACTGGAAGATGCGCTTTTTCCAAGAATGCTCTGATCGACTCCTCCAAATTTACCAAACTTTCGGAATACATTTCTTGAAAAAAGGATACAAATGCCCCCTCAATCTCATCTTGCTCCACACAAATCTGGTTCGTAAGGTCTGATTTAACCGATAAAATATGCCTTGTAGAGAAATCCGATTTAACCTTCCAAGCTAACAGTTTACTACAACCTTCTGCGTATTCATAATGTGCATTTCGTCTACTTTCCCACTTTAACCTATTACGCTTCTGCAAAAAAGAATCTAAGTCGATCCGAACCTTTTCCTCTTGGCGTATCAGCTCCTCTAGTAGTTCTTCCTTCCCTTCTAATCGTGCATTATGAATTAAAACTTGAAAAGTTTTTAAAGATGATTCCATACCCCCCAACTTCTTCCTTTCTTCACGACGCTTATATATTGCCAGGCTCATAATCCTCCCTCTAATGTAAGCCTTATAAGCATCCCAGACACACCATAAACTTGCTGTTCCTCGATTTAAATAGAAAAAATCTCTTGTATCTTTCTTTAACACCTCTACTATTGAGTCATCTAAAAGTAAAGAGCGATTAATTGTACTCCTGATACCCTTACTTACGACCCTAATATCCAAATGTAGTTTTACAGCTGAGTGATCCGAAAGGTGTGCTGGGTTATGGACTACCTTTATCACCTCTGAACATAAACTTTTATGTATTAAGAAGAAGTCTATTCTAGATCTATGTCCATATTTTTTATTGTAGAATGTGTATCTATCTCCTTCACCCCCTTTCCAGTGCCATATATCTATCAATCCTAAATCCCGCATGGCTTGCTTCACCTGTGCCCTAGTTTTAGGTGAATTAACCGCAGCCCGGGGGGTCGATTTATCAAGAGCAGGATCTAACAGTATATTAAAATCCCCCCCTAGCACCACTGGGTACCTAGCTAGAAGTAAAATGTTAAATAGTTCTTGAAATGGGGTCGGGTCATCTAGATTTGGTCCGTAGTAGCCTGCGACTGTGACCCAGTAGCCACATACACACACTTCTACCACTACCCATCTACCCCTAGAGTCTACTTGCCCCTCTCCTATCTTAAACCTTATAGACTTTTTAATCAGGACTGCCACACCTTTAATTGCGCCAGTTTGGGAAGAACACACTAAATGAAACCCAATTTAGTCGTTTAAGCCATCTCTCACACTCATCTTGTTGAAGATGAGTTTCCTGCAGTATAATAATCTCCTCCTCAACCAATCTTAAATGTTCAAAAATCTTCCTCCTCCTATGTAGCACCCTTAGGCCGTTAACATTCCAAGAAAGAAATTTTAATCGTAAATTACCATACTTAGTCATTCCTAAAAAAGGAGAAGAAAAAGGAAAAAGCATAAACACAAACCTCCCCCCTCCTATCTAAGCAAGTTATAAGGACTTTCCTATTTTTTTCATTTTCTACCCACCTAACCCAAACCCAGCCCCTACACCCAGTGCCACCCTCACCCTCCACCACAACCACCAACACACACCCAAACCCAAACCCCCCCCCAAGGGAACCCTCCCTATTTCTATTAGGATAGCCATCCTGTTATCCTTTATTCGAACTCGCCGTCAGACGGGAATTTCCCAGATCTCACTGAGACGCCTTAATCTGTTCTATAAATGCACTAACCTCTCCCGGATCTCTCATGTTATACATTTTGTTCTTCCACATAATACGTAGAGCAGCCGGAAATCTTAGTTGAACCGTAGCCCCAAGAAAGTGGAGCTCCCGCATAAAGTTTCCCAACTCCCACTGCCTATCTAACGTTGCTTTGGACACATCCGATCTTATCCGGAAGGACCAATCTCCCTTGGAGAAAACTCCAACTTTAAGAGCTTCAGACAAAATTTTCTCCTTAATTGAATATGTACTGAAGTTTATCAAAATCCTCCTGGAGTTTTTTCTTCCGGGTTTCTTCTTGAAAGGATCCAGATGAACTCTTTGGATATCCTCCTCTAAATTAAGCACTGCTATGTTCGGGATAACTTCCTTGATCAGAGCAATCATGTAACCTTTAATATCTTCCCCTTCCATTCCCTCGGGGACTCCCAAAAGCCTGATATTGTTTCTCCTCATGTTGTTTTCCAATGACTCTAGCTTATCCTGTAACATCTTTTCTCCACGTTTTAACTGTAAAATATCCTTAGATTGTACTAACAACTGCTCCTCCTGAGCCTCCACCACAGTCTCCAGCTTACCCAGCCGGTCTGATAACAAATGAATTTTGCTTTCCAAAACTTCACAGGCCTCCCGTATTCTGGCTTGATTATTTTCTGAGATCTCAAATTTCTCCCTAATCTCTTTAGTAAGGGAGATTAACAAAACCTGTACATCCATACTGTAAGCCGCTGAGCCGCCAGGGGGGATACCTTCTGCTATCGGCAAGGTTAATGTAATGGAAGAGTCCTCCCTCTGCCCTTCTAACTCCTTAACTGCTTGATCTGACATATTTTTGTCCAAATTCGCGGCTTGGTTTGATGCTCCCGAATCCCCTAACAGCGGTTGAACATTTGCCATAACCTGCGGGGGGAGAGTTGTGTTCCAGAAGTACCTTGTAATCAAAGACTCACTCTTTCCCAAAGGCTCAATTCGGACATCCTCTAGAGGGGGTTGGGGCAATTCCAAATGTGACACTGTGTGTTCAATCCCCCTTACTAAACCCTTACCACAAGTCTCTAATCCAGTACTTACAATAGCTGCTGCTGTGGTCGCTGGTAGCTGGGGATTAATACTCGCCCCCAGGGGGGCAGGCTTACCTTTCTTCACACCTACCAAGTCGTTAAATTCTGCCCGGCCACCCCTGGGGCGACGCTTGACTGACGACATACACCGTGATGCTCCAACGCCGTTCCGTTCACCTCTTATCAAACTTCCATTTAATTTCCTCCTAGTTGAAAAACCTGGAGTCTCTGGTAAGCCACCACGAAGAGAACAGCGCGAGATGTCAGATCTCCCACGTCTCACACCCCTCACCGCCTCTGCCCAAATGCTGGAATTCAATACGTGCTTCCAGCCCACCACCTCACCACCTTTCGCCGGAACACGTAACTCCTTCCTCTTATCCGCCATTTTTCTTGGTGACCCGATCCGGGCCGGAAAGGCGTTGCGGCAGAGAAAAAAAAGAAAAAAAAGATTGAGGCGAATTGTGACCCCCTTTTTAAAAAAAAAAACCCTATCCACCGTTATGTTCTCAGGCCCAACAGGGCTCTTGGAGAGAAAAAGGGAAAACACTCCAACTTTTAGACCTTGTGCGTGCAGACTCAATGAAGAGAAAAAAAAAACTGTACAGCTGGAGGTTCGTTGATAGCACTATTTGTTTTGGAGAGAAAAAAAAAAATCACAAGCCTGTGAAAACCCTATTGGAAACGCCAGGGGTAAATATGTGCACTTGGGAGCCCGGAACAATGCCTCTAATTAATCATAGAACTGAAAACCTATGAGATGGTCATTAAAACAGAGATGGTGAGATATACATTAAGTTGTATACTTAAATGCACGAACATACCATCTGTACCAGTCCTAGATTATGTTACGTGACTTCTAGTAATGTCACAAGCAATGAGCACAAACGCAATTAACTATTTGAGCCTGCCTGCTGAGCCTGCAGAACCTGCCTAGTGCAAGGAGAAAGAAAAAAAAAAATAACCCCAAAACCGAGCTCCCCCCGTGCACACAACCACTCCATGGGGGCACAAAACCCCCCGAAAGAAGAACAGCTCCGTGCTGGATCGCACTACAAGAAAAAAAAGAAAACCTGCCACGTTCGTGGTCGTGTTCTTTTCTTTTTTCTTTCCCTTCCTCCGGAATGCCAGAAAACCTCAAAACGGGCCCTCGCCAGGTCCGTTTCCCGAGTTAGAAGCAAAGCGTCTTCCCAAGCGCCGGCCTGGGAGCTCTGATTCTCCAGACACGACGCAGCAGCGTTACGCGATCCCGGCGTCTCCCGGCGTCTCCGTCCGACGGGGAGCTCGCGGTCCAGTCCGCTTAACTAGCCTCCATGTTCCCCTTCCAATTAGGCGCCATTATGCTGCCTCAGTGAGAACACCATCGACTGTGGCCTTTTGCACTTATGTTTAGCTCAACATACAACCCCATGTCCAAAATAGACGCAAGCCCCCATTTTGCATTAAAATACATGGCTAAATATCGTTTTTGCAATTTGTGTAATTTCACTCAATTTTTGCAGCATTTTCCCTAATTAAACAAAAGCAAATCAGGCCGATTTCGCACACCTCTTACTAAGACTTCCCTAACCATTTAGCTATCAATTGAGAAGTGACAGAACTATCACCCCAATAAAATGTCCGTTTAAGAAAACACTCTTTAGTAGGAATTACGGCACCAATAACATTCAACAGAGATTATTTACTCAAAGGTGTTCAAAGATGCTAGTAAACATGAAGTGAATTCAGTTAAATGGCTTCAAGGAGCTATGTCTCTTCAGTGATCTTGTTGGCGGTCAGATTTCTAGGATGGCATTCCAGTGCTGGGGATTTTAAATCTTTGTGACTGTTTCCTAATGATCCAGTCCTTTTGGTTAAAGCTGTTGGAAGTGAGTTCTTCCACTGGGTCCAACCCTTCTAAGAAATTTCCCCACAAAACCCTTTAAGTGAGTGGGGTTACTCTAAGTGGTTGCTGCCTCCTCTGTTGTATGACTATTACAATGTTCATTCATTAAAAACAAATACATTCCACATGAGATTCCAGCATGCTACAGCTGACCATACATCCGTAAATAACAGATAAAAGCGTATCCAGTTTTGTCAGTACTTTCCTTAACAAGGAATGCTTCCTTTGGACAGCAGCTCCTTCTGTATATGAGTCCTGCTTGCACTAAGCATTCGAGATTCTAAAAGAAAAGTTCCACAAAAGTTTAAGTAGGCTGACAATTGTAAACTCAGACCTACTGGAGTTTAAATGAAGAGAATGACTAATTGCATCATTAAGCCTGAGATGAATTGAAATCCATCAGGACCGCAAGGCAAGGCATTGCACTGCATGTAATTTTACATTACGCATGTCGTCTTTCTCACAATCACCAGGAGAATGGGATTTCTACCACATCATCACGATTTTTATTTCAAGCTAGAAGAAGGATATTGAATTCTGAATGTCAAATAACACTATACCATTAATATAAGTATATATGGGTTGTGTAAAATTGAGTTAGTGGTTGAGGGGGTTAAAAACTACCCAAGTAAGAAACACAACCCTTGTCAAGGTGAGGCACAAGCAACCCCAAATTAACCTGTGCTCAATCCTCTGTGAGCATGGCACAGAGCACTCAGGCTGAACTTACAGCCAACGTGTGAAGTATTTATGCAGCACTGCAAACTATAATTCAGTGTAAACATAAGACACAAAAAGCCCAAATCCAATCTAGAAAAACAGAGTAAAATGTAGAAAATAAAACAAGACTGAAGCAACACAAATATAGTCAGTAGAACCAGAGATATGCAAGTTTAAAAATATAAGTGAAAATAGCGTAAGAAAACACAATGTGCCAAATGTGGTTATCTGGTCACACCAGAACAGGACAAAGTCACAAATTTGTCCCAACCACACTGGAGGGTGGGCCAGCTACAGGGACACAGTCGGGCCAGCTGAATAGGAGTTCCTTAAGTCCTGGTTGCGGAGCGTTGTGAGATCCTGTGTTAAGGATGCGTTGTGCAGGCGAGGCGATCCGTTTATTCCGAGAAGATGTTCTGCGTCATCGCTGAGGATCCCACTGATGAGGGCATGTGATGCAAAGTGCAGCATCAAGAATGCATTCCACAGCAGAAGTGAGGCTGCAAAGCAGGAACCTGCATAATCAAGGCTGCCGTCAACAACAGAGTTACAATGCGAGGATCTGCACTAGTGAAGCTTCGCACAGCAGCGGTTCCGATGCAGACTGCATATTTTTTGGTCTGGGAGATCCTTGCAGCAGAGGGGATGTGCTGGTTCTTCTCAGGGTTGCACCCCACAGCAGAAGAGATATGTTGGCTGTGCTGGATCCACAGATGGGCTGTCAGAGAACCTTCAGGACCACTTTGAAGGGTCTAGGAGTGGCAGCACCTAGCAGGGTAGGGGGTCACAGATGGCAGAATCCAGGTGCTGAGTTCAAGGTTGTTAGAGCCTTCTGTCACTTAGGTTATAATCAGGAGGCCAGACAACTAGCCCTTGAAGGCCCTCTAGGCTCTGGGTTGAACAGATGCCGGTCCGGTCCTTCTCACCCAGGCAAGAGGGCAGTAGGCAGCAGGTCCGCACAACAGGGAGAAGTCCTTCAGAGTGGCAAGCTTTTCAGCAGTGCGGCAGCCCTTCTTTCTGGCAGAGTATTTACAGGTCCAGGAGTGTACTGAAGAGTTCGTGTCTAAGGTCCAATTTTTATACCTAGGCCTTCTTTGAAGTGGGAGAAACCTCTAGAGGTTATCCTTAAAATCTACTGGGTTCTGCCTTCCCTGTCCTGGTTGCAGACTAAATACTTAGAGGTATGAAGCCCTTTGTGTGGAGGCAGGACACAGCCTGTTCAATTGTTAGTAGGGCTGTGCCCAACTCTGCCCTTCCATCCTGCCAATGAGGGCCCAATCAGGCACATATAAGTTCTCTATTGTGTGTGGCTGTTTAGGAGGAATTCACTAAGTTCAACTGTCAGCTACTCACAGTCATGTGACCCAGATAAAAGCTGCAGGTACTAAATGGCTAAGGCAAGGCAATGACAACTTTCTGAAAGTTTCATTTTCAAAATTGTAATTTAAAATCCAACTTCACTATGAGAGAGGGTTTTTCATTATAATTCCAAAGAGACCAAAGTCAAACTGGTTACCTGATCCAATTTGGAAATTATCACTTATAAAATGTAATAAAGTAACTCCAATGTTATCCTATAGGAGAGGCAGGTCTAGCAGAAGGAGAAAACAAATGTAAGAGTTTTTTCACTACCGGAACAGGTGAAACTAAAATATACATGTTAACTTTTAAATACACTGCACCCTGCCATCAGGGCTGCGCAGGTCCTACCCTAGAGGTAATTTATATGCTTTAAAAAGCAATGTTTGGGCATGATAAAAAGATTTATTTCGCCTGGTCAACATAGCTTACTAAGTGCAGATGCAGGCTGCAATGGCAGACCTGAGACCTTAAGTGGTTTGCACACTCAGGCCCTCATTACGAGTTTGGCAGTCTCTTTGGAAGACCGCCGTGGTGACGGCCAACAAAAGACTGCCAGTGATGGCGGTATTTCAACCGCCGTATTACGAGTCACATGCTGAAGAATGCCCAAAAACACTCACAAATCCAAGACTGCCAGGTCGACCGAGGGCGAGCGAGAGGTGGTCCCACCACCAGCATCAGAACAGCGACAACACCCTGCCCTCCATATTATGACCCACAAATCAGCACAACGGTCATGCACTGCAAAAAACTATTGGCGGTGCGAACCACCGCGCTCGAATTACCACCAACAATGGAACCCAACACCACATTGGACAGTATGAACACCCCACACCTGACACACATTGCCACCCCCACCAAAATAAAACACCCACACACAACCCACAATCCTTTACAACTACAACCACAGACAGTCAGCGAGGAGCCACAAACCCATCACATACCACTTATACTCCATAGGAAAATATACACTACACATGCAGCACACATCACACAACTGCACCATCAACAACATACACACATCACAACTGCACACAAACACCACAACACACCAGCACACAAAACTAAGCAAACCCACACCTCACCAAGCACCAAACACCCCACCATTACAAACGACACCCCCACTCCCCTAAAGCACATCACAACCACCATGTCCCCTAAAAAGCACCAACGATTCACAGACGAAGAGCTGAGGGGAATGGTAGATGAAATCGTCGGGGGTAGAGCCACAGCTGTTAGGAGCACACGTCCAGTGCATGGCCAGGAAAATGGAGGTATGGCAGAGGATAGTTGGCAGGCTCAACTTTGTGGGCACCCATTCACACACTAGTGAGGACATCAGGAAGAGGCTGAACAACCTTAGGTGGAAGGTGCATTCCATGGCCTCATAACAACACATTGCCTTCAACAAGACTGGCCGTGGACCCCCACCGTCTTCCTCAGAGTTCACATTGTGGGAGGAGAAGGTCTTGGATATCATGTGTCCAGAGGGCCTGACTGGAATAACTGGAGGACTAGGTACTGCAAGTCAACAACAGTCCCCTGGCACCAATGCCTACTGTACATCATTCATCCCCACCATCCTATCACTCCCAATTCATCCCATCTCAAAAATTTGCTCCCCCCAATCACCTAATGCCCCTCCCCTGAATTCCACACTACCTCACAGCTAGCACCACAACTCCGACAATGCACTACTCCTAACACATGAAAAGCTGATATTCCCACTTCACAGTGAAACAACTGCACATTAAACCATCGCACCAGCTACACCAACTGGATGTGTTGACTGCCTTCTATTACATGACAATGACAGTAATGATGTCCACTATCCACTATACACAACCCACAATGGTACATGGAGCCAACGTCACAATCTATATCCCACAGACAATGTCTGCAGTGCTGCATCTGTCATTGCCATCACTGAGAAGCAAGTCAAGCCACTGCATACACCAGACTATGAAAACAAAGAAGTACACTTCGACAATTTAACTACCTCTCTCTCCTTCCACAGGTACCCCTGCCACTGCCACCCTGCAGAGGATGCCAGAGACAGCCAGCCATTCCCAGGATGAAGGCCCCAGTGGATGTCTGGACTATGACAACTTACCTGGCCCATCTGGGACAACTGATCATTCAACCACCACCAGCCCCACTCTGTCCTCATCTGAGTTCCCCACCCAAGTGGCAACAACTGTACAGCCAACCCCTCATCCCCAAACCTGTGTGTTCCAAGGATTGGTCAATGAGCAGTTTGCCCCACGGTACAGGGACCAGAGTCAACCCCTCACACCCGGGACGATCAAGATCGTGGTATTACAGGAAATGGGCACACTGGGGCCATGGTCAAAGGCACAGGGTGCCAGGGGCAATTGGAGGACACCTGTGGGCCAAGCGATGGGGCTCCCAAGGGAAACGAGTGGCCAGGAGGCCATTACCAAAGTCCTGGGAGCATACCAGCAAACCTAGGACAAGATGGACCAGAAGCTGCAGAGGGAATGCCATCAAGAGGCCATGCAGCAGTGGGAGGTACACAATGCCACCATGGCCTCCATTGCAGGGGTGCTCAAAGAACTTACTACCATCCTGTGTGCATCTTCTACCCACCAGCAGGCCCCTTCCACTAACCACAAAGCAACGGAGCCATCCACTTCTGCCACAGCTAGTGGAATGGATGTCCTGCCAGAGGACCCACAGGCCCCTAGTGCCTCTTCCTCTGTAGCTGAGGAGCCCCCACACAAATGAGGTGGCCCATCCAGACATCCTTCAGGACCGGATGCCAAGGCCAAAACTACTGCCAGTAAGTGAGCCTCTCCTGGACATTCTCCCTTGTGTGCCACTGACACACCCTGTTGACGGTCCACTGTCATGTCTCCATTTTCCCATGGCCCTTGGATGCTGGACCTGTATTACCTGCAGCTGGGCCAACTTCTCTGATGGTTTCAGCCACCATGACCCCACTCTTCACCCATTGAACTTGTGTATCACAATAAACAGCAATGAGCACAGCTACTGCTTACCTGTCTGTATTGTAACAAGTAAGATTTACTGTTGTACAAAATGCCATTATAGTTAACACATTGACCATTAAAAGTCTGGAAGATGGACAGAAGGGGGTGCAATGTGCTGGGAAGGGAGTATGACAGTAGAACAGACATATACTGACATATTCTGTCAAGGGAGCCATCAGTCTAGCCAGGAACCAGAGCAGCACCACCCAACAGACTTGCAAAGAGACCAAGACAGGGACAACTATTGTGATAGGAGTCCATTTTGCACAACCAACACAAATGCAGTACATTGTCGAGCTCCCTAGTGTGAATAGGCAAGTGGAAAGTTAACACATATTACTATGGCAGACCCACATATACCAGCATTCCCAATCGTACATCCCTCCCAGCTGTCGTTACTCCACTAAAGGCAAGTCCCACTGTCAGTAAAAGTTATGTTTCATAAATGCCCAGTGTAGACAGTGAGGATAGGTAGCAATACTGTTTACCACAATATGTGTGTCACTCCAATTGCAGTTGAAATAGCAGTACAGGGAACATACAACTTGCCCAGGTCATTGCAGATGTGATAATAGGCTACAGCATAGCAAAAATAGCTCTTACTACAATATGTGTGTCACTCCAATTGCAGTTGACATAGCAGTACAGGGAACATACAACTTGCCCAGGTCATTGTAGATGTGATGATGGGCTACAGCATAGCAAAAATAGCTCTGACATCAGAACAGTAACTCCTCTTCCGATGGCCAACATGTTGTCCATAAAGCCCACACAGTGGGATAGCTGCACTTGCCACCTCCACTGATGGCAAACATCAGGAGGAGCAATGTCACAAGGCAGACAGCAGTACAGTATACATGCAACAGAATAAACACATTCCTGCATGTTATAGGAAGTATTGTTGGATCAACTCTGTTCTAGAGTCAGCTGCATTCTCATTATCACTATTTATGTCATCATTGTCAGCCACTGGTCCATCTCCCACCTCCTCAACATCCAGTAACGGGAAGTGACATCTCAGATTGTGTAGCATGCAGCAGGCCACATCTATCTGGCAGACCTTTAGTGTTCTGTAGATCGGGGCACCTCCTGAAACATATTGACACCGGAATCTGGCCTTCAGTAGCCCAAAGGTCCTCCGGATGACACGCCTCGTCCTGCCGTGGGCCTCACAGAAATGGTCTTCCTCATCTGTGCCCGGGTATCTCACAGTTGTCAGCAGCCACAGCAGATTCGGATAACCAGAGTCACCTATGTGCACGAAAATTTGACACATCACAATACTGGTAGTGACAGAGGACAGTAGGTGAAGAGAAGTGAGATAACAGATACACACATGCAATTGGAGACATACCAATGAGCCAGGCCCCCTCTCACTGTAGCTGTGCCATTGTGTGTGGGACATTGCTGTTCCTCAGAATGTAGGAGTCATGCACAGAACCAGGAAACTTGGCCATCACGTGGGAGATATACTAGTCAGCGAGACACCACCTGGACATTTATGAAGTGAAAGTTTTTCCTGTTCCTTCACACTTGTTCATTGGCCCTGGGAGGTACCAAAGCAATGTGTGTGCCATCTATGACCCTTATCACATGAGGGATTTGTGTCATATCATAGAAGTCAGCTTTAACAGTGGGCAACTCCGTATGTTGGAAGAACCTGATGTAGCTGTCCAGATGTCTGAATAAAGCACACAGTACATCCTTTAACACATGACTGAACATGGGCTGTGACATCCCTGCTGCCAAGCCAACCGTGTTCTGGAACGAGCCTGAGGCAATGAAGTGTAGCACAGACAACACCTGCACTGTTGGAGATATGGCATACGGATGACATGTGGCAGACAAGAGATCTGGCTCCAACTGGTTACACAGTTGCATGATGGTCTGACGGTTCAGACGATAGCTCTGCATAATGTATCTTTCTTCCAGGGTAGAAAGATTGACAAGGGTCCGGTACACAGGTGTGTGTCTCATTCTCACCATTGCACGGAATATAGGAATGGGAGAGAGGAATAGGCACAAGTTAATGTTGTAAGTTCACAAGCCACCAAACACAATACACATAGCACACAAGAGAAGTGTGGACATAACCCTGAAATACACTGAATCCATATGGCCATGTTTAGTGACCCTGTATGGCATTGTTGATGACAGTTCCAGGCCCAGAGAGAGTGTTTGCCAGACACAATACATTTGACACTTCCATGTAACAACACCCTATTACCACAGGTAAGGAGTTGTATGTTATATTTGAACATAAATATATGGTTACCCTGTCTATGAGGCAACAAGTGACTACACATGTCATGTCATAGTTATCTGTACATCCAACAACACTATGCATGAATATCAAATGTTTGTTTCATGTTGTCATATATGAACATAGGTCATCTGTGCACATCTTTTAGACCTGACAGCCTTAGGGTGGTCACCTCTAATTTTTTGCCTGCCTCCTTCCACTTTTTGGACACTGTTTTTGCTGGTTTTAGGACTCTGCATACTTAACCACTGCTAACCAGTGCTACAGTGCATATGCTCTCTGTTAGAAATAAGGTCTTTGGATGGAAGTCAGGTTACCCCCTGTCCAAGCAAGGACCCTCACTTTAGTCAGGGTAAGTCACACACAATCCAAATTATCCTGTGCCCACCCTCTGGTAGCTTGGCACCGAGCAGTCAGGCTTAACTTAGAAGGCAATGAGGAAGTATTTCTGCAATAACACAGTATAGCACCACAAAAATACACCACACAGTGTTTAGAAAAATATGTATTATTTATCGGATAATATGCAGGTCAAAACAATTAAAATGCAATAAGTATATGCTGAGATATCACTGTAAAAGTGATATACAGTGTCTTTAGCCTTCAAAAAGCAATAAATGTCTCTTTCAAGCACAAAGTTCCCGGTTTGCATGCAAAATCACCGCAAAGAACCACAGAGGAGGAGATGCATGGAAACAAAGGGGTTGTGCGTCGATTTCTCGGGCCGCACACTGTGATGCGTCGTTTAGTTTTCATGCAGGGACTGCTGTGCACCAATTTCCGAAGCTCGGTCGTGGATCCTCTTTGGGTTGCTGGGTTTTTGGATGCCCTGGGGACGATGTGTGGTTTTCAGGCACTGACAGGACGAAGTCACAGAGGCTGCGTTGGTCCGGTGGGTGTTGCATGAAAATTTCTACTGCACGGCAGGCAATGTGTTGATTCCTCTCTGGAAGTCAGGCTGCATTGTTCTGGCTTGGCTGTGTGTCAATCCAGTTGGATCACTATGCTGACGCTGCATTGATCTGCTTGTGGCAAAGTCGGGCTGCGTAGTTCCAGTTTGGTGTGCAGTGAATTTCTCACCGTGGTGCAGGCTGTGCGTCATTTCTGGCAGGCTGTGCATCGATTTTTGCCGCACAAGGAGTCCTTCTTGTAGAGATGAAGTCTTTTTGGTCCTGAGGCTTAAGGGAACAGGAGGCATGCTCTATTCCAGCCCATGGAGAGCACTTCTCACCACAGACAGAGAGCAGCAAGGCAGCAGGGCAACAGCAAACCAGCATTCCTTCACAGAAAGTAGTCAGGTGAGTCCTTTGGGCAGCCAGGCAGTTCTTCTTGGCAGGATGCAGGTGCTGGTTCAGGTTCTCTTCTCCTTGAAGTGTCTTAGTTGGTAGGGGCAGAGGCCCTGTTTAAATACCCAATTGTGACTTTGAAATGGGGGAGACCTCAATGAGTGGCTTAGAAGAGCACCAGGTTCCCTTTCAATTGAATCCTGTCTGCCAGTGTCCCAGTAGGTGGTGTGCCAGTCCTTTGTGTGAGGCCAGGCTACAGTCCTTTGACATGTAAGTGTCAGGCCCTCCACCCTCCCAGCCCAGGAAGACCCATTCAAAATGCAAATATATGCAAGTGAGGCTGAGTATACTCTGTTTGGGGTGTGTCTGAGTGAATGCACAAGGGATCTGTCAACTAAACCTAGCCAGACGTGGATTGTAAGGCACAGAATGATTTAAGGGCCATATGTACGAAAGCTTTTTCCCATATACACAGAATGGGTAAAATCCTTTTGTACGTCTGGCCCTAAGTGCAGAGAAATGCTCACTTTCTAAAAGTGGCATTTCAAAAATAGTAATATTAAATCCAACTTCACCAGTCAGCAACATTTTGTATCATAATTCTGGCCGTACTAAATATGACCTTCCTGCTCCTTTCAGATCAGCAGCTACCACTCAAACAATATATGAGGGGAGCCCCAATGTTATCCTATGAAGGGAGCAGGCTTCACAGCAGTGTAAAAACAAATTTAGGAGTTTTACACTACCAGGACAAGTAAACTACAGAGGTACATGTCCTGCCTTTTGTCTACACAGCACCCTGCCCTACGGGTTACCTAGGGCATAGCTTAGGGGTGACTTATATGTAGAAAAAGGGAAGTGTTAGGCTGGGAAAGTACTTGATATTATGATGCTCATGAAGTTGTACAAAGGGCTCCTGGGGTCTCCGAGGAGCAATGGGGGGCGGCCTTGTGGTTTTATGTACCAGTAGTGGGGAGGGGCACACTTATTACACTAGATCCAAAAGTTCAAGATGTGTATGCACCCATGAAAGCAGCTTTACTTGCCAAGTTTGGACTGACTCCTGAGAAATACCTTCAGAGTTTCAGGGACAGCATCAAACTCTCCATACAAACTTGGGTAGATTGGTTTGATTTCTCCAATAAGGCACTGAATAGATGGGTGTGTGGCAGCAAAGTAAACGATTACACTGGATTATATGACTCGATTCCGAGAGAGCATATGTTTAGTATTTGTTTTACAGAGTTGCACCAGCACTTAGTAGACAGTAAGCTGACTGATCCCAGGAAGCTTGCTGAGGAGGCAGACCTCTGGGTTAGCTCAGAGTGTCCAAAAAGGTACCTGGGGGACACATCCACAAAGGGGGTCAGGGTTCCCAACAGAAGAAAGGGGGGGGGGGAATTAAAAATAAGGAGTTCTGCAAAGGTTCCTAAAATAATTCCCGGGGGGGTGGTACCCAGTCCCAACCTTCTTTTGAGAAAAAGGCAGGATACTTTGATAAAAAACAAGGGAAATTTATCTCCTAATGCTCAGAGTGCTTCAAGCATGGACACTCTTTGGGCGACTCCCATTGTCCCAAGAGAACACAGCCCCACACTGGAGGGCAAACACCTGGGTTGGCTAGTGTAGTGCTTGGGGGGAGACAGTCACAGTTAGCTTTGGGGAGCAGATAGAGGTGTCACTAGTCTCCCTGAGAGATAAGGAAATGGTGTCAAAAGCCCACATGCCTGCCAATACTTCCAAGTATAGGCTGTGGGTCATCATTGATGGGCAAAGGGTGGATGCTCTGGGTGACACAGGAGCCAATATGACTACTGTCAAGGGTCAGCTGGTGTCAGCAGACCAAATCATCCCTAATACATTCCACCAGGTCATAGTTTCTGACAATCACGAGAGTCACCTTCCGGTGGCTCTGGTTCCATTTGAGTGGGGAGAGTCTCTGGTACTAAAAAGGTAGCTGTGAGTCCTGCCATGCCTGTAGATTGTCCGTTAGGCAATGATCTTGAGCATATTGCCTAGAAGGAGGTAGAGCTCTGATCCCACTTGGAGATGTTAGGTTTGCCTGAGTGGGTCGCATGGCCACAAGGTCCATGGCTGCCCGGAAAGGGAGTCAAAGGCGTCTGGAGCCTAGAACAATGGCTCAGACAGTTGCACAGAGGAAGGGCAAGGGGTGGGGGAAACCTGCCTCAGATATTCCCATGGTGGTGGACGGGATCCCAGAGGAGGAGGCCCCTGGGCCAAATGAAGAGGATATTGCCAACCTGGGTAACCTGCCTGAACTTGCTGGCTGGCAAACATGGGAGGAATTCTGGAACGCACAGAAGGAATGCCCCACTCTTTAGGGTCTGAGGCTACAGGCCTCAGCCCAAGCAGCAGATGAAGCCTCTGGAAATCACCATATATACTGGCAGAATGATCTCCTCTACAGTGAGCCTAAGGCTCCAGCCTTTGGGGCAGCATGTGTGCTGGTGGTCCCCCAGTGTTACCTGGCCTTCCTACTGGGCCTGGCTCATGACATCCACCTGTCAGGACATTTGGGTCAACACAAGACCTTTGCCAGGCTCGTCTCCCACTTCCATTGGCCTAGAATGCGGGTAGCCTCAGGTAATTTCTGTGGGGCCTGCCCCACCTGCCAGACTAGTGGGAAGACGTGGAAAAGGCTTAAGGCTCTCCTGATCCTACTCCCTGTCGTTGGCACCCCCTTTGAAAGGGTGGGCATCAACGTCATTGGTCCCTTGTGTAGGAGGCTGGCCTGGCTTATAGTGAGTAGCTTGTGGTACTTACACCTTGTGCCAGGTCCAGTTATCCCTTATTAGTAGAATAGAGGTGCTCTAGCAGCTTAGGCTGATAGAGGTAGCTATAGCAGAGTAGCTTAGGCTGAACTAGGAGACATGCAAAGCTCCTACTATAACACTTATATCACATAGCACTATATCACAAGCAAGCACAATGCTCAGACTTACTAAAAATAAAGGTACTTTATTTTAGTGACAATATGCCAAAAGTATCTCAGAGGATACACTCCCTTAGGAGGTAAGTAATATACACAAATTATATGGACACAAACCAAAATCAGGTAAGTAACAGCGCAAACAATATAGAATCACAGTAGAATGCAATAGGTAGGAATAGGCCTAGGGGCAACACAAACCATATACTCCAAAAGTGGAATGCGAACCACGAATGGACCCCAGGCCTAGTGTAGGTTGTTGAGGGTCGCTGGGAGTGTCAGAAAACACTAAGGGTGTCCAAGATTTTGTTCTGCCTTCCTGGGCCAGGCCTGGCTGGACCCCAGGAGGGCAGAAACCTGTCTGAGGGGTTGGCAGCAGCAGCAGCTGTAGTGAAACCCTGGGAAAGGCAGTTTGGCAGAACCCGGGTCTGTGCTAGAGACTCGGGGGATCATGGAATTGTCTCCCCAATGCCAGAATGGCATTGGGGTGACAATTCCATGATCTTAGACATGTTACATGGCCATGTTCGGAGTTACCATTGTGACGCTATACATAGGTAGTGACCTATGTATAGTGCACACGTGAAATGGTGTCCCCGCACTCACAAAGTCTGGGGAATTTGCCCTGAACAATGTGGGTGCACCTTGGCTAGTGCCAGGGTGCCCACACACTAAGTAACTTTGCACCCAACCTTCACCAGGTGAAGGTTAGACATATAGGTGACTTATAAGTTACTTAAGTGCAGTGGTAAATGGCTGTGAAATAACGTGGACGTTATTTCACTCAGGCTGCAGTGGCAGGCCTGTGTAAGAATTGTCAGAGCTCCCTATGGGTGGCAAAAGAAATGCTGCAGCCCATAGGGATCTCCTGGAACCCCAATAGCCTGGGTACCTCAGTACCATATACTAGGGAATTATAAGGGTGTTCCAGTATGCCAATGTGAATTGGTGAAATTGGTCACTAGCCTGTTAGTGACAATTTGGAAAGCAGAGAGAGCATAACCACTGAGGTTCTGGTTAGCAGAGCCTCAGTGAGACAGTTAGTCATCACACTGGGAACACATACAGGGCATACCTATGAGCACTGGGGCCCTGGCTGCCAGGGTCCCAGTGACATATACACTAAAACAACATATATATACAGTGAAATATGGGGGTAACATGCCAGGCAAAATGGTACTTTCCAACAGCACCACCAGGAAACAGTCGAGAAAGCCGGCAGGATGAGGCGCTATAATGTTGCTTTTAGTCTTCTGGCTACTTTGTTGCAGGCATCCTGGAGCAGTCAGCGGTCGATCCTTGCCAGAAGTCGAAGAGGGAAGTGGAGAGGAACTCTGGTGAGCTCTTGCATTCGTTATCTGAGGAATAGCCCACAGGAGTGACCCTAAATAGCCCACAGAGGAGGATTGGCTACTGAGAAAGGTAAGCACCTATCAGGAGGGGTCTCTGACGTCACCTGATGGCACTGGCCACTCAGAGCTGTCCATTGTGCCCTCACACCTCTGCATCCAAGATGGCAGAGGTCTGGGACACACTGGAGGAGCTCTGGGCACCTAACCTTGGGAGGTGCTGGTCAGCGGAGTGGTCACTCCCCTTTCCTTTGTCCAGTTTCTCGCCAGAGCAGGGCTGGTGTAGACTGGCTTATGCAGAGAGGGCACCATCTATGCCCATCAAAGCATTTCCAGAGGCTGGAGGAGGCTACTCCTCCCCAGCCCTTCACACCTATTCCCAAAGGGAGAGGGTGTTACACCCTCTCTCAGAGGAAATTCTTTGTTCTGCCTTCCTGGGACCAGGCTGCCCAGGCCCTATGGGGGCAGAAACCTGTCTGAGGGGTTGGCAGCAGCAGTAGCTGCAGTGGAGACCCTGGAAAGTTAATTTGGCAGTACCAGTGCTCTGTGCTGGAGACCCGGGGATGCATGGAATTGTCCCCCCAATACCAGAATGTTATTGGGGTGACAATTCCATGATCCTAGACATGTTACATGGCCATGTTCGGAGTTACCATGGTGACACTACATATAGGTATTGACCTATATGTAGTACACGCCTGTAATGGTGTCCCTGCACTCACAAAGTCTGGGGAATTTGCCCTGAACAATGTGGGGGCACCTTGGCTAGTGCCAGGGTGCCCACAAACTAAGTAACTTTGCACCTAACCTTCACCAAGTGAGAGTTAGACATATAGGTGACTTATAAATTAGTTAAGTGCAGTGTAAAATGGCTGTGAAATAACGTGGATGTTATTTCACTCAGGCTGCAGTAGCAGTCCAGTGTAAGAATTGTCTGAGCTTCCTATGGGTGGCAAAAGATATGCTGCATCCCATAGGAATCTCCTGGAACCCCAATGCCCTGGGTACCTAGGTACCATATACAAGGGAATTATAAGGGTGTACCAGTGTGCCAATGAGAATTGGTAAAATTAGTCACTAGCCTGCAGTGACAATTTTAAAAGCAGAGAGATAAAGCATAAACACTGAGGTTCTGGTTATCAGAGCCTCACAGATACAGTTAGGCACCACACAGGGAACACATACAGGGCATACTTTATTAGCATTGGGGTTCTGACAGGCAGGATCGCAGTGAGGCAAAAACAAACATACATACAGTAAAAATGGGGGTGTAACATGCCAGGCAAGATGGTCATTTCCTACACAATAAGGCGAACCTTGCCCAGATGAGTCTTCATTGTCTAAATGGAAATATCTGGAGAGTCCATCTGCATTGGAGTGGGTACTCCCAGGTCTATGTTCCACTGTATAGTCCATTCCCTGCAGGGATATGGACCACCTCAACAATTTGGGGTTGTCACCTTTCATATGTTTGAGCCATATAAGGGGCTTGTGGTCTGTTTGAACAATGAAGTGAGTGCCAAACAGGTATGGCCTCAGCTTCTTCAAGGCCCAGAACACAGCAAAGGCATCCCTTTCTATAGCTGACCAACGCTTCCCTCTAGGGGTCAACCTTCTGCTGATGAAAGCAACTGGGTCATCCTGGCCCTCAGCTTCAAGCTCAGAAAAAACTGGCCCCACCCCTGCCTCTGAAGCATCAGTTTGGATAAAGAATGTCTTGGGGTAATCAGGGCTTTGTCACACTGGTGAAGAGTACATGGCCTGTTTCAGGTCCTCAAAAGTCTTTTGACAGCTAGCTGTCCACAAAATTTTCACGGCATCTTTTTGGAGCCATAATTCTTAATAAAACTCCTGTAATACCCGGTGAGGCCTAAGAAAGCTCTTATCCTGGGTTTGTGTTGTAGGGGGAGCCCAGTCTAAATGTGGATCTTCCCTTGCAATGGTTGAATCTGGCCTCCACCTACCAGGTGGCCCAGATATACAACCTTCCCCTGCCCTATCTGGCACTCAGAGGCCTTGATAGTGAGGCCTGCCTTCTGCAGGGCCTCTAGAACATCCCACAGGTGGACCAGGTGGTCCTCCCAGGTGGAGCTAAAGACAGCTATGTCATCACGATAAGCTGCACTATAGGCTTCTAAACCTTGAAGGACTGTATTCACTAGCCGCTGGAAAGTGGCAGGAGCATTCTTCAAGCCAAAGGGCATAACTGTAAATTGATAATGCCACTGGTTGAGAATGCAGTCTTTGGTTTTGCATCCTGTGAAAAATTGATCAGCCAATATCCTGCAGTCAAGTCAAAAGTGCTTAGATACTTGGCAGGTGCCAGTGTATCTATCAGCTCATCTGCCCTAGGGATAGGATGAACATCAGTCTTTGTGACTGTGTTGCGCCCTCTATATTCTACACAAAACCTCATTTCTTTTTTACAATTCTGTGAGTCAGGTGTTGGTACCAGCACCACTGGGCTACCCCAGAGGCTGTCAGAGTGCTCAATCAATCCTAGGTCAAGCATCTTTTGCACTTCGGCCTTGATGCAATACCTAACATGATCAGGTTGCCTGTAAATTTTACTTTTAACAGGCAAACTCTATCCTTTGTCAATGGTGTGTTCACACCATGTAGTCTGACCAGGCGTCAGGGAGAACAGTTTAGAGAACTGGCTTAGGATGTTCCCACAGTCTTCCTTCTGATAGTCAGTAAGGCAGTTTGCTAGCATCACTTCATTCACTGAGCCATCAGCTGCAGTAGTAGAGAAGAGATCAGGGAGAGGGTCACTCTCTTCTTCCTGTCCCTCATCAGTTGCCATGAGCAGGGTCGGATCAGCCCTGTCGTAGTAGGGCTTAAAGCGGTCCACATGAAGCTCCTTGAGGTGGCTTCTGGGAGTGCCAAGGTCTACCAAATAGGTGACCTCACCCTTTTTCTCCACTATAGTGTGGGGACCACTCCATTTGTCCTGGAGTACCCTGGGAGCCACAGGCTCCAGGGCACAAACTTTCGGTCCTGGCTGGAACACAGTTAGGAAAGCCTTCTGATCATGCCACTGCTTTTGCACTTCTTGGCTGGCCGGAAGGTTTTTAGTGGCCTCTTTCAGGTACTCAGCCATCCTGGATCTGAGGCCAAGTACATAATCCACAATGTCTTGTTTAAGGAGCTTGAGAGGTTACTCCCAACCGTTTTTTACAAGTGCAAGTGGACCACTAACAGGGTGACCAAACAGAAACTCAAAGGGGCTGTTCCCACTCCCTTCTGAGGATCCTCCCTGTAGGCATGGTAATAGGACATCCCATATCCTTCTGAGGTTTTCAGAGAGTCCCATAATCATACCTTTGAGAGTTTTATTAAAACTCTCAACAAAACCATTGGTTTGGAGGTGGTAAGGGGTGGTGAACTTGTAAGTAACACCACATTCCTTCCACATGGCTTTGAGGTATGCAGACATGACGTTTGCATCTCTGTCTGATACCAACTCTTTTGGGAAGCCCACAACAGAGAAGATTCCCAGGAGGACTTTTGCCACTGCGGGAGCTATAGTGGTCCTTTGAGATATGGCCTCTGGATACCTCGTGCATGGTCCACCACCACTAGTATGAATCTGTTTCCAGAGGCAGTGGGAGGGTCTAGGGGGCCAACAATACCTACCCCAACCACTGGTAGTGGAATTAGGGAGGCTTTTGGGGTGCCACCTGTTTTGCCACTGGCTTGACAGGTGACACAGGAGCGACAAAACTCCTTTGTATCTTCAGACATGTTGGGCCAGTGAAAGTGTGAAACAAGTCTGTCCCAAGTCATGCTTTGCCCCAGGAGACCTGCCAGTGGTATGACATGTGTTAACAAAAACTCTCTATACTGCAGAGGTACTACCATCCTCCTGGTGGCACCAGGTTTGGTTTCCATTGCTTCTGAGTATAGGAGATTGTCCCCCAGTACACGTGGTGGATGCCACTGACATCTCCTGCTTCCTGAAGGACAGCTTGCTGTCTTAACCTTTCCAGTGTGGGACAGGTGTGCTGCCCTCCCTGGCAGACCCCCTGCACCTTCAAGTACAGCTGTATCAGATGTCAACTCTTCAGGTGTAGGTTCTACCAAGGGAGTGGATTCCTCCTTCTGAGAGGTGGATCCTCACTGGAGGGTGTGGTAGGGGCAACATTTTGCCTTTCCTACCCTTAGCTTGGGGAGCCTCTTGGGCCATTGTTCCAGGCTCCAAGATTCCTTTTTCTTTCTTGGCCTGAGCCCTGGTCAAAGCAGAAATATGCCCTGGGGTTCCCAGCATTGCTGCATGGGCCTCCAACTCTGCTTCAGCCCAAGCTAAAGTCTCCAAGTCATTTCCCAAGAGACACTCTACAGGTAAGTCTATGGACACTACTACTTTCTTTGGGCCAGTAACCCCCTCCAGCTGAAATCAACAACTGCCATGGGGTGGCATATAGTGTTGTTGTGAGCATCAGTCACTTGGTATTGCTGACCAAGTAGATGTTGCTCAGGGGACACCAGTTTTTCAGTCACAATAGTGACACTGGCACCTGTGTCCCTGTAGGCCTCTGCCTGAACACCATTTATCAAGGGCAGCAGCCTCTACTTACCAATATTAAGGGGACAGGCAGCAAGGTTGGCAAAATCAATGCCCCCATCTGAGACTAAAACAGCCCCAGTAGTTTCCCTAAATAAGCCAGGCCCCCCACACTTCCTAAAGTGAGCCCAGCTACACCCTCTGAATTGCTATTGCTGCCTGACACACCACTACTGTTGTTACTTGGGGCACTAAGGTGGAGGTGAGGCTGCAAGGGTGGGTGGCTTGGTGATTTTCTTAGGGCAGGAGCTGTCTCCTGGCCTATGGCCCTTGTTCCTACAGACATAGTACCAAGGCTTTTTGTTGTGGGAAGGGGAACAGGATTTTTTCCCACCCCCCATAGGAATTTGTTTGGCCCTGAAGAAGACTCTTAGTTTTGTCCCCACCCGTTTCCTGAGACCTACCTGCTTCCTTTTTCTACTCTTTGTCAACCCCAGTGTGAGCCTTTCTGCGCACCCTTGTTCTGACCCATTTGTCTGCTTTCTTACCCAATTCTTGGGGAAAGGTCAAATCAAAGACCACCAAGTACTAGTGCGACAAATCAGACACACATTTGTTCAGTAAATGCCCTCTTAAAATCAGATTATACAAGCACTCATAGTCACTGACTTTGCTACCATGTAACCAGCCTTCCAAAACTTTTTACAGAGCAGTCCACAAAATCATCCCTATCCTGGGAGGACTCTTTCCTGGTCTCTCTGAACTTAATTTTTTACTGTTCAGTGGTAAGACCAAATACATCTAATAGAGCAGACTTTAAAACTGTGTAATTATCAGCATCCTCCTCTCTGACAGTAAGAAGCCTATCCCTATCCTTGTCAGAGAAGGATAGCCAAAGGATAGCAGCCCACTGTTCCTGGAGGACCCTCTCAACTTTACAGGCCCATCCAGAGCAGCAAACCACTTCTGGATGTCATCCCCAACCTTATATGGGGGAACAACCTTACTAAGATTTCTGGAATCAAAAGAATCCTCCCTGACACTAGGTTCCCTGAAATCAAAGTTGCTGCTGCCACCCTGGGGGTGCTAACCCCAATCCCTGCCTCTCTCTCTCCACTGCCAAAGCCTCATTGTCTAGGGCTAGCTGTTGCTGTTGCAGCCTCAGCTTCGACTCCTCTAGCCTTAGTTCCCGAAGCTCACCATCTAAGGAGTCATCTGGAGTTGAGCGGTTTGTCCCCTTTGTTGCAGAGGTGACATGAGAGTGGCAGGATGAGGATCTGTCCCTAGGTTTGGTAACACTCTGCAGCAGTCCCCTCAGAACAAAGGTTGGCCTACTGACATGGACAATCTAGGCACTACCTGTAGTGCTCCCAGCTACACTAGGGGGCATACTACAGACCATGTGATCCTCAGAGGGCCCCTCCTGCTCCTCCTCAGTGTTCAGAGCCTCTCTTTCTAACACTGGGAGGGTAGACTCCTCTTATTCTTCCTCTTGGCTACCAGCTTGTTCCTGGTCATCCTGGAGGAGCAGGCCAAGAAGCAGAGTCTTGATAGGGTTCCTCCCTCCCTGTCTTCAGGTTCCTGCTCTTGCACAATTCCCCCAGTTCCTGGAATGTGGGATCCTCATAGGGAGAATCTATGTTCTGAGATGTACTATGCACTGAAGATATGTTACAGTGATGTAGGGTGTGCCTAACCTCCCTAACTTCTAGTCTCTTTCTAGAGAAGATTGGAGCAGAGGCTATGCCTAGACCCCTCTATTACCCAAGCCATAGAGACTATGACCCTCATTATGACCACGGCGGTCTTTTGACTGCCAGGGTTAATGTGGCATTTTCACTGCCAACAGGATGGCAGTGTATAACGCCACGTTATGAGTGTGGCGGGTTGGCCACTGCCAATCCCCCATACTGTCACATTACCCCCAACCCCACAGTCACAGCATCCGTCACCCCAACCCACCCTCCCCACATACATGCACACACAACCACATGCACCATGCATACACCCATTCACTCCACTTCCATACACGCATTCACTCACACTCATCCATACATGCATCCACTCACACTCATCCATACACGCATTCACTCACACATACTCACACGTATTTAGGCACACATCCACACTAACACTCTC
Organism: Pleurodeles waltl; assembly: GCF_031143425.1. Classification (NCBI taxonomy): domain Eukaryota; kingdom Metazoa; phylum Chordata; class Amphibia; order Caudata; family Salamandridae; genus Pleurodeles; species Pleurodeles waltl. Next base: position 849,221,570 of record NC_090448.1, read on the forward strand.
ACATGCATACCCACTGACATGCAGACATGCACTCACTGTAACATTCATACATGCATTCACTCAAATGCATACAACCACGCATACACCAGAACACTCACAGACGCATTCACTCACTCACACACACATTCATACACACACACAGACACCACACACTCACACACAACACCTCAACCTCCTACCCCCTCCTCTGTCGGACGCTAGACTTACATTGTCCGGCAAGGAGGTCGCCTGGCAGAGAACAGGAAGGGGTGTTGCCACTGCTGGCAGCGCCCCACCAGCAGGACACCACCAGGCCATATAAATGGTCTTAATACGTCTGGCGGTGTCCTTTTGCCAGGGCGGTGCAGATGGTAGCACCGCCCAGCCTCCTCCGACCTCCAGCATGGCTTCTGCCGGATATCCACTCAAATTGTGTCAGAAATCTGGCAGTATCCATAATATGGCGGATGGGAGACCACCACTGGCATCCATGGCTTTGGCAGTCTCGCTCAGAGACCGCCAAAGGCATAATGAGGGCCTATGTCCTGATACTAGGTGTATGTGTATGTCCTAGCTAGTAAGTGGTCTTTCCTATAGAAAGTACCAAGTGACAGAGTGGTAAGGCAATTGCAAGTGCTAATCCCACCGCTGCACCACCAAGGTAGGAAGCTGGCCTGGTGTGTCGGGGTACCCAAGGTACTTACACCTTATACCAGGTCCAGGTATCCACTCTTAGTGAAGTGTAGGCAGTGTCTAGAAGCCAGACTCTCTAGAGGTAGCTGTGGATGAGCAGCCAAAGTCTTATCTAGGAGACATCCAAAGCTCATGCAATACCACCGTAGAAAACACTCATTTGTAGACAAATAAAGGTACTTTGTTTGATGCAGATTATCACAAATCACTAGACAGGTGACCCACCATTAGGAGGCAAGTAATACACTAAATATATATACTAGCCATCAGAAATAGGCATAGAAAAGTTTAGAAAACAGTGTAAACAGTAATAATCAATAGTGACCCTAGGGGGATATCAAACTATTAACTAAAAAATGGAATGTGAACAAGGTACCTCCACCTAGGTAGGTAAGATGCGTAGAGGGGAGCTGGGGGTATTAGAAAACCACAAAAGTAAGTACCACAGTACCCCCCCAGTGACCAGGAATGCAGGAGTAGAACACTTGATTTTCCCCAAACCACCCAAATTGAGGAAATGAAGAAAAAGAAGACACGCAGAGAAGACTGCAAGAAAACCAGTGGTGGATTCCTGAAGAAAGAAGACAAGTGGAGAGAGGGGACCAAGTCCAAGAGTCACAGTGGAGTCCAGGAGGAGTACGAAATACTACCCACCCAGCTGTGTGCGCAGGAGTTGGTAGACGGTTCTGAAGAACAGGTCAGCAGTGCAGCCCAGGAGTCGGTGAAGAGTTTCAGATGGTGTAGGAGGCTGGCCTGGCTTATAGTGGGTACCTGAGGGTACTTACACCTTGTGCCAGGTCCAGTTATCCCTTATTAGTAGATTAGTAGTGTTCTAGCAGCTTAGGCTGATAGAGGTAGCTGTAGCAGAGCAGCTTAGGCTGGACTAGGAGACATGCAAAGCTCCTACTATACCACTTATATCATATAGCACTACATCATAAGAATCACAATACTCAGAGTTACTAAAAATAAAGGTACTTTATTTTAGTGACAATGTGCCAAAAATATCTCAGAGGATATACTCCATTAGTAGGTAAGTACAATACACAAAATGTACACACAAACCAAAATCAGGTAAGTAAACAGTTAGAAAAGTAGTGCAAACACTGTAGAATACAATAGGTTTGCAGTAGGCCTAGGGGCAATACAAACCATATACTAAGAAAGTGGAATGCGAACCACTTAGGGACCCCAGGCCTAGTATAGTGTGTAGAGGGTCGCTGGGAGTGTAATAAAACACTAAGGGTGTCCAAGATACCCCAACCCAAGACCCTGAAAAGTAGGAGTAAATTTACCCTACTTCCCCAGAAATACACTAAAGTTGTGATAGCAGATTCTGCAAAGACCACAACAGACTGCAAAGCACTGAAGACGGATTCCTGGACCCCTGGACCTGAGGATCTGCAAATGAAGGGAACCAAATCTAAGAGTCACGAAAGTGTCCAGGGGGGGCAGAAGCCCACTAAACCACGGATGAAGGTGCAAAATGGCTGCCTCTGGGTGGAAGAAGCTAAAGATTCTGCAACAACAGAAGATGCTAGGAACTTATCCTTTGCACAGAAGATGTCACATGGTATGCTGGAGGATGCAGAGTTGTTTCCATGCAGAAATACTGCAAACAAGCCTTGCTAGCTGCAAAGGTTGCCGTTCAAGAATATGGGTGCTGTCTGGGCACAAGAAAGACTAGGAGGTCTCCCCTTGGAGGAGGAGACAGAGGGCGCACTCAGCAACAAAGAGAGCCCATGCAGAAGCAGGCAGTACCCGCAGAAGTACTTGAACATTGGCTCAAGAAAACTGAGCACGGCAGTCATCTCAACACTACAAAGGAGGGTCCCACGAAGCCGGTGGTCAACTCATAGAGTTGAGCAATGTAGTATGGAGTGCAGGGGACCTGAGCTATGCTGTGCACAAAGGATTCCTTGCAAAACTGCACAGAAGCCCTAGCATCTGCTGTTCACGCAGTACACAGGATTACTGTCTGGCATGGAGAGGCAAGGACTTACCTCCACCAAATTGGGACAGATGGACTACTGGACTGTGGGGTCACTTGGTTCCAGCTCCTGTGTTCCAGGGACCATGCTCGTCACGATGAGAGGAGACCCAGAGGACCGGTGAAGCAGACGTTTGGTGCCTGCATTAGCAGGGGGAATATTCCGTCGACCCACTGGAGATTTCTTTTTGGCTTCCACTGCAGGGTGAAGACAGACAACCCCCAGAGCATGCACCACCAGGAAACAGATGAGAAAGCCAGCAGGAAAAGGTGCTACAATGTCACTGGTAGTCTTCTTGCTACTTTGTTGCAGTTTTGCAGACGTCCTGGAGCAGTCAGCGGTCAATCCTTGGCAGAAGTCGAAGAGGGATATGCAGAGGAACTCTGGTGAGCTCTTGCATTTGTTATCTGAAGAGATACCCACAGGAGAGAACCTAAAGAGCGCTCAGAGAAGGATTGGCCACCTAGTCAGGTAAGCACCTATCTGGGACACACTGGAGGAGCTCTGGGCACCACCCTTGGGGTAGTGATGGACTGGGGAGTGGTCACACCGCTTTCCTTTGTCCAGTTTCGTGCAAGAGCAGGAGCTAGAGGATCCCTGAACCAGTGTAGACTGGTTTATGCAAGGAGGACACCATCTGTGCCCTTCAAAGCATTCCCAGAGGCCATAAGAGGCTACTCCTCTCAGGCCCGGAACACCTATTTCCAAAGGGAGAGGGTGTAACACCCTCCTTCAGAGAAAATCCTTTGTTCTGCCTTCCTGGGACTGGGCTGCCCAGACCCCAGGAGGGCAGAAGCCTGTCTGGGGGTTGGCAGCAGCGGTAGCTGCAGTGAAAACCCCAAAGAGCTGGTTTGGCAGTACCCGTGGGGATGCATGGGATTGGCACCCCAATACCAGATTTGGCATGGGGGAACAATTCCATGATCTTAGACATGTTACATGGCCATATTCGGAGTTACCATTGTGAAGCTACATATAGGTAATTGGCCTATATGTATTGCACGCATGTAATGGTGTCCCCGCACTCACAAAGTCCGGGGAAATTGCCATGAACTATGTGGGGGCACCTTGGCTAGTGCCAGGGTGCCTTCACACTTAGTAACTTTGCACCTAACCTTCACCAAGTGAGGGTTAGACATGTAGGTGACTTATAAGTTACTTAAGTGCAGTGTAAAATGGCTGTGAAATAACATGGACATTATTTCACTCAGGCTGCAGTGGCAATCCTGTGTAAGAATTGTCTGAGCTCCCTAATGGTGGCAAAAGAAATTCTGCAGCCCATAGAGATCTCCTGGAACCCCAATGCCCTGGCTACCTAGGTACCACATACTAGGGAATTATAAGGGTGTTCCAGTGTGCCAATCAGATTTGGTATAAAATGGTCACTGGCCTGCAGTGACAATTCTGAAGGCAGAGAGAGCATAAGCACTGAGGTTCTGATTAGCAGAGCCTCAGTGACAGAGTTAGGCACCACAAAGGGAACACATTCAGGCCACAAACTATGAGCACTGGGGCCCTGGCTAGCAGGGTCCCAGTGAGACACATAGAACACACTGACAAATAGGGTTTTCACTATGAGCACTGGGGTCCTGTCTAGCAGGATCCCAGTAAGACAGTAAAATCACACTGACATACACTCACAAACAGGCCACAAGTGGGAGTAACAATGCTAGAAATAGGCTACCTTCCTACACAAACCCCCCCAAACGAAGGACAATACGGCTAACCTTGGCCAGTTGAGTCTTTATTGTCTAAGTGGTGATAAGTGGAGAGTAGCTCTGCAATAGATTGGTTACTCCCTTTATCATCCACTATATGGTTACTTTCCTGTGGGGATGTGAACCACCCTGTTTGGAGTTTTTTAGCTAGCCAACAATGTAAGTTATATTCTCAGAGTTCCTATTAGTATGTTTTAGTTTAGAGCAGTGGAAATTGTCCACTGGGCCTATATAAAGAGATAGGAATGCCAGACATGGATGCTGTCTCAATAAGGCCATAGCTGGATAAAAAGTTTGTCCATATTGCCGTAAGAGAGAACAGGGATGTTGTTTCTCTTGAGTTGGAGCAGGGCTGCTGTCCTATAAGCTCTACAGTAGGGCAGGGCTGCTGTCCTGAGTGTTCAGAGGCAGTGCAGGGCTGCTGCACTAAAGTTTCTCTGGGAGAGTTGGAGGGATGCTCCATGTTAACTAAAATGGTGCAATTTTTCTCACCAGTATTAGTTATCCCACAGAGAGGTACTTTCACCTCAGGGAGTACAGCTGTGATAGCCGATGGTTCCCTTCGTACAGGTTCCACCCCAGGAGAGGTTTCTCCCACTACAGGAATGGTATCCTTAATGGCAGGGTGGTTAGGGGATACTTTGATGCCCTTTTCACCTGTTGGAGAAGGATCCTGAGATTTCGGGCCTATTTTTCTCTTTTGCTTTTTGTTTTCAGCTGAAATGAGAGGGAGCGATTCCTCAGGGATATCCAGCATGGATGCATGGGTATTAAACTCTACCGCAGCCCAACCTGAGGTCTCTAGGTCATTACCTAAGAGACAGTCTACAGGTAAGCTAGGCGATACTACCACCTGCTTAGGGCCAGTATCTAAACCCTAACTAAACTGAACTATATATATATGTATTATAGCTAAGGGGAGGAACTGAGTGGAGTTATGGACATCAATAATCTTGTACTGTTGTCCAATGAGGTGTTGTGTAGGTGAGGTGTTGTGCAGGAGACACTAAGGGCCATATTTATACTTTTTCATGCAAAACTGCGCCTGCATTTTTGCGCAAAAAATATTACCGCCGGCTAATGCCATTTTGGTGCGCCGTGCGGGCGTCAAATTTATACTTTGATGCACGGTGGCGCAAACCACAGGTGGAAGTCATTTTTTTGATGCACACCGCAGCATCAAGTCGTAAAGCGAAACAATGTTAACGCAGCAGAAATGACTGTGGGTCGATTTACGACCCCGCAAACCGGATATGTGCAATTTTTTTACGCAATAGCGATAGCGTCAAAAAACCCCGCGCACACTGCCATTTCACCAGAGGAGAGCCAAAATGGATCCCAGATGCCACTAAAGACCCCAGGAAGATGACAACAGACCAGGAACCAGCCAGGAGGACCCACTCAAGAACCAGGACACTTATAAGAAGAAAAGAAAGTGTTGCTTCAGTGCAGAGGAGCAGGAAATTCTGGTTAAAGAGGTGACGGAACACCAGCACCAACTGTTTGTCACCTCAAAGTTGCCAATCAATAAGAGAGAGGCTATATGGCAACAAATTGTTGACAAGATTAACAGTGTGGCTGAAGTACGCAGAACAGTCATCGAGTGCAAGAAACGCTGGCATGACTGCAAGAGCAGGACCACGGAAAAGATGGCCAGGAACAGAAAGGCAGCACTGCAGACTGGAGGTGGGAGTCCAGCACAGCAGGAGGCCCTGGACCACATGGAGGAGATGGTCGCAGCTGTCATCCCTGAGGAGATCGTCACAGGGATTCAAGGACAGGACAGCGCAGACTACCAGGACACAACGCACATGCAGGGTAAGTCGCATGGGGAATTAAAATGCACTAATATTAACCATAAGCAGGGGGGATACCGACCACAAAATGCATGGAAGTCATCATATACATGGAGTGGCATGAGTAAAGGGGTATGGGATAGGGGCATGGCCTGCACAGACAGAAGCTGGGGCACATCATTACACTACACCAACAACAGTCCCATGGGGGCATGCTGTCATGCCAGCGATGGAGCAAAGGGAAATCCACGCCAGGAGGGAAGGCCACAACGCCCAACTGACATCCCGGCACACGTCAGCCACCATACCCCCTACATTAACTAGGGCCCTCTTAACAACCTCTAGCCATACCAACAACTGCAATGTAACTGCAACAACAGTTGCCACTACCACTTCCGCTCTGTGTGCAGCTCAAGTAGCCAATGGCAGTAACCTCACCATGGATTATACATACCTAAATTAGGGGGTTGAGGATGACAACTTCAACAATCCCCTGAAAAAAGACAAAGGCCCCAGTACTGTCAAATGTCAATGCCCATAGTTGTTGCAAACATCAGCCAATTTCAACAACAATAGGAGCTACACAGCACTAAGGACATACCCATGCTGCATATGTCAGGGTCCATCCTGTGCCTGGGTCACAATGTAACATCCCAAATGTCATACTGCTCAGACAACAGCATTGAGGGGGGGGACACATGTAACTGGTCACTGAAATACACCTGCACAGTCAGAGGAGGAAATAGGACACTGCTACGACAATCAGGGCAATCCAATGTACCACACATTCCCCAACATCAGCAGTACACATTACCAATCCCAACATCCATATTGTGTCGTAACATTGCCATGCATAGGATATGCCACATGTCAAATACATTTCAGTGGATATGAAAGATCAGAGATTGGGGAAGGTCCAGATTGTTAAGTGTGCTGCCAGAGCCATTAGAACACCCACAGCCAGTGAAAGGTCTCACCATGAGAATGGATGTAGACGGAGGGTTGAGTAGGACAAGAAGGTGGCAATTCTCTATTTGGCCAAAACCAACCCCTAGAAGAGATGATGCCGACAAGTCTAATAACTTAATAACATACATGTGACATGCAGGTGGGCCATAGGCCTGGGAGAATGCCCATCTGAAGGACTGGAGCAATGAACACGAAACAAGATCACAATGTGAATTCATCACAATGCAGGCATGTCACATCACTCATGCCACAACACAGACACACTCATTTTACCCTGTTTCATTGCAGAGGAAGATGGATCCCTTGCGGATATGCCTGTCCCAGATTACCCTGATGGCATGGATGACGAGCTGATAAACATTCCCCAGGAGACTATCCAAAAGGTCCTTGAAACCCTCCAGACCCCACCTTCAGTCACAAGGAGGAGCACAGAACAAGCAGCCATCGCAGAGGATCCACCCACCACCCCAAATGTAAGACCTGCCAGCTCCAATACAGCTGAGGACTCAGACGACACTGGCACCAGCTTTGAGAGAACTGTAGTTGGGGTACAGTGGTAGCTGGCCAAGGAGGAGCGGGTGGGGATGCAAACTATGGCAGCCAGCCTTGAGGGGGTGCGTTCGTGCATGATGTCATCTGCAGATCAGGCAGCAGCTATGCAAGCCCTAACATCTATATTGCAGGAACAGCAAACAAACCCAGAAGGAAATCAGCACAGCTGTAATACAGTTGACCGAACACCTACAACATCAATCCTGTCAACGCGTGCACGAATGCAACATTGAACCCCTCAGGGCCGACCTGGCTGCCTACCATTGTGATGTGGATGCTATTCTCAAGAACCAGCAGATCCTCCTTGCTGCAGTACTGCCCTTAAGGCCTTCACAGGGAACAGCGACCAGGATGTCTGACTCCACGTCTTCTAACACTGAGGTGTGTGCTGCCCCTTCACAACCACCAACAACAAGGACAGAGGAGGCAACACATACATCAGAAGAAGAAGACATGGAACAGATCACATTCACATGGAAAAGCACCCGAAAGCACTAGTCCCTGCCACATGGCCAACTATTACCAAGGTCCTGCGCTTTGTAACATGCCAGTCTTGCAACAACTCTACTTAATGACTGTTCTGCTTACCACTGTATATCTTGTCAGCCTGCCCAGTGATTGTCTCTCTCCTACTCATTGGCAAATCCTGTCCCTCTGCACTGTCTGAAACATCAACCCCAGCATGTCAAAAGCATTTCCGAAACCCCTTGTGTAGGATCACAATGTAAGATGTCACCATAATGGACTCACAATCATGGACACTGTACAGATAGCACTACAGCAACAAATCTGTCTCTTGGTAATGTGACATATCAACTGTGCAGTAGATAACTGAAATGTGCCTACTGTCAAATTACGTAGCTTGTCAATACAACTGTCCTGATATTATGTAGTCAGAGAAATCTGCACAGTGCCCATGATTGCATCATACTGTGCCCATCGTGAGGGACATATCTGATGAAGTGAGAAACCATACACCTTCATGCTGTGTTGGACAGAAGAATGCTTCCTCAAGGGATAGCTAAGTCATCAAATAGTGGCCGCAAACTGTTGTCACCAGGCAATACTAACACATATAACAGTGCACACTAATCTAAGCAAACACTACAAAAACTGCATGAATGAAGGTGTCTGAGTTTACATACAAATAGGTAATCATGCTGAACTGTGTCACAAATGACGTATGTGAGTCATGAAGACAAGAATACAAGAGTGCCTACAAGAACTCATCTTATAAGGGTGTCCTTGATCATCACACTGCAGTCAGACCTAAAACTGTTCCCCCAATACCAAGTCTGGAAGCACTGTTTGTGACGTAGAAAACACACTTATCAGCAGAAACACATTGTCATCCATATTAACTGTGATTGGTGGTTGCAACGAAGGGTGGAAACTTTGCAAGGTGGCTCTGGGGTAGCTGCCAATCTTACAGCTCAGTTGGGATTTGTTTTTAGCATAGGACACAAATGTAATAGTACAAAATTCATGTACACTGATTCCAAGCCCAGGATCAAGTACCATTTAACATATACTGTTAAAGGTTAACCAAATATTTATTAAATGCTAATCACAGAAGAGGAAACTGAGGGACAAATCTTACCTACCCTAATCTACCCTGACTACTCATTACCCACAACTGTCCCTAACTAACCTAAGCTACACTTATTTATCACATGTAACAAAATGTTCTAAACATCCACCCCCACCCCCCCCCCCTTATGAGGCGGGACACATGGAGGACAACACATACTAACCTAAACACATACTATACTATCCTATGCATTTTTTTATATATATATATTTTTTTTATTTTTTTATTTTTTTTATTTTTTTATTAAACACACAAGAACCCCAACATAGCCCCCCACCCACCCACACTTGTAATAAGAAAAAATTGAAACAATCAGAACCCCCCACCCCTACCCACTGACACTAACCATACTAACCTAACACTAAGCCCCCTAAGCCCACTAAGTATAAGAACAAGGAAAGAGGAGGGAGGGGAGGGGAGGGAATCATGTCCATATCAAAAACAGTCTAGAGGTTGGCCCTGGGGAGGGTCCTCTTGATTGACTTCACACGCCGGTTAATGTGGCGCACATCCCGGCTCAGGTGGCTTAACTTGCGCAGCACACGTTCCATCTTCCGTTCCATGTTGTGGAAGGTTGCAGGGTCAACAGATGGAGCTGGGGCAGTCTGGGTACCAGTGGAGGAGGTCTGTGTGTGTGTGGAGCCAAGGCCAGTGGGCTGTCCTGCACCTGTAGCAATGCTGGGGCCTGGAAGTCCAGCAGATGTAGGCACAACAGTCCCAGCTGTGGGTGGGGCCACCTGGCTTGAAGTGGTGGTTTTGCTGGTGGTGGCTGTGGTGGGCAAAGTAGGCCCACCCTGTGGGAAGGCCCTCCATCCCCCAGTGGCCTGTTCATGGCGATATCGACGGGCCATCCTCCTGAACCCCGACTCCACCAGCAGGATGTGCTGGTATCTCATGGCCTGCCGCTAGAATTCACGGACCTGGTCTGGAGTCATGTTTGCAGCTGTGAAGACAAATGCAAATATTCTACATTAGTAACTGCATTGTGTGAAATGGCACACAAAGTTAATCAGACAATACATCTACTGTACTTGTAACAGCTCAGATCACAATACAGATCATTGAATGTCCCTGAGGAAGTACATGGCAGGCCAGCCTTCAAAGGTCACATCACACATAGCACATCCATAACCTACAAAATGGGTAACAATTGGCTTTGACTTGCCATCTGAGTTCTGCCAGTTATCAGCTAACAATCATGCTGCATATCCTTCGCCAAGACCTGGGCTACAAATGTCAGTGTACGGAATGCACAACTAAAGCCACATGGTCTGCAAGTTGTAACTGGACTTGCCAGTATAGTACCAAGTGCCAAACCTGAGTGTGTATACTAGGTTCCAACCAAACAGTCACTTACTCACATGTATGTGTAACATACTGGTAGCATCAGTACTAGGTACCCCATTCACAAACCCATACCTGTGTTTGAGGGTGGGGGGGTGGATAAACAACTATCAATTTCCAACAACTTGTACACCGAGGAGTGTATAGAAAACTCCACACGTGTTTGGCTCTACACACACATCACAGGTAAGGTCTATCAACAATTAGGAGTCAGCAAACCCTAGACCAATCATAGGGCCACACATGTCAGGAAATGCAGAACTTGGTACAAAACATATACTTCCAGTAAGGCCTGACTTACATCAGACACAGAGTTGCAAGAACACCCATGATCATGATTAGCATGCACACCTAGGCCATTGCACTCAAGTTCCACATGCTTGTAGCACTACATGTGGAAGTACATGCTGCTAGGAGGTTCTACCTACAGTTTAATAAGTACCTTGGTAAATAGGGAAGCAGAAGTCTATTGGAAAGCAATTTGCTGTACCAATCTTGGAGAATGTGGGTCTGACAGGCTGACTAAATCTGAGCTGACTTCCAGTGCGACTCTTGTTGATACAAGTGTCATCCACATGACTCACCCCAGTACTCAGTGTGGGGCCTACAGGAATGGCCTACAATCCCTAGATAATACCATAGGATACACATTGGCCAACTCAAAACATTTGAGAAACTGAAATCCCACTCAAGGAACAAGACAAATGATTGCCGAACGCATCACACCTTGCTATGCATTCAACACACACAAGTCCATAACCAGCAAACACAACACATAACAGACATATCAACACTTACTGGAGTGGTAGGGGTCCTCAAATGTAGCCACCTCTCCCACAGTGTTGGGTGCCGGTCCACCTGTAAGGCATGGAAGGAAGAAATGTGCTCAAAATCTGTGCACAGACCAACAATTTCATTAACATATACAATGTGTAGGCTGAACAAGGAAATGGCAGCCATTCAGACATGATGATACTGCATCTGATATATCCTGGCCAAATTGTACATAGCATGGGTCTCCTGTGACAGTTATACTCTAACTACGTGTGGGTGTATTGTACTGGGAGAAAACTAGGCGCTTTGGGTAGCGAGGTGAATATCAACGAAGAATGTAGAATCTCGAAATGGTGCACTCTTGAAAGACCACACCCAAAAGGTCTTGATAGAATGTTCAATTTACTTACCAGCACAGCAATACTAGCATTGACCTTTTTGATGTACAAATATATATTGAACACAATAGTATTCAAAGCAGGTTGTATAGGAAGTCCACTGCCTGTAATTCTATCTTACATGCAGCAAGTGCCCACCCTTATCATCAGATTTCTGCGATACCATATGGTGAAATGGTCAGAGCTAGGCGCAATTGTAGTAAGGACGAAGAGTTTGAGACATGCATTGAAGATATGTGTAAGCGCTTTGAACAAAGGGGATACCACAAGCAGCTTATTAGTAAATCAAAACAGAGAGTTAAAAAAATCCAAAGGGAATATACATTGAAGCCTAGGGTACATGACAACCAAATAGAGCAAGGAAAAGTTAGATTAATAACAGACTACACACAGAATTCAAAAACATTACGTAAGCTTGTATTTAGACATTGGCATATTCTGTTACAGGACGAATCCTTAAAGGGTATTGTCGGTGCTAAACCAGAAATTACATTTCGCAGAGGTAAAAGCTTGAGAGGCATCTTAAGTCCGAGTTATCCCCTAGATCTCAATAAGGGGAACTGGCTGTCCAGCCACACAATAGGCTTTCGGAACTGTGGGCATTGTGGATTATGTAAATGGGCAAGCCATAAAAGGATTGAATTTAGTGATAATTTGGGAGAGACCTTTAGGATCGCAACACATATTAACTGTGGTACCCCGTTTGTGATACATATGGTGCTTTGTAAATGTAACCGGTACTATGTGGGGAGTACAATTCGTCCACTAAGGGCTAGGATAGGTGAGCATGCCAGGGCACTTGCACGTGAGGATTGTAGATATCCTTTATTAGCACATATAATATCATGTGAAGTTCAAGGACCTTACAAATCGTTTGAGTTTTTTGGTATTGAGCATGTAGGAATTGAACCTAGAGGAGGTAATAGAGAGTTGACACTAAGGAGGAAAGAGGCCATGTGGATATTACGATTGAAGGCAGTTGAGACAGGTTTAAATACGGATAGGGAACTTGAATACTTTCTTGGTGACTAGGGAAAACATATTTTATATCTCTACAGTATTCAGCAGTGGTAACTTATCTCAATATTGTCAATATGATGTTTGACTAAATTTTGTCATTAATATAAGTTCATATAAATCCTGTAAACTGACATCATTTGGGTATATTGAGATTCTGGTCTAATGTGAAATGTAATTCACCTTAACTAATGTATCTACTGTTCAATGATAGCACGTACTGGCGATGAAATTTGATTTTCTGTGAAAGTAGTGTACATTCAATTTTGTGATCCATGCTTTGTATTTGGTAGGATTATAAACGAAATGATGCAATGTAACAACCTCTGCAACCAATTACATTATGAAGTATAGATATATAATCTCTGGGGATATATTATTCAAATATTACTAATATATTGACTGCACTTTCCTTATATATTACTGATTTTCTTTAAAACTATATACTAATCTTCACTGTAAATGGTTTGTTGTTTTACACTCATTGCTAATAACACATAAAATTTTAATTTCGGTTGGTATTTGAATTTTATTTACGATATCTCATTTTAATATGAGCACTCCTATTAGGGTATATATTACAATGCTCTCTCCAGGTCTTTATTTAATAGTTTACTATTGGAGATATAATTATTTGAAGATAGTCGGTATATAAGCTAGTTCCTCTCTTTTTTCGACCATTGTTATAGGTCTCTGTGAGACTCCCTCCAAGATGGCCGCCAGTATTGTAGTCCTTTCTTTATGGTTACTTTTTACATTTCTGTCTGGAAGATGTGATTCATTCTAAAGATGGCCGCCATAACTCTTGGTCCTTCTTTTATTTTTATTTCATCGGTAGCGCAAGATTTCGTCTGTGGTCTCATATAAGGGACCCAGACATGAACACTCGAATTTTTATACTTTATCCCTCCAAGATGGCCGCCAATATTGTAGTCATTTCTTTATGGTTACTTTTTACATTTCTGTTTGGAAGATGTGATTCACTCTAAAGATGGCCGCCATAACTCTTGGTCCTTCTTTTATTTTTATTTCATTGGAAGCGCGAGATTTCGTCTGTGGTCTCATATAAGGGACCCAGACATGAACACTCGAGTTTTGATACTTCATCGATACACACGCGTACTCGCGCTTCACGTTTTGACTCATTGGAAGGTGGATTGATATAACTGATATCAGGTACGCTACATACTTTAGGTATAAGTTTATTCAAGATTTCAGGATAGGACATAGTAGTAATGTTTTTTTTTTTTTTTTTTTTTTTTTTAAAGGGACTTAGGAGAGAGATATGATTACGATATACTTATATACTTGGCCTATTTTATTTATATTGGAGGAATTTATTTAATAGGGCATGTTAATTTTCATAAGAACTCTGTTTAGATAAAGATGGGATTTTAGGGTTCACTATGGTTCTGATTTGTTTCTCGATATTGGTTTGGTTGGACGTGTTTGATAGTTATATTTAATTTTTTTACATAGCAGATAAGTTGCTTAACGGAATTATTCTGGGATTCGCTTGTAAGGAATACTTATGATATAGGACGCATCTACATATATGTTTAGGTAAGAGCATGGCTCATTTGCACGTGTTTTTTAGTAGCAAGGGACATAACTAGGGTATGAAGTCAGCTCATATTCAGTAAATAAGAGCGATTTAAGTAAGTTTCATTTTTTTGATACCTATTCACTAATTCTTATATCCTAACACCATGTTCACCTTTCACTCAAGAATGGGTGACATTGGAGGTCATTCTGACCCCGTTCGGCGGTAGCACCGCCAACAGGCTGGCGGTGCTCCGCCGGTCATTCTGACCGCGGCGGTACAGCCGCGGACAGAAGCGGAAAGTCGGCGGTGTACCGCCGACTTTCCGCTGCCCATGGGAATCCGCCATGGCGGCACAGCTTGCTGCGCCGCCATGGGGATTCCGACCCCCTCACCGCCATCCTGTTCCTGGCGGTTCCGCCCGCCAGGAACAGGATGGCGGTGAGGGGTGTCGTGGGGCCCCTGGGGGCCCCTGCAGTGCCCATGCCAATGGCATGGGCACTGCATGGGCCCCCGTAAGAGGGCCCCACTTTGAATTTCAGTGTCTGCTCAGCAGACACTGAAATTCGCGACGGGTGCTACTGCACATCCTCCACTCCGCCGGCTCCATTCGGAGCCGGCATCCTCATGGAGGGCTGTTTCCCACTGGGCTGGCGGGCGGCCTTTTGGCGGTCGCCCGCCAGCCCAGTGGGAAACCCAGAATAACCGCGGCGGTCTTTTGACCGCGCAGCGGTATTCTGGCGGTTCCCTCCAGGCGGGCGGCTCTCGCCGCCCGCCAGGGTCAGAATGACCCCCATAGTATCTAATAATAATATATGATGTTTGATACCTAAGGGTATGATACTCTCACATTTTGGGAATTAAGGTGCACTGAGAACTAACATATGTCTGCATCCCACCATTGTGTTCACATTTTATTCCACAACTTTTCCATTAATTTTTATATTCCTTTCATATATTTTCTTCACCCCTTTTTTACATTTTCTCATATATTTTTTCATGTCCATACACTGGTGGAGGTCTCTCCTTTTTAATTAGGAAATAGGGGTACACATATAATAATAGGTACCTATATAATTTACAGCCCTGATGAAGTCATTGGGAAACTCCCGGATGAAACACGTGTTGGCTATCAATTTGGATGCGGCTGCTAAAATTTAAATAATAAGCTATATCATCCTTTGAAGAATATGATTGAACCTTGATTTGAGAAAATCTGGACTGGCTATCAATTTGAATGCGGATGCTAAAGTTTAAATAATAAGCTATATCATCTTTTGAAGAATATGATTGAACTTTGATTAGAAAAATCTGGACTTGGACTTTGGATCATAGCAAACTTGGAACAACAGATCAATTAATTCTACTATTTGGATTTGGACAGTGATACTGTAATTGGGGATTATGTTGGAAATAATCCTATTAATTTTCAGAAATATATGACAAAATATTGCCTATGTATACTGACTCATGAGTACTATTATTTTTCATGTTATAATGAGTGCCTCTTGTATTTTATATTTGCAATAGTGCTTTTAGCATCTATCAAGACCTTTTGGGTGTGGTCTTTCAAGAGTGCACCATTTCAAGATTCGACATTCTTCGTTGATATTCACCTCGCTACCCAGAGCGCCTAGTTTTCTCCCAGTACAATACACCCACACGTAGTTAGAGTATAGACAATTGGGTAGTGGCCGCTAGGGTGAGGTTAAACAAGATGGATAGAGTGAAACTAGCAGAAGAACTATTTAATAATGTTGCACAAGGGAATACATTATTTAATCTGAATATAAGCTCTAATCACTCGCGTAAGGAGGGCTTAAGGAGTAAGGGCCAGATGTAGCAAAGGATTTGCGCGTCGCAAACGGCGAAAATCGCCGTTTGCGAGGCGCAAATGCCTCTTTGCTATGCAGAAATACATATTGCGAGTCGGGACCGACTCGCAATATGCATTTCAGAATCGCAAATAGGAAGGGGTGTTCCCTTCCTATTTGCGATTCGGAGTGGCATGCAATACCATTTGCGACCGCAAGGGTGTCGCAGTTACCATCCACTTCAAGTGGATGGTAACCCACTCGCAAATTGGAAGGGGTCCCCATGGGACCCATTCCCCTTTGCGAATGGACCCAATATTATTTTTTCAGGGCAGGTAGTGGTCCAAAGGACCACTACCTGCCCTGAAAAAATACCGAAACTAAAGGTTTCGGTTTTTTGTTAAGTGCAGCTTGTTTTCCTTTAAGGAAAACGGGCTACACTTAAAAAAAAAAAAACTGCTTTATTGAGAAAGCAGTCACGAACATGGAGGTCTGCTGACGACAGCAGGCCTCCATGTTTGGGAGTGCCTAGACTCGCTATGGGGCAGCAATTTGTGACCCACCTCATTAATATTAATGAGGTGGGTCATTGCGACCCCATAGCGACTCGCAGACGGTGTCTGAGACACCGTACTGCATACCAATTTGCGAGTTGCAAATTGCGAGTCGCATGGACTCGCAATTTGCAACTCGCAAATTTTCTTTTTGCTACATCTGGCCCTAAATTTATTAAATTGGAAAAATTAAGAAAGAACGAACTCTCAAAATGGTGGGATGGGGCAACATTAAAACAATATGTCAAGCTCAATCGTATCCCAAGGGGATTACGCTCCCAAATTTTTCCTACATATGATGACTTGGACCCAGATTTACTGACTCTCTGGGACAAAGAACTAACCTCTAGTTCATTAAAACTTATGGATATTCTTATCACTAATTCCGAAAGGAAGGTTTCTAAATTACAAAAAGAAATTGCCACACTCGAGACAGAAATTAAGGAGCTTAACCTTCCCGAGGCTACAGAGAAAAATTACAAAATCCTAGAGGAGATTCTCTCCTCATTTCAACAAGAAATTACTCAGCGAAAGGTAAGAAAATTAAGAAGGGATGAAAGGGATTACGAATCAGGAAGAGTATTTACTTTTGCTCGAAAATATGATCATTTGGTACAATTGAATCTCACTAGGCAAGTATCACAGTCTTCTATTATCTCAGGTTCCACATCCATTAGTGCTCAGATTTCCAGTGACAGCGACATTGAAGGTGGTGGGGGAAGTGTACCACAAAGTAAACAGCCTGGTAGTGGTGGTTTTTCACAAGAACTTATGAGAATAAAGCAAAGCAATCGTGATCTGAACATGAAGAAACAATATTCAGGAGGACCAGAAGGGGTAGACGAGGGGGGAAACATAAGGGAAAAAACAGGCATGAAAACAAGATCCTGGGACAAGAGGGTATAAACCAAAGCACAACTGACTCTATAAATGTTGTTAACCTATCCAGTTTGACTCTCACATCTGATATGAGGACATTGTTGGAAAAGGGCCTTAATTTTTGCCCCACTGATCGAGGAGATGTAAATAAGTTGAAAATAGTTTCATTTAAATTTGTTCGCAAACTTAAACTGAAGACACATTTCTCGCTTTATCAATCTGATATACAGAATCAAGACAATGTAATTCAGAGTTTAGATTTAAATGAATTTTCAATTAAAGATATTCAAGACACAGCAACATTACTGTCTATCTCTGAACATGAGGAATTTCCAATTATTTTCTCTCAGGTGGTAAATGATCTTGACATCACACATAATATCAGTATAAGTGGTGGTCTTAAAAGTAAGTCCAAATGGGTTCCTAAGCTTATTGGTAATAATAAGTTAGACATGTTCTTTGATTTAGTGTGTAGAGATTTGCATAAAGCTAAGCCACATTTCTCAGGTTCGAACCTGAGTCATGGTGAAAAATGGCCCTGAAGTATTTACGACAGAATAAAGACATTATCATCAGACCAGCGGATAAAGGGGGCAATGTAGTGATAATGAATATAAATGACTATGAGACAGAAATTGCTTCTCAATTACGGGATAAATGTTGCTATGAGAAACTTACATATAACCCAATTCCGGGATTGATCAACTGTATACAGAAGAAATTAATGGATTGGTACGAATCGAAATTACTGGATAAAGATGAATACAAATATTTGTTGAATTCCCGGCCCAGATATCCATGTATTTACACTTTACTGAAAATACATAAAGCATTATCATTCCCCCCAGGAAGACCTATTATTTCGGGGATCTCAGGACCTACAGAAAAAATATCTGAATTTGTAGATGTTTTCCTCCAACCCATGGTCAATAATTTACAATCATTCATTAAGAATACTACACACATCCTGAGCATTGTAAGTGATTTTGAATGGGATACTAACATGACACTTGTCTCCTTAGATGTGGTTGCTTTATACACGTGTATAAAACATGATTTAGGTTTGAAGGCCGTTGAGGCATTTCTTAATAGAAAATCGATCACATTGTGGCAACACACAAGAATGATACTAGATATGATAAAGTTAATTTTGAATAACAACTTTTTTCTGTTCAAGAGAGACTGGTACAGAGAGAAACAAGGTGTCACAATGGGCTCGAGATTCTCCCCCTCTTACGCGAACCTATTTATGGGTTGGTTTGAGGAGAGGTGGGTCTGGGGCCCAGAGGCCGCCAAGTGGCACTCGGACATATTGTACTGGGGTCGTTATATCGATGATTGTCTTATGATTTGGACAGGAGGTGTGGAACAACTTACTTAATTTTGCAAATACCTTAATGCAAATGATATGAATGTTCAATTTACTTACCAGCACAGCAATACTAGCATTGACTTTTTGGATGTACAACTATATATTGAACACAATAGTATTCAAAGCAGGTTGTATAGGAAGTCCACTGCCTGTAATTCTATCTTACATGCAGCAAGTGCCCACCCTTATCATCAGATTTCTGCGATACCATATGGTGAAATGGTCAGAGCTAGGCGCAATTGTAGTAAGGACGAAGAGTTTGAGACATGCATTGAAGATATGTGTAAGCGCTTTGAACAAAGGGGATCCCACAAGCAGCTTATTAGTAAATCAAAACAGAGAGTTAAAAAAATCCAGAGGGAAAATACATTGAAGCCTAGGGTACATGACAACCAAATAGAGCAAGGAAAAGTTAGATTAATAACAGACTACACACAGAATTCAAAAACATTACGTAAGCTTGTATTTAGACATTGGCATATTCTGTTGCAGGACGAATCCTTAAAGGGTATTGTCGGTGCTAAACTAAACCGGAAATTACATTTCGTAGAGGTAAAAGCTTGAGAGGCATCTTAAGTCTGAGTTATCCCCTAGATCTCAATAAGGGGAACTGGCTGTCCAGCCACACAATAGGCTTTCGTAACTGTGGGCATTGTGGATTATGTAAATGGGCAAGCCGTAAAAGGATAGAATTTAGTGATAATTTGGGAAAGACCTTTAGGATCACAACACATATTAACTGTGGTACCCCGTTTGTGATATATATGGTGCTTTGTAAATGTAACCGGTACTATGTGGGGAGTACAATTCGTCCACTAAGGGCTAGGATAGGTGAGCATGCCAGGGCACTTGCACGTGAGGATTGTAGATATCCTTTAGTAGCACATATAATATCATGTGAAGTTCAAGGACCTTACAAATCGTTTGAGTTTTTTGGTCTTGAGCATGTAAGAATTGATGCTAGAGGAGGTAATAGAGAGTTGACACTAAGGAGGAAAGAGGCCATGTGGATATTACGATTGAAGGCAGTTGAGACAGGTTTAAATACGGATAGGGAACTTGAATACTTTCTTGGTGACTAGGGAAAACATATTTTACATCTTTACGGTATTCAGCAGTGGTAACTTATCTCAATATTGTCAATATGATATTTGACTAAATTTTGTCAATAATATAAGTTCATATAAATCCTGTAAACTGACATCATTTGGGTATATTGAGATTCTGGTCTAATGTGAAATGTAATTCACCTTAACTAATGTATCTACTGTTCAATGATAGCACGTACTGGCGATGAAATTTGATTTTCTGTGAAAGTAGTGTACATTCAATTTTGTGATCCATGCTTTGTATTTGGTAGGATTATTAACAAAATGATGCAATGTAACAACCTCTGCAACCAATTACATTATGAAGTTTAGATATATAATCTCTGGGGATATATTATTCAAATATTACTAATATATTGACTTCACTTTCCTTATATATTACTGATTTTCTTTAAAACTATTTACTAATCTTCACTGTAGATGGTTTGTTGTTTTACACTCATTGCTAATAACACATAAAATTCTAATTTCGGTTGGTATTTGAATTTTATTTACGATATCTCATTTTAATATGAGCACTCCTATTAGGGTATATATTACAATGCTCTCTCAAGGTCTTTATTTAATAGTTTACTATTGGAGATATAATTATTTGAAGATAGTCGGTATATAAGGTAGTTCCTCTCTTTTTTCGATAGGTCTTTGTGAGACTCCCTCCAAGATGGCCGCCAGTATAGTAGTCCTTTCTTTATGGTTACTTTTTACATTTCTGTCTGGAAGATGTGATTCACTCTAAAGATGGCCGCCATAACTCTTGGTCCTTCTTTTATTTTTATTTCATCAGTAGCGCAAGATTTCGTCTGTGGTCTCATTAAGGGACCCAGACAGGAACACTCGAGTTTTGATACTTCATCAATACACACGCGTACTCGCGCTTCACGTTTTGACTCATTGGAAGGTGGATTGATATAACTGATATCAGGTACGCTACATGCTTTAGGTATAAGTTTATTCAAGATTTCAGGATAGGACATAGTAGTAATGTTTTTTTTGTTTTTTTTTTGTTTAAAAGGTACTTAGGAGAGAAATATGATTACGATATACTTACATACTTGGCCTATTTTATTTACATTGGAGGAATTTATTTAATAGGGCATGTTAATTTTGATAAGAACTCTGATTAGATAACGATGGGATTTTAGGGTTCACTATGGTTCTGATTTGTTTCTCGATATTGGTTTGGTTGGACGTGTTTGATAGTTATATATTTTTTTTTTACGTAGCAGATAAGTTGCTTAACGGAATTATTCTGGGATTCGCTTGTAAGGAATACTTATGATATAGGACGCATCTACATATATGTTTAGGTAAGAGCATGGCTCATTTGCACGTGTTTTTTAGTAGCGAGGGACATCACTAGGGTATGGGGTCAGCTCATATTCAGTAAATAAGAGCGATTTAAGTAAGTTTCATTTTTCTGATACCTATTCACTAATTCTTATATCCTAACACCATGTTCACCTTTCACTCAAGAATGGGTGACATAGTATCTAATAATAATAATATATGATGTTTGATACCTAAGGGTATGATACTCTCACATTTTGGGAATTAAGGTGCACTGAGAACTAACATATGTCTGCATCCCACCATTGTGTTCACATTCTATTCCACAACTTTTCCATTCATTTTTATATTCCTTTCACATATTTTCTTCACCCCTTTTTTACATTTTTTTATATATATGTTTTCATGTCCATACACTGGTGGAGGTCTCTCCTTTTTAATTAGGAAATAGGGGTACACATATAATAATAGGTACCTATATAATTTACAGCCCTGATGAAGTCATTGGGAAACTCCCGGACGAAACACGTGTTGGCTATCAATTTGGATTCTGCTGCTAAAATTTAAATAATAAGCTATATCATCCTTTGAAGAATATGATTGAACCTTGATTTGAGAAAATCTGGACTGGCTATCAATTTGGATGCGGCTGCTAAAGTTTAAATAATAAGCTATATCATCTTTTGAAGAATATGATTGAACTTTGATTAGAGAAATCTGGACTTGGACTTTGGATCATAGCAAACTTGGAACAACAGATCAATTAATTCTACTATTTGGATTTGGACAGTGATACTGTAATTGGGGATTATGTTGGAAATAATCCTATTAATTTTCAGAAATATATGACAAAATATTGCCTATGTATACTGACTCATGAGTACTATTATTTTTCATGTTATAATGAGTGCCTCTTGTATTTTATATCTCCTGTGACAGTTACACACATATCTGCACACATGCATTGGCCCTAACTATCATGTGATGGCAAATATGCTCCGTCATTGGTGACCTGAAAAAAATATGGAGTGTAATCGTCTCATCATGTGCATCCAAGAGAGACACCCAAAGCCTGGTTACTTGAGGACTGCATTACCAGTCAAACATGCTATGAGGCCATGACACATTTATGACACATAGGTACAATGTATAGAGGGAGGGGCAGGGTCTTTTGTAAGCCCTCCTGTTGTTATAGTTTATTCATTTGATGTGGCCCAGCTAGGGTGATTTGCACCAACCAATGGGATGTGAACCCATGTGCATACCTTTGGACTTCCATCCCTAATTGGAATGTGGCACAACTAACTCCAACAAACATTCTAAGATGTTAGCTGAGGGCACCTTTCAACTTTTCACGATGTTTCCAAATCCAGATCTGACATGTATCCAAAAAGATAAAGTACCACAATAATCCCAAACATTCATAGTACTTCCGTGAATGCTTTCCTTCCACACTCACCAGACTCACATGAGACATATGTCTGAGCCACTTTGCTATAATCAATTGACGTGAAGCCAGCACTCATTTTCTACATCATGTAGTGATTCTAAAGTCAGTCTAGCTATTGCGTCAACAAAGTTAGCCAATATGTTGGTACATCTTTACTTCTCTGGCAAAAGTGCCCTATATAGACATGATTGGCTCCTATTTTGTTTGGTTGTCTGACACAAAGGCCGCACCAATTTACTTCATGGAAAAGTATCCTGTACGTTTGCTGAGCACGTGCTACCTGACAGCTAGCAATTGTGATCCTTACCATAGTGCATCAATTATCCCTGTATGTTTCCCCAGCATTACACACAGTCAGCAAGTTAGCTGGCTGACGTAGTACAAATAATCTAATGTCACTACAAAGCATTTAATCGTGCACATTTACATGGTTAGTACTCACCAACAGGGACACCAATCATGATTCCCAGGTGGTCCAAGAGATCCTTCTCCCTGGTGATGAGGTCAGCACACCGGTGCTTCAGCTGGTGGTCACTCATCTGGCTAGCATACACACACTGCAGGTGATGCAGCACCTTTCCCCACCGGATTCTGCACAGCACTGTGTGATACCCCTGTATCACCCTGCCCCCTGCATCAATCATCAGTGGCAAGAAATGGCACACAAGCCATATGAAGACCCCCAACTCCTCTTCACCCATCCTGCCAAGATGTGGCCTACCAGACATTGTAGAAACGTGAAAGGGAATAGGGGTTAAAGAAATAGAAAGGGGAAAAGGGGAAAAGGGGGAAAGTAGGGGTACAAATACAGAAGAAAAGTAAACTTAACCACTAAAAGAGCCCAACTATCTCCAAACTACCACTACCCACAACAGACAACAAAAACACTAGGTAAATGGAGAAATGTACACAAAACACAGAAGGATAGTATACACCAACAATATTTATTTCACAAATTGACAATAGAGACAGCACACAGGACAAAAAGCACAAAATCTTAGGACACCACTCTCTACACAGCCACACAGTGTAGAAGAATCTGTAAAGTGAAAGTATACCCACTGTACATGATCTGTAAACAGGATATCCTATTACATCACTTCCTGTATAAAATGTCTGCCCTTTTTCGCATTATGTGTCATTTTTTGTCCACCAATACTGTATTTGCGTCATTTTTTTGACGCACAGGAGTGAAAATTAGCCCCCATCCAAATAATAGTACATGGCCTGTACAAATATCTGGATGCGGCCTAATGTTCACTCCTGTGTGTCAAAACAAATGATGCAAATACAGTATTGGTGGACAAAAAATGACGCATAACGCTAGGAACGTCAAAATTTCAGTGCATGAACTGGTTTTGGGCATTTTTTCTGTTTTTATGTTATGTTACATTTGGGACACATCAGAGATAGGCTGACTGCACCCACTATGGTGTTGATGGTGTATGTTCACATGTGTGACAACATATTGCAGCGGACCATGATCCGCTACTTCCTTCACAGTATTTTTACGGTTGGCTGACACACTGGATGGCCATATGTGTGGCCTACATATATGTTTTGCACAAATTGGGCATGTTTGGCATAAGGAGAGGATAGCAATGTGACGCACATATGTACAATACCTAAATGCCTTTGGCTCAATGTGTGTGCTTTGGCAACTAATGTATTTGTTGACCAAGTGTGTGTGTATCACATGAAGCATTATTGCATATATGCTTGTATGAATGTGATGTCCATGTGTCCAATTCTTTGATGCAAGTCATTATGGAAATGAGAGAGGACATGTGTTAGTCATACATGTGGCAACATCCGTAATGTGGACTTCCAAGATTTAGGGTAACGTAGACACCACATGTGACATAGCATGCACCAGATAGATGGCAGACGCTTGTTCATGTCAATGGTCCACATTTTCAACATCCTATGTCCTAGAGTTTTGGTAACAGCTTCCTAGGCACTATTTGGTGAATCCCACAATGAGTCATACACATGCATTGAGGAAGTGGGTACCATGTTGTTTGCCCAGACAGACAAAGGTGAATCACAAATGTATGATGACACCACAGTTGAGGTCATATAAGTGAGCCACAACTCTCAAGTGGCTGTGGTGGACCAGCAGATGAGGCAGCACGTGCCCACATATTTCCTGTGATCAATTGCACATAGGTGTCTTGTTCATGTGTGTGGTCCAGTGTTGATCCTGAATATTTTTGGGGGTGTAATTTGTCACAGTTCGGTCCAGGACTCCTCATGAGTCAGTGGCAGCTATTCCCGTATCCAATGAGTATCCTTGGTTGATCAATGTCAGTAAAGTGGATGTGGACATGAGAACCTACATTGGGATGGTCCCACCCTGTCACTAAAGACGTGTAATGAGACAGTCAACAGGGCAACCTTGGTGTGCTGAGTGAGATAATGTCTCAGGTGTCATGTTCCGGCAGGTGTCATTACAACATTTGTACACAGGTTAGCCTCTGCAATTCCCACTGCATCTGGGAACATCATAGCCTCTGTGCTGAATATTCTTGCAGCTATTAACCACACATGGCCCATCAATATGTTGTGAGCACTGTGATTCTGTGTGTGAACTGTCAGGGTCCTGAGACACTGTTACACTTTGTCATTCATGCATAAAGGAGACCCAGACAAGGGAAGGGCCCTGAATTTTGCTTTTCACAGAGGATTTATCTCAAATGGTACAGTTAAAAGGCAGATGATGCTATACAATGTATTTGGGTAAGCATTGAAGAAGCCCATGCCCAATACCCCCTGATGAATGAGAGGTTTGCTAACGCAAGTGTGGTGTATATGTAGACACAGGGATACTTTAGTGTGATGCACAGACAGATGCCAGTCAGGCTGACAGAATGCAGGGTGAATCAGGATCCAGCAATTTGACAAGTTACATAATCAGTGGTCTGACTAAGACTGTTTGGAGGACGAACTAGAGAGATGACATGTCAAACTGTGTACGTCCTGTGTTTTTGAAGGTGACAAATGAACCCAAGGACTGTGTTACACGGCTTAATTAGTATCAATGCTTAAAGGTGTATTTGACAAAATGGCAACTCCTATGCTGTTCCAGGCATCAGCAGGGGCAGTGCTTGTTGAAATGGGAGGTGTGCATGGAGGTGATCACAGGTGTGGGCTGCATGTGTTTCTCACAAGTCCTCTAGGTGAGATTTGCATTCTAATGGCCAACAAACTTTTTCACACGGGAAGCAATCTACAGGTGCTAACATGGCTTAGAAACTAGAAGCCAGTGTATTCATTGACCTGACGTCCATGCAGTCAGATGTTCTATGAAAATGTCATACCATAGGAAAGGGTGTAGCACACTGGATTGCTATTGTTAGTCTGTGTGTGTAGAGGAGGGAATATCAGGGTACACATCTTAGTATTCCAGGGACCTCTTCAGACAGGTGGGTTGTGATCAGGAGCATGGGTGTGTCAGGAGTTAGGAAATGGGATGACATGTACATGGAATGTCATGTGCGCAATGCTGCTCATATATGTGGCACTTGTGCTGTCTATGTACAGCTTCTATGGAACTCTGGTCACAGATAGTCCTTGCAAATATTGGATGCAGTTGGAATAACTGCTGTCAAGGGTCTGGTCAGACATTCCTGTTACTTTACTGATGCAAAAGCACATCGACTGCCTCATGTATGAGGCTTGTTTTCCCCTTATTGAGTGATGGTATCTTAGTTGTGCGCCATATGCTGCGTTGGACCTTGATTTCAACATGTATGTGTGAAATAAGTGTGGTCCTCTGTTATTGGCCTTCAAAGGAGAAATGTACATGATATATGTCATTTACAGTGTGTGTGTATGTGACCATTGTATGTTACGCATCACATTAGCTCTGGGATTTTCAGTGTCATAATCAGTATATCAGCAATGCTCCATGAGGCAACACTCTTATTCTGATAAGTAGAGATGAAGGTGTGCAAAAATGATTAGCCAGACCATGATATGGTGATTATTATAGGTGTTTATTTAAATTAGTTCATTAAAGTGGTGATGGTGATTATATTTAAAAGAAATTGTTCACAATATGTTGCCGCCTGCGTATACCAGCGGCCGTGTTCTGTAGTTCCCCCTCATGTTGCAGGCCAGCATCCTCCTCTTCCTCCTCTTCAGGCATGTGTGGTTCTGGTTCCAGGAGGGGAATGTTCCTTTTGATGCAAATGTTGTGCAATATTGCACATGTTAGGATGATCTTACAAACCATCTCCGGGAAATATAGGAGGCTACCACCAGTGATGTCGAGGCACCGGAACCTTGACTTGAGGATGCCGAAGGTCCTCTCAAGTATGGTGCGTGTCCTCCTATGTGCGTTGTTGTAGGCACACTCTGCTGCAGTACTCGGGTTGCCAAGAGGTGTCATTATCCATGGCTGGATGCCATACCCCTGATCAGCTGCAAGAGAAAATGAATGGGATCATGTTGATGTAGCGAGCCCCATTGAAATCACCTTTCATGGCAGTAGTTGTCTTGTGTTGTCTGTTACTCTTTTGTGTTATAATGTTGCATCCTAGGCTTGTAGGATGTACCATCTGCATTGTGTTGTTTCCTTGGATGAACGAGTGTTTGTCTGCTGACCGTTTGTCAGCAGTATGTTTTGGGATTTGCAGTACAGTGTGCCCTCCCTAGCATTGTGACTTGTGATACAGGTGTCCCTGTGTCTTCACTGGGGGTGAGATGATAGTTCCAAACACAGGTTAAAATTGACAGTGTTGGTAACACGTTCATATCAATGTACCCTGGACATCCCATACCTTTAAGACTTATGCAATGGATTAATGTAAACGTCATTGGGACACTTACAATTTGCAAGGTGACATTTAGGCAACCCACGCCACACGTTGTGATCATTGACATCTTAACATTAGACTGTGCACTTTTTCAGATGTGTGACAGGTTCACTGCAGACCTATGAAACATGGCTAGCAATGTCACGACCTCAGTGTGTTCCTGTTCACATGTTGCTGTCGTGGTGTATGTGTCCTAGAGGGTTGCTTTGCAGTGATCGACAATGGCCTGCACAATGATGGAATGTGTATGCTTCCTGTTGCGGTAGAGGTGTTCAGTTGCAGCAGATGGCACAAGCCGTACATGTGTGCAGTCGATTGCACCAAGGATGTGTGGGAAGCCACTAATGAGGTAGAACCCCTGTTTTGTTTCCTGCTGCTTCTGCAGTGTGTTAGGGAAGCAGACGTGGCGGGGTGTAAGTCCAATGATGGCATCCAGTACTTTGGGCAAAAAGACAGAGAGTGATGGTTGTGATATTCCGGCAACCAGGGCACCAGTTGTTTGAAAAGAGCCACTTGCCAGCATGTGAAGTACGGCAAGCAGCTTGGTTTCTGTTGGGATGGTGCAGAGTGTCAGCAAAGTGGGTGCCAACTGCGGTTCAATGTTTTGCAGCAGCTGCTGAATGGCCTGCCAGTTCAACCTGTACTTCTGGATGATGTCGTGTTCCCTGAGGCCATGAAGGGTTGTTCTGGTGTGGAATATCCTCTCCTGCCTTCAGCACTGCCTTTGGGGTCCCTGCTGGTGTTGTTGTAGCTGCTGTTGTAGCTGCTGGGCTCTGCATCTGCGTGCACGCTGGATAAGAATCACCTCCATGTCTCCCTTTTGCTGCTCTGCTGCTCTGCTGTTACTTCTGTGTGTTCCAATTAAATACAGGTGTGTTTGCCCCATTTTAATCCCTGCCCTGGCCCAGGCGTTACATTTTGACGCAAATCGGGCCGTGCATAATTTTTGGCCGAAAGCATAAATACGACGCACAGCCGTTTAAGTCATTTTTTGGACGGGAACGCCTACCTTGCATATCATTAACACAATGCGGGTTGCCGCATCCATAAAATGACGCACAGAGTGGAATTTTGTCATCCGCGGGCTCGGGCGTCAAAGTTTAAATACGGGGCAATGTTTGCGCTGAATGTGCGTCATACTTTTTGACGCACATTCGGCGCAGACGGAGTATAAATATGCCCCTAAGTTTTCACTCACCAAAGTGATACTGGCACCTGTGTCCCTGTAGGCCTGGGCCTCAACACCATTTATTAAAACTGACTGCCTGTATTTATCCATTGTAAGGGGACAAGCAGCCAGTGTGGCAAGGCTAATGCCACCAGGTGTGACAGAAACAGTCTTGGGACTGACTATCCCAGTTTCTACGATGGATCCAAAAGTGAACCCAACTACACCTTTATTTTGACTGTTGCCAACAGTTCCACCACTATTCCCACTATTGCTAGGGGCACTAGAGTTTGCAGTATTAGTGGTGGTAGGCTCAGGGGCTTTACCTGGGCAGGAATTATCCCCTGGCCAATGGCCTTTATTTTTACACACATAGCACCAAGGCTTTTTAGTGTGTGTGGATTGTGAAGAAGACAAAGAAGATGATTTATCCACATCCCCTGAAGAGTGTTTAGGATGTGAAGGAGGATCTTTGTTTTTACCTTTATCCCCATGCTTATCCTGAGATTTTTCACTATATTTCTTCTTGCCATCCTTGTCACCCCCTGTATGAGCTTTTCTGTTCACTCTTGTTCTGACCCATTTGTCTGCCTTCTTTCTCAATTCTTGGGGAGAGGTCAGATCTGAGACTACCAAGTACTGGTGCAACAAGTCAGACACACAATTATTCAAAATATGCTCTCTCAGGAGTAGATTATACTTGCTTTCACAGTCAGTCACCTTACTGCCATGTAACAATCCCTCCAAGGCCTTCACTGAACATTCTACAAAGTCGTCCCAGTCTTGAGAGGACTCGTTTCTGGTATCTCTGAACTTTATCCTGTATTGTTCAGTGGTTAAGCCAAATACATCTAAGAGTGCATCCTTCAAAACTTTGTAGTTAATGGCATCACTTTCTCTAACAGTAAGGAGCCTATCCCTACCCTTACCAGTGAAAGATAGCTACAAGATAGCAGCCCACTGCCTTTGAGGGACCAACTGTACCATACAGGCGCTCTCAAGTGCACCAACCACTTATTAATGACATCCCCCTCCTTGTAAGGGGGGACTATCTTATGCAGGTTCCTATAATCTTGTTCTCTTACAAGATTACTATCAAAAACACTGCTGCTGCCACCATGGGAAACTAATCCCAACCTCTGCCTTTTCCTCTCTACATCTAGAGATTCCCTATCTAAGGTCAGCTGCTGCTGTCTTAGCTTCAGCCTGGCCTCTTCCATCCTCAGCTTTCTGAGTTCCCTGTCTAGGGTGTCATTCTCAGGGTGGGAGGCTTGGTAATTCTGAGACACAGCGGAAATGTGGGAATTGGCAGAATGGGACCTGTCTCTAACTGGCTGGACTCTATTAACCTGGCCTTTTGGAGTGAAAGATGCCCTACTAGTGTGTGACCCACTCCCACTACTAGTGTCACTAGGTGACCTGTTAGCTGGCAGGTCTTTGGATGAACCCCCCCTCCTCCACCTCCTGATCCTGGGATGGGCCAGACTGGTTCTGGTCATTTTATAGGAGAAGGCCAAGGAGAAGATCTTTGGTAGGGTTCTCACCAATGTTTAAACCTCTTTCTATGCAGAGACCCCTCAAACTTTTGAAGTTTAAACTAACATAGGTTGCCGGAACAACTGTGGGAGTGAGTTTTACTGCAGTCATGGTTGTTAGAAAGGGTTTAGGACAAAAAGAAAAAAGTTTTAGAAACTTTTAAAGAAAAGAGAAAAACTTTTCAAACTTTTGAAAACTTCTTAGAAACTTTTTAGAAAGTTTGTAGAAAGAGAGTTTAGGAAGTTGGCTCTGTATGTACTATTTCAAAGTTAGAAATAGCATGCAGAGTCCAAGGGTTCCCCTTAGAGGTAAGATAGTGGCAAAAAGTGATAATTCGAATGCTCTATTTTGTGGTAGTGTGGTCGAACAGTAGGCTTATCAGAGGGTAGTGTTAAGCATTTGTTGTACACACACAGGCAATAAATGAGGAACACACACTCAAAGACAATTCCAGGCCAATAGATTTTTGTATAGAAAAATAAAATGTTCTTAGTTTATTTTAAGAACCACAGGTTCAAGATTCATAAGTAATACTTCAAATGAAAGGTATTTCACTTAGGTAACTTAGGAACTTTGAGTCAGCAAACGTGCATGTACAGTTTTCACAAAAAGGGCAATAAGCTATTTTAAAACTAGTCACAGTGCAATTTTCATCAGTTCCTGGGGGAGGTAAGTGTTTGTTAGTTTTGGTCAACACCAGAGCAGTACGCGCTCTATTGGCGACAAAAATGCAAAAACCCAGCACTCTCAAAACAACGTAATTTATGCATTGTGCTGATATGTTGTGGTTTAACCTTTTGCGTTGCAGAGTTCAATCCTGAAAACGTATTTTTAATATGTTTACAAATACTGTTCCTTTGCAATATATTGCTGCAGGTTTTCAGAGTGTGCTAGGGTATGGCCCCTTTCCAGGGCCTTCCAGAGACTTTCCCTGCAACATGCCTGGGCGTGGTTCTGGGCTGGGCCAAGACTCTATAAAAGAGAGCCAGCCCAACTCCCAGTGCTCACTATTCAGAGGTCCCGGTGCAGAGCAGCAGCTTCTTCCTGAGCTCCTGTCCAGGCAGGCTATTTGGATCTTCCAGTCTTCTGCCCTCATCCTTCATTGGTGATCATTGTTCCAGGCGGTAAGACGGTGGTTGGACATTTCCTGACACCGTTATTTAGAATTTTCATATTCTTGGTTTAATTTTTAAATGAATAACAGATTACTTGCGCGCTGCCATTTTTTGACATTTATATGGTGTTTTGCAAATAGTCAGGACGCGCGATTTATTCCATAAAGGTTAGACTTTGTTATTCATTACACGCAGCCATTTCTTGACATTTACGTGGTGGCTTAAAAATCGTCAAGATGCGCAATTCGTTTTATGGTGTTTGGACATTGCTGTCCATTGCGCGCTGCTATTTCTTGACATTTACATGATGTTTTACGAGTTGGCAAGACGCGCAACTCGTTTCATGAGCATTTAACTTTGTTGTTCATTGCGTGCTACCATTTCTTGACATTTACATGGTGGCTTAAGAATCGGCAAAAGAAGCGCGATTTGTTTTGTTGTACTTTGATCTTGTTATTTATTGTGAGCTGTTATTCCTTGACATTTAAATTGTGTTTTACGAATTGGCAAGACGCGCGATTCGATTGATGAGGATTTTACTTTGATATTCATTGCATGTTACCATTTCTTGGTATTTTACATGGTAACACTCGAATTGGCAAGACGCACGATTCTCTCTTCAAGTTTAATTCATGTTGTTTATTGTATGCCACTATTCTAAGATATTTTTTATGTAATATTCGAGTTGACAAGTTATGTGATTTGTTTCCTGAATCCATATTGTGTTATTCATGGTGCACAATCCTTTTATGGTGTTTTCTATATATATATATATCTGCAATAATCGCAATTTGTGTTGAAACATTTTAAGAGTACACAGAAGGCCAGAGTATCTGGATGCAATATTGTATGGTCCTACTGTACATTCTCAAATCAGGGTTTATATGACTGGTTTAAAATTTAGTCAGAATGTTTTTTCTGATTCCCATGTAAAGGAAAGTACTTGAATAAGAAAGTTTTCATTTAATTCATCTTGATTCCCCTACAGGTATCCGGCCATCTTGAAACTTAGTCATTTTAAACTTAACTCTTAGATTGTTCATGTTTTCAGAGTGACTAGGCTTAGAATCATAGTTTAGTATTGATTTCTGGGGATATAATTTTTATATTGTGTGTTCTAACCTTTTTCTTACTACAGGTCTCCTTCCCAGCTGTTCCCATCCTAATCCCCTCTTCCCCTCTTGCACTCTCTCAGTCTCTGTGATTTATCTATCAGAGTCTTGGAGCTGTTCAGTGGTGGACGTGTTGGGAACGTGCACAGACCCCGAGGATCTGGTGACTCTGACAGTTTTGCAGGTAAGTAAACCACCTACAGGGTTCAAAGTTGGGTCCAAGGTAGACCACCGTTGGGGGTTCATGGCAACCCCAAAGTTACCAGACCAGCAGCTCAGGGCCGGTCAGGTGCAGAGGTCAAAGTGGTGCCCAAAACGCATAGGCTTCAATGGAGAAGGGGGTGCCCCGGTTCCAGTCTGCCAGCAGGAAGGTACCCGCGTCTTCGGAGGGCAGACCAGGGGGGTTTTGCAGGGCACCGGGGGGGACACAAGTCAGCACAAAAAGTACACCCTCAGCGGCATGGGGGCGGCCGGGTGCAGAGTGCAAACAGGCGTCGGGTTTGCAATTGGTTTCAATGGGAGACCCAGGGGTCTCTTCAGCGAAGCAGGCAGGCAAGGGGGGCTCCTCGGGGTAGCCACCACCTGGGCAAGGGAGAAGGCCACCTGGGGGTCGCTTCTGCACTGGAGGTCGGATCCTTCAGGTCCTGGGGGCTGCGGGTGCAGTGCCTTTACCAGGCGTCAGGTTCTTAGAAGCAGGCAGTCACGGTCAGGGGGAGCCTCTGGATTCCCTCTGCAGGTGTTGCTGGGGGGAACAGGGGGGTCAACTCTGGCTACTCACAGGGTCGTAGTCGCCGGGGAGTCTTCCCTGTAGTGTTGTTTCTCCGCAGGTCGAGCCGGGGGCGTCGGGTGCAGAGTGCAAAGTCTCACGCTTCCGGCGGGAAATGTGTTGTCTTTAAAAGTTGCTTCTTTGTTGCAAAGATGTTTCTTCTTTGAAGCAGACCCGCTGTCCTTGGGAGGTCTTGGTCCTTTTAGATGCAGGGTAGTCCTCTGAGGCTTCAGAGGTCGCTGGACCCTGTGGAACGCGTCGCTGTTGCAGTTTTTCTTGAAGTGGGGAGACAGGCCGGTAGGGCTGGGGCCAAAGCAGTTGGTGTCTCCGTCTTCTCTGCAGGGCTTCAGGTCAGCAGTCCTTCTTCATCTTCAGGTTGCAGGAATCTATGTTGCTAGGTTCTGGGAGCCCCTAAATACTCAATTTAGGGGTGTGTTTAGGTCTGGGGGGTTAGTAGCCAATGGCTACTAGCCCTGAGGGTGGCTACACCCTCTTTGTGCTTCCTCCCTGAGGGGAGGGGGGCACATCCCTAATCCTATTGGGGGAATCCTCCATCTGCAAGATGGAGGATTTCTAAAAATCAGAGTTACCTCAGCTCAGGACACCTTAGGGGCTGTCCTGACTGGCCAGTGACTCCTCCTTGTTTTTCTCATTATCTCCTCTGGCCTTGCTGCCAAAAGTGGGGCCGTGGCCGGAGGAGGCGGGCATCTCCACTAGCTGGAGTGCCCTGGGGCGCTGTTACAAATGGGGTGAGCGTTTGAGGCTCACCGCCAGGTGTTACAGTTCCTGCAGGGGGAGGTGAGAAGCACCTCCACCCAGTACAGGCTTTGTTACTAGCCACAGAGACACAAAGGCACTCTCCCCATGTGGCCAGCAACATGTCTGGTGTGTGGCAGGCTGGCAAAACTAGTCAGCCCACACTGGAAGTCGGGTATGTTTTCAGGAGGCATCTCTAAGATGCCCTCTGGGGTGTATTTCATAATAAAATGTACACTGGCATCAGTGTGCATTTATTGTGCTGAGAAGTTTGATACCAAACTTCCCAGTTTTCAGTGTAGCCATTATGGTGCTGTGGAGTTCGTGTATGACAGACTCCCAGACCATATACTCTTATGGCTACCCTGCACTTACAATGTCTAAGGTTTTGTTTAGACACTGTAGGGCATAGTGCTCATGCACCTATGCCCTCACCTATGGTATAGTGCACCCTATCTTAGGGCTGTAAGGCCTGCTAGAGGAGTGACTCATCTATGCCATAGGCAGTGTGAGGTTGGCATGGCACCCTGAGGGGAATGCCATGTCGACTTAGTCATTTTCTCCCCACCAGCACACACAAGCTGGCAAGCAGTGTGTCTGTGCTGAGTGAGGGGTCCCCAGGGTGGCATAAGACATGCTGCAGCCCTTAGAGACATTCCCTGGCATCAGGGCCCTTGGTACCAGGGGTACCAGTTACAAGGGACTTACCTGGATGCCAGGGTGTGCCAATTGTGGAAACAAAGGTACAGGTTAGGGAAAGAACACTGGTGCTGGGGCATGGTTAGCAGGCCTCAGCACACTTTCAAATCATAACTTGGCATCAGCAAAGGCAAAAAGTCAGGGAGTAACCATGCCAAGGAGGCATTTCCTTACAGAGAGTTAAACTGTTTAGGTTAACTGTGTATATTTTTAAGTATTTGGTATATGTTTTTCTTATGAAAAGCACAAATGACAAAGTGGTAAAGCAGTTACAAGTACTTATCCCACCGCTGCACCACAAATGTAGTAGGCTGGCCTGGCTTATAGTGGGTACCTGATGGAACATACACCTTGTGCCAGGTCCAATTATCCCCTATTAGTAGATTAGAAGTGCTCTAGCATCTGAGGCTGATAGAGGTAGCTATAGCAGATCAGCTTAGGCTGAACTAGGAGACATGCAAAGCTCCTACTATACCACTTTTATCATATAGCACTATATCATAAGAATCACAATACTCAGAGTTACTAAAAATAAAGGTACTTTATTTTAGTGACAATGTGTCAGAAATATGTCAGAGGATATACTCCATGAGGAGGTAAGTAAAATACACAAAATATACACACAAACTAAAATCAGGTAAGTAAACAGTTAGAAAAGTAGTGCAAACACTGTAGAATACAATAGGATGCAATAGGCCTAGGGGCAACACAAACCATATACTAAGAAAATGGAATGCGAACCACTTAGGGACCCCAGGCCTAGTGTAGTGTGTAGAGGGTCGCTGGGAATGTAAGAAAACACTAAGGGTGTCCAAGATACCCCACGACAAGACCCGGAAAAGTAGAAGTAAAATTACCCTACTTCCCCAGAAACACACTAAAGTCGTGATAGGAGATTCTGCAAAGACCACAACAGACTGCAAAGCACTGAAGATGGATTCCTGGACCTGAGGACCTGCAAAGGAAGGGGACCAAGTCCAAGAGCCACAAAAGTGTCCGGGGGGGCAGGAGCCCAATAAACCCCGGGTGAAGGTGCAAAATGGCTGCCTTTGGGTGAAAGAAGCTGAAGATTCTGCAACAATGGAAGATGCTAGGAACTTATCCTTTGCACAGTAGATGTCCCTCAGTGTGCTGGGGGATGCAGAGTTATTTCCACGTAGAAAGACGGCAAACAAGCCTTGCTAGCTGCAAAGGTCTTAGTTAAAGAAAGTGGGTGCTGCCTGGGCCCAGAAAGGACCAGGATGTCGCCCTTTGGAGGAGGAGACAGAGAGGGCGCTCAGCAACAAAGAGAGCCCATGCAGAAGCAGGCAGCATCCGCAGAAGCACTTGAACACAGGTTCAAGAAAACTGATCACGGCAGTCATCTCAACACTACAAAGGAGGGTCCCACGAAGCCGGTGGTCAACTCAGCGAGTTGAACAATGCAGGACGGAGTGCTGGGGACCTGGGCTATGCTGTGCACAAAGGATTCTTTGCAAAAGTGCACAGAAGCCCTAGAAGCTTCAGTTCACGCAGTACACAGGATTACTGTCTGGTGTGGGGAGGCAACGACTTACCTCCACCAAATTAGGACAGATGGACGACTGGACTGTTGGGGTCACTTGGATCCAGCTCCTGTGTTCCAGGGACCACGCTCGTCACGATGAGAGGGGACCCAGAGGACCGGTGAAGCAGACGCTTGGTGCCTGCGTTAGCAGGGGGAAGATTCCGTGGACCCACGGGAGATTTATTCTTCGCTTCCAGTGCAGGGTGAAGGCAGACAGCTCTGAGAGCATGCACCACCAGGATACAGTTGAGAAAGCTGTGAGAATTAGGCGCTACAATGTCGCTGGTAGTTTTCTTTCTACTTTGTTGCAGTTTTGCAGGTGTCCTGGAGCCTTCAGCGGTCGATCCTTGGCAGAAGTCGAAGAGGGAGATGCAGAGGAACTCTGGTGAGCTCTTGCATTCGTTATCTGAAGAGAAGCCCACAGGAGAGAACCTAAATAGCCCTCAGAGGAGGATTGGCCACCTACTTAGGTGACCACCTATCAGGAGGGGTTTCTAACATCACCTGCTGGCACTGGCCACTCAGAGGCCTCCACTGTGCCCTCACACCTCTGCATTGAAGATGGCAGAGGTCTGGGACACACTGGAGGAGCTCTGGCACCACCCCTGGGGTGGTGATGGACAGGGGAGTGGTCACTCCCCTTTCCTTTTTCCAGTTTTGCGCCAGAGCAGGGGCTGGAGGATCCCTGAACTGGTGTAGACTGGTTTATGCAAGGAGGGCACCATCTGTGCCCTTCAAAGCATTCCCAGAGGCCAGGAGAGGCTACTCCTCTCAGGCCCTTAACACCTATTTCCAAAGGGAGAGGTTGTAACACCCGCTCTCAGAGGAAATCCTTTGTTCTACCTTCCTGCCCAGACCCCAGGAGGGCAGAAGCCTATCTGTGGGTTGGCAGCAGCAGTAGCTGCAGTGAAAACCCAAGAGAGCTGGTTTGGCGGTACCCGGGGTCCATGCTGGAGCACCGGGGATGCATGGGATTGGCACCCCAATACCAGATTTGGCATGGGGGGACAATTCCATGATCTTAGACATGTTACATGGCCATATTCGGAGTTACCATTGTGAAGCTACATATAGGTATTGACCTATATGTAGTGCACGTGTGTAACGGTGTCCCCGCACTCACAAAGTCCGGGGAAATTGCCCTGAACTATGTGGGGGCACCTTGGCTAGTGCCAGGGTGCCCTCACACTTAGTAACTTTGCACCTAACCTTTACCAAGTGAGGGTTAGACATGTAGGTGACTTATAAGTTACTTAAGTGCAGTGAAAAATGGCTGTGAAATAACGTGGACGTTATTTCACTCAGGCTGCAGTGGCAGTGCTTTGTAAGAATTGTCTGAGCTCCCTGTGGGTGGCAAAAGAAATGCTGCATCCCATAGAGATCTCCTGGAACCACAATACCCTGGGTACCATATACTAGGGAATTATAAGGGTGGTCCAGTGTGCCAATCAGAATTGGTAAAAATGGTCACTGGCCTGCAGTGACAATTTTAAAGGCAGAGAGAGCATAAGCACTGAGGTTCTGATTAGCAGAGCCTCAGTGACAGAGTTAGGCACCACACAGGGAACACATTCAGGCCACAAACTATGAGCACTGGGGCCCTGGCTAGCAGGGTCCCAGTGAGACATATAGAACACACTGACAAATAGGGTTTTCACTATGAGCACTGGGGTCCTGGTTAGCAGGATCCCAGTGAGTCAGTAAAAACACACTGACATATAGTCACAAACAGGCCACAAGTGGGGGTAACAATGCTAGAAAGAGGCTAACTTCCTACAGAGAGATGCAGAAGATGTCCCATGCTAGAAGGAAGATTGCTGCAGGTGTCAGTGCAGGATTTCCACTAATAAGCCTTGGCAAAGGCAAACTTGTGGTTAGTGAAAAGGAGGTGCTTCCGGGGACCAGCAAGGCCCAGGAGAACTCAACCCAGGAGGGGGAGTCACAGGGGACCCTCAGCATGGCAGAGAGTCCACAGGAGCAGAGGCATCACCCACAGGAGTCCCACAGGAAGGGGTACACAGAATAAGCCCATGCAGCACTACAAAAGTGGATCCTGTGCCGCAGGAGAACCACACAGGAGGCTGGGATTTGCCAGAAGGAGTGCTGGGGACTAGAGCTGCACATCACCTGAAGATCCCTTGGAGGAGATGCAAATAAATCTTGGCAGCTGCAAGAGACATGGTGCACGGGGTGCTGTCCTTTTTGAGAAGCAAAGGCTTACCTCCACCAAAGTTGTACAGCTGGCAGAGAGGACCAGGAGGACTACTTCAGACCACCACCTGTGGTGCAGGATCCTCGCAGCTCAGCAGGAGAGCAGATCCACACAGCCGGTTGTCGCTTGCTGTAGGTGGCTTCAGTTTCAGGGACGTGACTCCTTCACTCCAAGGGAGATTCCTTCTTCTTCTTGTGCAGGATGAAGAGTTGCAGTCTTCTGAGGATATATAGCGAGGAAACTGTTGCAAAGCTGGCAGGAACTCTGGGTACAATGTTACAGAAGAGTCTTCCTCATGGATCTGCAGCTTGTGGGTTCCTGGAGGCTCCAGTTGCAGTTCCGGAGGCCAGAAGTTGAAGTAAAGGTTGCAGAGGAGTCCTGCTGGAATCTTGCAAGCCAAATCTGAGGACCCACCCAAGAAAGAGACTCTATATATCCCTGAAAGGGGGACTGGTCACCTAACCAGGTAAGCACCCATCAGGATGGAACACTGACATCACCTGCCTGGCCTGGCCACTGAGATGCTCCTAGAGTTCCCTGACAACCTTGGAATCAAGATGCAAGAACCCAGGGACCATCTGGAGGAGCTCTGGGCACCACCCCTGTGGTGGTGTTGGACAGGAGAGTGGCCACTCCCCTTTCCATTGTCCAGTTTTGCACCAGAGCAGGGACTAGGGGTTCCTGAACCAGTGTGGACTGGTTTATGCACGGAGGGCAGCAAATGTACCCTTCAAAGCAAAACCAGTGGCTATGGGAGGCTACCCCTTCCAAGCCAGTCAAATGTATTTCCAAATGGAGAGGGTGTTACCTCCCTCTCCCAAAGGAAATCCTTTGTTCTGCCTTCCTGGACTTGATCAGATCAAGCAGCAGGAGAGCAGAAACCTGTTTGAGTGGTGGCAGCAGCTGGGCTGCCAGAGAAACCCTGTAAGACTGGTGTTGCAATGCTGGTCGTCCTCTAAGTAGCCCCCAGAGTGCATGGAATCACACTTCCAATACTTGCAATAGTATTGGGATATGATTCCGACATGTTTGATGCCCAGGTTTGGAGTTACCATTATGTACCTGGACATAGGTTGTGACCTATGTCTAGTACATATATAAAATGGCATCCCAGCACTCACGAAGTGCAGTAAAATGGTGCTGGAGTTCATGGGGGGCACCTCTGCTAGTGCAG
Organism: Pleurodeles waltl; assembly: GCF_031143425.1. Classification (NCBI taxonomy): domain Eukaryota; kingdom Metazoa; phylum Chordata; class Amphibia; order Caudata; family Salamandridae; genus Pleurodeles; species Pleurodeles waltl. The sequence goes on from NC_090448.1 coordinate 849,261,304, forward strand.
GCGTGCCCTCACACACAGGTACCTGCAACCTGCCCTCTGGGATAAGAGTGGACATACCATAGGGATGACTTACAGTGACCTGGTGCAGTGACCTGTAGTGAAACCGGGTGCATGCACCCGGTTCACGCAGACTGCAATGGCAGGCCTGCTGAACCCTTTGCCTGGGCTCCCTATAGGTGGCACAATAACTGCTGCAACCCATAGGGATCCACTGGAACCCCAATGCCCTGGGTACCTGGGTACCATATTTTAGGGACTTTCATGGGGGGACAAGTATGCCAATTGTGGGAAGAAAAAGGTACAATTTAGAGGAGATAGCAAAACTACTGGGGTCCTGGTTAGCAGGAACCCAGTAGACACAGTCAAACACAGTCAAATATACTGATAACAGGCAGAAAAGTGGGGTAACCATGCCAAGAAATAGGCACTTTCCTACACAGGGTCTTAGGAGGGAAAAAAGTATTTCTAGCAAAATCAAATTGTTGACAAAGTGAAACGATACAGCCATGAATTGAGAAACGTTAATTTACAAATGGCAGCTGTGTTAAAGTTTTCACCACACTCCCCCTACAGTGCCACATTAACGCCCAACATAGGTGCCAAACCGTGGGTTTTTACCTGCCTACAACTCTAATTGTTTTGCAAGGCAAAATCTCAAAGCAATAACCTTTTGGTGAAGAAAGCATTCTCATGTTGCAGTTATATAAGTATTCAAATATCCTTAGTAATTGTTATACTCACAATTATAGCCCAGCACAAAGTTTTTTTCTCACAAGCGATGGTCAAAATATAATTCTTAAGGTGGTGAAGTAATATATAAAAAAATTACAAACAAGGTGTATACTATAAAATAAAAATAAAAATAATTTGCTATGATTTTAGACCACATGATAATACCATGAGATCTTCATCACTAATTATGAATTGTAACCTCCAGATGTGTTGCTTCTATGGGCTTGATTACAAATTCAGGTGTTATTTATCGCACCAGATAAATAACAATACCACAGGGTTTGTTATTTGTTGGGTGCCATAAATAACACCTAATACGAGTTTGTGGGCAATAATATGCAGGCTTTGGCATTTAATGCACCAAAATCCGTGTGGTACGTTTAATTCATAAGACTTTTCCACATTAAAGTTCAGCAGGCTTGACATGCCTAAATATAACAGTTGGAGTATTTATCACAACCGATAATTACCGGATGTGTTAAATACAGCCAACCTTGCCAGTGCATAAATGAGGATTTGCGCACGGGTCGTAATTTACTGACCAATTCATAATTAAGCTCCAAGTGGTACCTGATGGCAGACTGTACAAAATCGAGTTATTAGTTGTGTAGGTCCTGTACAAGCAATATGTCCACAATTGTTAGTCCAAGGCCTACTCTGGGAAGTGGTTTGAGCTAGTAATCACCATCGGCTGGAACTCAATGACATTCCATAAATGGTTGCTCAGTGGGTGATGTTTCTTTGGAAAAGCAGAAGTATATTTATTACACACACACTCCTAAATACTACACATGTATGTACAAATGAATACATAAGGAAGATGTAAGTAACTTTGACGATATTCTGAAATCACATTAAACCCTAGTGAGCCATGATCCCCATAATCACCATATTAACCTACTTTTAAATAGCATGCATTAGGGCTTTATTATCAAAATGGCCTACATAAGGATGCCTTATCAATATATTATGGGAAGGTTGAGGATTGTGAAAAGGTGTTATTTTGACACCAAATTTGCAGTTTGAGACTGCCAAGGGAAGACTACCTAAGTGACCCAAACATAAACTTGTAAGCAAAATAATTTGGCAAAATACTAAGGAGCATATTTATACTCTGTTTGCACCAAATTAGTGCAATTTTGTTTTACTCTAATTCGGCGCAAAACTAACTCCATATTTATACTTTGGCACTAGACCCATCTAGTGCCAAATTTATGTAGTTCATGTCATTTTTTGAACGTGGAAACTACCTTGCCTTAATGAGATGCAAGGTAGGCGTTCCCGTGCAATAAATGACTCTAAGGCCTTAACACCATATTTATATTCCCGTGCAAAAATGGTGCACAGGAGGGGGGAGGGGTCAAAAAATGGTGCAAAGATTACTTTGCCCCATTTCTTAATGCCTGGGTCAGGACAGGCGTTAGGGGACCTGTGGGCCTATTTCCATGGTGGAACACCATGGAATAAGCCCAGAGGTGCCCTCATCAGGCCGCAGGGACACCCCCACCCACACAAGAGGGATTGCGGAGGATGGGGGACCCCATCCCAGGTAAGTACAAGTAAGTATTTTATTTTATTTTATTTTTTAAAGTGACATAGGGGGCCTTGAAATGGGTCCCCATACCTGGCACAGGGTGCAATGTCCATGTCCAGGGGACCCTGGTCACCTGTGCTGGACATTGGGGTGGTGGGCATGACTCCTGTCTTTTCTAAGACAGGAGTCATGTGGTATGGATGGTTTTGTGTCAGAAAATGACTTTAGGCAGGTTAGAGTCATCTTTTTGACTCTAACCTGCCTAACGTCATTTTGTGGTGCAAAACTCCCTTCTTCCAAACCACCAGCCAGCAGGAAGGTACCGGCGTCTTTTTTACGCTAGCCTACCCTTTGCACCGGCTTGCACCATTCCATAAATGTGGTGCCCGGCTGGTGCACAGAAATGGTGCAAGCCGGGTCTAAACTTTTTGGTGCAAAACTGCCTTAGTGCAGTTTTGCCCCAAAAAGTATAAACCAGGGCCTAAGTTCATACTGACGGAATAGCATGAATGCCTCTCTTCAGCAGGCCACACTACTGGCTCCCTAAAAAGGGGACATGATTAACCACACTTTAGAATACCTGGGGCCGTATTACACATATGACGCACTTTCCTTGTCTGCGCCATGGTGCACCTTTCAAAAGGTGTGCCCTACGCAAACAAGGAAAGTGACGTATTAGAGTAAATGTGCTACCCCCCAGTGCAGCTGCAAACTTGTGCTGCCCTCGGGGCAATGTCTTTAATAGAAATACAGAGCAGCTCTTTAAAAGTGGCTCCGTGTTTATCTCTGCAGACGGCACCCCACCTGCAATTTTATGGGGGATCAGCGATCCCCTTGCAGGCGGGCGCAGTGAGTGACTGCGCCCGTCTCCAATGGGATGGCTGAGGGATCCATGGGACTCCTTTTCTCCTTCCAGAGTTCTGCCTTTAGAAGGCGCACCAGTGCAATCTGTATTACAGAATGGGCTGCACAACCATCTGTGGCCCCTTCTGTAATACCAAAGTGACCGGGGGGCATGTAAAGTGGGTGCAAATGCCAGTTGTGCCCCCAGGGTACTTTATGTAATACGGCCCCTGGTGGTTATCCTGAGGATGCAAACAAGTACAGTCATCACCAGACACTCATTCACAAACAAATAGCTGTAAAACTGTGGGGAAAATTATTTAAAAAACATCCTATTAGAAAATAGCCCACTAGGTAACTTTTTATCTGTTTTCAGACCAGATCAATGCCTAGAAGACAAGAGCTTCAGCTGTGTCGACTGGCACTGGGTGCGTATCTCATTCCCGGTCTTTCTGGTAAATGTTTCTTTCACGGACCTCCAGATGTCCCTGATAACGGTTCCTTCCCACCTCTGACAGTGCACACACGTTTTCTGAAACCACATCCAAAACGTTTATCATCTATGTAAGGGGAGCCAACAGGTCTAAGCACTGAAACCTAATAGATTAGCCAAATATGTTTTGTATACTTCGATAAAGGCACAAGCATGGCAGAAAAAAAGAGGGCAGATCTTGTAGGTAATGCCTCACCTTTTAATAATCTGAAGACATTAAACCTAGACCTATCACTTGTGCACTCGATGCAAATGAAGCATGAACAGTACGGACACGTCTCTGCCAGAAATGTTTGAGATAGCTAAAATGTATTCAGTAAACTTACTATGATCAAGGATTTCAGATTTGGGACTTTGCAGCAGCTAGTATGGTTAGGTTTGTAGGTGCTTTCCATTGACTTTTAATATATTCAGCTCTGCCAGAATTGAAAAGTGTTTAAATATTTCTCCAGGAAGAGTGCACATGCCAGCTACAGCCGCCTAAATGCTTCTGAGGAGTAGCGGGAATAGGGGGCAGGATTCGTAGGTGATTTGGTAACCTTGAATATTCAGAAACTGATAAACGTTGTACATATCAGTTCTACACTCAGAGTAGAAGAGTTGGGAGGAGTCACTTGCTTTTTCCCTCAGATCGACAGCTCTCTTTACCCTACTTAGGCCCATATTTATACTTTTTTAGCTGTGCATTTGGGTCATTTTTTGACGCAAAAGCAGTGCAAACGTACACAATTCAATTGTATTTTGTAAGTTTGTGCCAATTTTGTGTCACAAAATTACGCAAATGCGGCGCTACAAAAGTATAAATATGGGCCTTAATACCGTTATTGCAATCAGAATTTCACCCATGGACTAGGGTGACCAGATTTTGAGGAGCAAAAACCGGGACAGGTCAGACATAAAAGAAGGACTAAAGATAGTACTCTCACTTTTATATCTGGCCTGTCCTGTTTTTTTTGCATAGCTTTGTGTATGTGTTCCTCCTATACACCCGTGTGTGTGTACACACACACACACACACACACATATATATATATTTATATATACACACACACACACACACATTTACAAGACTACATATATAAAATTAGCTACGGCTTGTCATCCCACCCTGAACCCCCAACCCAACCCCACCCACCTCTCTCTGCTCCCCACTTTGTTTTTCTACTGGGAGCAGACAGGGGACTGTGTTGCCTGACAGTAACAGATAAAATACTTTAATTATTTCATATTTTGTAGGCATCTGTTAAAGGAGAGCATACCTTTAATTTATGCTTCCCTAGATGATCTGACCTTCATCCGAAAAACCAGAACATTTATTTAATAATCTGACCTTTGTCCCAAAAACCGGGACATTTATTTAAAATTAAGAGAAGCGTCGGGACACCAGGACAGTCCTCTAAAAACCGGGACTGCCCGGGGAAATCCAGGACGTCTGGTCACCCTACCATGGATGTAATTTAGGTGTTGCCATGAGCCGCAGCTGCGATCCCTTGCTTGTCCCTCGCCATCCCTGGCACTGCCTTTGCCACCCTGGCCTCAGAGGTGGCAAAATCAGTGGGGGGAATACAAGGGCAGGTTGTGCTAAAAATGGAGTACAATTAGCTGAAATATGACCATCCCTGGCTGCTGAGGCGAGTAAAAAATGATTTAAAATGTATGTTGTGTGTGTGCTTGAGGGTGTGCGTGTTTATATGAGTGGCATCATGTGTATGTGTATGTATAGGTAAGTGTGTGTGTGTGTGTGTGTGTGAGCGAAAGTAAAGGTCAAATGGCGTGTCATGTCACTTCTGCTACCCCTGGAATTTCGGTGAATTAACGTTCATGATTTCATCACCTCTACATGCAAAAATTGTTTTTTCACCTGCTATTTTTAAACATTTAAATCACTGACTAAAGGGGTAGGGCTTCATTTCCAAACTATGATGAACCATTTTAAATTAAATTCTGAGCGATAGTAATGCTGTTAATAAATGTGTGAGTCCCCGAGATTCTCCCATTAGAATTGAAACATAATGTGATGCACTGTTCATCCACAGAGAAACATTCAGGCTTATTTACAACTCCCTTGTGCTGCCAGTACATCACTTTTTCCCATATAAAAACTGATGTACTAGCGGCGCAAGGGGCTTGTAAAGAAGCCCCACTGTGTGGTTTTATTTAGCCACTCATTTGAAGCATATTAAGTGACAGTCATTTCTGCAACAAAATTACTCCTCTGGCCCTCCAATGAGAGTAAGAAGGACTATATAAATTCTGCAATACAATATCATGTAGGCAGTGCTTAATATGAGCTGGTATTTGTCGCTGGTTGCCGTAGGGCCCACAGGCACTCATTTTTGGGGACTGACACTTATTTTTCCACATCTGACATTGACCAAGAACAAGAGAGGGGAAAACTTACCTAGGGGAAAGAAGGAGAAAGACAGAGACTGAAAAACATCACAAAGAGAGAAAGCAGGAAGCTTTGAGATAGAGGAACAGGAGGAGCAGGTAGTGGTTTACAGAGGTATATGGTGCCTTCAAGACTACATATTGTGTGCACCAACATGTAATTGCATCAGCCGTGGACACGCAAACAGAGCTTTGGACCGGCACTCTTTCCTTTACAAATTAAGTTCTGAACATTACCTACATTCTTTGAAACCAATCAACGTTTTATGGCATATATATATTGTTGGATGTTTTGGGAAAGTCCTCTTATAACTGTTTCACTCAAGGGATACAATTTGACTGACATTTTTTAATATTTTGCTAAATGTAATTAGAATTGTGCTTGAATAACAAGGTGACTCTAGCCTTTTCTGCAACATACACTCAAAATTATCCCAGTCCTGTTGCGGTATGTACACAATTTACCGGAGGGAATTACTAATGACAACTAGATGCCAGTTAACTAAATTGGGAACGCATTGCCTGGGTCAAGCTTTTTAAAAAGTCAATCAGAGGCACACATCAAAATTTATCCTAAGACTTGTTTCAGGACCAAGAGTGTTTTATGGGTGTACGTAAGGTGCATCGTAATCAAATAAAGATGTAAGTCTCCCTGAACATTGAATGAGAAACCATAAATCTCAACTAACCTGCCCGTCAATAAGGTGAGGGTGGTTGGGATGGTGGGGCATTCAGGCACCAGTCCTCCTTTCTCACTACCAGTGTAGCTGTAGTGGCAGATGATAAACAGAAGTGGATCCTGGCTCTTCATGTTCTGAATATTAAGGGGCATATTTTAAGCCCCTAGCACCACCTTGCACTGCATTAGTGTAATTTTCTTTTTACGCTAATGCGACCCAACAAGGCCAAAATGCATGTGCCATATTTACAAAGTGGGGTAATGAATGCATTGTGCCACTTTGTAACCCTTGGCGCTACATTATGCCTACGCCAGGCATAATGTATTCAAAGAGGGTGCCCCCCGTTTGGGGGGGATGGAAAAATGGCACAAGGAAATCTAACAGATTTCCTTGTGTATTTTTTTATGGTACTTTTAACACCTGTCCAGAGCAAAAAGGGGCTTCCATTATGTATAATAATGGGCCCCTATGTACTTTGCAGGAGTAACCCCAATATTTTGGAGCAACTCCTGCAAAGTACTTCAATGGAGTCAATAAAAATGACCCTATTGCCCCCTACCCTGTGCCATGGTGTGATGTATCTTAGATATAGCGCAAACATGGTGGCGGTAGGGGACACTAAGGCCCGTATTTATACTTTTTTAGCGCCGCATATGAGTCATTTTTTTTATGCAAAAGCGGTGCAAACTTGCAAAATTCAACTGTATTTTGTACGTTTGCATCACTTTTGGGTCAAAAAGTGGCACAAATGTGGCGCTAAAAAAGTGTAAATATGGGCCTAAGGGTCACAAGGAAAGTGGCATTGCCCTAGGAGTAGTGCTACTAGTGCAGTTCCACTTTCCTTAGATATGCCCCTAAGGATTTTACTATTATGGGACTCCATTTAATAACCTCTTCGTTGCGGGCGTCGGCCACTGGCCGATGCCCGCACACCCTCCCTGGTGCGGGTCACGACCAGTGGCCGACACCAGGAAGGGTATCAATAAATCCCCCAATGTCTCCCCCCGCCCCCCCACCCGCCCCTTTGTGACGTCAGCGCGCCTCGTGGCGCGCTGACGTTGCAAAGGTGTTTTCCCCATCAAAGCAGGAAGCAGCCTTGCGGCCGCTTCCTGCTTTGATGGGGAAAACGGCCTTTCCCACGTTCGGGAAGGCCTCGTAAGAAAGGGGAGTGTCTCCCCTTTCTTACGAGGCCTTCCTGAAAGTGTTTCCTGGCCCCCGATCGCAGCACAACTGCGATCGGGGGCCAGGAAACACTTTCAGGAAGGCCTCGTAAGAAAGGGGAGACACTCCCCTTTCTTACGAGGCCTTCCTGAAAGTGTTTCCTGGCCCCCGGTCGCAGATGTGCTGCGATCGGGGGCCAGGAAACACTTTCAGGTTTCCTGGCCCCCCGATCGCAGCACAGCTGCGATCGGGGGGCCAGGAAATACTTTGAAAAGGCCTCGTAAGAAAGGGGAGACTCTCCCCTTTCTTATGAGGCCTTCTCAAACTGTTTCTGGCCCCCGATCGCAGCACTGCGATCGGGGGCCAGAAACAGTTTGAGAAGGCCTCGTAAGAAAGGGGAGAGTCTCCCCTTTCTTACGAGGCCTTCTCAAAGTGTTTCTTGGCCCCCGGGGGCCAGGAAACACCACTAGATGCCAGGGATTTCACTTTGGGGGGGCGGCCCCCTCGGAAAACGGGCCGCCCCCCCGGGGGCATAATTAATTTTTTAAAAAAAGGTAGGTGCCCCCTGGGGGGGGGGGGGGGGGCGCGATCGCGCCCCCCCCCAGGGGATTGTTTTTTTTTCAAAAAAATAAAAATAAAAAATAAATAAAATGACAGGGGGTCGCCCGTGGGCAGGGTGACCCCCTGTGGGGGCATTTTTTTTTTTAGATGTTGTAGGGTTTCCCTGGGGGCCATTTTGGCCCCCAAGGAAACCATACAACAACTAAAAAAAATAGATCTATATATAGATCTATATTTATATATCTATGTAGATAGATATATCTATGTACATGGATATATCTATAGATATATCTATGTACATAGATATATATATATATATATATATAGAGGTAGATCTATATATACCAAAGAGATTTATAAAGTGTGCTACTCACCTGTGAGGGTCTCAAGGCGCTTGGGGGGGGGGCGGGGGGAGGGAAAGGGGCTGGGAGGTTCACTGTTCGAAAAGCCAGGTTTTGAGGCCCTTCCTGAAAAGAAGTAGGTTATGGGTCTTGCGAAGGTGGGTTGTGAGGGCGTTCCAGGTTTTGGGTGCAAGGTAGGAGAAGGATCTGCCCCCGGTGGTGGTGTGTTTGATGCGGGGGACAGAGGCGAGAGAGAGGTCAGCTGAGCGGACGTTTCGTGTGGGGGTGTGGAAGGTGACTCTCGTTGAGGTAGGCAGGGCCTGTGTTGTGGAGTGATTTGTGTGCGAGGATGAGGATCTTGAAGGTGATCCTTTTGTCAATGGGGAGCCAGTGGAGGGATTTGAGGTGTGGAGAGATGTGTTCGTGTCGGCGGAGGTCGAGGATGAGTCGTGCTGCTGAGTTCTAGATGCGTGTAGTTTGCGCTTGAGTTTTAGAGTGGTGCCGGCGTAGAGGGCGTTTCCGTAATCAAGCCTGCTGCTGATGTGTGCGTGAGTGACAGTTTTTCTGGTCTCTGTGGGGATCCATTTGAATGTTTTTCAGTATACGGAGTGTGTTGAAGCATGAGGAGGTGAGAGCGTTGATTTGTTGGGTCATCGAGAGGCAGGAGTCTAGGATGATGCTGAGGTTGCGTGCGTGGTTGGCGGGGGTGGGTGCAGGGCCTAGCGTGGTGGGCCACCATGAGGGGTCCCAGGTGTTTTTGTGTGGGCCAAAGAGGATTATTTCGGTTTTGCTTGAGTTGAGTTTCAGGTGATTGGCTGTCATATATATATCACTTTTGTCAATATGTGTGTGGTTTCCCTGGGGGGAAAAGGGTCCGACTTGTCTAGTGGCAGTTTTAGTGCCATAAAGAAGCGCAGAAGGTTTATATGCCTACTGCAAAGAGCAAATCTGTATTTTATGTAAATAGCTGAGTACATTAGCAAAGTCTATGGAGAGATGAAGGGCACTTTTGCTGGGGGGTAATGAGGGAATCCGAGGAGGAGGGAGTGGGAGCACCAATAATGATTGTTGGACTGGGCGCAGGAGGTGCTAAAGACTGTGACGAATGGTATGTGACAAGGTGTTTTTTGAGTGTCTTGAAAGTACGTGCTGATTGAGGGAAGAAGCGCAGGTAAGGTGGCCTCTACTGTTGCACGTATCTCACACACCATCGATTTTGTGACTGTCTACGTAGGCTAGTGTTTTAGAGCAACAGTTTAGCCAATAGCAGAGATGGCATCTTGATGGATGACTGCTGCCTGCACTCGGGTTATAGAGGACCGCTCTGACATAGGATCAGAGACTGAGACATCAGATACTGAGACAGCATCTGAGGGATAGGACAATGGCGCAGACTCTGGGAGTGGTTTTTCAGTCAGAGGAGTCCCATTCGATAACTCCTCTTCCAGTACATTATGAGGGAGGTGATGAGGACAGTCCTGCTGTCCCTTCGCAAGCTGTTTGTGCAACTGGGTAATAGTGGGTTAGGCCAACCCAGAGAGCAGGTGAATGCGGCGGCAAGCAGAGAGAGAGTGCTCTCTTGGGAGCTCCCCAATTTAGTTCAGCCCCAAATTCCACCACCCAAATCATATTGTGGAGACATCAAAATTATCCATGGCAAAACAAACTGGTTTTGTAAGGCAGGCACCTGTGTTTTTGGTCCTGGATTCGGCGGCCATATAGAGAAACACACTAAACCCAAACATTTCTGGAAACTAGACATTCGGGGGAGTCCACAGAGGTGTGACTTGTGTGGCTTCCCCAAAGTTTTCTTACCCAGAATACCCTGCAAAGCTGAAATGTTGAAAAAAAACTCAATTTTTCTCGCATTTCTGTCACACAAACTACAGGAATATGCTGGGATCCACAATATTCCTACCACCCAGTGACTCCTCACCTGTCCTGATAAAAACACTTCCCCACTTCAGTGCCTACACCTAGTGTCTGTGTCAGGAATGGATCACCCCAGGGTCAACAGCGGCCTCACGTAAGGACCAACATTGACCGTTGTGTGATCTATTCCTGTCGCAGGCACCAGGCCTAACCACACAAGTGAGGTATCATTTTTATCGGGAGGCTTGGGGGAACGCTGGGTGGAAGGAAATTTGTGGCTCCTCTCAGATTCCAGAACTTTCTGTCACCGAAATGTGAGGAAAACTTGTTTTTTTAGCCACTTTTTGAGGTTTGCAAAGGATTCTGGGTAACAGAACCTGGTCCGAGCCCCGCAAGTCACCCCTCCTTGGATTCCCCTAGGTCTCTAGTTTTCAGAAATGCACAGGTTTGGTAGGTTTCCCTAGGTGCCGGCTGAGCTAGAGGCCAAAATCTACAGGTAGGCACTTTGCAAAAAACAGCTCTGTTTTCTGTGATGTGTCCACGTTGTGTTTTGGGGCATTTCCTGTCGCGGGCGCTAGGCCTACCCACACAAGTGAGGTATCATTTTTATCGGGAGACTTGGGGGGACGCTGGGTGGAAGGAAATTTGAGGCTCCTCTCAGATTCCAGAACTTTCTGTCACCGAAATGTGAGGAAAACTTGTTTTTTTAGCCACTTTTTGAGGTTTGCAAAGGATTCTGGGTAACAGAACCTGGTCAGAGCCCCGCGAGTCACCCCATCTTGGATTCCCCTAGGTCTCTAGTTTTCAAAAATGTACAGGTTTGGTAGGTTTCCCTAGGTGCCGGCTGAGCTAGAGGCCAAAATCTACAGGTAGGCACTTTGCAAAAAACAGCTCTGTTTTCTGTGATGTGTCCACGTTGTGTTTTGGGGCATTTCCTGTCGCGGGCGCTAGGCCTACCCACACAAGTGAGGTATCATTTTTATCGGGAGACTTGGGGGGACTCTGGGTGGAAGGAAATTTGAGGCTCCTCTCCGATTCCAGAACTTTCTGTCACCGAAATGTGAGGAAAACTTGTTTTTTTAGCCACTTTTTGAGGTTTGCAAAGGATTCTGGGTAACAGAACCTGGCCAGAGCCCCGCGAGTCACCCCATCTTGGATTCCCCTAGGTCTCTAGTTTTTAAAAATGTACAGGTTTGGTAGGTTTCCCTAGGTGCCGGCTGAGCTAGAGGCCAAAATCTACAGGTAGGCACTTTGCAAAAAACAGCTCTGTTTTCTGTGATGTGTCCACGTTGTGTTTTGGGGCATTTCCTGTCGCGGGCGTAAGGCCTACCCACACAAGTGAGATATCATTTTTATCGGGAGACTTGGGGGGACGCTGGGTGGAAGGAAATTTGAGGCTCCTCTCAGATTCCAGAACTTTCTGTCACCGAAACGTGATGAAAACTTGTTTTTTTAGCCACTTTGTGAGGTTTGCAAAGGATTCTGGGTAACAGAACCTGGTCAGAGCCCCGCGAGTCACCCCATCTTGGATTCCCCTAGGTCTCTAGTTTTCAAAAATGTACAGGTTTGGTAGGTTTCCCTAGGTGCCGGCTGAGCTAGAGGCCAAAATCTACAGGTAGGCACTTTGCAAAAAACAGCTCTGTTTTCTGTGATGTGTCCACGTTGTGTTTTGGGGCATTTCCTGTCGCGGGCGCTAGGCCTACCCACACAAGTGAGGTATAATTTTTATCGGGAGACTTGGGGGGACGCTGGGTGGAAGGAAATTTGAGGCTCCTCTCCGATTCCAGAACTTTCTGTCACCGAAATGTGAGGAAAACTTGTTTTTTAGCCACTTTTTGAGGTTTGCAAAGGATTCTGGGTAACAGAACCTGGTCAGAGCCCCGCGAGTCACCCCATCTTGGATTTCCCTAGGTCTCTAGTTTTCAAAAATTTACAGGTTTGGAAGGTTTCCCTAGGTGCCGGCTGAGCTAGAGGCCAAAATCTACAGGTAGGCACTTTGCAAAAAACAGCTCTGTTTTCTGTGATGTGTCCACGTTGTGTTTTGGGGCATTTCCTGTCGCGGGCGCTAGGCCTACCCAGACAAGTGAGGTATCATTTTTATCGGGAGACTTGGGGGGACGCTGGGTGGAAGGAAATTTGAGGCTCCTCTCAGATTCCAGAACTTTCTGTCACCGAAATTTGAGGAAAACTTGTTTTTTTAGCCACTTTTTGGGGTTTGCAAAGGATTCTGGGTAACAGAACCTGGTCAGAGCCCCGCGAGTCACCCCATCTTGGATTCCCCTAGGTCTCTAGTTTTCAAAAATGTTCAGGTTTGGTAGGTTTCCCTATGTGCCGGCTGAGCTAGAGGCCATAATCTACAGGTAGGCACTTTGCAAAAAAACAGCTCTGTATTTTGTGAAAAAATGGGATGTGTCCACGTTGTGTTTTGGGGCATTTCCTGTCGCGGGCGCTAGGCCTACCCACACAAGTGAGGTATCATTTTTATCGGGAGACTTGGGGGAACATAGAATAGCAAAACAAGTGTTATTGCCCCTTATCTTTCTCTACATTTTTTCCTTCCAAATATAAGAGAGTGTGTAAAAAAGACGTCTATTTGAGAAATGCCCTGCAATTCACATGCTAGTATGGGCACCTCGGAATTCAAAGATGTGCAAATAACCACTGCTCCTCAAAACCTTATCTTGATCCCATTTTGGAAATGCAAAGGTTTTCTTGATACCTCTTTTTCACTCCTCATATTTCAGCAAATGAATTGCTGTACACCCGGTATAGAATGAAAACCAACTGCAGGGTGCACCTCATTTATTGGCTCTGGGTACCTAGGGTTCTTGATGAACCTATAAGCCCTTTATATCCCCGCAACCAGAAGAGTCCAGCAGACAAAACGGTATATTGCTTTCAGAAATCTGACATCGCAGGAAAAAGTTACAGAGTAAAACATAAAGAAAAATGGCTGTTGTTTTCAGCTCAATTTCAATATGTTTTTATTTCAGCTGTTATTTTCTGTAGGAAAACCTTGTAGGATCTACACCAATGACCCCTTGCTGAATTCAGAATTTTGTCTAGTTTTCAGAAATGTTTAGCTTTCTGGGATCCAGCATTGGTTTCACACCCATTCCTGTCACTAACTGGAAGGAGGTTGAAAGCACCAAAAATAGTAAAAATGTGGTATGTCCCAGTAAAATGCCAAATTTGTGTTGGAAAATGTGGTTTTCTGATTCAAGTCTGCCCGTTCCTGAAAGGTGGGAAGATAGTGATTTCAGCACCAGAAACCCTTTGTTGATGGCATTTTCAGGGAAAAAACCACAAGCCGCCTTCGGCGGCCTTTTTTTCCCATTTTTTTGGAAAAAACTAAATTTTCACTGTATTTTGGCTATTTTCTTGGTCTCCTCCAGGGTAAACCACAAACTCTGGGTACCATTAGAATCCCTAGGATGTTGGAAAAAAAGGACGCAAATTTGGCGTGGTTAGCTTATGTGGACAAAAAGTTATGAAGCCCTAAGCGCAAACTACCCCAAATAGCCAAAAAAGGGCTCAGCACTGGGGGGGAAAAGGCCCAGCAGCTAAGGGGTTAAGCTTGAGATGAGTGGATTTAGCTACGACTCAGACGTTTGACCTCTCTGAAACCGCTTTCACTAAAGCACAAATGCGGATACATTGAGCTACATCTTCAATATGTGCGGTTATGTTTTCACAGCTAGTAGAAGAGTGCCATCTGACAGGGTCCTTCTATATGGTATGCAGTTGAATTAGTATTCATTCAGTATGTTTTTTAAACTAAGGCTTTACGTATACTGCAGAAAAGTAAAACAATGCTATACCTTGTTTAGAATAATTCTAATTTAATACAAAATCAGAAGGCACCCAATATAATTCATTCAGATTCTCACTCAACAAGCTGCTGAGAAAGATTGAGAGGTATTAAGAAAGAACACCACCACATCATTGCCATGCCCCCCAAAAAATTCCATTCGTACATTACTCCTCCTTGAGGACTTGCATGCATCTCCCTTGGTGGTCTCATGAACATTAGTTTCAGAAATCAGCCAACTCCAAAGTGGCCAAATTGTGCCAGGTTCATATGTTAATGAAAAATCATGCAATTTCTACATGTCTGTCGCGGTCCATGCACTAGACCCAACAATTGTCATCTGCTTTCTATGTATATGAACCCCAAAATAATAAAGTATCCAACAAAGTTGAAAACCCTAGGGTTGCTCACCTACATAATTTCAAAGAATATGAACTGCTCAAAGAGGACCCTTTGACTAAATCATTTTCTGTATTTACCAATGCTGCTCTCTCCTATAATAAGGAGTTTCGGCTTAGTCAGATCCGCGTCTTCTTACATAGCTACAGGCCACTCTCTGCACCCCACGGCAGCAGCAAGAACGTTTCACTGTTTTACCTGACACTCTGAAAAAGTTAGGTTCAGCCTTGATAGGTATGTGCACGGTTGCGCCGCTTTTAGCACTCGACTCTTGCAAGCGAGAGGACGAGACTCTTTAGAGTTAGAAAATAATGGAAGATATCATTATTAAATATAGCTCGGCCTCTCTCCAAGATGTCTTCATTTGGGCATGCATGATTGCTTAATTGGCATGACATCTGATCAGTCTTCCACATAGCTTTTACTTTGTCAAACTTTGTTCGCTCGTCACATTAATTTGCCATCGCTCTGCATCGGAAAGATGCTCAGTCAGGGTGAATGAACACTTAGGAATTGCACAGCAGTTAGACTTATTTCTGTTCGTGTTTAGAGCTCATGAAGGGCTTCTTGTGCAAACCAATGACAATGAACCATCTACGATGCACTCAGTGCAGTTTACTGAATGCAGGCAAAGCAGTGGAAGCAAAAAAGTTAACCAATCCTAACACTGCAAAACTAAAATTCTCAGGTGCGTGACAAAGAAACGTCAAGGAGAAAATACGTTGAATAAAGAGCAGGAAAGTAAGAAAGACAAATCCAGTCATGAGAACGGGGCTGACCCAAAACCCATTCTATGTCTACTGGGATCAAAATGTCTGGCCAAAAGCTTTAGTTATCTGTTGCCAAGACCTAACTTTGTAGTGATGGACCAGGCTGTAGGATAACTGGCTCAGAGTGTGGCTGAATGGCAGGGCTAAACATTGCATAGTCGCTTAGTAGGATTGAAGCACAGCTACTGTGCCCTTGAGGTGAAGACAGATTATACTTTGCCAAATCAATTACATCTCTTCACTGAAAATCTATATTATTCCACATACTATTGCTTATTTCCTTACAAAAATACATCATTTTACCATCTAAAACCCTGATGGCTCGAATGTGTCTTCAAATCTAAGCCTTCCATGATGAGTAGGTAAAAGCTTTCAACAGTTACTGGATTTCTTCCAGTAAAATTGGCACATGTAAAAGAGAGATCTTTTCACTTACAAACCTAACAACATTTTCAACTGCTATTTGGTCATGTGAAGAGGTTTTAAATAGCAGTAGTATTCATTGGTTAAGATATATTTTCACCTTTAATGTTCTCTAGCTCAACAATGATTTTTCTCTCTTGTCTTATAATATCTATCTCTAATACCTACCCTCTTACGATTTCTATTAATGAGTCACGAACAACGCAGAGAATATATGTATCAGTCTGTGTTATCCTTCCAGAAAATTAGTTATTGTTAAACGAAGGTTTGTCTACAGTTCAGCATCACTCACAACTGGAAATTTCAGGATCACTTCAATAATTGGTTTTCCAGCCCTCCAGAGATACTTGCATTGTGATAGTACTATTGTATGAAATCGCAATCTCCTTTACGTCAGCAGACTTGACTTTACTCTCTAAAGGACATTAAGGCTAGTTATGAATAATGCGGTTGTTGGTGCAAGATACTGGAAAGTCAGAGAAGCATCACCCTGTAGCATCAATTATGCCCATCTGTTAATGATGTAATTTAGCCATGATCATGCCAGTCTTGCCACTATCGATTTAAGCCCCTTCTATCGACCAGTTAGAAAGTCTTAGGTCTCCAGCTCCTCTACTGGTTTTTCATTAGTTTCTGTCCCCAAATCGCCCTCATTTCCCCTGACTGGGAATGTCTGGGTGTCTTCTACTCAAATATGGGCCACCATACACCCAGAGCACTTCCTGACCTCAGCACCATCATGCCAACTCAAGGTGGGGCCGACAGGAAAAATCTAGGGCCCCACAGTTAGCAGCATATTGTAATGGCCCTCACAGTCACATTATTTCCCGTCACAAAACGGGAGGGGCGTACCGGCTGTCTCAGTAAAAAATAACCTGGTAGGCACAATTCAGTCCGCTGTGTTGACCATTGTCCTTACAAATTGAGGCAGACATTTAGGATGGCAGTCAAAACCTGCTACTTCAGCCAGGCCTTCATCGATTCAGAGAGCAGCGTTTGAGGCTTCCGCATAACCCTCACTGTCTCTCCTGCCACTCCACTTGATATTTTTAGCACATCTGAGTTTACAGGCTCTCTGCTGGAGTGGCATCGGGCTCTCTGATGGCCTTTTTTGCTGTTGTTGCCGCATTCCACTAGGGGCTGCTCATGTCAAGACAGCGCCAAGAGTGGGCCCAGAGCCCAATTGCATCACGCAGTATTACCTAAACACTGCCTTCTTATGGTAGGAAGATTTTGGGCGAATAGGAGGGTGGCTGAGGAGCAATTCAGCAGCATATTGAGTTGACAGCAATGCCACGCCCTATGCTAAGGTGTACATTTTCATACTTAACATGTTTTGAATGTATAGGTGTGTTTTTATTTAGGCACCTAGAATGAAGGAGTTAACAGATTCAGGTATCTCCAGGAAATGTTCATAACCAGAAATCTGATACAAATTGAAACACGATCCAGAACCAATGAAACCTTCTTCATAAACTTCAGAGGCAATCTAGCATCACCAGGAAACTTGTGGCCCAAAACGTGTCACTCTTGCTTCGGATTCGAGCTTGAAATCGAAATATGTACATGAACCATGTTTCATGAGAACAGTAATATTAACCACTTCGCTGCCAGGCCTTTTCCCCCTCCTGTGCCAGGCCTTTTTTTGCCTATTTGGGGCAGTTCGCGCTTAGGCCCTCATAACTTTTTGTCCACATAAGCTAACCAAGCCAAATTTGCGTCCTTTTTTTCCAACATCCTAGGGATTCTAAAGGTACCCAGACTTTGTGGGTTCCCCTGAAGGAGGCCAAGAAATTGGCCAAAATACAGTGAAAATTTCGTTTTTTTCAAAAAAATTGGAAAAAGGGGCTGGAGAAGAAGGCTTGTGGTTTTTCCCCTGAAAATGGCATCAACAAAGGGTTTGCGGTGCTAAACTCAGCAGCTTCCCAGCTTTCAGGAACAGGCAGACTTGAATCCGAAAACCCAATTTTCCAACACAATTTTGGCATTTTACTGGGACATACCCCATTTGTGCAATTTTTTGTGCTTTCAGCCTCCTTCCAGTCAGTGACCGGAATGGTCATGAAACCAATGCTGGATCCCAGAAACCTAAACATTTCTGAAAAGTAGACAAAATTCTGAATTCAGCAAGGGGTCATTTGTGTAGATCCTACAAGGGTTTCCTACAGAAAATAACAGCTGAAAAAGAAAAATATTGAAATTGAGGTGAAAAAAACATCAATTTTTCTCTACTTTTTACTCTGTAACTTTTCCCTGCAATGTCAGATTATCGAAAGCAATATACCGTTACGTCTGCTGGACTCCTCTGGTTGCGGGGATATATAGGGTTTGTAGGTTCATCAAGAACCCGAGGAACCCAGAGCCAATAAATGAGCTGCACCCTGCAGTGCGTTTTCATTCTATACCGGGTATACAGTAATTCATTTGCTGAAATATAAGGAGTAAAAAATAGCTATCAAGAAAACCTTTGCATTTCCAAAAAGGGCACAAGATAAGGTGTTGAGGAGCAGTGGTTATTTGCACATCTCTGAATTCCGGGGTGACCATAGTAGCACGTGAATTACATGGAATTTCTCAAATAGATGTCTTTTTTACACACACCCCTATATTTGGAAGGAATAAATGTAGAGAAAGACAAGGGGCAATAACACTTGTTTTGCTATTCTATGTTCCCCCAAGTCTCCCGATAAAAATGATACCTCACTTGTTTGGGTAGGCCTAGCGCCCGCGACAGGATATGCCCCAAAACACAACGTGGACACATCACAGAAAACATAGCTGTTTTTAGCAAAGTGACTACCTGTAGATTTTGGCCTCTAGCTCAGCCGCCACCTAGGGAAACCTACCAAACCTGTGCATTTCTGAAAACTAGAGACCTAGGGGAATCCAAGGAGGGGTGACTTGTGTGGCTCGGACCAGGTTCTGTTACCCAGAATCCTTTGCAAACCTCAAAATTTGGCTAAAAAAACACATGTTCCTCACATTTCTGTGGCAGAAAGTTCTGGAATCTGAGAGGAGCGACAAATTTCCTTCCACCCAGCATTCCCCCACGTCTCCCGATAAAAATGATACCTCACTTGTGTGGGTAGGCCTAGCGCCCGCGACAGGATATGCCCCAAAACACAACCTGGACACATCACAGAAAACAGAGCTGTTTTTAGCAAAGTGACTACCTGTAGATTTTGGCCTCTAGCTCAGCCGCCACCTAGGGAAACCTACCAAACCTGTGCATTTCTGAAAACTAGAGTCCTAGGGGAATCCAAGGAGGGGTGACTTGTGTGGCTCGGACCAGGTTCGGTTACCCAGAATCCTTTGCAAACCTCAAAATTTGGCTAAAAAAACACATGTTCCTCACATTTCTGTGGCAGAAAGTTCTGGAATCTGAGAGGAGCCACAAATTTCCTTCCACCTAGCGTTCCCCCACGTCTCCCGATAAAAATGATACCTCACTTGTGTGGGTAGGCCTAGCGCCCGCGACAGGATATGCCCCAAAACACAACGTGGACATATCACAGAAAACAGAGCTGTTTTCAGCAAAGTGACTACCTGTAGATTTTGGCCTCTAGCTCAGCCGCCACCTAGGGAAACCTACCAAACCTGTGCATTTCTGAAAACTAGAGACCTAGGGGGATCCAAGGAGGGGTGACTTGCGGGGCTCGGACCAGGTTCTGTTACCCAGAATCCTTTGCAAACCTCAAAATTTGGCTAAAAAAACACATGTTCCTCACATTTCTGTGGCAGAAAGTTCTGGAATCTGAGAGGAGCCACAAATTTCCTTCCACCTAGCGTTCCCCCACGTCTCCCGATAAAAATGATACCTCACTTGTGTGGGTAGGCCTAGCGCCCGCGACAGGATATGCCCCAAAACACAACGTGGACATATCACAGAAAACAGAGCTGTTTTTAGCAAAGTGACTACCTGTAGATTTTGGCCTCTAGCTCAGCCGCCACCTAGGGAAACCTACCAAACCTGTGCATTTCTGAAAACTAGAGACCTAGGGGGATCCAAGGAGGGGTGACTTGCGGGGCTCGGACCAGGTTCTGTTACCCAGAATCCTTTGCAAACCTCAAAATTTGGCTAAAAAAACACATGTTCCTCACATTTCTGTGGCAGAAAGTTCTGGAATCTGAGAAGAGCCACAAATTTCCTTCCACCCAGCGTTCCCCCACGTCTCCCGATAAAAATGATACCTCACTTGTGTGGGTAGGCCTAGCGCCCGCGACAGGATATGCCCCAAAACACAACGTGGACATATCACAGAAAACAGAGCTGTTTTTAGCAAAGTGACTACCTGTAGATTTTGGCCTCTAGCTCAGCCGGCACCTAGGGAAACCTACCAAACCTGTGCATTTCTGAAAACTAGAGACCTAGGGGAATCCAAGGAGGGGTGACTTGCGGGGCTCGGACCAGGTTCTGTTACCCAGAATCCTTTGCAAACCTCAAAATTTGGCTAAAAAAACACATGTCCCTCACATTTCTGTGGCAGAAAGTTCTGGAATCTGAGAGGAGCTACAAATTTCCTTCCACCCAGCGTTCCCCCAAGTCTCCCGATAAAAATGATACCTCACTTGCGTGGGTAGGCCTAGCGCCGGCGACAGGAAACACCCCAAAGCGCAACGTGGACACATCCTAAATTTTGGAAAAAAACAGAGGTGTTTTTTGCGAAGTGCCTACCTGTAGATTTTGGCCTCTAGCTCAGCCGGCACCTAGGGAAACCTACCAAACCTGTGCATTTCTGAAAACTAGAGACCTAGGGGAATCCAAGGAGGGGTGACTTGCGGGGCTCGGACCAGGTTCTGTTACCCAGAATCCTTTGCAAACCTCAAAATTTGGCTAAAAATACACGTTACTCACATTTCTGTGGCAGAAAGTTCTGGAATCTGAGAGGAGCCACAAATTTCCTTCTACCCAGCGTTCCCCCAAGTCTCCCGATAAAAATGATACATCACTTGTGTGGGTAGGACTAGTGCCCACGAAAGGAAAGGGCCCAAAACACAACGTGGACACATCCAATTTTTTTATAAAAGCAGTGCCTACCTGTGGATTTTGGCCTGTAGCTCAGCCGACACCTGAGGAAACCTAGCAAACCAGTGCATTTTTGAAAACTAGAAACCCAGGGGAATCCAAGATGGGGTGACTTGCGGGGCTCTGACCAGGTTATGTTACCCAGAATCCTTTGCAAACATCAAAATTTGGCCCAAAAAACACTTTTTCCTCTCATTTCGGTGACAGAAAGTTCTGGAATCTGAGAGGAGCCACAAATTTCCTTCCACCCAGCGTTCCCCTAAGTCTCTCGATAAAAATGGTACATCACTTCTGTGGGTAGGCCTAGCGCCCACAAAAGGAAATGGCCCAAAACACAACGTGGACACAACATATTTTTTCACAGAAAACAGAGGTGTTTTTTGCAAGGTGCCTACCTGTGGTGTTTGGCCTGTAGCTCAGCCGGCCCCAGGGGGGGGGGGGCAGAAATGCCCTAAAATAAATTTGCCCCCCCAACCCCCACCCTCCCCCGCCGGGAGCGACCCTTGCCTACGGGGTCGCTCCCCCTGCGTGACATTGGCACCAAAAAACAAATCCCGGTGCCTAGTGGTTTCTGCCCCCTTGGGGGCAGGTTGACCTAAACTCAGCCAATCTGCCCCCAAGGGGGGCAGAAATGGCCTAAATACAATTTGTCCCCCAGGGGAGCAACTTTTGCCTGATGGGTCGCTCCCCATCTCTAAAAAAAAAAAAACAAAGAAAAAAAAGAAAAATTCCCCTGGCGCCTAGAGGTTTCTGCCTCCCCCCCCCCCCCGGGGGCAGATCGGCCTAATAATAGGCCGATCTGCCCCCCGGGGGGGCAGAAATGGCCTAAAATAAATTTGCCCCCCCAACACCCACCCCCCCCGGGAGCGACCCTTGCCTACGGGGTCGCTCCCCCTGCGTGACATTGGCGCCAAAAAACAAATCCCCGGTGCCTAGTGGTTTCTGCCCCCTTGGGGGCAGATTGACCTAAAATTGGCCAATCTGCCCCCAGGGGGGCAGAAATGGTCTAAATACAATTTGCCCCCCAGGGGAGTGACCCTTGCCTGATGGGTCGCTCCCCATCTCTAAAAAAAGAAACAACAAAAAAAAAAAAACACACAAAAAAAATTGCCCTGGTGCCTAGAGTGTTCTGCCCCCCCGGGGGCAGTTCGGCCTAATAATAGGCCGATCTGTCCCCCGGGGGGGCAGAAATGGCCTAAAATAAATTTGCCCCCCCAACCCCCACCCCTCCCCCCCCGGGAGCGACCCTTGCCTACGGGGTCGCTCTCCCTGCGTGACATTGGCGCCAAAAAACAAATCCCCGGTGCCTAGTGGTTTCTGCCTCCTTGGGGGCAGATTGACCTAAAATTGGCCAATCTGCCCCCAGGGGGGCAGAAATGGTCTAAATACAATTTGCCCCCCCAGGGGAGCGACCCTTGCCTGATGGGTCGCTCCCCATCTCTAAAAAAAGAAACCAAAAAAAAAAAAAACACAAAAAAAAATTGCCCTGGTGCCTAGAGTGTTCTGCCCCCCCCCCCCCGGGGGGCAGTTCGGCCTAATAATAGGCCGATCTGTCCCCCGGGGGGGCAGAAATGGCCTAAAATAAATTTGCCCCCCCCAACCCCCACCCCCCCCCGGGAGCGACCCCTGCCTACGGGGTCGCTCCCCCTGCGTGACATTGGCGCCAAAAAACAAATCCCCGGTGCCTAGTGGTTTCTGCCCCCTTGGGGGCAGATTGACCTAAAATTGGCCAATCTTCCCCCAGGGGGGCAGAAATGGTCTAAATACAATTTGCCCCCCCAGGGGAGCGACCCTTGCCTGATGGGTCGCTCCCCATCTCTAAAAAAAGAAACAACAAAAAAAAAAAACACAAAAAAAAAATTGCCCTGGCGCCTAGAGTGTTCTGCCCCCCCCCCCCGGGGGCAGATCGGCCTAATAATAGGCCGATCTGCCCCCCGGGGGGGCAGAAATGGCCTAAAATAAATTTGCCCCCCCAACACCCCCCCCCCCCCGGGAGCGACCCTTGCCTACGGGGTCGCTCCCCCTGCGTGACATTGGCGCCAAAAAACAAATCCCCGGTGCCTAGTGGTTTCTGCCCCCTTGGGGGCAGATTGACCTAAAATTGGCCAATCTGCCCCCAGGGGGGCAGAAATGGTCTAAATACAATTTGCCCCCCAGGGGAGTGACCCTTGCCTGATGGGTCGCTCCCCATCTCTAAAAAAAGAAACAACAAAAAAAAAAAAACACACAAAAAAAATTGCCCTGGTGCCTAGAGTGTTCTGCCCCCCCGGGGGCAGTTCGGCCTAATAATAGGCCGATCTGTCCCCCGGGGGGGCAGAAATGGCCTAAAATAAATTTGCCCCCCCAACCCCCACCCCTCCCCCCCGGGAGCGACCCTTGCCTACGGGGTCGCTCTCCCTGCGTGACATTGGTGCCAAAAAACAAATCCCCGGTGCCTAGTGGTTTCTGCCTCCTTGGGGGCAGATTGACCTAAAATTGGCCAATCTGCCCCCAGGGGGGCAGAAATGGTCTAAATACAATTTGCCCCCCCAGGGGAGCGACCCTTGCCTGATGGGTCGCTCCCCATCTCTAAAAAAAGAAACCAAAAAAAAAAAACCACACAAAAAAAATTGCCCTGGTGCCTAGAGTGTTCTGCCCCCCCCCCCCCTGGGGGGCAGTTCGGCCTAATAATAGGCCGATCTGTCCCCCGGGGGGGCAGAAATGGCCTAAAATAAATTTGTCCCCCCCCAACCCCCACCCCCCCCGGGAGCGACCCCTGCCTACGGGGTCGCTCCCCCTGCGTGACATTGGCGCCAAAAAACAAATCCCCGGTGCCTAGTGGTTTCTGCCCCCTTGGGGGCAGATTGACCTAAAATTGGCCAATCTTCCCCCAGGGGGGCAGAAATGGTCTAAATACAATTTGCCCCCCCAGGGGAGCGACCCTTGCCTGATGGGTCGCTCCCCATCTCTAAAAAAAGAAACAACAAAAAAAAAAAACACAAAAAAAAAATTGCCCTGGCGCCTAGAGTGTTCTGCCCCCCCCCCCCCCCCGGGGGCAGTTCGGCCTAATAATAGGCCGATCTGTCCCCCGGGGCGGCAGAAATGGCCTAAAATAAATTTGCCCCCCCAACCCCCACCCCCGCCCCCCGGGAGCGACCCTTGCCTACGGGGTCGCTCCCCCTGCGTGACATTGGCGCCAAAAAACAAATCCCCGGTGCCTAGTGGTTTCTGCCCCCTTGGGGGCAGATTGACCTAAAATCGGCCAATCTGCCCCCAGGGGGGCAGAAATGGTCTAAATACAATTTGACCCCCAGGGGAGCGACCCTTGCCTGATGGGTCGCTCCCCATCTCTAAAAAAAAGAAAGAACAAAAAAAAAAAACACAAAAAAAACATTTGCCCTGGCGCCTAGAGGTTTCTTCCCCCCCTGGGGGCAGATCGGCCTAATAATAGGCCGATCTGCCCCCAGGGGGGGCAGAAATGGCCTAAAATAAATTGCCCTCCCCCCCAGGGAGCGACCCTTGCCTAAGGGGTCGCTCCCTTTGCGTGAAATTCACGCAAAGAAAAAACTCCCTGGTGTCTAATGGTTTCTACCCCCCTTGGGGGCAGATTGGCCTCATCAAAATAGGCCAATCTGCCCCCAAGGGAGGCAGAAATGGCCAAAATATAATTTTCCCCCAAGGGGAGCGACCCTTGCCTAAGGGGTCGCTCCCCACCAAAAAAAAAAAAAAATGAAACCAACAAAAAAAAAAATGGTCCCTGGTGCCTAGAGGTTTCTGCCCCCCCTGGGGGCAGATCGGCCTAATAGTAGGCCGATCTGCCCCCAGGGGGGGCAGAAAAGGCCTTCCCGAAAATATGCCCCCCCTGGGTGCGACCCTTGCCCAAGGGGTCGCTCCCTTTTGTCAATAACAATAAAAAATAAAAAAAATCCCTGGTGTCTAGTGGTTTCTACCCCCCTTGGGGGCAGATTGGCCTCATCAAAATAGGCCAATCTGCCCCCAAGGGGGGCAGAAATGGCCAAAATATAATTTTCCCCCAAGGGGAGCGACCCTTGCCTAAGGGGTCGCTCCCCACCTCAATAAAAAAAAATGAAGCAAAAAAAAAAAAAAATGGTCCCTGGTGCCTAGAGGTTTCTGCCCCCCCTGGGGGCAGATCGGCCTAATAAGGCCGATCTGCCCCCAGGGGGGGCAGAAAAGGCCTTTTCAAAAAAATTCCCCCCCTGGGAGCGACCCTTGCCCAAGGGGTCGCTCCCTTTTGTCAATTGCAAAGAAAAAAAAAAAAATCCCTGGTGTCTAGTGGGGTTTCAAAAGCCGGATTGCAAGCAATCCGGCTTTTGAAACCCTCGGAGGGACTTCAAAGGGAAGGAAATACTTTTCCTTCCCTTTGAAGCCCCTCCGGGCCTCCCAAGTGATTGAAAAAGAAATGCTTTTGCATTTCTTTTTCAACCGCGCTGGAAGCAGAGCTTCCAGCGCGACTAGGGAGGCCCCTGTGACAAATCAGCGCGCGCTCGCGCGCTGACGTCACAGGGGGGGGTGGGGGGGGTCGGGGGTGGAAGGGGAAGGGATTCCCCGGTCAGCCCTGACCTAGGGGGGTGGGGGGGGCGTCCCTCGGGAGGAGCGCTAGCGCTTCTCCCGAGGGAAGCATTCAGGACGTAATGGTTACGTCCATGGCGCCACACGGGCGCTGCCATGGACGTAACCATTACGTCCGTGGCGGGGAAGGGGTTAAGGGT
Organism: Pleurodeles waltl; assembly: GCF_031143425.1. NCBI lineage: Eukaryota > Metazoa > Chordata > Amphibia > Caudata > Salamandridae > Pleurodeles > Pleurodeles waltl. The sequence continues at coordinate 849,287,050 of NC_090448.1, forward strand.
GGGCTATAAACAACAAGATATACACAAATCATGATTCATAATACGAACATCACAGTTCGTTGTCAAACAACTTACCTGTCCCAACGGATGTAATAATCCTCACCTCCATAATCTTAACAGACTCTAATATTCTTGATACAACTGCTAAAAAAAGTTCTATACAATGGCAGGACCAGAGGCTCAGACTATGCTGGTTCAAAGCTGATTTACCACAACAGATGCTGTGTGTTCAATAGGTTTACAATAAAATGCTTTAAACATGGAATCAGATGACAAATCAGCAGCACATTAGATATCTTCCAATCTGGAACCCAACACGAACGTTTCAGAGGTCCTAGTCCCTTGAGCTGAATAAGCTCTAAAGCTAAAAAATGTCAATGCTGGCTTCCGCCATGATCCAGTAGACCCAGCAAGCCAAGGTTGCAGCAAATACCGGTTTATACGTTTTTTGTAGCTCCAAAGGGGTCTGCCTGACAATTTATTTTGCATTCTATTTACACTTTCAGGGACTTAACAACGAATGCTTTTTTGTTATGATGAAAAGCTGAGTAATCAATAGATCTTGACTAGGGTCCTTATTATGACTCCAGTGGTCAAAACAGTTGACTGCCGAAGTCACTCCCACCAGGAGACCGCCATATTATGACTCCTGGCAACTCTCTGCCATAAATTGGGCGGAGAGCCACCAGCAGCCATACTGGCAGTCGGCAGTCTAGTGGAGGTTGCTCCGCTGGCACCACCATGACATCACAACACCGCCCGCCGTATTACAAGTTTGTAGTCGGCGTGGCGGTGTTGTGGTGACAGGGCGGTGCTGGCAGAGAAGAACCCATGGACCTAATTTGATCAATTTGCACACCAGAGGATGTATACCTACCGGTTTACCGTCAATGTGATTATGAACAGCAGACAAAGCAGATCCATGCAGAAAAATATTGCTTGTGGGTGGATGGAGCCCAAACTTGTTGTATAAAACTAGCAGCTTCCCTTGAAATGTATTTGATTTGCCCATGTGTCCCAATGTTTTCCAGGCCATGAGAACCAGTTGGCCTTGAAGGAGTAGGGGATGAGACAAGCCCATCGGGTCCAACAGGAGAGCTGAGAATACTGGAAGAAGAGGGTGAGGAGTGACATACATCCTGGTAAGCGTTGTGAGCTCTCGCCCTCGCAGCTCCATCTGTTGCAACTGCAACTGCAATCCTTAAGGGCCTGATGGCTCTAAGTTTGAGGCTCGCCTCCTCCCAAAGGTACCTACCTGCACCTCATCCCTTATGGACTAGTGGTCATCTGCTCGGTCTGCCTCTGTCCTTCTTGCTTTTTCCTCTTTTTGTCTGTTTTTGCCTTTCTTACTTTCTTTCTGCACTGCTTTACTCACTTTTCTGTCTTTAGCACTTTTCCATTCCTCGCTAACCCTCCCTGTCGCTGCTGCCCCTGCTGCCCCACCGCCCTCCCCGCAAAGCAATTTTGTTCCCTCCCACCTCACAGCTGACTAGTCCCTCCCACCCCTTCTTAAGGGTGGCTGCTGCGAGGTAAGAGGCGACTCCTCTGACCTCCTAGTCAGTGTTGTGCACTCCTGCCCTTGCACCTCCACCGGCTGCTGCAACTGCTATACTCAAGAGCCTGCCGGCTCTGAGTTTGAGGCCCGCCTCCACCTGCAGGCACCCACCTGCACCTCATCCCTGATGGCCTAGTGGCCATCGGCTTAGGTCTGTCTCTGTCCTTCTTGCTTTTTCCACTTTTTGTCTTTTTCTGTCTGTTTTTGTCTTTCTTACTTCCTTTCTGCATTGCTTTTCTCCATTTTCTGCCTTTAGTGCTTTTACGTTCCCCACACTCCCTCCCTGCTGCTGCTGCCCGTGCAGCCCTGACCTCCCTGTGAAGCACTTTCCTGCCCTCCCGCCTCCCAGCTGACCAGACCCTCCCAACTCCTTCCCCTTCTTAAGGGTGGTCGCTCCAAGGCCACACAATGGGCGCACCAAAGGCAAACTCGTCTGTGCCTGGCCACGCCCAGCACCACAGACCCTGGTTCTCACACCATCCACCGGCATGACACTAATGCTATACACGCCCTCAACCCTGGAAGATCCTCAGCCTGCCCCCAGCCAACCTGAAGATCACTCATGGACCCTTCTCTTGCCGCTCCTGCACCTGCCACCGACTGCTACATGACGCTGCACCTAGCCCAGATGTACACTCCATCAACCAGCAGGAGTCATCGCCATAATCTACAGGAACACCTTCCACCTGTCTACCACTATCGAGGCACAGACTCAGACCAACCTGAACACCTTCATCTACAGCACACTCATCTACAGACCACTTGGGTCCTAGCCCCAGTTCAGCGAAGCCATCCCCAACCTTGTTGCCCCCAAACACACTTGCCTCCACCGACTACATCCTACTCGGCGACCTCAACTTCTACCTCAATATCCAAGACAAACCAAAAACCACAAACCTCTTTGACAACCTCGCAACTGTCGGTCTCAAATGACAAGTCAACCTCCCCACTCACTCAGTAGTCACACCCTTAACCCTGTCTTCTTGGCAGAGAACAACATCACCATCTCTCACACCTCCGAACACCATTGAACCGACTACCTTTACGTCCATTTTGCCTTCATGAAGAACACCGTACGCCCCCAGCAGACACTAGGGCAAAGTCACTGATGCACTCAACCACTCCCCCCCACAGGACACCACAAACGTGAATGACTCAGCACACAACCTGCACAGCTGGATCGCAGAATGCGCCAACAGCGTAGATCCCTTCCAAAAACCCACTAGACACCAGCACCACAAGAAATCAAGATGGTTTACAACAGAACTCCAAGAGTCAAAAAGCACCTGTTGGCAACTGGAACAGAAATGAAGGAACAGCAAAACAAGCGAAGAGCACAAAGCCTTCAAAAATGCAGTCACTACGCACCAGCAGCACATCAGAGCCTCCAAGAAAACTTCCATTCAAAAACGCCTCAGCACCAACGCACACAACAACAAGAAGCTCTTCACCATCATCAAAGAGTTCACCATCCTGGAACAGACACCTCAGACATTTCCCCCTCTCAAGCCCTCTGGGAAAACCTCCCCACCTTCTTTCACTGGAAAAACCAGGACATATATGGAGGATTCAGGAACCAACACCCGCACCCACCAGTACCACCACAGACCTCATGTCTGCGCGAAACCCTGAACTGTTGGGACCTCTTCTCCACAGAAGACACCTGGAAACTTATGAACTCCATCCACTCTGGAGCACCTTCGGGCCCGTGCCACCATCACATCTTCAAACAGGTCAGCGTCATCATCACACCAGAACTCTGCCAGATCATCAACTGTTCCATAGTGACCACCACCATCCCACCCAACTGGAAGCATGCAGAGATCATCTGGCTCCTGAAGAAACACTCCGCTGACCCAAGGGAGTTGAAGTACTACAGACTCATCTCTCTGCTCCCCATCCCTGCCAAGGTAACGGAAAAGACCATCAACCTGCAACTAACAGAATTCCTTGAGGCAAACCAGATCCTAGACCCCCTCAGTCCGGATTCAGGAGCAACCACAGCACCGAAACAGCCCTCCTTTCAGCCACTGATGACATCTGCACTATACTGGACCACAGAGATTTGGACGGAATCATCTTCCTCGACCTGTCCTCCGCGTTCGGCACAGTCTTCCACTGCACCCTCTACACCAGACTCCACGACACCACCATCCAGGGTAAAACCCTGGAAAGGATCGGATCCTTCCTCCCCAGAAGAACCTAGAGTGTCAGACTCCCCCCATTCACATCATTACCCAACGAAGCATGCTGCGAAGCATCCCAGGGATACTCTCTAAACCTGACACTCCAACATCTACATGGCCCCACTCACTAATATCATCAGACAACACGGTCTAAACATTGTCTTCTACACTGACAATATCCAACTTATCCTCTCCTTGACTGACGATCCATCAACAGCCAAGAGAAATTTCCATAACGGAATGAGAGCAGTCACTACCTGGATAGAAACCAGCTTCCTCAAAGTCAACTCAGATAAGACAGAGATCCTTGTACTTGGCTCTACTCCCTTCACCTGGAACGCCTCCTGGTGGCTAACTACCCTAGGAACGCCACCATCCCCACCTACTATGCACGCAATCTGGGCATCATCCTGGACTCCACCCTTTCTATGACCCATCAAGTCAACGCCATGTCATTGTCATGCTTCCACACCCTGCGCCTCTTTCGAAAGATTTACAAGTGGCTCACCACTAAGATAAGAAGGACGGTCACCCACGCACTTGTGAGCAGCAAACTGGACTAAGGCAATGCACCCGATGCCGGCATCACAAAGAAACTTCCAGCAAGACTTCAAAGAATCCAGAACACAGAAGCCAGACTCATCCTATACATTCCCCTCCACAGCCACATCTCCACCCACCACAGAGACCTGCATTGGCTCCCGGTCGACAAACGCATCACTTACAATCTACTGACACACACCTACAAGGCACTGCACAACATAGGACCGGCCTACCTCAACCACCACCTGACTTTATATAACCCCACCAGACAACTCTGATCCTCCCAACTCTCCCTCGCCACCATCCCCAGTATCAGAAAAGAGCACTGCCGTTGGCAGATCCTTCTCTTACCTCGCAGCCCAGACATCAAACACACTCCCTCACCAACCTCAGACAGACTGCCTCGTTGAATCAGTTCAGGAAAGACCTCAAGACCTGGCTCTTCGAGTGAGCAGCATGCCCGCAACAATGCCTTGAGACGCCAGGTGTGATAAGCCAAGCTCCATAAGTCTCTGATTGATTTATTGATAGAAGGGCCAGGCATAAGATTGGGTCTTCCAGATGGAAGTCACCAAGACCAGCGTTTCATGTTGTCATTGGACCTGAGCTGAAACCCTGAGATCATCTCAAAGGGCGAAAATGTGTAATTTACTTCGATTGATCAGTCCTGAAAAAACACAGTTGTGGCCAGAGCCGCTGGATCTGGCCTCCAGCTGTAGAAGTCCTTCAACTGACAGTTCAGTCTGAAAGCGAAGAGGTCCACTTAACAAGGGCCCAGGGTTCAAAGGATCATCTGAAAGACTTAGTGTTGGAATTTCCATTCATTGTGGTCCACCAGGAACCTGGAATTCCAATCTGCCACAATACATGTCATTGCCTGGATGATACGACCTTGATCTTCTGATGAAGACAGAAGTGCCTAGATTGCCTGGCAATGTCAGCCAGAAATTAAAATTTGGTTCCCCCATCTGTTGATGTACCATACTGTTGATACAGACTTGATCACACAGGATCCTGCAGGGAATTCTAAGCAATTTATGTGCAGGCTGATTTCTTCTGAAGGCCACCGATCTCTTGTAGAAAATTCTCCGCACTTTGCTCCCCAGCCCCAACAGCTGGTGTCGGATTTGGTGTTAATGCCCGGAACGGTCCCAAAAATGCCTCTGCCATTCCACTCTTCAATGTGTTGCAACCAAAGGTTGAGCTTTGTTTCTGCTTTGTTAAAAAATGGTACTTGATAGACAAGGACTCTGTAATGTAACAGGCCCTGGAAAATCACTTGAACAGAACTTAACAGACCTACAATCCAGCTAAGGATCTCAAAGATACGGTCTGATTGCACAGGGACGTCTTCAACTCTTGTTTGATGAATTCCAGCTTAAAATTCAGGAGAAGCCACCGAGCCTTGGCTTAGTCAACTTGGAAATCCAGGAATTTGAGTTGTTGGGAAGGTTCCATCACTGACTTTTTGATATTAATGACAAATTTCAACTGTTGAAGAAGGGATGGTGTCCAGGACAGATGTGGGAAGAACACTTTCTTCAGAAATGATTGGGCTTTATCCAGGGATGCAAAGGTGTTGACAAATTTGGCAATGTTCTTGCCAAACCAGTCTCCAAAGTGTTTTCCTTCAGTCAGTGGCCTAGCCTAAGATATGGCCAACTCAACTAGCTTGAGGTCAATCATCATGAGCACAAACTTGTGCCTCTCTGATGCTAAGGCACAATTGGCATTGTCAAGTAGGCGAACCGTTCGTTGAGCCCACCGCACTAATACGTCAGGATTCACTGGGGTGCCAGTTTCTTGACCATTTAGAGCCAATTCTAATATTTTTCCAAAGGGCCCAGACAGGTCCAATAGTTTATCTTGGCATGCCCGGATGGTCCTATGAATGCCTTTTTGGGGATCACAGGCATATTATTTAAAAATGTGAGCATATGTGGGTCAATCTAAGGGGTGTGTCCTGTCTTATAAGGGAGATCCTGTCTTGGACATTGTGCTCTACGTCTAAGCATACCTTCTTCTGAAAACTCCTATAGAGCTGAGCATGCATGCACATTGCCACTGTAGGGGCTGGGATCCAGTCAGAAGACCTGCGGTGGACAATATTTTGGGGCTCAAAGGTAAAAGGCCTATGGGGAAGAGACTGGTGGGAGCCTGGACAGGGACTAGAAGAGCGTTTCTGTTTTAGGCGGTCAGCTATTATCAGATGAGGGGGAAAAAGGAGAGTCAGAATCTGAATCTGGTGAAGTGTCATGCATTTGAGAACACAGGTGTTTTTTTTGCACTATAGTTATGATTCCCAAGAATTCCTTCTAACAATTTGGAAGTGACATAAGAATGGGTCCATTTGGAGTCAGGATCTGAGTCGGGATTGAGAGGGCCCAAAGGAAGGGGAGGGTTGGGAGAGGGACCTGAAGGTCAGCCAGATGGTTTGTCAATGCATTTAGCAATAGGTTGTAGAGCTGATGAAAGTGCCTTGGCCAAAGATTGTTGGAAGGAGTGATCGATCACTTCCACCAGGCCATCATCAAGAAAGTAGCCTTCATCTTCCTCAGACCCATAGGCCTCACAATCCTGAGCAAGTTACTCATAATCAGACATCTAGTAGACGAGAAAGGATTTCTGAGGGAGAAATAAGCAGACGCTGAAGTGTCCCAAGAGGGAAGTCATAGGTCAATTCAGGAACCAAAAAAAATTGATCTAGCAAAATGCAGGAGAAATGTTTCAGCCCAGAAGGACTCTGCCAAGCAGAGCATCAATGGGAGCAGAAGGATGGTTAGATGGGCATAAAGCACAAGTTCCAAAAATTATGGCAGTTCAGCCACAGGTATAAATGTGTTAAATCAGTTAAATCAGGTCAAAGTGGCCACCTGCCAAACCTGTGCCCAGTCCCCATTGTTGCAGCACGTGGAAGGTGCCACCATCCAAGCGTCACGTCTCCTGAGTTTACAGAGTTCAAGTGAACTTGAAAGAGGGCTCTGTGTATATAGCTCAATTGGGCTATTCACATGCCCCTAGGTATGATTCCTAAGAAGGCTGGAATAATCACAGACGGGAAAAGGGAAAAGAAGACTCAGGCCAAGAAAATACCTAAGTGAGGGGAAAAGAAGGAAAAAGAGGGAAAAGGAGGCACAACCTGTGCCTGATGTTGAAGTGGATGAACATGTGAGCCGCTAAGTGATCGCAAAATAAACAGGAAGGAGTGCAGAATGCTTTATAAATCTCACAAGCAAATTACAATTCAACCATAATGGGCACAGCACAAAGGCAATAATACCAAACAGCACATCAGAGAAAATGATAGAAACAATTAAGATCTTACAAACAAGCAATATTAGCAAAAACAGTGAGGCACTTACCTTGGCTGCAGAGCAGCAAAGAAAGCGGGGACTCAAAATGGTCTCTCTGTTTCTTTGCATATGTGGACTGAATATCATTGGTGGACTACGTATGGGGCATGGTTCAAAGCCTTTTGTGATGTGTAGTTTTATTATGTGTTTTTATGTCTTCTTATTAGCTTCTGTTTTGGAGTAGTAAAAAGAGAGAAGGCATAATATGAGCCTCCAGTCCTGCCATAGAATCACAAGGCAGAAGATTTCAAGTTTTATAGAACATGAAAAGCTTGCTGACAAGTACATTGAAGGGACACATTTTCTTATTCAGCCAATCCAAGGGAAATGCTAGATAATACGTTTGGTTTAACAGTGGAAGTGAGTGCTCTGTCCACAGATATATTTTGAAGGTAATGGGTAGTATATTTGTTTGGCGCTATGCAATATACATGTGGAAAAGAACATTCAGACATTTCCCCTACCACTTCAATGATGCGATTTAGCTGCAGATCCTGGGGTTGTCTGTCTTTTTGCTTATGCTTAATTTCTCAACCAGTGGCAAGTTAAATCTACAGCTGAAGCCTTCAATATTACTCTTGCAGATTTTCACACATTTAGCTTTGAGGGGTTGTAAGTGTGACACATTGCTTGTGATACTACTTGGCATCATTGGCAGGGTCTCCCCTAACTTGTTGCCTCTACTTCCCAGGTTGCTTCTGTGTACTGGACTCTGTTTTTGCTGTTTTGTTTGTTCTGGACAGTTTACTACTACTGACCAGTGTTAAAGTGTAAGGGTTCCCTGTATAAATTATATGTGTACACTGGCTTATCCATGATTGGCATATTTGATTTATTAGTAAGTCCCTAGTAAAGTGCACTAGAAGTTCCCAGGGTCTGTAAATCAAATGCTACTAATGGGCCTGCAGCACTGGTTGTACCACCCACATTGGCAGCCCTGTAAATGATGGCCCATACCTGCTACTGCAGTGTCTGTGTCTGCATTTTTTAAACTGCCAATTTGATTTGGCAATTGTACCCACTTGCCAGGCCTAAACCTTCCCTTTTTATACACGTAAGTTAGGCCCTAGGTATTCCTATGGGAAGGGTGCAGTGTATGTTAAAGGTGGGACATGTACTTATGTGTGTTACATGTCCTGACAGTGAAACACTGCCAAATTTGGTTTTCATTGTTGCAAGGCCTTTCTGTCTCATAGGTTAACATGGAGGCTGCCTTTAAATGTGATTAAAGCGCAGGTTCCCTTTGGGAGCGGATAGAAATGTGGATTTTAGGGTCTCTGAACTCACAAACTCACAATTTAAAAATACATCTTTTAGTGAAGTTGGTATTTAGAATGTGTGTTTGAAAATGCCACTTTTAGGAAATAGGCAGTTTCTTGCTTAAACCATTCTGTGACTCTTCCTGTTTGTGGATTCCCTGTCTGGGTGAGTTTGACAGTTGGGCTATTTGCACCTCTGCTCTAGACAGTGACACAAAGGTAGCTGGGGTGTAGCCTACATATCCTAATGGGCCATCTGGGCTGAGGGGAGGGGAGAAGTGTTCACTTACACCTGAAAGGGCTGTGCCTGCCCTCACACAATGCAGTTTCCAACCCCTGGTGTGTGCCTGGGGCGTGGCCTAGGCAAGGCAGGATTTGGAAACAACAGAGACCTCTCCTTGTAGGTCTACTTCAAAGGCAGAAAGGGGTATGAGAAGAGCACCCAAACCCCTGAACATCAGTATACTTCTGGAACCAAGAGGAACCTCTGCCCCGTAGAAGAGCTGGAGAAGCTGGAGAGTGAGTACTTTGCCTGTGACTGTGCTTTGCTGGGTTGGCCTGCAGTAGCTGCTTCTGCCTGAGAGAGGACAAAGACTGAATTTTGTGTGACTTCTCACTGGTGAAGAATCTCCATGACTTGAACTGAGCTTGCCTCCTGTTGTTGAAGTTTCAGGGACAACAAAGACTTCTCCCTGCCAGCACTTGGGCTTTCTTCTGAGAGTCCTGCCTGCCAAGTGGTACCGTAACCTGTCTCTGGGGCCTTGAAATGTGCAACTGGTGTAAAAGGACAGAAATCCATGCAAAGAGTTATGTGAGGGAAAACTTTTGACGCACCACGCACCTCCCAGCTGCTAAATGACACACCACCGACCTCGCAGCTAAAATCGACCTCCGCCTGCATCGCAGCTGGGAGATCAATGCAACGCAGCCGGAAAAACGTCCCGCAACACCTGTAGGGCTGCTGTTAAGGATGCCAGCCCCCACGCAGCATGGTTTGTTGACACTGTGCGACTGGATTTCAACGCAAAATCGATGGGCGTGGAAAATTAATGCAAAGCCTGCCTTGACCTGAGGTGGCCGTCCGGGATTGACGCATCGCTCTGTTGTGGGAGAGTAGCAATGACACACGCCGACCCAACCGTAGTAGGAATGGCACACAGTCTCACTTGCGAGTAAGAAATCGACGCATCACTGGCGTTTTCCAATTCACACTCACCCATGCAGCTTTATTTTGACGCTATCCAGGTACTTTTGTGAAATAACATCGTTCTCACTGTTTTCTAAATGAATTAAGACTATTTTTCCTTTTAAATTCATAATTTGACTTGAGTATGTCGGAATTATATTGTTTTGGTCTTGTTTTGTTTAGATAAATATTACCAATTTTTTTCTAAACCTGTGTTGTGTCATTTTGTAGTGGGTTCACTGGGTTACTGGGTGTGTTGGTACAAATACTTTACACATTGCTTCTGAAGTGAAGCCTGCCTGCTCGTACCAAGCTACCAAGGACGTGAGTGGGGGTTAACTGAGGGTAATTCTCCTTTACCCTGATTAGAGTGAGGGTCCTTGCTTTGACAATGGATGCGGTCGCAAAGCAATCGCATTTACCACAAGTGTCACACTGGTGGTAACCCATTAGCAAAAGGGAAGGGGTCCCCAGGGGACCCCTTCCCCTTTGTTAATGGCATGGAATATTTTTTTTTCATTTTGTAATGCATCTCTTTTTTCTTTAAGGAAAACGGGCTGCATTACAAAAAAAAAAAATGCTTTATTTAAAAGCGGTCACAGACATGGAGGTCTGCTGTCTCCAGCAGGCCACCATCCCTGTGAGTGCTGCGAGTCACAAAGGGTCGCAAATTGTGACCCACCTCATTAATATTAATGAGGTGGGCCTTTGTGACCCCCTTGCGAGTCACAGATGGTGTCAGGGACACCATCCTGCATCCTGAATTGCAACTCGCAAATTGCGAGTCGCAATTCAGGATTTTCCTACATCTAGCCCCAAGTGTTAACACTGCCATCATCCTCAAAGTACCAGACACAATACACTGATTTCAGAAAAGCGTAGTGTGTAATATATGCACTGGCTGCCAAACAAACATGTTGAACTGAAAATACTCATAGTTGACAATGAATTGTGGGTACAAAAGGAACATGGATAGATACAGATCACCATTTGATGCATTAGGGCCAAACTGTATGGCAAAGTATGTGATTAGTAGACATAAATTGCAACAGTGGATCAGTGTGAGAAATGTGTCAACTCAATAGGTGAAAGAGTCGTGACACTGGTGACAACTCACAACATCCACATCTTTTGCACTCACATGTATGACAAATAGAAAGTGAATCACAGATGACAGAACACCTGTATGTGTAGCACAGTGTCTGACAAATCTGAGATCTTTTGGCATGGATGCCAATCAATGGCCTAGCACGTCATGGGGTGGCTCCTCCAAAAGGACCGAAGAACGTCATCTCCACACCAGCAGCGGCAGCTGCAAACCTTTTCCCAAAAGGCGATCATAAACTGTGTAAACCATTGCTGGGCTGGAGAGAGCCTGCACAGGCTCACAGTCTGCCTGGGAGCGCCCTGGCTGGGCGCTCCGAGCCAATCTTGATGCTGTTTTGGCAGGGTCAGGATTGGCCGGAGGGTAGGCTGGGAGCCTTAGCCAGCAGTCAACGAGGGACAGAGGAGCGTCGCACGGTGGAGAAGGTGTTTTAAAAAAAAAAAATATTTGTTATTTAATTTAATTGTTCTCCCCGGCGCGAGCCGCAACTCGCACGTCACATACTGTTGCCTATATGTCTGAGTACATCAGGACACTAAGGACTGTATTTATACTTTATTTAGCACCGTAAGTTTGTGCTGATTCTGCGTAAAAATGAAGCAAATGCAGCGCTAAAAAATATAAATATGGGCATAAATTACTTGTAAATTTATGTGGGACCATTAGCTGTAATTACTATTCCCCCAATCCACCCCCATTCACTATGCACCTGACAAAGGATATAAACTGCAGCTGTGTGTAAGTACTCCTCACAAGCATACCCATATGTGAAATCAGCAGGGTCACAATGATGTCCCAAACAGCACCTGCTACATTGTGGAGGGGACTTCCATAGTACCGAAGTATTACTTTGGGAGTCCGGAAATGGTTAAGGGGCAATTAGCCTACTCGCCACCAAAAGTGACTAAACCAATACTAGTGTGATATAAAGTACAGAACTCATGTGCAGGTCATAATCTCCCATGGCACAATGACAATGAGGAACATGAAGAATGGGACGATTGGTATGGTCAAGATGGGGTGCAAGCACAAGTTGTAACATCAACAGCAGCAACATTGTTGTGGTACCATATGCAAGTCATTTGTGTGGTACATGTGATGAATGACTCACACATTGTCAGAAGAGTGTCATTTAAAAAAAAAGTTTTACTATCTGAGATAACACATATCATCACAACCAGTGTGTGGTCAAATGATCTGTCCAGTCACAATGTGAGAAAGTCATCCTTTTTGCATATACAACCAAATTTGACTGAAAAGGTTGGTGACCGACCCTGGCTGTAACCTGGGTCTGCTTACCAGGTCTAAGACCACTGCTCTGAATACAAGGCATATGCAGAAGTGGTACAAGTACAACTGCCAATGACAGACTCCTGTAAGTCCCTAGTAGATAATAGGGTAAGAGCAAATCACACTACTTGTAAGCCCCTAGTAGATAATAGGGCAGGGAAGTTGTGACTGTGCTGTATGTAATATGTGATGCCTGGTGCAGAGTCAATCTCCAGAGGCAAACTAGCAATGTGTCCCCTGATGCCAAGCCCCTGGATGGGGGGAACATGAACAGTTTGCACCATTCACATATCACTTCACATGTGTGTAAATGCTATCACAGCACTTGCCTGCACTAGAGACTGTAACCTCCCCATTGCCTGACAGCTTGCTGTCTGCACTGTGGGACACAGCACATATTGTGAGATGTCTGTGCTGTCCGAGGTGTGGGTGGGCGGCCCACACCCCAAGGCAAGGGTAAAGTAACTTTCACTTTCTCTTTCTCCTACATGCACAGTCTTTGTGTCTTTGCTTGGGAGAGGTTGTGTGGTGCTGTTAGTGGAGTGACGAGTGCTGTCCATTGAGTTTGCTGTGATGTCTGCTGTCCCTGTTGTGTCCTGACATCTGTTTATTCCTTTGTATTTGTTTTTTGTGTTCTTAGTTACTGTGTATCGTCGGGTGTTTGTCCTTAGGGTAGATTAGTCTGTTGGGGTAGTTGGGGGTAGTTTTATTTTTTAATTTTTTAATTCAGTTAATTGTGGATTTGGGTTGGGACATGTTGGGGAAGTTAAGGGCCCATGGCATGAGTGCAGAGGAGTTGGGAACTTTATATGGCTTGTCACCCACTGCCTCCCAAATATGGTGGCCATGGGGGGTGTGTATGATCCTGGGCTACAGGACAGAGGCATGAAAGCTGCGGTGGGGGAAAGTCCACTTCCACAAGCAGCAGATCTTCAAGGTGGAGAGGTGACCCTCCACCTAAAACACTGATAAGCAGACCTCATAAGCAGGGAATGTGACCTCCTCGACTACCTTGGAATCAAGGTCAGAGGAACTGTTGGTAAGTACACACTGTGGCTACTTCCTTGTATTTCACTTGCAATTAGATGTCTGCTGGCAGTAGGACCTCCTTTGCTAAGTTAGGACACAGGGCAGGGCTGCAAGTCATGTTGCTGTTCCCACATGCATCCCCAACATGTGCAGCAATGCGCCGTAATTATGACATATGGTGCATTCCTGCCCTTGTCCCCTGTGTTTGCGCATCTGTAGCTGAGAAGCACCAGTGCAGGCACCCTTGTGTCATGCTGCAAGGGTACGTGGGTGACAGGGACGAGTGTTCATGTGCTGGAAGTGACACCTTCCTGCCCATACACAATCATCAATGGTGTGTTTCTTCATCTATGTGAGCTGTAGAAAGTAGCACACATAGGAAGAGGAAAAACGTGGAGTAATTATGTATTTCTTTCCTATTGGGCCACTGTGACATTTGAATCTGATGAATTGCCAACCTTGGGATCATGGCCCGGCACCCTGTGCCACAGAAACGTAACATAAATGTTGCTCTGGCGGTGTAGGGTGACACTTGGGCCTGTAAATGTGGCCTATAGTGTCAGTGGGTGCCATCACACCCCTAAACAGTCATTCCAAAAACAAAACATGGCACAAAGGATTCCAAATTCTGGGCTGTCATGTGCTTACACTGAGCAGTGTCCCTAGCCTACCTGTTGGATACTTTCCTGTTAGCACCACTGTATACGTGTCACCAGGTGTATGAGGGCAGTCTGAAGAAATGTACAAAATTCCTATATTTGGCTTGCTGCCAGGGCATATGTAAACACGTGCCACCCTGAGTGATGTCCCTTAGCATTGGAGATCCAAATTTGAAACACTTCAGCAGATCATGTCTTACCTAGATGCGGCATGATGTGTGGGACTAGGTACATAGTTATAACATGTTGAATGCCAGACATCTGATTATGTTACACACATGTTTGTATCTGAAATGATAATCTGGTGGTTTTGGGATGCAGAAAGCATGTTTGTTTGTTGTCTTTGACCATGCAGCCATCACATCTCACAGTGTCTGTTAAATAAAGGGGGCAAGGATGTCTAACTACTGTTATATGTTGCATAGTCATGTACATGTGATGACAAGGGTGAGGCAAGAGTTTTGCTAGTTATGGCTGAGTGTGTTCTGTGAGTCATGTAAGTGCATAGTGCCACCACACTCAGCCAGCCTTGAAAAAACTTGGGGTAGTTAGTTATTTGAAAGCCTTACACTATGTACCTCAGACATGAATGTACAGTGCCATCACATATCCGTACATATCAGCCTGGCCCACCAAGGTATGGCTTTGAGACATGCCCAATGGCCCATTTGGGTTGTCACAACCATAAAACTATAATGGTTGTTTGCAAGTCATATGTAATGTGCAATACTGGACCACAATGTTCATTGTTTAACATTCACTGTGCAATGTCTCATGTTATGTTTTGCAGATGGATCTGAGCCGTATACTAAAGGAGAGGTGGAAAGCTTCCATGACTCCGATGTCAGTGTCATCCTTTATGTGTAATTGCTAGTGCAAGGATTGTGTGTGATGTTGTATGCTGTGTGCAATGTCTTGTACAAAATGCATGTATACAAAGTGAAAATCCCTAGGCAATACACATGTATGGACAGTAAGATTGAAGTTGGGTCCAAGATGTGCCTTTGCATTTGACTAATGTCAAGGTGGTTTCGATTGCTATAACTGAGGGCCCACAGTATGCTAGTATGACCAAAGTACAATGACCACAATGCCAGGAGATGTGAATATATGTGGTACTGGAATCATAATTGAACATGGCAGGGCACTGTATACCAGAGTAGAGCTTTTCATATGCACAGATAGGCTGTAGTTACTCACAGTGCAATCTATGACTGATGTGTCTGGATAGCCCACACATGGTGTATGAGTAAAGACACAGTGATGATAGTAAGTACATGTGCCATTAGTCCAGGGTCCTGCTCATCTATGCAGGGTCACAATATGTACTTCAAATAACATATTCCTGCTATGTGTGCCAGAGGAACTTCACAGTAAATCATGTACTATCAGGACTGAGGACCATGTGAATAGGGACCTAAGATTAGCAGAACAATGGTCAACATATAACACTTGTATTTGCAGTTTATTTGCCCAATCCTGTAGTGTGATGTCCCATAATCTATGTTCTTTATGACAATATTGCTATCCCCTTTCATCTTCAGAGATCAGGAAAAGTGTGTTAGACTAGAGGGATGTCCATACAACAGTATCACATGACATGCCAACACCAAATGCAGCTTCAGATAGAGATGGCCCTGGTAGTCTACAGGAAGCAATTTCTACTGGTACATACACCTATGACCATTAGCCATTGTTGTCCCAAGATCCCTTTGCAGATGAGATGTAGGACATGCATTCACTCACCTATTAAACGTATATGCTGTGTGCTGGTCTGCTTCCAAGTGACATGAGTAGTACACCCTCATAGCTGGCCTCCATAGTGAGAAAAAATCTGTTATTTGGAAAGTATTCTAGGAACATGGTACAGCACAACATGTATGTACAGTGATGGATATGGCAGTAGTTTAATGTATCTATGTATGATGTGAGTGAGCTATTCACACTCCATTTTTACATATATCTGGCATATGTATTTTTGCATGTAGCAATGTGTATATCTCCTTGCCATATCAGGCACATAATGTTGTAAGACATGCCATCTAACTTACAGCCTTTGCTCAGATGACTTTGCTAAATGTCATTGGATCCAAGGTCAATGAAGTATGCAGAAGGAACATTGATGAGCAATGAAACATAATGCGAGTGCCATACCATGTTCACAAAACAGTATTTTTTAATAACCATTGTCAATAAAGGCATTGTCATTCAAAGATGTCCTAAGAGGTGGCAGTGCTATTGTGTACCATTCACTTGGCCTTGATATATTGACCATTTTCAATGTGGGTATGGAGGATATTGGGCAGATGTCTATCCACATGACCCTTCAAGATGTTATTGTGATTTGTGATGTGCATCCTGTGATGTCTGAAGATAGTGTTAACATGGAATGCCTGATGTTCATGTGCCCAAGAGACCTTTGTATGACATGTAATCCGCATCTTTCTTCAGCCAACATGACTCCATCCCTTAAGAAAAAGTTTGAGAAAATAGTTGACCATTTTCTGCACATCTGCCACGTGAGTGAATCATACAAGAGAATGGGGGAGCCCTGTGAGCATGAGAGAGCAACAGAGTCCTGGAGTGCCTTTCCTTAAGGGCCACCAATCATTGACTAAGCCACCTTCAGTCACCATCAACAGGGCATGTCCCGGGCATCAGTCAGGGGTGTAGGGGCTGGTCCTTCCACCTCAGCCACCACCACGACTGCCCCAACCACACCATAGGCCCCACTGCAAGGCATTTGGGCAGGTTTTAACTGCAACATCAGAACTGAAATAGCTGATATGAAGAATAGCCTTTCTAACCTGGAGCAAAAACAGGGCCAGGTGCTCACCATCCTTCATGATATCAAGGCCACTGGCATGAAGAAATGAGGAGCAGGATGGGCCGCAGAAAGACTCCTGTGACAGGGGTGGTAAAGGTAAGAAGTAGAGGGATGCACATACACATCAGGGGCTGAAGATGTGGAAGCTGTGACCACAGTAGATCTCATCTGTGGGAACACATGAGGCAGCATAGCAGCAAGAAGGACCTGCAGGTTCTGCAACACTGCAGCAATGTGACGGTGAAGGGTACCCAAGGTGACAATGAGGGATTCCTGCTTCTGCTCCATGGACTCCAAGACATTTTGTATTGCCCCCAGCCTGTTGTCAGCCTCGCTGGTGGCACTTGGACTGGGCATTTGCTCATGTCTCAGCCTCATGAGACCAGCGACGTCAGCCAGAGACTGCTGGAGGCCAGGTAGCAGAGAGTAGGTGCCTCATATGGAAGTCAAGTTGCTCTTATTTGGACTGAGGCACCTTAGACCTGCCTCTGTGGTACCAGCAACAGTCTCCAGCCCCACCCGCACCTTATCTGCCAGCTCCTGCTGGACTCCTATGGCAGTATCTTTAGAATGTAAGTGCTTGGTCTTGGGAATACAGGGCTGTGGCTGAGCTGGCAAGTGGCACGTGTTGGCTGTTGGGTGGATCGTCCGGAGACCCTGCAACACTGCCTAGCCTCCCTGCAACCGGATATAGGGCCTCATTATGACCCTGGCGGGCGGCGGAGGCCGCCCGCCAGGATCCCGCCCTCCAAATTACCGCGCCGCGGTCAAAAGACCGCGGCGGGTATTACGAGTTTTCCCCTGGGCTGGCGGGCGGTTCCAGTAAAACCGCCCGCCAGCCCAGGGGAAAACGACCTTCCCACGAGGATGCCGGCTCGTAATCGAGCCGGCGGAGTGGGAAGGTGCGACGGGTGCAGTGGCACCCGTCGCGTATTTCAGTGTCTGCAAGGCAGACACTGAAATACTTTTCGGGGCCCTCTTACGGGGGCCCCTGCCGTGCCCATGCCATTGGCATGGGCACGGCAGGGGCCCCCAGGGGCCCCGCGACCCCCCCTACCGCCATCCTGTTCATGGCGGCTTTCCCGCCATGAACTGGATGGCGGTAGGGGGGGTCAGAATCCTCATGGCTGCGGAGCGCGCTCCGCAGCCATGGAGGATTCCAAAGAGCAGCGGAAAGTCAGCGGAAGACCGCTGACTTTCCGCTTCTGACCGCGGCTGAACCGCCGCGGTCAGAATGCTCATTGGAGCACCGCCAGCCTGTTGGCGGTGCTCCCGTGGTCGGTGGCCCTGGCGGCCACCGGCCGCCAGGGTCAGAATGACCCTCATAGTGTCTGTATGACACCCAGGATTTGGTGGAGAGTATCCAGATTAAGGGTTTGCAGAGGGTCATTCGCATCTTCGGAGAGGTCCAGGAAAGGTAGCTGGCCAGGAGGTATGGTGACATCCTCTGCAATGAAATGGAGGTAAGTTAATGTTGAGCTCAGCTAGATGTTGACATGAGTGATCAGGTTTACAATAAAGGTTTCTAAGGGAGCTCTTTAAAGGCCTAATTTCCAAGGCCCTAGCAGCACACTGTACAACTGGAGTGCCATTGAATTTGATGCTCCATTAATACAGTATGCAGGCCCCTAACTTTTAAGACCACACCATGCCAACTTGTGTAGCTTGTCATGGCCCTGTAATGATGTTCTCCTTTTACGCATTACACTGCATACATGGTGTTCCCCCGCAACACTCATGGAATCCGAAAGAATGTGATAAATACCCAGATTTAGATATCTGGAAATGTGTCAGATTCCTACACAACCTCAGAGGTGTCATTGAAGTGGTGCAATAGAGAGAATTGACATTTTAGTCTCCCTTTTTTCCTATTTCAATGTTTGCTGCATTCTGCAGCACACATAAAAAGTTGAAGATGACATTCATGATAGTTCAAGTTCACGAAAGTGCCCCTTTGAGCACATGAGCACTCATTCCTGCAACACAGGCACCCCTACACCATTGGGCAAGGGTGCCTGTGTTGGCGCTAGGAAGCAGTGAGTGTACCATCACGGAGGAAAGTAAAGGTATGTGTTGCATTTTGGTAAATACAATGCACCCCTGCATTTTAAAAATGATGCAGTGCAGCACAGCAAGCTGGCTTGCAGCACCACGTTGCATCATTTCCTCATACATGGGGTCCTGAGTTGGACAGTGATGTGTCGTACACCTGTTGGGCATGGGTATTGATGCACAGTTTCCCAAGATTTACATTGAAAATGTGTTGTTCTCACTCACACTGTGTGCCTGCTCTTATAGGATGAGCCCTGTCCTGCTGTGTTGTTTTGCTCACTTTCATTTCCCCATAACATCCTGATGTGAGTTGTATCACACACCATATGGCTCAGCCCCACTCCATTGTATGTGTTCAGACCTCCTCAGATTATCCACTTTTGAGTCCTGTTACACAGGTAAGTGGCACACAGTGATCTGACGCAACTTATGCATTCATTCCCACATGCATATGACAGGCCGATCATGCATGTCCATATCCAGTGGTACTGCATGTTCTTTTGTTATCAACAGCAATTGTTGGGGCCTCACCTCACACTGTAGTGGTGTTGTGATTGGTGGCAAGTCCCTACATCTGAACCACACATCAGTGGACCTAACCCACATCAGCCTAAGTTCCCCCATGGGTCCCATGATTTGTGGTGGTTAGGTGTTTCTTGGTATCCCTTTGTCAAATCACTGTTTCACATCCTCCAAATTGTACATGTGGCTCCATACTCCTTCTTGGCCTGTGCCACATGCTCCCCCCAGTCCATATGACATGTAGTTTGTGGTCCCCCAATAGGTTTTCCTCTGTCCTCCCTTCCTAGGTGTTCCACAAGTGTAGCCCAGTCAGATCCAGTGGCTCATGGGTATATATGAAGGTAACGTGCAGTAGACATGTCCATTTGCACCTCCCTAGTATGTACAGACTCCCTGTTCAAACCAAATATAGTTTTGCTATGAGGAGTCTGCACCAACCATGCAGAGCAGTAGTAGTACACCACCATGACCACACATATTCATTAGTTTGTACACACATGGTCCAGTGTTGTACATTTTTCTTGTCACCCACCCTCCAATTGCCAATTTGTGATGCGTTTCTGTGGTCCCTTCCATGGCGGCTGACACCTGTGTGCACTCTCCTGCCTGCCATGTCAGCTCGGTGCAATTCATTTTCATGCAGGGTACACTAGACCTGTTTTGCCATGTCCCTATGTGTGTATGCCTCCCATTGCCCACATATAACTCCTGGACTTCAGAGGATTTACTTTATAGATTAGCGTGCATGGGCCCATGCAACACAGATCAGCTATATGGTGCGTGGATGCCTGCATTGGAGCTAGGCAGCAGTCTGTACACCATTGCTGAGGAAAGTACAGGGATGCCTTGAATTTTAGTGCCTACAACACATCCCTGCCCTTTCTGCAGGACACAGAGAAGCACAGCAAGCTGGCTGGCTGTGCTGCACTGTGTCATTTCCTTGTTCGTGAGGCAAAAAGGGCCTCATTTATGTGGCAGGTGGTGAAGGGTGAGGCAGCAAGTACCTTGCTGTGCCGTCATGCACCACCGCTATAGAGCAGAAATACACTGTATCTACAAGATACGCCACATTTCCTTCCTCTCCTCCTATGCTGGTACAAAAATTGCTGCCTAGTGCAAATACAGGCACACTTGCACCATGGTGCAGGACAACTGCTTTGTTGGGGTGATTGTTTTCCTCTTTCTATGTGTGCTGCATTCTGTAGCACACATAGAAAGAGGAAAAGAGGGCAAGAAATAAGGATATTTTTCCCCATGGCATCATTCTTACGCCACCCCTGGGGTTGTGTTGGAATGTGACGTATTTCAAGACTTGCAAATCTGGGAATGCATCAGATTCCTTCAGGTTCGATGGGTTTTGCCTGGGAACACCCCAAGCAACATCTATGGAATGGCCCTTTCACGGAGTGGTATGCGTGAAGAAAGTCCATATTTGCAAGACTTAATGCAAGGTGGCTTTGTGTGGCCTTGTAAATATGGGCTGGCATACTGCGCCTCCGAGTGTCAATAAAAATTGACACTCAGGTGGCGCAGTGTGCCGCTAGTGCCTCGTAAATGAGGCACAAAGTGAGGCAAATGTGGAATGATTCTGCACTTCACACAATGATGACTGTGAGGTGATAGTTCTGGCCTGCGATGTGCTAATTGTGTGAGGTCAGTGCACATTACATCTCTTTGCTGTTTAACCATACGTGTGCCAGCATACTACACTATACCCTGCAGAAGTGCAGTTTGGTGCTGGGACATGGCTGTCACCCCCTTTTAACATTGCATACTGACCACATTGCCCACCACTGCGAGTTACTCTGTGGTTGTGTTACTTCATCATATGCTGTACTGTCCTGTTGTGAGACTTCTGCCACCAACTCCTCAGGGATGACAACTGCCACCATCTCCTCCAACTCACCCAGGTGCTCATGGGGTGCTGGACTTCCACCTCCAGTCTGCCATGCTGCTTTGCAGTTGCTGGCTAGTTTCTCCTTTGCTCTGCACTTGCAATCATGCCAGCACTTCACACAGTCTGTGACTGCCCTCTTCACCTCTGCCACACTGTTGTCTTTGTCTACTATGGACTGCCATATATCCTCTTTCTTCCTCATTGATCAAAATGTTGTACTTCTCCTCACTAAACCTACTCTTCATCTTCTCCTGGGAGCCTGTCTGGAGATTCTGGCTGGTGCTGGGGTTGTTGGGGTTGCCTTGGGGTCTCTGGTCTCCAGGGGTCTTCATTTCTGCTTCTACAGTGTCTCCTGTTTGTATTTTTTTTACTAAGCTGCATTTTGCAAATGTTTTTCTGACACTTTTAGGCACAAAAGTCATGTTAGGTTGGCTAACGTCAGTTTACATGCTACAATTCAGGCTATTTCACTTTTGCGGCACTAGCGTCATTTTGGTTTGCGATGCAGCACACATGCTAGCGTAATTTGTTTTATGCTGCCCCGATCCGAACGCCATGTAGTGCATTTTGTAATTATGGCTCAAGTATGGTGTTAGGATCTTGTTGTTAGAAATGTTTATGCAACCCTGCGAATGCCAGCGTTGCGTCATTTGTTGTAAATAAGACCCTCTATTTTCTGCTGCTTCTCTCCTGTCATTTTTTGTCATGTTATTATCATGACCATCTCTATTATCAATATATTTTATTCTGTCTTATGTTCTACAGGTCAGTCTAGTGCCCTATGTTACACTTTGACTTATTTTCTGTAGCCCTTTCGCCATTTTTCAATTTTGAGTTATCCTTAAATCATTGTCTGAACTCTCCAAGTTGTAGGTACCTCCAAGCTATAGGTAAATTTTTCATACCAACATCTGTCTCTGTGTCTTTCCTCTGTCCTTTTTCTCTGTCACTGTCTTTCCTACATCAGTATATAACCTCTCCTCTAGGGCTATCCCCTATTACTTTCTCCTGTCTGCTGTGTCTCACTACTAGGTGACCACACCATTAGGGAGCTGTATGGTTGCTTGACAAACCCCAAAATTGGGCTGTTTCATAGAGAAGATATGCTGGGAAATGCATGCTTTTGCTCTTTATTTAAAAATGAAGGGGCAAATTTATGAAAAGTGGTGCTTCACTTAGTAGAGCGCCACTTTTTCTGGCGTCCCCTTAGCACCCCCTAATGCCACCATATGTGTGCCATATTTAAAATACGGCGTACCATGGTGGTAGTTAAAGAACTAGCGTCATAATTGTTGATGCTAGTTCGGTGCTTTGCAGGATTAGCATAAAAAAATGTTGACGCTAATCCAGCAAAACCCATTGAGGCATACGATAAACAATGGTGTGCCTCCTTTTAATTCCTGCACTGAGCAGGTGTTAAAAATGCTGAAAAAAATGACACAATTTGTGCCATTTTTTTGCCCTCCCCCTAACAGGGGAACGCCTCTTTGCATACATTATGTCTGGCACAGACATAAAGTAGTGCCAAGTGTTACAATGTGTTGCAATACATGCATTGCACCACTTTGTAATTTTGGCACAGCGATGTTAACCTTGTTGGGCCACATTAGCGTAAAAAAAAATGACGCTAATGTGACTCAAGGAGTCGGTAGGGGCTCTTAAATCTGCCCAGAAGTTCTTTTGTCCTTTCACAACAAAGGGAGTAGTGGGGTAAGATGGTCCTGCTCGCCCACTATAGTCACATTCACCTTACAGTTTTGGATATCAAAGTTCACCAGCCGACACTGTGACGACTACATCACAGTGCTTCACCCACGACTTCTCAAATAATCTTTGCAGTTCACAGACGTGAACGACTTCCTCATGAAAAGTTTAGTAATTTATTTCTCACTATTTTATTAGGCCCATCACATTCATCTTATTTGTTTTACCTCATAGACTAGCCTGAAAGGATTTAAAAAACACACACACAATTATAGTCTCCGCTCTCTCTTTTTCAACAGCAACAAGAACACAATCTGCAAAAATATCTTCATCGCTCCGATTAAAATGAATCGGCAATCTTCTGGAAAACGTCTCAGAGATACATTTAATTTTATGCAGTTTAATTTTCCCTGAACAAATGAGCTTGTTAGACAAAACCTCCATCAGTGGCTATAATTAAAATAAGCGTTCAGGGGTGCGCTGCCTAAACGACAATTAGCCCTCAGTGCTGCTCCGGTACTTTGTTAGGAATAAAGATATCACGCTTAATTTTGAGAAAAGAGAACTCGGCATGTCAATCATTGTAGGACCACGAGCTGCCATCGCCCAAAAGAATACAATTTGTTCGGAATTTTCCAAAGCCCTACGGTGTCAATTTTCTTTCAATGAACCAGTTCAGAAAATCTGTTTGCAGTAAAAAAAATTAAAAAAAATAAAAAATAGTGCATTCTCCTCTATCCCTTCAATTAAAGTCTTTTTCGATGTCTTTAAACTTTCATTAATATTTTAACGATAGTTTAGTGAGGCGCAAGACAAGAGAAAACATAAAAAGACATTATAAATTATTTGTGTCAAACCGAGGCATTGCTCCGATCCTTTTATGGATTGTATACAGTGCTTCATGTCAACTAGCCTACTCTAGATCCCTACTTATTCCTTCCTGGATTAGATCCAGGCCAATGCCCATCAATGTGTAGCTCGTGCGGCCAGAACAAAGTCCCTCATGTATGACTAGGACAAAGTTCCTCAATGTCCAGTAGCAATGGAGTAGCCAGAAAAATACATACCCCGCGCTTGAAGTGTGTGGCTGCCTGAGTGTGAGTGAAGCGTGCGATCCCCACACTTTCAAGAAAAGCCCCCAGGATTTTTTTCCTTATGGGAATTTTCCTTCCTTTCTCCTCATTACTTCTCTTTTCTTCATGTCATTTTTTCCTTCTTCTGTTTTTTTTTTCGTTCACTTTAACCTTCTTCCCCTCCTGATTTTTTTCTTTGATTGATCGTTCTGTTTTTTTTTCTTAATTTCATCTATTCTTTTGCGTTTTCAGTCCATTTGCCTCTCACACTTCCTTGACTGATTGAGCATTGAAGGCCATTGTCTTCATTACAATGTCAGTGTGAATTGTCTAATGTTGCTACTATTCTTGAGTGGTTTGCTGATCACTGGAAGCTTTATAACTGTTTTCTATAAAAGATTTTATCTTTTTTGGAAAACCATATTTTTTCACTTTTTTCTGCACCAATAGTTAAAATATGGTTTTCACAAAATTAACAATTTTAAATGTATTTTCTTTATATTTGCCCAATTTCGTCCTGTTTCAACCATTCTGAGCATTTATTTTCCACTCACACAATTCCCTTCTCCTCTGTGACACCTGCATGTGGTTGAGGAAATGACTGTAGGCCGTTGAGTATTATTGTGGTGGGGGTAGAGTCAGACATGCATGTTATATGCGTTCGCTCATGCCGACTGCCATCCTTTTCCTCAGGAAAGAGGGCTAAACTTTAGTGCTACCTTGAATAGTGCACAGCTGTTCGCCTGCATCACTGGCGGGGTGAAGGCATACCAAAGGCAAGCCCATCTGCATCCTTCCGGGCACCGACCATGAGCAACGCTAGCCATGCTGCTGATTTTTCATCACAGGCCACCATGCCTGTGTTATTGCCCATTCTCAAGGGGATGCAAATTGCAACCTGCCCCATGAATATTGATGAGGCAGGTAAATTGTGACCAATTGGGAATTGCTAAATGGGTCTGAGTTACAAAAGGAAATGGTTGTACATCTGGCCCTGAATGGTTACAATTGCAGGACATAGGTGTGTTGAATACAGGAAAGGGAGAAACACAGCCCACTCTACTGATGATGCAGACTAAGAGGCAGGATGTGCATGGGCCAGTCAGGCATGGGGGGTAGGATGAAGATGGGCATTTTAGGAGGACAGTTGATGGGGTCCTGCAGTGTGCCCTTGTTACTGTGTGGCAGGCGATCAACCATTTATCAGAAATTCATGACCTGCTGGCCTTGCGTCACTGGCCTTCCTATTGATAACTGAGACATGGCTTATGGACTCAGGGAGCCCTGACATAGTAGCAACGTGTCCAGCTGGCTTTCAGATCATTCAGCGCCCTCACCTTAACCATTGGGGTGGCAGGGTTGCAAGAGTAGTTAAGGATACCTTCCTGATTAAAAAACTAGCATTGCCTTTATGCTCTACAGAGATCTTGGGTTTCTCCATTTCCTCTTTGACCGCAGTATATTGTGAATGTGAATTAAAATGCTATCACCCATGGGTTCAAGATGATGGCTTATTGGCTCTTTTTGGACTTGGTCATTTCAGTTTCTCTAATACATGCTAACTTTTTAGTATTTTAACATCTGGGCTGATGCCTCATTAAGTACCATAGTGACAAATGTATTAGCAGTTTGGCTGCCTATAGTCTTGTAATGCTAGGTAAGGGGCCCACTCATACAAAAAGTCACCAATTAGATTTGATCTTTGGAAAAAGACACTTTATTTATGATATGGAGACTGGCATAGTAGGATCACTTTCTGATTTTGTTCACTACTAAGCCCACCCGCAAAGAAATAGATATAAAGAGGACATTTCCTAAAACACAAAAAAATGGCCATGGAAAAAAACTCCCTGTCCCTGACTTAGCTCAAAACCTGAGAGATTCCAACCACTACTTTTCTAGAGTCAACAACGCTAAGGTATACAAGATATACTGAGTGAACAGAGAAAGCACTTGATAAGGTTTTACCATATAAATATTTTTAGGTGTTAGAAATCTTTAGGTTGTTCTTCTTTCTAATGTTCTTAGGGGCATATTTATAATGTCCTAGCATCACCTTGCGCCACATTAACGTCATTATTTTTTACATTAATGTGGCCCAACGAGGTCGAAATCTCCGTGCCGTATTTACAAGGTGGCGCAATGCATGCATTGCGCCACTCTATAACCCTTTGCACTACATTATGCCTGCGCGAGGTATAATGTATGCAAAGGGGTCGCACCCCACTTAGGGGAGCCAGAAAAATGGCGTAAGGAAATCTATGAGATTTCCTTGTGCCATTTTTTTACAGCACTTTTAACGTCTGCTCAAGAGCAGGCATTAAAAGGGGGCTGCCATTCTTTAGAATGGGACCCTATGTACTCTGCAGGAGTAGCACCAATATTTTGGTGCTATTCCTACAGAGTACATCAATAGCGTCATGAGAAATTATGCTATTGCCCCCTACCCTGCGCCATGGTGCACCATATTTTAGATATGGTGCACACATGGTGGTGGTAAGGGGGTGCTAAGGGGCACAGGGAAAGTGTTGCTGCACTCTGTGCCCCTCCAATTGCCATAAATCTTCCCTTTAATGTTTAGTCTTTCAGCGCCAGGACACCTCTACAGTAAGGTTAAAACGTGATTGTGCCTGTTATCAATTTGTGTTTAAATCCCAACTGCTGCATTACGGAAATATATGATTTATGATTTCACTGTGAGCTTGCTTTTTAGTATCCACTGAAAAGTGGGATTAACTACGTGCTTCAGCCCTCATTAATTCTCTGTAAATAACATAGGATTGTGCAATCCCTGTTTAAAAATCCTTGTCTTGAATAAGTGTTGAGATTCTCAGGGTCTATCGACAGCTTATAAAAAAACCTCTTACAGACACGATCTTCGGAACGTATACATAAAAACTCTCGAATATTAATTAATAATTAGTGATATTTGTATGCTGTTTAGTTCAGTTTAATATTAGTTTATTAGTTCATTAAAACCATGAGCATACACAATTCAGCAATCATAAAATTATACTTTCATCTACATGACTAAAATAGCAAAATTAAACAATATGAGATCAGTAAGCCAAGCCTATTCCAACCTGGCTAAGCACAAGGACATTGTACAGAAAGAGCAAGTAGGTGCAAGCTCATCGTGCAAAAAGGTGCATTGTAAAAACGACCAGAGGCGTGGAGAATAGGTGGGTATGTGCAAATAGCCCACTAGCTAACCGTGCATGCTATAAAATGCAATTGTGCCAAACTGCATTGTGTGTGCATCAATGAGCAAGCTGTGCACAGAAACGTAGACAGATTCTATACCCATAGATCTGAGTGTCGGGAAACTGAAGTTAGTTAACAAACTCTACCAGCATAGCAAGTGATTCTGAAGAGAAGGAAGATCTTATACAGACAGACAAGGGACGTCATGCATGCATTAGTTGTAAACAACAACGACCACATGTTTGTAAGGCCATGTAACATAGTCTAGGAAACATAGTTGTGACTGTCTGAGGCTTAACAGCTCAAAGTAGACGGAGTAAGGGGCAGTATTCCTCGTACCCATCCCCTAGCAGCCCGCCCAGTTGAATGATTCACAACAACATTGGGATAGGGATTGATCATTCTCCTATTTACCCCCTAACAGCCCATAATAAAATAAAAACCTTATGGAGTCCTGTTGGCAAATGCTCTTCTCTAAGCCTAGGTAATATCGCCATTTGCAGTGCTGTTATCTGATTGTTGTAAATTGCTAGAAACTGCATCAGTCGAATATTCAATATAAGGATTTGTGGGTTTATAGGGTCTCTTTAGCCGCCTACCTGCAGATTCTTACCCCTAGGGCTAAAAACTCTTTAAGCAGCAGGGTCCTTCGGTATACTAGTAACCAGAGTATGTGCTTAAACATATATATTTTGATACTTTTAAGTTTAAATAATTGCCTTAATCATCAATATGGTGGAAACGTGGCAGTGCAAATGCTGAACTCAGAAGCAGAACTCATTAGATGTTTCCCCTTTTACTCAGTAGGTCACTAGAATACCCATGAAATGTACAATTTTAATTTTGAATTGTTCTTGTAAGTCACAATAAGTGTAGGCCTTTTAAATATAAATTTACTTCCTGGAAAAGGTATTGACATAGTCCACACCTAGGAAGCTTCTGGAGGTGGGAGCAGCTTTACGTAGCAGTGATATTGTACACCAGGGGAGAGATGCTAGTCTAGTTGATCTTTTCCCAGGGGGGGTCATGTCTTCTTCTGACAGATTACTGACAATAATAGTTTGATAATCACCAAAATAATTGGACCTTTAAGCCATATTTGAATTCCCAGAAAATGTGATATGTCAGTTCAGAGCCATTAACCACATCCAGCAAGATTATGGGCATGTCACTCTGTGGAAGTAGCTCATGTATGGCAGTTTAGAGAAATGCTTGGCATGTTGTCCTAAAAGCTTCAATAATGTATTATTCAAATTAGGGCTTTCTCCTGGTAAAATGTAAAGCATACCCACAAATCTTGTTACTGATATGAAGTAAAGGAAACACATGTCTCCCTGACTAGGGAGCAGTAGAGCTATCCACACTTGAACCAGAGTGCACCTTTGAATGAACCAACAACAAGTTGTGCTCCTGATTTACCTCCAAGCACAAAGGTGAGCACAGACTGCTATCAATGGCTTGGTTTTCTGATCTGTGAGCTCTGGGTGCCACCATCCCTGAAAGCTGGTGGCTATTGAGTCCAGTGGAATAAGCAGAACTAAAAAATGACTTTGAATGTAACGTCTTGAAGCAAAGAGCCTGCTTGCACCAAGCACGTGCCTGGCCTAGCAGAGTAGGAGGAGTGAAGGTCAAAGTTACATTTTGGATTAGTGATAGGCAGAGGTCTGGTAATAAAGTACCAATCTGTAGTGTGGGACACTCAACACTTGAAAATGTCACACTCCACAAAAACTGTTTCTGTGAGAAACATAATGTGCACAATCACATGGTGAGCAGAAGAAAACCAGGATAAAGATACACAGAATCTTAAGTATCTGGCTTGCCTATCATTAACAGAGAATTGATATAGTCAGAACTTTTGTAGTTTCTCAACTACTTTTCAACCATAATCTCTATTTAACGATTTGCAGCTTTGTTGTGTCTCTGCAAGAAAAATCAATAATCAATATAAAAGAATAGAGAATAATTTCTTAAACGACACCAAAATGACAAAAATCCAATAAAGGACTCCAAAGATACGAATTTTTGAAGTTTTACTTAACAAAAAGCCTCAAAAAGTGTTAACCTCCAACCTCTAAGGTGAAAGTTAAGGCCAACTGAGACGGAACACCCCCGTCAAGAAGTTGCCTTCAGACTTAGACAATTTTGGAGAAGCAAACGATCTTAAGTGGATTCGAGCAGCAGGTTGTGGCCGAAGACGGGCTTGTTGACAGCAGGGAGGTGCAGGATTATGTCTCAATTAAACCATTAAGAAAAGAGGGAAAAGCTTGGGTTTTGCATCCAAAGAGTTCTCAAAGTCAATCAGACCAGCTCCCCTGTGACAGTGGCTTTCTACATTCAGACTTTTCTGGAGTGCGTATTTCCTTAGTTGACTAGGCTGCAGGTTGTAATTGATGAAGGTTCATTGTTCACGGATGCTGGTCAATGGTGATCCCACTGAAACAGATTTGCTATTGTGTAGAAGAACGTAGCAGCAGCTGCAGCAAACTCAGGGGCAAATTTATACTCCGTTTGCGCCGACTGTGCATCAAAAAATTTGACGCACAATCAGCGCAAACGTTGCCCTGTATTTAAACTCTGACGCCCGAGCCCGCGGACGACAAAATTCCGCCGTGTGCGTCATTTCTTGGATGCGGCAACCCGCCCTGCGTTAATGATATGCAGGGTAGGCGTTCCCGTCCAAAAAATTACGCAAACGGCCGTGCGTCGTATTTATGCTTTCGGGCAAAAATGACGCACGGCCGGGAGGCGGAGCCAGAAAATGATGCACAGCCCGATTTGCGTCAAAATTTAACACCTTGGTCAGGGCAGGCGTTAAAATGGGGCAAACAAACCTGTATTTAATAAGAACACACAGAACAAACAGCAGAGCAGCAGAGCAGCAGAGCAGCAAAAGGGAGACATGGAGGTGATTCTTATCCAGCGTGCACGCAGACGCAGAGCCCAGCAGCAACAACAGCAGTTACCACAACACCAGCAGGGACCCCAAAGGGAGCGCAGAAGGCAGGAGAGGATATTCCGCCCAAGAACAACCCTTCAGGGCCTCAGGGAACACGACATCAAACAGAGGTACCGGTTGAACTGGCAGGCCATTCAGCAGCTGCTGCGAAACATTGAACAGCAGTTGGCCCCCACTTTGGTGACACCCCACACCATACCAACAGAAACAAAGCTGCTTGCCGTACTTCACATGCTGGCAAGTGGCTCATTTCAAACAACTGGTGCCCTGGTTGGCGGAATATCACAACCATCATTCTCCGCATTTCTGCCCAAAGTACTGGATGCCATCATTCGCCTGACACCCGCCACATCTGCTTCCCTAACACACTGCAGAAGCAGCAGGAAACTAAACAGGGGTTCTACGCCATCAGTGGCTTCCCACACGTCCTTGGTGCAATCGACTGCACACATGTACGTCTTGTGCCACCTGCTGCAACTGAACACCTCTACCGCAACAGGAAGCACACACATTCAATCAACGTGCAGGCCATTGTCGATCACCAGGGATTAATCACCAACATTGTGGCTAAATATCCTGGGAGTGTCCATGATATTTTCCGTCACTCTACCATCAACCAACACTTCCAGGATGGACGGTATGGCAATGGACTACTTGTTGGTAAGTACAAAAACCTACTTATTTACACACTGCACAGCAACCCTCTAGGACACACAACACATACACCACAACAGCAACATCTAGACAGGAACACACTGAGGTTCTGACATCACTAGCCATGTCACCATTGAACCTGTCACACATCGGAATTTACTGTACAGCCTAATGTGAAGACATTAATGAGTGTGGTAGCCGAAATGTCACCTTGCAAATTGTAAGTGTCACAATGACCTTTACATTAATACACTGCCTAAGTCTAAAGGTATGGGATGTCCAGGGTACTTTCATATGAACGTGCTAACAACACTTATAAATTAAACTCTACATTGAACTATCTACTCACCCCAAGTGACGACACAAGGACACCTGTATCACAAGTCACAATGTTAGGGAGGGCACACTGCACTGAAAATCACAAAACATACTGATGACAAACTGTTAGCAGACAAACACGTGCTCAGCCAAGGTAAAAACACAATGCAGATGGTATAGCCTACAAGTATAGGATGTCACATTAGTACACTAAATAGTCACAGACAACACAAACAACTACTGCTATAGAAGGTCTTTTCAATAGTGCAAGCTACATCAACATCATCCCATTCTTATTTTCTTTCAGCTGATCAGGGGTATGGCATCCAGCCATGGCTAATGCCACCATTTGGCAACCCGAGTACTGCTGCAGAACGGGCATACAACAACACCCATAAGAGGACATGCAGCATTGTCGAGCGGACCTTCGGCATCCTCAAGTCAAGGTTCCGCTGCCTCGACATCACTGGTGGTAGCCTACTATATTCTCCCAAGATGGTCTCTAGGATCATACTAACATGTGCAATATTGCACAACATTTGTGTCAAAAGGAACATTCCCCTCCTCGAACCAGACCCATACATGCCTGAAGACGAGGAAGAGGAGGATGCTGGCCTGCAACAGGAGGGGGAACAACCAAACGCGGCTGCTAGAGTGCATAGGCGCCAACACATTGTGAACAATTTCTTTTCATAATTATCACCATCACCACTTAATGAACTATTGTAAATAAACACTGATAACAAACACCACATCATGGTCTGGCCTATTCATTTCTGCACACCTTTAGCTTTAAATATCAGAAGAAGAATGTCGTCTCATGGAGCAATAATGATATAACAATCAGGACACAGAAAAACACACAACAAATGTAATGCCTATCATACAACAGTCACATACACACACAATGTAAATGACTGACATCCTGTACAGTTCACCTTTGAAGGGCAATAGCTGAGGACCACACATATTACACACATACATGTAGGAAACATGGTTCATCGCAGCAGATGGCACACAACTAAAACACCATCACTCAACTAGGGGAAAACAGGCCTCATACATCAGGCAGTTGACATGCTTATGCTTCAGGAACAATGACTATCTGTCACTAGAGTTACACATAAGCAGAACATACACAGCACAAGTGCCACACATATGACAAGCATCCAGCACATCACATCCCATCTACATGTCAGCCCTTTTCTAAAAACCTTACACACCCATGCGGCTGGTCACACCCCACCTGTCTGAAGAGGTCCCTGGAATACAAATATGTGTACCCTGAGATTCCCTCATCTACATACACACACTCACAAGAGTCATCCAGTGTGCCACACCATTTCCTATGCCTACCATTGTCATAGTACCATCTCACTGCATGGAACTCAGCTCATATAATACACTGGCTTGGAGTTTTGAAGGCCTGGTTTCACCTGTAGATAGATTCTTGTGTGAAAGGTACTGTAGGCCATTTTAAGCTAATCTCATCCGACAGGACTTGTGAGACACTGATGGAGGCCACACCAGTGATCCCCTCCATGCACCCCACCCAAATTTACATGCCCCGTCCCTGCTGATGCCTCCTACAGCATAGATGTTGACATTTGGGCAATCACACCATTACGCATTGCTACTAATGTTGCTGTGTAACACTTTATCAGGGTTCATGTGTCACCTTCAAGACAACACAGGACATACACAGTGTGACATGTCAACAGTCTACTCCTCCCTCTGACCAGTCCTAGTCAGACCACTGATCATGTAATTTGTGAAAGAGCTGGCTCCTGATTGACCCAGCATCCTGTCAGCCTGACTGGCACCTGGCCGTGGGTCACCCTAAAGATACTCAATTTGCTTCCATGGGCCTGCTGCCAATGGTTTAGCATTACTGAATTTGGGAAAAGCCTGGATAAAGTTGCAAGTCAGGAACAGCAAAGCCCAGGGTGCTGAGGGCCTAAGTCCCCCTCTGCTGCACCACAAATATATTTTTTTTATGCACATGTGAAGCACACACATGCATAAGGCGCATGTGTGCCCTACATGTCAATAGTGAAACACATTTTAGATACATCAACTCATAATTAGGACATGGTTACCCCCAAAAAAGGTTTAGGTGACAATTGCATTACCTAATTGGCCTTAATGCAATTTGGAATAGCTTGATACATGTGCTCACAATTTTGCTAAGGAATACATCCAGGTATCTCTTTCATATTTAGAAATTTACAATCAGCAATTACCTACATATGTGCACAATTATGAGTAATATCCATTCTGGCCAATCATTACTATTGCACTGTGAATACCTTCTATACATCACATAAGGGACATTTGCTATAGCTAACCCCAAAGTTTATCACTTAGCACCATTTGGTCATGCAAAACTACATTACTCAATTGGACAAAGGAAATACATATTTTTCATAATGCGTCATATTTTCATGCATACAGCTTGTGCGTCAATATTTTTGACGCACAGGAGTGCAAATAATGCAGAGTCAATTTTTTTTCTTCATAAATAGATGTCATATTTGGCTGCGGCTTAATTTTCACCTCTAGAACTGTAAATTATGCCGCAAACAAATAGTATTTACCAAATATGAAAAATATTTTGACTCTGCATTATCTGCACTCCTGTGCGTCAAAAAATATGACGCACAACCTGTATGTGTGAAAACATGACGCATAATGGAAAAAAACGGCGGCCATTTTATGCAGGATGTGATGTAATATGATATCCTGTTTACAGAATCTGTACAGTGGGTGTACTTTCACTTTCACTTTGCAGTCTTTGATGATTCTAGACCATGTGGCTGTGTGCAAAGTTTTGTCCTGTGTATTAGTGCTTTTGTGTCCAGTGTGCCATCTCACTTGTTGTTTTGTCATCATTATCTTGTTGTGGAATACTGTCTGAGTCTGTGTTATAAAAATTTGTCAAGTCCAGTGTTGTATTTATTGTCTGTGGGAGTCTGTTGTGGGTACTGTGATAGAGGGGATAGTTGGGCTCTTCTATTTGTTAAGTTTTCTTTGTATTTCCCCACTCTAACTTTCCCCATTTCCCCCTTTTCTTTTTTTCGACTACTTTTTCAACATTTTCAGTGCTTAAATGTCTGGTAGGCCATGGCTTTCCAGGATGGGTGAGGTTGAATTGGGGGGGGTTTATATGGCTTGTTTGCCATTTCCTCCCACTTATGGTGGAGGCTGGGGGTAGGGTGATACAGGGGTATCACACGGAGGCCCGAAAAGTCCGGTGGGGGAAGGTGCGCCATCACTTGGTGCGTCTATATGGGAGCCAACGGAATGACCATCAATTGAAGCACTGCTGGGCTGACCTGATCTCCAGGGAGCAAGATCTGCTGGACCACCTGGGAATCAGGATTGGTGGCCATGTTGGTGAATACAGATCATGTAAATGTGCACAATTTAAAGCTGTGTTGTGACATATGATGATTGTTACCCAATCTGCCAGATAAGTAGCTGACTGTGTGTAATGCTAGGGAAACATACAGGGTAATTGATGCACTATGTGAAGGATGACAAATGCTAGCAGTCAAGCAGCTCATGTTTTCCACACATACAGGTTGCTTGTAGCAGAATGTAATGTAGTGCCGCCTTTGTGTCAGAAAAGCGACACATTAATGACGCAATCAGGACTCTACAGGTCACAATAGCCAGTGAAGTATGGATGTAGTAACATCATACCTACATATGTTGACGCTATAGCTAGACTGACATTTGAAACCCTACATGATGCTGAAAATGAGTGCTGCCTTCACGTCAATTGAAGTTAGCAATGTGGCCCACACATATGTCACGTGTGTCTGGTTAGTGTGTAGGGAGAATGTAATGTAGTGCCGCCTTAGTGTCAGAAAAGCGACACATTAATGACGCAATCAGGACTCTACAGGTCACAATAGCCAGTGAAGTATGGATGTAGTAACATCATACCTACATATGTTGATGCTATAGCTAGACTGACATTTGAAACCCTACATGATGCTGATAATGAGTGCTGCTTTCACGTCAATTGAAGTTAGCAATGTGGCCCACACATATGTCACGTGTGTCTGGTTAGTGTGTAGGGAAAATGTTCACGGAAGTGCCATGCCTTGTCGTGATAAATGTGCTCCTTCACATTTTATTGTTACATGCCAGATCTGAGCATGAACCATATTTGTAAAGGACTCAGGTGCACTCAGCTAACATATTAGATAGGTATTTATTGTCACTTGTGCCAAAATCAGAATAGGGATCGCAGTCCAAAGGTATGGACTAGGGTACAAACATCTATGTTTGGTGCCAATCACCATTGTTTGGACACATCAATTTATGAAACTGTAACAACATGAGGTATTGCCAAAGTACCTGACCCTCTGTACCATGTACCTATCTGTCACAAATGTGTCATGACCACATAGGCTGTTTGACAGGTCATGCAGTCCTCAAGTAACCAGCTTTTGGATGTCTCTCTTGGATGCACATGATGAGATGAATGCACACCTATATTGTTGTTGCATACTAATGGAGGTGCATCTTTGCCACCACATGACAGTCTGGGCCACTGCATGTGTGTAGAAGTGTGTGTAACTGTAGCAGGAGACCCATTCTATGTAAATATTGCACATGAATAATTCCATGCAGTATGAGCATGTGTGAAAGTGTTTCATTACTCATGTCATATTATCACATTGTGTTTGTATATGAAATTGTTTGTCAGTGCACGGATTCTGAGTATATTCTTCCTTCCATGCTTTACAGGTGGACCTGCACCGTACACAGTCGGAGAGGTGGCTCATTTTGAGGACCCCGACACCTACAGTGAGTGTTGCATGTGTGGTATGTTTTGTGTTTGCTGGTGATGTGTGATGGACTACTGTGTGTTGAACACATTGCAAGGTTTGATGCGCTGCCCAATCATTAGTCTTGTTCCATTAGTGGGATTTCAGTTATCACTTCATTTTGAGTTGACCTATGCTTATCCATTTGTCTGATTTTGGGTCTGTATGCCATTCCTGTAGGGCCCGTTATGGGAAATGGGGTGAGTCATGTGGAATACACTAGTTAATCTAAGAGTTGCACTGGGACTCGTCTAGGACTGAGTCTGCATGTCAGACTGACATTCTCCCAGATAGCTTCTGCAAATGGCCTGTCTGAAATCTGCTGCTTCCCTAGTAACCGATGTACTGAGTACACTGTAGGTTGGATCTTCCGGGTGCATGTACTTCCACAAGTTGTACTAGACGTGTGTGGGACTAGAGTGCAACGGCCTAGGTGTGCATGCTATTCATGTTCATGGGTGTTCTTGCTCCTCTGTGTCTGTAGAAAAATATGCCTCACTGTAAGTATGTGATGTTGGCCTAGGTCAGTCCATTTTGACATGTGTGGACCTTGGATAGGACAAGGTTTAGCTGACTCCAATTTGTTGATAGCCCTTACTGGTGGTGTGTGTGTGGAGGCAAAAACATGTTGAGGTTTCTATCCACTTCTGGGTGTGCATCTATTTTGGGATTGTTGGTTGTTCTTCCCACCCCCCCCCCCCCTCAAAGACAGGCATGTGTTTGGGAATAGGGTACGTAGGACTGAAGCAACCAGTATGTTACACATACTTGTGACCATTTGAAACTTTGTTTTGAACCTAGTGTACACACTCGGTTATGGCACATGAGTTCTATACTAGCAAATCCCATTACAAATTGCAGATCTTGAGGTTTGTGATTGTTATCACATACACTGACATACGTAGTCCAGGCAATAGGTGGAGGAGGTGCAGCATGATTGTTGGCTGCAATTGTAATTTTTTTGATGACAAGTTATTGGCAGTTGTTACCCATCATGTGGATTATTGTATATGCTATGTGTGAGATGACCTTTGTATGCAGGCTTCCCATGTACTTCCTCTGAGACTTTCAATGATCTATATGGTGATATGAGCTGTTACAAGTACAGTAAATGTATTGTCAGATTGACCACTTGTGCTATTCCACACAATGCAGTTCCTATGGTAAATAGTTGGCCTATGTCTTCACAGCTGCAAACATGAGTGCCGCACAGAGGCATGAATTTGAGAGGTGGGCCATGAGGTACCGACACATCCTGTAGGTGCAGTCGGGGTTCCGACGGATGGCCCGTAAATACCAGTCGGATCGGGCCTCCGGAGCATGGTGGGCTTCACCACAGGGTGGCCCAACGTTTCCCACTACAGCCACCACAACCACCGGTTCTCCCCAAGTGGCCACAGCCACAGCGGGGACAGTTGTCCCTGCCTCTGCAGCACAACCAGGACCCAACATTATGACAGCTGCAGGACAGTCCAGTGGGCTAGGCTCAACACCCACACAGAGCACCTCTGCCGGGACCCAGACAGCAGCAGCACCTCAAATTGACCCTGCGGCATTCCAGGCTTTGGAACGCAAAATGGACAAATTTATGAGGAAGGTGGACAAGCTGAGCCAGGATGTGGCCTACATCAAGAAGCGGGTCAGGTCTATCAGGCGGACCCTCCGGAGGGCCAACCTCTAGGACTGATATGGTCAATGTACATAATTCCCTCCCTTCCCTCCTCTTTCCTTGTTAACATGATTAGAGGGCTTGGGGGATTAGTGTTAGGTTAGTATAGGTTGTTAGCTTAGTTAGTGTTAGGGAGGAGGGTGGGGGTCCTGATTCTTTCTACTTTTCATTATTAAGTGTGTGGGTTGGGGGTCAATGTTGGGGTTCCTGTGTGTTTAAAAAATAAAGAAAGAAATAATTAAAAAAAATAAAAAAAAATATATATCTATGATTGTTTAGGATAGTATAGTATGTGTGTAGGTTAGTATGTGTTGTCCTGCATGTGTCCTGTCTCATAATGGTGGGTGGGGGGTTGATGTTTAGATCGATTCGTTATATGTGTAGAGTAAGTTTAGCTTAGGTTAGTTAGGGACAGTTGTGGGTAAGGAGTAGTCAGGTTAGATTAGTGTAGGTATGACTTTTCCCTTAGTTGCCTCTGGTATGATTACTTATGAATAAATATATAGTTAACCCTTTGCATTATGTGTTAACTGCTACTTGATCATGGCCTTGCCATCAGTGTAGTTGATTGTTGTTCTATGACATTTGTGTCCTATGCTACAAACCAAAAAAAACTGAGCTACCCCTGTGCTACCTTGGTAAGTATCCACCATTTGATAGAGCCACCAATTGGAGTTTACATGGATCACAAAGGATTTGTGCCGATGAGTATGTTTTCTACATCACAAAGTGTGCTTCAAGACTTGGTATTGTGGGGAAATTTTTAGGTCGGACTGCAGTGTGATGTTCAGGGACATCTTTGAAGATGAGGTCTTGTTAACACTCTTGTCTTCTTGTCTTCATAACTGACATAGATCATTTGTGCAAAAATTCAGCAAGATTACCTATTTGGATGTTTACTCAGAAAGGTTGATTGATGCTGTGTTTAGTTGTGTTTGCTTAGTTTAGACTTCATAATTCAATGGTTTAGTATTGCATGGTGACAACATTTATCAGCCACCATTAGTTGACTTTGATTTCTCTTGATGAAGCATTATTCTGTCCAACACAGCATGATTGTGTGTGGTTTCTCACTTCATCAGTTATTCTCCTCAGGATGGGCAGGCTATGATGCAATCCTGGCCACTGCACAGATGTATCTGACTACATGATGTCAGGACAGTTGTATTGACAAGCTACATGGTTGTCACACAGGCACTTTTGTGTTATCTACTGCACAGTTGATGTGTCAAATTACACAGAGACATATTTGGTGTGCAAGTGCTATTTATTGATAGGTGCTGTAGTGCAATATGTACATTGTCCATGTTTGCTGAGTCCGTTCTAGTTCAATCTTACATGGTGAGCCTACAGAAGGGGTGTGGATAATGCTCCTGACATGCTGGGGTGATGTTACAGACAGTGAAGAGGTACAGGATTTGCCGATTAGTAGGAGAGAGACATTCACTGGCAATGCTGACAAGTTATACAGTGGTTAGCAGAACAGTCATTGAGTATAGTTGTAGGGTACTCTTCCTTGTGAATGTGATCTGTTCCATGTCTTCTTCTTCTGATGTGTGTGTTGCCTGCTTCGTCCTTGTTGTTGTTGGTTGTGAAGGGGCAACACACACCTCAGTGTTAGAAGACGTGGAATCAGACATCCAGGTCGCTGCTCCCTGTGAAAGTCTTAAGGGCAGTACTGCAGCAAGGAGGGTCTGCTGATTTTTGAGAATAGCAGCCACATCACGATGGTAGGCAGCCAGGTCGGCCCTGAGGGAGTCATGATTGCATTCGTGCATGCAGTGGAAAGTTTGGGGTGCGAGGTGTTGTGGCAACTCCCTTACTGCAGTGGTGAATTCCTTGACAGTTTCTTGTAGTCCTTGCAGTATGGATGTTAGGGCTTGCATAGCTGCTGCCTGAACTGCAGATGACATCATACACGAGCACACCCCCTCAAGGCTGGCTGTCATAGTTTGCATCCCCACCCGCACCTCCTTGGCCAGCTCCCGCTGTACTCCAACTACAGTTCTTTCAAAGCTGGTGCCAGTGTCGTCAGAGTCCTCAGCTGTATAGGAGCTGGCAGGTCTTGCAATTGGGGTGGTTGGTGGTTCTTCTGTGATGGCTGCTTGTTCTGTGCTCCTCCTTGTGACTGAAGGTGGGGTCTGGAGGGTTTCTAGGACTTTTTGGATGGTCTCCTGGGGAATGTTTATGGGCTCGTCATCCATGTCATCAGGGAAATCTGGGACAGGCATATCGGCAGGAGATCCATCTTCAACTGCAATGAAACAGGGTACAATTAGTGTGTCTGTGTTGTGACAATTTTGACGTAACATGCCTGCCTTTTGATGAATTTACTTTGTGATCTTGTTTGGTATTGGTATCTGCTGTCCTTCAGATGGGCATTGTTATAGGCCTATGGCCCACCTGTGTGTCACATGTATGATATTGAGTTATCAGACTTGTCTGCCTAATCGCCTCTAGGTGTTGCTTAATACCAAATAGAGAATAGCCACCTTTTTGTCCTACTCGACCCTCCGTGTATATCCATTCTCATGGTGAGACCTTTCACTGGCTGTGGGTGTTCTGATGGTCCTGGCAGCACAATTGCCTCTCAGGACCTGCCCCAATCCCTGATTGTTCACATTGACTTAAATTTAATTGACATGTAGCATATCCTATGCATGGCAATGTTATGATGTGATATGGATGTTGATATTGTTAATGTGTCCTGCTGATGTTGGGTAATGTGTGTTACATTGGATTGCCCTGATTATCGTATCAGTGTCCTATTTCCCCCTCTGACTGTGCAGGTGTATTTCAGTGACCAGTTCCATGTGTCCCCTCCTCAATGCTGTTGTCTGAGCAGTATGACTTTTGTGATGTTGCCTTGTTTGCCAGGCACAGGATGGACCCTGGCATATGCAGCATGGGTGTGTCCTTAGTGCTGTGTCGCTACTGTTGTTGTTTACATTGGCTGATGTTTGCGGCAACTATGGGCATTGACATTTGAGTGTACTGGGGGCTTTGTCTTGTTTCAGGAGATTGTTGCAGCTGTCATCCTCACCCCCTAATTTAGGTATGTATGTTCCATGGGGAGGTTACTGCCATTGGCTACTTGAGCTGCACACAGATCAGAGGTGGTAGTGTCAACTGTTGTGGCAGTTACATTGCAGTTGTCGTTTTGGCTAGCGGATTGCTGATAGGGCCCTAGTTAATGTAGGAGATATGTTGGCTGGCGAGTGCCAGGATGTAAGTTTGACGTAGTGGCCTTCCCTCCTGTCGAGGCTTTCCCTTTCTCCATTGTTGGCATGACAGCATGCCCCCAAAGGACTGTTGTTGGTGTAGTGTAATGTTGTGCCCCAGCTTCTGTTTGTGCAGGCCATGCCCCCCTGCAGTACCCCTTTACCCATGCCACTCCATGTATATGATGACTTACATGCAATGTGTAGTAGGTATTTCCCCCCCTGCTTACGGTCAACATTATTGTATTTTAATTCCCCATGCGACTTACCCTGCATGTGCGTTGTCTCGTGGTAGTCTGTGCTGTCCTGTCCTTGAATCCCTGTGACGATCTCCTCAGGGATGACGGCTGCGACCATCTCCTCCATGTGGTCCAGGGCCTCCTGGTGTGCTGGACTCCCACCTCCAGTCTGCAGTGCTGCCTTCCTGTTCCTGTCCATTTTTTCCTTTGTCCTACGTTTGCAGTCATGCCAGCGTTTCTTACACTCGGTGACTGTCCTGCGTACTTCAGCCACACTGTTGATCTTGTCAATAATTTGTTGCCATATGGCCTCTCTCCTACAGATTGGCAACTTAGAGGTGATAAACAGTTGGTGCTGGTGTTCCGTCACCTCTTTAACCAGGATTTCCTGCTCCTCTGCACTGAAGCGACACTTGTATGGATCGTCCTGGCTGGTTCCTGGTCTGCTGTCATCTTCCTGGGGTCTGTAATGGCATCTGGGATCCATTTTGGCTCTCCTCTGCTGAAATGGCAGTGTTCGCGGGTATTGCGTTAAAAAAAACGGCGCATATCCGGGTTGCGGTGTCGTAAATCGACCCACAGTCATTTACGCCGCATTAACGTCGTTTTCCTTTATGACTTGACGCCGCGATGTGCGTCAAAAATAAGGACTCCCACCTGTTGATTGCGCCGCCCTGCGTCAAAGTATAAATTTGACGCCCGCACGGTGCTACGAAATGGCGTTAGCCGGCGGTAAATGTTTTGACACAAAACTGCGGCGGCGCAGTTTTGCGTCAAAAAGTATAAATATGGCCCTCAATTCTAGCGATGATGCACCCTCTGTGGATTGGCTTGGCAGGTTGGTACCAGTCTCACATTGGCTCTCAGGGTAAAAAGTTGGCAAAAAGTTTGTAATTGTTATTGTTAGATAGGGACACTCTGACTGCAGCAAAGGATCAAGCAGCTTGGGTAAAAGTCTTTTGGGACAGAACTCCAATGGAGGACAGCAGAAGTCACCAAGACAAGTCCAGTTGAAACTTGTCTGCAGTAGCTGACGGCTTGTGTGTCCCTATAGTTGAAGCAGCAGATCAGCCTTTCAGTCACCTCTGGGGTCCTCGGTACACGGTAAGCTGGTCCAGTCTTCTTACGTCTTCAGACAGCAAAGTAATCCTTTTCTGAATCTTCCCCAGGTCCAGCAGTGTTTTGAGGCAAATGCTGGGGATACCACGTTTATGCACAGTGCCAGCGAGTGGGGGGGCACTTCCTCTTCCTGGCCACGCTCTCACCAGTGGGTGAACATTCCCAGGAGTGACCCTGCCAACTTTTCCAGCACTTTCTATGTGTTTTACTGTGCCACAGTGCCCCTTTCTTCTTAAATTCGACATTGCAGAACCTTTCTTCTCCTGGTCTGAGTTCCCTGTACCAACCCAGAGGTATAGCTATAGAAATAGGCAACCCCCCTCTGCGGTCACTTTAGATATTTTCTGTGGCAGTTCCACCTCCTACAGTGTTTGATGCCAGTCTGACTAGACAAACAATAGAGGGGGCAGACCCAAGTGTGAGATACATCTTCCTTTGAAGTTAATTATGTTCCTGGGCACAACCCAGATGGCCATCCTGCCAGGGGGAAAAACTTCTCCCACCCAAGCCTTATGTCCACTGTCTGGAAGCAATACACATTTCAGCACAGGAAAGCCATCAATAGTCAGGTGACACTGAACACTGGCAGATTGACACATTTGGTTCAGGCAGGAAATGACAAATTTCTAAAAAACTTAAAAAGTTAATTCAAAGTTGTAATCTAAAATTGAACTTGGCCATTACATTGGATTTTAATTTACCATCAACATGAGTCATTTAATTATTTTTCTGGCTATTCCCAAACTGAAGTTAAGCATGTTAAGGTGTAATAATGGAACACACACTTTTCCTATGTGATTTGTAGCCTTCCCTCATAGAAAAACTACTTTGGAGAGTTTTAACTGTCAGGACATGTAAAACATATGCATACATGGCCTACCTTCTTTTAGTACAGTGCACCCTGACCTATGAGCATATAGGGCCAACTTTGAGGGTGACTTATAAGTAATAAAATGGAAGGCTTAGGCTAGTCAAATGGTTTCTTTTGGCAAGTCGAATTTGCAGTTTTAAGACTCACTGCCCATCCTGCAGGGCCAGGAATGGAGACATGCTTTGTCACTTTAGTGGTGGCACAAT
This sequence comes from Pleurodeles waltl, assembly GCF_031143425.1. Lineage (NCBI taxonomy): Eukaryota > Metazoa > Chordata > Amphibia > Caudata > Salamandridae > Pleurodeles > Pleurodeles waltl. Next base: position 849,330,591 of record NC_090448.1, read on the forward strand.
ATGTGTTGCATTCCACTACTGACATATAGCTTATTGTCCCTGGATACACTTTTGTACCATGCTCTAGAGGCATTTAGAATTGTTAAATACGATAATTGGGTGAATACCAAATGGATACATGCTTAGGGGGCAGAGCACATACATTGGGCACTTGACAGCAGAGTCCCTGGGTGCATAATCAAAAACCAGCAACAAAATTCAGCCAAACATTTGGGTAACTGCACAAAAAGGGGCATTTTACTACAATCTCTCTTGTCTATCTTTGTGAAGCTTGATTAAAGTTGAACATAGCATTGGTGATAGCTGGAATGTACCAAACTCCTACTGCAGTAAAGAAGGAAAAAATAACCTAGCAGATTCAAAGCGGAGTCAAAGAAAATCCATGAACCTTGACCTCGTTGGATATATGCAGCACGTAGTTCCATGTACAACTTGAGGCACACTACACCTTAATGTGGAGGATAAGGACTGGAAATATGTTGCTAATGGTAAGAGTGGTAATTCCATAGGAAAATTTGGAAATGTAGGCTAGTTAAGCAGCTACCAAGATTTGATGCACTCTTAAGAAACTCTGCTCCAACCTCGTCCACTGCATAGCTGGATCTTTATACAGGGACCACAAAATCCTCAGTCTTTCTCATAAACATTCTGACCTTTTCCTATCACAGTCTGCCTATATGATTGGTGTACACAGACTCTTTGAAAGCAAGAGTTTTAGGCCCATATGTACTGAAGCATTTTCCCATAGGCACAGAAAGGGTCAAATCAATTGATACATCTGGCCCTTAGTTAGTTAAGGAAATGTACCTGTATAATGTCACTGCTGCACATGGCTTTGGTTGCACCATACATATGGGCCTTGTTCGGGACTATTTGCCGAAGGAAGGGATAGGGAAGAGGTTTCAGGAGGGGATTGGCCTGTAACTGTGCCACAAAAGTTGATCCGCATTGAGGTTGTCATTCTGTCCCCATGTTGCCAGAAACAGACCGAATATCACTGGTGTGTTTAGTTTATGCACGCTAAATCCATTGTATGGCACCCTCAAACCATCCCAGAAACGGATCCATGTAGCCTGAGTAGTGTCAGAGACCTGACTGAAGAGAACTCAATGCCCATGAAGTTTCTCTGGTACATTTTTGAACGACCTTAAGCTCTAGCCATGCTCCTCAACACAAACATGCACAAACCAGTCTGAAGAATGGGTAGAGGGAAAAATGATGGAATTACACGAGACTAAGAAGAAAGAAAGAAAGAATAGAAATTACGATAGAAAGATGAAAAGAAACAGAAAGAAACAACATAAAGAAAGAAATAAGAAAAGAATGAACGAAGAATAAAAGAAAATAAAGAAGATAGGACAGAATGAAAGAAACAACAACGAATCAAGGTAGCAACAAGAAAAGACTGTCAAATGTGTCGCTTTTTAGACAAATTCTTGTAAAACGTCCTGAATGGGAACAATTTCCTCAGCCTTTCATAGAAAGATTCGGCGCCTGTCATATTTCTTGTTTACTCTGTACCACATATTTCTAAGTGGGGGGGTATTTTATATTTCTGGCTACTCCCTTGAAGCACTGTATAGATATTAAAGCGTCATCCTACTCCTTATAATGATTGAGGTCTCTTTTGTAAGGTCTGTGCACATTATGTCAAGTACTACCATTGCACACAACTACGAATGTCTGATTGTGAAGGACATGGGCAACACAAAACATTGAAGTATTGAACAGGCCCTAAACTCAGAGGTTTAAGCAGGCCCTTACAGCCCCTGAGATGCAGGGAGAGGAGGTGCCAAAAAATCCAGGGGGGGGCCTAACCCTTCAAGGGTCCAATTCAGTTCAAGGTCAATGAATATCTGTGGAATATTGGAGACTGGGGGGCTTTGTGGGGGGGGGGCGTCGCTACATTTTGCAGGGAGGGCTCATCGTTTGCGTCATGCCACAGCCCGAACCGACGTCTCATCTCTTCCATCTTCCTCCTATGCCTAATTTTCTCCATTTCTTGCATCGTCCTGGGATGACCAGCCAAGATGAATTACATATTGCGCAGTTTTACCCTATTGTCCAGTCTAACATGTTGTGCAAACTCATATCAATCTCTTCACAAATCCTAGCTTTTGTGTCCTGTTATTTCGTTTGCACCCCACTTTATTTTAACTGGATCATTTTCTTCATTCGGATGCGCGGAAGACTGAGTTGCAGAATTAATTTAAATAAAAATGAAAAAAACGCCAGAGGAAAGTAGTGCAAGTACTAAATACTGTGGGGCATATTTATACTCCGTTTACGCCGAATTAGCGTCGTTTTTTTCGAAGCAAATTCGGCGCAAAGCTAACGCCATATTTATACTTTGGCGTTAGACGCGTCTAGCGCCAAAGTATGAGGAAAGAGCGTCATTTTTTTGCGTGAACGCCTTCCTTGCGTTAATGAGATGCAAGGTAGGCGTTCCCGTCCAAAAAAATGACTGCGACACAAATGCGTCGTATTTATACTCCCGGGCAAAAATCACGCCCGGGAGTAGGCGGGGCAAAAAACCCCGCATTTGCGCCTCTTTTTAACGCCTGGGTCAGGGCAGGTGTTAAGGGACCTGTGGGCTCAAAATGAGCCCACAGCTGTCCTCCCATGCCTCCAAGGACCCCCCCTGCCACCCTTGCCCACCCCAGGAGGACACCCAAGGATGGAGGGACCCATCCCAGGGACATTCAGGTAAGTTCAGGTAAGTATAAATTTGTATTTTTTTTATATTTTTTTTTGGCATAGGGGGGCCTGATTTGTGCCCCCCTACATGCCTCAATGCCCAATGACCATGCCCAGGGGACATAAGTCCCCTGGGCATGGCCATTGGGCAAGGGGGCATGACTCCTGTCTTTACTAAGACAGGAGTCATGTAAATGGCGTCTGGGCATCGTTAAAAATGGCGCAAATCGGGTGGAGGCGATTTTTTAGCGTCAACCTGACTTGCACCATTTTTAAGACGCCCTAACGCCATTTTCCCCAACGCCGGCGCTGCCTGGTGTACGTGGTTTTTTTCCACGCACACCAGGCAGCGCCGGTCTGCTAGCGCCGGCTAACGCCATTCAATAAATACGGCGCCCGCATGGCGCTTCAGAATGGCGTTAGCCGGCGCTAAACTTTTTGACGCTAAACTGCGTTAGCGCAGTTTAGCGTCAAAAAGTATAAATACGGGCCAGTGTATTTATAATTTAACTACAACTACTTGGTAGGCACCAAGCGCAATCATCGATAGAACAAACGTGGGCCTCCAGAGGAAATCACTGTCAGTCAAATGCCACAGCAAAGAGTGTTTTCAGAAGTTATCCTAAAGAACAAGGCGGCATGCTTTTGTTATGGGGCACTAATGTACCCAAGCGACACACACTAGATTAAGAAATCGCCCTCATTTATAAATTCCATTTCACTACATTGTTCCTTCAGTCTGGGGATGTGGTACAGCTCCATCTGATGCTTGCATCCACTGGGAAGCAACAGTTCAAGGACAAAGCTACACAATGCGTTTCCAGATCGGCAGTCAAAAACATGAAAGAAACAGGAAACGAATGAGAAACTTTAATTGAAGAAATGGGGAAAGCGGAGTCTGCAAGAGCCCTGAGGAAAGAGAACCACTGGAGGGAACTGCGAGTAGGACACCCATTAACTGGAGGGCTGTAGGCTGCAGCTCCATTACAGTAATCAGATAAAGGGAATAGCGAAACATATATTACTGGCGTATATGTGGGCGAAATGTATCAAGCCATTTCAGCACAATTATTATTCTGAAATGTGCATTTTGTTCTACCATGTTGATACAAAGGCCCAGGGTTGCTAATGCTTTGCCGCGAGCTAGCGTGATCTAAAGGAAAATAATGGGTGAGTTTTGAAGGGGGGCGGAATGGAAGGAGGATGCCATTTACTCTCTGGCATAGACGACGTTTGGTGCTGGAAAGATGAACTTTTCCTTTTCACGCCCCAAAAAACACTTTGCACGGCTTTGAGCATGTGGGCGTTACTGGGGTGAATAGACACAAACACCTCTAAGTTTCAACACAAGGGTCTGTTTTCTAAGGAAGGCAGACCAGGCATAGCACCAAAAAACCCTAAAGACAGGTGGCAACGAAGGGAAATGTGTTTCATTTTAGGACTGGGCATAACCAGCTAATTCTATCTGTCAGAATGACTCATTATTGACTCAAAATTACCGGTAAATATACGTAATTGTTTGAAAAGTATAATCCAGCATCTAGCACTAGTTTGTTGGGGCAAAATGCACCCTTGTGTTCAAAATGGGCCCAGGGATTCATTTAACAATAATAAAATTGCAATAAATGCTACAGGACAAGAACAGCAGCACCCATCAGCTGCTCATTCTCTCTTTGTTACTCCCGTGTGCGCTGCTGTCAGGCGCTTTCGTTTGCATAACCCTGAGCCATGTGGGTGAGCCGAGATGGCAAGAAATCACATTGACACCTCTTACTGGCTGAGGCTGGCCATGACTGCTGTAGCCACGCCCCACACTCTTTTTTTCCCGCTCTCCAGCACACGCTGCAGTGAACCAACTGATAACACGTACATAGAGGTCTAACATTAGACCACCCCGCCATAACACTTCTATGGTATAGTACGTTCCTCCCCAAATTCAAAACAACAACAATAGTCAAAAAAGTTTATAGCAGGATATCGTTACCCTCCTGGTTGTAGCTTCTCTCCATGCTTTTATAATGTTCATATTAGAAAACCTGCCAACCTCGAGGACGGAGAGAGGTATTGCCTCAGGTGGTACCTGGGATGGGCATAACAGCTACCGTATGTCTCAGGCTACCTGCACTCTCCAGAAGAGTAATATCAGTCTCTCGATCCAGACTAGGAAATGCAGGCGGGTGTCTGGGGATGGTGGAATTGGAGGCACAGTTCCTGGCCATGAGGCTTCCAGTGAGTTTGTCCAGCTATATGTTCTCAAATGAAGAATCCTGACTTTCAACCAGAATTGAGTTCTTTTCTGAATCACTTCTCATCTTCCTGAAGAATGACAACATTCCTCAAGACAGTTTCGTCCCCTTAACTGGCAGTTATTAATGAACCTCATCTTTTGATTACCCTCCAGGGTCTCTTCTCAAACTGCAGTCAAAATGTATTCCCCGAATACCTGTGTTTAACAAAAACACAGTCTTCTGGTTGAATCAGACTAGGACGAGCTTTCTGCATTGTGCTGGTGCATTGATTGATCTTCTTTCTTTTGGTGGGTACTTCGGAATCATCGATTGAGGGTGGCGACCACATGGGGGGATGATGAATCATGCCTGTACTGTTTCTTCCCACGCTGGCCGGTACCAAGGCTCGACCAGTTGTAGAGTGAGGTGTCTGGCGATACTCACAGCGGAATCTGTGTATGTCTCTCTCGACTGACTGGCTGTGAGCATGAGCAATACGGATCACTTTATTGAGGGTCCTCATGAACTATTCCACCTCACCATTGGCATGATGCCATCTCAGTGTTACCTTCCAGTGGTGAATGATCCATGAGTCTAAGTCCTTTGTAAATTCATGTGCCTGAAATGAGGCACCATTGTTGGACTTCACATTTTTAATTATGCCATGAATGGCAATCACCTTTTCCAGTTTCGTATTCACATCTGGGGCGGACTTTGAGCCCAAAATTTCAACCTCTGGATATTTTTCATAGTCATCTATAATGACTAGAGCATGTCTTCCGCCTGGGAGATGTTCAAAATCAAGACTGACAGACTCCCATGGCCGGTGCAAACCTTCTTCTGTGATGACTGGAGGGGTGGCTCAGGCGGTCCGGCCACTTGGCTCCACTGACAGGATTTTATGGCTTGTTCTACCATGGCGTCCAAACCTGGAAACCAGCTTTGGTACGGAGTCAGTACTTGGTTTTTGTGATCCCCTGACGTCAATGATTTGCCAGTTAGACTGCATGTTGGGTTAGACTGGTAGGGATGATGAGGTGAGGCCCCATCAAAAGGCACCCTCCATTACCTGCTTGTTGTTCTTGTTGGACATGGAGTAAGGATTCCAATGTTTTCCTGGCCTCTGGAGTTCTTTGAGGTAGTTGTGCATTGATAGTTTGCCAGCTGTATGACTTAATTGTGGCCAGGACAAGCTGTAGGCACTCGTTTTCCTTCATGGCTTGCCACAACATTTCCAGAGATATAGGAAGCGGTCAAGTTCACAAAGGCTTTGGTTCACCTCTGCCTTGACCTTTTCTTTGGGCGCTTCTGCTCCAGGGTTTTAGGACAGGTAGTGGGCCAGGTTGGTTGAGCCTGGCTGGTACTTTACCTGACAGTTGTCTTCCTGTAACTGCAACATCCATTTCTCCATGCAAGGACCTTGGAACAGGGGTATCAGTGGCTTGTGGTCGATTGTGATAATGAAAGGGTGACAATACATGTGTAAGTGAAAATGTCTGCAGGCCCAGTGTATATGAAATGGCCTCCCGCTCTATTTGCGAGTACTGCTTTTCTACTTCCGTGAGAGAGCTTCTGGCATACGCAACATGGGCCCAGACACCATGAGGTCGTTGTTGGGTAAGTATCTGCCACAGTCCTTATGGTTTGGCATCTACTGCAATGTTCATCGGTTTGGTTAGATCAAAATAAGATAAGATAGTGCTTGCCGACAATGCCTCTTTGGTCTGTTAAAAAGCCTCTTCTTGTTTCAGGCCACAGTCCAAGATACAGTGGCTTTGGTGACCTCTCTCAGTGGATGTGTGAGGCCTGTAAGGTCTGCCATAAAGCAACCACAGAAGTTGACCATTCCTAGGAAGCTCCTGAATTCTGATGTGTTGGTGGGGGCTGGGGCCTCTTGTACATTTCTCACTTTGTCCGAGTACGGGATGATGCTGTCGGAGGAGAAAGTGTATCCAAAGAAGCGTATTTTCTGCTTGAGAAATTAGCATTTCTCTTTGTGTAACATGAGACTGATGTCACAAATCCTCTGAAGAACCCCATGCATATGATTATGGTGATTCTGCATTGACTTTGCTGGAGATGCCAAAATTAAGGCGGGATAGGGACGCAACCCCAGATGGCTTGAGAAAGTTGTGATGCAGCATGAATCCCTATGGACGGGTGGTTGATGATAGCCAGATCGCAGAATGACTCTGGAGAAACATTCAGCTCCGGTTAGCTCACTGAGGATGTCATCTACTATAGGAGTTTAATGTTGCTCTCATTTGATGTCCGCATTGGGTAGTCTCATGTCCACCAGATGTGGACTTCTCCTGGCTGTTTGGGCTTTATAGTGACAACAATTGGGGAAAACCATGCTGTGGGTCTGGGACCTTCTCAATAACACCAGCTTTCTTCAATTTGATCAGTTCCTCTTCAACTTTGGGTCTGAGATGAAAGGCAATGCGCCTGTGTCTCAGGGAAATCTGTTGGATTGGCAGGTCAATATGGAGTTTGACTTCACTTCCCTTGAGACAGCCTGTGGCTTTGAAGACATCATCATAATCCTCCAGAAGGTCTCTTATTTCCACTTCTTGCACCCACAAGGCAAATGATGTCAGTCCTAGTGCCTCTGGTGTCTGCCCACTGATCAGGTGCTGAGCCCTCCTTAGGCTATGTAGATTGATGTTTCAGTTTTGAGGCTTTCATGGGATATTGATGTCTGAAAACACCCTAACAGCGGTATCAGTTTTGTCTGGCCATACGCAAACACTCAAAACGGGGTTCGTTTAGTAAGCAATGGGTGTCCTGTATCATTGGTTGCAGTGAGCTGCTGGCGTATTGTATTGGATCATTCTGGGTTTATTTAAACACAAGACATCATACCAGATGGTCATGCCTCCAGCACAAATCCTATGTTAAACAGGCCACACCCGCCTCTGCATCATGGTGAGAGGCTGTGCCTTGTGTAAGACAGCCTGTTTGTGAGCCAGTGCAGGGTGTGACACCATTAGCAGGCAAACCTTGGTAGATAGGGCTCTGCACTGTGTTTCTCCTCCTTTCATAAGTAAACACAAAACATTTAAATCCTGTTATGAGTTGCATGGCCACAACCTATGACCTCTATTCATGTCTGGGCTGGTGCAAAGTACATTGACTTTGAATTGTTTTTTGTAATGTTGATAGTAGCATTGCTTTTTAGCTGGTGCAGATTCACATCAGTATCTAAATTAGTTCCACAAATAGAATTAATCTTTACCTGATATACTGTGTGTTTTTCTGGGATAGAGATTTCTTTAGAGAGATATGTTGTTGGCAGCCAGCCTTTTGGAGACTAAGACCAGTCGGAAATATTTCTTTATGGTAAATTCTGAGTAGTCCTTCTAAAAATATTTTATTTTAAATCGTTCTGCAATTATTGTCTTAGTAGAAAAACGTGTGCATCTTTCTCCATTTCTCCTGAACATTCAAGGACCATTGGAAACACTCAAGGGCTTACAATAGGATTTTTCTACCTACAAGTATCATTTTAGCAACACCAGTGTTGCTCTTCACATCCTAAAAACCCTAGTGTGAGAGAATTTGCTTCCATGACTTATGCTTGTTTCAAAAGAAGAAACACTAATCTGGCACCATCACACTAGTCTGATCATAAATCTAAAAGTAAGGTACTTAAGAGGTACTTAAGAAAGCCCAAACTTTTTTTGAGATGTCTTAGAGATGCAACTCTACTAGATCAGGCATTAGTTTTGTCCTAGTCTCTCTTAAAATAGGGTATAAAGAAATACAACTAAATAAAACTGCATTGGACTTTAATACAGCTCAGTGCTAGGAATGAACATCTTTATTTAAATCATTGTCACACATAGTTATAAAAGAGATCATGATTAATGTTTACGGCATGTACTGTCAAAACCATCTACTGGGTTCTCAGAGTTTTTGTACAAACACATTTGCTTTAGTTTTTAAAAGTTTGCCAACAATGTGTTCCACATTACACCTATAGAGTGGTCAGTGCTCCTTAAAGATCTGTGCTGTCCAAAAGTGCTAGAATCTGACGTGCAGTGGCTGGCTAGGACTCTACCTTTGGTCAGAACCCTCTAGTCTTTGTCACCGGAATAACAAGATCTGCTCTATATCAATTGAAAATCAGGGTACTAAAATCTGCTCTTGTTTAAGACCTTGGTTCATGGAGTTTTTGAGTGACGGCCATATTGTCTTCCTATTTTATCTTGACCCAGGTGTAACAGTTGAAGGTTTGTATTGTATACAACAAACATCACATTCTTTGGTATTCCTATACCACCATCTTAGTCCACCTTAAAGATCTATCCACCCTGTCAAAGGCAGCATGAAAACTGCATTAATATATTTCTTTTTTGGATTTCATTGAGCTCTAAATCAACATTGCTAATGCCGAAAGGTTTCACAATTTCCCTGGACGTCAGTCTGGTAACAAAACAGATATTTCTCTTGCACTAGGAACGCCACTTCACCCAGCAACATTCTGGCAAAATATTGTGTTTCGAAAATACAATGAGGCCTTAATTAAAAGACTGACATGAACCTGTTTCTTATAGAGGAGAAGTAAAATTAATGCAATCTGAAATGGTACATATCTGAGAATAGTGTGAGAACAAAGAGCTTATCAACTGCGCCCAGATCCCTTGGACTTCTTTTAACACTGCCGTTAGGACCATGGACACCATTACTCCTATGTGAGAAATACTGTTCACTGATGTCCAAAGGCAATTAGATACTACTTCAGCTTAGCTGTAATTGGAGGCCTTTACCTCTCATGTCCTTTCATTTACATAACATAGACCCTCAGACTGGAGACCAAGGGCCTGATTAAGACCCTTGCAAACGTAATTTCCACAGCCGTTCAGGCCAACCTGCAGATTGCCAAATTAAAAGATCACTGCCAGTGGTTTCTTTGAAGGCACTGAGGGCCTTATTTATACTTTTTGGTGCAAAACTGCACTAAGGCAGTTTTGCCCCAAAAAGTTTTGCACCGGCTTGCACCATTTTTTAGTACAAGCTGGGCACCATATTTATGGAATGGTGCAAGCCGGTGCAAAGGGTAGGCTAGCTTAAAAAAAAATGACGTTAGGCAGTTTTGAGTCAAAATAAATGATTCTGACCAGATTATTTGACGCTAAGGGGCATATTTGTACTCTGTTTGCACTGAATTAGCGTCATTATTTTTTACTCTAATTCAGTGCAAGACTAACTCCATATTTATACTTTGGTGCTAGACTTAAGGCAAAGTAGGTCTCCACTTTCAAAAAATGACTTTAACTCCATAAATGTGGTGCTAGAGGGGTCTAGCACCAAAGTATAAATATGGAGTTAGTTTTGCACCGAATTAGAGTAAAAAAAAATGACACTAATTCGGTGCAAACAGAGTATAAATATGCCCCTGAAAGTTTAGTGCATTACGCCCATCTTTTAAGTGGACACACATCAAACTTTTTTTTTTACTTTTCAGAAGGAAGCATTCAAAGTAGGAGATTGTTTTTGAAAAAAAAAATGGCCTCTGTGGTTTTTTTCCTCAGTGTCATGACCATTTTACCTTGCAGTGACAGATGAAAAGGGCATCAGACCATGCTTGCTAAATAGGGCAGAAGGTTCAGTCATTCAGTTCTTTTTTTATTTGATACAAACAAGAGCAATACATAAATATCATAAATAAATACAATTACTAATATCCAGTCTCCAATTATTTACATACATCATAGTTCATTATGAGTAAAAACAAACAAAATCTCATGCCCAGATAAAGTTCTTCAATAAAATGCAGCATACTATCTTAAAGAACAATGCTCTTCCTAATGTTTACCGCAGCCCATATAAATGAGGCAGCACGAAAGCCAAGAGATACATCTTTCAAGGTGTTTAGAAACTTTAAAGCAGATTTATATTTTCTTATTATGTTCTTTAAAAATAAATGTTTCAAATAAAAAGGTCTCATCCTGTCCACAAAAATAAGAAAAAAAAACCAAGGGCTTTGCTTTGAAGTCCCATCACATGGGCAGGGAGTCATTCCTCCAAGTATTTGTTTCATAACAGGGAAAGCAACTATATGATGGACGATTCCCATCCGCAACTTTGTTGAAACGAATTGGTGCTGAGGGTGCATAACCATAGACAGGAAGAGTTGGAAACATTCACTATATGAGTGAATCATATATGAGTGGATCGTCACTTCCACAATCCCCCGTTTTTCACATATATGATTCAGCAAGAGGGCTTTCAGCTCAGTCTTTTGCAGATGTAATACACCATCAGGAAATTCCCAGATGACAGGTCCAAAGAGATTCTTTAAACTGTTATTAATGTAAGATAGCCAAGGGATAACAAAAGAGTAAACAGGGCTAAGACAATCCTTAATAACAAATTTGTAAAAATTATTTCGAGCTTAGACCAAATTGCACACCAAAGTAAAACTGATTGTAGTAATAATCCATCTTCTAAGTGGTTAAGCCCAACTTCTTTATGAGTAATATATGTTGAATATGAGGGAATCCTCAGCAGCTACTTGAGGAAGTTATTCTCCTCTACCTGGAGGGGACCACAGATAACCGAAAAACCTCCTCCATACGTAGCAGTAGACAATGCTTTAGCCTGATAAATATGAATTATTTCTATTATGGGGCGACTACCGAGCTTGTGTGCAAATCTAAAAATGCCGTCACAAACCCTGCTCTTTTTTAGTCTAGCACCTTGTATATGTGTACACCATAAACTTTCACAGGTAAATGATACACCCATACAATTAAAAGACTGGATCCTCTTAATTTAAGAACCTTTAATAAACAAGGTTCAATTCTTCTGGGGCCTCTTCCCACATGCCATAATGAAGGTCTTAGTGGTATTTATTGCCCGTCTCCATAAAAGCAATGGAAGCATTCATCAGCCTCTGCAGGCAGAAGGCTGTTCTAGACATTATAACATTGTCAAGTAATATAGGAACTGGATGTCTAGTGACAATTGGCACATCGGCCTGCAGGGTCCAAAGGGCATTGTCTACCCCCTTTAACACAGAGTGAGAAAAGTAACGGAGCCAGGGCATGGGCCTGTCTTATTCTCTTCTGAACTTTAAAGGATCTAGTGCATTCCCCATTAAGGTCAACACGTACTTTGGTGGTCAGCTTCCTATTTAAGCTAGGCAAAAAGCGAACAATGTTGGCTGGTGCCCCTAGACAGACTGAAGTTTGCCATAATATTGAGTGATTGACCAAATCGAAACCGCTGCTAAGGTCAGCAAAGCACAGATATAATGAGCCAGACTTAGCCTTTGTGTAATTTCCAATAATTATGCCTAAATTAACACATTGCTACACGTTTCTCAGCCCTTTTTTAAACCCATACTGGACTTCAGTCAGTACAGAATTGGCATTAGCCCACTGCTCCAATCTTTGTAGGAGGACCCTCTCCATCAATTTTGCTGAAGAGTCTAGTAGCGGAATTGGGCGGTAGCACTTAGGGTCTGATGTATCCCTGTTCTTAAATATACGGGCTATGATTGAATCAGCCCAACTAGTGGGGGTCAAAAATTTCACAGCTGCATGAAGTACCTGGGTCAGAATGGAGACCCAGAGCTCTCCCTTTGCCTTAAAGGCATCAACTTGGATGCCATCTGGACCTGGTGCTTGTCCCCCTTCACTGCAATCTACGACAAGAAAAACTTCCTACAAAGTTATATTTAGGGTTTTTCTCTCTTTAAAGCTATCTGTCTCATTTATGAACATCCAATGAGGATCCGAAGATGCCTGAAAAATGCCCAACACAGATATTAGATGGAAGAAAAGAGGTGAGCTTTGAGGCTGCATCATCTTTCAAAAATGGAGCATTTGCCTTATTCCTGAACAGAAGAGCATCATTAGCTGCAGCTGTTTGGGTTAAATTGGCCCAGGCTTCTTCCCTATGCATCCTTTTCCTATTTCATAGAGCACCCTGGTAATCCTTCCTAAATTGATTAATAATAATATAGTCCTGTGGGGATTTACGCAGTGCTGAATGCAACCTTTTAGCATAATATGCATAGACATACTCAAACCAGCCATGCTTTCTTCCAGATCCAGGCTTAGGCTCCTTAGTCAAAAGCATATTCAGTGTCCCAATCATAATTTCAAACATGTGTATCAGTTCCTTATTGTCAATATTATCCCCTAGACAGTACGCAAATTCTGCCTAACAGCTTCTCAAGTATTGCTGCTGGATTTTCTTCCATCCATTTAATTCTAACACCACCCGGTCTTACAGCAACTATATTATCAGCCTTATATCCAATCCTCTGTTCCCCTGATTTAATTAATATTGTAGCAACTAGTGGGTTATGGTCGATTATTGTGGTCTCCACTCTCTATAGTCTAAACCTGCACTCCTTAAGGAGAAGGAGTCTAGGAAATAAACAATTGTCATACTAGCTCTTCTACCAATAAACAAGGGAATCTGAGGTTGGCCCACTCCAACTATGGTCTCTAATAAGCGTAGATCATATTTAAAGATAGGATAATTTAGTGACCCCCATATCCATTATGTAAAAAATGAGAAACTCTATTGCCTGCGTGATCAGTTATATCACATACTAATTTGGCATAATAGGTACAATTCTGAGTACTAAAGTCCGCCATCCATATAATAAAACTACTTAGGGGGAAACCCCCTAGAAATAATTCTAGATCTGCTTCTAGGGATTCAACCACAACACTATGGCCCTCATTTTAACATTGGCGGCAAATCCCGCTTACTGCCACGGTGATGACCGCCAACATATCGCCTCAGTGGTGCATAGCCATTCCTCATTTTATGACACACACACCAATCAGACAGAATACTGCCACACACACAAATCCACCAGCCCAAAGGACAGTGTTAAACTGTCGGTACCAATACTCAAACCGTTACGCCAACAAAACAATGCCCACCACATCATGACCTACGAACCGAGATGGACATTCAAAGGCGGTAAACCATTGGCGGCCATTGGCGGTACATACCGCCACGTTCAGATTGGACACCCAAATACAAAACAACACTACATTGGCCAATACCAAAAACACACACCTGACACTTATACACCCACCACACCCACCCACAGCACCATAAAACACACACCTACATTACTCACAACCCTTCACCAACAACAATTACTGCCAGAGACAACTAGACACTCTCACCACATACAACCATACACCTCTCACGCACCCCACATCACACACCCCACCACATTACTCAACACACTCTCACCAACACACAACACACAAAATCCAGGTCCCCACTAAGGCAACCTTGTTTCACTGATGAGGAGTTAAGGGTCATGGTGGAGGAAATAGTCAGGGTAGAGCCACTGCTGTTTGGAGCACAGGTACAGCATATCTCTTTGCCAGGAAGATGGAGCTATGGCGGAGAATCGTGGAAAGGGTGAATGCTGTGGGACAGCACCCAAGAACAAGGGACGACATCAGGAAGAGGTGGAATGACCTTCGGGGGAAGGTGAGTTCTGTGGCAACAAGGCTCCAGCTCGTCATACAGAGGACTGGTGGTGGACCCCCACCTCCTCTCCCACAGCTCACAGTATGGGAGGAGCAGGTCTTGGAATTACTGCATCCTGAAGGACTTGCTGGAGTAGCCGATGTCTGGACACTGGTAAGTCAACATTTACCACTTATCACCCCTATACCTGCATGCCATCACAGCCCCCTCACCCTCACCCTCACTCCCATCACTCCACTCCATCCCACACACAGCACCTACACATCTGACTTACCCCAATGCCAAACCCTGCGTGCCATACCAATGCATGGACAGCCCTCCCAGCCCTGCATGGACACCCATCACTAAAGCATGCACATCACAGGGAAACTAACAATCCCACAATACATCACCATACACAAACAAAGGTGGCAGGGCAACAGCAACGATCAAGGGGAAGCCAGGGATGTACAATATGTCACAGACATGAAGCATAATACATCACTTACATCCCCACAGGTGCCCCAGCCACTGTCAGTGGAGAGGAGGTGCCACGACTATGCAGTCCCCAACAGAAGATGCCCCCAGTGATGACAGTAACTCTGGACTTCAGGATCTGGATCAACAACCTGGCCCATCAGGGACCTATGGACAGTCGGCCACCCCAGCCCGCTCCCAGTCCACCACAGAGCCTCCCCCATCAGTATCCAACACCACAACACCCACCCAGTGTACCCACACCTCAGTCCCCAGGACCCTTTAATCAGCAGTGTGACCACCTGTACAGGTACCCCAGTCCACACCTTGCCCCCAAGACAATCAGGGACCTGGGGTCGGTGTCAGTGGGCACACCGTTCAGGGGACAGAGGCACAGGGCAAAAGGGACACTGGGAGGACCGCTGTGTGCCAGGGGGAGGACAGGCCCAGGGAACCGACTCTCCAGGAGGCACTTACCGAGATGGTAGGAGCCTACCAAATATTCCCCGGACACGATGGGCCAGATCTTTGACAACATGCAGAAGAATAGGCGGCTGCAGGAGTGACAGTATCAGGGGATCAGGGAGGACGTGCAGGCCTTCAACACCACCTTGATCTCCATAGCAGGAGTGCTGGCAGACATGGCCAACATCATGAGGGAAGAAACAGCACAGCAGTGGGCCCCTACCAATAGCCAGTCCATTGACCAGCCCTCCACTTCCGCTGCAGCTAGTGGGCAGGAGGCCCCGCCATAGAACCCTCAGGCCACCAGCACCCCTCTCCCTGCAGAAGGTGAACCACCCTGCAAAAGTTCCCTGCGACCTAGACAGAAGCCAGAGACACTTGCCAAGACCACCAACAGGAAATTAGACTCTCCTGGTTGTCCCCCTTGTGTCCCACCCTGTCGGCTTGTCCACTTTGAACTGCCTTTACTCCCCATCCTATGGTCCCTTGGACAATGGGCATGTGCTACAAACAGTCTGGAAAATTACCCTGGACTTACCTCTACCATCACCCCATTCCATTGCATTTTTCCCTCAATTGCATAGCACTACAATAAACACCCTTGAACACAACTTGACTATTAGTATTTTATGTGTTGAAAATGTGCATTTATGGAAACAGTCACATCTAGTGCAAATGATCTGAACACTGTGAGAGCATAGAAATAATGACCTATAACTGTCTGCAGTCATCACAACAGGACACAGTTGTCATGTCATCAACATCTGTAAAATGACCATCCATGGGTGACAGTAAGATGAGATGCAATGGAAGTTAATGCCATCATGCTACAGCCACAGAAAAAAACATCAATAGTCAGATGAATGATCAGTTGCAATGTCTCACCTGTGTGTCATTGGATGTATTGACGTATAACTGATGTTCTGTTGTCCTCATCCTCATCCTCTGCCTCCTCATCCTCACTGTCCTGAGGGTCCACTGCTACTACAGGGGCATCTCCCGTCTCCTCCTCCTGCAGAAAAAGTCTGAGGGCCAGGTTGTGCAACATGCAGCATGCCGCTACCATCTGGCAGACCTTCCCTGGTGAGTAGCACAAGGATCCACCTGTCAGATGGAGGCACCTGAACCTGGCCTTCAGGAGCCCAAAGGTCCTCTCAATGATCCTTCTGGTTCTCGCATGTGCCTCATTGTAAAGCTTTGCAGTCCCTGTCCTGGCATTCCTCACAGGGGTCAGGAGCCACAATAGGTTTGCATAGCCAAAGTCACCTGCAAGTATTGAGGGACAACATTTAGCCTTACACAATGCTATGGGGATGACACCTGAAGCCATACACTAACATAAAGTGGGTGGGGACCCTGGCTCACCTATTTGCCACACTCTGTGCCTCTGTAGTTGGGCCTTCACATTTGGGATGCTACTATTCCTCAGGACAAAGGCGTCATGCACCGGCCCAGGTTACTTGGCAGTGACGTGGGAGATATACTGGTCCGCCAGGCACACCATTTGCACATTCATTGAGTGGAAACTCTTACGATTCCTGAACACCTTTCATTCTGGGGAGGGGGGTGGGCAAACGCCATATGTGTCCCGTCAATCGCCCCAACAATATTGGGCCAAATATTCTACCTGTTGGAAATCTATGTAGATGCACAGGTGTTTCACCAGGGCAGACAAAACTCTTGCCAGCACGATTGAAAACAATGGCTGTGACATTCCTGCTGCCAAGCTCACTGTCACTTGGAAAGAACCAGTTGCCAGGAAATGGAGCACTGATATTACTTGCACAAGAGGCGGGATCCCAGTCGTATGACAGATAGCTGAGATCAGGTCAGGCTCCAATTGGGCACCCATCTCTGTGATTGTGATCCTGTCCAGTCTATAGGTGAGTATAATGTGCCTGTCCTCCAGTGTAGCCAAGTCCACCAGGGGTGGGTACACAGGGTTGTCTCCTCCTCCTGTTCATCCGCAGCGGTAGGTATCTAAGGGACACAAGAGTGAGTAGGCTGTCACAATTTGAACAATGGAACCACCACCTCAGTGTACTTAGTGCATTTATGTGATGGGACAGTGGGACTGGTGAGGTATGTGCAAATCTAGGCAGTGATGCAGTTAAGGTTGATTTGATCATTGTCCAACACCATGAAATGGCGACCGCCTGTCCTGTATGACAGGTAGAAGTGAGGTAACTCTGCCGACGCTTGGCATCGTGGCAGAAGGTGGTCTTGCACCTCTATGCAATTCCTCATTGGATAATATGGGGCTCTATGGAATACAGTGGCAAATGAAGATCAGCACTGGCAGTGATGGTGTACACCGCCGCAGATGTGACGGTGTACACTGCCACGGATGTGACTGCCATTTTCCATCAGATTCCTCACTTGTTTCCTGACCTTCAACAGGAGAACACCTACACTGCGTGTGCTGCTGTGACCTGTGTTTGGAACCTACCATGGCCCGTATGACCCGGGAAAGTGCCCCTGCCTTCACTGCGGAGGATCTGAAGCGATTGGTCGATGGGGTCCGACCCCAGTAAGGACTGCTATATGGGCCTTCAGACCAACAGGTGAGTACACATTGGGCTTGATGCATGTGTGAATGATACATGGAGATATGTGTGCAAGGATCGTGTCATCAGGGGGGGATGTCTTGTGGTGTGTACATGGTGGCCTCCCAATGAGGAAGGGTTGCCCATCGGAACTTGACCCCCCTGATGGCCCGCATACTGGCGGTGGCCTACCCAGAGCCGGATGGGCGCTTGAGGGCCTCACAGCAGCCACAAGGGGGTTAGTACAGTGGGCGTTACAACTATAATTGGTAGGTGGTATGGGATCCAGGTGGTGGTTGTGAGTTAGTGGGTGCCCCTTAATGCCAGGTCAGACATTGCAGCATGATCCAGCTCAAGGGTAATGGGTGTATGGCAAATGCAGGTAACCTAGCTTGCTAGCATTACATGTCAGTCAGGGCTTTGTGGGTCCCAGGTGGGGTCCAGTTGGTGGTGTTTGGCCCTCATCTTGCCGTGGCATCTAGCCAAATCAATGGCAGTGCAATGCATAGTACTCAATCCTGTTCCCTGTGTGTGATGGTGCTGTGTATGCTAACTGTGGTGTTGGTGCAATAATTGACCCAGTGTTTCCTTTCTCTCTCCCCCCCCCCTTTTCTTCTGTCATCTTGTCCATATGTGTATTAGCATCATCTGGTGGAGGATCAGGGGCACCGGCGATAGAGGGAGCTGCATCACATAGGACCCAGGAGGCAGAGTCCACCGAAGCTGAGGGAACCAGTGGGATGGAGGGCAAGGGGAGCACCACAGCGGAGCTAGGAGGTGAAAACACAGACTCAGATACCTCCTCCGATGGAAGCTCCCTGGTGGTGGCGGACACCTCTGTGACCCCGCCAGCTGCAGGTACAGCTACCACCCACGTACCAGCACCGCCCTCCCAGTAGCCCCTCAGCGAATTGCCCATGCCCACTCACCCAGGAGGGTGGGCATCTCCTTCGACCCAGGCACTTCAGGCCCTGCCCTAGTCAGCCCTGCTGCCCTGACTGAGGAGGCTATTGACCTCCTGAGATCCATCTTTATGGGGCAGTCAACCATTGTGAATGCCATCCAGGGCCTGGCATCCCAGATGCAGTAATGTAATGCATTCCTGGAGGAAATCCAGGGTGGATTGGCGGCACAACAGAGATCGTTTCAGGCTCTGGCCTCCTCTAGGATGGCAGCCACTGCCCCTGTTCCTTCCGTCCCCCTCCAACTACCACTTCCCAGTCCCAGTCTCCTCCACCCCAACCTATCCCATGCACACATACAGATGAGCATGCACACAAGACAACATACATGAGTGGCACAGACAAACATAAGCACCACACTTCATCCCACGAGTACTTATGCAAACACTGGACAGTTGCAGACACAACCACATTCACTGCCTCCACTGTCTCTCCTTCCTCCTCCTCCTCTTCCACCTCCATCCCAGTCACGTTCACAATCATACCTGCATGCACTGCATTAACATCCATCACCAGCATCACCACACCAAGCAGCACACACACCTCACTTGCAGACACCTCCACTACATCTATCCACACCTCTCCTGTGTCCTCTCCCACCCTGCCTGTCCCCCAAAGGATGCAAGCACTTAGACACCCAACAGCCATCCAACTCACATCAGCACACTGCCAATGCACCAGCACCCATGTCCAGCAGACATACACCTCCAACAACCACTCCCTCAACCTCCACTCCCATCCCTCCTCCCTCATCCCGCCCCACTGTCCCTAAGAACGGGCTTTTCCTTGCCCAACTTGACCTCTTCCCTCTCCCTCCTCCCCCGTCCTGCCCATAAGAGCAGGGTCCCAATGAACCAGTCCAGCACCTCAGCCAAACAGTCCACGCGGAGAGGGAGGCACTTCCTAGTCATGGAGGCAAGACAGTGAAGGATCTCACTCCACCAGCCAAGAGGGGTAAGGATCCCACACCTCCTGCCATGAAGGGGAAGAAATCCTCAACCCCTGCCAGGAAGGGTAAGGATTCTACACCTCCTGCCATGAAGGGGAAGAAGCCATTGACTCCAGCAGAAACTGTCAGGGTGGCACCACCACCATTACCACCACCACCACCAGTGGTCATGGAGCCCTCACGATCATCTGAGCCAGTGCAGCCCACTCCTCCTGCAGAGGCTGCCCAGGAGGCACCTTCACCTGATGAGACAGTACAGCCCTCACCTCCAGATGAGACAGTGCAGCCCTCTCCACCAGTGGAGGGCATGTAGGCCACCCTCCAGGGACTGCTGTACAAGTGGCCCCATCCAGAAGCAGTGGGCAAGTTCCCCACCTGTGAGACTATGAGCTTGCACTCCCAAGCAGAGTGAAATGGGCATGGAGCCCCCTCCAGAAGCAGTGGGAAAGTTCCCCACCTGAGAGACTGTGACCTTGCACTCCCCAGCAGTGGGAAATGGGCATGGAGCCCCCTCCAGAAGCAGTGGCCAAGTTCCCCACCTGAGAGACTGTGAACTTGCACTCCCCAACGGAGAGAAGTCGGCATGGAACCCCCTCCCGAAGCAGTGGGCAAGTTCCCCACCTGAGAGACTGTGACCTTGCACTCCCCAGCAGTGAGAAATGGGCATGGAGCCCCCTCCAGAAGCAGTGGCCAAGTACCCCACCTGAGAGACTGTGACCTTGCTCTCCTCAGCAGAGAGAAATGGTCATCGAGCCCCCTCCATAACCAGTGGACACGTTCCCCACCTGAGACACTGTGACCTTGCACTCCCCAGCAGAGAGAAATTGGAATGGAGCCCCCTCCAGAACCATTGGGCATGTTCCCGTATTCAGCTGAGGTGTCCCCATCCCCCTGAGGTGCCTGCCCACTTGCAAACTGATGCCCCTGCAGGGTTCTATCCGGATGATGCCAGGAGTCGAGTTGGGCCTTGGACTGTACCCTGTGGCCACGTGGGCCCTTAGCACTTTGGACTGGGCATTGGACCTTTGTGTACATTTGTACCTATCTGTTTTTCATCCAATTAGTTCATTTGGTGGCTGTTCGCATTCAATACATTATCATTAAGCATTCTTATTGTCCTTGCATTATTATGCCGTGTATTGTGTGCCATTATTTTTCGTGTGCAGCTGGCTGTGTATATGGTGTGTGTGTGTCGGGTGTGTGTTGTGCGTGTGTGTTTCACTCTCCTTTTCCTCCCTCCCTCCCTTTTGTGCTAGGCAGCTGTACTCACCATCGTCGTCTTCAACGGTGTTGTTGTTCCAGGTGGAGCACGGCATAGATGAGCACGGGGAAGACTTGCAGTTCTGGTTCCATGACTGCTTTGTCCTTCTCTGTGTCCCTGATGGTGAATCTTTCATCTTCTGTGTTCTGTTTCTGCCAGGCTTTTGATGGCATTGGTACCGCCAAGAAAATCATGGCAGTTTCCTGTGTCATGATATGGTGGGCGATACTTTGTCTTCTGCCAGGCTGTTGACAGCTACTGCTGTGGTGAGTGTTGCCAACGCCCTGGCAGTTGGTGTGGTACATTGGCTGTCTATGGGAGTTCTCACCATCATGGTCATAATTTGGCAGTAATTACCGCCAGCCTGTTGACGGTAATACAGCCACTTTAAAAGTCACCGCCAATATCATAATGAGGGCCTATGTGAGGAGTCAAAGATATTATTATAATAATTGATTAGGACTAGATCAGGTCCTCCCAAGTAAGACAACCACACAAATTAGAAATAAGAAGAAACACAGAATGTTCTCTTAACTATCACATTTGCCAAATTAGAAATCAAAATTTGGAGGCCACCATTTGGATCACCTGGTGTCATAGGATCTGCTGGAGTAAAAATGGCCAGGAAACCCTTAATATGGGAAGGACTTACTTCCCATGTTTCCTGTAGGCATATAATGAGCAAGGTACTAGTAATTTGGACTCACTCAGGGGCATCCAAATTATTTTTAAAACCAAATATGTTCCATGATATGATTACATGTGCCCCTTTATGTTCCTTTATTTCTAGGGAGAAAAGTACATCATTATCATAAGCTGTTCCTACAACTTCTGTTCCTAATACTAGCAGGCGTGGTGTACCATTATCAGAAGCTGTTCCTCCATCTTCTGGGTCTAATTGCTCTATGCTACTATTACTGGAACTTACAGCAGATCTAACACTCCACCCCTTATTAATGCAATGAGAGCCATATAAGGGATCATCTATGTGCACCCAATCACCTGATGTCCATTCCCATTCTGTCAATCGACACCTTGTAACTCACACAAAACAAAAAATCTATTGTATGTAGGAATAGCAGATTGATAATTATTCGGCTGGGATTGGATGCATATGACAGGGGCTGGTGTCTCTGTGGAGTGGCCGCAAATGACGACATAAATATCCTAAGAGTAGAACTGCTATACTCCTAGGGTTGAGATTAAACATTGAGGATTTGAATAGAGTTTCCCTTGTGGCTCAGAGATGTTTAACATTCATGAAAACACAATACCCCGTGAAAGCTTTCCTAGCTGGTCCAATCCAACTACCTTTTCTCATTATAATTATAGAGTCAGCTTTTGCTAATGGGAAGATGGACTTCAATTGCAACCAATGAAGGACCTTGTTTCTCAATTGTTCTGTGGACTCAACCTCATTCTGTGGCAAAGGATGGATATTGGCCATACTAGCCACATAGGAGGAACAAGCAGGAGGTAAATCGATAATCAAGTTACTGTCTACATTCATTGGTCTTACCCTCTGTCTCTCCGTCTGTTCAGATTTAGCAAACTGACGTATACCATTCAATATTCTTCCTAGGGAAGATGTAATAGGAAGGCTTTCAGTGGCAGAGGGCCTTTTGATATCTATTCTAGCAGTGGCCAGCTGAGTAGGTACCAGAGCCGCATTGATGACACCAGAGTTAACACCTGAGAATCCTATGGCATCTAAGATAGTGCCTTGATTCCCGATTTCAGCCTTAATCCTCTTTGTAGCAGGTGGCCTAATGGGAGCCACTGCGATAGCGGCAGTGCTCCCTGGGCTACCTAGATTATTATTACCTGGCAGTAAGACATTTTTTAGGTCCATTAGGACACTCTCTATTTCTCTAAACAGGTTTGAATTGGTTCCAGCATGTTCATAATATGTGTTGTCAGCCATTCACATATCTAATCTACCATACTATGCACAGGTACTGTAGATTTATCACTTATGCTGTGACTCAAACTGGGACTTGTACTACACAAAGACTCTTGAGGGTCATGGCACTGCCTTTTTGAATTGTTTACTTCATCAACCCTCCTCCTTTTCCCTCCATTCTTATTTATTGTTTTTGCCCACACAGTAATTTGTGCCCACTCTGAGGTACCCAAGTTATCCAAATTCCCCCCAGTACCTACAGGTCTGCCTCCTAGAGCCCCTCTATTTTGTCTAGTATCTAAATGGCTTAAACCACACTCAGTATTATCAGAAGAGGCAACATATTGCATTAAATTAATGTTCATATTAGCTGAGGATGTCCCAGATGGAATCAATTAGGACTCCGATACTGAAGTCAGTGGCAAAGATAAACAGCATTCCATGGTTTCAATCACTTTATCGATTGCACCTACAGCCCTTTGTAAGTAATCATTAACAGTAGGTCCAGGTGTGGGCTTCAGTAGGGCTGTTCTGCGCTTCCCCATAGCAGAGCAAAAATATGAAAAGGTGCAAGGGTAGAAGGTCTAACTGCTTTAGACTTAGAGCTAAAGTTAACGTTTCTCACAATAAAGCATATAAGTTATTTAGAAAGCCACAAAATAAAATATCCACCGTTCCTTTGGAATTACTGCCAGGGGAGGTGGCCCAGCACAGTCTATTCTAGGCTATGATGAGCTAAGACGGGCCGCATGGCTACTTTTATGTGTCTCTGGGTGCCAAAGATGACGATGAGTGACCTGCTGCCATGTTGTGTGCCGGTTACTGGATTGCACATCCCTTCCCGGTCCAGGCTGGAAACAATTTATCACTCAGTGTGATACCCCACACAGTAGGGCAGTGAGACTACTTTTATGCACCTCCGGGTGGCAAAAGTGATGATGAGCAGCCTTGTGTCTTGTTGTATGCTGGTTACTGAAGTGCACGCCCCCCAGCCCAGCCTAGAAACAATGTATCACTCTGGTATCCTGCGCAGTGAGGCCGTTAGAATACGTTTAAGCACCTCTGGACATGAAAGGTGATGATAAGCGGCCTCCTGCCGCATTGTATGCTGGTTACAGAAGTGCGGGGGAACACCCCGAGCAACACTCATGGAATGCCCCTTTCTTGCAGTGTTATGTGTGAAAAGGGTCCATATTTACAAGGCCATGAAAAGCCTTGCAATGTGGCTTTTCAAGGTCATGTAAATAAGGGCTGGCACACTGCACCACCAGACTGTCTAAAAAATGGTGCTTCAGTGGCGCAGTGTGCCTCTAGGGCCTTGTCAATGAGGACCCTTGTCTTCACAAGCATTGCTTGTCCCTTCTGATCTCGATGTTCTGGTGTTTGTTTTACTTTTTGGCAATATTTTACTGCCCTTTTGCTTCTGACTTAGCCAGTGTACTGACATCCAGGGGCATCAGATAATCACTTCTCAGGGCTGTGTGGGTCATTTTCCCAAGCTGTGTGGTAATACTGACTAATCCAACCCACTGATCTCTCTTCACCTCCACACACGTTTAAGTGCCATTATTCACATGCTTTGGAGCTCTTGTCAGTTGTGTTGTCTTTAGGGTGGGCAGAGCTCGCAATGTCCCACTACACGAAACTCTTTGAAGTGGTCAAAAATCTCTCTTGTGCTATGTGGACCTCAACAGTTGGAGTTTCTCCGTCTCTCCCATTCACCTTGCATTTTATGTCAAACTCACTGGGAAGTAAGGGCCAGATGCAGGAAACGATTTGCGAGTCGCAAACGGCAAAAATTGACGTTTGCGACTTGCAAATCGCATTTTCCTATACATTTCAGAATCACAAATAGGAAGGGGTGTTCCCTTCCTATTTGCGATTCGGAGTGGTATGCAATACCATTTGCGACCACATATGCGACCCCTTCCACTTTGTGAATGGACCCAAAACAATTTTTTCAGGGCAGGTAGTGGTCCAAGGGACCACTGCCTGGCGTGAAAAAATACCGAAACTAAAGGTTTCGTTTTTTTTTTAAAGTGCAGCTCGTTTTCCTTTAAGGAAAACGGGCTACACTTAAAAAAAAAAAAACTGCTTTATTTAAAAGCAGTCACGAACATGGAGGTCTGCTGACTACAGCAGGCCTCCATGTTTGCGAGTGGCCATAGTCGGTATGGGGCCGCAATTTATGACCCACCTCATTATTATTAATGAGGTGGGTCTCTGCGACCCCATACCGACTCGCAGACGGTGTCTGAGACACCGTTCTGCATTGGAAATTGCGACTTGCAATTTGCAAGTCGCTCCGACTCGCAAATTGCAAGTCGCAATTTCCAAGTTTGTTACATCTGGCCCTAAGTTCTTGTGATCAAAACAAATGCAAACGGCATCACGCAGTTCACATGGGTGTGGCCATCTTGTTTTTCTTTGGCGCTAGGACTATATTTTGAATCCTTCTATCTCATTTCAATCCTTGTCCTCCTATTTAGTCTACCTCTCATTGTATTTTTTGTATTAGTGTGTGTTTTTGTATCTGTCTATATCACTTTTTTAAAAACATTTTTTTAAGTTTTCATGGCTTTTTGTATTTTTATTTGTTTCATTTCCTTCCCTCCTTCCTTCTTTCCTTTCTCCCTTCCTTCTTTCCTTCCCTCATTCCTTCCTTCTCCTGTTTCTTTTTGTTTTCTTTACCCACCGAGGGACATGGCAGAGCAGGGCAGCACGCAGGGAAGCTGCGGCGCCAGGTCCACCTGAGAAGCCAGCCGCAGCACCCACCTATATTGTGGGCGGAGGCACCATCAAGAAGTGCAGTCAGGGTCCATCTTTTGTGAGCTAGAGGTGGCAGCACTGTTTTTTTTTTATGTGTAGAGGCATCTCCACTCCATGCTAGCAGCTGGCAGCATGCCTGGCAGAGGGTACTGCCTGAGGGAGTGTTGGCTGCATTGGAGGAGGGTGCATAGGTGTGTGCAGTGTACCAGCCAGGTCCAGCGACACACCGTTGGGCAGATATCCTCAAGTAGGAGCAGGACCTCCTCAACCAGCGAGGTGTTGAGGTTCCAGGGTTGGGTCAGGATTATATTATTTTTTGCGTTTGTTTCTACAATGCTAACTTTTTTCCCCAAATAGCATTCTGTTCACACTCAGAGGAAAGTTACATTTTGTTTACATTAAGAATACTATTATGTGGTCAAGTTTCAGCTAGGCAGGTGCTCGGGACTAGGTAGTTGAACTGATCAGTGCTCACTTTGGCTGATTAGTGTCCAGGGTGAAATGGAAATATAATACACCTAAAGAAACTGAATGCTGTATCGCGGCTGTGTACCTTTGGTGGATGGATGGATAGATGGATGGATGGAAGGAGAACTTGATAGATGAATGGATCAAAGGAACCTTCTGAATAAAAAAAATGAAATCAAAATGAAAAAGGTAAACAATTGAAAAAAAAAAAAAAAAATTCAATTTTGAATAAAATATAAAATAAAAAAAAATAAATTAACAATTGAAGAAAAAATATTTAAAAAAAAAAAGAAAAGGAAAGTTAAAATATAAAATAAAAATCAAAAAGAAATGTAAATTAAACACATGATTAAGAATTGCTGATTTTAGTATTCAAGCCCATGGCAAGGGTACACTTGCTGAATGCACACAATGGCCGCCAGCCACATGGTCAAACAACAACAGCATGGAAGCACAGGGAACACAGAACACATGCAAGCCTAAGGCAAAGGGACCTTGGCTTGGTACACAAAATAGCCACCAACCACATGGTCAAACAACAACAGCAAGGAGGCACAAGGAACAAATAACACATGTGAGTCTATGGCAAAGGAACACAGTCTGGATGCACAAAATGGCAACCAACCAGATAGTCAAACAATGACAACAAGGAGCAAGGAGACATTGTGTCAGCAACATAGTCAAACAACAACATAGAGCAAGAAGGCATGTCAAACAAAGAACACCTGCAAGCCTATGACAAAGCAACATGGCTGGATGCACAGAATGGCCATCAGCCACATGGTCAAACACCAACTGCAAACAAGGAGGCATGGAGAATAAAGAATACATGCAAGCCTATGGACATAAACTACACAAAAGGGCCCCTGGTCAAATAGCATGGAGAAGAAAGACAAATGGTGGATGACAACAAACACACACACACTCATACACACTGGTCATAAGGAGGCATTGTGATAACACTGAAGAAAACACTACAATTAATTCAGCAATGCAAAACACAAAACTTAACCGAGCTATAAAAAATTCACAACAACAAAAACAACCTCCTATGCCATCAAATATTACCTCACAACATACATACTTTTTGCAAACAAAATATGAAATGTAACCAATAGCCAACAATTTTAATTTAATCCAATGCCACCCATGCCCTATATGAACTTTTAAAAGTATATATCACTGAAACTTTTATTTCATACATTGATGACTTCTTGTACTGGGCCTACTGGCTAGATGGCCCTTTGGAAATCTAGACCACATAGTAAAATAATTTTACAAATGTTACAAACATGTAGAAAAGGTACTAAGCGGTGCAGCCATTTTTCCTTACAAAACATGAAAAATCAATTAAGTGCAAAATAATTAATAACTAGGCCCAGACATAAACTCCAGGCCACCACAATACTATTTAAAAATCAAATTAAAGGGCAAATAAATTCAGGTTCATGCCCAAGCAATCAAACAACATTGTTATGCAATAGTTGCTGATCTTACTTGTGTGATTTGCAAGCTCCTTGTGCCACCAGAACATCACTTTTTGTGATTCTCCAGTTGTTCTGTGCACTGCACCATATTTACAAGGTGGTGCTAAGCCTCTTTTTTTTACTTAACGCTGCCTTGTAAATATGGGCCCCTTCAACACAGTTTTCTTCAGCAGAGGGGCGTGCAATGGGTGCTGCTGTGGGAGCTCTACAGCAACACCAATAAGTTTTGATGCTGTCCCAGATTTACAAGGAATCATAAATCTCAGGCAGAGCCAAAAATGAATGCTACCCCTGGGGTGGCGTTAGCATGGCACAACAAGGAGAAATCCTTTTATTTCTCCTGGTGTCTACATTTTGCAGCACACTTAGAAAGAGCAAAACACCATGAATGAGTGTTTATATGCAGGAAAGTGTCCCTTCCTGCACAAAAACAATCATTCAATTATGATGATTTGTTACTTCTATGTGTGCCGCATTGTGCAGCACACATAGAAGTGTCAAATCACCATTGTAGATTGTTTATGTGGAGGAAGGGACACTTTCCTGCACACAAACAATCATTACCTTCAATGCAGACACCCTTGCACTTTGGTGCAAGTGTGCTTACATTGGTGCTAGGCAGCTAAATTTAGCACCAGCAGTAGGGGAAACCCAGGGATGCACCATATTTTTGTAAATATGGCATATCCCTCCATTTCATAACTGATGCAACTCAGCATTGCCAATTTTGGAACCGGACTGCGCCAGTTCCTTGTAAATCTGGCCCAAAGTCCTTAAATCCAAAGGTATATCCGGGAGACAAAGAGAGTAAATCTTCCGCCTCTAAATCCAAGTGAAAAGTGACCAGGAGATGTACAAAGCACTTGGAGGAGCCTGTTAGGCAGGGACAGGAAGTTGGAGTCTCTGGGGCACTCCTTCCTGTTTGAAAAAAAAGACTTCTCACATAAAAAAAACTTGAAAGGTCCACTGGAGAAGAAAATCAAATCAAAACCTCTTTTTGACTAGACACAGATGCATTTTCCAGCAGAAAATCCACTCAAGGTGTGTTCGTACTCGCGAGTGGGGCTGTTTTAGTCACTCCTGCGGCCTGAAGCAGAGCGAATAAACGCAGTCTCTCACATGCGGCTAGGAGCATGTGCAACACAAAGATGCAACACAAAGTCTCACACGCGGTCGTTGGTGGCCCAAGAGTATCATGGCGCTCGCAATTGAGCACCAAAAACAAATCTTCATGTGCACACGAACTCCAATTACAGCCAATGGCAGAATTCAGGAACTTCATGCTACTCCACATAGTGCAAACTGCCCGAATTCCACAAACTCTACTCGCAGAGCATGGTTCTCCACAGGGGACTAGTCCTATTCCAGCAAAGGCCACCTGGGCATGATAAAGTGGTGGAGTATAGCTGATCAAGCTCATGATGGCCACAGGGACTCCTTGACATGGGAACATGGCAAATAGAACTGGTGGTTACCTGAGTTGGTGGGTGCATGCTCTGGGACATCTCTTTTGCAGTGCAAAGGATTTGAAGTCAATGCATGCTTAAAGCATAAGGGCACTCAATAGCAATTAAAGCAAAGTTGTTCACAAATTACAATTATAAATGGCAAAATCTAGGTCTGGACTCAATCTTTTCCATGGGATTTTAGATTTTTTTTTTTCAGAGTGCCTCCTCTACTCACCAAGCACAGTAGCCAGCCCCCCTGGGTCAGGTAAAAAGAAGATATATCCATGCCTATGGCATGCACTGCTGCTACTAATCAGTTCTGCAGGCACAAGGAATTATTCAATACGTCACAGCTTCAGCGCCACTGTCACTTGTTCCTGCAAACAGCAGCTTCTTTGACAGGTCTGTGAGTCAGAACTCGGGGCAACTTCAGCTCCACATCAGTGCCCCATTGGTCCTCAACCAGAGAGCAAACTTAGGCCTTCATTACAACCCTGGTGGTAAATGCTGCCTACTGCCGTGCCGACGGCCGCCAATATACCGTGACCGCGGGGATATTACACTACGGGTATTATGACCCACACTAAGAAATCCACTACTATACAGACACCCATACAAGTCTGCCAGACCAAAGGTCAGTGATAAACTGGCGGTACAAAAACCCACACCATTACGCCAACAGGAATACGCCCACAGTATCACGACCCATGAATCACCGCAGCGGTCTTTCAATCGCGGTAAACCATTGGTGGTACACACTGCCGCGCTCAAAATACACACATACTTACAAGACACCCCCACATTGGACAATTCAAATTACACACACCTGACACACATACACACACCACACACCCACACCACTATAAAACACACACCCACCTTACCCACAACCCCTTACAGTGAAAAAAAAGATAGCAAGCAGAGAGAGACAAGCCAGGAGCACCCACTCAATCAGAGGCACACAACATCATTACCCATACACCATCCACGCACCTCACAACACAACACACCAAACATCATCCCACACATACCACTCACACCACATCCATGGCACCCCAAAGACACCCCAGGTTTTCAGCGGAGGAGCTAAGGGTCATGGTGGAGGAAATCATCCGGGTAGAGCCACAGCTATTCGGATCACAGGTACAGCAAACGTCCATTGCTAGGAAGATGGAGCCATAGTGGAGGATCATGGACACGGTCAATGCCGTGGGACAGCACCACAGAACTAGGGATGACATCTGGAAGAGGTGGAACGACTTACTATAGGGGAAGGTACGTTCTGTGTTTGCAAGACACCAGGTAGCCGTACAGAGGACTGGCGGTGGACACCCACCTCCTCTACCACTACTAACAACATGGAAGGAGCAAGTCTTGGCAATAATGCATCCTGAGGGCCTCGCAGTAGTAGCAGGAGGACTTGACTCTGGTAAGTCAAATCTTTACTACTGCAGCCCCCCACCCTACCTGCATGCCATCACAAAATCCTACCCATACCCTCACCCCCATCACTCCACCACCTCACACATACCCAACTATCACAACCCACCCATCCCAATACCAAGCCCTGCATGTAACACCAATGCATGGACCCCCATCACAGACCTGCATTGACACCAATCACCACAGCATGACCAGTAGAGAGACTCACCCACCCCACAAAATCACCATGCACACATGGCAAAGCTGGCAGGGAAATCACAATCATACAGGGAAACAGACCCGTGCACAAGATGGCACACGCAGATACAAGAACACTGCTTTTGCATCCCACAGGACCCCTACTCAAAGTCACCGGAGAGGATGTGCCAGCTACATCCAGCCCCCCCAGAAGAGGCCCACAGTGACAACAGCAGCTCTGCATGCCTGGATCAGGATGACCAACCTGGCCCATCAGGGACCCCTGGACAGTCGGTTACCTTGCCACAGTCCCAACACACCACAGAGCTTCCCCCTCAGGAAACACCAGCACAGCACCCACCCAGCGGGCCCATGCCACTGTCCCCAGGACACGTCAATCAGCAGTGTGTCCACCACTACATGGACCCCAGGCAACCCCACAAACACAGGATGATCAGGGACCTGGGGTCAGTGGCAGTGGGCACATGGTGCATGGGACAAAGGCACAGGTCAACAGGGAAGCTGGGAGGACTGCTGTGCGTCAGGGAGAGGACAGGCCCAGGAAACCCACTCTCCAGGAGGCACTCTCCAAGATCATGGGAGCATACCACTATTCCCAGGAGACCATGGGCCAGATACTGTACAAGTTGCAGGAGACCCAGCAGCTGTAGGAGGGACAGTACCAGGGGATCAGGGAGGACCTCAATAACATCTACACCATCCTGGTCACCATTGCAGGGGTGCTGGCAGACATGGGGAAGACCATGAGGGATGCATTGGAACACCAATGGGCCCCTGACACTAGCCACACCGAAGAACAGCCCTCTACCTCCGCCGGCGCTACTGGACAGGAGGCCCCACCATAGGACCAACAGGCCACCAGCACCCCAACCCCTACAGAAGGAGAACCAGCCTGCAAACCGTCTGTGCGATCCGGGCAGAAGCCAGAGAACATTGCCAAGACCCCTGCCAGGAAATAATACGCTCCTGATTGTCACCCTTCTGTCCCACTCTGTCACCTTGTCCCCCTAAAACTGCCATTACTCCCCTTCCTATGCCCCATTGGACAATGTACCTGTGATACAAAGAAACTGGACTCTAAGTGGACATTCCTCCACCATCACCCCAGCCCACTGCACATCCCCCTCTACGTATGAGCACTTAAATAAACACTCTTGGAACAAATACTAATCTTGAGTCTGTCAAATGATTGAATCATGTAGTAGTATGACATTCTGAAAACATTGCAAGTCATATCTACTGTCATTTATACATTGGTATGACCTTTAGTGGGTAGCAGTAAACATACCAGGAGCCAGAGAGGGCCACAGAGATCTGAAAATAGAGATGCCAAAGGGTACAGTAAGTGCCCATAGACATACGGAAATCAGGCTGCCATGTACAATGTCCAACAGAAAACTGAAATGTAAAGTGAAGTTACAGTGTCTTGCCTGTGTGTCACTGGAAGTACTGCTGTATTATATTACTTCTGTTGTCCACGTCTTCTTTCTCTGCCTCCTCTTCCTCACTGTCCACAGGCTCCACTGCTGCCACAAGACCATCTCCAGGCTCATCATCCTGCAGAAAAGGCACCTGGTGTCTTAAGGCCAGGTTCTGCAACGTGCAACAAGCAATGATGATCTGGCACACCTTCTTGTGTGAGTAGTACAGGGATCCACCTGTCAGATGGAGGCACCGGAACTTGGCCTTCAGGAGGACAAGGTCCTTTCAATGATCCTCCTTGTTCGCCCATGTGCCTCATTGTATGGTTCCTCTGCTCTTTTCCTGGCATTCCTCACTGGGGTCAGTAGCCATGAGAGGTTGGGGTAAGCAGAGTCACCTGCAAATATCGAGGGATACCTGTTAGACACACTAACCCTTAGGGACAACCACATACCCAGACACAAACTTGTACTGGGTGGTGACCTTGGGCTTACCTATTAGCCACACTCGGTGCCTCTGGAGTTGGCCCATCACATGTGGGATGCTGCTATTCCTCAAGATAAAGGCATCATGTACAGTACCAGGAAATTTGGCATTCACACAGGAGATATACCTGTCCGCCAAACACACCATCTGCACATTCATAAAGTGATAGCTTTTTCTATTCCTGTAAACATTTCTGCGGGGTGTGACAAATGCCACATGTGTACCATCACTGGCACCAATGATGTTGGGAATATGTCCCAGGGCATAAAAGTCAGCTTTCACTGTGGCCAAATCATCCACCTGGGGGAATATGATGTAGCTGCGCATGTGTTTCAGCAGGGCTGACAACACTCTGGTAAACACGTTAGAGAACATTGGCTGAGACATCCATGATGCCATGGTCACTGTTATTTGGAAGGAACCACTTGCCAGGAAATGGAGCACTGACAGGACCTGCACTAGAGGGGGGATACCTGTGGGATGGCAGATAGCTGACATCAGGTCTGGCTCCAATTGGGCACACAGTTCTTAGATTGTGGCCCGATCAAGTCTGTAGATTAGTATAATGTGTCTGTCCTCCATTGTCGCAAGGTCCAACAGGGGTCTGTACACCGGAGGATGTCGTCATCTCATATTCAGCCTCAGCAGTTGCAGCCTATGGAAGGAAACGGTGAGCAGGGGGTCATATTCACACATCTATTGCACTAATGATGATTGTTTTCCTTTACAGAACCAGTATGTGAAACTGAGAGTCAGTTGCTGTGCCAATGTCTGCTGTGACGCAGTTAGGTGCCATGCATTGTGCCCACCTGAAATAGAGGCTGCCTGACCTGTGAGGAGGGACAAGTGGAAATTAGGTAATTCCGCTGGCGTTGTGAGCCGTCGCGGTGGGCGGTCGAAGACCGCCTCGCAACTTCGCATTGGTTATCATTGGACCCTTTGGGTTCCAGGACCCAATGGTGATGTACGCCGGCAGTGACGGTAAACACCGCAGCGGATGTGACCGCCATTTTCTCTCTGTTCACTCACTTGCTACCTGGCCTTCAACAGGAGAGGACCTGTCTAGAATCGACAATGACTCATGTGTCTGGGGAAAAGGCCCATGCCTTCACTGTGGAAGAGTTGGAGAAACGAGTGGATGGGGTCCTACCCAAGTACACGTTACTCTGCGGTCCTCCAGACAAACAGGTGGGTACACTTTGAGCACGATGCGTGGCCATGAATGTATGGAGTGCTGAGTGTGTAAGCCACATGTAGGGGGGGCTGAGGGGTCGTGGGCAGAGTTCTGCATGTATGGTGGTCAATGTATGTGCGTAAGGTGATGGGAGGGACATGGTGGGCCGTGAGGATGACAGTCCGGACGGTATGACTAACCCTTTTTCTACTGTCTTTTCCCTGCAGGTCAGCGCCCACCAGAAAAAGGGTATTTGGCGTGCCATCGCCAAGGAGGTGCGGACCCTGGAGGTCTTTGACAGGCGGAGCACCCACTGCCACAAAAGTTGGGAGGACCTGCGCCACTGGGCAAAGAAGATGGCCAAGGCCCAGCTGGATCTGGCCTCCCAACGAGGAATGAGTGCCCGTCGCACCATGACCCCCCCTGATATTCCGCATCCTGACAGTGGCATATCCTGAGTTGGGTGGGAGCTTGAAAGCTTCACAGCAGCCACAAGAGGGTGAGTACAGATTCTGAATTATGACTGTGCACCCGTTAAGAGTTACCTGGGTGGGGGATGTGGGCTATGGGTGCCCTTAGGCCTGAGTGAAGATGGCAGGGTAGGTCCCTTGTTGGGCAGGCTCTGAAGCACTCCAACCCCAATAGTGTTAGTGGGTATCTACTACTGGGCAGGGTCCTGTGGATTTCAGGTGTGCAGATAATTGCGGTAGGCATTGTACCCCATGACCTGGTAACTATCTTAGTAACTGGTAGTGCATGGCCTACTGCATAGGGCTGCTCCCTGTGTGTTGTATACGCCAACGGTAGTGGTGTTGCTGGCATTGACCAAGTGTATCCTCTGTCTCTCCCCCCCTTTTTGTTTTGTCACCCTGTCCTTGTGTGCATTAGCATCATCTGGTGGAGGAGCAGAGGCATGGGCGACGGAGGAAGCTGCATCCCACATGGGCCTGGAGGCCGAATCCACCGAGGGTTAGGGCAACTGTGGGACAGAGGGCGAGGGAAGCACCACGACGGGGACAGGAGGGAAGACCACAGACAGCGACTCCTCCAACGATGGAAGCTCCCTGGCGGTGGCGGACACTTCTGTGCCCACCCCAACAACAGGTACAGCATCCACCCCCCCTCAGCGTGTTTCCTGTGCCCGCTCACCCAGTAGGGTGGGCATCTCGTTCGCCCAGGCACCTCAGGCCCTGCCCCAGTCAGCCCTGCTGCCCTCAGTGAGGAGGCTATTGACCTCCTGCCTCCTGAGATCCCACACTGTTGGACAGTCAACCATACTGAATGCCATCCAGGGTGTTGAGAGGCATTTGCAACAAACAAATGCATACCTAGAGGGCATTCACTCTGACGTGGTGGCCCAACAGGGAGGATTTCAGGCTCTGGCCTCAGCACTGATGGCAGCCCTTGTACCTATCTGTAGCCTCCCCCTCCAACTTTGTCCACCCAGACCCAATCCCCTCAACCCCAGCCTATCCCAAGCACACCTTCAGACCAGCATTCACCCAAATCAACACACAGAAGTGGCTCAGACAAACACAAGCACCACACTTCCTCTCACAGGCACTCACACAAGCACCATCCCCATGCAGACACACCAACATCCACTGCCTCCACTGTGTCCCCTTCCTCCTCATCGTCCGCCTCCCTTCCAGTAGCATCTCCATTCACACCTGCATGCACTACATCCTCATCCACTACCTCCATCACCAGCACACCCATCACAACACGCCCCTCATGGGCAGTCACCGCC
The DNA here is from genome assembly GCF_031143425.1 of Pleurodeles waltl. Taxonomy (NCBI): domain Eukaryota; kingdom Metazoa; phylum Chordata; class Amphibia; order Caudata; family Salamandridae; genus Pleurodeles; species Pleurodeles waltl. The sequence goes on from NC_090448.1 coordinate 849,366,183, forward strand.
CACATGTCCCCTGTGTCCTCTCCCAGTGTGTCTGTGAGCCCTCCTCCCAAAGTACACAAATGCAAGCACCCATTCCCCTCACAGCAGCATCCAGCCCATGTACCTGCACCCAAACTCAGCAGACAGACACCTCCTATAACCACTTCCTCTTCCTCCACTTCCAAACCCTCTCCCTCTTCCAACCCCAGTGTCTATAAGAAGCTTTTCCTGGCAAACATTGACCTCTTCCCTACTCCTCCCCCGTCCTTCCCCTCGGGCCAGGGTGTCCAGAACCCAGGCCAGCACCTCAGCCACCAAGTCGATGTCCGCTGTGGTACCTACAACTCACAGAGGCTCAAAGGGGGCACCCGTCAGCCCAGCCAGTGTGCCACCAACCCCTGCAAAGGACAAAACCATTCCACCACCTGCCAAGGTGAAGAGGGGGACAGCATGCAGCAAGGGCAAGGAGCACAAACCTCCCAGCAAGGCTTCCTCAAAAACTCCAGCTGCCAGACCCAAGGTCACACCACCATCTGCCAATGTGAGGAAGGGGCAGAAAACACCAGGGAAGGCACTTCAGCCATCAGAGGCTGCAGGTGAAGGCCTGGTGGCTACCAGCACTACTGCCAGCCCTGCCACCTGCACTGTGGCCAGCTCCGCCAGCAGCCCCACCGCTAGCACCGCCACCTGCACCGCCACTAGCACCACTACTGTCAGCAGCAGCAGCAGCCCCAGTGGGCAGCTGTCCGAGGCTGCAGGAGAAGGGCTGGAGCCTCCCTCTACCACTGGCAGTACCGGCACCTTCACAACAGCCAGCACCGCCACCTGCACTGTCACTAGCACCGCCTCAGGCCCCACCACAAGCACCGCCACCCGCACTGCCACCTTCACCAATGACAGTAGGACCACTACCAACAGCAACATACCCAGTGGGCAGCCGTCCAAGGCTGCAAGAGAAGGGCTGGAGCCTCCCACCACCACTGCAGCACCCGCACCAGCACTACCACCAGATTGCAGCCTTAGCCGCCCCAGGATGGAGTCTAGTCCTGCCTCCGTGGACTATCATGCAACCTGTTTCCTGCAAATCTTGTGCCTCAGACACCAGGTGAGAGACTGTGACCTTGCACCATCCGGGATAAAGGACACTGGTCACAAAGCCCCCTCCAGAACCAGTGGAGATGTGCATCCACTCACCACCTCCTTGGCAGGATGAAGCACACTGGGCACAAAGCCCTCTCCAGAACCAGTGGAAGAAGGCATCCACTCACCACCTCCTTGGCAGGATGAAGCACACTGGGCACAAAGCCCCCTCCAGAACCAGTGGAGATATGCATCCACTCCCCACTCCTTGGCAGGATGAAGCACACTGGGCACAAAGCCCCCTCCAGAACCAGTGGAGATATGCATCCACTCCCCACTCCTTGGCAGGATGAAGCACACTGGGCACAAAGCCCCCTCCAGAACCAGTGGAAGAAGGCATCCACTCACCCCCTCCTTGGCAGGATGAAGCACACTGGGCACAAAGCCCCCTCCAGAACCAGTGGAGATATGCATCCACTCATCCTATCCTTGGCAGCATGAAGCACATGGGCACAAGGCCCACTCTAGGCCCAGTGAAAGAAGCCATCCACTTGAAAAACTGTGGCCTTTCAGTCCCCAGGACCAAGCAGTGGGCATGGAGCCCCCTCGAGGAGCAATGTCATTATTCCATCTTCCGGCTGAGTTGGCCCCCCCCCTCCCAATCCCCCTGAGGTGCCTGTGTGTTTTCGACCTGATGCCCCTGCAGTGTTCTCTCCGTATTGAGGCAGGAGTCAAGCTTGGGCTTGGCCCATGATTTTTGGCCCAGTGGCCCACGGACATTTTGAATGGACAATGTACTGTCTTATGTACATATTGTATATTTTTGTAAATACTGCTTTTTTATTTATTACGTATATCTGCCTATTTCTAAAAAATCACTGTTTAACTCAATTCCTTTTGTCCTTGCGTTCTTCCAGGGGGTTACAGGGTGTAAATGTAATGTTGATGCATTTGTTTGTGTGTATGGTGTTGTGGGTGAGGGTGGGGGTATTGCGTGTTACATGTGTGTGTCACTCTCTTTTTCCTCCTCCCATCCCCTGTGTACTAGGTGCAGTACTCACTGTGGTCGTCGCCGGCGACTTTCGTATTCCTGGTAGATAAGGAGGTATACCAGCATGGGCAGGACCTGCAGCTCGGGCTCCATGGCATCCTGGTTCTTCATTGAGTGTCAAGAGGTGAGTGGTTTCCCTTCCAAGTCCTTTTTCCGCCGTGCTTTTGATGGCGTTGGTACCACCCCTGAAAAGCTGGCGGATTGGCAGGTTGTGATGGGGTGGGCTGTACATTGTCTTCCGCCTGGCTGTTGGTAGATACTGCCTGTTTGTAGCTATCGCTCTGGCGGTCCGAGTGTTAAAGTGGCTGGATGTGTTGGCGGTTTCCACCGTGGTCGTGATCCCATTTTTTGTACCGCCAGCCTGTTGGCGGTATTACCGCCGCTTTAACACCGACCACCAGGGTTGTAATGAGGGCCTTAGTGTCAGAAATCCAAAGATAAAAAGACCAACTGTCTCTTTTTGGGGGCTACAGTGCAACAATAGAAGCCAACAGTTTCCACACCTTCAAAGATCAGTTCAGCAGGGCCTACAGATAGGCAGTTTTGATATGTGGATAATCTTCTTAGCTTAAATGCCCAAACAATTATGACCCCCCTGTCTCTAGTTTACACTAGGCCTGGAACTTGTGGATTTTTGCTCTGTAGATTTCTAAAAAAAAAAACCTCTGGGAAATTCACTGGAACTCTGCAAATAGGTGGAAGAATGCTTGTTTGCCCATTCACATTGCTTGTTCAAGCCAATATTATGTTCTGAGCTGAAAAAACAGAGCAACCAGCACTACTCAGTATGCATGGAAGTGTTGCTGGGCTTGCTTTTTGAATCCAGTTTTAAAATCTTTCCCATCCCACTCGTCTACCCCTGATTTACCTTTTTATCTATGTGTTTCTTCCGGTGTGTGTATTTTACTTCTTTGTCTTTTTTTTTACTTTTTCCATGACTTTTTGTGTTTATTTTGTTTTCGCTTTCTGCTGCACCCCTCAAGGGTCATCACTTAGCCCCACTCTGTTCAACACTTACAGAACCCACTGCCACAACCTTATTTCTTACACAGATGATACTCAGCTTATCCTCTCGATCTCAGAAGACCCCACCTTAACGAGGTTCAACCTCCACTGCTGCATGACTAGTGTCAGTGACTGAAAGAAGACCAACTGCATGATACTCAACACGGACAAGACAAAAGTACTGATCTTTGGGAACAGCACCTCTTCATGGAACAACACCTGGTGGCCTTACGAAGTCCGATTCACACTCACAGAAAACGCCCGCCATCTCAGCATCATCCTGGCCGCAAACTCACTATGAAATACCAGATCAACACAGTCTCCTCCACCTGCTTTCACACCCTCCCCTTGCTCCAATAGATCTTTAGATGGCTCCCCATCAACACCAAGAAAACCTTTACTCAAGGCCTAGTTACCAGCTGGTTGGACAATGCAACACATGTTACACAGGAGTCGTCACCTGTTAGAAATAGGGTCTTTGGTTGGCAGTCATGTTACCCCCTGTCCAAGAACGGTCCCTCACTTTAGCCAGCGCAAAGGAGAAAGACACCTGGTTAACCCCCACTAACCCTCTGTGGTAGCTTGGCCCGAGCAGGAAGGCTTAACCCAGAAGCAATGAGTAAGGTATTTGAACCAACACACACAGTGATACAGTGAAAGCACAACAAAATAGACAACACACCAGTTTAGAAAAATAGGTGATATTTATCCAAACATGACCAAAATGAGAAAAATCCAACATACACAAGTCAAGATATGAATTTTCAAAAGAATAAGAGTCTCATTCCATAGAAAAAAATGGAAACATTGATCTCACACAAAGTACTTGGTTTGTGTCAAAAATAAAGCCACACAGGCGAGCGTGCGTCGGAAAAGTCAGCGTTGCATTGATTTCTTACTCACGAGTGAGGTCGCGCGTCACTTCTTCTCCAGTCGGGTATGCGATGAGTCATTTTTCTGTCCCGCAAGAGAGCGATGTGTCGATTTTGAGATGGGGTACCTCGGATCCAAGCAGGTTCACGATCACTTTGACGCCCAGCGACGATGTGTGAGAAATCCAGCCGCATGGGGTTGGAAAACCATGCTATGTGGGGTTTGCATAAATATCAGCAGCAGCAAGCAGGTGTTGTGTCATTTCTCCAGCCGTGATGTGTCGATCTCCCAGCCGCATTGCAGGTGGAGCGTTGATTTTTGCAGCAAAGCCAGTGGCGTGTCGTTTTTCAGCAGTGTTGCAGGTGGCATCTCAAAATTTCCCTGCAGGGTGTTCTGTGCCTAGATTTCAGTCCATGTTCTGTCAACTTTACCTCTCAAGGGCCCATAGACTGGACAGGGCACCAGTTGGCAGGGCAGGAGTCTCAGCAGATAGTCCAGGTGCTGGCAGAAGAAGTCTTTGATGGCCCTGAGATTTCAAAACAGGAGGCAAGCTCAGTTCAAGCCCTTGGATATTCTTTTCAAGCATGAATACACAACAAAGTCCAGTCTTTGTCCTCTCTCAGCAGAAGCAGCAACTGCGGGCCAACCCAGCAAAACAGTTGCAGGCAAAGGGGCAGAAATCCTCCTTCAACTCTTCAGCTCATCTCCTTGGCAGAGGTTCCTCTTGATTCCAGCTGTAATCTAAAAGTCTGGGATTTTGGGTCCACTACTTATACTCCTTTCTGCCTTCGAAGTAGGCAAACTTCAAAGGAGAGTCTCTGTTGTTCACAGGATCCTGCCTTGCCCAGGTCTGTCCCAGACACACACCAGGGGGTTGGATAATGCACTGTGTGAGGGCAGGACCAGCCTATTCAGGTATAAGTGACAACTCCTCCCTCCACTCTAGCTTAGATGGCCCATCAGGATATGCAGGCCACACTCTAGCTCCCTTTGTCTCACTGTCTAGAGGGGATTCACAAACAGCCCTACTGTCAGTCTGACCCAGACATGGAATCCACAAACAAGCAGAGTCACAGAATGGTTTAAGCAAGAAAACGCCTACTTTCTAAAAGTGGCATTTTTAAACTGACAATTTAAAAACCAACTTTGCCAAAAGATATATTTTTAAATTGTGAGTTAGGAGACACCAAACTCTACATTTCTATCTGCCTCCAAAGGGAAACTACACTTAAAAGATACACTCATGCTAACCTATGATAGAGATAGGCCTTGCAACAGGGAAACCCGAATTTGGCAGCATTTCACTGTTTGGACATGTAAAGCTCATCAGTACATGTCCCACCTTTAACATACACAGCACCCTGCCCATGGGGCTATCTAGGGCCTTCCTTAGGGGTGCCTTACATGTACAGCAAGCATTTGCAATGCAACAGGTCTTACATTTGCTCGAGTTAGAGCTATTAGCGTTATAAACTCCTAACAGGTCGTGCTGAAATTGAAAACCAAAAATCTGAGCACGATCGCAGTATGTAAAACCCAGAGCAATCGGGCTGTGTGGAAAATAAAAAGATAAAGTAGTGCAGAACCCAGGCTGAAATCATGGAGCCTTGTATGTTTTCCATAGAGGGCTAAACACCGGAAACAGCAGAGTGTATGCATGCCTTTCACTAATGAAATCAAGAGGATTTTAAGAAGGCAAGCTCACAAACCAATGAAAGTGACAGGCGTGACATGCGCATGGTTAAAAGCCCAAAGAGAGATTACAAAAGGGACAGAGCGCGGGTGTGCTCAACCCTAAAAAGGGAAGGTTTGGGCCTTGCAAGTGGGTACACTTGCCAGGTTGAAATTGCCAGTTTAAAACTGTACACACAGACACTGCAGTGGCAGGTCTGAGCCATGTTTACAGAGCTACTTAAGTGGGTGGCACAACCAGTGCTGCAAGCCCACTAGTATCATTTGATTTACAGGCCCTGGGCACCTCTAGTGCACTTTACTAGGGACTTACTAGTAAACCAAATATGCCAATCATGGAAAAGCCAATTACACATATAATTTACACAGGAGCAGTTGCACTTTCGCACTGGTCAGCAGTGGTAAAGTGCCCGGAGTACCAGAAACTGCAAAAACAGAGGTCAGCACACATCAAAACATGGGGACCAGAGACAAAAAAAATGGGAGACCACGCCAAGGATGGCGGGTCTAACACCGCTCATCTCATGAAGAGACTGCAGACTATTTAGAACACAGCTTCTACACTCATCTGTGACCTCCCCAAACAGACCCACATCACCCCCACCTCAGAAATCCCACTTGCTCCCTAACCATAAAAGATTCATCTTCAAGATACTTACACATGCCTCCACAACTTTGCTTTTCTTGCCCTTACACACTCAACACATCCACTGCAGCTACAGTAGAGGATGATCCTTTTCTACCTCTGTGCCAAGGCCTGAAACAACTTCCACCTCTAAAAAGCACCCTCTCTACAGGAATTAAGGCCCATATTTATACTTTTTGACGCAAAACTGCGCCAACGCAGTATTGCGTCAAAAAAATTAGCGCCGGCTAACGTCATTCTGAAGCGCCATGCGGGCGCCGTATTTATTCAATGACGTTAGCCGGCGTAAGCCGCCGGCGCTGTCTGGTGTGCGTTAAAAAAAACGACGTACACCAGGCAGCGCCGGCGTAGGGGGAAAATGGCATATGGGCGTCCACAAATGGTGCAAGTCAGGCTGAGGCAAAAAAATCGCCACAACCCGATTTGCGCCATTTTTTTACGACGCCCATCCCCCATTGAAATGACTCCTGTCTTAGCAAACACAGGAGTCATGCCCCCTTGCCCAATGGCCATGCCCAGGGGACTTCTGTCCCCTGGGCATGGTCATTGGGCATAGTGGCATGTAGGGGGGCACAAATCAGGCCCCCCTATGCCACAAAAAAAAAAAAAAAAATACTTACCTGGACTTACCTTAATGTCCCTGGGGTGGGTCCCTCCATCCTTGGGTGTCCTCCTGGGGTGGGCAAGGGTGGCAGGGGGTGTCCCTGGGGGCAGGGGAGGGCACCTCTGGGCTCATTCTGAGCCCACAGGTCCCTTAACGCCTGCCCTGACCCAGGCGCTAAAATCCGGCACAAATGCGGGTTTTTTAGACCCGCCCACTCCCGGGCGTCATTTTTGCCCGGGAGTATAAATACAACGCATATGCATCGCAGTCATTTTTTAAGACGGGAACGCCTACCTTGCATATCATTAACGCAAGGAAGGTGTTCACGCAAAAAAATGACGCTAACTCCATGAACTTTGTCGCTAGACGCGTCTAACGCCAAAGTATAAATATGGAGTTAGTTTTGCGTCGAATTTGCGTAAAAAAAAAAGACGCAAATTTGGCACAAACGGAGTATAAATATGCCCCTAAGTACTTGGCTTTTAGACAGAGCCCAACAAGAACCCAGTGCCGATTTGATTGATTGACTGATCGATTTCTTCCTTTAGATCTTCATTTCTGTTTTGCTATTTTCTTTTATTATTTTTATTTTTTGTCACCCCAGTGCGATAAACAAAAGTTAGCAAGCGGCAGCACAAGTGCCACTGCAATAAGCTGCACACACTGCAGTCACCAGGGCCACCAACAGGTGCAGCTCTGCCCATTTTTTCTGAGGTAGAGGTGGCTGTGTTTTTTTTTTATGTGTGCAGCTGACAGGCCTGGGAAAGGGTATACCCTGCGGGAGCATCAGCTGCTATGGGGAAAAGAGAGACAGTGTGTACACCATAGCACTGGGGTGCAGCATACAACATAGCTGCTGATGCACTGCTTGGCAGACCTGCTAGATCGCAAACAGGGCCTGCTTGACCTGCTAGGTGTCAAGGTTGCGGGGCTCAGTGAATAATTATTTATTTTTTGCTATCTAAAAATACTATTTTTTTCAAATATCATGCTACTTACACTCAGAGGTAAGTTAAGTTTATGTTGTGACTAATACTGATTCAGCTTGACCTAGCCAGATGCTCAATGATACCTACTCATAGTCGTTGGTGCTCACTTGGGCTGATTATTTAAGAAGTCATGCAGACTCCACTGTCCTGTCACTAAGCTAGTGGTAGTATATCAGTGAGTTAGTGTTCTCTGTGCCTTTCGTTATTTAGCTCATACAGTCCCAGTCTCCCAATCATGTGTAGTATCTTGCCATTGAAAAGGAGGAGTGAGTTGGCCCATAAAGGGGGTTGAGAAGTGAAGATCATTTGTTGCCATGCACTAGTTATTCAAAATGTAGTTTAGGTTTAGGATAGCAGGAATAGGGCATAGTTTCAGGAAATTAGGAATAGATCAACTCAATACTAGTACTATAGACAATCTTATTTAGAAAGGTTCAATGCTACTATGTCTGCTTGTCAAAATATTTTTGGGAGATTAACTGTATCATTAATAAAAAAATGTAACTTCTTTATTTCTTAACTCAGCACTCAAGGGCAAGATGGCATCACAGGCAGGTAAAGAGGCTGCCACCACCAGTGCCACGGAAGGTGCACCCCCCACCAACACTGTGTTGGATAGTTCTGCTGGCACCAGTAAGTCCTGTTATTATAATTATTTCCTTATCTTTTGCCTCTCCCCAACATTAGAATATTATTTTGCCTTCTTTGTTTTTTTACAATGTCTCTTTTTTCAACTCCTCTATCTAATTTTTGTTAATAAATTCTTGTTATTCCTGTATTATCCTTTTTTCTATGACATATTTCTGTAGCTGACTTCCTCCTGTCTGTATTCTGTAGCTGTCTTTGTTAATAAGCTTTCTCTCCCCCTCATATGTCTTGTGGTTATGTATGACTACAGCCTGATTTATACTTTTTGAGGTTTGCGTCAAAAAGTTTACCGCCGGCTAACACCATTCCTGGATGCCAGCTGGGCGTTATATTTAAGGAATGACGGTAGCCGGCGGTAAGGTCCGGTTAGCGCCAAAATAAATTACGCTAACCGGGTGGGGGAGGCACAGGGGAAACAGGAGGTTGTGCGTCGAAGAATGATGCAAGTCAGGTTAGAGTCCAAAAAAAAATGACGGTAACCTGACAAGCGTCATTTTTTGACTCACAACCCCCATGGACATGACTCCTGTCTTAGTAAAGACAGGAGTCATGCCTCCTTGACCAATGGGCATGCCCAGGGGACATATGTCCCCTGGGCATGGTCATTGGGCACAGCGCCATGTAGGGGGGCCCATGTTAGGCCCCCTATAGCACTTGTAAAAGAAAATTTAAAACATACCTGGACTTACCTTAGATGAGTCCCCCCATCCTTAGGTGTCCTCCAGGTGCGGAAGTGGCTGGGCGTGTCCCTAGGGGGCAGGGAAGGGCACCTGGGGACTGCTTCCATGGTTGCAGACCATGGAAATGAGCCCATAGGTCCCCTAACGCCTGCCCTGACCCAGGCATTAAATAATAGCGCTAAACAGGCTTAGCGCCATTAATTAAGGCCATCCTCCTCCCGTGCGTGATTTTTGCACAGGAGGTTAAATAAGGCGCAAAGGCCTTAGAGTCATTTTTTGCCCGGGAACACCTACCTTGCATCTCATTGACGGAAGGTAGGTTTTCACAGTAATGAAATGACGTTAATCCCAATATTTTGATGCTAAACGGGTCTAGCGTCAAAATATAAATATGGAGTTAAGTTTGCGCCGGATTTGCCCCCAAAAAATGACAGAGGTCCGTCACAAGCAGAGTATAAATATGTCCCTCAGGGGCTCGTTATGAGTTTGGTGGTCCCGCCAGAGGACCACTAAACTCATGGGCAGGACGTCACCACCATGGCGGTGACATCCCTCAAGCGTATTACAATGTTCATGTGGGAACCAGCGGAAACAGTGCTAGGAGATTGGCCTTGGCTCACTTAAGAGAGTCAAGGCCAATATCCTAGCACTCCAGCACCCTCAGAATGCGCAATGTCTGCAGTGCAGATAGTGTGCATTCAGACAGAGCTGGGTAGGTGGTCACCACCATGAAAAGGCTGGTAGAAAGTGGGGTTGTAATCATCTAGGAGGCTCTGAGTTTAGAGCCGCTATGCCTGGTTACAAGACCAACCACCGCCAAACTGTCGGGATCTATGATCCTGGTGGGGGCGGCGGTCATTAGGCAGGTCTGCCTGCCAAAGTTGGTTTTGCCGGTTGTGCAACCTGGAGTGTGAGGATTCAACGGTCAACGTGAGATTGGCGGTCCTCGGACTCGTAACGAGTCCCCAAAGAACAGATTTTTGGTATGAAGGTTGCATGCCAAAGTAATCTATTATTCACCACACATGTTTGTTGGGTGAAACCATCAAAAGGAGAGAGTGGCCATGGTGATGGACCCCTCTAATGTTGTGTTATCAATTTGTTTGCACAGTATACCAGCAGTTTCCATAACAGTGGAGCAAGGCAAGAAAGTATGAGATCCCATTGCATTTGCCAACCAAGAATATGGGCCAGATGTATCAAACATGTTTGCGATTGCAAACGGTCCGCTGGGGCAAAAATGCGTTTTGGTCTGTAACAAGTCTAATTTGCGATTCAGTAACTTATTACCGAATCGCAAATTGGATTTACGAATATATACCAATTTGGTATTAGGTAGGGGCGTGTCAAGGGCGTCCCTTCTTAACACTGAATCGTAGAGGTATGTATGATTGTTTTGTGACTGTGAATGTCGTCGCAAAAGGTGGTAACCCATTTGCAAAGGGGAAGGAATCCCCAAGGGACTCCTTCCCCTTTGTGAATGCATGCAAAAACGTTTTTTAAGAGGAGGCAAAGGAAACTTTTAATTTTTCATTTTTAAACGCATCCCATTTTCCTTTTACGGAAAATGGGCTGCATTTAAAAAAAAAAAAGATTGCTTTATTGAAAAGCAATCACAGACATGGTGGTCCACTGAGCCCAGCAGGCCACCATCCCTGTGACTGTAGCCATTTGCAATGGCTCACAAATTGCGACCAACCTCATGAATATTGATGAGGTATGTCCATTTGTGAGCCCTTGTGAATTGCAGTATGGAACTCCTGGAGTTTCATGCATTCCAATAGCGATTACTTAATTGCGATTCACAAAAAATCGCAATTGGGTAATTGCTTTTTGATAAAATGATACATCTGGCCCAATATGTCCTTCATTGACCATCCCACCCCTTCATGGCACTTCAATGACTCTGAGTCTTGGTAACTGTGCCCCTCCATTATGAAAAGGTTTTTGGTTGGCTTGACTATAAGGCTTTTCTATCACTGTCAACCAACATACCTCCCACAGTGATAGTTTGCATTCCCTTAAGCCTTGTCACTTAAAACCAAGCCACTTCAGAGGCGGGGTCTGATTCTTCTGTTGCTGGTGTTTTTGCTGGTGCTGTTGATGGTGGTGGCTTCTGTGAGACAACAGCACTGCCCTCCATGGAGGTTGAAGGATGCACACCATAAATCCTACCAGGGTCTCTAACTTCCAGCTGTTCCTCTTCCAAGTCTCTTGCTTGCTGAACAATCCACATCTTGCATAGAGAAACATTCTCTTCTGAAAATGTAAAGAAAGTGGTCAGTATTTTTTGTACTGTGGATCAAGTATTGTGGCACAGAAGTATTTTTTGGGGAACACAATCTCTTTTCGGAGCCTTCGATTGAAAGCCAAGCAAAGGATTAAGCTCCAAACCAGCTCATATGCTTCTCTGAATGTCGTTCTCACTGGTGAACCTTTGCTACACCCTTTGTTAACTGGCCTTGTAGGAGATGCAACAACAGAATAGCTTGGCTTATTGTACTGTCTGCCTTGCTGGCTTCCCATGTGAAAACCTCAAAAGATATTGCATTTGTGTCAATGTTTGACTAGGGTCCATTTGTCCACCTCCATAGTCACGCTTTTCCCAGTTTTATCCCCTCTTTCAGTTACATAGTTGGTAAGCAATCTGTACTGCTTAAACAGATGTTGCAACATGTAGTAAGTTTAGTTCCAATGTGTTAGCACCTCCTGTATGAAGGCTTTAACCGATGTTCTAGTAGCACGCTGAATGATCCTCAAATGCTTCCACACTTTAAAATAATGACTGAAGGTAGTGGAGATTCTTCTGCAGGTGGTCAGTATGTTGCTGAATATGTCTTCTTTTTTTAGACAATCCTGCACAATCAGGTTGAGGCAAAGCACCAAACACAGGACCATGAAATATCCACCATCTGCCATGTCTCTGCCTAAATAACTGTCATTATCTGTGGCAACAAATCGAATTCTGAGATCTCTGCTTCACAGCCATTCAAACATCTTGCTGTTAATTATTCCAGGATGTTTTCAACTGGATTTCTCGATGGTGAACATCGCTACTGTTGCATGCCACCAAATGCCCTTCAACGTTTCTTCAGCATTACGACCTCAAGATAGCTGTTGCCTAACCTCTCAAAAGAGATCCATTGTGCAGCTATACACATGTAATCAGTTACTTGACAATTAGTCCACACATCTGTCACCAGGAAGATAGCGTGAACAGCACCCTGCTTCAAAGCTTATCCAACCAATTGCAACACATTATGCAAGAGTGCTGGAACAGCAACTCTGGCAAAATAGGTCTGACTGGGAACCTTCCATTTTGGAAAGATGGCTGCCACAGATTCTGAAATCCCACTCCTTCCACAAAATAAAAAGGGAGGAGGTCCAGTGCTAACATTTTATCCAGCTCCCCATTGTACAAATGCCATTGGGTGGTTGCTTTCATAGGGCCCATCTTGCCTCAACATGCCCATAATGGTAGCTTGTATTGTTTTCTTTTGTGGTGCTGTGAAACAAATGACTTTCAGAGAGGACCAGGAGGTGGTAGACTCAATGTGGGTCTTGGGGTAGCCATCAGAGTATGCGTTGGTGTCTCCATCTGAGCCTTGTGTCAATTTGAGGTTGCAGGTGTGGGTGATGATGCTGGCACACTGCTGGGGACAGGCCGTCTTCCATCCTCTTCTTTCTCATTACCTCCGTGATCTGAGTTGATTTCCCTCTCCCATCAGCATCATCACCTGCACAATTTTTTTAAAGTGCTCCTTATACCAGATTGTGTGACTTTTTTCATATTGGTCGTTTGGCCTCCAGTACCATAGTGTTAACCACGCTTACTTAGAAGAACATTCATGTGGCAAATGGAGCATAATACAATGTTATCCTCCTGCTTGATAATTCTAAAGATGTCCTGAACTAGGGAGGAGAACTTTTTTAGTGTGCCATTGGTGCAACTGCCAATGCCTGAAGAACTGGAAGTAGGTCCGTTTGTCGACAATTGCCTCTTTGCAGTGCATACCTCGACTGAGGTAGTGGTAAATGCATTTCTCAGGGGGCTTTACAAATATGGAAGCTGGTGGTGGTGATGGATCCAATACCATTTCCCTCTGAGCAGTCTGAAAAGGAGAGGTATTGTCAGCTTCCATGACAATGACTGGCTCATCCTCCTCCTCTTCCATAATTCTAAGGCTTTCAGGAACACTTCTTTACCCTTGTCGCTTGTGGCAAGTCTCGGACACAGCTGGTGCCCAATCCATGTCCAGATCATCAGAGGTAACATGGAGAAAATGGTAGAGTATCCTTGATTTTCTTGCTGGTGATCGGGAAGCAAATGGTTCAAAAAGAGAAGCATCTTACTCAGCAGGAACCTCAACCTCCTTTTCTGCTCCTACTTCCCAAGTAACTATTCCTGGCTCTGGCTGCAGCTCCTCTTGTCCAATTTGCTCAGTTTCCTGTGATGATTGGGTTTGTGGGTGACTAGTCTGTGGCTGAGGATGGATGACTAGTTTGTGGCTGAGACAACTCCAACTCAGACTTACAACTCATTATCAATCAATCAATCAATCAGGGATTTGTACAGGTGGCTATTCACCGGTGAGGGCTCAAGATGCTGGGGGAGTAAGGGTGGGGTAATGAGGATCAGTCAAAGAGCCAGGTCTTGAGGTCCTTCCTGAACTGAGACAGGGTTCTAGATTGCCTGAGGTGGATGGGGATGATGTTCCAGGTCTTGGCAGCGATGTGGGAGAAGGATCTTCCTCTGGCTGTGGATTTCCAGATGTGGGGGACCTTGGTGGGGGCCTGGTCGGCAGAGCGGAGTTGTCTGGCAGGAGAGTAGAAGGAGAGTCTGTGGTTTAGGTAGGCTGATCCGGCGTTGTGTAGGGCTTTGCAGGTGTGGGTCTGGAAATTGAAGGTGATTCTCCTGTCGATAGGCAGCCAGTGTAGGTCTCTTAGGAGAGCAGAGGTGTGGCTGTGTCGTGGGGCATTCTTGATGAGGTGGGTGGAGGGATTCCGGATGCGTTGTAGTGTTTTTCAGGTCTTGGCAGTGGTTCCTGCATAGAGAGCATTGCCGTAGTCAAGGCGGCTGCTGACAAGGGCCTGGGTGTCGAGAAGGGGCAACTCACCTGAAAAGCAGGATGTCTGCAGGGGCGATGGTATGCTCCTTGACCTCCTGGAACACCTCTTGGCACTTCCTGGTGGACACAGAAGCCCCACAGGTGTCCCAAAAGGAAAGGGGGAGTCGAAGAGAAAGAGACAAAACACTGCCACATCTTGCCAGTCCAGCCAGGCACCCTGTATCCTATTGGAGGGGCCAGGTCATTGTTGACAGAGTGATAGTAGAATGAGTGCACTTAACTTCCTTGAAACTGAATCTCTCTTTCTGATAAGGGCACGGGAGCGGTAGAAGAACACCAGGATGATAATAATAACTGTTGGCACAATTACTAACACTGCCTTACCAAAAACCCAAACTGAGTACCATAACAATAAGTACTGAGACACTAGGGCTGGCTTCAAAGAGATTCACTGTTGCACACTACAGTTAGAACTGTGGTTGCACTTATCATGAAAAAGAAAGACGAACAAGGGCATCAATTATATCACATATATAACTTTCCTGCATGCATAGGATTAAACTAAAAGGAACAAAAACAATCCAAGAAATACAAATGTCCACTCTGGGTTCAAACAGTTAGGGTGGCACAGTTTGGTTTGGTTTCACTGTGTGTGTGAAAAAACCCTTCAAAAAGCAAATTTCCCAAACCTGAAACACAGGCATGAATGACACAATTTAAATCCACAAGTTATGCTATAAGAGAAAGAAAAGTCATGTAAATGCTCTTTTAAAATTGCACTGTCAGTTTTTGTAGTACTTGAGCCCAAGCAGATTTCCTGAAGCACATTTAGGCAAGTAACTACAATAATAATGTTGAATGTTCAGAAATGAACTTGTCTCTTCAAGATAAGCACTCTGCCAAAATAAGAGATCTGAAATACACCAGCTGTTCTGTGAAAGCGCAGCGCTAAAAGAACAAACTCCCTGGAAAATATTAGTTACTTAGCTGCAGTCTTTTCCGATGTGCTGGAGGAATGTCTGGTATCAGCTGGTACAGGAACAAAAAAA
The DNA here is from genome assembly GCF_031143425.1 of Pleurodeles waltl. Taxonomy (NCBI): domain Eukaryota; kingdom Metazoa; phylum Chordata; class Amphibia; order Caudata; family Salamandridae; genus Pleurodeles; species Pleurodeles waltl. The sequence continues at coordinate 849,381,548 of NC_090448.1, forward strand.
ATAATTGCCTCAAAAGTCCTGAATACGAGGATGACAGCAGGGGCTGGACTGCCAAGTCAGATGCTGAGATCAAGAAGCAAAACAAAGCCAAGCAGGGAGGAAAGCTTCACTCTGCTATTTTAGCCAATCAGGAAAGCAGTTGAGTTTCCACATGTGGATGAGTCACCACACCCAATTAGAAGCACATGTCTACACCACACCCAATTGGAAGCACATGTCTACACCTGCTCACATTAGCAAACATGCATTGGTAAAACAAGCATTGATAAAACCAATTGTGTAGCACAGCAAATTATGGCCCTCATTACAACCCTTGCGGTAAATGCCACCTACCGCCGTCTGATGGCCGCCAACATACTGTGACTGCGGCGGTATTCCGCTACGGGTATTATGACCCACACTGAGAAATCCGCCACTATGCAGACACCCACACAAGTCCGCCAGACCAAAGGTCAATGATAAATTGGCAGTACCAAAACCCATACCGTTATGCCAACAGGAATACACCCACAGTATCAGGACCCACGAATCACCGCTGCGGTCTTTCAACCGCGGTAAACCATCGGCGGTACACACCACTGTGCTCAAAATGCACACACACTTACAAAACTACTCCACATTGGACAATTCAAGCTACACACACCTGATACACATACACATACCACACCCACACACCCAATCCAATATAAAATATACACCCACATTACCCACAACCCTTTCCACAAAAAAAAAAAGATTGCCAACAGAGAGAGACACAAGCCAGGAGCACCCACTCAATCTGAGCCACAGAACACGATCACCCATACACCATCCATGCATCTAACACCACACACCACAACACATCACCCCACATATCACTCCACACATCCTCACACATACCACTCACACCACATCCATGGCACCCCAAACACACCCCGGGTTTTCAGAAGAGGAGCTAAGGGTCATGGTGGAGGAACTCATCCAGGTAGAGCCACAGCTATTCGAATCATAGGTGCAGCAGACGTCCATTGCTAGGAAGATGGATCTATGGCAGAGGATCGTGGACAGGGTCAACGCCGTGGGACAGTACCCAAGAACAAGGGATGACATCAGGAAGAGGTGGAATGACCTACAGGGGAAGGTGCGTTCCGTGGTTGCAAGACACCAGGTAGCCGTACAGAGGACTGGCGGTAGACCCCCACCTCCTCCCCCACAACTAACAACATGGGATGAGCAAGTCTTGGCAATAATGCATCCTGGGGGCCTTGTAGGAGTAGCAGGAGGACTGGACTCTGGTAAGTCAAATCATAACTACTATATCCCCCACCCTACCTGCATACCATCAGAAACTCGTACCCCTACCCTCACCCCATCACTCCACAACCTCACACATACCCCACCATCACAACCCACCAATCCCAAAACGAAACCCTGCATGTAACACCAATCCATGGACCCCCATCACAGACCTGCAAGGGTAGGTCGCTCCCCCTGCCGCTGCAGCTCTTCCAGGTTCCTGAGTTCCTGAGTTCCTGAGACCCACCTCACAGTAAGTACCCCCCGCCTCCCAGCCCCTCGCTCTGCCCCGCGCTACTCACCCTCTCTCCTGTTCCTGCTTCTTTTCTTCTTTTCTTCTTCTCTGTTCTTCTGTTCTTCCTCCTCGCTCCTCGTCTGTAATCTTCTTCTGTACTCTTCTTTCCCCCGTCTTCACTCTTCTTCTCTTCTTCCTCATCTTCTTCTGTGGTCTTCTGCCCTCTGTTCTTCGTTTTCTGTATCTTCTTCTGTGTTCTTCTGTGTTCTTCTGTGTTCTTCCGGTCTTCCTTTCTTCTCTCCTTCCGGTCTTCTGATCTTCCTTTCTTCTCTCCTTCCGGTCTTCTGTTCTTCTGTTCTTCTGTTCTTCTGTTCTTCTTGTCTTCTGTTCTTCTTGTCTTCTGCCTTCGGCTCCTCTGCCTCCTCCGTCCTCTTCTCCCCGCGCCTGCCCTCCTGCTCCTGCCTCATCCCCCTCCCCCACTCGCATCCCCCTCTCTATCTCCCCTATCTAACTCGTTCACTATCTACCTCCCTCACTCCTCCTAACTACCTATCTCTCTATCTCTCTATCCCACTATCTAACTCCCTCACTCTCCACCTCCTCCTATCTTCCTATCTCTCTATCTATTTCCCTATCTATCAATTTCCCTATCTATCTATTTTCTCTATCTATTGCTCTATCTCTCCCCCCCTCCCTCACCCCCTCTATTACCTATCTTCCTATCCTCTCACTCTACCTCTCAACCTCACCCACCTCTACAACCCCCCTCCCCTATCTTCTCAACCCTACTCCTATCTTTCTCCCTTATCTCCTAAACCTCCTAACACTCACCCACCTCCACCCTTAAACCCTCCTCCCCCAGCTCTTCTCACTCTACCTGTCCCCCCCCTCCCTCGCGCTTTCCCGCCGCGACCTCCTGCACGCCCCCGCCCCCCAGCTCCCATTGGCCCCCACCTGACCCCTCCCCCCTCCTACCTCATATGGCGGCCGCTGCGCGACAGTGGTAGCGACCCTTGACCCAAGGGTAGGTCGCTCCCCCTGCCGCTGCAGCTCCTCCAGGTTCCTGAGTTCCTGAGACCCACCTCACAGTAAGTACCCCCCGCCTCCCAGCCCCTCGCTCTGCCCCGCGCTACTCACCCTCTCTCCTGTTCCTGCTTCTTTTCTTCTTTTCTTCTTCTCTATTCTTCTGTTCTTCCTCCTCGCTCCTCGTCTGTAATCTTCTTCTGTACTCTTCTTTCCCCCGTCTTCACTCTTCTTCTCTTCTTCCTCATCTTCTTCTGTGGTCTTCTGCCCTCTGTTCTTCGTTTTCTGTATCTTCTTCTGTGTTCTTCTGTGTTCTTCCGGTCTTCCTTTCTTCTCTCCTTCCGGTCTTCTGATCTTCCTTTCTTCTCTCCTTCCGGTCTTCTGTTCTTCTGTTCTTCTGTTCTTCTGTTCTTCTTGTCTTCTGTTCTTCTTGTCTTCTGCCTTCGGCTCTTCTGCCTCCTCCGTCCTCTTCTCCCCGCGCCTGCCCTCCTGCTTCATCCCCCTCCCCCAATAGCATCCCCCTCTCTATCTCCCCTATCTAACCCGTTCACTATCTACCTCCCTCACTCCTCCTATCTACCTATCTCTCTATCTCTCTATCCCACTATCTAACTCCCTCACTCTCCACCTCCTCCTATCTTCCTATCTCTCTATCTATTTCCCTATCTATCGATTTCGCTATCTATCTATTTTCTCTATCTATTTCTCTATCTCTCCCCCCCTCCCTCACCCCCTCTATTACCTATCTTCCTATCCTCTCACTCCACCTCTCACCCTCACCCACCTCTACAACCCCCCCCTCCCCTATCTTCTCAACCCTACTCCTATCTTTCTCCCTTATCTCCTAAACCTCCTAACACTCACCCCCCTCCACCCTTAAACCCCCCTCCCCCAGCTCTTCTCACCCTACCTGTCCCCCCTCCCTCACGCTTTCCTGCCGCGACCTCCTGCACGCCCCCACCCCCCAGAACCCATTCGCCCCCACCTGACCCCTCCCCACCCTCCTACCTCATATGGCGGCCGCTGCGCGACAGTGGTAGCGACCCTTGACCCAAGGGTAGGTCGCTCCCCCTGCCGCTGCAGCTCCTCCAGGTTCCTGAGTTCCTGAGTTCCTGAGACCCACCTCACAGTAAGTACCCCCCCCCAGCCCCTCGCTCTGCCCCGCGCTACTCACCCTCTCTCCTGTACCTGCTTCTTTTCTTCTTCTCTGTTCTTCTGTTCTTCCTCCTCGCTCCTCGTCTGTAATCTTCTTCTGTACTCTTCTTTCCCCCGTCTTCACTCTTCTTCTCTTCTTCCTCATCTTCTTCTGTGGTCTTCTGCCCTCTGTTCTTCGTTTTCTGTTTCTTCTTCTGTGTTCTTCTGTGTTCTTCTGTATTCTTCCGGTCTTCCTTTCTTCTCTCCTTCCGGTCTTCTGATCTTCCTTTCTTCTCTCCTTCCGGTCTTCTGTTCTTCTGTTCTTCTGTTCTTCTGTTCTTCTGTTCTTCTTGTCTTCTGTTATTCTTGTCTTCTGCCTTCGGCTCTTCTGCCTCCTCCGTCCTCTTCTCCCCACGCCTGCCCTCCTGCTCCTGCCTCATCCCCCTCCCCCACTCGCATCCCCCTCTCTATCTCCCCTATCTAACCCGTTCACTATCTACCTCCCTCACTCCTCCTATCTACCTATCTCTCTATCTCTCTATCCCACTATCTAACTCCCTCACTCTCCACCTCCTCCTATCTTCCTATCTCTCTATCTATTTCCCTATCTATCGATTTCCCTATCTATCTATTTTCTCTATCTATTTCTCTATCTCTCCCCCCTCCCTCACCCCCTCTATTACCTATCTTCCTATCCTCTCACTCTACCTCTCACCCTCACCCACCTCTACAACCCCCCCTCCCCTATCTTCTCAACCCTACTCCTATCTTTCTCCCTTATCTCCTAAACCTCCTAACACTCACCCCCCTCCACCCTTAAACCCCCCTCCCCCAGCTCTTCTCACTCTACCTGTCCCTCCCTCCCTCGCGCTTTCCCGCCGCGACCTCCTGCACGCCCCCGCCCCCCAGCTCCCATTCGCCCCCACCTGACCCCCCCCCACCTCATATGGTGGCCGCTGCGCGACAGTGGTAGCGACCCTTGACCCAAGGGTAGGTCGCTCCCCCTGCCGCTGCAGCTCCTCCAGGTTCCTGAGTTCCTGAGACCCACCTCACAGTAAGTACCCCCCCCTTCCAGCCCCTCGCTCTGCCCCGCGCTACTCACCCTCTCTCCTGTTCCTGCTTCTTTTCTTCTTTTCTTCTTCTCTGTTCTTCTGTTCTTCCTCCTCGCTCCTCGTCTGTAATCTTCTTCTGTACTCTTCTTTCCCACGTCTTCACTCTTCTTCTCTTCTTCCTCATCTTCTTCTGTGGTCTTCTGCCCTCTGTTCTTCGTTTTCTGTATCTTCTTCTGTGTTCTTCTGTGTTCTTCTGTGTTCTTCCGGTCTTCCTTTCTTCTCTCCTTCCGGTCTTCTGATCTTCCTTTCTTCTCTCCTTCCGGTCTTCTGTTCTTCTGTTCTTCTGTTCTTCTGTTCTTCTGTTCTTCTTGTCTTCTGTTCTTCTTGTCTTCTGCCTTCGGCTCTTCTGCCTCCTCCGTCCTCTTCTCCCCGCGCCTGCCCTCCTGCTCCTGCCTCATCCCCCTCCCCCACTCGCATCCCCCTCTCTATCTCCCCTATCTAACCCGTTCACTATCTACCTCCCTCACTCCTCCTATCTACCTATCTCTCTATCTCTCTATCCCACTATCTAACTCCCTCACTCACCACCTCCTCCTATCTTCCTATCTCTCTATCTATTTCCCTATCTATCGATTTCCCTATCTATCTATTTTCTCTATCTATTTCTCTATCTCTCCCCCCCTCCCTCACCCCCTCTATTACCTATCTTCCTATCCTCTCACTCTACCTCTCACCCTCAACCACCTCTACAACCCCCCCTCCCCTATCTTCTCAACCCTACTCCTATCTTTCTCCCTTATCTCCTAAACCTCCTAACACTCACCCCCTCCACCCTTAAACCCCCCTCCCCCAGCTCTTCTCACTCTACCTGTCCCCCCTCCCTCGCGCTTTCCCGCCGCGACCTCCTGCACGCCCCCGCCCCCAGCTCCCATTCGCCCCCACCTGACCCCTCCCCCCCCTCCTACCTCATATGGCGGCCGCTGCGCGACTGCGCAGCGGGCGCGCCAGAGGCAAGCCCGTCTGCGCCCATCCGTGCCTGTCCCGCGCCCAGCGCCACGACCCCTGGTCCCCAGCTCTCCCAAGCCCCGCTGACCCGCTACGACCCCACCACCCTCCACGCCCTCAACCCAGGACGCTCCAACACTTGCTTCCAAGCTCACCCCAAATGCACCCATGGACCCTTCGCCTGCAACCCCTGCAAACGCACCTTCCACCACGCAACAACCACGACCACAAGCCCACGCGCCATCAACCACCTCAAGTGCATCCTAGTAAACGCTCGCTCCGTCCACAAACACGCCGTTGAACTCTGGGACCTCCTGGACTCCATAGCACCGGACGTTGCCTTCATCACGGAGACCTGGATGAACGCCTCCTCGGCCCCTGACATCGCCACTGCCATCCCCGAAGGCTACAAGTTCTCCAGAAAAGACCGCACCAACCAGGTAGGAGGAGGTATCGCCATCGTCTTCAAAGACTTCATCAGCGTCACCACCTCCACCGAAGACACCCCTCTCGCCGCTGAACACCTGCATTTTCAGATTCGCACCGATCCGAAGACCACCCTCAGAGGATCCCTCGTCTACCGTCCTCCCGGGCCACGCGCCCCTTTCAGCGAAGCCATCGCCGACTTCATCTCCCCGCACGCCCTTGCCTCGCCGGACTATATCCTCCTAGGTGACCTCAACTTCCATCTGGAACAAAACAACGACCCCAACACCACCACCCTGCTCGACAACCTCGCCAACCTCGGCCTCAAACAACTGGTGAACACCGCCACCCACATCGCCGGACACACGCTTGACCCCATCTTCTCCGCCAGCAAACACATCTTCTTCAGCCACGCCTCCGCCCTACACTGGACCGACCACAGCGGCGTCCACTTCACATTCCGACGCGAGACCCGCCACCTCCGCACCCAACCCATCCCTCGTCGACAGTGGAACAAGATCCCCGAAGAGCAACTCTTCTCCGCACTCGCCGCCACCCAACCCACCCTCACCACCGACCCCAACGACGCAGCCCTCAACCTCACAAACTGGATCTCCAACTGCGCAGACATCCTTGCTCCCCTCAAACGCACGCATCGACAGACCAACACCAAAAAACCTCTCTGGTTCTCTGACACCCTCAAAGAATCAAAGAAAACTTGTCGCGCCTTTGAGAAAGCCTGGCGCAAGGACCGCACAGCTGACAACATGACGCCCTCAAGAACGCTACCTGCGAACACCACCACCTGATCCGTCCTGCCAAAAGGAACTTTTTCACTGACAGACTGGACAAAAACCGACACAACAGCAGAGAACTCTTCAGCATCGTCAAGGAGTTCTCCAACCCCAGCGCCAACGCCAACGCCGTCACGCCCTCACAGGATCTGTGCGAATCCCTCGCCACTTTCTTCCATCGCAAGATTAGCGACCTCCACGACAGCTTCAGACACCAGACCCAACCAAACAACACCGAACCGGCATCCACGGCCATCACCCTCAACAACTGGTCCCACATCAACACGGAAGAAACCAAATCCATCATGAACTCTATCCACTCCGGCGCCCCTTCAGACCCCTGCCCGCACTTCATCTTTAACAAAGCCGACGACATCATCGCCCGCACCTCCAGACTGTCATCAACTCTTCTTTTTCTTCTGCTACCTTCCCCGAATGCTGGAAACACGCCGAAGTCAACGCCCTACTAAAGAAACCTACGGCTGACCCGAGCGACCTGAAAAACTTCCGCCCCATCTCTTTTCTGCCTTTCCCAGCCAAAGTAATAGAGAAGACCGTCAACAAACAGCTGACCACCTTCCTTGAAGACAACAACCTGCTCGACCCCTCACAAACCTGATTCCGAACCAACCACAGCACTGAAACCGCCCTCATCTCAGTCACTGACGACATCAGAACCCTGATGGACAACGGTGAAACAGTCGCCCTCATTCTGCTCGACCTCTCGGCTGCCTTTGACACCGTCTGTCACCGCACCCTAATCACCCGCCTCCACTCCACCGGAATCCAAGGCCAGGCCCTGGACTGGATCGCCTCCTTCCTCTCAAACCGTTCCCAAAGAGTTTACCTCCCTCCGTTTCGCTCAGAACCCACCAAGATCATCTGCGGCGTACCCCAAGGCTCATCACTCAGCCCGACACTCTTCAATGTCTACATGAGCCCCCTCGCCAACATTGTACGCAAGCACGACATCATCATCACCTCCTACGCCGACGACACCCAACTTATACTCTCCCTCACCAAGGACCCCGCCAGCACCAAGACCAACCTACAAGAGGGTATGAAGGACGTCGCAGACTGGATGAGGCTCAGCCGCCTAAAGCTGAACTCTGAAAAAATGGAAGTCCTCATCCTCGGCAACACCCCGTCCGCCTGGGACGACTCCTGCCCCACCCCCACAGACCACGCCCGCAAACTCGGCTTCATCTTGGACCCTCTTCTCACCATGACCAAGCAAGTCAACACTGTGTCCTCCGCCTGCTTCCTCACCCTCCGCATGCTCCGCAAGATCTTCCGCTGGATCCCCGCCGACACCAGAAAAACCGTGACCCACGCCCTCGTCACGAGCCGCCTAGACTACGGCAACACCCTCTACGCCGGGACCACAGCCAAACTCCAAAATCGCCTGCAACGCATTCAAAACGCCTCAGCCCCCTCATCCTCGACATACCCCGCAGCAGCCACATCTCTGCACACCTGAGACACCTGCATTGGCTCCCAGTCAGCAAAAGGATCACCTTCCGACTTCTCACCCATGCACACAAAGCCCTCCACGACAAGTTACCGGAATACCTCAACAGACGCCTCACCTTCTACGTCCCCACCCGCCTCCTCCGCTCCTCTGGCCTCGCTGCTGTCCCTCGTATCCACCGCTCCACGGCGGGTGGGAGATCTTTCTCCTTCCTGGCGGCCAAGACCTGGAACTCCCTCCCCTCCAGCCTCAGGACCACCCAGGACCACTCCGCTTTCCGGAGACTCCTAAAGACCTGGCTGTTCGAGCAGCGATAACCCCCCCTTTTTTCCCCTAGCGCCTTGAGACCCGCACGGGTGAGTAGCGCGCTTTATAAATATTAATGATTTGATTTGATTTGATTTGAAACCCATCACCACAGCATGCACACTACTGACAAGCACTTAGCCAACCCAAGCACAACTCACACAAGCCAAAGCTGCCTTGCTAATAACAACCATAGAGGGAAACATACCCATGCACAAGATGGCACACGCAGATACAATAACACTGCATTCTCATCCCCACAGGACCCCAAATCAACGTCACCAACATCCAGTACCCCCCAGAGGAGGCCCACAGTGATGACAGCAGCTCTGCACGCCTGGATCACAATGACCAACCTGGCTCATTAGGGACCTCTGGACAGTCGGGTACCCAGGTACAGTCCCAACCCACCACAGAGTCTCCCCCCTCAGGAAACACCAGCACATAACCCACCCAGTGGGCCCATGCCACTGTCCCAGGACACGTCAATCAGCAGTGTCTCCACCACTACAGGGACCCCAGGCAACCCGACAAACACAGGACGATCAGGGACCTGCGGTCAGTGGGCACATGGTTCAGGAGAGAGAGGCACAAGACAACAGGGAAACTGAGAAGACTGCTGTGTGACAGGGGGAGGACAGGCCCAGGGAACCCACTCTCCAGGAGGCACTCTCCAACATCCTGTGAGCATACCACCATTCCCAGGAGACCATGGGCCAGATACTGTACAAGTTGCAGGAGACACTGTGGCTGCAGGAGAGACAGTACCAGGGGATCAGGAGGACCTCAATAACATCTATGCCATCCTCTTCACCATTGCCGGGGTGCTGGCAGACATGGGCAAGACCACGAGGGAGGCAGTGGCAAATCAACGGGCCCCTGACACTAGCCACACCGAAGAACAGCCCTCCACTTCCGCCGGCGCTAGTGGACAGGAGGCCCCGCCACAGGACCAACAGGCCACCAGCACCCCACCCCCTGCAGAAGGAGAACCACCCTGCAAAAGGTCCCTGCGATCCAGGCAGAAGCCAGAGAACATTACCAAGGAAATAGTACTCTCCTGATTGCCACCCTTCTGTCCCACTCTGTCACCTTGTCCTCTTTGAACTGTCATTACTCCTCTTCCTATGCCCCATTGGACAATGTACCTGTGATGCAAAGAGACTGGACTCTAACTGGACATTCCTCCCCATCACCCCAGCCCATTGCACATCCCCCTCTACGTATGAGCACTTAAATAAACACTCTTGGAACAAATACTAATCTTGAGTCTGTCAAATGATTGAATCATGTATTAGTACAACATTCTGAAAACATTGCAAGTCATATGTACAGTCATTTATACATTGGTATGACCTTTAGTGGGCAGCAGTAAACATACCAGGAGCAAGGGAGGGCCACAGAGATCTGAAAATAGAGATGCTAAAGGGTACAGTAAGTGCCCATAGACATAGGGAAGTCAGGCTGCCATGTACAATGTCCAACAGAAAACTGAAATGTAAAGTGAAGTTACAGTGTCTTACCTGTGTGTCACTGGAAGTACTGCTGTATTATATTACTTCTATTGTACACATCTCCTTCCTCTGCCTCCTCTTCCTCACTGTCCACAGGCTCCACCACTGCCACAAGACCATCTCCAGGCGTATCCTCCTGCAGAAAAGGCACCTGGCATCTCAAGGCCACTTTGTGCAACATGCAACATGCAGCGATGATCTGGCACACCTTCTTGGGTGAGTAGTACAGGGATCCACCTGTCAGATGGAGGCACCAGAACCTGGCCTTCAGGAGGCCAAAGATCCTTCCAATGATCCTCCTTGTACGCCCATGTGCCTCATTGTAACATTCCTCTGCCCTTGTCCTGGCATTCCTCACTGGGGTCAGTAGCCATGAGAGGTTGGGGTAACCACACTCACCTGCAAATATCGAGGAATACCTGTTAGACACACACTAACCCTTAGGGACAACCACATACCCAGACACAAACTTGTACTGGGTGGTGACCTTGGGCTCACCTATTAGCCACACTCAGTGCCTCTGGAGTTGGCCCATCACATATGGGATGCTGCTATTCCTCAAGATAAAGGCGTCATGCACATAGCCAGGAAACATGGTATTCACATGGGAGATGTACTGGTCCGCCAAACACACCATCTGCACATTCATAGAGTGATAGCTTTTTCTATTCCTGAACACTTGTTCATTTCTCTGGGGTGAGCAAATTCTACATGTGTACCATCTATGGAACCAAAGATGTTGGGGATATGTCCAAGGGCATAAAAGTCAGCTTTCACTGTGGCCAAATCCTCCACCTGGGGGCATTCAATGTAGCTGCACATGTGTTTCAGCAGGGCTGACAACACTCTGGTCAACACGTTTGAGAACATTGGCTGAGACATCCCTGATGCCATGGCCACTGTTGTTTGGAAGGAACCACTTGCCAGGAAATGGAGCACTGACAGGACCTGCACTAAAGGGGGGATAACTGTGGGCTGGCGGATCGCTGACATCTGGTCTGGCTCCAATTGGGCACACAGTTCTTGGATTGTGGCTCAATCAAGTCTGTAGATTAGGATAATGTGTCTGTCCTCCATTGTCGCAAGGTCCACCAGGGGTCTGCACACCAGAGGATGTCGCCATCTCATATTCATCCTCAGCAGCAGAAATCTATGGAGAAAAACGGTGAGAAGAGTGTCATATTCAAAAATCTATTGAAATAATGATACATCTTTTATTTTACAGATCCTGTATGTGAATCTAAGAGTCAGTTGCTATGCCAATGTCTGCTGTGATGCAGTTAGGTGCCCGCCTGAAATGGCGGCTGCCTGACCTGTGAGGAGGGACAAGTGGAAATGAGGTAATTCTGCTGGCGTTGTGCGCCGTTGCAGTAGGCGGTCTACAACCGCCGCGCAATTTCGCGTTGATTATCATTGGGCCCTATAGGTTCCAGGAGCCAATGGCAATGTACGCCAGCGGTGACGGTACGCACCGCCGCGGACGTGACCGCCATTTTCTATCTGTTCACTCACTTGCTACCTGATCTTCAACAGGAGAGGACCTACATTGCAAGTGCTGCTGTGACCTGTGTCTGGAAGCGACAATGGCTCATGTGTCTGGGGAAAGGGCCCCTGCCTTCACTGCAGAGGAGTTGGAGAAACTGGTGAATGGGTTCCTACCCCAGTACACGTTAATCTACGGTTCTCCAGACAAACAGGCGAGTACACTGTGAGCATGATGTGTGAGCCATGAATGTATGGATTGCTGTGTGTGTAAGCCACACGTGGGGGGGGCTGAGGCGTCCTGGCCAGAGTGATGCATATATGGTGGTCAATGTATGTGCGTCAGGGGATGGGAGGGATCTGGTGGGCCATGAGTGTGACATTCTGGATGGTTAACTAATGCCCTTTGCTGCAGTCTTTTCCATGCAGGTCACCGCCCATCAGAAAAAGGGTATTTGGTGTGCCATTGCCTAGGAGGTGCGGACCCTGGGGGTCTTTGACAGGCAGAGCACCCACTGCTGCAAACGGTGGGAGGACCTGCGTCGCTGGGCAAGAAAGACGGTGGAGGCCAAGCTGGGGCTGGCCTCCCAACAAGGAAGGGGTGCCCATCGTACCCTGACCCCCCTGATGTTTCGCATTCTGGCTGTGGCCTATCTGGAGTTGGATGGACACTTGAAGGCATCACAGCAGCCACAAGGGGGTGAGTACAGATTCATGACTTTGCGCGCAGTTTACCTGGGTGGGGGATGTGGGCTGTGGGTGCCCCTGGGCCAGGGCAAACATGGCAGGATAGGTCCCTATGTTGGGCAGGCTCTGAAGCACGCCACCACCAATAGTGTTAGCGTTCATCAACTACTGGGCAGGGTCCTGTGGGTTTCAGATGTGCAGATAATGGCGTTAGGCATTGTACTTCATCGGCTGGTGACTATCTTAGTAACTGGTAGTGCATGGCCTAATGCATAGGGCTGCTCCATGTAAGTTGTGTACACCAACCGTAGTGTTGTTGCTGGCATTGACCAAATGTATCCTCTGTCTCTCCCCCCCTTTTTGTTTTGTCACCCTGTCCTTGTGTGCATTAGCATCAACTGGCGGAGGAGCAGAGGCACCGGCGACGGAGGGAGCTGCATCCCACATGGGCCTGGACGCTGAATCCATCGTCGGTGAGGGCACCAGTGGGACGGAGGGTGAGTGGAGCACCACGACAGGGACAGGAGGGGACACCACAGACAGCAACTCCTCCTCCGATGGAAGCTCCCTGGCAGTGGCAGACACCTCGGTGCCCAGCCCAACAACAGGTACGGCCGCCAACCCGCCTAAAAACCAGCACAGTGGATCAGGTCTTCAGGCTGGCTATTTTATACTGGACATATGTAGTCCTCGCCAAGCAACATTTATACGTTGTTTTTGTTTATCTATGATCTGCTTTTGATTTGGTCCCAAGAGAAAAACTGTGGGAAGTGTTGCATAGATTGGGAACCCCATCCAACATAATGCAACTGTTAAAGCGATTGAATGAAAATACATATGCACAAGTGCGTTGGGGCAATCAAGGTGAGTTGACTGAAAAAGTCCCCATTCAAAGGGGAGTTTGTCAAGGCTGTGTGATGACTCCACTATTATTTACCTTATTTAGTAATGAGGTGGTGCACCTTGCTTTCCTGCCAGAATGATGCCCCTTCTTTGAATGCACAGAAACTTCCCATTCTTCTTTTTGCTGATGATTCACTTCTAATCTCAAAGACACCGATGGGTCTACAAATTCTTGTCGATAGATTCAATTAATTTTGTAGGGAATATGGGTTGGAGGTGAATATCAGTAAAACCAAACTGATGGTGTTTAGCTCGAGTCCTGAGAAAAGATGAATTATTAAATTGGATGGAGTCCCCTTGAGCAAGGTTAGCTCAATAGATTATTTGGGTGTGAGGTTGAACAGCAAATAAAATTGGGAGGACCAGATTAGTAAAAGTGCGGGGCTATTAAACCACAGAACAGCATCTATCCTGCACTTTTATAAAAGTTCAAAAACAAAATCAGTATCTCCAGCTATTAAGATTTATATGGCTAAGGCGCAGGGAGCTGCTGTCTATGGTGCAGAGGTATGGGGATCCTCCAATAGTAATAAGCTAACTGTGGGAGAAAACAATTTTGCGAGGGCTTTGATAGCATGCCCCCACAGCACACCACTGATCCCAATGTTCCTTGACCTGGGGCTAAAGCGAGTAGCTGATTTAATTTCTTTAAGACTTCTGTTATACTGGATTAGGATTTGGACCACCCCCTGAATTTGATTTATACAAGGCCTCATTGCTCGATTTGTTAAAGAGACCAAATGCTGTTATTATTCTCTGGATGAAACATGTGTCCAATTGGTTTCGAATTCTGGGGTTGGGAGACTATTGGGAGAATCCCAATAAATTAGTGAAATCCCATAAAACTGTTTTGAAATCAGCTTATTGGTCCTATGAATGGAACAACTATATTTGTTGTAAATCTCATGGTCGATTAATTAACCTTTTTATTGATTTTTAGTGGTACCCGCAGTATGAATCTTATTTAAATATTATACCATATTCACAGGGTAAAGGTTTATATGCTAGATTCCGTTTTGGGTCCTTACCGTTGTCGTCTTTGACCTGCAGCTGGGGGCCAATTACTACTTCAGATATATGCCCGGCATGTGGTGGTGCCCCAGAAACAGTTGAACATTTTATGCTTTTTTGTCCTGCATATTTTATTCCGCGGTCAAAATGGATTCGAAAAACCTGTCGAGAAATGGGGCTGAAAAATTGTAGTATAGCAATAAGGGTTTTAAAAAGCCATAGTTCAAATGAATTAATTTTAGCAGTTAGCAAGTTTTTAATGGCAGCATGGGATATACGTTATTGCCTTTTAAATAAGGACTCATGAAGTGTGCCCAGGCAGGATTTTAGATGAGTAGTTCGATATTATACGTATGTATTTATTAATGTGTTTTTTATTAAATTATTTAATCATTGTACAGATTATAAAATGAGATGAGATTTTTCTTTTAATGTATGTGATGCTTTGATGGTTAATTGACTGAATAAAGCATTGATCTGAAAGTCGCCACACCCTACCAGCACCGCCCTCCCAGCAGCCCCTCAGCGTGTTTCCCGTGACCGCTCACCCAGGAGGGTGGGCATCTCCTTCGCCCCAGGCACCTCAGGCCCTGACCAGTCAGCCCTGCTGCCCTCAGTGAGGAGGCTATTGACCTCCTGAGATCCCTCACTGTTGGGCAGTCAACCATACTGAATGCCATCCAGGGTGTTGAGAGGCATTTGCAACAAACAAATGCATACCTGGAGGGCATTCACTCAGGCGGCCCAACAGAGAGCATTTAAGGCTTTGGCCTCAGCACTGATGGCAGCCATTGTCCCTGTCTCTAGCCTCCCTCCTCCAACTTCCTCTACCCAGTCCCAATCCCCTCAGCCCCAGCCTATCCCAAGCACACCTTCAGACCAGCATTCACCCAAATCAACACACAGAAGTGGCTCAGGCAAACATAAGCACCACACTTCATCTCACTGGCACTCACACAAGCACCATTCCCATGCAGACACCCAACATCCACTGCCTCCACTGTGTCCCCCTCCTCCTCGTCATCCACCTCCCTCCCAGTAGTGTCTTCCCTCCCACCTGCATGCACTACATCCTCATCCACTACCTCCATCAACAGCACGCCCATCACTGTACACCCCTCACTGGCAGTCACCACCCCCATATCCATGCACACGTCCACTGTGTCCTCACCCACTGTGTCTGGGACCCCTCCTCCCAAAGTACACAAACACAAGCACCTACACACCCAACAGCCATCCAGCTCACAACAGCATCCAGCTCATGCACGTGCACCCAAACTCAGCAGACAGACACATCCTACAACCACTCCCTCTTCCTCCACTTACAAACCCTCTCCCTCTTCCCTCCCCAGTGTCTCTTAGAAGCTTTTCCTGGCAAACATTGACCTCTTCCCCACCTCTCCTCCCCGTCCTTCCCATGGGGCAAGGGTGGCCAGAACCCAGCCCAGCACCTCAGCCACCAAATTGTCATCCGCTGTGGTTCCTGCAGCTATCGAAGGCTCAAAGGGGGCACCTGTCAAGCCAGCCAGTGTGCCTCCAACCCCTGCCAAGGCCAAGGCCAAAGCCATTCCGCCACCTGGCAAGGTGAAGAGGGGGAAAGGATCCAGCAAGGGGAAGAAGCCACAACCACCCAGCAAGGGCAACTCAAAGACTCCAGCTGCCAGACCCGAGGTCACACCACCATCTGCCAAGGTGAGGAAGGGGGAGAAAAAAACAGCCAAGGCACTTCAGCCGTCCGAGGATGCAGGTGAAGGCCTGGTGTGTACCAGCACAACTGCCTGCACCGTGGCCAGCATTGCCAGCAGACCCACCGCTAGCACAGCCGCAAGCACCGCCGCAAGCCTCTCCACCTGCACCGCCACCTGCACTGCCGCAAGCACCTCTACTGTCAGCAGCAGCAGCAGCCCCAGTGGGCAGCCGTCCGTGGCTGCAGAAGGGCTGGAACCTCCCTCTACCAACCGGCAGCACCAGCACCTGCACCACGGACAGCACCTCCACCTGCATCGCCGCTAGCACCGCCGCAAGCACTGCCACCTGCACCGCTGACAGTAGCACTACTGGCAGCAGCAACAGCCCCAGTGGTCAGCCGTCCAAGGGTGCAGGAGAAGGGCTGGAGCCCCCCTCCACCACTGCCAGCACCCCCCCAGCCCTGGCACTACCACCAGTTTGCAGCCGTAGCCGTAGCCGTCACTGGGTGGAGTCTAGCCCTGCCTCCATGGACTATCATGCAACCTGGTCCCTGTAAATCTCCGGCCTCAGACACCCAGGTGAGGGACTGTGAACTGCCACACCTCAAGTGTTGCATCACTGGGCACATAGCCCCCTCCAGAACCAGTGGAGAACTGCATCCACTCACCCTAGACTGTGGCTTTGCACTCCCCAGGACCAAGCAGTGGGCAAACCACTCACTTGAGAGACTGTGGCTTTGCACTCCCCAGGACCAAGCAGTGGGCAAAGCACCCACTTGAGAGACTGTGGCCTTGCACTCCCCAGGACATCGCTGTGGGCATGGAGCATCCTCCAGGAGTAGGAGCGTTGTCCCATCTTGCGGCTGAGGTGCACCCCCTTGACCCTCCCCATGAGGTTCCTGTGTGTTTTCGACCTGATGCCCCTGCAGTGTTTCTCTCCGTATTGAGGCAGGGGTCAAGTGTGGGCTTGGCCTATGAGTTTTGGCCCAGAGGCCCACGGACATTTTGAGTGGACAATGTACAGCGTTATGTACATATTGTATATTTTTGTAAATACTGTCTTTAGAAAATTGCTTTGAAAACTGGAAAAATGGGATTAATACTACTTTGGGTGACCAACTGAAAATGGCTGCTGGCCACACAGTCAAAAAACAACAACCACAAGCAAGGAGGCATGGAGATCAAAGAAAACCTGCAGGCATATTGCAAAAGCACACCGACTGCCCACATGATATGGCTGCTGGCCACATGGTCAAACAACAACAGCAGCAAGAAAGGAGGCATGGAGCACAAAGAGCACATGCAGGCCTATGACAAAAGCACACTGCCTACACAAAATGGCCACCAGCCACATGGTCAAGCAACCACAACAGCAAGCAAGGAGGACAAAGAACATATGGAGGCCTATGGCAAAAGCACACTGGCTACCTACACAAAATGGCTGCCAGCCACATAGTCAAACAAAAACAACTGCACATGGAGGCATGGAAAACAAAGAACACATGTAGGCCTCTGGCTAAAGCACACTGACTGCCTACACAAAATGGATGCTGGCCACATGGTCAAACAACAATAACAAGCAAGGAGGCATGGAGAACAGAGAACACCTGCAGGCCTATGGTAAACAACACTAACTGCCTACATAAAATGGACACCGGCCAAATGGTCAAAAAAGAACAACAGCAAGCACGGAGGCATTGAGAAGAAAGAACACATGCAGACCTATGACAAAAAAAACACCCTGACTGCCTACACAAAATGGCCACCAGCCACATGGTCACACAACTACAAGGTCAAGCAAGGATCCATGGAGAAAAAAGAACACATGCAGGCCTATGAATGGATGCTGACTGCCCAAAATGGCTTCTGTCCAGATGGCCTAAATAGCAAAGACAAAATGGTGGCCTGTGCCAAACAATCACACACACACACACACACACACACTAGCCAGACAAAGGAGGCACAGTAAACCATGAGGAAACCACTCCCATTAATTTAGCAATGCCAAAAATGAAAAGTGAGCTATGGACATTTTCACAACAACAAACATCCTCCCAAGGCACAATAGCATATTGCCCCACCAAAATACACTTTTTGCAGAAAAAAGAGGGGAGTACAAAAAAAGAGAATTAGCACTCAATCCATGCCGTCCCTTGCCTAAATAATTATGGATGAAACTTGCATCACAGAAAAGGCAATTATATATACCCCATGACGAGTTCTGGATGAATGGCTTGTGGGTGGACTAGGCCACATGGTAAAATAAATTAATAGTGCACATTTAACAAACATTGAGAAAATGTACTTAACTGTGCAAACTTTTTCCCTTCTTAAAGAGAAAAAGTAAATACATAAAATTAGGCCCCTACTGCAACTCCAGGCCACCCACCACAACTACAATAAAATGTAAAAATTAAATAAATGTACAAATATAATACAGGTGCATGCTCTCCATCAAACAACACCCTTATCCAAAAGTTTTTTTTAACTTACTTGTGATATCACAAAAACAAAGTCCTTAAAATCCAATAGTATATGCAGCAGACGGGGGTCTTTTTATCTTGAAATCCAAATGAAAATTCACCATGAAATGGACACAGCACTGAGAGGAGCCTTCTGGACAGGAAGAGGAAGTTGCAGCCTCTGGGGCACTTTATTCCTGTTGAAAAAAAAGCAAAGTAAAAAAAAAAGCTTTTTGCACTAATAACAACTTGAACTGAGTGTTGGAGTAGAATTTTAACTCAAAATTGTAACTCAAAAAGGGATTTTAGAGTTGATATACCTGCTTCTTGAGTTTAAAACATGTATTTGAGAACCAGAGACACAAGATTTTGTGGTCACTGGCCTCACAAAACAGAGCAGGAAGCCTCTGTGGTGATGAGAAACCACACTAGCAGGTGAGAACGCTTGTTTGATTTGAGTTGGAGATTTATAAAGTGCATAGAAATACTCTGAAGTGTCTAGGAGCTATAAAGGACAAGGAACAGTGCAACTAAACCCTGCAGATTAGGTGGCCATCAAGCATTCAACTGCGCCGACTAAAGATCTAGATTTTTTTGAACGTTTTTGAAACAAAAGTAAGGATGTTACAGATTTTTAACAAAGCCTCAGGTGCACTAATGGAAAATAATTCTGCCACACATCATACGGTGGAATTACACAGCATGGCGGGGAAATTAGTGCACAAATATATACCAAAAATGTGCCTGGGCCAATCCATGGGCCAACATACCACCAGAAAAACAGTAACAAGAATGTAAAAAATCAACAAAGATAAAAAGCAACAAATAGACATCAACAACAATTATCCCACCCAAATACATTCACAAGTTGCAAAAATGTACATTATTCAGTCATCTCACATAGAAGACAAATGGTGAACGAACATGTGGGGAGAAAGGTGGCCATGAACAAAGTAAAATGTCCAGCTACATGGGTCTGTCCTTCTGGGGCCAATTCTTCCCTAGTCCAAACACATGTAGCCACAAATCATCTAAATTTGGCATGAGTTCAAACCAATCGAAGGACCCCTAAAATGTTTCTAGCAAAGCTGCAATGAAAATGTGAAAAATTATATCAGACCAGACACTCTTGGGTGGTATACCCCAAACCTTTTGATTTCACCCCTTCTGTGTTGCTGTATTTGTTTTTGTTGGCTTTAGAACTCTGAGCACAGAAACACAGCTACCAGTGCTAAAGTGGTTGCACTCATTACTCCAAGCACATTGCATTTTGCTTAGACCCAATTGACGTATTTCATTTTCTTGTAGGACCCTAGTAATCTGGTACTGTGTGTGCCCAGGGCCTGTTAATTAATTGCTATTAGTAGACCTAAGCATTCATTGCACCACCTACTTTGATAGCCTTTCTAAACATATCTCAGGACTACCATTAAAAAAGGAAGATTGGACCTGCTACTTGAACTGAGACCCATCAGAGTGACTCCAAGGGCTAGCGGACTGGCCTCCTGTTCTAAGCCACAGAGACATAACGTATACTAGAGGCCTGTCCTCTATCTGCTCAGCTGCAAAGACTCAACTGGCCCTGCCTCTGCCCAGCTTCTGGACCCAGGAGTGAGTTCTGATCCCCAAGTGGTGTACACCTGGTCATAGACCCTTGGCTAGTATTGAAGTGTGCTCCTTCTGGCCCATCGGTGGGCTTCCTGAGAAGTGATCAAGCATGACATAACACAAGGCAGTGTGACATAGGACTTCACATCACAACAATTCGCAGCTCTGGATCAGCAGCCTTATCAGAACTGAATCAACTTGTAACTCCAGATCAAAAATGATGCAACTTGACACAGCACAATTCAGGAACTCACATCTCAATGCAATTACAGCCAGATACATTGTCAAGCAGGCTGAATTCAGTCCTATACCAAGCCCGTGTTCCATAGCATTTGGCTTGAACTCGTGACTTTGTCCCATTCCATCATGACCAGATAACCCATTAGGGGTTATGACCTTTTTGGTGCTACTTATACTCAAAATGTGAAATCACACATCTCAATTTATACTGATTGGATCTTTGTTGTTTTAGTATCATTTTATTCATTAAAATTTATCCTAGTTCTCTAAATTGAAGTGGAGTAGTTACTCAGTGGTGTTGTCACGTTTTTACTTTTTGAGTTAGTGGTGCATAAATACTTTACACATGTCCTGTAAGTAAAGCCTGACTGCTTTTTTGCCACACTATGAGAGTTAAACATAGCTTAACTTAGGGCCTGATTTACATCTTGGTGGACAGGTTACTCTGATACAGACATGATGGTTATTCTGTCTGCTGAATTGCAATTATCATAGGATATAATGGTATAGTAATACAGCAGATGAGATATCCATCATGTTTGTGAGTAAACATGTCCGCCGAAATCTAAAACAGGCTCTTAGTGACTTTTGTGAATCATCCTGACAGGGGTTGTGGTTGTTGCTTGAGAAAGGTTACCACTTCCTCAACCTAAATTTAGTTAATTTCAAAGCCTACAGCAGATTAGGTTCCAAACCATAAAAACACCACAGTATAATCCAAAAAGGAGGAAACATATCTTATCCCAGGACTCTACTACATCAAAATATACATTTTCATTACACTCCAATTCAATAATCCCACATGCACTCTCTCGTCCAATATCTAGGCCATCCAGCAGCGCACCAACAAAATGAAAAGAAAAATACCAAAATAAATTATAATTGTGACTGTTTCCTTCCAGGATCTAATTCTAATATGATCAAGTGCCTAACAAAGAACAGGGAGAATTTTTCAGGACAGAAAGAGGAAGTTGGTACAGTATTTTCAGAAGCCTTACTTAAATGCCAAGTCACCTGTAAAGAAATACTAAATAGATTTTTAAAAGCTGCGTTTTGCACTACCAAAGTTACTTGAATGAATCACTTCAGTAAAAGTTCAAAACTAAATGGATTTTGGACTGAAGGGAAGGAAGGGAAGGAAGGAAATAACAGTTACTCCTGTTCAGTTCATTTGCGTTATCCCAGTGATCCCACAATTCTTTTTTTTTTTACCCAAAAAAATGAGTATACTTGACATGGCCTAATCTCACGCATTAAGCATGCCAGAAATTACAGGAGATTTTGCTGTTGTAAAGGAAATTTCGCTTGGACTCAGTCAGACAATGGTATGACAATTTTAGGAGGAGAGCAGTGTGAATGATGAGTGATACTGTGGAATCTTTGACAAGACTGCAGTGTCCGGTTGATTGTAGGACATAATTACTTTGTGCCACATACTATTCTCTAGTTAAATTTGTGTAGCCTCATACCCTTCACAGTATTGGGTAAGAACTTTTCTACTGCTTCCTTAATCCTGTGTGGGACCGTAGGAGGAGCTGAATTTGATCACAAACACCTCTGGTTGTTCTCTATTGTTTGTTAACTTGACCCAGATCCACAGATGAACTGGATGGAGCCGCCTTGTTATCCTCACAGGTTTATCCCACTCACATCTTTTCTTTCATTTATGACATGTGGATCAGATGACTACACTCAACAGGTCATCAGTTGCTTAGGAAGGAAAATCACCACTTGCCTAAAGACGTTGAAAGATTAAATGTAACTGGGTGAGAAAAGGATATTTCTAAAGAATCACTCCACTGTAGCACCCTGATCAGTCTTGTTGTGTCATACAAGAGTGTTGAAATTGTCTGTGAGGATCCTATCCACCTGGATAGATACCAGTGGGCATTTGGTTTTTGTTAAACTCAAAATACAGTCCCTTTATTCTGTCTTAGGCTTGGTCTATGCCGCAAGTGTCTTTACAACACGATATGCTATAGGGACACATGTTTGAAGGAACCTGTCCCTCTAAATAGTGTGCAAAACCAGGCACACTGTGTGGAGCGTCAGGGCAGCCACATGTTGGTTTACAGAGGTAAAAACTAGACTAGCTAATGCTCTAATTTTTACGGTAGCTTGGTTGAGCAGTTAGTCTAATCTTGAAGAAGTACAAAGCATCTGTTGTAACTCAAATTGTTAATAAAGCAAGACACACACTCAAAATAATAACTCAAGATCTTTTTTAAAAAATACTTCAGATTTGTATTCATTGATTATAACCAAGATCATCAAAATTATGAATTTTTAAAGTTTAGAAAATGTCTATGTGAATAAGCACCGTATGAATCAATAGAGAAATACTTAAAAAATGAATATAAAATCAGGCAGTGCGTTTACCAATGTCTCCTCTTACAGAGAGGCTCAAGTCATAAGAGGACTCTGAGGACCAGCTGCAGAAGTACGGGCAGCTGTGGGTTTCAGCAGGAGCAGTTGCAGAAAGTTGTTGCAGCTGATGTAAGGCCACTGCAGGAGACCACTTGGAGAAGCACTGCACAGGTAGACTTTAAGGTGAGTCGGGGGGTCCCCTTGGACTGTCAGGGTCACAAGGGGTGTGGGACCCTTAGAATACAGCTGAATCTTCCATGCTGGGCACAGGGCAGAGAGGTGCAGGGCAAATCGGTAAGCCATGAGCAGTGTGCAAACATGCCCTTGGAAGCAGGAGGTAGGTAGCTTTGAGGGTCACTTGCAGTTCAGAAGGGAAACTCTGGTGTGGAGTCCTGGTGTTTTCTGAAGTCCCTCGAACGGGGCTTCCTCCTGGCCCTTTTTCAGTCCAGAGAGGACTGTCCTTCTGGGTAGCTCGACATTGAGTGACCAGTGCCTGGGACTATTGCACAGTTTGGCCACTGGATGACACAGTGCCACCAAGCTTGGCACACTGGTAGACTTCAGACTTGGAGTCTGTTGGGTGACATTTGATCTGGCTGTTGCATCCAGTTCCTTGGTCAGCAGCCAGTCAGTGAACTGGACTTCACTAATTTTTTAGGTTGGGTGCAGGAGAGTGATATCTTCACTCTGAAGGGAGATGTTTGGCAATTTTTAGAAGAGTGGAGGTCCTCTGGGTGTTTGTAGAGTCTGACTGATGTCCAAGCAACCCCTCAGAGATGATTGACGAGTCCTGGGTGCCGCAGGCAGGGTTTGGTGCCTTCTTCTTGGGGCAGCAGGACTTCAGTTCTCGAGGATTGGGTCTTCTTTGCTGCTGGTCTTCTTTTGACCTTGGAATATGAATCTCTGATCTGGGGGTGGTCTAGGGGTGCCACCTAAATACTGTATTTAGTAGGAGTTTAGGGAAGTTCCTAGTAGTGACCAATGGGTCATCAACCTTAGGGTGACACCCTCTATGTGATCTCTTCCTGTGGACAAAGGGGCATATTTATACTCTGTTTGCGCCAAATTGACGCACATTCAGCGCAAACCTTTCACCATATTTATACTATGACGCCAGACCCAGCGGATGTCAAAATTCCTCCATGTGCGTAATTTTTTGGATGCGGGAAACCGCCTTGCGTTAATGACATGCAAGGTAGGCGTTCCCGTCCAAAAAATGACTTTAAGGCCTGTGCCCCTTATTTATACTCCTGCATCATTTTGACGCACAGGAGGGGGCGGGCCTTAAAAAACGGCACTCAGCCTGATGTGTGCCGTTTTCTAACGCCTGGGTGAGGGCAGGCGTTAAGGGACCTGTGGGCTCACTTCCATGATCTCTGAACATGGAAGCAGTCCAAAGGTTCCTTTCCATGCCCCCAGGATTACCCCCTGCCACCCTCGCCCACCCCTGGAGGACACCCATGGATGGGGGGATCCATCCCAGGTAGGTACAGGTAAGTTGGGGTAAGCATAATTTTTTATTTTTTTAAAGTGGCATAGGGGGGCCTAATTCGGGCCCCCCTACATGCCACTGTGCCCAATGACCATGCCCAGGGGACAGAGGTCCCCTGGGCATGTCCATTGGGCAGGGGGGCATGACTCCTGTCTTTGCTAAGACAGGAGTCATTTCAATGGGGTTGTGCCTCAAAAAATGGTTCAAATCCGGTTTGAGCCATGATTTTTTACTCAAACCTGACTTGCACCATTTTTGGATGCACAACCCCCATTTTCCCCTATGCCGGCGCTGCCTGGTTTGAGTCATTTTTTTTTCCCTCTGACTAGCCCGCAGCACCTACTAATGTCAATCCTTAAATAAGGCACCTGCCTGGTGCGTAGGAATGGCGTTAGCCGGCGGTAAACTTTTTGCCGCAAACCAGCGACGGCGCTGGTTTGCATCAAAAAGTATAATTATGTGCCAGAGTTCACTGCCCTATCCCGGTTAGGCTATTTTCCTGCCATGCAAGATGCAAGAAAGTGGAATGGAGGTGTCACCTCGCATGCAGCACATTAGGGGTGGTGCAAGAAAGTAGTGGCCACTCCTCCTGTCCTTTGTGCATTTGACCACTGTTAGACTTTTCATCCTTGGCGTGGTCTCCCTTAACTTTTTGCCTCTGTTCCCCAGGTTGTTGATGTGTGCTGGACTCTGATTTTGCTGTTTTTGTTACTCTGGGCACTTTACCACTGCTAACCAGTGCTAAAGTGCAAGTGCTCCTGTTTAAATTATATGTAAGTGGTTCATCCATGATTGGCATATTTGAATTACTAGTAAGTCCCTAGTAATGCGCACTAGAGGTGCCAGGGCCTGTAAATCAAATGCTACTAGTGGGCCTGCAGCACTGGTTGTGCCACCCACATAAGTAGCTCTGTAATCATGTCTCAGACCTGCCACTGCAGTGTCTGTGTGTGTATTTTTACACTGTAAAGTCGACTTGGCAAGTGTACCCACTTGCCAGGCCTAAACCTTCCCTTTCCTTACATGTAAGGCACCCCTAAGGTATGCCCTAGGTAGCCCCAAGGGCAGGGTGCAGTGTATGGATAAGGTAGGACATATAGTAATGTGGTTTATATGTCCTGACAGTGAAATACTGCCAATTTCGTTTTCACTGTTGCAAGGTCTGTCTCTCTCTCATAGGATAATATGGGGGCTACCTTTAAATATGATTAAAGTGTAGATTCCCCTAGAGAAGAGATGGACAGGTGGAGTTTGGGATCCCTGAACTCACAATTTAAAAATGCATCTTTTAGTAAAGTTGATTTTGAGATTGTGAGTTTGGAAATGCCACTTTTAGAAAGTGAGCATTTTCTTGCTTAAACCATTCTGTGACTCTGCCTTGTTTGTGGATTCCCTGTCTGGGTCAGTTGACAGTTGGGTTGTTTTTCACCTCACACCAGACAGTGACACAAAGGGAGCTGGGGTGTGATCTGCATTCCTGATTAGCCATCTCTGCTAGGAGGGAGGGGTGGAGTGGTCACTCTCATCTGAAAGGACTGTGCCTGCCTCTGACAATGCTGTCTCCAGCCCCCTGGTGTGTGTCTGATGCCTTGCCTGGGCAAGGCAGGATTTCACAAGAAGGTGTGAGTCCCCTTTGAAGGAAGGTGACTTCAAAGACTAAAATGGGTATAAGAAGGGCACCCAAACTTACAAACTTTAGAAACACTTCTGGAATCAAGGGGAACCTCTGCCTGGAGAAGAGCTGATCGCTGAGGAACAAGTGCTGCCCTGCCTGTGACTGTGCTTTGTGGAGCTTTCCTGCAGTGCTGCTTCTGCCAGAGTAAGAGGGCAAAGACTGGACTTTGTGTGCCTTCCATCTTGAAGAAGAAATCTCCAAGGGCTTGATGTAGAGCTTGCCTCCTGTTATTGAAGTCTCAGGGATAGCAAAGACTTCTTCCTGCCAGCACCTGGAGTCTCTGGAGAGACCCCTACTCTGCTCTGTGGTGCCCTTCCAGTTCCTGGGACCCTGAAAGGAGAGGCTGGCAGCCTAAGGACAAAAATACACGCACCGCGCACCGTGCGGAGAAAAGATCGACGCGAATCCGATCGCGGCTGAGAAAACGACGCGACGCCGGCTCCGCAGCTGAGAAACGACGCCGCTGGAAACGCGACCGGAGAATCGACGCCCGGAGCAGGAGAAACGACGCGCAGCATCGCTGACGAAGGCTGAGAGATCGCAACCAGCGCCGCGGGACTTCGGACCGTCGCGTGGCTGGCTTTTTCGACGCGCCTCGCCGAGCCGAGCTGTTTTCGACGCATATACCCGTGCCGGGTTATTTTCGACGCACACCGCCCGTGCGGGGTTATTTTTGCCGCAAACCAGGTACATTTACACGCTAGCAGCGCTAGTGTGTTGTTACAACTACCTAAAGACTCTTTTTATTTTAAACCTTTTAAAAATCATAACTTGACTTGTGTATGTTGGATTTTTGTCGTTTTGGTCTTGTTTTGTCTAGATAAATATTTCCTATTTTTCTAAACTGGTGTTGTGTCATTTTGTAGTGTTTTCATTAAGTTACTGTGTGTGTTGGTACAAATACTTTACGCCCAGCACTCTGAGGTTAAGCCTACTGCTCTGCCAAGCTACCAAGGGGGTAAGCAGGGGTTAGCTGAGGGTGATTCTCTTTTATCCTAACTAGAGTGAGGGTCCTTGCTTGAACAGGGGGTAACCTGACTGTCAACCAAAGACCCCATTTCTAACATTGGTGACCAGCGGTCGGGATTTGGACTTGTATTTGTACTTGACATACAGTAATTAAGTGTACACTACTGTTTTGATCTCAGACCACTACGTGACCACATACTACTAGTCTTGTGATTTTTGTTTTTTTACTTGGACTGTTTTTCTCTGCATTCAGTTTCTTTTTTTTTCACTGATCCCGGGATTGACTTTGCTGAAACTTCATTTGAGAACTTGCTTTTCTGTTTTTGGAACTGTGCATATTTTTTTAACCTCTCATCATGTCTCAGTCTGGAGATGCCCTAGCTGAAACTGCTTTTGATTTGGAGAAATTGGAGAGCTACAAGGTGGCTCAGTTGAAGCAGTTTTGTAGGAATGTTGGCTGTCCCATTGAGAGCTCATCCAAGAAGGATGAGTTGCAAAAGGCGCTGAGGGCCTGGGTGACAGCCAAAGCAGCTGAGGGGCACACAGATGAGGAGCCAGAGGGGGAAGAGGAGTTGCAAGTCACTCACACTGATGTAGTGGGTGGGCCTGCTATGTCTCAGGGGAGAATCTCCAGGGCAGGTAGCAGTGTGTCCTCCAAGAGTCTGACACCTGGAGAGTTACAGGACAGACAGGCAGAGAGGGAGTACCAGTTGGAGTTGAAAAGGCTCAGTCTAGAGGTGGAACAGAGAAAACTGACCCTTGAGGGGGAACAGAGAAAGCTGACCCTTGAGGTGGAACAGAGAAAGCTGGCCCTTGAGGAAAGG
Organism: Pleurodeles waltl; assembly: GCF_031143425.1. Classification (NCBI taxonomy): domain Eukaryota; kingdom Metazoa; phylum Chordata; class Amphibia; order Caudata; family Salamandridae; genus Pleurodeles; species Pleurodeles waltl. The sequence continues at coordinate 849,409,191 of NC_090448.1, forward strand.
AAGATAAACATGGCTCATGAGCTCAGTTTAAAAGAGATTGATCAGAGGAGTCAGTCCAGTAGGGATGGTGGCAGCAATTCTACAGTGCAGCCTGAGAGAAGGGTACACATCCCAAAAGACCTTGTGAGGGATTATAAGAGGGAGGATGACATCTACTTGTGGTTCAAGGGTTATGAGTCAGCTCTCCACATGAACCTGGTCCCTGAAGCTCATTGGGGGGCAGCCCTGTGGAAGCATTTTGAGGCAGAGGGGAGGGACACACTGACGGCCTTAGGGGATGCTCAGAGTCTCACCTACCCTGCCATGAAGGAGGCCTTACTTACCAGGTATGGTCTCACCCCTGAGCAGTACAAAGAGAAGTTTAGATCCTACAAGAGAAAGGAATCCCAAACATGGTTGGAATGTGTTGATTCTTGTTGCAGGTCACTGGATGGTTGGGTGAAGGGCAGTAAGGTAAACACGTATGAGGGGCTTTACAATTTAATTGCTTGGGAGCACTTGTACAGTTTATGTTTTCCAGAGCTGCGCCAGCACCTCATTGACAGCAAGCTGACTGACCCCAGGAAGCTTGCACAGGAAGCGGACCGCTGGGAGAGCACCAGGGTCCAAAAGAGGTATGGGGGAGACCACGCCAAGGGTGGGCAGGGTCCCTCTCAGAAGAAAGGGGGGGGTAAGGGCAAACAGGATGAGTTCTCTAAAGGGCCCCAAACTGATTCCCAGGGTAAGGATTCCCAACCCCCCAGTGAAAAGAGGCCATGGTTCTCCAAAGGGAAGCCAATGGCAGGTGGTCCCCTACGTAAGTGCTATTCATGTGACCAGGTGGGTCATGTGAGGGGGGACCCCAAATGCCCCAAAAGTACACCGGCACCCACTGGTGCACCGTCCCAGGGTTTGGCCAGTGTAGCGCTTGGGGAGGAGTTGGTTTCAGGTAGGTGGGAACCAGCAGAAATGACCCTTGTCTCACTAGGGGACAGTGAGATGGTCCAGAGAAACCTAGTGCCTGATAACACTAAGAAGTACAGGCAATGGGTGACCATCAATGGACAGAGGGTGGAGGCTCTGAGAGACACAGGAGCCAGTGTGACTACAGTGAGGAGTCACCTGGTGTCTGAAGAGCAGATTGATCCCCGGGTACTTCACCAAGTAGTTGCAGTAGACAACTCTGAGCGCCTCTGCAGAGTGGCGCAGGTTCCCTTTGAATGGGGGGGGGTCTCAGGTTCCTGGAAAGTCGCTGTGAGTCCAACCATGCCTGTTGATTGTTTGCTAGGCAACGACCTGGAGGATTCCCCTTGGAAGGAGGTGGAACACAGGTCTCACTTAGAGATGTTGGGTCTGCCTGGGTGGGTATGCGTATCCACCCGGTCTATGGCAGCCAATCAGGGTAGTCAAGAGCCCCTGGAGCCTGAAACAGTGGCCCAGGGGACCGCCAAGAAGAGGAAAGGCAGGAGGCGCGGGAAACCCGCCCCAGAAGTTCCCACGGTCCGGGAGGAGGCAGAGCCTGAGGGTGATGCCCCGGAACCTACAGGGGAACAGGTGGCTGAACTGGGGGAGGTCCCTGAGCTGTCGCAGTGGCAGCAGGAAGGGGGACCCACCAGGGAAGTATTCTGCACAGCGCAGAAGGAATGCCCTACTCTTGAGGGACTGCGGCAGCAGGCTGCAGCCCAGGCGGCTGGCGGAGCGCCAGGTACTCACCTGATTTACTGGGAGGATGGCCTCCTGTATAGTGAGCCTAAGGTTCCTGAGCCGGGGTCAGCTCGTATGCTGGTGGTACCCCAGGGCTTCAGGACCTTCCTACTGGGTTTGGCTCATGATGTGCCTTTGGCAGGACATCTAGGGCAGGACAAGACCTATAAGAGGCTTGTCTCCCACTTTTACTGGCCCTTGATGAACAAGCAGTCAGCTGCTTATTGTAGATCTTGTCAGACTTGTCAGGCAAGTGGCAAGAGTGGGGGGAAATGCAAAGCTCCCCTCCAACCTTTACCGGTAGTCAGTACTCCCTTTGAAAGGGTAGGAATTGACATTGTGGGGCCTCTGGATCCCAAGACAGCCCTGGGCAACAGGTTCATCCTGGTCTTGGTGGACCATGCCACACGGTACCCAGAAGCTATTCCTCTAAGGACGGTCACCGCCCCCGTGGTGGGACGTGCCTTGATGGGGGTTTTTACCCGCATGGGGTTCCCCAAGGAGGTAGTATCTGATAGGGGTACAAACTTCATATCCACTTATATGAAGTCTCTGTGGAAGGTGTGTGGGGTAACCTACAAGTTCACCACCCCTTACCACCCCCAAAGTAATGGTCTGGTTGAGAGATTCAACCGCACCTTGAAAGGCATGATTCAGGGCCTGTCAGAGCCCTTGAGGCGTAAGTGGGACGTCCTCTTGCCATGCCTTCTGTTCGCTTACAGGGAGGTGCCTCAAAAGGGACTTGGCTTTAGCCCCTTTGAGCTCATCTATGGCCACCCTGTGAGGGGACCGCTCAGTCTGGTGAAGGAGGCTTTGGAGAAAGCTCCTAGTAAACCACCCCAGGATGTATTTAGCTACATGCTGGCACTAAGAAACCAGACTGCCCGCTTCAGGCGTCTCGCTCAGGAGAACCTGGAAGCAAGCCAGGAGGACATGAAACGGTGGTACGACCAGAATGCCACTCTGGTTGAGTTTCAGCCTGGACAGAAAGTGTGGGTCATGGCACCAGTAGAGCCTAGGGCTCTCCAAGATAAGTGGACTGGGCCTTTTGAGGTGGTGGAAAGAAAGAGCGAGGTCACCTATCTGGTAGACTTGCAATCCCCCAGGAACCCCTTGAGGGTCCTACATGTCAACCGCCTCAAACCCCACTTTGAGCGAACTGAGCTATCCATGCTCCTAGCGACAGATGACGGGGTGGAGGAAGAGAGTGAGCCTCTTCCTGACCTCCTGTCTGCAGGAGAGAAAGATGGGTCTGTGGAGGGAGTGATCCTCTCCCCCTCCCTGACTGAGGAACAGCAGAGGGACTGTCGCCACGTGCTGGGACAGTTCGCCTCACTGTTTTCCCTGATCCCAGGAGTCACACACCTGTGCACACATGATGTGGACACTGGGGACAGTACACCTGTTAAACATAAGGTTTACAGGGTGACTGACAGGGTGAGGGCTTGCATTAAGGAGGAAGTCTCCAAAATGTTAGCCCTAAGGGTTATTGAGCACTCCAGCAGTCCTTGGGCCAGCCCAGTGGTCTTGGTCCCAAAGGCTACTGCTCCTGGTGCCACTCCAGAACTTAGGTTCTGTGTGGACTACCGGGGTCTCAATGCGGTCAGCAAGACTGACGCACACCCCATCCCCCGAGCTGATGAGCTCATTGATCGGTTAGGAGCTGCCAAGTACCTCAGTACGTTTGATTTAACCTCTGGGTACTGGCAGATTGCCTTAACTGAAGGGGCAAAGGAGAGGTCAGCATTCTCTACCCCCGATGGGCACTTCCACTTCAATGTGATGCCCTTTGGGATGAAGAATGCCCCTGCCACCTTTCAGAGGTTGGTCAACCAGGTGTTGGCAGGACTGGATGAGTTCAGTGCCGCCTACCTGGATGACATTGCTGTGTTTAGTTCCACATGGGAGGAACACCTGCAACACCTCTGGAGAGTGTTAGAGGCCCTGCAGAAGGCAGGCCTCACTATTAAGGCAAGCAAGTGCCAAATAGGGCAGGGTTCTGTTGTGTACTTAGGACACCAGGTGGGGAGTGGCCAGGTGGCACCCCTACAGCCTAAGATTGACACGATTCTGGCTTGGGAGCCTCCCAAGACCCAGACTGAAGTGAGAGCCTTTTTAGGTCTCACAGGATACTATCGGAGGTTCGTTAAGGGATATGGTACCATTGTTACCCCCTTAACTGAGTTGACTTCTAAGAAGCAACCCAAGAAAGTGATCTGGACAGAGGCTTGCCAGAACGCTTTTGATGCCCTGAAGGCTGCCATGTGCACAGCACCGGTGCTGAAGGCACCTGACTACTCCACGGAGTTTGTTGTACAGACAGACGCCTCAGAGCATGGTATTGGAGCAGTACTCTCACAGCTGAATGAAGAGGGCCTAGATCAAACCGTAGCCTTCATTAGCAGGAGGTTACTACCCAGGGAACGTAGGTGGAGTGCCATAGAACGTGAAGCGTTTGCTGTGGTCTGGGCACTGAAGAAGCTAAGACCCTACTTGTTTGGGACTCACTTCCGAGTTCAGACCGACCACAGACCCCTCAGATGGTTAATGCAGATGAGGGGTGAGAACCCAAAACTGTTGAGGTGGTCCATTTCCCTACAGGGGATGGACTTTACGGTGGAACATCGACCCGGTACAGAACACGCCAATGCTGATGGTCTGTCCAGGTTCTTCCGCCTTAGTGATGAGAACTCCCATGAGGTTGGGTAGTTGCTCCCCACTTTTAGCTGGGGGGGACACGTGTTAGACTTTTCATCCTTGGCGTGGTCTCCCTTAACTTTTTGCCTCTGTTCCCCAGGTTGTTGATGTGTGCTGGACTCTGATTTTGCTGTTTTTGTTACTCTGGGCACTTTACCACTGCTAACCAGTGCTAAAGTGCAAGTGCTCCTGTTTAAATTATATGTAAGTGGTTCATCCATGATTGGCATATTTGAATTACTAGTAAGTCCCTAGTAATGCGCACTAGAGGTGCCAGGGCCTGTAAATCAAATGCTACTAGTGGGCCTGCAGCACTGGTTGTGCCACCCACATAAGTAGCTCTGTAATCATGTCTCAGACCTGCCACTGCAGTGTCTGTGTGTGTATTTTTACACTGTAAAGTCGACTTGGCAAGTGTACCCACTTGCCAGGCCTAAACCTTCCCTTTCCTTACATGTAAGGCACCCCTAAGGTATGCCCTAGGTAGCCCCAAGGGCAGGGTGCAGTGTATGGATAAGGTAGGACATATAGTAATGTGGTTTATATGTCCTGACAGTGAAATACTGCCAATTTCGTTTTCACTGTTGCAAGGTCTGTCTCTCTCTCATAGGATAATATGGGGGCTACCTTTAAATATGATTAAAGTGTAGATTCCCCTAGAGAAGAGATGGACAGGTGGAGTTTGGGATCCCTGAACTCACAATTTAAAAATGCATCTTTTAGTAAAGTTGATTTTGAGATTGTGAGTTTGGAAATGCCACTTTTAGAAAGTGAGCATTTTCTTGCTTAAACCATTCTGTGACTCTGCCTTGTTTGTGGATTCCCTGTCTGGGTCAGTTGACAGTTGGGTTGTTTTTCACCTCACACCAGACAGTGACACAAAGGGAGCTGGGGTGTGATCTGCATTCCTGATTAGCCATCTCTGCTAGGAGGGAGGGGTGGAGTGGTCACTCTCATCTGAAAGGACTGTGCCTGCCTCTGACAATGCTGTCTCCAGCCCCCTGGTGTGTGTCTGATGCCTTGCCTGGGCAAGGCAGGATTTCACAAGAAGGTGTGAGTCCCCTTTGAAGGAAGGTGACTTCAAAGACTAAAATGGGTATAAGAAGGGCACCCAAACTTACAAACTTTAGAAACACTTCTGGAATCAAGGGGAACCTCTGCCTGGAGAAGAGCTGATCGCTGAGGAACAAGTGCTGCCCTGCCTGTGACTGTGCTTTGTGGAGCTTTCCTGCAGTGCTGCTTCTGCCAGAGTAAGAGGGCAAAGACTGGACTTTGTGTGCCTTCCATCTTGAAGAAGAAATCTCCAAGGGCTTGATGTAGAGCTTGCCTCCTGTTATTGAAGTCTCAGGGATAGCAAAGACTTCTTCCTGCCAGCACCTGGAGTCTCTGGAGAGACCCCTACTCTGCTCTGTGGTGCCCTTCTAGTTCCTGGGACCCTGAAAGGAGAGGCTGGCAGCCTAAGGACAAAAATACACGCACCGCGCACCGTGCGGAGAAAAGATCGACGCGAATCCGATCGCGGCTGAGAAAACGACGCGACGCCGGCTCCGCAGCTGAGAAACGACGCCGCTGGAAACGCGACCGGAGAATCGACGCCCGGAGCAGGAGAAACGACGCGCAGCATCGCTGACGAAGGCTGAGAGATCGCAACCAGCGCCGCGGGACTTCGGACCGTCGCGTGGCTGGCTTTTTCGACGCGCCTCGCCGAGCCGAGCTGTTTTCGACGCATATACCCGTGCCGGGTTATTTTCGACGCACACCGCCCGTGCGGGGTTATTTTTGCCGCAAACCAGGTACATTTACACGCTAGCAGCGCTAGTGTGTTGTTACAACTACCTAAAGACTCTTTTTATTTTAAACCTTTTAAAAATCATAACTTGACTTGTGTATGTTGGATTTTTGTCGTTTTGGTCTTGTTTTGTCTAGATAAATATTTCCTATTTTTCTAAACTGGTGTTGTGTCATTTTGTAGTGTTTTCATTAAGTTACTGTGTGTGTTGGTACAAATACTTTACGCCCAGCACTCTGAGGTTAAGCCTACTGCTCTGCCAAGCTACCAAGGGGGTAAGCAGGGGTTAGCTGAGGGTGATTCTCTTTTATCCTAACTAGAGTGAGGGTCCTTGCTTGAACAGGGGGTAACCTGACTGTCAACCAAAGACCCCATTTCTAACAACCACCGTTTCTCCAGCCAAAAGTGGGGGTTTCCAATGGGGGGCGGCCATCTGCTGCTAGCAGTAGGCCCAGGGATTGAATTTCAAAGATGGTAAGCCCTTTTAAGCTCACTACCAGGGCAATGCACATTTCTGAGGAGGGAGGTGTGACACCTCCACCCAGGATGGGCTATGTTCTAGGATCCAGAGAGCAGGAGCTCTCAGGGTTTCAGAACCTTGTATGGTGGTGGCAGGCTCATCGTGACCGGCCAGCAACCATGCCAGTGTTAGTTAGCTTTGCAGGGATCACCTGTAAGTGGCCCGGGTACATTTTTCAATAAATCCAATACTGGTACGAGATTGGATTTATCATTCTGAATTGTTTGACACCAAACCAAACAAATCAGAGTAGCTATCAAGTAGCTGTGAAACTCGTACTTACCAGTGTCCAGCACATGCATTTAACATGGATGCTCTATTCACTATGTCCCAGGTTTGACAAGGAGACAGTAGGGGCATATTGCTCATGCATTTATGTCCACACATACAGTATAGTGCACCCTGCCTTAGGGCTGGAAGGCCTGCCAGAGGGGTGAGATACCTATATTGCATGCAGTGAGTAGCGGACAGGGCACTCAGAGTGTGTGCCATGTTGAGTTTGCATTTTAGTAGTGCACCAGGACACTCAGCCTGCAATGGCAGTGCTGGGTGCCTCTGGATGCATGTCCCATAAGGGTGTCACAATCTGTGCTGCTGCCTTCAGGGGCCTACCCTTAGTACCCCATAAACTGGGTCACTAAGTACCATTTACTAGGGACGCATAGTGGCAGCTAAAGGTGTTGCCAATTGTATCAACACCTTTGCAATTTTAGGGAAAAAACACTGGCACTGGGGACCTAGTTAGCAGGATCCCAGTGCACTCCAGTCCCAGTTGCATTAAGAAACTAGGCAAAAAGTGTGTGTGGATACTGCAACAGGGTGCCAGTTTCCCACACAACTCCCTCCCAGCCCACAGGCCAGGAGACTTAGCCAATATCTGGGAGAGGCTTCCTAGTCTGTTAAGCAAGGAAGAGAAGGGAAACAGGCTGGTTGGTTGCAGGGCCTACTCTGCCTCACATCATGCTGTCCAGGTCATTCCATCTGGGGAACTGATCCACCTCAACAGCTATAGGACCCAATCTGAAATGTCTTGGACCTGTACCACCAGTGTCTGCACTTTCCTTTTCTGTATTGGGGGCAGAGGTATCCACCTCTGCTATCTCTATCTTAGCCAAACGTTTGATGAATCTTCACAAACTTTTCCCCAAAAAATGGCCCGTTGATTCTTGTTGCACACAGGAAGTTTCAGGGTCATCTCTCAAGTGGAGGCTGAGTAAAAGGGGGCTCAAAAAATGTTTTTTTCCCCCTGTATATTCTCATAGGACCTGTAATTACATCTGCAGCCCGATCCACTGGACAGAATTACACCGAATTTGGGGGAAACCTAGCTGACGGTACACATATTGAGCTTTTTGTTATGTGGCGTAAATCCATCCAGTAGTTTAGGAGATATTTAAGGGCGAATACAATTGTGTATCTGTATGCAAATATTTCACGATTATTTCATGAATAAATCATGAAACTTCACACATTTTTGCGAATACACGTGAAACAGAAAGTGTTGCAATTGGCTGACTGCAATCTGACTAGAAAGTTGTGACCACCACTTTATTTCACAGGACTCAGTCCCTGGGGCTAAAAATGCTACTTGAAAGTGGCATAAGGGGTCATGGTGAAGGAACCCTGACCCCAGAGGTGTGATATAGGTTTGTTTTAGAGGCAAATTAGAAGTGCAATATAATTTATTATCACAGCACGCAATACTCATGGTAATCTGTGAATTTTTGTGAATTTCCATTATTTATTTGCAAAATATTTGCAATTGTGGAAAAATTTGAAAGACTCATTCATACACTAATTAATTCCCCCATACAGGCACTCAGAGACTCAGGCGTCCACTCACACACCCACTCATACACTCTTACACCCACTCAGACTCACTCATAGACTCACACATCCACTTTTAGACCCACTCAGACACTCAAGCACTGATTCACAGATCTACTGACCGAGACTGGCATGTGGCCGACCTTCACTGAGCACGGCCAAAGGCCATGTGTGGCGCGGGGTTGGGTGGTTATATGGGCTTGGCTGCTAGGCTTGGATGGAGGTCAGTCCTTGCAGCCAACCCCCTGCCGTGCACATCCTTTGGAATACCATATAGTAATTAAAATTACTTTACAGTAACAAGCCATAAAAATTCACTGAAAATACCAAAGGTTACAGGGACATTATAGTTAGGTTTTGAATTTACTCATACAAAAACATGGAAATTCAGCAGTTATAGGTAGAGTTCTTTCAAGGGACTATAACTCGCACCCTAAGGTAACTATAACTTGCGCCTTCACCATGCACAGTTAATTACTCCACTTAATATACCATTGATGAGATGTTGTATGGCATCTTTGATATTATCATTGCAATATTTGCAATAAAATTATTGATAAGATAATGATGCATGGCAAGTGCGTGAATTATAGTTATCTTAGGGTGCGAGTTATATTCACTTGAAAGAACTGCTGAATTTCTATGGTTTTATATGAGTAAATTCAAAAACTAACTATAACGTTCCTGTATCCTTTGTGTTTTTTCATTGAATATATATATTTATATGACATACTGGTGGTCCCCAGTTGGTACTTAATGTTAGGACCTAATTTCCATATGAAAAGCTTTTTTTGGTTTGCTTATAACTTTGGTGCCATTTGATGAATCTTCACATAATTTTTCAAAAGAAGTGCCCTAATTTGTCTATTTCTGCATATAAAGTTTTGGGATGATCTATCGAGAGGAACCACGAAATGGGCAGGGTCTGGTCAAAAAAGGTGCATTTCCTATGTTAATTCCAATAGAGATATTAGACATGACTAAACACTGAACGGAATTACACCAAATATGGCAGAGAGCTAGATCTTGGTCCAGAAAGATCTCTTTTTGTAATTTTGTGTCAGTCCATTCAGCAGTTTCAGAGATATTAAAGAAAAAATAAATTTAGATATCTAGGGACACGGATCCTCCACAGATCAAATAGATCTCCTGCTGAGATCTGATTGACTGCCAATTCTTCAATGAGAAAGTGTTGGAAGCCATCTTGGGACTCAGACTCAGCTAAGTCACAAGAAGAAAATAAAACAAATAAGGGGGCAGTATAGGAATACCCTGACCACATAGGCCTGGTGGTGGGGTCAAAAAAACTAAAATAAATAAAGTGTGGTCTTCTGTGCTTGTTTATACTGCAGCCCCCTGGTGGGACAGGTTCTGAGTGTCCATGGGGAAACTAGAGATTCACTGCAATAAACAAAGGTTACAGGGACGTTATATATAGGAAATATAAATAACAAAACCTTAGAAATTCACCAAAAAAACAAGGGTTACAAGGACGTTTTAGTTAGATTCAGATCTTTAATGTACAAAACCATAGAAATTCAACAGTTATTGTTATATTTATCCCAAGAAACTATAACTCATGTCCTAAGGTAACTGTAACTTGAGTCCTTGCCATGCACTGCAATTTACCCACATATTACATCAGTAATGACATCTTCTATGACATTATTCATTATATAACTGCAACATTTGCAATTAAATTATTTGTGAGAAAACTGTGCATGGAGGGGGTGTGAGTTAGAGTTACCTTAGTGCACAAGTTATGAGCTGCCACAGATAAAAGTATCTCCTTCGGCAACTCAGCTGTGTATGTATTTTGCAGGGAATTCATGAATTGAGAACTAATCCATTTTCCCTTTCCCTTAACTCTCAGGGAAAGGCCAAGGGGGGTTTAATGTTGGCTGTGGCTGTTTTCCCTAATACTAACCATATTTCTATCCCGTATATTTTCAGAGGTATCATGGTTTATTGACCCAGCCTGGCCTTCATGTCTATAATTCAGTTCAAAGGGTGATACTGGAGCTCGAGGTCAAATGCAATATACAGTAGTCCTCATTTTCCATTACGTTTGACAATGACAAACCATTTATGAGACAAAAGCCCTTATGAACAGTAACTGGTCTGTGTACGTACTGTGCTCCATGCCCTAGTTGTCCAAATTGCCAGAAATTTACTCCTCACAGTACATAAACATTTCTACCTTGACACTGAGCCAAATCAAGAGATGTTAATCATAGTGGACTGATAATTGGTAATTTTTACATAAGGGCGGGCACATGTTTTAATATGCCCATATACTCGGATGAATTATAACATGACCATTTTTTGGCCAGGGGATGTACTGGATAGAGAATCCTAGTGTACAAAATTGTGGATGTGCACACGCACCGTTTAGTAATCACCACTAACAGTCTGCATGGTTGCAGTTGGGTACCCCTTTGGGGCAGAAATATGCAGGTACAAGAAGGTGGGTTTGGCAGCAATAGAAGCTTGAAATATGTTGGGCCTGTGGACTTAGGCTCTGGAGCAAGGTGGCTTGACTGTCACCTGTCCCCTTTTTCACGGAGCAGACCCATGTGGCACTTAAAACCGTTTTCTGCTGAGACAAGAGCTGCTGCTAATGGCCAACTGTAGTTGAAAAAATGTTCACACGCTTAGGCCTATATTTATACTTTTTGATGCAAAACAGCCTTTGTGCAGTTTTGCGTCAAAAAGTATAGTGTCGGATTCTGCCATTCCGGGATGCCAGCTGGGCGCCAAATTTATGGAATGGCACAATCCGGCACACAGGGTGGGCTAGCATCATGGAAAATTATGTTAGCCGGGTGGGGGTATGGGAGATGGGGGTTTTGCACCAAAAAATTACGTTAGGCTGGTTAGAGTTAGAAAATGACTTTAACCAGCCTAGCATCAATTCTTGACGCAACACCATCCATACCACATGACCACCCCAATGGCAAACACAGGGGGCAAGGGTCCCTTGGGCATGGCCATGGCAGCCAGTGACATGTTGGGGGACCCATTTCAGGGCCCCCAATGGCACTTTGAAAAAACAAAATACTTACCCTATTTACCTGGGATGGGGTCCCACATCCTGTGGTGTCCCTCTGGTGGGGGTGGGGGTGTTCCTGGGGCATAAGAAGGGCTCCTGTGGGCTCTTTCCATTGTGTTTAACCATGAAAATGGGTCCAATGGTCCCTTAACGCCTGCCCTGACCCCGGCGTTAAATAATGGCACTAAGCAGGCTTAGTGCCATTATTTAGGCCCTCCTGTGTACCATTTTTGCACAGTAGGATAAATAAGGCGCCAAGGCCCTAGAGTCATTTTTTGGATGGGAGCACACACCCTGCATCTCATTGATGCAAGGTGGGTTCATGCATACAAAAAATGACTTAACTCCAATATCGGGACGTTAGACTAGTCTAGCGTCAAAATATAAATATGGAGTTAAGTTTGTGTTGAATTATCGTAAAAGCAATGACACTAATTCAGCAGAAATAGAGATTGTAAATCTGGCCTTTAGTTTTTTAAATGTTTATACCAGCACATGCTCAGACCCCTACTGCCCCCCATTACTCAATGGATGCTAACAGGGGGTGGATATACCAGGTCCAGAGTTACTGTGTCTGATTCTCTACCCCAGTTCATGTTCATTTTGGGTTTATGGCTGAGAATGAATAATAAAATGCAAGCTGCAGAGTGACTGAAACAATTCTGCATGACTTTCCACGATTCTCGGATATACCATACAACTTGCTTTGTGCAAGAGGGAAATATGTTCCACTCTACATTACTAACCTTTTGCGGCAATGAGCTAGGAAAATGTAGGGAACATGGTAGACGTGACAACATATTTGATTCAATAAAACATTCTGCTTTCAATTTTTAGTTTCAGAGAAATGGCATTGTAAATGAAGATTTAGGAAGAGAACTGAGAGCGGAGAGTTTTTCAAAGACAGCTGAGACCTCTTGACTTTTGTCCATAAATAGTTATTAGAATGGTCTTTCCTCAATTTTTTTTCCTGTTTGCCTCATATTTTGCTGATATCTTTTTGTTGGCTTAGGACTCAGACCACTTTACCACTGCTGACCAGTGCTAAACTGCTTGTGCTCCCTTCCCTAAACATAGTTTGATGCCACATCCACAATTGTCATCTTTAATTTACCGATAAGTCCCTAGTAAAGTGAAGTACATGTGCCCAGGGCTGGTAAATTAAGTGCTACTAGTGGGACTACAGCACTGCTTTTGCCATCCACTCAGGTAGCCCTTAAACACGTTTCAGGCCTGCCACTGCATAGCCTGTATGTGCAGCTACACTGCCATGTCAATTTGGCATTTAAAACATCTTGCCAAGCCTTAAAACTACCCTTTTATTATAAAGAAGTCACCAATAAGGTAGGGCCTAGGTATCCCATGGGGCAGGGTGCTATGTAAGTAAAAGGCAGGGCATATATTTTGAAATGTTACAAGTCCTGGTAGTAAAAAACTCCCAAATTTGTTTTTCACTACTGTGAGGCCTACCCCTTTCATAGGTTAACTTTGAGAATTCCTCATTACATTTAATATGCTGTAATTTAAAATTGAGAAGGAGTAGAAATATCATGTATAGTACCTATTTCATTGTAATAACAAATCCTCTTTAACCCCTTTAGTGCCAGGAATGCAATGATTACGTCCTCTGCAGTGCTTGCACTGTGCCGAGGATGTAATCATTGCATCCTGGCACCTACCCATGGGAAATCACTGGCGCTCCCCCCCATGAGCCACACACCCACAGGCCCCCACCGGGGATGGTGGCAGAAGACCTTTCCGCTGCCAACCCCGACCCCCCCTCAGTGATCTGATAACATGGGCACGCGCATGGCGCACCAACATCATCAGAGCCAGCTGGACTGCACTGGAATATTTACTTCCAGCATTGTCGGAGGAAAGACAAGTATATTTCCTCCAGGGAGGGTTTGAGACAGCAAAGAGGCATCAGAGGAAAGGAAAGAGTTTTCCTTTCCCCTGATGTCTCTCTGTAGTGCATTCCTGTTGTGTGATTGCGGGTAGGGCTGTGATCATGTAGAAGAAATGCCCCCTCTAGTCCACCAGGGATATTTTGGGGCATTGGGAGCGGCCCATTGTTCAAGGGCCACTCCCTTTTAAATTGTGGGCAAACTTTGCCCACTTCTACCCCCCTGTAGGGCAGATGGCCATATGTCTGGCCAATCTGCCCCCAGGGGAGCAGAAGCCCACTAGACACCAGGGATAGTATAATTTGGCATGTAGGGGAGTGGCCCCTTAGGCAAGGCCACACTCCTTTTTGGGGGCATTATTTTGGCCATTTCTGCCCCCCTTGAGGGCAGATCAACTATATGTTCTGGTTGATCTGCCCCCAAAGGGGGCAGAAACCCACTAGACACCAGGGATATTCTAATGTGGCATGTGGTGGAGCAGCCCCTTAGGCAAAGGCACTCATTCTTTTTTGGGGGGGCATTATTGTGGCTGTTTCTGCCCCCTTGGGGGCAGATTGGCCATATTAATAGGCTGATCTGTGGTCAGAGTCTCCACATCCTCGGGGTCTGTGCACGTTCCCAACATGTCCACCACAAGACAACTCCAATACTCTGATTAGAATGTCACATAGTCTAAGAGAGTCCAAGTGAGGAAAAGGGGATTAGGTAGGGAACAGCTGGGAAGGAGACCTGTAGGAAGCAAAAGGTTAAAACACACAATATCAAGATTATATCATATTAATAATTACTAGACTATGACTCTAAGCATTGTCATACAGGAAACATGGATAACTTAAGCATGGACTAAATAACTAGGCCTCAAAATGTCTGGTTACCTGTGAAGGAATTAAGAAGGATTAATACAACTTTTCAATGAACTTCTCAATGGAATGTTACACATGGATTAGAAACATTTAACCTTCTAGGATTACATTTTCAAATTCAAGCATAGTCTTTTGCATAAGGACAAGAAAATAATTTGAATGAATTCTATAACACCATAGGAATTGTTCTTAAGGGACTTATTATGCACATACAATACAACATCTAGAATACTAGCACTTTAGTTTCTAAGAATGCAGGAACATAAATTGCGCACATTGCAGATTTCCACAAGAATTTGTAAATGCCATGAAATGGTTGTGCACAATGAATACCATGAGTTAGGCACAAGAACTGAATTGCGCGTCTTGCCGATGCGAAGGCCACCAAGTAAATGCCATGCAATGGTAGCGCACAATGAACATCATGAGTTAAGCTCAAGAAATGAATCGCACTTCTTGCCGATTTGAATACCACCATCTGAATGCCACGAAATGGTAGCGCACGATGAATAACAAGAGTTCAGCACAAGAAATGAATTGCGCGTCTTGCCGATTCGAATGTCACCACGTAAATGCCAGGAAATGGTAACACACAATGAATATCATGAATTAAGCACAAGAAAGGAATTGCGCGTTTTGCCGATTCAAATGCTACCTAGCGAATGACATGAAATGGTAGCGCACAATGAATAACATGAGTTCAGCACAAGAAACAAATCGCGCGTCTTGCCAATTCGAATGACACCATGCAAATGCCAGGAAATGGTAACTGTTAGAAATGTGGTCTTTGGTTGACAGTCAGGTTACCCCCTGTTCAAGCAAGGACCCTCACTCTAGTCAGGGTAAAAGAGAATCGCCCTCAGCTAACCCCTGCTTACCCCCTTGGTAGCTTGGCAGAGCAGTAGGCTTAACTTTGCACCAACACACACAGTAACTTAATGTAAAACACTACAAAATTACACAACACCAGTTTAGAACAATAGGAAATATTTATCTAAACAAAACAAGACCAAAATGACAAACATCCGACATACACAAGTCAAGTTATGAATTTTTAAAGATTAAACTCAAAAATAGCACTTAGAAACAAAAATCCTTCGATGAGATGTTAACACGGCGTCGTGACGAAGTTGTTCCCAACAAGCCGACACCAGCGGCGCCGGACACGAAGTCGTTTAGACCCCCAAGTACAGTACCTTTGGTGAAGAGTGAAAACAAGCCGATGCGCGAAGTCGGGGATCGCGGCGTCTGTGCGAAACGTTGAATCCACGCGCTTCGAGCGGCGTCGGTCACGACGGGTTGCAGCGACTTCCACGGAGCCGCGGACTTCAGCGGGGCTGCAGCGGCGTCGGGCCTGCGAAGAGCGTCGCGTTCCAGCGAAGGTCACGGCGTCAGGTGCAGACGGCGTTACCGGATTCAGCAGCGGCGTCGGTCCGGAGTCGTCCAAAGTCGATTTTCTTGGATATCCACCAGCTTTCCTTTCAAGGGCCCAGGGACTGGATAGGGCACCACTTGTCAGAGCAGGAGTCTCTCCAGAGACTCCAGGTGCTGGCAGAGAGAAGTCTTTGCTGTCCCTGAGACTTCAAACAACAGGAGGCAAGCTCTAAAATCAAGCCCTTGGAGATTTCTTCACAAGGTGGAAGGCACACAAAGTCCAGTCTTTGCCCTCTTACTCTGGCAGAAGCAGCACTGCAGGAAAGCTCCACAAAGCACAGTCACAGGCAGGGCAGCACTTCTTCCTCAGCTATCAGCTCTTCTCCAGGCAGAGGTTCCTCTTGGTTCCAGAAGTGTTTCTAAAGTCTGTAGATTTGGGTGCCCTTCTTATACCAATTTTACTCTTTGAAGTCACCTTTCTTCAAAGGGAACTCACACCTACTTGTGAAATCCTGCCTTGCACAGGCAAGGCCTCAGACACACAACAGGGGGTTGGAGCCGGCATTGTCAGAGACAGGCACAGTCCTTTCAGATGAGAGTGACCACTCCACCCCTCCCTCCTAGCAGAGATGGCTAATCAGGAAATGCAGGTTACACCCCAGCCCCCTTTGTGTCACTGTCTAGTGCAAGGTGAAAAACAACCCAACTGTCAAACTGACCAAGACAGGGAATCCCCAAACAAGGCAGAGTCACAGAATGGTTTAAGCAAGAAAATGCTCACTTTATAAAAGTGGCATTTTCAAACGAACAATCTCAAAATCAACTTCACTAAAATATGTATTTTTTAATTGTGAGTTCAGGGACCCCAAACTCCACATGTCCATCTACTCTCTAGGGGAATCTACACTTTAATCATATTTAAAGGTAGCCCCCATATTATCCTATGAGAGACACAGGCCTTGCAACCGTGAAAAACAAAATTGGCAGTATTTCACTGTCAGGACATATAAACCACATTACTATACTGTATGTCCTACCTTATCCATACACTGCACCCTGCCCTTGGGGCTACCCAGGGCCTACCTTAGGGGTGCCTTACATGTAAGAAAAGGGAAGGTTTAGGCCTGGCAAGTGAGTACACTTGCCAAGTCGAATATGCAGTGTAAAAATACTCTTACAGACACTGCAGTGGCAGGTCTGAGACATGATTACAGGGTTACTTGTGTGGGTGGCACAACCAGTGCTGCAGTCCCACTAGTAACATTCGATTTACAGGCCCTGGGCAACTCTAGTGCACTTTACTAGGGACTTAACAGTAAAACAAATATGCCAATCATCGAGAACCAATTAAGTACACATTTTAAACAGGAGTACTTGCACTTTAGCACTGGTTAGCAGTGGTAAAGTGCCCAGAGTAACAAAAACAGTAAAATCAGAGTCGAGCACACATCAACAACCTGGGGAACAGTGGCAAAAAGTTAAGGGAGACCACGCCAAGGATGAAAAGTCTAACAGTAACACACAATGAATATCATGAATTAAGCACAAGAAATTAATCACACGTTTTGCCGATTCGAATGCTACCTTGTGAATGCCAATAAATGTTAGCGCACATTAAATATTCATGAATTAAGCACAGGGAATGAATCGTGCGCCTTGCCAATTCGAAGGTGTGAATGCCATGAAATGGTAGCGCACAATGAATAACATGAATTACGCACAAGAAATGAATCGCGCGTCTTGCCGATTCAAATGCCACCATGTGAATGCCATGAAATGGTAGCGCACCATGAACAACATGAATTAAGCACTAGAAATGAATCGTGCATCTTGCTGATTCAACTGCTACCTTGTAAATGCCATAAAATGGTAGCGAACAATGAGTAACATGGATTAAGCACAGGAAATGAGTAACATGGATTAAGCACAGGAAATGAATCGTGTGACTTGCTAATTTGAATGCTACCTTGTAAATGCCATAAAATGGTAGCGCACAATGAATATCAAGAGTTGTACACAAGCAAAGAATTGCGCGTCTTGCCGATTCGAGTGCCAGCATGTAAGTGCCATGAAACACCAAACTCACATTCACACGCACAAGAGCAAAACTGTTTTATCATGCAAATTAGGCACAAGAACTCGAAAGCCTTCGAGAACGGGATCAGGGGCCCAGCCTGACCTCCGTCTTACCGCCCTGATCAGGGATCACCGACAAAGTGAAAAGGGCAAGGCCTGGAAGATCAAAGTAGGCCTCCGGAACAGTAGCTCAGGAAGTTGCTGCTGCTCTGCACCGGGACTTCTGAATAGTGAGCACGTGGAGCTGGGCTGGCTCCCTTATATAGAGTCTTGGCCCAGCCCACAAACCACACCCAGGCATGCTGCAGAGAAAGCTTCTAGAAGGCCCTGGAAAAGGACCACACCCTGACACACTCGGAAATCCTGCAACAATACATTGCAAATGAACAGTATTTATAAGCACCTTGAAAATAAGTCTCCAGGATTCAACTCTGCAATGCAAAAGGTTAGACAACAGCATATCAGCACAATGCATAAATTACGTTATCTTGAAAGTGCTGAGTTCTTGCATTCTAGTCACCCGTAGAGCGCGCACTGCCCTGATGTTGACATCTGTCCAGAAACCCACAAGAGGGATATGGTCACTTTGGCTTGTGGGGAGGCAAGGGCACTAGCATTTTTTGGGGGGCATTATTTTGACCATTTCAGTCCCACTTGGGGGCAGATCGGACATATTTTTTGGCCGACCAGCCCCCAAGGGGGGCAGAAACACACTAGACACCAGAGATAGTCTAATTTGGCTTGTGGGGGAGCAACTCCTTAGGCAAAGGCACTCACCCATTTATTGGGGGTATTATTTTGGCCATTTTTGTCCCCCTTGGGTGCAGATCGGCTGTATTTTTAGGCCCATCTGCCCCTAAGGGGTGGCAGAACCCCACTATACCCCAGGAATATTGTAATTTGGCATGTGGGGGAGCGGCCTCTTAGGCAAGGGCACTTCCTCTTTTTTGGGGCATTATTTTGGCTATTTCTGCCCACCCTTGAAGGCACTTGGGCCATATTATTAGGACGATCCGCCTACAAATCTGCCCACATGGGAGCGGAAACCCACTAGACACCAGGGATAAATATTTGCACAGTAAGGGGAGCGCCCCTTTGGCAAGGGTCACTCCCTTTTCATTTGGCTGCATATTTTGGTAGTTTCTGTCCCCCTTTGGTGGCAGATCAGACATATTTTTAGGACCATCTGCCCCCAAGGCGAGCAGAAAGCCACTTAATTAGATTTACATGTCAGAGAGAGGAGAGGGTTGCTTCCCTTTATTGGAGCAATATTTTTCCCATTTTCTGCCCCCCTGGGGGCATATTGGCTATATTTTTACACCGATCTGCTCCCAGGGGAGGTAGACAACTACTAGACACTAGGGAAAGTTTCTTATTGTGTGTGAACAGGACTTCAGCTGACAATGTGCGCATACTGGCATTTGGCTGGCGGTGTGTGGAGACTGGCACTTGGCTGGCAGTACGTATGGACTAGCCGGTGGTACATGTGGACTGTCGTGTGGCTGGTGGTGCATGCGGACTGGCATTTGGCTGGTGGTGCATGTGGACTTCCGCTTGGCTGGTGGTGTGTTTAGACTGGCAATTGGCTGGAGGCGGTGCTTGTGTACCTGAGCTTGGCTGGTGGTGTGTTTAGACTGGTAATTAGCTGGCGGCGATGCTTGTGTACTTGAGCTTGGCTGGCAGTGCATGTGGACTGACAATTGACTGGTGGTATATGTGGACTGGCACTTGAAAGGTGGTGCACATGGACTTGGCTAGTGGTGTATTGTGTTGGACCCACAGATAGCAGTGTGAACATGTTTCTGTGTTTGTTACATGAAAGCCATGTGAATGGACTGTAAAGCATTTGGTGCCTTGACATGGCTTTACAGCTCACAAACTGGAAGTCAGTGGTTCTTTGATCGTTTGTTGAAATTATTAATAATGACTTTCGCAGATTTTTTTTTTTTTAAACTCATTGGCAAATATAGTTTTGTATTAACCATTTACGTACCCTCATGCCAAATCCAACCAGTAAGCTTGTGATTGACTAGTGGGGGGATGTGCAATAAAATGTTGGTGTTTTTTTTTGCTTTTTACCCTCTATGCATACTCTCTCTGTAGTGAGTACCATCACATCTTTTTGGAAAGTGGTCATTAAGAGGATAATATGTAGTATGTTTTGTGTGGATCCTACAAGGTTTACTTACTGAGAAGCACATGGAATTGGCTGATTAATTGACAAAAACATATAGGCCCTCATTCTGACCTTGGCGGGCGGCGGAGGCCGCCCGCCAAAGTCTCGCCGTCAGATTACCGTTCCGCGGTCGAAAGACCGCAGCGGTAATTCTGACTTTCCCGCTGGGCTGGCGGGCGGTCGCCTTCAGACCGCCCGCCAGCCCAGCGGGAAAGAGGCTTCCACGATGAAGCCGGCTCGGAATCGAGCCGGCGGAGTGGAAGCTGTGCGACGGGTGCAGTTGCACCCGTCGCGTATTTCACTGTCTGCGCAGCAGACAGTGAAATACATGTAGGGGCCCTCTTACGGGGGCCCCTGCAATGCCCATGCCAGTGGCATGGGCACTGCAGGGGCCCCCAGGGGCCCCGCGACCCCCCCTACCGCCATCCGGATCCCGGCGGTCCGACCGCCGGGATCTGGATGGCGGTAGGGGGGGTCGGAATCCCCGCGGCGGTGCAGCAAGCTGCGCCGCCGTGGAGGATTCAATGGGGCGGCGGTACACTGGCGGGAGCCCGCCAGTGGTGCCGGTCCGACCGCGGCTTTACCGCCGCGGTCGGAATCCCCATTGGAGCACCGCCGGCCTGTCGGCGGTGCTCCCGCGGTCCTCCGCCCTGGCGGTCAAAGACCGCCAGGGTCAGAATGACCACCATAGTTTCCTCACATTCTCATATTTCTGTGTGGGAAAGTTGTGGGATCACTGGGACAGCACATATTTCTTACCACTGAGCGTTCCCCCCAGTCTCCTGAGTAAAATGATACCTCACATGTGTGGGTGGGACAAGTGCCTGTGACAGGGAAGGGCCAAAAACATGTAGAGATTGAGGCGATATCACAGTGTGTTGATAAGTGAAATTATTTTTTACATTTTTAGACTGATACTGCTTTGGGCACCCACACAAGGGAATTATCATTTTTATCGGGAGTCCAAGGGGTACAGTTGGTGGTAGGAATTGTCTGCTGGCACAGTGATCCCAGAGAAGGTTTGCAAGGGATTCTGGGTAACAGAACTGTGAGAAAGTAGCCTCTTTCTAACATGGTTACCCCCACATTTGGCCTGTTTGTGAGTGTGTGTCAGTGTGTTTTTACTGTGTCACTGGGATCCTACTAGCCATGACCCCAGTGCTGATAGTGAAAACCCTATACATCAGTGTGCTTTGCCTGTCTCACTGGGATCCTGCTAGCCAGAACCCCTGTGCTCATAGTTTGTGGCCTAATGTGTGTGTTGTCAGTAGTGCTTAACTGTGTCACTGAGGCTCTGCTAACCAGAAGCTCAGTGCTTATGCTCTCTCTGCTTCCAAATTTGTCACTATAGGCTAGTGACTTTGTCTACCAATTCCAATTGGCACACTGAACCCCCCTTTTAAGTCCCTAGTATATGGTACCTATGTACCCAGGGCTTTGGAGTTCCAGGAGATCCTTATGGGCTGCAACATTTCATTTGCCACCTATCTGGAGCTCAGACAAACCCTTCCACAGGACTGCCACTGCAGCCTGCGTGAAATAGTGCACACACTATTTCACAGCCATTTTCACTGCACTTAAGTAACTTGTAAGTCACCTATATGTCTAACCTTCATTTACTGAAGGTTAGGTGCAAAGTTACTAAGTGTGAGTGCACCCTTGCATGAGCAAAGGTGCTCCCACGCAGTCCAGGGCCAATTCCCTGGACTTTGTTAGTGCAGGAACACCATTACACACATGCACTACATATAGGTCAATACCTATATGTAGCTTCACAATGGTAACCCTGAATATGGCCATGTAAGGTGTCTAAGATCATGGAATTGCCCCCCAAACCACATCTGGTATTAGGGAACCAATTCCATGCATCCTGGGGGCTCTACCTTGGACCCCCAGTACTGCCAAACCAGCTCTCTGAGGCTTGCACTGCAGCTACAGCTGCTGCCACCTCACAGACAGGGTTCTGCCCTCCTGGGGTCTCAGCAGCTCAGTCCCAGGAAGGCAGAACAAAACATTTCCTTTGGGAGGAGGGTGTTACACCCTCTCCCTTTAGAAATAGGTGTTACAGGCTTGGGAGGGGTAACCTCCCAGAGCCTCTGGAAATGATTTGAAGGGCACAGATGGTACCCTCCTTGCATGAGCCATTCTACACCAGTTCAGGGACCCCCAGCCCCTGCTCTGGTGTGAAACTGGACAAAGGAAAGGGGAGTGACCATTCCCCTGTCCATCACTACCCCAGGGGTGGTGCCCAGAGCTCCTCCAGTGTGTCCCAGACTTTAGCCATCTTGTTTTACAAGATGTGGGGACACTTTGGAGGCCTCTGAGTGGCCAGTGCCAGCAGGTGATGTCAGAGACCCCTCCTGATAGGTCCATACCTGATAAGGTAGCCAATCCCCCTCTCAAGGCTATTTAGAGTCTCTCCTGTGGGTTTTTCTTCAGATTCTACTTGCAAGTTTCCAGCAGGAATCCTTAGCAACCACCACTTCATTCTCTGACCTCGGATCGACAGCAGATTGCTCCAGGAATCGCTGTAACTGCAACAAATTGTCCAGAAGGGCTACTTTTCCTCTGGAACTTCAGCTCCAGCTAGCAACTGCAACAATTTCCATGATGTGCACGCTCTGGGGATTCCCTGTCTTCACCCTGCACCAGATGGACCGAAGAAATCTCCAGTGAAGTGACTGAGTCACTTTCCTGCTCCAGCAGGCACCTTCTAAGATGATGACCGGTTCTCTTGAACTCCTCTCCTGGTCGACGAGCGTGCTCCTTGGAACACAGGTGGTGGACCCCTTCGACACAGCCTGTCCCAAGGTCCTGCTGTCCAAATTTGGAGGAAGTAAGAGCTTGCCTTCCCCATTTTTGGCAGTACCCCTGTGTTCCACGTCATCTTCACCTCCTGAGGCTTTGTGCACTATTTGCAAGAATCCTTCATGCACAGCCTGGCCCAGGTGCCAGCACTCTATCCTGTGATGCTCAATTCACTGAGTTGTTCTCCAGCGGTGTGGGACCTTCTTTGTAGTGCTGCAACAACCACAATTTGCACCCTCTTTGTACCCATGTCCTGGGACCTCTGTGAGTGCTGCCTGGTCATCTGTGGGTTCCCTCTAGTGTTGGGAGCCCCCTCTGCCTCTTCAGTCCGAGTTGAGGCCCCCAGGTCCCTCCTGGGTCCAGGCAGTGCCACTTTGATGCAAACTGTGACATTGCTTGAACCAAGGCTTGTTGGACGAATCCAGCGCCAAAACTCACCTGCATCCAACATCTCCAAGTGGGACATCCATTGCATCATGCAGGAACCCACAGCCATCTTCCTTGGTGCTCTTCTGCAGTCTTCTTCCAACCGGAGACTCCTCTTTTGCACCTTCTTTTAGGTTGGCAGGGGCTCCAGTCCTTCCTGGAATTTTCTGAGACTTCTCGACTTGTTCTCCTCTCTTTACAGGTCTTCAGGTCCAGAAATCCACAATTTTTTGTTTGCAGTCTTGCTTGGTTCTTGCAATAACTGTAATCACGACTTGTAGTATGTCCTAAGGAAACTTGTAGTACTTTACTCATACTTTCCTGGGTTCTGGGGTGGGATATTTTACTCACATTTGTGGTATTTTTACTCTCCCAGCAATTCTCTACACACTACACTTGTCTAGGGTAGAATTTGTGATTCGCATTCCACTTTCTTAGTATATGGTTTGTGTTGCCCCTAGACCTATTTTCTCCTATTGCATTCAATAGCTTTTTCTATTGTTTACACTATCCTATATCTAATTACTTACCTTATTTTGGTGTCTAGTGTATATATTGTATATAATACTTACCTCCAGAAGGTGTATTGCCTCTAAGATATTTTTGGCCTTGTGTCACTAAAATAAACTACCTTTATATTTGGTAACAATGAGAATTGTCTTTACTTGTGTATACGTACTGGGTAACTATAGTGGTACTGCAGTAGCTTTGCATGTCTCCTAGTTCAGCCTAAGCTGCTCTGCTACAGCTACCTCTATCAGCCTAAGCTGCTAGAACACTACTACATTTCACTAATAAGAGATAACTGGACCTGGTATAAGGTGTAAGTACCCAAGGTACCCACTACAAACTAGGCCAGCCTCCTACAAGAAACTGGTGAGAGCCCAACCAGTCACCCCATCCTGGATTCCCCATGGTGTCTAGTTCAAAACTGAATGGTTTGGTAGATTAACATAAGTTCCGGCTGAGCTAGAACCCAAAATCCACAGCTAGGCACTTTGCAAAAACTTGTCAGTTTTCAGTCTAAAAATGTGTTATGTCCATGTTGCGTTTTGGGTCGTTTCCTGTCGCGGGCACTAGGCCTACCCGCACAAGTGAGATACCATTTTTATCAGGAGACTTGTGGGAATGGTGAGTAGAAGGAAGTTTTTTGGCTCCCCTCAGATTCCACAACCTTAGCTTGTCAAAATATGAGGAAAATTTTGTTTTTTAGCCATATTTTGATGTTTGCAAAGGATTTTGGGTGACAGAACCAGGTGAGAGTCCCACAAATCATCCCATCCTGGATTTTCTTTGGTGTATCGTTTTGAAAAATGTACACGTTTGCCATGTTTCCCTAAGTGTCAGCTAAGCTAGAGCCCAAAACCCACAGCTAGACACTTTGCAAAAACGCACCAGTTTTCAGCGTAAAAATTTGCATTTTGGGGCATTTCCCATTGCGGCAATAGGCCTACCCATAAAAGTGAGGTAACCTTCTTATCAAGAGACAGAGAATGGCAGAAAAGTGTTATTACCAATTGTCTTTCTCTGCATTTGTGTCTTCCATATGTAAAACAGTGTGTAAGAAAGAAGTAACTTTGAGAAATGCTCTATAATTCACATGCTATTATGGGTACCCCCAAATTCAGAGATGTGTGAATAACCACTGCTCATAAACTCCATATCTTGTTCCTATTTCAGAAATACATAGTTGTCCTTGATATTTATTTGTCACTCTCTATATTTTACCAAATGATTGCTGTAGACATGGTACACAATGAAAACCCATTGCAAGGCTTAGCTCATTTATTGACTCTGGGTACGTTGCGGTCTATATATACCCACAACCAGAAATATCTCCCATAGTTGAAAAAAGTTACAGATGAAAACGTAGGAAGAAATGGCTGTTTTTTCAACTCAATTTCAATTTTTTTATTTCAACTGCTATTTTCTATGGAAAAACCTTGAAGGCTATACACAACTGGCCACTTGCTGAATTCAGAATGTTGTCTACCTTTAAGAAATGTATAGTTTTCTGGGATTCACCATTGTTTTTATACCCACATTTATCACTAACTGGAAGGAGGTTTAGAGGACAAAAAATAGGAAAAATGTGGTATGTCCCAGTAAAATGCCAAGACTGGGTTGAAAAATGTGTTTTCTGATTCTAGTCTGCCTGTTCCTGAAACCTGGGAAGATGGTGATTTTAGCACTGCAAACCCTTTGTTGATGCCATTTTCAGGGAAAAACCAACACCCCTCAAACGGGCTGCGGGCTCCAGTCTGCATTGGGGAAGCCTGCCCATCACGGTCTGCTATACGCACCTGATGGCGCTTTTGGGCATGTAAACCTAGCTGCGCTCCCACTGCTTTAGAAAGCCACAGCAGCTAACACAGACTGCAGGTTCCAGTCTGCCTTGGGGCAACCCACCCGTCATGACCTGCTATTTGTGCCTGGAGGCACTTTGGGGGATTTAAACTGAGCGATGCTCCCGCTGTTCGAGAAAACCACTGCACCTTATACGAACTGCAGGGTCCAGCCTGCCTTAGGGCAGCATGCCCTTCCACGATCTGCTATTGAGGCCCATCTGTGCCTGTCAATGGCCAACTGAGACCAGGCTGGGCTCCCTCTCTTGGTCCTGGGATTCAGGCCTCTTCCTATGGTAAGGATAATTGTGTATCACACCACTCAATATGGGGAAAAGAAAGCAGATATAAACCAATATTAACAATAAAGTACCCCATACCCCAAGAGGCAATTTGATCACTATCTATCTAATGGATGTTACGGGCAGATTGAATGAGAAATTTGAAGTGCAGAAGTGAGGTTAGTGGCCACTAAAAGGACCTTGTGGAATGTTATTGCAGAGGCCAGTGTTGAGTCTCTTACTCTGATTAACAACCCTGTGATACCAATTGAGGGGAATACAGAATCTCTTGGTGCTAAGCCCAAAATAATTATTCCCTCATCTTGCTCCATCTGTACATACTCTGACAATAATGGAACTGTTGGTTAGTGGTGATGGATCAAAACCACCGCCTCCCAAGAAAAGTAGACAGATACTGAAAGCAGCTGCAACTAATTTACAAAGGCCAACTAATATCGATACAAGTAAAGTAAAACTAGAAGCAAATGGACGGATGGTACAGGGCTTACTTGAGACCCATGATGCCCCCATTCCTAAAGGTTTGGAAGTCCTGCTAAAGAGGATACATAACAAACTAGATAATATAGAAACCAAGGTACTGGCTGAAACTAAGGATATAAAAGAATGGGTGGCCTTGATTGAAAAATCAATAGCAATTTTTTTTTGTTGACAAAATAAATGCCATCTCTACGGGACATGTGGCCAGGAATGGGAATCAAACATACATGGATTCAACTCTGACGGCCTTGTCCATGAACACGAATCCTAGCAATCAAGAGATACTTATGGCTGAAAGCAGAAGGAGTCTTCACATACCAAACCGCTTGTTAACATTCAGGTAATATATCCTGGACAGAAGCATAGTCATGAGAATGTGACTAGCTGGCTGGTCCCATCTGACTACCTACACTTGCTCCCAGAGGAACCACCATATGTCATTATTCAAAAAAATTGACCCAAACTAAGAGCAGGAACAAAGAAGTTGGAGTCAGCCTTACGCTATAAGACTCTATGGGCCATATTTAGACTTTTTGACGCAAAACTGCGCTAACGCAGTTTTGCGTCAAAATAATTAGCGCCGGCTAACGCCATTCTGAAGCACCATGCGGGCGCCGTATTTAATCAATGACGTTAGCCGGCGTTAGCCACCGGCGCTGCCTGGTGTGCGTGGAAAAAAACGACGTACACCAGGCAGCGCCGGCGTAGGGGGATATGGAGCTTGGGCGCCAAAAAATGGGGCAAGTCAGGCTGAGGCAAATTTTTCGCCTCAACCCGATTTTCGACTCCCAACCCCCATAGAAATGACTCCTGTCTTAGCAAAGACAGGAGTCATGCCCCCTTGCCCAAAGGCCATGCCCAGTAGATTTCAGTCCCCTGGGCATGGTCATTGGGCATAGTGGCATGTAGGGGGGCACAAATCAGGCCCCCCTATGCCACAAAAAAAAATTAAAAAAATACTTACCGGAACTTACCTTAATGTCCCTGGGATGGGTCCCTCCAGCCTTGGGTGTCATCCTGGGGTGGGCAAGGGTGACAGGGGGTGTCCCTGGGGGCATGGGAGGGCACCTCTGGGCTCCTTCCGAGCCCACAGGTCCCTTAACGCCTGCCTTGTCCAGGCGCTAAAAAACGGCGCAAAAGCGGCCGTACGTCATTTTTTTTGACCCGCCCACTCCCGGGCGTGAATTTTGCCCGTGAGTGTAAATACGGCGCACATGCCTCGGAGTAAATTTTTTCGACGGGAACGCCTACCTTGCATATCATTAACGCAAAGTAGGTGTCCACGCTAAAAAATGATGCAAACTCCATGGACTTTGGCGCTAAACGCGTCTAACGCCAAAGTATAAATATGGAGTTAGTTTTGCGTCTGAATTGCGTCAAAAAAAACAACGCAATTCCGGCGCAAACAGAGTATAAATATGCCTATATATTCGCTCTCGAAGGATATATGCGCACCAACTGTGCTGTACCAGGACATCATCATGGTAAGACATGTTCAATGGGTGGGGTCCTCTAGGAAGCAAGAAAAAGGTGACTGTATAGTGGTTAATTTCTGCTATCCTTCATTTGCTAATTTCCTTTTTTCTGACCTCTGTAATAGAGCGAAACAATCCAGCTATGGGGAAAGAGATCACTGCTTTTTCTCTAAGCCAATAAACAGCATTAGCGTACGACAATAGGGCGGTATAAGACAAGCAATTAAGAATCAAGCAGGAATTGAAAACTGTAAAATTTTCAATAGATTTTCCCCTTTGAGCAACTGTGATGGTTTGGATTGACAGCTGGGGTGTTCAGATGAAGAGGGAATATTGAGTGCTAACGAAGTGACATCGGTGATGGAAGAATTGGCTGCAATCAACAATATCCCTGCATGTCCATGAGATAGGCTCCCTATGGACTGTAAGAAAGAAAGTTTTATTATCCCAAAAGGTGATTTAATTACAATCATGTCATCAAATGTAGCCAGGATAAATAATAAGATAGCAAATAATGAATGGCTCTCTGCACTAAGTTCTGCCCAAATGATCTGCTTACAAGAGTCTTGACACAAGGAGGTGGGGTTATATTGAAGGATATTCATCGTTTATCACTTCTGCTTCACCATCCCCTACTGGGAGAGTGAAAGGGGGACCAGCCATGATGATTTAAACTCTAACCCCATTCACTTTGATAAAATCATTTAATAACTTGCCAAATTTCCAGCTTTTGTACCTTCAGTTAAAGGACAGGATGGGAATAGTATCGATAAAGTATTATAATAACATATTTGATTCTTCCCAAAATATGGTGGTGTTTATACTCCAGGAGGAATTACAACATTAAAAGTGTTTTTAGATGGTATTGTACCTTCATATATGTTGGTATGATTAGGAGATTTTAATATCACTGCATGTCAAATGACGAGCGGGAAAGGCCTGTGGATATATAGATGAATCGGAAAATGACTAACTTCACTTTATGCATGATAGGTATGGGACTGCATTGAACGAAATTATACATGGATATGATTTGGAACAGGATGGAGATCTAGAAAATACTAAGATCCCTATGTACCAGTGGAGGCAGGGGTTTAATCCTCGGTTATCGACTATTTCTTAATCTCAAGAACGGTCTATCTATGTTTGATTCACTCAGGGTTGCACCTACTATCTTTAGTGATCATCAACAACTGCTTATAAAGTTTAATAGAGGAACAACTTATAAAACAGGGGAACAGCTAGTGAGGAATCTAGAGGTCGAAGGCCAAAATGGAAATAGGCTAAGGTGGGCGGGTATAAATAAAGCAGATCTAAAGGCAAAAATGATTAAAGGAAATAAAAAAGAAATAGTTTTATGTACAGAATGAAATCAGTGTCCACGGAAAATATTACTTGCTTATCACAAGCTCACTGTGGCTGTATCTGGGAGTCTAATACTGTGGAATAAAAACAGAGGGACAAAAAAGCTAGGATGGTTCGATAATATTTGCACTCGAGCAAGCCAAGAGCTTAGGTAAGTCTCACAAGTTTGGCCAAGAAATAGGGGAGAGATTTTTAATAAATGTTTTATATATAAGCAGGCATTGGAGGATTACTAATCCCAATTGAGAGAAAGACCATGAGAGGATCTACGCCAGGCAGCCACATTGAGGAATGGTACCTTATTCTGGAAAACTGTAAATCAGCCATTCCTCAGAGATATAAATATGCCAGAAATCATAATGCATGTTCAACCAGCTGATTGGCTCTCCTACTTTGGAAGGATATCTAATCCAGATAGTAAGGCAATGGCTCCCCTCTACGCAGAAATAATTGAGATAAGTCCACCCTTTATAAACACTTTTACTTTGGAAGAAGTCATGGCTGCTTTAGCAAAATGTGCAAAAGGTAAGACCCCCTGCACAGATGGGGTACCAGTGGATGCTTTCAAGTTGTATTCAAATTTATGGGGTCCTATTTTAACCCTAGTGTGTTTTGCATTATATATATGCTATGTAATAGCTTCCTGGACAGAAAGTGTAATGGTCCCTATTCTTAAAAAAGGAAACAGGGGAGATGCTAAATGTTATAGACCAATCTACCTTTTAGACTCCTGACTCCTAGGTTAAGTTGCTACAAAGAATTGTCCTAGAAAAATTGGAGGCTTGGGCGGTAGACAATGGTGTGCTCGCAGAGACACAATATGGATTTAGACCTGAGGTTGACACCTTAGAACATCTAATTAATCTCATCTTATAGGGAGCAAATGCACTAAAGCAAAAAAGGGCCATCTACAGTATTTTAGAGTTCTGCAGACCTTAGTAGTGCCTTTGATCCTATTAATCATGCAAATTGTGGAAAGTCCTTATAGATCTAGATGCACCCCTAGATATAGGGCCTGATTCTAACTTTGGAGGACGGTGTTAAACCGTCCCAAAAGTGGCGGATATACCACCTACCGTATTACGAGTCCATTATATCCTATGGAACTCGTAATACGGTAGGTGGTATATCCGCCACTTTTGGGACGGTTTAACACCGTCCTCCAAAGTTAGAATCAGGCCCATAGTCTCTTTTTAGCACAGTTGTATAGTCATCTAACTGCCAGAGTACGTTATGGGACAAATGGAGAGTGTACCCCAAGTTTTAGAATTACGAGAAGCATCCTACAGGGGTGCACCACTCCTGTATTAGCTTTAAGTTAATGCGGTGGATTCCTATTTACAACAACTGCACCAAAGGTCCCAGTACTTCTATATGCTGATGATGCAGTCCTCCTGCCTCTAACCGCAAATGGACTGCAGTATCTGATTGAGTATTTCGTAACATTTCTGGAAGAAAGGGATATGCGACCTGTGGACTGGAGAAGGCTAGAAAAAATATTATATGGTTAAAGGAAAGAAACTTATGGAGGTGAACGGTTTTACATACTTGGGTCTACATTTTTCTATCAAGGGAATATGGAGCTGTAATTTAGAGATCATGAAAAAGAAATTTGGAAAAACAACAGAGGCTGTCTTCAGGTTTACAGCTAAAATTGGCAGCAAACCCATTAATAAACTATTACAGCTCTATCAAAGTAAAAGTATCAGTACCTTTACGTATGGCTCTGCTCTGTGGGGTTCTTCAAGTAATCAATCATTGCAAAAGATGGAGAATACATCTTTATGTAGATTGCTGGCAGGTCCTAGCTCTACTCCATCGTATATGGTACATAAAGAATTAGCATTACCTTTTTTGGGAGACTCGATCCACATAAGTGGCTAACATGGCATGGAATATGGTCAAAAATTGGTACCGGGTTTAACAAGAAAATTATTACAGATTGTTTAGCACTAGATAATCACAATAAAGTCCCATGGTTTGCACATTTAAATACATTTATTAAGTGTTTAGACATGACACTTGCACTGGATGTCCCTCTCGGCATCTTATATTACAGTAAGAAAGAGATATGAAAGATACTGATGGGTCAAAGAGAGGCTGAGAGGGTTGCTATAGAGTGTACAAAACCTAATGTTAGATGGTATACGATTAGCCATGTGAAAATTGAGATCCAATGTTACTTGTCAACTGTTTCAAATGTACAAGACAGGTTTAATTTAACTCGTCTGCATTTTGGGACTTTGCATTTTACAGTAGCATTCTGAACAATGGGTGAATGGTTGATGTTCTTACCAAAATGTCCATGCAACAGCCGATCTGCATCGTCTGTACTGCCCTTTATTCTATTTTGTAAATGTTATTGTGATATTAGGATAAGCTTTTTAAAACCTATATTTAGTGTTAATAAATTGTATTGTTTTCAAGAAGCCTTTTTATTTGTGTGAACTAAATATTGTAGAAAACTGCCTTGCCATAACCAGATTTATCACTTACATGGTAAAGCACAGGAAAACATACACTAATTTGGAGGATCTGGGTTATGAGGACAGGCAGCATGATGGCAGTTCTTTGGTGTAGATAATCCATATTAACAATTTCTCTGCATCAGTTTTAATAATGTTTGTATCATTGTCTTTGCATAATTTATGGATTTATATCCAAATAAAGATTTGTTTGAATGATTGATTGATTGGTATATTTTTCTGGCATCCACTGTTGTCTTCACATCCATATCTATCACTAACTGGAAGGAGGTTAAAAGCACAAAAAATAAAAAAAAATGGGAATGTCCCAGTAAAATGCCAAAACTGTGTTAAAAATTGTTTTTCTGATTCTAGTCTACCTGTTTCTGAATGCTTGGAAGATGGTGGTTTTAGCACTGCAAACCCTTTGTTGATGCCAGTTGCAGGGAACAAAACAGATGCTTTCTTCTGCAACACTTGTTGCCCATTTCCCCCCCAAAAAATCCAACTTTTATCTGTGTTTTGGCTAATTACTTGGTCTCCACCAGGGGAACCCACAAACCATGGGTACCTTTAGAATCCCCAGGGTGTTTTTGAGAAAATGAAGCACATTTGGTGTGGACAGCTTATGTGGCCAAATATTATGGGGTCCTGAATATGAACTACCCCACATATAAAAAAAGGCTGGGCATAGAATGTGGAAAAGGCCTGGCAGTGAAGAGGTTAATGGTGAAGTCAGATTTATTGTTACAATTTTGAAAATTCCACTTTTAGAAAGTTGCCATGTTCCTGGCCTTATCCCTGTGTGCCTGCAGCCTGCCTCCAATACACGTCTGAGGTAGGGCGACAGCTGGGCGTCTGCATTCCCTCTAGACAGCCACACACAAAGGGAGCATAGGTGAGACTGATGGGCCATCAAGATCCTGATGGGCCACCCGGGGCAGGATGGGAGGGAAGAGATGGGCATAGTCTCACACTTACACCTGAACAGGCAGTGACTTGTTCCCACAAAAAGGGCTACATATCCCTCTATAGTTTATCTGGAGCTAGGGCAGGAGTAAAAGGCCTCTGTGCACTTCACTACCCTTCTTTAAGGTCACTTCCACTTCAAAGACACAACAGGATATAAGTACTGGACCTCTGACCCTACCAACCTATTACACTACTGAACCTGTGAAGAACTCTGCCAGGCGGAAGGACTGCTGTGTTGCTACAAGAACAGCCACTCTGCACTGCTGTTCTGAAATAACTGTTTTTCTGCTGTGATGACGTGCTGCCTGCTGTCCTCTGTCATGCTGAGGCAATACTGGACCCATCTCACTTGAACCCATAGTGACTCCAAGGGCATATTGGCTTGCCCCCTGTTATGTGTCTCAGGGACATCATATACTTTTCACCATCCTTCAACAGCACCTGGACTTTGCTTGCTGCAAGTCTTGCCCTGACAAGTGATGCCTATCCAGTCCTGGACCTTTGGGAGTGGGTAAAGTGCTGCAACTGCCAGGATCAGTTCATCAATGCCATTGTGCCAATTAGAATTGGTGCATATCCCTCAATGTGGACTCATTGCTGCTACTGTAAGGATTGCAGACACCTCATTTCCAACTGTGCGGTGCATTGTCTCCTGCATCTGATTAATTTACAACTTTACACGACTCAGAACCAACGCATCACCTACATCCAAAGGATGGATGTGTTCTCTGTGCTACTGTTTCAAGTGTCAAATAAGTACTTTACACATTACCTCTTAAGTTAAAACTGCCTACTTTGTGCCCACCTACCAGCGGGTGAGTTCAGGTTATTTTAGGATCAAACTTACCCTGACTTGGATTGTGGTTCCTACTTGGACAGGGTGCATACCTCTGCCAACCAGAAAACCAGTTTCTGACAGTCAGCCATGCCATTCTGAATTGCAGTCCTCACAACATAAAAGCTATAAAATTGTTTGGATTCATATCTTGGCCACCAAAAAGGTAAAATGCTCTCTGGTTTATTTTTCTATATATATTTTTAACGTCTCTACATTTTCTAGCTTTCATTTAAGATTTTTTTTTAATACATAGGGTGTCAGTGTGTTTGCGAAGGGAAGGTGGCAGACTGCCTACCAGCTGAACAGAAGCCTTGCACTCTACCACCACAGTGGTGAACTATCTACTGTATTTAGAAATCAGAGTTACCCACCTACCTGGCAAGGAGCTCTGTGCTGTGAGAAGAGCCTCCTCTGTGTCAGGTCTCTTCAGGACACTGCATATTTGAGGAGGGCACCACTTTATTTATACTGTACAGCAAATAAACTTGCAAAACAGGACTTTATTTTCTGTAAAGTCAATAATGGACCTGACATGTATAGAGGTTTCTCCCTGAGTGTCAGGGCCACTATTACATTATCCCTGCTCTCAATCGGGCTGTGTGGCCACCACTATGATACTATAATCATGTGACAGACAGACTGCTGGGTCAGAGTCTACTGTGAGGTGAGGTTGGCTGCTGTTATTCTGCCAATGGTAAGTTATCAGTTTCCCCCACCTCTAAATGGGTCAGAGAACGACAGGTTTAGTGGTGCAATAGAACTACTCCTTTACAGCATTCCTCCCACTACACAACCATTCAACTAGATCTATTATACAGACAGTCCATTGGAGTTCGTTGTATATGACTACACTCTGAAGCTATATCTGAGTTCCAAACCTACGGGAATAGCTTTGGCTGTTCTACCAATTTGCCAATAGTTTAAAGTTCAGTGGGAGTACCCTGCTTATGCAAACGAAGTGCAATTGTGGCTGAAGCCCTGTGACAGAACCGATAAATGACACTGCCATCCAACGTGAAAAGCACTCAGTAGCCTCATGTTGATACTGTGATACCACTCGTATAAGCACTTGAGGTAACCCTAGTTAAGCATTCTCTTTCATCTGCGTTTTTGTCTTTTTCTGACTATAAGCTTTAAAATGGTTGGTAATACACATTTACATTGCAACAAGACCCTATTTGCTACAAATAGGGTGGACAGGACATCTACAATTTTGGGTAGATGTCCCACATTTGCCAAACTCTAAATAAGATCCACAATCTACAGTTGTCATTAGAGCTACAATCCTAAGCAACCTAATTCCAATGGCATTTTAGAAAAAGTCTGCTGGATGAAATAAAAGCGTTTAGTATTATAAAATTAGTTGAAAGTGGACCAGTGTCAACTGCCCATCTTCAACAAAACACCACTTACAATGGTAGACATAAGTACCTTTGTTGAATGTTTTAGGAGACAAGCAGTCGTTGGCAGGTATGCAGGATATGTGAATCAAAAATATAGGCCCGTATTTATACTTTTTGACGCTAAACTGCGCTAACGCAGTTTAGCGGCGAAAAATTTTGCGCCGGCTAACGTCATTCTGAAGCGCCATGCGGGCGCCGTATTTATTGAATGGCGTTAGCCGGCGCAAGCAGACCGGCGCTGCCTGGTGTGCGTGGAAAAAAAACACGTACACCAGGCAGCGCCGGCGTTGGGAAAAGTGGCGCTAGGGCGTCTTAAAAATGGTGCAAGTCAGGTTGACGCAAAAAATCGCCTCCACCCGATTTGCGCCATTTTTAACGATGCCCAGACGCCATTTACATGACTCCTGTCTTAGTAAAGACAGGAGTCATGCCCCCTTGCCCAATGGCCATGCCCAGGGGACTTATGTCCCCTGGGCATGGTCATTGGGCATAGTGGCATGTAGGGGGGCACAAATAAGGCCCCCCTATGCCACCCAAAAAATAAAAAATACAAAAAAATATACTTACCTGAACTTACCTGAATGTTCCTGGGATGGGTCCCTCCATCCTTGGGTGTCCTCCTGGGGTGGGCAAGGGTGGCAGGGGGGGTCCCTGGGGGCAGGGGAGGGCACCTGTGTGCTCATTTTGAGCCCACAGGCCCCTTAACGCCTACCCTGACCCAGGCGTTAAAAAGTGGCGCAAATGCGGGTTTTTTTGACCCGACCACTCCCGGGCGTGATTTTTGCCCGGGAGTATAAATACGACGCATTTGCGTTGCCGTCATTTTTTTAGACGGGAACGCCTTCCTTGCATCTCATTAACGCAAGGAAGGCGTTCACGCAAAAAAATGACGCTATTTGCCCATACTTTGGCGCTAGACGCGTCTAACGCCAAAGTATAAATATGGCGTTAGTTTTGCGCCGAATTTGCGTCGAAAAAAACGACGCTAATTCGGCGCAAACGGAGTATAAATATGCCCCATAATGTATTAATTACCATTTTAGATTTTAGAGTGAAAAAAATACTGATGGAAGGGAATGCGTGAGCCAACGATTCTGGATCTTCTAAATTGTGAGTACGATTCCGTACTGCCGTTTTTAGCTTGCCTGTACCATTGCAAAAGTTGACCTGATAAATTCAATTCACAATTTTCGTCGCCCGAAGTAGCAATCCAGCCTGAATTGTTAGGCCTTGTTCCTCTTCGCTGTAGAGAAGGCTACCCCGGATACATCAAGACTTCCTTGGAACTCAAATAAGAAGTGAAAATCGAGTCCTTCAGTACAGTGAATTTAAGACCCACTTAAGGGCAAACCCCTTACTGCGACGAGCACTTACAGCACAGTTGAACCAACTCTTCTTAATGATTGCTCATTTCTTGGGAAAGAACTCAAATCCATTTTTAGCTGTTCCATGACATTAAAGAAGTCAATTGCAAGAACTGTAACTTGCAAGGCTTAACATTTTGTTCAGAAATATTTGTGATGCAACATATTGTCGTTTTTTAAAAGTGTCCTTATTAATCATTGGGATTAAAATAATATTAATTGTGCATTTTTTGCAAATTTTTTGCCAAATAATAGAACTTCTCTTCAGAAGATTGTTGTTTACTCCCTTTACGAGTTTCTCTTTCATTTTTCTTCTTTAATGTTTGTTTATGTCAAATAAACTCCTAAAAAAGCACACTATATTTCACTAGTCCTGTGCCTAAATTGTATTTCACAAGCTTTCATTTTTTGTTTTCCTCACTGTAACTGTGCAGCTTTCTGTCACAAGAGAATTGGTTCAAGCAGATGTGTCTCTCAGAGCTGTGAAGCTAGATGACTTCGAAGCGTGATGTGCTAGCAACGTTCACTAGGCGACTTACTAGAAAGTGGTTGAATGAGAGGCATAGGCACACAAGATCATTTATTTTCATGAACAGATGAAGGAAATATGGTTTTTCAAATGAAAAACGTCCCTAAAGTTTCAGTTTTCAAAAGGATACCTGGTTCACACAACAAACTAATGTCAACTACAGGTGCTACGAAAAAAACTATGCAACATTGTCCAGCACTCTATATTATGCAAAATAACCACATAAATCAGGTCCTTAATCACTTTCCCATACTATCTCTCTGTAATATGGGTTTTCATAAATCTTTTACAAGAAAATCTGAATTCCCTGAATGCCATACAGGGTAGTACTTAATCACATCTTGCGTGTAAGTCAAACAGCTACCCCTAGAAATTGTTGGTCGACTAATTGGTGATGCCGATAACGTCCCAGTCTAGTTTTACAAGGTAAGCAAAGAACTGGTTTAAAAGCCACTGGAGGCCTGAGGAAGAACAGATTATTCATACATAGAACAAAGAAACAGAACTTGCTTCGATTAACAGAAATGGATACCACAGACACCTCATTTGTGGTGTAGAGTCTTGCATTTGAAAGTTTTTAAAGTGACTAACCTTTTCTCAGGTTCGTGGAAAATGTAATACATAAGTGAAATGGTTGCTTTCACTGTTTGCTATCAGCTGTAATTAAACAGTTCAAGCAAAATATTATCTTCTGGACCTGGCCAGAACCTACATGCAACTTACTGAAAGTTCATAATGTTTGTTTAATAACGCTTGATTGTGCATCATGACTGGCACTTTCAAATGTCCTACATAATCAGTTGGGGGGCCAGAAGCAGGTACAACTGATAGCAAAATACTGGTCGCAATTTGCAACCAGTATTTTTGCGACCAGTTTGGGAATTCGTAAAGTAACCTATAGCCTAATAGGTTAATTTGCAAATTACTGAGTAGAGGGTCGCAATTCTACCTACCTCACTAAATATTCACGAGGTAGGTCACAAGGTGTGACCCACTAGGAAGCTCAGCAATTACAGGGCTGGTTGCCTGCTGAGATCAGAAGACAACCATGCCTTTGATTGCTTTGAAATAAAGCATTCTATTCTTTAAACCAACCCCGATTTCCTTAGCGGAAACTAGGATGCATTTAAATAAAAAATGAAAAGTGTAACTTTTATTTTTTAAGTGTAGGCAGTGGTCCGCTCTACCACTGCCTACTCTTAAAAGATATTTTTTCAACATTGCAAATGAGTTACCACCTCCTTTGAGGTGTCAGTAAAATAATGTTTTGTGATCACATTTTTGTCGCAAAACATTAATTACATAACATTATGATTTGGTATTCGGAAGGGACACCCTAAACGTGCCCCTTCCAAACACAGAATGAGTATTTGGTTACAAATCCAAATTGCAATTCGATAATGTGTTACCAAATCGCAATTTAGGTTTGATACATTAGAAAAATACTTTTTGCATTTGCAAACCACCAAATTCTGCAGTTCGGGCGATTATCAACTGCAATAAGACTTCGTACATCGGGTCCCTAGTTCACAAAACGTGTTCTCTTAGCTTTTTCTTCATTTAAGTGTTTAAGGATTTCTCTAAGTCACTGTCCCTGAGAATCTGTTCTAAGTTGCACTGTGATTACATGTGTGGTGTGAGCCTAGACTACAACACTGTTTCCTACTCGATTTGCTGACAGTCATACTGGTTTCCATTGTATGTCTTAAGATGCACTATACAGCCCTCTGTAACCAGGCTCGGTGGAGTTTGCTTCGTAAGTAATAGCTGTTTGAACAAACCTGATGTAACTGTGGTATGAGAACAGAAGAAATAGGTAAGCCAAAAAAGTTGCAGATAATATACATTCACATCAAATTCATAAAGGTGCCAAACCCCACTTTAGTTCATCCACACTCTCCTAGGATGCTATTTAGAAAAATGTGCTCTTTGCAGTATAGATATGGCTTTTGGCTTTTGGCTGGGTCCCTGATAGTAGGTGAAGGAGCACCACTGAATATCTGCATCAGGCTCAGGATTCCATGTTTAACCACCCCTCGGCAGTGAGTGCCCTGAAATCTATAAAGACCTTGAGATCTATTATTTGCACTATGCAATTTGAAGAAGAGACACTGTTAAGTGGTTGTTGATGATCTACCTGAGTGCCACAAGCCCGATCAATTTTAATGCGTATAGGCCTTCTCTATATGTTGCTTAATAAGCGGATTTCATTATGTCTATGGTATGTTTGTATTGTGTACTGTGCTGTTCAACACATGTAAATATGCCGTGCAAACAACCACTGAACTGCTTCATAACCAGAGTCCTTTAACCAAAATCAGGCATCTGGCACTTATCAAACGTCAAGACAATTGCTATGTATACGTACTAATGTTTGATGTGCAAATAAGCACTTATGTTCTACCGTATGTTTTACATAAGCAAAATAAAAAATAAACATACTTCAATCTGCCTTTATGTACAGTAATAATGTCTTCCTATTGAGTTGCCCTCTTCTATACAAGTTTCTCAAGTGACAGCCCTTTGAACAATACTCTTCATGAGTTATGGTTTACCCTTCTTGAGTTATTTAAGGCATTTGACAGTCTCCCTTCCTGACAATACTCTTTGCGAGTGCAGGCTGTTATTATGTTTCTTCAACTGCACATTTCACCCTAAGGAGAAAAACAGCAGAGCTAATTCAAGGAACAGTACCCGACATCAAAATGAGACAAAATATCACAAAAGTAGTGGAAAGCCTGCGTTTATGTACACATGAATAAACATACTAGATGTTAGTGCATGACTTAAAAAGAAGACTCACACAGATTACTGACTAGTCTGCTAAGCTATTCTGTTGGGGTAGGAAAAAATACTACCCACTGTAGTCTGTGTCTTCACGTTCCTTTCAGCAAAGGAGAGAGATAAAGGGCCTGATATAGATTTTGGTGGACAGATTATTCTGTTAGAATGGTGACTAATAACCCGCCCACCGAAATCTAAATCTCATTATCTCCTATGGGATTTAGGTTTCAGCGGACATGCTATCATTGCTGTGATGGAGTAACCCGTCCACTGAAAGCTAAATCAGGCCCAAAGTTTTTGGAAGGTAAATGTAGCTCTAGACAGTGTTGTGACATTTGCCCCTTTCAGCCCCCAGGGGGTAGGTGTCCCATACTCCAGGGCCCCTCTCAGCACAGGAGACACGGTGCATGAGAGCTCCTTACTGGTCGGGGAGGGAATGGAGGCCCTCAATGTACTTTGCATGGGTCTACTTCAAAATTCATTACGCCACTGGCCGTAAATCCAACCACATGGATCTATTTCATAGACTTTCACATCAGTAAGTGCTTTTCTGCTGTACACAAATGTATGCAAATGTGTCATTTAGGGAAATCAGTATTCATTAATTAGGGGTTTCTAAAAAAATCTGAGACTGATTGGTCCACAAAGAAAATTTGGTAGAGTTGAAGACATGATTACACATCCAACGAACACATTAAGTGATTAGCTATACCATTGTTCTTCCTGCTTTTCAAGGGCAAATCTAAATGTTATGTTGTTATGTTGTTTAATACAGATTTGTGGAGTGCACTAGCATCTTGGAGGGTTTCCTGGCACTGAACACGTGTGAGTCTATCCACACCTAGGGCCTATTGGGACTACTTAAAAAGCCAGTTTGAGTAATTGGGTTGTTGGTTGAAGGGGTGTGAAACTCTTCTCCAGCAACAACCACAATCCTCGTCAGGGCGAACCAAAAAAACCCACTAAATTAACCTATGCTCACCTCTCTAGTAATTTGCCACAAAATCAGGCAGGCTTACATGCGAGGCAAAGTATGAAGTATTTATGCAGCACACAAACAGTAATAAAGTAAAAAATAACAGAAGAAAAATCCCACATAAATCTAGAAAAATAGAGTAAAATCTATTAAACAACATTATATCACAACCACAAATATCCAGTCAGTAGAAATGGAGATATGCAATATCAAAGTCTTAGGTAATAATAGCACCAAAAATTGTAAGGGGCAATTGAAGTTATCTGGGCATGCCAGATAAAGTCACAAGTTCAAACCAACCACAATGGAGCATGGAATTGGTACAGGACCGAGTTCAGCTCACTGGTCAATGTACCTATTATACTTAGACTGAAATGCAAGGTAGTTCATTGTGAATCATCAAATTGTGTCAGATCTGATGAGGCTGTTGGAGGAGGAGCTATGAAGTGTTCTGATGTGAGGTCCTGCATCAAGATGTTGTGCGCTACTTCTGCTCTAGTGAGGAGATCATTCAGGAGCTTTGAAGTTCGGTGATGCAAGGTCCTGTGTCAAGATGCATAGCGCTGCATTGATTCAGATGAGGCAGCTGATCAAGAGCTGCAAGGTGCTGTGATGCGAGGTTCAGTGTCTCGTTGCACTGAGTTGCATAGCACTGTGTCGTTTCTGAGGAAAGCCACAGTTGGGCCAGGAGGAGTACACTCTGATGCCATCTAAGGGTCTAGGAACCAGGAGCACCTCTTAGAGATCAGGATTCACTCTAGCAGAGTCCAGCAGTAGGGCAAAGGCAGGTCAAATTAAGTCTAAACAGCTGAGCAGATGCAGTTTTGGTCTCTGGAGCTTGTTATGTCCCTGTAGCTCAAAACAGGAGGTCAGTCAGCTAGGTGTTGCGGTCACTCTGGAGGTCCAGTTTTCCTTCCCCAGGCAGCAGTTTAGTAGAGTAGTCCTTCTTGCTGCAGAGCAGCCCTTCTTCTGAATCTTCCATAGGTCCAGAATATATCTAAAGAGTTGACCTGAGGAGCCAATATTTATACTTGGTGCCAGCTTTAAAGTGGAAGAAACTTCTAGGCTTCCTCTCACATCTGCTTCCAGAATTTCCTACCTTCCTCTGTCCTGGTCCCAGGTTGTCTGTCATCACATAAATGCTAATATGAAGTTCTTTGTGTGTGTGCTGACACAGCTCCTTTGAAGTGCAAATGTGGTAGATGACAACCCTGGCAGTCCCAATAAGAC
This sequence comes from Pleurodeles waltl, assembly GCF_031143425.1. Classification (NCBI taxonomy): domain Eukaryota; kingdom Metazoa; phylum Chordata; class Amphibia; order Caudata; family Salamandridae; genus Pleurodeles; species Pleurodeles waltl. The sequence goes on from NC_090448.1 coordinate 849,450,914, forward strand.
AGGATGGCCCATCCTGCCAACACTCAATCACCCTTTGTAATACACCCCGGGAGGAATACACAAGGTTCACCTGCCAACAACGTCAAGTCATGTAAACCAAGGAAATAGGCTACAGGCACCAAATGGTTGGGGTAGGAAAGTGTCAGTTTTCTAAAAGTGAATAGTGACTTTAAATCCAAATTTACCATTATAGAGGATTTTGAATTGGAATGTATTAGAGACCAAAAATGACATTTCTACCTATTCTCAAACAAAAGATATCACTTATTAAATGTAATATGGTGACCCAATGTTATCCTATCGGAAAGGTATGCTTTAAAAAAGTGAAAAGAAATTAAGAGTTTTTTACTAACAGGACATGTAAAACTTAAATGTACATGTCCAACTTTTTAAGTACACTGCACCTTGAGCTGTGGGCTGTTTAGAGCCTACCTTAGGGGTGACCTGTTAGAAATGGGGTCTTTGGTTGGCAGTCAGGTTACCCCCTGTCCAATCAAGCACCCTCACTCTAGTCATGGTAAAAGAGAATCACTCTCAGCTAACCCCTGCTTACCCCCTTGGTAGCTTGGCACGAGCAGTAGGCTTAACTTCAGAGTGCTAGGTGTAAAGTATTTGTACCAACACACACAGTAACTTAATGAAAACACTACAAAATGACACAACACAGGTTTAGAAAAATAGAACATATATATCTAAACAAAACAAGACCAAAACAACATAAATCCACAATACACAAGCCAAGTTATCAATTTAAAAGCAAAAAGAGTCTTCATGTAGTTTTAAACACACACTAACACTGTTAGTGTGAAAATGTACCTTGGGTGCGTCAAAAATAACCCTGCATGGGCGAGTGTGCGTCAAAAAGGACTTGCGATGCGTTTATTCCATTCACAAGTGAGACCTCACGTCGTTTCTTCTTCTGTCGGGTCGGGCGCATCGTTTCTTCTCTCCGCAGGAGAGCAATGCTTCGATCCGGTCAGCACTCTCAGGTCCGGTCAGGACTTGAATTGTTTTTACACGCCCAGCGGTGTTTGCTTCGGAAATCCAGATGCCCGATGATAGGAAAAGCAAGCAGCGCGGGTTGCGATCTCACCAGCCTCCGTCAGCGATGCTGCGCTTCGTTTCTCCAGCTCCGTGTGGCGATTCTTCTGTCGCTTTGCAGGCAAATGTCGATTTTCAGCCGTGAAGCCAGCGGCGCATCAATTTTTCAGCCGCAAATCGGAGTTGCATCGATCTTTTCCCGCACGGCCTTCTGTGAGTGGATTTCTTCCTCTTAGGCTGCCAGATTCTCCTTTCGGGATCCCAGGAACTGGATGGGCACCACAGGGCAGAGTAGGAGTCTCTCCAGAGACTCCAGGTGCTGGCAGAGAGAAGTCTTTGCTGACCCTGGGACTTCAAACAACAGGGTGCAAGCTGAAAATTAAGCCCTTGGAGATCTTCACAAGATGGAAGGCACACAAAGTCCAGTCTTTGCCCTCTTACTCTGGCAGATGCAGCAACTGCAGTGGCTACATGTACAATTGAAATTGCAGGTACATCAAACAGAACATAGTATAGGCGATGTGTGGCTTCAAATGAATTTAGAAAAGTTCCAACCTGCTTATTAAAATTACAATGTTTTATCATTTATGTGTTTGATGGAATGTTTGTTTCTGCATGTTTTGTGTGTTGTTTTGCGGTTCAAATCATCTACAATACTTAGGGCCGGGTCCCTGGCTTCCAGTAATGACTCAGTGGGGGCACACTACAAAATGACACAGTGCAGGTTTAGAAAAATAGAAAGTATTTATCTAAACAAAACAAGACCAAAACGCCAAAAATCCACAATACACAAGTCAAGTTATCACTAAAAATGAAAAAAGAGTCTTCATGTAATTTTAAACATGCACTAACACTGTTAGCATGAAAATGTACATTGGGTGCATCAGAAATAACCCTGCTCGGGCGAGTGTGCATCAAAAAGGGCTTGCGATGCGTCAATTTCACTCATGAGCGAGACCTAGCGTAGTTTCTCCTTTCGTCGGGTCGGGTGCTTCGTTTCTTCTCTCTGCCGGCGAGCGATGCGTTGATCCAGTCAGCACTCTCGGGCCGGGCAGGCCTTGCGTTGTTTTTACACACCCAGCGGTGTTTGCGTCAGAAATCCAGACGCACGATGATCTGAAAACCATGCGATCTCAACAGCCTCTGTCAGCGATGCTGCACGTCATTTCTCCAGCTCCGTGTGTCGATCTTCAGGTCGCTTTGCAGGCGAGTGTCTATTTTCAGCCACGAAGCCAGCGGCGCATCAATTTTTCAGCCGCAAATCGGAGTTACATCGATCTTTTCCCGCACGGCCTTCTGTGAGTGGATTTCTTCCTCTTAGGCTGGCAGATTCTCCTTTCAGGGTCCCAGGAACTGGATGGGCACCACTTGGCAGAGTAGGAGGCTCTCCAGAGACTCCAGGTGCCGGCAGAAAGAAGTCTTTGCTGTCCCTGAGACTTCAAACAGCAGGAGGCAAGCTCTAAATCAAGCCCTTGGAGATCTTCACAAGAAGAAAGGCAACACAAAGTCCAGTCTTTGCCCTCTTACTCTGGCAGCAGAAGCAGCAACTGCAGGATAGCTCCACAAAGCATAGTCAGAAGCAGGGCAGCTCTTCTTTCTTAGCTCTTCTCCAGGCAGAGGATCCTCTTGGTTTCCATAGTGTTCTAAAGTCTATGGTTTTGGGTGCCCTTCTTATACCCAAATTTATCCTTTGAAGTAGTCCTACTTCAAAGCAAAGTCTCTCTTGAATGTGAAATCCTGCCTTGCCCAGGCCCCAGACACTCACCAGGGGGATGGAGACTGCATTGTGTGAGGGCAGGCACAGTCCGTTCAGGAGTGAGTGACCACTCCTCCCCTCCCTCCTAGCACAGATGGCTCATCAGGAAATGCAGACTTTACCCCAGCTCCTTTTGTGTCACTGTCTAGTGTGAGGTGCAACCAGCCCAACTGTTAAGCTGACCCAGATGGAGGGAATCCACAAACAGGCAAATTCACAGAAATGGTATAAGCAAGAAAATGCTCACTTTCTAAAAGTAGCATTTTCAAACACAGAATCCAAAATCAACTTCACTAAAAGATGTATTTTTAAATTGTGAGTTCAGAGACCCCAAACTCCACATGTCCATCCGCTCCCAAAGGGAATCTACACTTTAATCAGGTTTAAAGGTAGCCACCATGTTAGCCTATGAGAGGGACAGGCCTTGGAACAGTGAAAAACAAATTTAGCAATATTTCACTGTCAGGACATATAAAACACATTACTAAGGTGGTCATTACAACCCCGGCGGATGGTGTTAAAGCGGCGGTAAGACCGCCAACAGGCCGGCGGTAAAAAGTTTGGAATTACGACCGTGGTGGAAACCGCCAACAAAGACAGCCACTTTAACACTCAGACCGCCACGGCGATACAGACCAACAGCTTGGCGGTCACCGCCAACAGACAGGCGGGAGACAATGTACTGCCCACACTATTATGACAGGCCAATCCGCCACCTTTTCCGGGGCGGATACAATGCGGATAAAAACACAGTGGAAACAGGCATTTCGAAGGAAAAACGCTCACCTCTACACACTCCACTAGGAAGGAGGACACCATGGAGCCGGAACTTCAAATTCTTCCAGCGCTCGTCTTCCTGCTCTTCTGCGAGGATCACCAACACCGGTGGCGAAGAGCACGGTGAGTAGTGCACCTACGACACAGGGGATGGGGGAGGCAAATAACAGGGACACACACACTCAACACCCCAACCCCCACCCCGACCCTCAACCACTACAACACACACACACCAATGCTTATCTATACATTACAGTAACACCCCCCAACACCCCCGGAAGAATGCAAAGACAAAAGGAAATTAGTGTAACTATTGTAATATATCCCAAATCATTAAGCAAAAATATACATATATATATATATATATATATATATATATATATATATATATATATATATATATATATATATATACACTATAAACAGAATTTACACCACGATTATTAGTGCAGGTTGTGCATCATTCATAGTCCGTGGACCACTGGGACCAAAATGCATGAGCGAGGCCCACACAAGATACCTGAACATGACGGAGAGAACACTGCTGGGGCATCAGATAGAAATACAACAGGCACCTCAGGGGGAAGGGAAGAGGGGGGCACCTCAGCCGGATGAGTGCACAACGCCAGATCCACGAGGGGGCTCCATGTCCATTGATCAATCCTGGGGAGTGCAAAGCCACAGTCTCTCAAGTCTCTCCAGTGGGTGGTTTGCCCACTGTACCATCCTGGGGAGTGCAAAGCCACAGTCTCACAAGTCTCTACAGTGGTTGGTTTGCCCACTGTACCATCCTGGGGAGTGCAAAGCCACAGTCTCTCAAGTCTCTACAGTGGTTGGTTTGCCCACTGTACCATACTGGGGAGTGCAAAGCCACAGTCTCTCAAGTCTCTACAGTGGGTGGGTTGCACACTGTACCATCCTGGGGAGTGCAAAGCCACAGTCTCACAAGTCTTTACAGTGGTTGGTTTGCCCACTGTACCATCCTGGGGAGTGCAAAGCCACAGTCTCTCAAGTCTCTGCAGTGGGTGGTTTGTCCACTGTACAATCCTGGGGAGTGCAAAGCTACAGTCTCACAAGTGGATGACAGTCTCCACTGGTTCTGGAGAGGGACTGGTGCCCAAAGTGCTTCATCCTGTTAAGGACAGACGGAGTGGATGCATGTCTCCACTGGTTCTGGAGGGGGACTGGTGCCCAGAGTGCTTCATCCTGTGCAGGACAGAGGTAGTGGATGCATGTCTCCACTGGTTCTGGAGGGGGACTGGTGCCCAGAGTGCAGCACACACCCCGTGACGGTCCCAGTTGCGTCACTGCCCCTGCCGCAAATGGGCTAGCGGTGTTTTCCATGGCGGTCTTTTCCCTGTTCAGCGGTGCTTGCCCTGTTCAGCAGTGCTTGAGTTTGCAGTTTCTGACTGTTCAGCGGTCCTTGCCCCGTTCAGCGGTGCTTGCCCTGTTCAGCGGTGTTTTCCATGGCGGTCTTTGCCCTGTTCAGAGGTCCTTGCCCTGGTCAGCGGTGCTTGAGTTGGCAGTTTCTGACCTGTTCAGCGGTCCTTGCCTCATTCAGCGGTGCTTGCCATGGCGGTCTTTGCCCTGTTCAGCGGTGTTTGAGTTGGCAATTTCTGACCTGTTCAGCGGTCCTTGCCCCGTTCAGCGGTGCTTGCCCTGTTCATGAGTGCTTGCCATGGCAGTCTTTGCCCTGTTCAGCGGTCCTTGCCCTGTTCAGCAGTGCTTGAGTTGGCAGTTTCTGTCCTTGCCCCGTTCAGCGGTGCTTGCCCTGTTCAGCGGTGCTTGCCATGACTGTCTTTGCCCTCTTTGGCGGTCCTTGCCCTGTTCAGCGGTGCTTGAGTTGGCAGTTTCTGACCTGTTCAGTGGTCCTTGCCCCGTTCAGCGGTGCTTGCCATGGCGGTCTTTACCCTGTTCAGTGGTGCTTGCCCTGTTCAGCGGTGCTTGCCATGGCGTTCTTTGCCCTGTTCAGCGGTCCTTATCCTGTTCAGCGGTGCTTGAGTTGGCAGTTTCTGATCTGTTCAGCAGTCCTTGCCCCGTTCAGCGGTGCTTGCCATGGCGGTCTTTGCCCTGTTCAGCGGTCCTTGCCCTGTTCAGCGGTGCTTGAGTTGGCAGTTTCTGACCTGTTCAGCGGTGCTTGCCCTGTTCAGCGGTGCTTGAGTTGGCAGTTTCTGACCTGTTCAGTCGTCCTTGCCCCGTTCAGCGGTGTTTGCCATGGCGGTCCGTCATTGCCCAGCTGGCCTGTGGCTGGCGGTCCTTCATGGGTCAGCTGGGCTGTGGCTTGCGGGGCCCTCCTGGGCAGTGACGATGGGGCTGACGGTTTCCTCTTCCTGGGCAGTGACGATGGGGCTGGCGGTGTCCTCTTCATGGGGAGTGACGATGGAGCTGGCGGTGGCCTCTTCCTGGGCAGTGACGATGGGGCTGGCGGTGGCCTCTTCCTGGGCAGTGATAATGGGGCTGGCGGTTGCCTCTTCCTGGGCAGTGACAATGGGGCCGGCGGTGACCTCTTCCTGGGCAGTGACGATGGGGCTGGCGGTGGCCTCCTGGCCGGCGGGGATGATGGCGGTGTTCTCCACCGTGCTGCTCCTCACAGAGGCTGGCTGGAGTCTTCCCACTCTCCCGCCGGGCACTGTCCAACTTCTGGTGCTTCACCGGGGGGGACTGGCTGTGCTGTGGCTCCGTGCCACACTGGCTGCCCTGGTGGCCGGTGCACTCCACATACCTGTAACAACAGGCACCACTGGTCCCGGAGATGTTGGCTGAGGTGCTAGTACGGAACCTATGAGTTGGAGGGGGGGTGGTGGGAAATAGATTAAGGGTGGACAGGAAAAGTTTTTGGGACACACTGGGACGGGTAGCTGGAGGGGGTTTGAGAGTGGAGGAAGAGGTTGTGGCTGTAGGAGGTGTATGTTTTGTGGATTTGGGTGCAGGTGCATGCACTGGAGGCTGTCGTGAGGTGGGTGGCTGTTGGGTGGGTGTGTGCCTGTGTTTGTGTATCTTCGGAGGGGGCGTCACAGACACACTGGGAGAGGACACAGGGGACGTGTAAATAGTAGTGGGGGTGGTGAGTCCACGTGAGCAGGGTGTGGTGGTGGGTGTGCTGGTACGGGACGTAGTGGCTGTAGTGGTAGTGCAAGCAGGTGTGTGTGTAGGTGAGACTGGGAGGGAGGAGGGAGACAAGGAGGAGGGGGACACAGTGGAGGCAGTGGATGTTGGTGTGTCTGTATGTGTGTGATGCTTGCGTGAGTGCCTGTGGGATGTGTGGTGCTTATGTGTGCCTGAGCTTCCCTTGTGTGGTGAGGTGTGTGCAGGCTGGTCTGATGGTGTGCTTGGGATAGGCAGAGGTACAGGGGATTGGGTCTGGGTGGAGAAAGTTGGAGGGGGGTGGCTAGATACAGGGACAATGGCTGCCATCAGTGAAGAGGCCAGAGTTTGAACGGTTCGATGAAGGGCAGCCTGACCAGAATGAATGCCCTCCAGGAATGCATTTGTGTGTTGCAACTCCCTTTCTACACCCTGGGTGGCATTCAAAATGGTAGACTGCCCAACAGTGAGGGAGCTGAGGAGGTCAATGGCCTCCTCACTGAGGGCAGCAGAGGTGACAGGGGCAGGGGCTGAGGTGCCTGGGGCGAAGGTGATGCCCACCCTCCTGGGTGAGAGGGTACGGGGCGAAGGCTGAGGGGCTGCTGGGAGGGCGGTGCTGGTAGGGGGGTGGCGGCTGTACCTGTAGTAGTGGGGGGCACGGATGTTGCCGCCACCACAAGGGAGCTCCCATCGGAGGATGAGTCTGTGTCGCTAGTTGCAGATCGTGTGACCGCCGTGGTGCTCACCTCGCCCTCCGTCTCACTGGTGTATTCTGAGTCCGTAGTGTGGGCCTCTGTGCCCATGTGGGATGCAGCTCCCTCGTGCTCCGGTGCCACTCTACCTCCGCCTGATGATACTAATGCACACAAGAACAGGGAGACCGCCAAAAAAGGGGGGGAAACAGTAGAAAGACAGGTTGAGTGCATGGCTTACCGCTACCGTTGGCGGACAATACAGACACAACAGCCCCCTGCACTACGTTGCGCTGTTTGCCTCTACAGTGCAATCGCATGGGAAATGGCCTACAAGGCTATGGACGACATCTTCACGCATAGATGACCCTGGGGCATGAATAGCAGTACTTGGAACTCTACAGAGGTGGTGTGGGGGGCCACAGGGCCATGCCTTATGAATGGGCCTAGCCTACAGAACTCACCCTGGCCTAGGGGAACCCACAGCCCTTCTCCCCCACCCAGACACCTTCACTGCACGCAAAGTCAGCTGAATGATAGTGTTCTCACCCCCTTGTGTCTGCTGTGTTGCCCTCAAGCGCCCATCCAACTCAGGGTAGGCCACCGCCAGGATCCGGAACATCAGGGGGGTGTCATGGTTCGACGGGCACCCCTCCCACGTTGGGAGGCCATCCCCAGCTGAGCCTCCGCCGTCTTCTTGCTCCAGCGGCGAATGTCCTCCCATCTCTTCCGGCAGTGGGTGCTCCGTTTGTGGTGGACCCCCAGGGTCCGGACATCCTTGGCGATGGCACGCCAAATATCCTTCTTCTGGTGGGCGCTGACCTACATGAAATGTACAGGGGAAGAAGAGAAGTCATTACCAACTGCACCGTCAAAGTGATTGGCCCCCATCCCTACCCTTGCCATGTGGCACATGTATTCCCCGTCTTTCATGCACTCAGAACTCTGGCCCCTTCCTTCTTACAACCAGCCCTCTCCAGACAGGCATAGCCCATACAACATGCTCCCTGTGTACTTACCTGTTGGTCTGGAGGACCGTAGAGTAGCGTGTACTGGGGGAGGACCCCCTCGACCAGCTTCTCCAACTCCTCTGCAGTGAAGGCAGGGGCCCTTTCCCCAGACGCACGAGCCATTGTCTCTTCCAGACCGAGGTCACAGCAGCACTTGCAGTGTAGGTCCTCTCCTGTCGAAGATCAGGTATCGAGTTATTAAACAGTTAGAAAATGGCGGTCACGTCCGCGGCAGTCACGTCCGCGGCGGTGCGTACCATCACTGCCGGTGTACATTGTCATTGGCTCCTGGGACCCATAGGGTCCAATGTTAACCAATGCAGGATTGCGCTGCGGTCTTCGACCGCATACCGCGACGGTGTACAACGCCAGCGCAGTTACCTCACATCCCATTGTCCCGCTTTAGAGGTCAGGCAGCCGCCATTTCAGGGGCCCTCATGGCCTAATTACCAACTGCGTCACACATACCTAGGCCTACTCTCAACACACATACAGGCCACATTTTGTGTATGACTGGTGTTCTGTGTAGACTGTGGGTACATACCTCTGAGTTGTTTGACTCTGTGGTCACTGTTGTCCTTCATAGGCACCGTCCGCTAGGACATGTGAGGAGATGGCGGAATCCTCCGGTGTACCGACCGCTGGTGGACCTGTCGACAATGGAGGAAAGACATTTGATCATCACCTACAGGTTTGACCGTGCCACAATCCAGGAACTGTGTAGCCAGTTGGAGCCAGACCTGATGTCAGCAATCTGCCATCCCACAGGAATCCCCCCTCAAGTGCAGGTGCTATCAGTGCTCCATTTCCTTGCAAGTGGGTCTTTTCAAACAACAGTGGCCATTGCATCAGGGATGTCCCAGCCTATGTTTTCCAACGTGTTGTCCAGAGTGTTGTCTCCATTTCTGAAACACATGCGGAGCTACATCGTTTTCCCTCAGGTGGAGGATTTGCCTACATTGAAAGGTGACTTTTATGCCCTTCATATCCCCAACATCATAGGTGCCATTGATGGGACCCATGTGGCTTTGGTCCCCCCCTACAGGAGTGAACAGGAGTACAGAAACCGGAAGAGTTATCATTCCATGAATGTACAGATGGTATGTTTGGCAGACCAGTACATCTCCCATGTGAATGCCATGTTCCCTGACTCAGTGCATGACGCCTACATCCTGCGGAATAGCAGCATCCCTTATGTGATGGGTCTACTACAGAGGCACCGGGTGTGGCTATTAGGGGACTCTGGTTAACCCAACCTGTCATGGCTACTGACCCCAGTGAGGAATCCCAGGACCAGGGCAGAGGAATGCTACAATGAGGCCCATGGGCGTACTAGGAGGGTGATCAAACGCACCTTCGGCCTCCTGAAGGCAAGGTTCAGGTGCCTCCATATGACAGGTGGATCCCTATTCTACTCACCAAAGAAGTTGTGTCAGATCATCGTGGCCTGCTGTATGCTTCATAATTGGCTTTGCGACTACAGGTGCCTTTTCTGCAGGAAGATGGGCCAGATGGCGGTGTTGTGGCAGCTGTGGAGCCTGTGGGCAGTGATGAGGAGGAAGCAGAGGAAGAAGACATTGACAACAGGGACTGAGTCATCCAGCAATATTTCCAGTGAAACACAGGTGAGAATACATTCCTGCCTACTACAAGTACTTTTACACTTCTACCTCTATCCTGTCTGTCGATTTCACCCAGTGTATGGTCACTGAGTTGTCACTTTCTCTTACGGTTTCACAGGTGTGGGTCCCAACGTGTGTCATCTGCTTAGATTCCTCATGGACTAGAGCTGTGTGACATAGGTATGTTGACATTACTAAATCCTGGAAATTTTGTCACTGAAATTGCAAATACACTATTTCAAAATCACAGACAGACTCCAGATCTTGGTGCTTTAGGTGTGTTTATTTAAAAGCTAAATATTGGAGGGGGAAGTTAAATGGTGATGGGTGATGGTAGAGGAGTGTCCATGGCAGAGTCCAGTCTATTTGTCTCATAGGTGCATTGCCCATATGGGCATAGGAAGTGGAGCTGGGGCTGTTCCAATATGGATAGGGTGACAAAGTGGGACAGTGGATTGACAATCAGGGTGGTCTCATTTCTTGGCTGGGTCTTGGCATTGTGCTCTGTCTTGTTCCTGGATCTCAGGGACCGCTTGCTGGGTGGTTCTCCATCTGCAGGGGGTGGGGTGCTGGTGTTGTGGTCCTGTGGTGGGGCGTCCTGTCCACTAGCGCCGGCGGAGGTGGTGGGCAGTTCATCATCCATGCTAGTGTCAGGGGCCCCTTGGAGTGCCACAGTGTCCCTCCTGGTGTTTAGTATTTCCTTCAGCACCCCTACGATGGTGCCCAGGGCGGAGCTGATGGTTCTGAGTTCCTCCCTGAAGCCCATATACTGTTCCTCCTGCATGCGCTGGGTCTCCTGAAACTTGGCCAGTACCGTTGCCATCTTTTCCTGGGAGTGGTGGTATGCTCCCATGATGGAGGAGAGGGCCTCGTGGAGAGTGGGTTCCCTTGGCCTGTCCGCCCCCTGTTGCACAGCAGCCCTCCCAGTTCCCCTGTGTTCCTGGGCCTCCGTCCCCTGGACTGTGTGCCCACTGCCACTGCCCCCAGGTCCCTGTTGTTGTTGGGGTGGTGGGTTATCCTGGGTTCCCTATAGTGGTGGACACACAGCTGATTGACGTGTCCTGGGTACGGAGGTATGGGCCCGCTGGGTGGGTGCTGTGCTTGTGTTACCAGAGGGTGGAAGGTCTGTGGTGGCATGTGCCTGTGCGAGGGGAACCGACTGTCCCGAGGCCCACGATGGTCCGGGCTGGTCATCTGGATCCAGTTGGACAGAGCTGCTGTCATCACTGTGGGCCTCTTCTGTGGGTGGGGTGGAGATGTCTGGTCCCTCATGTCTGGTGACGTTGGGTAGTGGTCCTGCAGGGGTGTAAAAGCTTAATTATTGCATCTGTGTGTGTCATGGTGGGCAATGGGTGGGTGACCGGTGTACCTCAGTGCTTGCATTCCTATGTGGGGACTTGTGTGATGATGGTTTACGGGGTTGTATTGGTATGTGCAGTTGGCATGCTATAGTGATGGGTGTCCATGCGTTGGGGTTGCATGCAGGGCTTGGTATTGGGATGGGTGGTTTGTGATAGTGGGGTAAATGTGAGTTGGTGGAGTCCTGAGGGTGAGGGTACAGGTAGGAGTGTGTGATGGCATGCAGGAAGGGTGGGGGATATATTAGTAAAGCTTTGACTTACTAGAGTCCATTCCTCCACTGACTCCTGCGAGGCCCTCAGGATGCAGAATCACCAAGACCTGCTCCTCCCATGTTGTTAGTTGTGGGCGAGGAGGTGGGGGTCCGCCGCCAGTCCGCTGAACCGCCAGGTGGTGTCTTGAGACCACAGAACGCACCTTCCCCCGTAGGTCGTTCCACCTCTTCCTGATGTCATCCCGATTTCTTGGGTGTTGTCCCACTGCATTGACCCTGTCGACTATTCTTCTCTATAGCTCCATCTTCCTTGCAATTGAGGTGTGCTGCACCTGTGCTCCAAATAGCTGTGGCTCTACCCGGACGACTTCCTCCACCATGACCCTGAGCTCCTCCTCCAAGAACCTAGGGTGTCTTTGCCGTGCCATGGGGTGGTGTAGGTGATGTGTGGGGTGGTGTGTGTGGTGATAAGTGTGGTGATATGTAGTGGTGTGTGGTGTTTTGTACGTGGAAGTTGTGTGGGTGATGGTATTGAGTGCCTGTGGCTGCTAGTTTGTGGAGGGTGGTGTCTCTCTCTGGCCTTCTCTCTGTAATAGTGGTCGTAGGGGTTTGTGGGTAATGTGGGTGTGTGTTTTATATTGTATTTCGTGTGTGGGAGTAGTGTTTTTATGTGTACCAGGTATGTGTATTTTGAATTGTCCAATGTGGGGATGTTTTGTAGGAGTGTGTGTATTTTGAGCGCGGCGGTGTGTACCGCCAATGGAATACCGTGGTTGAAAGACCGCCGCGTGGATTCGTGTGTCGTGATAGTGTGGGCGTATTTCTGTTGGCGTGACGGTGGAGGTTTTGTTTTCGCCAGTTTATCACTGACCTTTGGTGTGGCGGACTTGTGTGGGTGTCTGAATTTTGTCGGATTTCGAAATGTGGGTCATAATAGCTGTGGCGGACTTCCGCAGCCGCGGAGGTATGTTGGCGGTCTTCTGCACGGCGGTAAGCTGCTTTTACCGCCAATGTTGTAATGACCACCTAAATGTCCTACCGTAACCATACACTGCACCCTGCCCTTAGGGCTACCTAGGGCCCACCTTAGGGGTGCCTTACATGTAAGAAAATGGAAGGTTTAGACCTGGCAAGTGGGTACACTTGTGAAGTCGAATTTACAGTTAAAACTGCACACACAGACATTGCAGTGGCAGGTCTGACACATGATTACAGAGCTACTTATGTGGGTGGCACAACCAGTACTGCAGACCCACTAGTAGCATTTGATTTACAGGACCTGGGCACCTCTAGTGCACTGTACTTACTAATAAATAAAATATGCCAATAATGGAAAAAACAATTACATACACGTTTTGTAAAGGAGCACTTGCACTTTTGCACTGGTTGGCAGTGGTAAAGTGCCCAGAGTAACAAAAACAGCAAAATCAGAGTCCAGCACACATCAACAACCTGGGAAACAGAGGCAAAAAGTTAAGGGAGACCACACCAAGGATGAAAAGTCTAACACGTGTCCCCTCCAGCTGAAAGTGGGGAGCAACTACCCAATTTCATGGGAGTTCTCATCACTAAGGCGGAAGAACCTGGACAGACCGTCAGCATTGGCGTGCTCTGTACCAGGACGGTGTTCCACTGACTGTAAAGTCCATCCTCTGTAGGGAAATGAACCACCTCAACAGTTTTGGATTCTCACCCCTCATCTGCATTAACCATCTGAGGGGACTGTGGTTGGTCTGAACTCGGAAGTGAGTCCCAAACAAGTAGGGTCTTACCTTCCTCAGTGCCCAGAGCACAGCAAATGCTTCACGTTCTATGAAACTCCACCTACATTCCCTGGGAAGTAACCTCCTGCTAATGAAGTCTATGGGTTGATCTAGTCCCTCTTCATTAAGCTGTGAGAGTACTGCTCCAATACCATGCTCTGAGGTGTCTATTTGCACAACAAACTCCTTGGTGTCGTCAGGTGCCTTCAACACAGGTGCTGTGCACATGGCAGCCTTCAGGGCATCAAAAGCGGTCTGGCAAGCCTCAGTCCAGATCACCTTCCTGGGTTGCTTCTTTGAAGTCAGCTCAGTCAAGGGGGTAACATTGGTACTATACCCTTTGAAAAACCTCCTGTAGTATCATGTGAGACCTAAGAAGGCTCTCACTTCAGTCTGGGTCTTGTGAGGCTCCCATCCAGAATGGTATCAATCTTTGGCTGTAGGGGTGCCAGCTGGCCACTCCCCACCTGGTGTCACAAGTACACCACAGAACCCTGCCCTGTTTGGCACTTGCTTGCCTTAATAGTGAGGCCTGACTTTTGCAGGGCCTCTAACACTCTCCAGAGGTGTTGCAGGTGTTCCTTCCATGTGGAACTAAACACAGCAATGTCATCCAGGTAGGAGACACTGAACTCATCCAGCCCAACCAACACCTGGTTGACAACCCTCTGAAAGGTGGCAGGGGCATTCTTCATCCCGAATGGTATAACTTTAAATTGAAAGTGTCAATCTGGGGTAGAGAATGCAGACCTCTCCTTGGCCCCCTCAGTTAAGGCGATCTGCCAGTACCCAGATGTTAAATCAAACGTACTGAGGTACTTGGCAGCTCCTAATCGGTCAATGAGCTCATCAGCTCGGGGGATGGGGTGTGCGTCAGTCTTGCTGACCACATTGAGTCCCCAGTCGTCCATACAGAACCTGAGTTCTGGAGTGCCACCAGGTGCAGCAGCCTTTGGGACCAATACCAATGGTCTGGCCCAAGGACTGCTAGAGTGCTCAATAACCCCTAGGGTAGGCATTTTGGATACTTCATCCTTAATGCATTCCCTGTCAGTCACCCTGTAAACTTTTTTTAAATGGGTGTACTGTCCCCAGTGTCCACATCAAGTGTGCACAAGTGTGTGACTCCTGGGATCAGGGAAAACAGTGAGGCAAACTGTCCCAACACGTGGCGACAGTCACCCTGCTGCTCCTCAGTCAGGGAGGGGGAAAGTATCACTCCCTCCCCAGACCCATCTTTCTCTCCTGCAGACAGGAGGTCAGGAAGAGGCTCACTCTCCTCCTACACCCATCATCTGTTGCAAGGACCATAGACAGTTCAGTCCACTCAAAGTGTGGCTTGAGGCGGTTGACATGCAGGGCCCTTAAAGGGTTCTTTGGAGACTGCAAGTCCACCAGGTAGGTGACTCACTCTTGCGCTCCACCACCTCAAATGACCCAGTCCACTTATCCTGGAGCACCCTAGGCTCCACTGGTGCCATCACCCACACTTTCTGACCAGGTTGAAACTCGACCAGAGTGGCATTCCGGTCGTATCACTGTTTCATATCCTCCTGGCTAGCTTCTAGGTTCTCCTGTGCGAGACTCCTGAAGCGTGCTGTCTGGTTTCTCAGAGCCAGCATGTAGCTAAATACATCCTGGGGGGTTTACTAGGAGCTTTCTCCAAAGCCTCCTTCATCAGACTGAAAGGTCCCCTCACAGAGTGGCCATATATCAGCTCGAAGGGACTAAACCCAAGTCCCTTTTGAGGCACCTCCCTGTAGGCGAACAGAAGGCATGGCAAGAAGACATCCCACTTCCGCCTCAAGGGCTCTGACAGGCCCTGAATCCTGCCTTTCAAGGTGCGGTTGAATCTCTCAACAAGACCATTACTTTGGGGGTGGTAAGGTGTGGTGACTTTGTAGGTCACACCACACACTTTCCACAGAGACTTCATATACGTGGATATGAAGTTGGTACCCCTATCAGATACCACTTCATTGGGGAACCCCATGTGGGTAAAAACCCCCATCAGTGCACGACCCACCACAGGGGAAGTGACTGATCTCAGAGGGATGGCTTCTGGGTACCGGGTGGCATGGTCCATCAAGATCAGGATGAACCTGTTGCCCAAGGCTGTCTTGGGGTCCAGAGGCCCCACAATGTCAATACCTACCCTCTCAAAGGGAGTACTAACGACAGGTAAAGGTTGGAGTGGAGCCTTACATTTCCCCCCACTCTTGCCACGTGCCTGACAAGTCGGGCAAGATCTACAGTGTGCAGCAGAAAGCTTGTGCATCTGAGGACAATAGAGGTGGGAGACAAGCCTCTTATAGGTCTTGTCCTGCCCTAGATGTCCTGCCAAAGGTACATCATCTGCCTCCTCCTGGACCGTGGGAACTTCTAGGGCCGTTTTCCCGCACCCCCTGCCATTCCCCTTCTTGGCGGTCCCCTGGGCCACTGTTCCAGGCTCCAGGGGCTCTTGACCACCCCGACGGGCTGCCATTGACCGGGTGGATACACATACCCACCCAGGCAGACCCAACATCTCTAAGTGAGACCTGTGTTCCACCTCCTTCCAAGGGGAATTCTGCAGGTCATTGCCTAACAAACAATCAACAGGCATGGTCAGACTCACAGCTACCTTCAAGGAACCTGAGACCCCCCTCCCCATTCAAAGGGAACTTACGTCACCCAGCAAAGGCGCTCTGAGTTGTCCCCTGCAACTACTTGGTGTAGAACACGGGGATCAATTTGCTCTTCAAACACCAGCTGACTTCTCACTGTAGCCACACTGGCTCCTGTGTCTCTCAGAGTCTCCACCCTCTGTCCTTTGATGGTCACCCACTGCCTGTACTCCTTAGTGTTCTCAGGCACGAGGGTTCTCTGGACCATCTTACTGTCCCCTAGTGAGACAAGGGTCATCTCAGCTGGCTCCCACCCACCTGGAACCAACTCCTCCCCAAGCCCTACACTGGCCAAAAACTGGGACGGCGCACCAGTGGGTGCCGGCGTACTGTTGGGACATTTGGGGTCGCCCCTCACATGACCCACCTGGTCACATGCATAGCACTTACATGGGGGACCACATTCCATTGGCTTCCCTTTGGAGAACCATGGCTTCTTCTCACTGGGGGTTGGGAATCAGTTTGGGGTCCTTTAGAAAACTCCCCCTGTTCACCGTTACCCCCCATTCTTATGAGAGGGACCCTGCCCACCCTTGGCATGGTCTCCCCATACCTCTTTTGGACCCTGGTACTCTCCCAGTGGTCTGCCTCCTGTACAAGCATCCTGGGGTCAGTAAGCTTGCTGTCAATCAGGTGCTGGCGCAGCTCTGGAAAACAGAAACTGTACAAGAGCTCTCAAGCAATCAGATTGTAAAGCCCCTCATACGTAGTTACCTTACCGCCCTTCACCCAACCATCCAGTGACCTGCAATAAGAATCCAACCATTCCAACCATGTTTGGGATTCCTTCTTCTTGTATGACCTAAACTTATCCTTATACTGCTTAGGGGTGAGACCATACCTCATGAGTAGGTCATATGTCATGATAGTGTAGGTGAGATTCTGAGCATCCCCTAAGGCTGTCAGTGTATCCCTCCCCTCTACCTCAAAGTGCTTCCACAGACTACTCCCCAATGAGCTTCAGGGACCAGGTTCATATGGAGAGCAGACTCATACCCCTTAAACCACAAGTATATGTCGTCCTCCCTTTTATAATCCTTCACAAGATCTCTAGGAATGTGCACCCTCCTTTCAGTTTGCACTGTGATGTGGCTGCCACCATCCCTACTAGACTGGCTCCCCTGATCCAGCTCCCTCAAGCTGAGCTCATGAGCCAACAACAACTTTTTCTCTTCAATGGTCATCCTCATTTTCTCCAACTCCCTCTGGTGCTCCCTCTCTGCCTGTCGGTCCTGCAATTCTTCAGGGATCAGACCCTTAGATGAGACACTGCTACCTGCCCTGGAGACCCTCTCCCTGGGTGTAACAGGCCCACCCCCAATACCATTGTGGAAGGAATGCTCTTCCTCCTCCTCATCCTCCTCCACTTCTGTGTGCCCTTCAGTGCTCTTGGCTGTCACCCAGGCCCTTAGCACCTTTTGCAGCTCCTCCTTCATGGATGAGCTCTCAATGGGACAGTCACAACTTTTACAGAACTGCTTTAACTGAGCCTTGGTATGACTATTCAATTTCTCTAGGTCAAAAGCAGCTCCATATGATGCATATCCAGATTGGGACATGATGAAAAGCCAACAAAAGTGCAAAGTTCCAAAAAGCAGAAAACAAGTTCCCAAATGAAGTTCAGAAGTCAATCAAAAATTACCACAAAAATGGATGTAGGGAAAAATCCAAGCAAAAGAGAAAAATCAAAAATCACAAGACAAGTAGTATGTGGTCACGTAGTGGTCTGCACTCAAAACAGTAGTGTACACTTAATTACTGTATATCAAGTAAAAATACAAGTCCAGTCCCACTGCTGCTACATATGTCATAAATGGGGTCTTTGGTTGGCAGTTAGGTTACCCCCTGTCCAAGCAGAGACCCTCACTCTATTCAGGGTAAAAGAGAATCATCCTCAACTAGCCCCTGCTTACTCCCCTGTAGCTTGGCACGAGCAGCAGGCTTAATTTCAGAGTCCTAGGTGCAAAGTATTTGTACTATCACACACAGTAACTTAAGGAAAACACTACAAAATGAACCAGCACAGGTTTAGAAAAATAGAAAATATTTATCTAAACAAAACAAGACCAAAATGACAAAAATCCACAATACACATGTCAAGTTATCACTAAAACTGCAAAAAGAGTCTTCATGTAATTTTAAACATGCAGTAACACTGTTAGAGTGTGTAGGAAAGTACCTTCTTGCCTGGCATGTTACCCCCATTTTTACATGTATGTCAGTTTGTTTTAGCCTGTCTCACTGGGATCCTGCTAGCCAGGACCCCAATGCTCATAGTTTGTGGCCTGAATGTGTGTACCTGTGTAGTGACTAACTGCGTCACTGAGGCTCTGCTAATCAGAACCTCCGTGCTTATGGTCTCTCTGCCTTTAAAATTGTCACTATAGGCTAGTGACCATTTTCACCAATTCTAATTGGCACACTGGAGCACCCTTATAATTCCCTAGTATATGGTACCTAGGTACCCAGGGTATTGGGGTTCCTCACTTTGTGAAGGTTAGGTGCAGAGTTACCAAGTGTGAGGGCACCCTGGCACTAGCCAATGTGCCCCCACATAGTTCAGGGCAATTTCCCCGGACTTTGTGAGTGCAGGGACACCATTACATATGTGCACTACATATAGGTCCACACCTACATGTAGCTTCACAATGGTAACTCCGAATATGGTCATGTAACATGTCTAAGATCATGGAATTGTCCCCCCATGCCAGTGAGTAAACAAGTGACTCCGTCCTAATATTCTCCCCGAACTTTACACAATCAGATCATAAGGTAGGATCCAGCTTCTGGGGTGTTACAAATAGGACTTGAGGAGTGAGCTGTGGAGTAAATTCTGCACACATTTTTGGTGATAAGGTATGCTCTGTAGGGGAAATTAAATGAAAGCAAATTAGATTCATGGATATTGTTATTTAATTCAATATGAGCTTCCAGTCTTTCCTTCTCTAAATCGGTGAAGCATTTTCCCTGAGAACTTACAGTTCACATCTGGTTGCATTTACTAATGTGTAATTGCTCTTTTCGCTCTCACCCACAGTGAAAAATAAGGCAAATGTCTTATGTGATGGGTGTTCCAGTTCCCCCACATAGACCTGTTGGAGTTGTCATGTTATTTTCCCATACATTAGACATTTTCTAAGCTTGACATTATTGCTTCATATCAATTCACAAATAGGCCTGAGGTATCCTGTCTTATAGGACTCACATGATGTTTGAAACTCCTTTCTGTACCAGAACATCATCTATTGGTTTCCAATACTTTCCTTGACCCATATGAATTAAAACAAATTAAAATGTTTTCCAAGTATAAGTATATACGTATGGAGGAAATGTTTTACTTTGTTATGGAATCAATCACTAGATGGAACTGCTGAGGGATTACTGGGATTGCTTGTTTCTCTCACAGAAGTCAAGCAAAATTAGATCATAGAGGAGTGTTTTTCTTACATAATAGCCTAGATTCACTATGACATTTTCACCTGTAACTGTACCTCTGCTACTGTGAAAATGGCTTCATTTGCACCTGTCAGAAATTCAAAGAAATATTCCGAACAGGCGAAAACTGCTTCAATTTTTTGCGACATTAGTGGCACCAAAACAGCTGAAGTTACTGCCATGCAAAGTGAGTGAAAGTTGGTGTGGTTTGATTTTGAAAGTATGTGGAAGCACACAAACTTATGAGTTTGTTGCCATTCACTAACTCCGATCTGGCCTTTTCCCACCCTGGAAATGGTAGGATGTTAATTTCAATAAAAGACTAGAGCAACTTCTCTTATAGGGTGGGAAAGGGAATGGATCACCTCCAAACCTGGAGCAGCTTTCCCCAAGGACTGCTAATGTTTGTAAATTCCAAAAGCAGTACAACCACGCTCTTCATAGAACTACTACTTTTGGCAGATATACCACCTTTCGTTTTGAAATACTTGAAAACCATATTGTACTTCTTCTGCATATTAAGCGCCAGTTTGTGGATTAGAAGAGTGCGGGCGTCGCACTCTTGACTAGCTTGACTAGCTTTATCATTCTGAGAAGAGCTGCAACATTCACACCACTGGAAATGTAATTGGAATTGGGCCTTGGGAGACAGCAGCGCTGCTTCAGTAGCTGCACAGTGTGAAGGCGAGGCCCATTATTTCTCCCAGTGTGCCAAATGAAGCTGTTAGGTGCATTAAAAATTAAAGAATTGATGAGAACCTGAAATAAAGGGATCGCACTGCAAGCGGGAGCATTTTTATGAATGCATGGAGGGGCGTACAGGCGATGCAGGCCGCTGGCGACATTATGTGTGCGATATTAACTAATCATGCTGGAGAACACGCCGCTGATTCAGTAATCAAGTCATGATTAAAGGCCGACTGAGGCAGGCAAGGATAAAGCCCAAGAGACAGAGTAATTGCCAGTGAGGTTTCTAGCATAGGTTATCAGCCACACCAAGGCGAAACGTGCGTGTTTTCTAGTGGCAGCTAACCACGAGCATAAATGGGCACTTAAAAATATAAAACTGGCCTGAATCCAACGTGCGTGATTGATGGCCCAATGACAAGTGCAAAAGCAAGCGCTTACAGAGCATTTGATGCATTTATTTGAGGAAAATTCGTCCTATTTCGAAAATGTTTCTGTGTGCAGTCGATCCTCGTAATCATCGTGAAACGGAGAATAAATGTCTTTCAAGTGTCTTCCATCCCATTAACTTATTGACACTCCAAAAAAAAAAAAAAATCCCAAGCTATTGCCACCATTTCCGAGCTCTAGGTTTTTTCCTGCAGTATTCCGAGTCAGAAATATCTGGGCCAGCCCCCTGAATGATACTACCTTGCTCAGATTCTGGGTAGCAGTCACGTTTAAGGACTACTCTTATGAGATAATACAAGAAGGGGTGGCTCCTTCGCATTGGTTTAGGGGCGTGGCCCCCCTGTCCCAGAACCAGAAACTGAAAAATAAAACGATATTTGATTATCGTTTTATTTTTCAACTCTGAGCCAGCATGTGCAGAGGGTCGGGGGTGGCCATGGGAGGATTGGGGGTGGAGTGAGTGCAATTAAGTGCGAGGTGTCAGTTTGGCCAGCCATCTTAGGCCATCAAACTGACATGCACACTTAGGTTTCTCCAACCCGGTTGTATTGCACAGCCGGGTTGGAGAAAGAGCAGAGACTCCAACGTGGTGTCTGAACAGCAGACTAAGGCACTCAGACCGATCCTGACACTGCTTACATGCTAGGTATAGCATGAGAGCAGCACCAGGATTGCATGGGGAGCCTGTGCTGGTGTCCCAGGAACAGCGGGGAAACCAACAATATCAGGAGAGAAGAAAGGCAGCTGGCGGAGAGTTAAGTGTTTTTTTTTTTTATCTATATTTTATTTTATTGTTCCCTGTCTCCCTGTTCCGACCTTGAGATTTGTGGTGGCCGCCACTGGATATAAGTTGCCAAGTAATTGAATTTACAAGTAGGGAAATACAAATATCAAAACTATACATAGTTTAGAAATATAAACATTCATTAAAGTGGTGAAATATATATTAAAAAAGTACAAAGTGTTAGGAGAAATCAATAGCTCATCTTCAAAAGGGAACTTGGCCATCAAAATGTTTTCACTATAATTAAAGTAAGCAATATATAGTAATCACTACTAAATAAACGATTAGAATGGAGATCAAGGTGCTGTTAAACCTGGCATCCTTGGCATGGTGTCCACCTATTTTTTTGCCCCCAGTGCTTCTGTTTACTAATTTTGTTTTACTGGCTTTAGGGTTCTGCACACTTTACCACTGATAACCAGGACTAAAGTGCTTGTGCTCTCACCTTAAAACACGGTAGAATGGGTTTATCCACAGCTTATTTCATTTACTTGTAAGTTGCTAGTATAGTGGTACTACCTGTGCCCTGGGCCTGTAAAATAAATGCTCCTAGTGGGCCTGCAGCACTGATTGTGCCATCCACCTTCAATCTTCTGGACTCCTCTCAATCCAGATTCCACAGCACCAAAAGCACCCTTTTCTCTACCACGGACAACATTACAACCGTCCTTGAACTTGGAGAAACTGCAGCCCTGATCCTCCTCGACCTCTCAGCAGCATTCAACATCGTATCCCACCACATCCTTATCAAGAAGCTTCATCACATTGGAATTCATGGAGGCACCATCACATGGATCACCTCTTTCCTCACCAGAAAAACCCAGAGAATCCACCTATCACCTTTTCCCTCGGAACCCTAAAACATTATCTGTGGCGTCTGTCAAAGCTCATCTCTCACCCCTACATTGTTCAACATCGACATGACCCCGTATCAACACTGTCAACACCGACAGAATGAACATCATATCTTACGCAGACAACACCCAGCTCATCCTTTCACTTTCAGAAGACCCCTCCACCACAAAGGCCAACTTCCACAGATGCATGCCGGGCATCGCAGACTGGATGAAAGGATGAAATGTTACTGCCTAAAACTCAACACAGAAAAAACAGAAGTGCTGATCTGAAGGGTTGATCTTTGGGAATGACACTTCCCGAAGGAAAAACTCCTGCTGGCCTTTCAAACTAGGACCCACACAGAGGGCTGGACTGGCCATAGCAGGCATCAGACATTTTCTCCAGATGCTGGGGTTACTCTGGTTTTGCTGCAGAGGGGGCTGGTTTTGTTACCGGGGGTTGATTTTGCAGCGGTGCTGCTATTTCAGCTCCCAGTAACAAAAGCAGCAGTGCTTCACATTAGTACCCCCATGGGGGATGGTCCAACAATGTTCCTAGGGCTACTTTGGGGCCCCAGTCCGGCCCTGCCTTCTCTGACAGACTACACTCGCAAACTTGGCATCATATTGGACAGTAAGTTCATCATGAAGAACTAGATCAATTTAGTCTTTTTTCAAATGGCTCCACGTCAACACCAAACAAACCATCAATCAAGCCCTAGTCACCAGCTGGCTGGACTATGGCAACGCACTCTGTATAGGAATCGCCACTCACCTCTCGAAGAGACGATAGGCAATGCAAAATTCAGCGACCAGACTTATCCTTGACCTCCCCAAATAGACCCACACCACGCTTCACCTGAAGAAGCTCCTCTGCTGCCCCATTCAGAAGAGATGTTCTTTTAAGATGCTGATACATATCTACAAAGACCTTCACAATCAAGGACCTGGATGCACCAACAACCATCTGAACTTCCTCCAATTTTGCAGACACCTGTGCTCTGCTTTCCTCTCCCTCGCACAACATCCCACATCTGCTGAAGCAACAGAGGAGGGCGCTCCTTCTCCTACCTCACTGTGACACACTGGAACAACCCCCCCTTCACCTTCAGACCTCATCCTCTCTTCTAGAATTCAGGAAAGGGCTCAAGACCTGGCTATTCAACTGAGCCCCAAAGCAGCTATGCTCACAGCACCTGGATACTCTCACATGTGATTATCCATGCTATGGAATTCCTGAGTTATTGATTGATTGGCCTAACTTATATTTTGCCATTGCAGTCTGTTTGTGCAGTTTTAAACTGCCTTTCTGACCTGGTGAAATAACCATTTGCCAGGCCCAAACCTTCCTTTTTAAAGCACCTGTCACACCTAGGTTAGACCCTGGACAGCCAGGAGGGCAGGGTGCAATGCATTTAAAAAGTAGAACATGTACTCTTCAGTTTTTCATGTCCTTGCAGTACAAAACTGCTGAATTAGTTTTTCACTGTTTCGAAGCCTACCTCTCCCATAAGATAACATTGGAATCACCTTATTACAGTTAATAAGCTTTAACCTCTAAATGGGAACAGGTAACTCTCTCATGTCTGATGTCTTTTGAATTGTAATGAACAATCCTAACCTATGGTGAAGTTGGATTTTAAATTACTATTTTGAAAATGCCACTTTTAGAAAGTTCTCATTTTCCTACAGTAGCCATTTTGTGCCTGAAGCCTGTCTCTGTGTTACATGAGTGGGTGTAGTTAACAGTTGGACTTTGTGTTTTACTTCTGAATAGCCATACACAATAGAAAGCTTAAGTGTGCCTGGATGGGCCGTCACTAGCAGGATGGGAGAGAGGAGGTGGGGACTGCCCCACTTGCACTTGAATAGGCTGTATCCTGCCTCATCACAAAGGAATACCCTCTTTAGTTAGTCTGGAACCAGGACAATGACAGCAGGGCACCTGTGCACTTCAAAGAGAAACCTCTAGAAGCTTCTCCCTCCTCAAAGACAGAACTGGGTATAAATGTCAGACCTCAGGCACCCACTCAACAGTACAGATTTGGACCCGTGGATACTCTGCCAGGAAAAAGGAATTATGTGGTGCTGTCATTGCCCTCTGCAGACTACTGCCCTGAAGGACTGCTTCTCTGCTGTGCTGTCCTGCTGCCTTCTGCCCTCTTGCCTAGGTGAGAAAGACTGGATATGCTTCTGTTGAACTCAGGACCTCAGAGTGACTCCAACGGCTAGTTTGCTGGCCTCATGATTTGAGTATCAGTGATCGAAGACTCTAACAACCTTGAGCCCAGCACCTTGACTCTGCTACTGGCAAGTCTACCCTACTAAGTGGTGCCACCCCAATCCTAGACTTTTGAAGTGAGTGTTCTGCCAGCCATTGTGCACCCAGCGGAACGGACAAATCTTCCATGGTGCACGGCACAACCCCAAGGAGAACCAAAGCATTGTCACTTTTGCATGGATCTTCCTCATCACAAAGACCTGCATCACATCACAGCCCACCACCTCATCAGAACCGCCACTGTGCAACGCATCTTCAGTGCAGGCCCTTGCATCCCTCGTTGAAGGCAGCCTTGATGATGACATCAGACTCCGCATTGCAGTCTTGCAGCTCCTTGGAAGCATAGCATCTCCCTGACTGGCCAACGCATCCTCAATGCCAGACTTTGCATTGCAATCCCTTGTTGATGGGTTCCTCATTCCGACGCAGGACCTCGCATCGCAGCATCATCGAATCTTGTAACCGATTTGAATGCTCGACGCATTTTCAGCCTGGACCCTCACAATGCCCTACAAACCTAAAATTAAGGAACTTTAGTCAGTGGGCCTAACTGGGTCATGTAGCGAGCTTGTGTTCCATCGCAGTCTGCCTGCACTTGTGACTTTGCCTTGGTCCAGTGCAAGCCGATATCTATAGATTTGTTTTGGTCTATTTTTTTATTATAAAATTATCTTTGTGGGACCTGATGGCGGCGGAGGGGTGAGGAGGCCCCGTCTGCGGGGGGACGTCGTGTCGGATTCTCCCCGGTGGAGACCCATCGGCCTGGTGGGTGTCTCTGGGGGCCAGGAGCACTTGCGTGAGGCCACAGACCAGGGGCACTGACTGATTTCCTGCGGAAGTGGGCTGAGTAGGACCACGTGTGATGCAGGGACTGCTGGGGGCTTTCGAGGCCAAACTGGATGCCGAGGGTTGGTCAGACCAGCCCCCTGATCGCCGGTCGGGCGAAGGAGAGGTGCCAGAGCGCGCTGGTTTAAAGGATGGACAAGATGGGCCTAGTGGAGTGGAATCCCGGGGGCACTTGAGTGGCTGCTGGGCAGGTAGGAGGCGACGTGATCAATCGTCAGAGAGCGGGAGCAGGTCGGGGTCCGGCGAGGAAAGGAACATTTGGGATATAATACAGGCCTATGGACTCCTGGGAGCACCGAGGCTGTTGGGAGACATGAAATAAGAGCAGCTGCGTTGCGCACCTGGAGAAGCAAGCCATCCTTCCACATGAGGATCTGGGATAGGGTGGCTTACCAATCGGACCAGAGACTGCCAGGGGCCTGGGGCTACAGGTCGGCAAGGGGTGGGTGAGCGAACACTTCCAACCCATAAACCTATGTGACTGCTGCTGTGTTTGGCCACCAACGGCGAGGCAGGTGAATGACGTGGAACATTCCTGGGCACCTTAACCCCAGCACAAGAACTGTGACAGAGGCTAAATTTGGGGGAAAACTTGGTACTAGGAAAGGGGTGCTCTGCACGACCCGGAGACTGGACTGAGAGCTGACACCGGACAAGACAACTCAGGTATCAGTGATGGTACAGAGACACTCAATGAGCCGGGGACGCAGCTGGTGGCCTATATTTCCAATAAGGTCAGTGATCGCTCACAGGATGGTGGCGATGACGTCCCAGAGACATAACAAGAAGGAGGGTTCCCTCAAGGATCTCTTCAACAAAACTCCCACCAAGAAGGCACAGGAGAGTCGATAGACCAAGGAACACGGGGAGACAGAGAAGAACCCCTGACTAGATCCTTCATGGAGCAGCTATTTGGGTCCCTATGTGGAGACTTTGCCACCTTGAAACAAGAAATAGCGGCGGAGGTCAAAGAACTTAAACAAGAAGTTGTGGATCTGGGGCAACAAAAAGACACACTAGAACAAGCCAGTGATGCGCAATAGGAAGAACTGGACTGCCACAGGCGGGAGCTCCTTACCCTGCAGGACAAGAATCAAGAACTGCAATACCAGATCGAGGACTTGGAGAAATGGCGCTCCAATATTTAATTAAAGGGCATACCATTGCAAGCTGTGACGGGAGTGCTAGAGGAGTTTGTGGTGCGCCTTTTCCAACACGTGGCACCGGCCCTAAAGGATCAGACTGCGGCGCTTGACAGAACACACAGGGTTGGCCATCCGGCCCGCTCATCAGGTCAAGATCAGGACATATTGACCTGCCTGCACCACTACAAACAAAGGGAGACCGTAATGGCAGCGGTCCGAGACCGACTATTAATTTAATTTGAGGGCTTTCAAGTTGGCTTATTCCAGGACTTGTCGACACTGACGCTACAGCGTCAGAGAGCTCTCCGACCTATAATGGACTTCCTAAGAGAAAGTGGTATTTGATATAAGTGGGGCCATCCTTTCTGCCTCCACTTCGTCTGGCAAAATGAAACTTGCAGCATCCAGACATTGGAGGAGGCACAGGCCATGGAGGGAATGCCATCCCACTTCAGAGACATGGCACAGTCGCCAAAGGAACAAGAGCAAGGACCATAAACTGATGGGGGGTGCTCAAAAACTCAGGCCAGACGAACCAAACATCATAAGCCCACAATGGCAGAGAGCAAAAAAGAGAGGGTGGCATTACTTAAAAGCCTACCCAGCCATGACAGGATCTTGGATGTGGATTCGGACCAATGAAGACCTACAAGATCCACATACAATCCTCTCGTTGACAAAGAACTGCGGCCTGATGGGCAGTTAGAGAAGCAGAGCACGATCTGGTGAAGGCAAAGGGACACTTTATTGAGACAGCCATATGGCGGAGCTCCGATCCCCTGAAGAGTGGTGGTCACCTGACAAAGGAATGAAGACCGGGCTCACCCCCAGATTGATCTACGTTTGTTCCCAGGTGGGGAACACTTCTCAAGTTTATACCTTGTTGCTTGTTCTCTCTTTCCCTATTTCCTATCCCTCTATCCTGAGCTTGCAGGGGCCACATCTTACCCCCTCGCCAGTCATGGGTAAACATACCTGGGTCTTTTTCCTATTGGGTGAAGGGTTCAATCAACACCGTTGGGGTAAGCCTCACCATCCCCATGACCACTGTCCTTAGTCTAAATATTCAGGGCCTTAATGCAGCTGTGAAACGTGAAGCACTGCTGATACAGTTCTGAGATGAAAGGGCTGATCTTTGCCTGCGACAGGAAACTCATCTAGTTTGCTCAGACTGGAAAAGGCTGAGGTCACGCTGGTTTGACAGACAATTTCCCTCTGGGAGGCGGGCAGGGGTAGCAATCCTTTTGGCCACCAACTTCCCGGGATGGTTACTTGGTGTACATGCCGAGATTCCTGGGAGACTTCACTCACTTCACATAGACCTTTGAGGCCATAGGCTGACAGTAGCTGCCACTTACCGTCCGAACGAACAGCAGGAACAATTCTTAAGAGATGCCCTGGGAAGGGTTCTGGCTACCCTGGACGAGGACATTGTGGTGGGGGAAGACTTTAGCCTAGTGGCAGACACCCAGCTTGACAGATCAGTTCAGAGATATGGCCAGATGGGTGCCTTCCCAAAGGATTTCTGGGAGTGGGTGGGGGCGACGGGACTCATAGATGTCTGGCGCAAGCAGCACCCGACGGAAGGGCATACTCTTTCTTCTCCACTGGACACCAGACCTACGCACGCATTGACCTTTTCCTCACATCACCAACTGGGTAACTAAGACTAAGATCGGGGTGGCATCCCTGTCGGATAACACCTCGCTCACGCTGTCACTCGCCCTTTCACTGTACTCCCCAGATGCCAAATGTTGGCACCTTAAAACGAGACTCCTAACACACTAGCGGAAATTGAGGACACGATAAAGCATCACCCAGACACAAATGATACTACTGAGGTCAATGTTGCCACTTTATGGGAAACTCTTAAGAAATCATTAGGGGAAAGTTCATAGCGATAGCGGTAAGACTAAATCAGGCCCGACGGGAAAAATTTCAGAAGCTAGAGGATGACTTAAGGAGTCTGGAAGTCACCCATGACCGGACTGAGTCTTTGGTAGTGAGGAGTCAACTTACCACTCTCTGTAAGCAGCTACGAGCCTTAAACGGGGAGAAGGCAGATAATGCCCTATTACGGACTAAGCAGAAATACTATGCAGGAGGTAATAAAGCGGGCCACTTACTGGTTCACCAACTCCATATGCAGGCTGCGGGATGATGTGTGGCGGAGCTCCAATTGCCTGATGGCACGTGGACCTGCCAAGAGGAGCATATTTTACGCCAGTTTGAGCAGTTCTACTCTGACTTGTTCACAGTGGAAGAACTTGATGAGGAGGGAGTGGAAGGCTATCTAAACTCTTTCCCCCTGACCTGAATCCCCCCAACTGCTAGTGAACTAATGGACGGTGATATCACTACAGCAGAGGTCCTTGCGTCCATACACTGTTTACAACCGGGTAAAGAGCCAGGTGCAGATGGCTTTGGAGTGGAATTCTATAAGCCCTTGTGTGCCCAGCTAGCGCCACTGCTGGCTTGATTATACAATACTTTAAGCATGGCTTCCTCCCACCCCCAAGATGCAACTAGGCGTGGTGACCGTTATCCCTAAGCCGGGGAAGGACCCGCGTCTGTGCTTCTTATACTGATCCATTACACTGAATGTGGACGCTATGATCTTTATGGGAGTCCTGGCCCACAGGCTGAACCCATACATGCAGGGCCTGATCGACCCGGACCAAACTGGGTTCATCTCTGAGCGCTCCTGTAGCGATATTACTAAAAGATTATGCCATTTACTGGACAAGGTACATAGTTCCCAAATCCCTGCCCTTCTTCTTTCTATTGATGCAGAAAAGGCCTTTGACCGGGTCCACTGGCAGTACCTCCATGAGGTTCTGAGGCATTTCGGACTTGGTTCCGCGACTGGATATGCTGCAATTATGATAAACCTAGAGGTATGGTATCTGTGAATGGCAGATTGTCCCAGCAGTTTCCTATTTCAAGGGGCACACAGCAGGGCTGCCCCCTCTCACCCCTAATATTTGCCCTATACATAGAGCACTTTGCTGAACGTATACACAAACATCCAGATATAACTGGCCTACCGATGGGTGGTAGAACGCATAAACTGGCTCTTTACAAAGAAGATGTACTGCTCCTTCTCTGTCAACCTCAAATCTCCCTGGTAGGGGTCATGACTGAACTGAGAACATTTGGTGAAGTCTCAGACTTTAAAACCAATCTCACAACATCATCAATACTGAACTTAACTGTCCCGGAGGCAGAGAGGTGCTCTCTAGAGGCGAGGCGACCCTTCTCGTGGGCTGCACAAGAAATCATGTATCTGGGCCTGAAAATACATCCCACGCCGAAGCGACAGCAGCATGTAACTACACTTGGATATTAGATACTGCTCCACTGAACTGACGAAATGGAGGGCCTATGGCCTCTCGTGGCTGGGTCGTATAGCTGGTCGTATAGCTGAGATTAAGATGACTCTTCTGCCTAAAATACTTTACCTCATGCAGAAACTGCTGCTGCCCCCCCACCTGCTAGACAAAATGCAGGCACTTATATGGGAGTATATTTGGAGTGGCAAGTGGGCTAAAATGTCAAAGGGCTAGGCATACCTACCTCAGGCAGAGGGAGGCCTGGCTGTCCCACATCTGCTTAGCTATTATTATGCAGCTCAGCTGTGCTATATTGTTGAATGGGCCTGCCCGCAGACAGACAAATACTGGTGTTTTATCGACCAGGCGGTAGCGGGAATGCACATATGGAAGGTGCCATGGCTTCCTAGAAGGCACCGACCACCTGGAGAGTATGTTTCCCCAGTCCTGCGGGTTACGATGGGAGCATGGGACAGAGTACAGATGGCAAAGGGGCTGTCCTCGCCGATCTCCCCCCAGACACCCCTTATCTACAACTTAGATTTCCCCCTGCAATTGGGGAGCCAGCTTATCTAACGTGGCTGGACTCACAGTGCAAGAGAATCGGTGACCTCTTTGATGAGAAATGTTTCATGGACTTTAGCAGACTACAGGCAGACAATCCACCACTGGGTAACCTCCCCCACAATACGTCCGCATGCAAGCAGACCCCTAACTTGCTTCTAACAGTGGCTCTTAACTAGGGAAACGGACAAGCGACTCTTGTCCGATATTTACGCCTTTTTGGTTACGCCGACCACGCTCCTCGCCACACCAGTCAAACGCAGATGGGGGTTCGAATGCGAGTGCACCTTTACAGATCCAGAGTGGTGGGATAGTTTACACAGGGCACAAGTGACAGCCGTGCCACAACCACCAAAGAAATGTTCCTGAAAATAGCCCACTACATGTATTATACACTCTTTCGGATGGCTAAATGGGGGGTGCATAGCGATGGTAGGTGTTGGTGTGGATGCAGACTGGAGGGCACACTCACTCACTTGTTGTGGCACTGTCCGAAAGTTACCTCCTTTTTGGGGCCCGATTCTCCAAGCAATAGATTATATTTATGACATCAACATACCACAGTTTCCAAGTATCCTGCTGGGCCTCTCCAACCCCCAAACATACCCGCTCTGCTACGCTAGGGGCGGCGCTATTACTCTGGCCTTGGGAGCTGCTAAGCAGCTACTGCTGACACGCTGGGGCTCGGAGTCCATCCCCACTCACGCTGACTGGTTACACAAATTGTGGACACTTATGGGCATCAAAAAACTGACAGCAGCATCGATCGGTACACTACCCCTCTTCGATAAAACATGGGGCTTGGCTCTTAGATATATGACAGCAGAGTTTAGGGAACTAACCTGCCCCTCATACCTCCGCATCCTGCGGCTAACCAGGACAGTAGATTCTCATGACTAAACCAATAGACTTACCCCTGACAAACAATTCCAGCCGATAATCCGAGCTCTGGGTGGGCCCAACGACTGACAACAGCAATCAACTGAAATAAGGTGTGTCCCCCTACACCCCTCTCCCTTCTCATCTTTCCTTCTTTTTTCCACCCCCCGGCCAATGGTTGTAGGTGGGAGATGTTGTAATGTTCTTCAAAATCAATAAAAGAGATCTTAAACCATAAAATAATATTTTTTCTAATCTGGTGAGGGGTCAATTTTGTGTGTTGTTTTCACTCTATTACTGTTTGAAGTATTGCACAAATAATTTGCATATTGCCTCTAAGTTAAACCTGACTGTTCAGTGCAAAGCTACTAGAGGTTAATTTAGGGTTGTCTTATGCCTCACACTGACAAGGATTGTGGTTCTTTCTTGACCAGGACTCACATCCCATTCAATCAACAACACAATCCCTTACAAGTGCCTGCAATAATGGTTTAGGTTTGGAAATGATGAGTAAAAAACACAAATTGTCCATGTGTAGAGATAACATTTTAATAATCACTGGTACAGTATCGGAGAATGAAACTACTGTGAACAGGTCCTTGGCTCTTGGAAGTAAATTTTCACTCAACATGAACGTCCTTTAGAAAACAGCAGCAAGCAGCCTTATGCATATTCCAGATAGTGCCCCGCCCACAGCAAGACCTCACCTGCTTTACCTTGGGGCCCTACTCCAAGTATGAAGCTCTGTAGACAAGTGGGCCTCTTTTCAGGTTTGATCATTTGCTTTTTCTTTGATCAGTTTTTCATGTTTCTGTAAGTTGTGACCTGCCACAGGAAGGGAAGCTGTTCAAGTTTGTATGATATTTTTATAAATGCGTACTTGCTGCACTTTTGTGGCACTTTGCAAATTTTACTGCTATATAATTGTTGGAATATTTGGGACCTGTTTATGACAGGTCACAATCATAATTATTGTGCTATTTTTACTCCTGAAAAAGGTGTTTTTCTCACCTTCAGCAATGAAACATATCCTATTAGCTTTCTCCTTCTGAAAAAGAGTGAGCATTAAGAAGATATTGGCTTCACTGTTCCATTTTAATTTACAATTAGTAGATCATCGGTCCTCATACAGCAGCACACAGAATAAGTACAATGCATCAGAATCAGGGTGCATCACTTACAGATGAATGAATACACATAAATTAAAATACTTGTTCTGTTTGATTTATGTTGGAAGCCTTTATCGTGAATTCCAGATTCTAAGTCTAGTTAATCACTGTTAACTGTTTTTATCTCATAAAGGAATTCCAGGATGTTTTGAGAGGGCTGTCTGATAGCCTGTCAGTGCAGCGCTGCCATTCAATCCCAATGGAGAGCAAAAATAACAGCTCTAGGTACGAAGGAAGAGTTCCGCACAGTGGTTGGTGTATGTGGCTGGTAGGAGGCCAATTAAGTTTTTATAACTGGGGCATTTGAGATGACGCCTTGCTACTATGGCTACCCTATTACTCTTCTGTCCCCTTGTAGCAGTTGAAAAAATGGACAGGTGATTTTGGGCTATATACAGCATAACATTATAGATATGCAAAAAACGAAAACAGGGAAGATTTTTGGAGGATTTTGAATGATATCATAGAAAATTCAAGGTTCACTCTTGCTGTCTATTTGAAGGCACTAGCATTTCTCATTCAAAACTATTCTTGTTATTCACTGTTACTCATCTAAAAATATATAGATAAGCTTTAGAAATAGTTTAAGAATTTTCCCACTGCAAGCAGGTTTTTGCACAATATCTACTAAAAAGGGGAAACGGCCTAAACTGCGTGGGCAATCAATCAATCAAGAGATTTATAGAGTGCACTCCTCACCCGTTAGGGTCTCAAGGCGCTGGGAGAAGCTACTGGTCGAAGAGCTATGTCTTGAGGCGTTTTTCTGAATGTCAGGAGGTCCTGGGTCTGGTGTAGGTGGAGCGGTAGGGAGTTCCAGGTCTTGGCGGCGAGGTGAGAAAAGGATCTTCCTCCGGCAGTGGTGCAGTGGATGCGGGGGAAGGAGGCGAGGCTGGCGTAGCGAAGATGGCGGATGGGAGTGTGGAAGGTGAGTCTGTCATTGAGGTAGGCTGGGCCTGTGTTGTGGAGGGCTTTGTGTGCGTGGGTTAGGAGCTTGAAGGTGATCCTCTTCGATACGGGTAGCCAGTGTAAATCTCTGAGGTGGGGTGAGATGTGGTTGCGGCGTGGGACATCCAGAATGAGGCATGCCATGTGAAGCACAAGGCAGCAAGCTAAAAAACGCTTGCCTGAACAAGGCATATGTCTTGACTTTGCTTTTGTGTGGTTAAGGCAGGCCATGTATGCATTGTTCAGGCAGCAGTCTAACTGTGCGGATGGGCGGGCAAGCAGGAAGGAGCAGGAAGAAGGATCGGTAGAGGTAAGTGGGGCTGGGGGAGTTTTATTTTACTTTAGGGGTGCATGGGTGGGGGTTTAGGGTTCCGAGCTGGTGAGGGGGGTTTGGGGTAGATTAAAGGGCCAGGGGCCTGGGAGGTCAGGTAGTTTGGTGGATGTCGGCATAGAATAAAGGGCAGAGGGGCTAGGGGGAGGTTTTTAGGATGTACATGGGGGAGTACAGGGCTCAGGGTGTGGGAGAATTGTCAGGCAAGCAGGAAGAAAGGTCAGACAAGGTAAGTGGGGCTGGGGTTGTTTTTAGGGGTGGGAGATTTTTTTTAGTTAAGGGGTGCGTGGGGTGGGGGTAGGGCTAAGGGCCGGGGGTGATTTAGGTTAGA
Source organism: Pleurodeles waltl (assembly GCF_031143425.1). Lineage (NCBI taxonomy): Eukaryota > Metazoa > Chordata > Amphibia > Caudata > Salamandridae > Pleurodeles > Pleurodeles waltl. The sequence goes on from NC_090448.1 coordinate 849,484,913, forward strand.
TTGAAGGGTATGCGGGTCGGGGGGTCGAAGTAGTTTGGTGGATTTCGGCCTCAGGGCGGGGGAGAGGGATCGAGGTAGTTTGGGAAGGGGCAGTTTTTAGGGGTGCATGGGGGGTTTTAGGGCTCAGGGCGGGGTATTTTTTGGAATTTAGCCCTAAGGGTGGAGTGGGGAGGTTAAGGTAGTTTGGGGAGGTATTGAGGGGTGCATAAGGGGGTTTTAGGGCTCAGGGTAAGGGGGGTCAGGTAGTTTTTGGAAACTAGGGCTGAAGGCCCGAGGGGGGGGGGGCTTAGGGGGGATAGGGTAATTTTGTGGATTTGGGGATCAGGGCAGGGCGGGCGGGGTAGTTTTACAGGCAGTGGTGGGGTGGACAGCTGGTGTGTTTTATGGCTCAGGCCACGGGGTGCGGGTACATTTTAATTTTAATTTTAATGGTAGGAGGGGTGGGGGATTCGGGTAGTTTTGTGGATCTAGGCCTTGGGGTAGTTTTAAGAGCAAAGATTTAAGAACAGAGGAGGTCGATGTGGTCGGGGTAGATTTTTAGGTTCAGGGCTCAGGCAGGGTGAGGGGTAGTTTTTTAAGTACAGAGGCATGTTAGGGTGCAGGGCAGAGGGGGGGAATTTACCATGTATACTTATTTATCACATATGCTTTTACAACAAAATTTGTTGTAAGGGCATTTGTGGTAAAGCCATGCATGGTAAAGATGCAGTCGTGGTTCTGACCGTTTTGTTCAGACATGCGTTGTTTTTACAACCACTAAAAAGTACTGACCGGCAGAAATATCTACTCCAGAACATTGACTACTATTCAATATTGTAACTCTACTGCAGCTAACATTAATAATACACTCCGAGCTGATACTGTGGATTCTATGGCCCATATTTATACTTTTTTAGAGCTGCATTTGCATAATTTTTTTAAGCAAAAGAGACGTAAACTTACAAAATACAATTGTATTTTGTAAGCTTGTGCCGCTTTTGCGTTAAAAAGCAGCGCAAATGAAGTGCTATAAAAGTATAAATATGGCCTATGTACCCTATCAAATAAGGTAAAACTGAGGGTACAACTGTGCTTGTGGCCAAATTTCCTTTTCAGTACCTGTGAGGAATTCACTAAATGAGTTTCTCACAGCGGTAAGAACATTGAGAGGAATATAGATCTCTGAAGCTGTAAATTCCATTCAAGCAGTAGGAAGTGGACATTCCAATCCACAGTTGTTTGTGGGTGTTCCCAAACTTAGGGCTTACTTACAAGCCCCGTGGCTCAGGGCAGCACAGCAAGTGACAAGATAAAGTACACTTTTGTCCTCTACCTCTGTGCTGGCGGACAATGGGCTGCCTAGAGCAAACGCAGAAACCCTTGTATCATCTTGAAAGGGTGTCTGTGTCACAGACAGGATTGTTTCTGTGCAGGAAGAGACACTTTCCTGCGCAAAAAAAATAATCAATGAAAGCCTTTTCTCTTTCTACGTGTGCTTCAGAATGTAGAACACATAGAAAGAAATTAGAAGGAAATAAATATATTTCTCCTCATTGTGCCTCGTCTGGGCCTTGTAATGCCTTGTAAATCTGGGAATGTGCCTTATAAATCTGGGAATGTGCCAAAGCCCATGGGAGTTGCATGGGAAAACCCACCACAATGCCCATGGAACTCCTCTCTGGCTCAGTGTAAGGGAAGGCAGCAACTTGTGCTGTGTTGCCTTACACCATATTCACACGGCACTGACCTGCACCACAAGAAAAGGACACAAATGCGCTATATCTGCAAGATGCAATGCATTTCTGTTCTTTACCCCTTGCGCTGATGCACAAAGGCTGCATGCATTCCCAGGTTTACAATGCCTTGGTAGTTGTGTGGGAAAACCAACTGCAATGCCTTTGGAACACCTCTTGGATGCAGGGTAAGGCAACACAGCGACTTGTGCTGCGTTGCCTTACACCATATCTACAAGGCCATGAAAAGCCACGCAAAGTATCTTTGTGTGGCCTTGTAGATGTGGACCTGCACTATGCACTTGTAATTAAGCCCCACGTTTTCTTACCTCTTCCACCCTATGAAAAACTTCACACAGAAAAAGTCACCTGTCTTTCCCTGGAGTACGCTTGGAAACCTGGCAGTTTTCCAGGCATGTTTATGGGAATAGTGCTGAACTGAAAAAGTAGGAAAAGGATGTTCAGTCAGTGGCAGAGTTCTCTGCCTGCAGTTTTCTTTCTGTTTCTATGAAGTGGGCCCAATACTTTTGCTGTCCAATATTAAAATAACAATATTGTGACTCTCCACCTAAAAGGGCTTGCAAATGACTATCTAAAGCAAATAAATATGCACATTTCCAACTGTTTTAATACCACTTCCTTTTAAGACTGGTCGCAGGTAATCAGAAAAAAACGAAGGCACACCTTCATTGGTTTAACTTCTCAGAAAAACTCTTCGCTAAAATATACTTACCGATTGAATCAAAGCTATAAGCCACCGACCATTCTTTCATTTTCTTCTTATTTAACTTAATCTGACTGCCATTATCCTGCCAATCAAAGGTAATTAGAATTCCTAGCAAATTATAATTATATTTATAACAATTATATTGGTAATAAGCCTGCTTCTTTAAAAAGTGGCTTGCCTTCTGAGCCCACAAAGTCATGAATAATGTCAACAAGTTGCCAGTTAGTGGGTGTTAGTCATCTGGGAAATGGACAACAACAGTTGTCAGAACAAAGAACAGCCATAACATTTCCTTCTTTCACTTGGAGATCGTAAATGTGTTTGCGGGAATTGCAACAATTTGTTCCCAGGGCCCTCTCAGTCCTGTTGGGCCCAAATCCAACAGGAGCAAAAACAAGTTTTGGCTCTCACAGTGGAAAGGACACTTCATCAAAATAGGAGTATGGCTACGGCAAGGATCAGAGCTCCTTCGGGTGGAGGATAGTGGAGGCCGTCTTATTTTAAGATTCATTGGAATAGTAGTAGTAAATCAAGAGAAGAAATACTGCAATAGGAATATAGGATTGAATAGAGGGACTTTTGCGATAGCTGGCTAGACCACCGGATAACATCAGCACCTCACCACAAACCCCTTAGAAGATAACTGACCGGAAAATAAATTATTTTGAAGACACATTCACTGAATACTAGACTTCCACATGATATTAACAACTGTATGCCTAAAATCTACACATACCACACATTTCTAGACTTATAAATGAGACTGCCTGGAAATTCCAAAAACGTGCAAAAGTATGTTCAAAGATGAGAGGAAATATATGAATGTACTTATGATTTTTTGTGTGAATCTGATCCGTCTGTTTTAAAGTTGGTTTAATTGAAAATCTAAAGACAATATACAATTCAAGTACATACTTAAGCATGAGCAGACAACTTAAACCTTAGTACATAACATTTAACAAATTATGTAACATTTCGACACCCAGGACACCTTCAACTTTTCCGGTATTCACAATACCGAGTACAATAGGTAATAATCAGAGATTGAGGGGGTCATTCTGACCCCCGCGGGCGGCAGAAGCCGCCCGCCTGGCGGGAACCGCCAGAAGACTGTACCACGGTCAAAAGACCGCGGCGGTCATTCTGACTTTCCCGCTGGGCTGGCGGGCGACCGCCAAAAGGCCGCCCACCCGCCCAGCGGGAAAGCCCCAGCAATGAGGAAGCCGGCTCCGAATGGAGCCGGCGGAGTTGCTGGTGTGCGACGGGTGCAGTTGCACCCGTCGCGATTTTCAGTGTCTGCCAAGCAGACACTGAAAATCTTAATGGGACCCTGTTAGGGGGCCCCTGCAGTGCCCATGCCAGTGGCATGGGCACTGCAGGGGCCCCCAGGGGCCCCACGACACCCGTTCCCGCCATCCTGTTTCTGGCGGTGAAAACCGCCAGAAACAGGATGGCGGGAAGGGGGTCGGAATCCCCATGGCGGCGCTGCTTGCAGCGCCGCCGTGGAGGATTCCCTGGGGCAGCGGGAAACCGGCGGGAAACCGGCGGGAAACCGCCGGTTTCCCTTTTCTGACCGCGGCTTTACTGCTGCGGTCAGAATGGCCCCAGAAGCACCGCCAGCCTGTTGGCGGTGCTTCCGCGGTCGTTGGCCCTGGCGGTCCATGACCGCCAGGGTCAGAATGACCCCCTGAGTCTCTCCTACGGTTTTTCTGTGCTCGTTCGACATTAGAAATGTTTCTTAACTCTTCCTCCCTCAGTCATAATAATTTATTTTACAGTCTATTGTGTCTTTTCATGTAACTAACTGCATTACCTTTATGAATATTTCACCCAGATACAATTTCTACAACTAATAATTTGTGGTGTGCCTTTGTTTCAAAACCTGAGGCTCAACAGGTTTAATAGATATTTATTCATGGCACAGTAAAGTTGCTAATAAAATGTGTAAAAATGAAAGCAGCTGAATAAACATAACATGGTGTTGTACTCTTTGATTGGTAGCAGGGCAATCAGCTAGTCAGAACTCATAAATTAATCCCATAACATAATTGGAACTTGTGTGTGGCTTCTTTAATGGACGTGTAGCAAAAGGACGACGTTTCAAAGGCAATGCATAGAGCCCATGATGAGATATACTTTTCCAGTGGCTAGATGGCTTTTTTTCTACTATTCTACTATTATTTGACTGACAAAAGTCAGGCTTTGAAATGAGGTTCACTTTTTCTTCTTCTGCATGCTATGGCCCATATTAGAACGAGCCTCCAAAATACAGGTACAAATTATGCACCTTTTAATTTGCATCAGCGACGGAGGGCATGGATTAGCAGGCTGGAAACAGAGTCCAAGTCCAAGGTTAACACCATGGAACGGAAAAGAACATGCAAATAGAGCATGTTAATTCCCACTGCAAGTTGCACAAACACAGCGTGTATGTGTCTGCTCCCACTATTTGCAGCAGGTTCCTTTTAGACCTGACAGCCTTAGGATGGTCATCCTCCAACGTTTTGCCTGCCTCCCTCCATTTTTCTGACCCTGTTTTTGCTGGTTTTATGACTCTGTGCACTTTATGTCTAGTGCTAAATTGCATATGCTCTCTCCCCTAAACATAGTAACCTTGGTTCCAAATTGACACATTTTATTTACCTATAAGTCCCTAGTAAAGTGCACTACATGTGCCTAGAGCCTGTAAATTGAATGCTACTAGTGGGTCTGCAGCACTGACTGTGCCACCCACATAAGTTGCCCATTAACCATGTCTCAGACCTGCTATTCATTAGCCTGTGTGTGCAGCAGTTTCACTGCCACATCAACTTGGCATTTAAAACTACTTGCAAGGCCTTAAACCCCCCTTTTTCTACATATAAGCCCCTCCTAAGGTAGATGTAGGAGGCTGGACTGGCTTGTAGTGAGTACCAAGGGGTACTTGCACCTTGCACCAGGCCCAGTTATCCCTTATTAGTGTATAGGGTGTCTAGCAGCTTAGGCTGATAGATAATGGTAGATTAGCAGAGCAGCTTAGGCTGAACAAGGAGACGTGTGAAGCTACTACAGTACCACCTAGTGTCATATGCACAATATCATAAGAAAACACAATACACAGTTATACTAAAAATAAAGGTACTTTATTTTTATGACAATATGCCAAAGTATCTTAGAGTGTACCCTCAGTGAGAGGATAGGAAATATACACAAGATATATATATTCCATAGCAAAAATATGCAGTATAGTCTTAGAAAACAGTGCAAACAATGTATAGTTACAATAGGATGCAATGGGGACACATAGGGATAGGGGCAACACAAACCATATGCTCCAAAAGTGGAATGCGAACCACGAATGGACCCCAAACCTATGTGACCTTGTAGAGGGTCGCTGGGACTATTAGAAAATAGTGAGAGTTAGAAAAATAACCCTCCCCAAGACCCTGAAAAGTGAGTGCAAAGTGCACTAAAGTTCCCCTAGGGACAAAGAAGTCGTGTTAGAGGAATAATGCAGGAAAGACACAAACCAACAATGCAACAACGCTGGATTTCCAATCTGGGGTACCTGTGGAACAAGGGGACCAAGTCCAAAAGTCACAAGCAAGTCGAAGATGGGCAGATGCCCAGGAAATAACAGCTGCGGGTGCAAAGAAGCTTCTACTGGACAGAAGAAGCTGCGGTTTCTGCAGGAACGCAAAGGGCTAGAGAGTTCCCCTTTGGAGGACGGATCTCTCTCGCCTTGTAGAGTCGTGCAGAAGTGTTTTCCCGCCAAAAGAACGCCAACAAGCCTTGCTAGCTGCAAATCGTGCGGTTAGCGTTTTTGGATGCTGCTGTGGCCCAGGAGGGACCAGGAGGTCGCAAATTGGACCAGGAGAGAGAGGGGACGTTGAGCAAGACAAGGAGCCCTCTCAGCAGCAGGTAGCACCCGGAGAAGTGCCAGAAACAGGCACTACGAGGATGTGTGAAACGGTGCTCATCCGAAGTCGCACAAAGAAGTCCCACGTCGCCGGAGAACAACTTAGGAGGTCGTGCAATGCAGGTTAGAGTGCCGTGGACCCAGGCTGGACTGTGCACAAAGGATTTCCGCCGGAAGTGCACGGAGGCCGGAGTAGCTGCAAAAGTCGCGGTTCCCAGCAATGCAGTCTAGCGGGGTGAGGCAAGGACTTACCTCCACCAAACTTGGACTGAAGAGTCACTGGACTGTGGGAGTCACTTGGACAGAGTTGCTGGATTCGAGGGACCTCGCTCGTCGTGCTGAGAGTAGACCCAAGGGACCGGTAATGCAGCTTTTTGGTGCCTGCGGTTGCAGGGGGAAGATTCCGTCGACCCACGGGAGATTTTTTCGGAGCTTCTAGTGCAGAGAGGAGGCAGACTACCCCCACAGCATGCACCACCAGGAAAACAGTCGAGAAGGCGGCAGGATCAGCGTTACAGAGTTGCAGTAGTCGTCTTTGCTACTTTGTTGCAGTGTTGCAGGCTTCCAGCGCGGTCAGCAGTCGATTCCTTGGCAGAAGGTGAAGAGAGAGATGCAGAGGAACTCGGATGAGCTCTTGCATTCGTTATCTAAAGTTTCCCCAGAGACAGAGACCCTAAATAGCCAGAAAAGAGGGTTTGGCTACTTAGGAGAGAGGATAGGCTAGCAACACCTGAAGGAGCCTATCACAAGGAGTCTCTGACGTCACCTGGTGGCACTGGCCACTCAGAGCAGTCCAGTGTGCCAGCAGCACCTCTGTTTCCAAGATGGCAGAGGTCTGGAGCACACTGGAGGAGCTCTGGACACCTCCCAGGGGAGGTGCAAGTCAGGGGAGTGGTCACTCCCCTTTCCTTTGTCCAGTTTCGCGCCAGAGTAGGGCTAAGGGGTCCCCTGAACCGGTGTAGACTGGCTTATGCAGAATTGGGCACATCTGTGCCCAAGAAAGCATTTCCAGAGGCTGGGGGAGGCTACTCCTCCCCTGCCTTCACACCATTTTCCAAAGGGAGAGGGTGTAACACCCTCTCTCAGAGGAAGTTCTTTGTTCTGCCATCCTGGGCCAGGCCTGGCTGGACCCCAGGAGGGCAGATGCCTGTCTGAGGGGTTGGCAGCAGCAGCAGCTGCAGTGAAACCCCAGGAAGGGCAGTTTGGCAGTACCAGGATCTGTGCTACAGACCACTGGGATCATGGGATTGTGCCAACTATGCCAGGATGGCATAGAGGGGGCAATTCCATGATCATAGACATGTTACATGGCCATATTCGGAGTTACCATTGTGAAGCTACCTATAGGTAGTGACCTATATGTAGTGCACGCGTGTAATGGTGTCCCCGCACTCACAAAGTCAGGGAAATTGGCCCTGAACAATGTGGGGGCACCTTGGCTAGTGCCAGGGTGTCCTCACACTAAGTAACTTTGCACCTAACCTTTACCAGGTAAAGGTTAGACATATAGGTGACTTATAAGTTACTTAAGTGCAGTGTAAAATGGCTGTGAAATAACGTGGACGTTATTTCACTCAGGCTGCAGTGGCAGGCCTGTGTAAGAATTGTCAGAGCTCCCTATGGGTGGCAAAATAAATGCTGCAGCCCATAGGGATCTCCTGGAACCCCAATACCCTGGGTACCTCAGTACCATATACTAGGGAATTATAAGGGTGTTCCAGTAAGCCAATGTAAATTGGTAAAAATGGTCACTAGCCTGTTAGTGACACTTTGGAAAGAAATGAGAGAGCATAACCACTGAGGTTCTGATTAGCAGAGCCTCAGTGAGACAGTTAGGCACAACACAGGGAACACATACATATAGGCCACAAACTTATGAGCACTGGGGTCCTGACTAGCAGGGTCCCAGTGACACATAACAAACATACTGAAAACATAGGGTTTTCACTATGAGCACTGGGCCCTGGCTAGCAGGATCCCAGTGAGACAGCGAAAACACCCTGACATACACTCACAAACAGGCCAAATGTGGGGGTAACAAGGCTAGAAAGAGGCTACTTTCTCACAGTAGAGCCTAGGTAACTCATAGGGCATGGTACTATGTATGTAAAAGGCAGGGCATGCACTTTTATGTTTTACATGTCCTAGTAGTGAAAAACTCACACATTTGTTTTCCACTACTGTGAGATCTGTTCCTCTCATAGACTAGCATTAGAACTGCCCTCCTATACTTTTGAGTGGTAGGTTCTGATTTGGAAGGAGTGGCCTTGTCATGTTTATGTTTAGTATTGCCAGAATGGTAATAGGATATCCTGCTTACTGGTGAAGTTGAATTTATTATTACTAGTTTAGAAATGCCACTTTTAGAAAATTGGCATTTTTTTGTACTTACTGCCATCTGTGCCTTACAGCCTGTCTCCAATCCACATCTGTTCTGTGCTGGTTGATAGCTCCCCTTGTGCATTCCACACAAACAACCATAAACACAGGACACTCAGTCACATCTGCATTAATCTGCATACTGAATGGGTCTACCTCGGCAAGAAGGGTGGAGGGGCTCCCTCTTACATTTCAAAGGCCAGTGACCTGCCCTCACACAAAAGATTGATAAGCCAACAAAGGGATCCTGGCAGAAAGGACTGGGCTGAAAGGGGAACTTGTGCACTTCAAAACCGCTCTTTGTAGTTTCCCCCTCTTCAAAGGCATTTTTGGGTATATATGCTGGGGCCCTGATCCCACCAAAACAGACACTTCTGGACCTAACCCTGGGCTCTGTCAGAGAGGCTGCCTGGCTTCCTAAAGGACTCATCTGGAGTTTTTTTGCTGAAGGGCCTCTTTCCTGCTTGTTGCCCTGCTGTCTGGTGCTCCTCACTCTGATGGAAGGACTCTGCTATCCAAGTGCTTGTATTGAGCTTGCCTCCTGTGTTTGAAGTCTCAGGGCCAACAATGACTTCACCTCTTCAAAAAATCTTCATGTATAGGAAAATCAATGCAGCACCTGCATCGCGGCTGGAACATCGCTGTACTGCCGACCTGAATAACGCAGCACTGGCTTCGTAGCCCGAAATCCGACACAGTGCCTGCATCAAAGCTGGAAAATCACTGCATAGACAACCGGACTGACACAGTGTCTGCTCCTTCTCCCAGTGCATCAAGGATTTTCAATGCACCGTCCCTGGGCATCAAAATATACCTGCATCACAGGAAGGAATCAAGGCTGTGCTCCTGGAAATTGACGCATCACTTTGCAGCATGGAAAGAAACAACATATTATCTGTGCTGCGCCAGAAAATCTGACACAATACCTTATTTTTCCATGCATCTCCTCCTATGCAGTCCCCAAGCATAGCATTTTTGAAGCATCACATGTACAGTGTGTCACAAGGATACAACCACTGTTTCTTAGGAACTGAGACTCTTTTAAATATTTTTAAAGTTATATCTTAACTTGTGTTTATTAAATTATTGTTGTTTTGACCTTATTTTATTTAGTGAAACATTATCTATTTGTCTAAACCTGAGTGGTGTATTTTTGTGGTGTTTTCACTGTGTTAACGTATGAGTTATTGCACAAATATGTTACACATTGCCTTCTAGGTTAAGCCTGACTGCTGAGTCCTAAGCTGCCAGAGGGTGGTCACAGGATAATTTGGATTGTGTTCTGACTTACCCTGACTAGGATTGTGGTACCTACTTGGACCGGGTGCATACCTCTTCCAACTAGAAACCCAATTTCAAACAGTTCCCTACAGCAAAGTCTGAGGGTAAGTTCACCAAACTGAAAATGTGCTTTGGGCACAACCAGATGTTGCCACCCAGAATGGGATTTCTAGCCATACTGTGACTGGGGATAAATTGTTTTGCTTTGAAGATCTGGGTCCTTTAATTGTCTAGCCTAGTTATTGGGGAATAATTGCAGTGCTCTGAAGATCTGGGGCTTTATAGGTCTACTCTACAATATAAGCACTCATTAAATGTTTTTTTAATCCAATGAGGTTCAATCTCTGACAGCAATCCTTAAGAGAATCTTGCAGGCTACTAGTGAAAGAACCTCAGTAAACTAACCAATGGTTGATGGAGATTATGATGTTACTACATAGCTTTTACATGGCACCTGAAACTAATTCCCATGTGCATCTTTATAAATGGAAGACACAACACCCAGAGTCGTACTACAACTAAGTCAAGGTAAAAACAGATTAATCCTCTTCTTCTACAGCCTGGCTATTTCAAAAGGATACTCTATTTAAAACAAAGCAGGCAAGAGAGCTGAAATGTTGATCAGTTAGGCTTGTTGTAAATACTGCAGCTGCTTTCGTACGTCCCAATCGGTATTTGTGTAGAGGCAGAACCACCTTCCTTGTATATCCAATTTCAGGAGGTACATGAAATCCACTAGAATGCTGCATTTAGTGAAGACCTGAGATCATCCTTTGGGACTCAGTGTGGTATTGGGAAACAGGAAGTGTGATTTGTACTTACTTTAAACTTCTAAAAAGCCAATAAAGTACCAAAATAAAATTGTCTGTCCTGACCTTGACCAGAGGTATTGGGAAAAAAGAGGAGGAAGTATGGTTATAGAGACTCCCCAGAGAGACAGAATATCAATCTTATTATTTGTAGCCTCTTCCTCACCTCACATAGCCACATCAAAGTGGAACAACTGTTGGGAAAAGAGGAGGGTTTCACCCTATATTAGCTGAACAATAAAACTCAAATCAATAAGATTTCTTGGTCCACATATCTACAGCACTGGGACCCCGGATGCAAGAAGATCAGAATTTCAGGTGGTGTTTCTTGGTGGATGAAGTTACCATTGCAAGCTGGTAGCCCCACATGAAAGGCTTTAAACCCCTTTGAATGGGTTATAATTACTAAATCCCATTCGGAGGGGTTTAATGCTTCCATTTAACTTCTGATGTAGGCAGGTGGGAAGTAGGAGTAGGAGCTTCTCTGCATTGCGGGTATAAGGAGAGAAACTGGCATCATAGGTAGGGGAGAGAAGGGGAAAAAGTTCCCTGGCACATGGACTCATTGCATGATCCCTCCTTGATTTGGAAATAGATTGGATGGAGACAGAGGATTGGCTCTTTTTTAAGCCAAAGCCTCAAGTGATTATAATGCCTTGAGTTTCTGGCTGGTAAAATCAAGTTGGCTGCTATCACACCTAGGAAAATTAGTTGTGAAAGCACAGGACTATTTGTGATTGGGCAGAGCAGAATTGTGCTCTGCCCAACTCATAATCAGGTCCCTATTTCAGGAAGTAGACAATAAACTTTGCATTCATTTTTTTACCTTCATCATATACAACAATGTAGGTTCCAATGAAGGTTCATCCACATTGTTCAATTCTGATAGTCATTCATGTTGACAAGGACTAGTGCAAGTGTAAATATGTGATTTATGGCATGCTGAAAAATATTTGAATTTAAATTTTGTTTGAAAACAATAAATGTTGTGAGTGCTTCACTTTGAAACTTTTAACTTCATTCCAAGTTATGAAAAGCTACTATGGGTAAATAGACTTAAAATTAGAATTTCATTGTGATTGAAATGTAGTTTTTGCTTTGATTGGATTGCTATACCAATTATTATGGGCATTCAGACAATTTAAGACATTGGGGGCCAGATGTAGGAAACACTTTGCGAGTCGCAAACGGCAAAATCTGCCGTTTGCGACTCGCAAATGCGTGTTTCCTATGCAGAAATGCATTTTGCGAGTCGTTACCGACTCGCAAAATGCATTTCCGAATCGCAAATAGGAAGGGGTGTTCCCTTCCTATTTGCGAGTCGCAGTGGTATGCAACTCCATTTGCAACCGCGTACGCGGTCGCAAATGGAGTCGCAGTTACCATCCACTTCAAGTGGATGGTAACCCACTCGCAAATTGGAAGGGGTCCCCATGGGACCCCTTCCAGTTTGAGACTGGACCCCAAAATATTTTTTCAGGGCAGGGAGTGGTCCAAGGGATCACTCCCTGCCCTGAAAAAACCGAAACAAAAGGTTTCGGATTTTTTTGAAATGCAGCTCGTTTTCCCTCAGGGAAAACGGGCTACATTTAAAAAAAAAAAAATGCTTTATTGAAAAGGCAGGTCGCTAACATGGAGGCCTGCTGACGTCATCAGGCCTCCATGTTAGCGAGTGCCTATACTCGCAATGGGGCCGCAATTTGCGACCCACCTCATGAATATTCATGAGGTGGGTCATTGCGACCCCATTGCGAGTTGCAGACGGTGTCTGAGACACCGTACTGCATAGCAATTTGCGACTTGCAAATTGCGAGTCGCAGGGACTCGCAATTTGCAAGTCGCAAATTGCTCTCTTCCTACATCTGGCCCTGGGTTATTAATTGAGAGGGGTGGAATACCCTCTCAAATAATAAACATAATCCTTGCTGGGGTTAACTACACAAGTCACTAAATCAGCCTGTGCCCAACCATCTGCTAGTTTGGCACGAAGCAGTCAAGTGTAACTTAGAGGCAATGGGTAAAGTATTTATGCAGCAGACAATAGTAACATGAAAGCACCACACAAAAAAAAAACCCTAAACCAGCTTAGAAAAGTAGAAGTGGCAGCCTTTGTGTGAGGTAGTTCTCTAACCTACCCCCCAAATTGTCTCTGGTTATTTCCCACCCTTCTCCTGGTCCTGGCTGCAAAAATGACAAGGGAGACAAAGGCAAGGTCAGGAGTGGTGTCAGGTGTGTGCTGCAGGCAGGGCCCTTTAAAATGTAATCAGGGCAGGGTAAAGTTCATCCCCGGCTATTCTACCAAGAAGACCCAATCTCCTTGCAGCTAGGTCTTCTTTCTTCCATTGCCTCAAAACAGTACACAACCTGCATCAGGATAGCCATTCACAGTCATGTGACCCAGGACACTGGCAGAAAGGCAAACTTGTTTTGGGGTAGAAAAATGCCAACTTTCTAAAATTAGCATTTTTAAAATTTTAACTTAAAATCCAACTTCACAATTAAAGAGTATTTTAAATTACAATTAATTTGAGAGTTTTTCTATCTGTTCCATTCTGAAGTTTGCACGTTTTAAAAGTAATATTGTAACCCAGTGTTAGTCTGTGGGAGAGATAGGCCTTACAACAGTGAAATATGACTTTAGAGGTTTTCCCTGATGGAACATGTAAAACTTAAACAACATGTCCTACTTTTCTAATGCATTGCACATTGCCCTGTGAGTGGTTAGGACCTACCTTGGGGTGACCTAAGCTTTAAAGTGGAAGGTACAGGCCTAGCAAGAGGTTTATTTTGCCAGGTCGCAGTGGTAGTGTCTGTGGTTGCAGTTTTAAACTACCATTTCAACCTGGCAAATGTGCCCACTTGCCAGGCCCAAACCATCCCTTTTTTTTTTACATGTAATGCACCCCTAAAGTAGGCCCTAGGTAGCCTCATGGGCAAGGTGCAGAGTGTCTTAAAGGTAGGACATGCACTAATGTGTTTTACATGGCCTGACAGTGAAATAGTGCCAATTTCTTTTTTAACTATTGCAAGGCCTAACTCCCCCATAGGTTAACATGGGTACTGCCTTTAAACATCTTTTATGTGCAGTTTCCTATTGGAGGCACACAGATGTGTGGCGTTTGGGGTCTCTGAACTAAAAAATATAAAATACATCTTTTAGTAAACTTGGTTTTTAGATTGTCAGTTTGAAGATGCCACTTTTGTGAAAGTGGGCATTTTCTTGCTTACTCATTCTTTGCCTCTGCCTGGCTGTGGAAACCATATCTGGGTCAGACTGACAGTTGGGCTGTTTGTGAAATCCTTCTAGACAGTGACACAAAGGGAACTGGGAAGTGTGCTGCTTATCCTGATGAGTCTGCTGGGCTACAGTGGGTAAGGAGGAGCAAACACTTACACCTGAAAGGGCTGTGCTTGTCCTAACACAATGCAGTCTCCAACCCCTGGTGTGTATCTGGAGCCAGGCCTGGGCAAGGCAGGATCCTGTCAATGACAGAGACTTTCGTTTGAAGTTTAGATACTTCAAAGGCAGAACTGGGTATATGAAGCAGACCCATAACCCCATACTTTTACATTACTTCTGGATCAAGAGGAACCTCTGCCAAAGAGAAGAGCTGAAGAGCTGGAGGAGGAGTACTGCCTTTTTGCCTGTGAGTGTGCTTTGCTGGGTTGGCTTGCAGTTGCCCCTTCTACCTTAGAGAGGACAACGCCTGGAGTGGGCTGTGTTTTTCTGCTTGTGAACTGTCTCCAAGGGCTTGGACTGAGTGTACACCCTGGTTTGATGTCTCTGGGCCATCAAAGACTTCCTCAGCCAGCACCTGGACTCTCTTGCGGAGACTCCTACTGTGCCAAGTGTGCCCTATCCAGTCCCTGGGCCCTTGAAAGGAGAAGCTGGTGGAACCAAGGCTGAATTCCTTGCACCACTGCAGCTGAAAAATTGATGCACCATCTGCATGGTGGCAGGAAAATTGACACAAAACCTGCTTGCGGCTGCCAAAATGGACCCATCTCTCATGCAGCACAGTTCTTCGTCATTGTACATCAAGATTTTGTATGCATTAGCACACCTACAGTAAACCTGCATGGACCCGAGGCTGTCTGTCTGGAAATCGACGCATCGCTTTTCTGCAGGAGACAGGAACGACGCATCGTCCACCCAACGGGAGAAGAATTAACCCACTGACTCACTTGAGAGTCAGGAATCGACACCTTGCTTACTTTTCTGATGCAAGCTCACTTGTGTGCCTTTATTTTTGATGCATACCAAGTACTTTGTGTAAAAACAATGCATCCATTGATTTCCATGGATTAAGACTCTTTTTAATTTTAATAAATTCATATTTTTGCTTGTGCATGTTGGATGTTTGTCGTTTTGGTCTTGTTTGATTTAGATAAATAAAGGCTATTTTTCTAAACTGGTGCTGAGGGCTTTTGTGGTATTTTCAATTTGTTACTGTGTGTGTTGGTACAAATACTTTACACACTGCCTCTGTGATAAGCCTGACTGCTTGTGCCAAGCTACTAAGGGGATGACCAGGGGTTATCCTAGGTGTGTATCACTCTGACCCTGACTAGAATGAGTGTCACTGCTTGGACAGAGTGCAAACCTACTGCCTACCAGGTACCCCCTTTCTAACACTGGTGATCAACGGTGAGGATAGGACTTGTGTTTCTACTTGACATACAGTGATTGGTGTACACTACTGTTTCAGCACAGATGATTGCATGACCCCATACTACTTGTTTTCATTTCTGTGGATTTGTTTCTTCTTCCTTTTTGTTCATTTTTCCCTGGGGATCTCTCTGCTTTTTTGGAACTCTTGCATCTTTATTGAACCTCACCCACAGGCATGTCTCAATCTGGGAATGCACCAGCTGTTGCTACAAAAGTTGTGTTTGAGTTGGAGAAACTGGAGGAGTATAACTTTCCTGCCCAATCAAAAGCTCCGATAGGAAGGAGGAGCTGCAAAAGGTGCTGAGGGCCTGGATAGGAGCCAAGGAGGCTGGGGGGCACCCAGAGGAGGAGAATGTGGATGAGGAAGTGCAGAGCATACATGATGTTATGTTGAGTAACCCTGACCTGCCTGGGGAAAGGCCTCCAGGGCAGGCAGTAGTGTTTCTTCCAAAGGTGTGACCCCATAGAAGCAGCAAGACAGACAAGCAGAGAGAATGCACCAATTCAGTTTAGAGAAGCTTAAAATGGAAATGGAAGAGAAAAGATTAGTCATAGATGAGAAAAAAATGCTGTTGGCTCATGAGTTAGGTTTGAGAGAGCTGGACACAGTTCAGCCTGAAAGGAGGGTACACATCCAAAAGGATTACAAAAAGGAGTTTGATGTATACCTGTGGTTTTAGGGGTACAAATCAGTTCTCAACATGAACTTGGTCCCTGAGGTACACTGTGGGGCGGGTCTGTGGAAGCACTTTGAGGTAGAGAGGAGGGACACACTGACATCTTTAGGGGATCCTCAGGGACACACCTTTTCTATCATGAAGGACCCTAGTCACTAGGTATGGTCTAACTCCTGAGCAGCACAAAGAAAAGTTTACATACTAAAAGAAAAAGGACTCTCAAACTTGATTAGAATGTGTAGATTCTTTCTGCAGGTCACAGGATGGATGGGTGAAGGGCAGTAAGGTAACAACTTATGAGGGGCTGTACAATTTGATTGCTTTGGAGCAGTTGTATAATCTTTGTTTTCCAAGGATGTAGCAGCACCTAATTGATAGCAAGCTGACTGACCCCATGAAGCTTGCCCAGGAAACAGACCAGGGGAGAGCACCAGGGTCCAAAAGAGGTTTGGGGAGACTCTGCCAAGGGTGAGCAGGGTCCCCTACAGAAGAGGTGGGGGGTAACAGTAAAAGGGGGGAGTTCTCTGAGGGGCCCCAACCTAGTTCCCATGGTAAGGATTCCCAGCCCCCAGGTGAGAAGAAACCTGCAGAGAAAGGTTTACGCAAGTGTTTTGCATGTAATCAGCAGGGTCAAATGAGTGGGGGCCGCAAATGTCTCAAGTGGACACCGGCACCCACTGGTGCTCAGTCACAGGGTTTGGCTAGTACAACATTTGGGGAGGAGTTGGTTTCGGGAGAAAAGTGGGAGCCAGCTGAGATGACCCTTGTCTTACTAGGGGACAGTGAGATGGTCCAGAGGACCCTTGTGCCTGATAACACTAAGAAGTACAGGCAGTGGGTGACCATCAATGGACATAGGGTGGCAGCTCTGAGAGACACAGAAGCCAGTGTGACTACTGTGAGGTGTCAACTGGTGTCTGAAGAGCAAGTAGTTCACCATGTACTTCAACACGTAGTTGCAGTAGTCAACTCAGAGCTCCTGTGCAAGGTGGTGCTGGTTCCATTTGAGTGGGGGGGGTCTCAGGTTCCTTGAGGTAGCTGTGAGCCCAACCATGCCTGTTGATTATCTTTTAGGCAACGATCTGGAGGATTCCCCTTGGAGTGAGGTGGAACGCCGGTCACACTTGGAGATGTTGGGTCTGCCTGAGTGGACATGTTTGACCACCCGATCTATGGTAGCCTGTCAGGGTGATCATGAGGTCCTGAGGCTTGAAAGAGTGAACCAGGTGCCGTCCAGACAGATGAAGGGCAAGGGGTGTAGGACAACCACCATAGAAAAAGGAGGCTGAGTCTGAGGGAAATGCCCCAGAGCCTAGAGGGGAACAAGTGGCTGAACTGCAAAGAAATGCCCGAGCTGACCCATTGGCGGCATTGTGGGGGCCTCACCAGGGAGAAATTCTGTGAGAAGCAGAAGTCATGCCTCAATCTTGAGGGTCTGTGGCCACAGACTGCAGACCAGGCAGCTAGCAAGGAGTCTGGATCACACTGGATCTATTGGGAGGATTACCTCCTGTATAGTGAGCCTAAGGTAGCTGAGCCTGGGGCAGCACAGGTGCTGGTGGAATCCCAGTGCTTCAGAGCCCTTTTACTAGGTCTGGCTCAAGATGTGCCTTAAGCAGGACATTTAGGGCAGGACAAGATCTTTTAAAGGCTTGTCACCCTCTTTTACAGGCCCCAAATGCGCAGGCACTCTGATGCACATTGCAGGTCTTGCCAAACTTTTCAGGCAAGTGGCAAGAGTGGGGGGAAGTGCAAGAATCCCCCTCCAACCTTTTCCTGTTATGACCACCCCTTTTAAGCGGGTGGACATTGACATTGTGGAGCCTCTGGACTCAAGGACAGCCTTGGGCAACAGATTTATTCTTTCTGGTCTTGGTGGACAATGCCACCCGGTACCCTCAGGTTATCCCTCTGAGGTCAACGACAACCCCTTTGGTGGGCCGGGCATTGATTGGGATTTTTACCGGCATGGGGTTCACCGAGGAGATGGTATCTGACATTAGTACCTACATCATCTCTACCTATATGAAGTCTCGGTGGAAGGATTATGGGGTAACCTACAAGTTCACCATTCCTTACCACCCCCAAGGAAATGGGATGGTTGAAAGGTTCAACCGCACCCTGATAGGCATGATTATGGGTCTTTCAGAACCTCCTGAGATGTAAGGGTGATGTCCTATTGCCATGCCTTCTCTTTGCTTACAGGGAGATACCGCAGAATGGACTTGGTTTTGGCCTCTTTGAGGTGCTGTATGGCCAGCCTATGAGGGGACCTCTGAGTCTGGTAAAAGAGGGCTTATAAAAAACCTCCAGGATGTGTTTAACTACATACTGGCCTTTAGAAAGCAGACAGTGTGCTTCAGAAAACTCCCACAAGTGAACCTAGAAGCCAGCAAGGAGGACATAAAGCAGTGGTACGACCAGAATACCACTGGTCTGGTCGAGTTTCAGCCTGGCCAGAAAGTGTGGGTCATGGTCCTAGTGGAGCCGTATGCTCCCCAGGAAAAGTGGACTGGGCCTTTTGAGTTGGTGGAGCACAAGAGTGATGTCACCTATCTGGTGAACTTGCAGACTTTCAGGAACCCTTTGAGGGTCCTTCACGTGAACAGCCTCAAACCTCGCTTTGAGAGGTCTGAACTGACTATGCTCTTGGGAACAAATGATGGGGTGGAGGAGGAGAGTGAGCTTCTTCCTGACCTCCTGTCTGCCCAGGAGAAAGATGGGTCTGTGGAGAGTGTGAACGTCTCTCCAACACTAACCCCAGAGCAACAGAGGGACTCTTGTCAGTTATGGGTCAGTTTGCATCCTTGTTTTCCTTGAGCTCAGGGGTCACTCATCTGTGTACCCATGATGTGGACAATGGGGACAGTCCACCTATGAAACACAAGATTTACAGGGTGACAGACAAGGTCAGAGCCAGCATCAATAATGAGGTTTCCATGAAGCTAGAGTTAAGGGTAATTGAGTTCTCCAGCAGTCCTTGGGTGAGCCCAATGGTCTTGGTCCCAAAGGCTACTACCCTCTGTGCCACCCAAGAACTGAGGTTCTGTGTGGACTACCATGGACCCAATGCCACCACTAAGACTGACACACACCCCATCCCCAGACCTGATGAGCTCATACATTGTTTAGGAGCTGCCAAGTTCCTCTGCATGTTTGACTTAATGTCTGAGTACTGGCAGATTACTTTAACCGATGGGGCAAAGGAAAGGTCAACATTTTCTACCCCATAGTGTTATTTTCCAGTACGGGGTTCTGCCATTTGGGGTGAAAAATGTCCCTGTCACCTTTCAGAGGTTGGTCAATCAGGTGTTGGCTGGCCCGGAGGATTTCAGCGCAGCCTACCTGGATGACATCACAGTGTTCAGCTCCAGCTGGGAGGAACACCAGCAACACCTCAGTGAAGTGTTGAAGACCCTGCAGATGGCAGGCCTCACTATTACGGCAAGTAATTGCCAAATAGGTTAGGGATCTTTGGTTTACCTGAAACAACAGGCAGAGCGCGGCCAGGTGGCACCCCTGCCACCAAAAATAGACACTGTTTGGGCTTAGGAGACCACTGAAACCCTTTCCAGCAGAGACCTCACAACTCCATCACTGTTCATAACCTGTAAGGCAAAGGACATCTTTTAATTAAAGGCGAAGTCCAATGGGTGATCTATATCACCCAAACAAATACCTCAAACACACCCTGCTAATAGAAATGGTTACTTGTTTATACCTACAGGAATTATCAATAAATCTGTCCCTGAACAGATGTAATTACAATCACCAGACACAATATTACCTAGCCATAATAACTATGGGTAAGGAGAAACTCTAGAACAATTCTGAGGACACCTCAGGTTGCAGCGAATACAACAAGGCCATGTAAATGGCAGCAACTCTCTATACCCTTGTTGGTGACATGATGTTAACTATGGTCCTCATTTATAAGTCAGCGGGCAGTCCTTCATTCACCAGGACTGGCCTGCCCTGGCTGAGTACCACCCTTCATGTTTCGAGATGGCTGGAAAAGATACCTATGCCTTGAGATGGGCTCCTGCAATGGAGGCTCTTCTCAAGTCACTGAAAGATTTCTGAGTGGCCAACATGCTTCACCTGGCCACTCATCAAACCCTTTTCATTTACAAAGGCATTTTTCCACATCATTTTTGCTGTCTTTGTTAAACAGCAGAAATAATTTTCCTGGTACAATGGGAGATTTCTCCCAAGGTGTGGTGGTATTTTGTTTTATTTTTCTCTTTAAAACAATCAGGCTTTCCTCTGCTGTCACACACAGTAAACAAAACACACCTCAGAGCATCTGCCCTAAGAAGGGTGGACAGACTAATGTGCTTATGCCAATGTTCACTGGTGTATGGGTCCATCAGTGTAAGATTTCCACAAATAGAGCCAACGGGATCACCACCAGCGGAAACATGATGGTAACCGGCAGCATAAACATGATGGTCTGCGTGGCTCTAAATACAGAAGGTGGACAGGGTGCTCCCTAACATTTGTGTCAGAGTACCCTGTCAACCAAACTATAAATTAGAGATTAAAGCATGGTTTGGCCTACAGCATTATGTTTACAATTCACAGCTAACTCCTGAAATGGTCAATAGTTTTAATCTCTTTAGCAGCTAGAGAAATGTTTATAAAGACATTGACAATATTTTTTCTCTATCATTAAGAACTGAAACTACAATTACGAATGGGCCACTTTTACGCCGAAACTGTGCAATGATTGTAATAGTTACTTGTGAGACCTGTTATCCATTTAATTGTTGTGGTCTTAATAATAAAATGAATAAAGAAAGGCAAGTCAAAAACAAAATATAGATTGGCTACTAACCATTCTTGACAGACACTTGTCCGCTGTGCTCTTCTAAGAAAACAAAAACAAACTTGTAAAGAGAGCCAGAAAAATATCACTTGGTCATCTCAATTAATGAGATTGTAAATATATTTGTGAATACCCGAAGAGGTAGAGTACAGAGTCCCTTTTTTCAGATGAGCGTGAATAGTAGAATGTGTTGGAAAGCTAGGACAAATAATAAGCTCAGACAGGCCCTGATTTAAGAGAGCCTAGCAGCACTTTAGTGGCGCTTTAGCATCATTTTGTTTACACTAAGGCAGTGCTAAGGTGGCCTTTTCCACGCGCCATAGGTGCAATGCATTGCACCACTTTGTAACCCTTTGAGCTACATTATGCCTGTGCCATAATGTATGCAAAAGGGGCATTCCCCCGTTATGGGGGGGCTGAAAAAATGGCACAAGGAAATCTAAGAGTGCTCAGAGCAGGTGTTAAAAGCAGGCACACCATTGTTTACATTGGGCCCCTATGTACTGTTTAGGGTTAGTGCTAAAATCTTGGCACTAACTCTGAACAGCACTTCAAAAGCGTCAGAAATGCTGACGCTCTGGGCCCCTACCCTGCGCCATGGTGTGCCATATTTTAAATACGGCGCACCATGGTAGCTGTAGCGGGGGTAGAAAAGTAGCGCTACATTACATATACCGCCACTTTTCATACATCTGACCCTATATTATCAACAAACACAATTTGTTTACATGGAGAATGTCATTGCAAGCTAGGCATATGCACTTAACTAGAAATAATGCTTCATGTAGTAATGTCTGTGAAATACCCTATCACTACTCTCCAATGAAATCAAATTGTGTTTTTGGAAGCTAAGCAAGTAATTTTCAAAAGAATTTACTCTGGGGACAGTCCATATGTATGAATAAAAGATTGCATGGAAATGCTTTAAAAAGCGGACAGATGTTAAAAACTGAGTAATAGACATAAGGACTTTTTGAACTGTGCATTAATTTGGGAAATGAGGGCATGACATACCAAGCCTTTGTTGAAGTCACAAAGCCTGCAATTAGTAAGATCACATCATCCGGAACATCAAAAAGGCATGTTTCCATGTAATAACATTGTGGTTCGCAAATGTGCACTTTGTGGCTAATAATCAAATGGCAAAGAATAGAGGGTATGGAAGGGGCGCCATCTTGTTTTGTCTTTTCACTGTGAAATGTATCAGTGTTTTGCTGCTCTCTGTGCTAACCAGAGTCCTGGAGCACAAGGGACACAATTCTACCTGGTGTTGTGCAGAACAACTTTCGTGAGGGGATCACACTCCAGAATCCCATTCTTTGTGCTGAAGGCCATTTATTAGGACAGGATTGCATAAACATTGCAACATATGACCAAAACAACAGTTTCTGATAACATTAAACATATTAAACATGTTCTCTCCTTCTCTACCCCACCATTCTCTCACCATAATGCCTCACCCATTTGCTACACCTTACACCCAATCACCTCCTTCCATCCACCACGTCTTCTTTACTTGATTCCCGAAACATCCTCCAAACACGGCTCCCTTCTCCTACAACCAGGCATCCTAACCAAACATCTTCAAGCACCTGTAGTACTTTATTTCTCCCCCCCGAGATGTGAATCTGCCTTCATCTGACTCTCCACCCCCCCAACGACCACCACCAAGGAAAACCCTGGAGGGTGTTTTACTACCCCCAACCCTGACTACTGCAACACATTCACTTACGATCATTCCTACCACACCAAACTCATTCATTCCACAACACCCCCAGCAAATCCCTAAACTCCAATATTAATAAGCATAACCCAGATTGCTAAAATGCTTCCTGTCAGAACGAAAATGCCCCTCTTCTTCTTCCTTGATGCCTCCATGTGCCACCACTTTAGGCTCTAATTTTGAAATTGGCGGTAAATCCCACTTACCGCCACATTGACTGCCGCCAACTTACCGCTCCTGCTGCGGATATCCGTTCACCATATTATGAAACACACACACCAATCCGTCAGTATTCTGCCACATACACAAATCCGCCAAAGGTCAGTGATAAACTGCCGGTATCAAAATCCACACCGTTATGCCAACAGAACAATGCCCATCACATCATGACTCATGAATCACCACAGTGGACATTCAATGGCGGTAAACCATATGCGGTACATACCGCCACAATCAAAATGTACACACACAAACAAAACAACACCACATTGGACAATTCAAACAACACACATGTGACACCCATACACACACCACACCACACACCCACACCACTATAAAACACACACCCACATTAACCACAACTCTTTACCATTTCAAACCATTGCCAGCAGAGAGTCATCAAGACCACTGACACAACTAGAGTCACACCCAATTCATACCTATACACCAATCACGTACCACACATCACATACCCCAACACATTACCCAACACACCCTCACCTACATACCTCACACAACACCAATGGCACCACAAAGACACCCCGTTTCACAGAGGAGGAGCTAAGGGTCATGGTGGAGGAAATTATCAGGCTAGAGCCACAGTTATTTGCAGCACAGGTGCAGCAGATATTGATAGCTCGGAAGTTGGAGCTATGGCGGAGAATCGTGGACAGGGTCAATGCCGTGGGATAGCACCCAAGAACTAGAGATGACATCAGGAAGAGGTGGAACGACCTACGGGGAAGGTACATTCCATTGCAGCAAGACACCAGCTCGCTGTACAGAGGCTGGCGGCGGACCCCCAACTCCTCCCCCACAACTAACAACATGGGAGGAGCAAGTCTTGGCAATCCCACCTCCTGAGGGCCTGGCCCGAGTAGGAGGAGGACTGGACTCTGGTAAGTCAACTCTCTACTACTACTACCCCAACTACCTGCATGCCATCACATACCCCCACCCTCACTCCTATTACTCCACTTCATCACACACACACCACCATCACATCTCACTCATCCCAATGCCAAGCCCTGCATGCTGTACAAATGCATGGACACCACTTACAGCCCTGCATGGGCACTCATCACTAAAGCATGCACACAATAGAGAACTAATCATCCCACCATACACCAACGTATACAAGTGAAAGCGGCCAGGGCAAATACAACCAAAGAGGACAAGCCACGGATGCACAATATGTCAGACACAGAATCCATAACATATCATTAACATCCCCACAGGTACCCCAGCCAATGTCAGCGGAGAGGAGGTGCCAGCAATATCAAGTCCCCCAAATGAAGAGGCCCACAGTGATGACAGCAACTCTGGTCTTCAGGATCGGGATGACCTACCTGTCCCATTAGGGACCTCTGGACAGCCGGTTACCCAGGACCAGTCACACACCACCACAGAGCCTCCCCCTTCAGGAAACACCACCAAAGCACCCACCCAGCATACCCACACCTCTGTCCCCAGGACACGTCAATCAGCAGTGTATCCACTTCTACAGTGACCCCAGGCCACACCTCATACCCAAGACAATCAGGGACCTGGGGTCAGTGGCAGTGGGCACACGGTTCTGGGGATAGAGGCAGGGGTCAACAGGTAAACTGGGAGGACCGCTATGCACCAGGGGGAGGACATGCCCAGGGAACCAACTCTCCAGAAGGCACTTGCAGAGATCCTGGTAGCCTATCAACATTCCCAGGACACGATGGGCCAGATCCTAGACAATGTGCAGGAGAACAGGCGCCTGCAGGAGGGACAGTACCAGAGGATCAGGGAGAATATGCAAGCCATCAATAATACACTTATCTCCATAGCAGGGGTGCTGGCAGACATGGCCAATATTATGAGGGAGGCAGTCTCACAACAGCGGGCCCCTGCCACTAGCCAGACATCTGAACAGCCTTCCACCTCTGCTACTGCTAGTGGACAGGAGGCCCGCCACAGGACTCAGAGCCCCCTGCCCCTTCAGAAGGAGAACTACCCCACAAACATTCCCTGCGATCTAGACTGAAGCCAGAGACACTTGCCAAGACCACCGTCAGAAAAATTAGACTCTGCTGATTGCTCCCCTTGTGTCCCACACAGTCACCGTGTCAACCTTGAACTGGCATTGCTCCCCTTCCTAAGTCCCCAAGGACAATGCACCTGCCCTACAAACAGACTGGAACAATACCCTGGACTTTCCTCCATCATCACCCCATCCCATTGCACTTTCCCCTCTCTATTTTAGCACTTCAATAAACACCCTTGGAAAAAAAGAAGTTTGGGGTATGTCATGAATATCAAATATGTATTCATTAAAACAGGTACAAACATTGCAAATCAACTGTACAGAAAATA
The DNA here is from genome assembly GCF_031143425.1 of Pleurodeles waltl. Classification (NCBI taxonomy): domain Eukaryota; kingdom Metazoa; phylum Chordata; class Amphibia; order Caudata; family Salamandridae; genus Pleurodeles; species Pleurodeles waltl. The sequence goes on from NC_090448.1 coordinate 849,510,184, forward strand.
AGCATAGATTAATGGTTTGTAGATGGCTGCAGTGATCACACCAGGAGTATATGTCAGGTCACCAACATCTGCCAAATGGATTGCCAGAGGAAACAGTAAGTGGGCATATAAGTGGGAAATATCAGCATGCCATCCCCACAGAAATTCAAACAAATGTCAATGAAATGTGAAATAACACTGCCCTACCTGTGTGTCATTGGAAGTAAAGTCTGATCACAGATGATCTGTTGTCCTCATCCTATGCCTCCTCATCCTCACTGTCCACAGGGTCCACTGCTGGCACACGGGCATCTCCATCCTCCTCCTCCTGCAGGAATGGGACATGGCGTCTGAGGGTCAGGTTATGCAAATCAAATCAAATCAAATCATTAACATTTATAAAGCGCGCTACTCACCCGTGCGGGTCTCAAGGCGCTAGGGGGGAAAGGGGGGGTTATCGCTGCTCGAACAGCCAAGTCTTTAGGAGTCTCCGGAAAGCGGAGTGGTCCTGGGTGGTCCTGAGGCTGGTGGGGAGGGAGTTCCAGGTCTTGGCCGCCAGGAAGGAGAAAGATCTCCCACCCGCCGTGGAGCGGCGGGTGCGAGGGACGGCAGCAAGTGCGAGGCCAGCGGAGCGGAGGGGGCGGGTTGGGACGTAGAAGCTGAGGCATCTGTTGAGGTATTCCGGTCCCTTGTTGTGGAGGGCTTTGTGTGCGTGGGTGAGAAGACGGAAGGTGATCCTTTTGCTGACTGGGAGCCAATGCAGGTGTCTCAGGTGTGCGGAGATGTGGCTGTTGCGGGGTACGTCGAGGATGAGGCGGGCTGAGGCGTTTTGGATGCGTTGCAGGCGGTTTTGGAGTTTGGCTGTGGTCCCGGCGTAGAGGGTGTTGCCGTAGTCCAGGCGGCTCGTGACGAGGGCGTGGGTCACGGTTTTTCTGGTGTCGGCGGGGATCCAGCGGAAGATCTTACGAAGCATGCGGAGAGTGAGGAAGCAGGCGGAGGACACGGCGTTGACTTGCTTGGTCATGGTGAGAAGAGGGTCCAAGATGAAGCCGAGGTTGCGGGCGTGGTCTGCGGGGGTCGGTGCGGTGCCGAGGGCCGTGGGCCACCAGGAGTCGTCCCAGGCGGACGGGGTGTTGCCGAGGATGAGGACTTCCGTTTTTTCAGAGTTCAGCTTTAGGCGGCTGAGCCTCATCCAATCTGCGACGTCCTTCATACCCTCTTGTAGGTTGGTCTTGGCGCTGGCGGGGTCCTTGGTGAGGGAGAGTACAAGTTGGGTGTCGTCGGCGTAGGAGGTGATGATGATGTCGTGCTTGCGTACGATGTCGGCGAGGGGGCTCATGTAGACATTGAAGAGTGTCGGGCTGAGCGATGAGCCTTGAGGTACGCCGCAGATGATCTTGGTGGGTTCTGAGCGAAACGGAGGGAGGTAAACTCTTTGGGAGCGGTTAGCGAGGAAGGAGGCGATCCAGTCCAGGGCCTGGCCTTGGATCCCGGTGGAGCGTAGGCGGGTGATTAGGGTGCGGTGACAGACGGTGTCAAAGGCAGCCGAGAGGTCGAGGAGAATGAGGGCGACTGTTTCACCGTTGTCCATCAGGGTTCTGATGTCGTCTGTGACTGAGATGAGGGCGGTTTCCGTGCTGTGGTTGGTTCGGAATCCGGTTTGTGAAGGGTCGAGCAGGTTGTTGTCTTCCAGGAAGGTGGTCAGCTGTTTGTTGACGGTCTTTTCTATTACCTTGGCTGGGAAAGGTAGAAGAGAGATGGGGCGGAAGTTTTTCAGGTCGCTTGGGTCAGCCGTAGGTTTCTTTAGTAGGGCGTTGACTTCAGCGTGCTTCCAGCATTCGGGGAAGGTAGCAGAAGAAAAAGAAGAGTTGATGACGGTCTGGAGGTGCGGGGCGATGATGTCGTCGGCTTTGTTAAAGATGAAGTGCGGGCAGGGGTCCGAAGGGGAGCCGGAGTGGATAGAGTTCATGATGGATTTGGTTTCTTCCGTGTTGATGTGGGTCCAGTTGTTGAGGGTGATGTCCGGGGAAGCGGGTTCAGTGGTGTATGGTTGGGTCTGGTGTCCGAAGCTGTCGTGGAGGTCGCTGATCTTGCGATGGAAGAAAGTGGCGAGGGATTCGCACAAATCCTGTGAGGGCGTGACGGCGTTGGCGCTGGCGCTGGGGTTGGAGAACTCTTTGACGATGCTGAAGAGTTCTCTGCTGTTGTGGCTGTTTTTGTCTAGTCTGTCGGTGAAAAAGTTCCTTTTGGCAGTGCGGATCAGGTGGTGGTGTTCGCGTGTAGCGTTCTTGAGGGCGGTCATGTTGTCAGCGGTGTGGTCCTTGCGCCAGGCCTTCTCAAGGGCACGACAAGTTTTCTTTGATTCTTTGAGGGTGTCAGAGAACCAGAGAGGTTTTTTGGTGTTGGTCTGTCGATGCGTGCGTTTGAGGGGAGCAAGGTTGTCAGCGCAGTTGGAGATCCAGTTTGTGAGGTTGAGAGCTGCGTCGTTGGGGTCGGTGGTGAGGGTTGGTTGGTTGGCGGCGAGAGCGGAGAAGAGTTGCTCTTCAGGGATCTTGTTCCACTGTCGATGAGGGATGGGTTGAGTGCGGAGGTGGGAGGTCTCGCGTCGGAATGTGAAGTGGACGCAGCTGTGGTCGGTCCAGTGTAGGGCAGAGGTGTGGCTGAAGAAGACGTGTTTGCTGGCGGAGAAGATAGGGTCGAGCGTGTGTCCGGCGATGTGGGTGGCGGTGTTCACCAGTTGTTTGAGGCCGAGTTTGGCGAGGTTGTCGAGCAGGGTGGTGATGTTGGGGTCGTTGTTTTGTTCCAGGTGGAAGTTGAGGTCGCCTAGGAGGATGTAGTCCGGTGAGGCGAGGGCGTGCGGGGAGATGAAGTCGGCGATGGCGTCGCTGAAAGAGGCGCGAGGTCCGGGAGGACGGTAGACGAGGGATCCTCTGAGGGTGGTCCTTGGGTCGGTGCGAATCTGAAATGCAGGTGTTCAGCGGCGAGGGGGGGGTCTTCGGTGGAGGTGGTGACGCTGATGGAGTCTTTGAAGATGATTGCGACACCTCCTCCTACTTGGTTGGTGCGGTCTTTTCTGGAGATCTTGTAGCCTTCGGGGATGGCGGTAGCGATGTCTGGAGCAGAGGAGGCGTTCATCCATGTCTCCGTGATGAAGGCGACGTCCGGGGCTGTGGAGTCCAGGAGGTCCCAAAGTTCAACGGCGTGCTTGTGGACGGAACGAGCGTTGATCAGGATGCACTTGAGGTGGTTGATGGCGCGTGGGCTTGTGGTCGTGGTAGTTGCGTGGTGGAAGATGCGTTTGCAGGAGTTGCAGGCGAAGGGTCCATGGGTGCGTTTGGGGTGAGCTAGGAAGCAGGTTTTGGAGCGCCCTGGGCTGAGGGCGTGGAGGGTGGTGGGGTCGTAGCGGATCAGCGGGGCTTGGGGGAGCTGGGGACCAGGGGTCGTGGCGCTGGGCGCGGGCCAGGCGCGGACGGGCGCAGACGTGCTTGCCTCTGGCGCGCCTCCGGCGCGCCAGCGGCGTGCCCGCTGCGCGCGCCCGCTGCGCAGTCGCGCAGCGGCCGCCATAAGAGGTAGGAGGGGGGGGGAGGGGTCAGCTGGGGGCGAATGGGAGCTGGGGGGCGGGGGCGTGCAGGAGGTCGCGGCGGGAAAGCGCGAGGGAGGGGGGGGGACAGGTAGAGTGAGAGGAGCTGGGGGAGGGGGTTTAGGGTGGAGGAGGGTGAGTGTTAGGAGGTTTGGAGATTAGGGACAGAGATAGGAGTAGGGTTGTGAAGATAGGGGAGGGGGGGTTGTAGAGGTGGGTGAGGGAGAGAGGTAGAGTGAGAGGATAGGGAGATAGGTAGTAGAGGGGGTGGCGGGAGGGGGGGAGAGATAGAGAAATAGATAGAGAAAATAGATAGAGAAGTCGATAGATAGGGAAATAGATAGATAGACAGATAGGTAGGTAGGAGGAGGTGGAGAGTGGGGGAGTTAGATAGTGAGATAGGGAGCTAGAGAGATAGGAAGATAGGAGGAGTGAGGGAGGTAGATAGCGAACGGGTTAGCTAGGGGTGAGAGAGGGGGAGGCGAGTGAGGGAGGGGGATGAGGAAGGAGCAGGAGGGCAGGCTCGGGGGAAGAAGACGGAGGAGGTAGAAGAGCCGAAGACAGGAGAACAGAAGACAGAAGAACAGAAGACAGAAGAACAGAAGACAGAAGAACAGAAGACCGGAAGAGCAGAAGACAGAAGAACAGAAGAACAGAAGAACAGAAGAACAGAAGAACAGAAGACCGGAAGAGCAGAAGAACAGAAGAACAGAAGAACAGAAGACAGAAGCACAGAAGATCGGAAGAGCAGAAGAACAGAGAAGAACAGAGAAGAACAGAGAAGAACACAGAAGAACCGAGAAGAAGAACACAGAAGCACCGAGAAGAACAGAGAAGAAGAACACAGAAGACCGGAAGAACACAGAAGAACAGAAGGGAAGAACAGAAGAACAGAAGAGAAGAACAGAAGAACACAGAAGAAGATTGCAGAGGGGGAGCGAGGAGGAAGAGACAGAGAGGAGGAAAGGAAGCAGGAGCAGGAGAGAAGGTGAGTGGCGCGGGGCAGGGCGAGGGGCTGGGAGGAGGGGGGTACTTACAGTTAGGTGGGTCTCAGGAACACAGGAACTCGGGAACTTGGAGGAGCTGCAGCGGCAGGGGGAGCGACCTACCCTTGGGTGCAACATGCAGCATGCCACCACTATCTGGCAGACCTTCTTGGTAGCACAGGGATCTACCTGTCAGAAGGAGGCACCAGAACCTGGCCTTTAGGAGGCCAAAGGTCCTTTCAATTATCCTTCTGGTTCACCCGTGGGCCTCATTATAACGTTCTTCTGCCCTTGTCTTGGTATTCCTCACAGGGGTCAGCATCCATGATAGGTTGGGGTAACCTGAGTCACCTGCAAAGATTGAGGGACATAATTAACTACACATGTATCCCATATGGCCCACACAATACCCATACACCAACATATACTGGGTGGGAACCAGGGCTCACCTATTAGCCACACCATATGCCTCTGTAGGTGGGCCATCACATTTGGGATGCTGCTTTTTCTCAGGACAAAGGCATCATGCACCAACCCAGGATACTTAGCATTGACGTTGGAGATGTACTGGTCCACCAAGCACACCATCTGTACATTCATAGAGTGGAAACTCTTCTGATTCCTGAAAACATGTTCTTTTTGGCAGGGGGAGGACAAACGCAATATGTGTTCCATCAATCGCCCCAATTATGTTGGGGATATGTCCCATTGCATAGAACTTGGCCTTCACTGTGGCCAAATCTTCAACCTGGGGGAAAACAATGTAGCTACACATGTGTTAAATCAGGGCAGACAACACTCTTGTCAGCACTATTGAGAACATTGGCTGTGACATTCCTGCTGCCAAGCCCACTGTCACTTGGAAAGAACCAGTTGCCTGGAAATGGAGCACTTGCACAAGAGGGGGGATCCCAGTGGGGTGACGGGCAACATTTATCAGGTCAGGCTCCATTTGGGCACACAGCTCTGTGATTGTGGCCCTGTCAAGTCTATAGGTGAAGATAATGTGCCTGTCCTCCATTGTTGCCAAGCCCACCAGGGGTCTGTACACAGGGGTAGGTCTCCATCTCCTATTTATCCCCAGCGGTAGGAATCTAAGGGACACAAGAGTGAGGAGCCAGTCACAAACTGAACAATGGAGCTACAACAGAACTTTGTATCCTGTAAACTTGTAATGGGTCAGTGTGATTTGTCCAGTATTTCCTAATATCACCAGTGATGCAGCATTTTTCCAGGGCCTGACCTGCCTCTGAAATGGCGTCTGCCTGTCCTGTGTGGAGGGACAGGTGGAAGTGAGGTAATTCCGCTGACGTTGTGCGCCGTTGTGGGAGGTGATCAGGAACTGCAGTGCAAATCCTCATTGGTTATAATTGGGCCCCATGGGGTATAGTGGCCAATGGTGATTTACTCCAGCGGTGACGGTATGCACCACTGTGGACGTGACCGATATTTTCTATCTGATTTCTCACTTTCTACCTGACCTTCCATAGGAGAGGACCTACACTGCATGTGCTGTTGTGACCTGTGTCTGGAACCTACCATGGCCCGTGTGACAGGGGAAAGGGCCCCAGCCTTCACTTGAGAGGAGTTGGATAGACTGGTGGATAGGGTCCTACCCCAGTAGAGACTGCTGTATGGGGCTCCAGACCAACAGGTGAGTACAGTGTGGGCACGATGCATGTGGCATGAATGCATGGAGTGGTGTGTGTGAAGTGTGAAGGCCTCTTGTAAAGTGGGTGAGTGGATGTCCTGTGGGCAAAATACAGGTTGTGTGCTGGGCCATGTGTGTGTAAAAGGTGATGGAAACGGGTATAGTGGGCCAAATGTTTAACAGGCAGGACTGTTTGTCTAAATCTATTTTCCTGTGTGCATTGCCTCTGCAGGTCAGCGCCCATCAAAAGAAGGGTATATGGCATGCCATCACCAAGGACGTGCAGACCCTGGGGGTCTATGGCAGGTGGAGCACCCACTGTCGCAAATGGTGGAAGGACCTGAAATGCTGGGCACGGAAGATGGCTGAGGCCCTGCTGGAGATGGCCTCCCAATGAGGAAGGGGTGTCCATCGAACCCTGGCCCCCCTGATGGTCCACATACTGGTGGTGGCCTATCCAGAGCTGGATGGGCCTTGAGGGCATCATGGCAGCCACAAGGGGGTGAGTACAGTGCCCATCATTACAACTTATGCATGGTAGGGTGGTATCCGGGTGGGGGATGTGTGTCAGTGGGTGCCCCTAGGCCAGGCTTGACATTGCAGCATAGGTCTCCTGGTGGCTAGGGTTCAGAAGGGAAAATCTTGCAACCTAGCTCGTAGGCATCCACTACTGGTCAGGGCTGCGTGGGTCCCAGGTGTGCTGCATTTGGCGGTGTATGCCCCTCCCAATGCCTTGGCCGCAAACTATTTCTCTGGTAGTGCAATTGCATATTGCATAGGCCTGTTCCCTGTGTGTGAGGGTGCTGTGTACGCCAGCAGTGGTGTTGGTGCAGCCATTGACCAAGTGTATTCTTTATCTCTTTCCTGACTGTTTTTGTTTTGTCATCCTGCCCTTATGTGCATTAGCATCAACTGGCGGAGGAACAGAGGCACTGACGACGGAGGGAGCTGCATCCGGCAGGACTCAGGAGGTAGAGTCCACCAATGCTGATGGCAAGTTGCCCATGCCTGCTCACCCAGGAGGGTGCGGAATCTCCTTCGCCTCAGGAACCTCAGACATACCCCAGTTAGCCCGGCTGCCCTGAGTGAGGAGGATATTGACCTCCTGAGATCCATCCATCTCTGTAGGGCAGTCAACCATTGTGAATGCCATCCAGGGGCTTGCAGGCCAGATGCAACAATCGAATGCATTCCTGAAGGGCATTCATACTGGATTGGTGGCCCAACAGAGATCAATTCAGGCTCTGGCCTCCTCTCTGATGGCAGCCATTGTCTCTGTTTCTACAGTTCCCCCTCCGACTTCCACTGCCCAGTCCCATTCCCTTCATCCCCAACCTATCCCAGGCACACATACAGACAAGCATGCACACAAGACAACACCCAAAAGTGTCACAGGCAAACACAAGCACCACACTTCATCTCACAGGCACTCACACAAACACCATCCAGTTGCAGACACAACAACCTCCACTATTTCCACTGTCTCCCCCTCCACCACCTCCCACCCAGTTCCGTCCACACTCACACCTGCATGCACTACATCATCGTCCACTATCAGCATCACCACACCAAGCAGAACACACACCTCACTGGCAGACACCTCCACAACATCCATGCACACGTCCCCTGTGTCCTCTCTCACTGTGTCTGTCCCCCCTCCTAAAGTACACAAGCACTCGAACACCCAAAAGCCATCCCCCTCACAACAGCATACAACCCATGCACCTGCACGCAAATACAGCAGACAGACACCTCCAATAACCAGTCCCTCAACCTCTACTCCCATTTCTTCTCCCTCTTCCTGCCCCAATGTCCCAAAAAACTGTTCCTCTCTAACACTGACCTCTTCCCTACCCCTACCCCCATCCTGCACATATGGGCAGGGTAGAAAGAAACCAGCCAAGAACCTCAGCCACAGAGTCCATGGGCCCAGCTGTCACCACACCCACTCACAGTGGAAAGGTATCCAGGCCACATGTTCTGAAGGTGAAGGAGCCTTCATCAGGCAGCCTAAAGGGAAAGGAGCCTGCAGGAATACCAAGGAGCCTGCATCAGCAGGCAAGAAGTGAAAGGAGCCTGCCCCAGCAGCCAGGAAGGCCAAGGAGCCAGCACCAGCAAGCAAGAAGGGAAAAGAGCCTGCCCCAGCAGCCACGAACACCAAGGAGCCTGCACCAGCAGGCAGGAAGACCAAGGGGCCTGGGCCAGGAACTGTGATGGAGCCCCCACCACCAACCATAGTTTTCCATTGTCCGAGATTGCAGGGGATGGGCAGGAGCCTTCCCCCTACCAGCATCACCACCACTGTGCAGCCATCTGAGGTTGCAGGGGATGGAAAGGAGCTTCCCCACACCAACAGCACCACCACTGTGCAGCCATCACCTCTGGCGGATGGTATGTAATCCTGCTGCCATGGTCTGCTATGCGGCCTTTCCCCTCCAAAGCCAGTGGGTATGACACTCACCTGAGAGACTGGCCCATCACTCCCAAGGATCAAGCACAGGGCATGTTGCCCCCTCCAGAACCAGTGGGTATGACACACACCTGAGAGACTGTGGCACATTACTCCCCAGGATCAAGCACTGGGCGTGTTGCCCCTCCAGAACCAGTGGGTATGACACCCACCTGAGAGACTGTGGCCCATCACTCCCTAGGATCAAGCGCTCTCTTTTTCTCCCACCCTCCCTTGTGTTCTAGGCGGCTGTACTCACCATCGTCGTCTTCGCTGGCATTGGTGCTCGGGTGGAGCAGAATGTAGCAGATCATCGGTAAACCTTGCAGGTCTGGTTCCATGGCGGTGTTTTTCTTCCGTGTGTCTCCAATGGTTAGTCCTTTTACTTCTGAGCTCTGTTTCCGCCAGTCTTTTGATGTTGTTGGTACCGCCCCAGAAAAGATGGCGGTCTGGCATGTCATAATATGTAGGGCGGAACATTAACTTCCGCCTGGCTGTAGGCGCCTACCGTCGTGGTGGCTGTTATTCCTGCCCTGGTGGTCGGTGTGGTACATTGCCTGTCTATCGGACATCTTTCCTCCAGAGTCATAATTTGGTGTTAGTTACCGCCAGCCTGTTGGCAGTATTACCGCCACTTTATTACCAACCGCCAGGGTCATAATGAGGGCCTTAATGTCTTTCTCCAACCAAAAACCCTCATTGCTTTGTTGATCTTCCTTCCGGCCTTGTCAATAGCCGCATGCTTGACTGCTTCCCTCCATATCCTACGAGTCACAAAGTCCATACATACCAAACAGGTCCCTGCCATTTTTGTTTCAATACTTCCAACCCTCTGCATGTATTGCAGTAGTATCGGTCCTGACAGGTGTCCCAAAGCATTGTCTCCCAAGAGTAACACCAACATATCCAAGCAACCCCATTTTGGCACCATGGTAACTAGGAACAGCAATAGACTGACCCATCTCCTCCCGCTTTTCCCTCACCAAGCACCTCATGTCTGCTGCTAGGCAATTCAAGATTCCATCTGTATATCTGTCACTCAGCATATTTGGCTGCCCAATGGATAAATTAATGTCCCACTATCCAAATCACCGCCTTATGAATCCCCGGACCGTTCATACATCCTAGGTGAACAAGAGTAGATAGCATCCTGAGTCACAAAAAATGAATCTCCTCCCAGGCCCGCAAACCACACAAACGCCCCTCATTCATTTCGGCATATGCCATTTACAGCTCATTGATTTCCATCTCTTGATCCTGCAAATTTGAATTGCACTCCACTCCAAATGCATAGCAAATGTTGCTGCTCCAGTCCAGAACAAGTGATTCCCAAAATTTGGCAGGATTTCACCCTAAACTAGCCAAAGCCCTGTGCAGCACCATCAAGAGCTGAAAATCTGTGACCCTGTTTTCATCCTTGTTACAAAACAACACCTCCTGCCAGTGACCTGGACAAGACTGAAACTTGCGCCACTCACTCACCGGACACACCATCGCATATCCACCCTTGCTCAGCCATATACACTTTCCCTTCCCTGTTTGATCCAATTTGGATTTTGGCAACCAGATGCTCACACGTCCTGCTTCCAAATGGACTTCATCATGCCGTACCCCACCCTCACATCCTACCCCAAATAACTCAGTCACCCTGAATTCCCCCCAAAATCCATATAATGCACAAATTGAACAAAGCCACCTCACAATCATCATAAAAGCAATTGCTCGGGCATCTTAAAAAAATCACTCAGAAGATCAAAAATAATGGCTTCCCACCAAGCCCTTCCTTTTACGTTTCTACTCCTGCCCCACCCTTTAAGCATCTTACCCAAAATCTCATCCCCTGCTGGATCAAAACCCCAATATGGTTTGCTGTAGAAAGACAAACTGGCAAGCTTACTTGCGATTGTCTTTGGTGGCAAACACTTATCAATCAAGGACAAAACAAAAAGCATCACCCTTCCTTCCCTGTCACTGCAGTCCTGACTCAAAGTCCTCCCTGATCTCCTGTCAAGTGCCTGAAATTAGCTCCACATAAACTGATACCTCCTCCTGGTAGAATCCACTAAAGTTATCTCCACCAGCCTAAGCACTCTCATGCCACCCATTTCCAGACTTCTTTAGGGATCGGCGTCTTGTCCTCCTACGCTCCAGGTGCCACATTGTGAAAGCAGTGCTACTGTGAATGAGACAACTAATCAGCTATAGCATTGTCTGCTTCTGGCACATGATTAGCTTTGAAGGCAATATTCTTTTGCAGGCATAGCAATATGAAACAACATAACAGCCTCATCACTCTCAATCCCAAGACATCTGTCTGTTTACCAGTTCAACATCAGAGTACTGTTTGTCAACTCGTTTCCCCACACTACCAATGCCACAAGCATGCTGTAACCAATGAGGTGACCAGTTCTACGTACACCATGGTCCCTCCCAAAATAAGCCAAAGCCATGAGCACAAGTAGCATCAGAAGAAATTTGCACCTGCCACACCATTCTTACTTCTTCAAACTACACACTATTGAAAAGAAAAGAGTGTCACACCCCCAAACCCTCCCTTACTGTCACAGAAATCTTTATCCTGTGGTGGGGTAAGGTTGCAACAGACATAGCCATGTCCAGTTGTCTGCAAAACATTCATCCCCCCTGCACCACTCTGCAAGTAAAGTTGAAGAATCCCAACAATTTTTCAACCTTTGGACACCCATTACTTCTTTAAGAACACTTTGCATCTCTTGCACCTTCCCTTGTAGTAATCTTTCAATCATGTTAACTGTGTCTACTTCAATACCAAAAAGGTCAGCACCTCAATGGAGCCTTCAGTCTTTTCTGGTGCCAGGAGCACTCCAAAGTTATCTGCCATGTCCTCACATTGACTCAAAGCTCTGGAACACTCACCTGACCCTGCCCTCCCCACAAACAAGAAATAATCTAAGTAATGCAATACCACCATGTACCAGCTCAACTTCGTAGAGAACCCTTGCAAAAATGTGCTGAACGCTTCAAAAAGGGCACAAAAAATAACACACCCAATGGGCAAAACTCTGCCCACATAAATGGTACAATCAAATTGCATGCCCAGTAAGGGAACATCTTTGGAGTGTATTGGCAACAAACTAAAAGTTGACTTAATGTCACACTTTGCCAGCTGCCCCCCTGTCCACAGTGCCTGACCAACATAATGGCATCATCTACTGAGGCATAGACCACCCTAGTGTCTTCCATAGTTATGAAGTCATTGATTAATGCACCTTGAGGCCATTACAAATGTTGAATCAATCTTTATTCCCATTCCTGCTTCTTTGGTACCACACCCAATGGAGATATGATCAAGTCAGACAAAGGTCAATCATGAAAGGGGCCCACAGTCTAGCCTTCCTTTGCCTCCTTCAGCAACTTTGCTGCCACAACTTCAAGTATTTCCTTTGGCTGACCTCAATCCACCATGATAAATCACCCAGAACCCCTCTTGAATACCCCATTCCATCCTCACTGCTGTCTCTCTAGCCAGGTATAGTAACAACCATACTGTCAAGCAATGTTCCCTCTAATTTTTTTCCACTGTATGCGGCAGTGTGCGGTCTCTGTGCGCTGCAGCCAAGGATACGTGCACCAAGAAATTGACCATTCACGCGCGCGCAGCGCATAACTAGCCAAGATCTTTGGCATTAGCCTCTCCATACCATTAAAGCAAAAAAGGGATATCATTGTTCCATGCAATAGGGCATCAAGGCAGTTTTGTGACCTGGTTGCACACCCCAAGGACATGACCTGTTAAGTGCCACCTACACCCCAGTTAGAGAAAACAGAAATCAGGAGGTTGAACCATTATAAAACTTTAATGAATACTCTCAGAGTGCTGCAGAGGACCCCGCACATCAAATACAGCCAGTTGTACAATTGGTTAACATTTACAGTTTGATGAACACACTGCTGATGAATGCCATGATGCCCCTGCCAAGATACAGGCTGAGAAATGTTCCTACCCCACCCACACATGGACTGTAGGAGAAGCCGCATCAGAGTTTAGACAAGTCAGGTGCCAACGTTAGATGTGTGACATATTTGTTTTTCTCGCCGGTCCTTGCCATTTTTCCAGTGCTGATAAACTCGGTCTAAATCAACTTTCCCATTTGAGAGGTAAGCCTTTGTCCTCATCAGCATATCTAGGTGACTCTCCTCTAGTCTGTTTCTTAATTTGGACTTGATTGAGTTCATGAGGCTGAATACTCGTTCGCAGTCTGCACTTGAAGCCTGGAAAGTTGCACAGATATCAACAAGCTGAGATACAACACTATACAGTGCAGCATTCCGCAGATTGAAATTCACCATGTCTTGAAAGGTCCTAAACGATCCGTTTTTTATATGCGCTACCACCACATATTTATAATCTCTGTACTGCCGAACAACATCACCAGGGGTGTCACAATCACCCAGGACCAAGACCTTCTTATACTTCTCAACAAGTCTTTGTACATTCTCAGTCCCAGAATCAAACTGTGATTGTGTTGATACTGTATGGAAATCAAAGCTTGTCCATTCCTTCAATTCATCTTCTGGGAACCTTCTTTCCATGTGCTCACAAAGAAGTTTAATGAAAGATAACATCGGCTCACTATCATACTCTCTGTCATCTCTGCACAAAGCCATCAGATCTCTTACTGTGTCGCTCCAAAAGACAGTGTCGCCCAAGTACTGTCTCTTTATTTGGGTAATTTTTGCTCTTGCATACTGTACAGCTTCAACAGTGGTCAAAGAGCTTTTCTGAAACAATTTGCACAAAGATGCAAGTTCACCCAGAATGTCATTTAGTGGTGCAAAGGAAATATGGTAGTTTGAATCCGATAGTTTTTTGTAGCAATATTTAGCAATTGGGTAATTCTCCTCAACTCTTTCATGATCAAAGTACTTGAGAGCAACCTCATAATTACGCAAGAGGGCACCAACAGCAAAATGCCTTGAAAGCCACCGCACCTCATTGAGTGGCCGAAAGGAGACCGCTTCACATTCAGTGACCAAAGCAATTTCGTCCCGCTTGGACTTTCTTAAAGGTGAGCGGGAGAACACAGTGTAGACAGTCCTCAGTAATGTTTCCATTTCCCTGATCATCGGCTCTTTTTTCCAGGCATCATCAACTCCCAAATCTTCTCTGTGCGCAACACAGTGCTGCTCAACTAGATGAGGAATGGATTGTTTGAGGCGGGTAGCAACACCATTGTTCTTTCCCAGCATCACTGATGCACCATCTGATGTAAACATGACCATTTTCATAAGGTCCAGCTTATTGGCAGTGTAGAACTCTTTTACAGCTGTAGTGATAGCCTCCGCATTGCATGCACTCAGAGTTACAATTCCCCCAAACACTGTTTTGTGCTCTGTTGATGTTACAGATCGGAAGTAGAGGATGAGCATTTTTGTAACTGAAATATCTGTGCTCTCATCAATTATCAATGTGTGATACCAAGCACTGCGAAGTTCTGCCATGAAGTCAGAGCGTATTACGCTGTTGATGGCCTCCAACTCAAAGGCATAGTTCTTGCTCCTCCAGCTGTCTGGTATCTTCACATACTGTACAATGCGACGTGGTCATGGATGTCTTGAACAGATAACATTGATGTGTTCATTTTGACTGCTAGCAACACATTGTTGATGAGAATCTTTATCTCTTCAGGCAGGGATCTTTGCCGTTCAACTACTTCTAGTCTGTTTGCTCTGTCACTGGCGGTTTCCGTTAGCATGGTGCGCACTCCAAAACCCAGCCTGGCAGCAGCACTTTTATTTCTCAGTGTCACCAAAGCAGATTCATGAACTGTGCTACATAAATGGTGTTTCAAGTAGTCCAGCTTCCAGCCATCACTCCATTTCTTCCCAGTAGAAAGGTCCCCTGCGAACTTTGCTTCTGCACATACTTTCCAAATCAGGCCTACTTCTGGATTGTATAGAAATAGCTCTCCCAGTTGTACACAAACCTTGCTCCTGGACTTCTGTGTCTCAGTCTCCACAATTTCTTTCAGCCATTCTTCTTTGAACACAAGACAGCATTTCTTCCTTTGTGGTGAAGCACTGCTCTCTGATGAAGTCACAGCTTTGCGCTTGAACATTTTGGTGGCAATCAGTATGAGCCTACTGTGCCGCAAATCCTGCAAAAAAAAAAAAGGACATTAATTAAAGTGAGGAACATTATTTAAAGTTGTTTTTTATGCTATTGAATGCAATCTACCAGACAAGACTGAGCTATCTCTTGGAAAATGTAGCAAGCAATTACCTGGGCCTTTCTGTTTGATCTCACACCTGCCTGTAGTTGTAACACTGTCTAAGATGTCTGCAATAGAAGAAAAAACATGGTTACAGCACATGCTTGTGTTCAAGATGTACTGCAAGGAAAAACTACTAAATATTTACCTGGTCTTTCTGCTTGTAGTCACATCTGCCTTTTCTAACCAATGTTAGAACTGTCTAAGAAGCCTGCAAAAGAACAAAAAAAAGGGTTTAAGAATGTTTTCACTTTATAATGTACTAGGTGCATCACAAGTGAAATCTACCAAATAATGACCAGTACTGTCTGAGATGCCTGCAGCAAAAGAAAAGATGGTTAACAGTTGGTTACATCATGTTGTCATATTATAATGTGCCAGGTGACCCAATTGGGGTACCTACCAAATAATTACCTGCTCCTTATGCTTCTACACATGTCGGTCCATTCAAATCTTTAACTTGCTCGGTCCGACAAACCTGTAATAGAAGCAAAGGTGTGGATCATGAACGGGATTTATGTAGAGACCCTTAATCCCACCTGGAACGTCTACAGATTTACCTGGTCTTCCTTGGTACTCACGACTGCCTGTACAAATGCAAATGGTGACTGGCTGTAATTGGAAAGAAGATATTTAGCTTAGGCTATAGTAGTTACAAAAACATTATGCATGACAGTTCCAGAGCAATTGAGTAGTTACCTGGGCTTTCAGTTTAGATGAACTCTGGTTCCATATTATCGTCTGTTTGGAAACCTACATCATGCGTTAGCCCTTCAATGATGCGGCCTTTACAGGCCTCAAGTTATCTGCTCAGCCACTCGCTATGACTAATCGGATTTATAAGGGTGAGCCATTTTTAGGCCTACTGGCTCGTTCTGGCAAGCGGACAAAAAAAAGTGTTCTGTCCATTCAGAGGGTGAATGAGCAATGAAGGTGCCTTTACGTCTTGTTGTTGTCTTGTCACATTTGCTGTGCATGATGCAGAGAGCGACGTTGCAAGAACGTTGCAACGTGCATGCTTGCCAAACGGGCCTACGCGATGGGAGAAGGAAAGGTGCGCGCGCCTTACAGGGAACATTGCCCGCGGCCTTTAAACGCTGTTTTCATTGACTTCAATCCAGATTCAAATATGAGCATTTTCTGCAATACGAGAGCACAACTATCGCTCTCAAAGGCTTATTTGAGCTGAGAAAGTGATAATGCATATAAACAACTATGAAGTATGACAATGATGGAAAAGTTGATAACAGCACATTTTCTACTGTTCTGAAGCATTTCCTAGCTCATTAACCATTAATTTTCAACATAAATATCACTTGCTCGCTTGTATGCTAAAGTACGCCAAATGATGTTTAGAACACTCCCCGCGGCCTTTAAACGCTGTTTTCATTGACTTCAATCCAGATTCAAATATGAGCATTTTCTGCAATAGGAGAGCACGACTATCGCTCTAAAAGGCTTATTTGAGCTGAGAAAGTGATAATGCATATAAACAACTATGAAGTATGACAATGATGGAAAAGTTGATAACAGCACATTTTCTACTGTTCTGAAGCATTTCCTAGCTCATTAACCATTAATTTTCAACATAAATATCACTTGCTCGCTTGTATGCTAAAGTACGCCAAATGATGTTTAAAACACTCCCCGCGGCCTTTAAACGCTGTTTTCATTGACTTCAATCCAGATTCAAATATGAGCATTTTCTGCAATAGGAGAGCACGACTATCGTTCAAAAAGGCTTATTTGAGCTGAGAAAGTGATAATGCATATAAACAATTATGAAGTATGACAATGATGGAAAAGTTGATAACAGCACATTTTTTACTGTTCTGAAGCATTTCCTAGCTCATTAACCATTAATTTTCAACATAAATATCACTTGCTCGCTTGTATGCGAAAGTACGCCAAATGATGTTTAAAGCAGTCCCCCGGCCATTAAACGCTGTTTTCATTGACTTCAATCCAGATTCAAATATGAGCATTTTCTGCAATAGGAGAGCACGACTATTGCTCTAAAAGGCTTATTTGAGCTGAGAAAGTGATAATGCATATAAACAACTATGAAGTATTACAATGATGGAAAAGTTGATAACAGCACATTTTCTACTGTTCTGAAGCTTTTCCTAGCTCATTAACCATTAATTTTCAACATAAATATCACTTGCTCGCTTGTATGCTAAAGTACGCCAAATGATGTTTAAAACACTCCCCGCGGTCTTTAAACGCTGTTTTCATTGACTTCAATCCAGATTCAAATATGAGCATTTCCTGCAATAGCAGAGCACGACTATCGCTCTAAAAGGCTTATTTGAGCTGAGAAAGTGATAATGCATATAAACAACTATGAAGTATGACAATGATGGAAAAGTTGATATCAGCACATTTTCTACTGTTCTGAAGCATTTCCTAGCTCACTAACCATTAATTTTCAACATAAATATCACTTGCTCGCTTGTATGCTAAAGTACGCCAAATGATGTTTAAAACACTCCCCGCGGCCTTTAAACGCTGTTTTCATTGACTTCAATCCAGATTCAAATATGAGCATTTTCTGCAATAGGAGAGCACGACTATCGCTCTAAAAGGCTTTTTTGAGCTGAGAAAGTGATAATGCATATAAACAACTATGAAATATGACAATGATGGAAAAGTTGATAACAGCACATTTTCTACTGTTCTGAAGCATTCCCTAGCTCATTAACCATTAATTTTCAACATAAATATCACTTGCTCGCTTGTATGCTAAAGTACGCCAAATGATGTTTAAAACACTCCCCGCGGCCTTTAAACGCTGTTTTCATTGACTTCAATCCAGATTCAAATATGAGCATTTTCTGCAATAGGAGAGCACGACTATCGTTCTAAAAGGCTTATTTGAGCTGAGAAAGTGATAATGCATATAAACAATTATGAAGTATGACAATGATGGAAAAGTTGATAACAGCACATTTTTTACTGTTCTGAAGCATTTCCTAGCTCATTAACCATTAATTTTCAACATAAATATCACTTGCTCGCTTGTATGCGAAAGTACGCCAAATGATGTTTAAAGCAGTCCCCCGGCCATTAAACGCTGTTTTCATTGACTTCAATCCAGATTCAAATATGAGCATTTTCTGCAATAGGAGAGCACGACTATTGCTCTAAAAGGCTTATTTGAGCTGAGAAAGTGATAATGCATATAAACAACTATGAAGTATTACAATGATGGAAAAGTTGATAACAGCACATTTTCTACTGTTCTGAAGCTTTTCCTAGCTCATTAACCATTAATTTTCAACATAAATATCACTTGCTCGCTTGTATGCTAAAGTACGCCAAATGATGTTTAAAACACTCCCCGCGGTCTTTAAACGCTGTTTTCATTGACTTCAATCCAGATTCAAATATGAGCATTTCCTGCAATAGCAGAGCACGACTATCGCTCTAAAAGGCTTATTTGAGCTGAGAAAGTGATAATGCATATAAACAACTATGAAGTATGACAATGATGGAAAAGTTGATATCAGCACATTTTCTACTGTTCTGAAGCATTTCCTAGCTCACTAACCATTAATTTTCAACATAAATATCACTTGCTCGCTTGTATGCTAAAGTACGCCAAATGATGTTTAAAACACTCCCCGCGGCCTTTAAACGCTGTTTTCATTGACTTCAATCCAGATTCAAATATGAGCATTTTCTGCAATAGGAGAGCACGACTATCGCTCTAAAAGGCTTTTTTGAGCTGAGAAAGTGATAATGCATATAAACAACTATGAAATATGACAATGATGGAAAAGTTGATAACAGCACATTTTCTACTGTTCTGAAGCATTCCCTAGCTCATTAACCATTAATTTTCAACATAAATATCACTTGCTCGCTTGTATGCTAAAGTACGCTAAATATGTTTAAAACACTGCCCGCGGCCTTTAAATGCTCTTTTCATTGACTTCAATGCAGATTCAAATATGAGCATTTTCTGCAATAGGAGAGCACGACTATCGCTCTAAAAGGCTTATTTGAGCTGAGAAAGTGATAATGCATATAAACAACTATGAAGTATGACAATGATGGAAAAGTTGATAACAGCACATTTTCTACTGTTCAGAAGCATTTCCTAGCTCATTAACCATTAATTTTCAACATAAATATCACTTGCTCGCTTGTATGCTAAAGTACGCCAAATGATGTTTAAAACACTCCCCGCGGCCTTTAAACGCTGTTTTCATTGACTTCAATCCAGATTCAAATATGAGCATTTTCTGCAATAGGAGAGCACGACTATCGCTCTAAAAGGCTTATTTGAGCTGAGAAAGTGATAATACATATAAACAACTATGAAATATGACAATGATGGAAAAGTTGATAACAGCACATTTTCTACTGTTCTGAAGCATTCCCTAGCTCATTAACCATTAATTTTCAACATAAATATCACTTGCTCGCTTGTATGCTAAAGTACACTAAATATGTTTATAACACTGCCCGCGGCCTTTAAATGCTCTTTTCATTGACTTCAATGCAGATTCAAATATGAGCATTTTCTGCAATAGGAGAGCACGACTATCGCTCTAAAAGGCTTATTTGAGCTGAGAAAGTGATAATGCATATAAACAACTATGAAGTATGACAATGATGGAAAAGTTGATAACAGCACATTTTCTACTGTTCAGAAGCATTTCCTAGCTCATTAACCATTAATTTTCAACATAAATATCACTTGCTCACTTGTATGCTAAAGTACGCCAAATGATGTGTAAAACAGTCCCCTGGCCTTTAAACGCTGTTTTCATTGACTTCAATCCAGATTCAAATATGAGCATTTTCTGCAAAAGGAGAGCACGACTATCGCTCTAAAAGGCTTATTTGAGCTGAGACAGTGATAATGCATATAAACAACTATGAAGTATGACAATGATGGAAAAGTTGATAACAGCACATTTTCTACTGTTTTGAAGCATTTCCTAGCTCATTAACCATTAATTTTCAACATAAATATCACTTGTTCGCTTGTATGCTAAAGTACGCTAAATGATGTTTAAAACACTCCCCGCGGCCTTTAAACGCTGTTTTCATTGACTTCAATCCAGAATAAAATATGAGCATTTTCTGCAATAGGAGAGCACGACTATCGCTCTAAAAGGCTTATTTGAGCTGAGAAAGTGATAATGCATATAAACAACTATGAAGTATGACAATGATGGAAAAGTTGATAACAGCACATTTTCTACTGTTCTGAAGCATTTCCTAGCTCCTTAATCATTAATTTTCAACATAAATATCACTTGCTCGCTTGTATGCTAAAGTACGCCAAATGATGTTTAAAACACTCCCCGCGGCCTTTAAACGCTGTTTTCATTGACTTCAATCCAGATTCAAATATGAGCATTTTCTGCAATAGGAGAGCACGACTATCGCTCTAAAAGGCTTTTCTACTGTTCTGAAGCAAACCTGCGTCCTGAAGATGTCCTTCCTGCTCGGCGGCAAAGAGTGACCCTGTCCTTGCGCTGTGTCTGTTTTGTAGACGCAGCGCTGATGTCCTCTCTGCCGCACGATGCAGGGAGCGACATTGCAAGAACGTTGCAACGTGCGCGCTTGCCAAAGGGGCCTGCGCGATGGGGGAAGGAAAGGTGCGCCCGCGCTCGCGCGCACACTTTCCAGGGAACATTGCTGTCAAGGCTTCCAGCTTAATTGGTGTAGCAGCCCTTTAAACCAACATGGCCTTGCTGTCCTCTACCCCTACCTACTTTCCACTGTTCAGAGGGGCTAGCAAGTGTGAAGCATTGAGTAACTGAATGTCAGCCCCGCACTTGGAGCATTTATACTTAAATTTGCAAGGCTTTCTGGAGCAAAATCCCCTGTTAAAATTCAAACATGCCCCTGAAATACCCCTGCTGGTGAAATTCCTTGAAAGTGTTCCAGCCCCCTGTTGAACAGGACTCAGCTGAAAGGACTTGTAAGAAATGGGCAGGCCACTCCCCATATGGGTCGAGGCCATAGATTGGGTAGAAGACATCCACTGCATCCAGAGCTCAGATTCCACATCCCCCCAGTGGTTGTCAGCATTCACATTAACCGTGGCTCAGAATTCCTCACTGTAAGTGAGCAAACAAACCCGCAGAAGTGCATTTGGGCTTTCCGGATGATATCCATGTATTTGGATAAAGCAATCGCCCTGTCTGGATATTTCTCACAGTAAACGCTGACATATACAAGAAATGATGATGTACTGTTCTCCATGTTAATGGGAACTGTGGGCCTCCTACTCCTCCTCCTTTGACCCTTCCTTTTCCTGAATGTCCCTGTTTATAAGCTTGAAAATGTATTTGTGTTTCCATGTCCTGTTCTCTGTTTTGTCTGATAAGTGAGACCCCAACAGCATGGCCAAACCCACATAGGAAATCTCTTTTTATGACCTCCCCATCCTTGGTCTCCTCACTCTCCCACATCTTCAAAGATTCTTTCTGGACCCAAGCACTTTCCTCCACTTTTTTGTCATCAGCTTCTTTTGGAAGCCCCCCCCCACCCTGTCTATTACCCCCACCCCCTGCTTCATAACAGTACTGCAAGGCAGTGTATCCCACACAGACCACCAGTTCTTCTTACCTGCTGGTAAGCTAGCAGCATTCCTCTTCGGTTGGATGGTGCCTGTGCATGCCTCCTTCAGCTGCCCCAGAGTGCATCCGTCACTGCATTTGACCTCTGAAAGACACCAACTCCTGTGACCATAGCACCACCACTTCCATTGCCTTTTGTTGCCTTTTGACCTTCTTCACAGGCATCATGCACTTCACCATCCTCCCACTCATCACTCCCATCATCATAATTCATCTCCAACTTATCCGCACCCTCAATCATGTTAAGCATAGATCGGTCTGCCGTTCCGCCCACCTGAATATTAACATAGTCCCGGGGCTGAACATGTCTTAGTTTGAGAGTTGCGTGGATGATCCCTCGTCATCAAGAGGGCTGCTGATGACCCTCCTTGTTCTTCAGGTCAACATCCAGGGGCCATCATATTCCCCATTTGTGTCGCCATCTGTCTGCCAACCTCAGTTGTTGGCTTCGACTCGCTAGCTGTGCCAATCTGTATGGCGTCCACCACCATCAGGCTCTCAAGCCGCACCAGCTACCCAAGTCTGTCCCCATCCACACTTTCCTCAGGTACCCAAAACCAGTGTGCTTATAAACCCTGTCCACCTAACACAACCCTGGTCTCTCAGCTAGATGATACCCCTTTGGCCATCTCTGCCTACCATGTCTTGTCTGCCCTTGACTCCCTATCCTTGCGTAGGCTTCCCAAAGGGCTTCCATCTCCTCCACTACCCTACGCTTCTCCCTGATCCTGGCTTCCAGAACAAAATCATGCCACCTGCTAGAATGTCCACTCCCCAATCCCCCTTTCCCGTTATCACCTGCCAGCCTGTAATCCAGTAGTGTTGGACCCCAATTTGGTGCACTCCTGCTGTTGTCCACCCCTCCCTCGTGTGCATCTCCCAAGGCTGCAGTCTTTGCCCCCTGATCCACCCTAATCCCCCTACAGCTGTCCCCAGTCTGTTTCCTCTTGCTCTCCAAACTGAGAGTCTTATCACTAGAACCCTTAATGGCCTCCAGAACTGGTTTCAAGGAGAGGTCCAAGGGTGCCTCATGAAGAGGAAGCCTGTTTGGAACCCAAGCCCAGCACGAGAACCATCTCCCCCACTAGGATATTGAACAATAAGCTTCATCCCACCTGACTCTGGAAACAGGGGCACACTACTGCCAGAGGCCTCCTGGTGACTGCTGGCAGGGAGGCTCCTGTGCCCCCCTGCTGCTTTTTTGGACAGTTCCACAGGGGAAACACTTCTGCCTCTCCTTACCCCACCCCAACCTCACCCTTTGCCCTGAGACATCGGCATGCCCGCACCGCTGTTGTGACACCACTCGAAACGGCCCGCGTTGGGTGCACCATCCCAACGCATGCCTGGTCTAGTACCCCAGACCTAAGCAGGACAACGCATCTCACCTCACCTAAAGTGTGAAAGGCAGCGCACAATGCATCCACGGCCTCCCCACCCGCCATCCCGAATGCCCACAAACACAGCAGACAAGCTTGGCAAAAATGCCATAAACTCTGCCCCAGACTCTGCAAACTCCCTGGTGGCATGTATGGAGCCGTAAGAGGTCATCACTTCCTCTCCCAACTCCATTAATATAGATGCAATCCCTACCACGCACCCGCTCACCACCTTCCTATTCTGTCCTAATTTGTTTACCCCCCCTCATGAAGAATCCCGGGGGAAGACTAACTAGTCAGCGACTACCTTCCCCTAGAACCCTCTTCTGTTAAAGCACCAATCGCTGTGCTGGATCAGGAAATGCCCTGAATGTCGGGCATAATGACTAAGCAAAATAGGGCAAACATATGTTTGGACATCTACAACAATAGATGCCAAACCAAAAAGATTCCTCTCACCTCAATGAATATGATCAGACATGCCTGTACACAGGCCATTAAACACCAATCAGCACTCTACATGAGGCAGCCATCTTTACTCCTTATCTCTAAGATAATCCTTGAAACTAGAATGCTGTCTTTACTCTCTCACCCCAATACCTGCAATCATGTTACGAGTGGGACGAGGAATTACTTTCTTCAATAAAGTCATAAAAAGTGCTTACAAAACTTGAGATGGAAGTGTTACTTCTTATCCAGGTTTTGATTCCCTAGTACATTTATACCTCTTTGTGTTCACCATGTAAATCCTTTCAAACTGTTTGTAACTTGTGAATTTCGCTCTAATTTAAACTGGTTGTTTGCAAATTGTAACGTTATTACAGTCATTTTTTGCACGGGAACACCTACTTTGCATCTCATTGACGCAAATTACGTTTCCACGTCCAAACAATGACTTTAACTCCATAACTTTGATGCTAGACAGGTCTAACGCCAAAATATAAATATGGAGTTAGTTTTGCACCTAATATGCATAAGAGAAATGATGCAAATTCGGCACAAAACAAGTATAAATATGCCCCTATCTTTTAGAATCTCTGGGGACACCTGCTGTGCTTCATGCCAAAGACTGTTCCTGACAGGTTTTCCTAGTAGTGCAAAAGAAACCCTTGCTGTGGAATGCACGCTTAATAAGCAGATTTTTTAACAAAACGTACACATTTCTGGTGTTGTGTAATTTTGGTTGTATCCTTGTACGTTACAGAGGTAACTTGACAATGTAATTGACAAAATATATAGTGTGTCCCTTAACTTTATGAATGTAAAATGAAGCATCTAAATTGCATGATTGAAGTATCACTCATGTACATATATATATATATATATATATATATATATACATATATATATATATATATATATATTCAGATTTATATTCCTTTTTGAAACTGCATATATTCAGGTTTCATTTATAACTGTTATTTTTGTTTGACAATTGCAAGATGCACTTATAATCATGTATTTCACATGTGCATTATTTAACTGTTTTATTTAGTTAATTTAACAAAAAGGCTTTAACCATTCAGCTTTTCTTGTTTAGCCTTCAACTTGGAGTTTTGCTTGTGCTGCAATGTTCTTTCTTTGCAGGTTTATTGGGTGATTCTACAGTTAGTGAAAGTCATATTATGGATTAAAGATAGTGAGGTTTGGGAGGATACTTTGGCTAGGATGAGGAGCGCTAACAAACTACAAGAAAAGACTCCTGTTTTTGTGCCTGGTGCTGGGCAGAATCCAAAGTCATCCCGATGCCCAATTTGTGGGCCTGGAGACCAGTGGGGAGTTGCCATATTCAACTGTAAGGAAGATGGAAAACTACTGGTGTTGATGATGTAGATTTCTCGAAGGTTCTGTAGGTTTAATTGGTATTCATAAAGCAGATACCCTAGAGACTTGGAAAGGTACAGATCTATCTTCTTTTATTCCTTTGTGTGGCTTTATGCTATGCAACACCTCTCTACTAAAGCTTCTACAAACGTTTCTGCTATGCGGACACTTTCCTATTTCCCAAGAATTAACTAGGGTCTCCTTTCAGTTTAGTTCAGGGTATTTAGACTAACGCAGACATATCACATGATTAGACAGGAGGACCAAAACTTATATACAGACTATCAGATTCTGTTTCTCATCTTTTGCATAGCTTCAACTGAGAATCTTGTAGGCCTTATGCTTGTGCAATTTAATCTCGTTTGGGGATTAACCTCGCCTTTGGTGAATTTATACTTATATTGCATGTTTTTGAGATTCATTTATATTAGATTGACCCTTAAGTTGTCATAAACTTTTGAACTTTACCTGTCCTCTTCTGGAATTTAATATATGACCAAATGGGTTACACTGTAAATTAAATTGTGAAATTGATTTTAATTCTCATTTACCCCTCAAGCATCCTAAAATGGTCCATCACAAGAAGAGAAGTAATAACAAGGACCCAGAGATCTATAATTTCAAATCACTTTAAAAATAGGCTTGACATGTACATGCATAGAGAATTATTAAAAAGCGAGGTCTATTTTCTTCATTTGTGAATGAATGGATGGTTTACTGAAGTAATAGATGTGGGAAACTGACACCTTGTTGCAGTACCCCTCCCCCACTTTTTGCCTGTTTTTTTAATGCAAGTTGGACTGGAGTGCACTGCGTTCCTGATAACCAGGTTCCCAGTGCCTGTGTTCTCTCCCTAAAAATTGCAAAGGTAATTGGAAACACCTTCAGCTGCCACTACAAGTCCGTAGTAAATGGTACTTCGGTACCCAGGGCATGGGGTATTACGGATAGGTGCCTGAGGGCAGCAACACTGATTGTGCCACCCTCTAGGGCCATGCATCCAGATACACCCATCACTGCCATAGCAGGCTCAGTATCCTGGTGCAAACCTAAAACAAAAACTCGACTTGGCACACTACCTGTGTGCCTTTCCACCATACACTGCATTTACTATGGGTAAGACACCACTGTAGCAGGCAATTACAGCTCTACAGTACAGTGCTCCATATTATATGTGAGGGCATAGCTGCATGAGCGATATGCCCCCACTGTGTCCCTGTCAAACCTGGGACAAAGTGAGAGAACAGAGCAGCCATTTTAATATATTTGCTGGACACTGGTCAACATGCGTTTCCCAGCCACATAATGCCTACTCTGAACCCTGGGTTATTTGGTATCAAACACCTCAGAATGATAAATCCAAACTGGTACAGTACTGGATTTCATATAAAATGTACCCAAGGGTCACCTTAGAGGTCACCTTAGAGCTAACTAACCTGGAATGGTGCTGACTGGTTCCAGCCAGCCTGCCACCTCCAGACAGCCAATATACAAACCTTGGGAGGAGTCCTGTCTCTCTGGTTTGTAAAACCATGCCCTTCCTGGGTGGAGGTGCTAACACCCCTTCCCTCAGGAATGTGAACTGCCCTGGAAGTGAGCTTTAGAGGGCTACTCCCTTGAAACTCAACCCCCAGGCCTGCTGCTAGCAGCCGATGTCCTCCTCCTTTGCAACCCCCCACTTTTGGAGGGAGTAAAGGCAGGTAACCACACAAAGGGTAGGGGGTGGACTCACCTGGCATGCACCACCTCCCAGGTGTTGCCTGAGAGGTGGACCCTCTATTTCATTTTCCTCCATCTCAATTGGAAGGAAATAAGCCAATCAGGTTTAGGGAAGTGACCCTTCCCACAGGACGTGGTCACTAAAGTGGGTGGAGCCACCCATAAGTAAGTGTCCCATTGGACACTACCAGGTTTCCCCTAAAACACCCACTAAATTCAGTATTGGGTGGGCATCCCTAGACCAAAATTTCTGATTCGAAAGGAAAAAGAAGAGCAGCACCAAAGAAGATCCAAAGCAAGAGAAATGTGGACCTTTTGCACCAGGAAAAGGTGCCAAACCCTGCCTGCTGCATCCAGGACCTGAAAATCGTGGTTGCAGAGGAGCTGGACACTGGGCTGACCCTAAGAAACCCAGGGGACCTCCAGGGTTCACAAATCACCCCAGATCTTCCTTCTGCGTGGAGGCATCACTCAACAACTAAGCAAGAACCAACAAGCCAGTGAGGGTCACTTCACTGACCGGCTGATATCTCCTGAACTGTAAGGTACAGCCTGAAAAACAACTTGCCGACAATTACTAGGACAAACCACACAAATGTGCCAAGTTTGGTGGCACTGCACCCTCCAGGGGCCAAGTTGTGCCAATACCCTGAGTACTGGTCAGTGGACCTCAGAATCCAAGTAAAACAGCTCCCCCTGAGCTGCAACTGGACCAGAAGGAAGCACCAGTCAAGAGACTTCAGGAACACCCTGGACCTCACCAGAGTGTCCCTGTTATCCTGAAAGCGACCCTGACCTGCATCTGGATCAGAGAAACATCTTTGCGCACAGCACTTGGACAACAACTCGCCCTGCACCTGGCCACCCTCCACCCTCAAATGAGGAACCAGCTGTGCCCCCAGGGTCTCTCACCCCTTGCAACCTCAACACCACTAGAGGACCCCAAGGTACCACCTTCAAACCTGCCCCTTCAGACCTTTTCCAAGTGGTCTCTCTCAGTGGCTCTGCACCAGCTCCAAGAGACTTCCCAATGCTGCTCCTGCTGGCACAGCATGCCCACCAACAACTGTGACCAACTTGCCAAAGCTGAACTTGATAAAGCAACTGTATGATTTTATATTGATTTTTACAGTTGAAAAATTCATAACTTAGAAAGTACTTAACCAATTTTGATAATCGTGGTTTTAAAAATTATATACAAATCTGATGTATGTTTATAAATTGGTCTTGAGTTATTCCTTTGAGTGTGTGAGTCGCATTATTGATACTGTGAGTACAGCCAGTGCTGTGCACTTCTCCAAGATTAGCCTAACTGCTTGACCAAGCTGCCTCAAAAATTAGAGCATTAGGTGATCTAGTTTTTGCCTCTGGAAACCAAAGTGTGGTTTTCTGGACCCCTATACATTGTGCCTAGTTTGGTACACTACATAGAGGGCCAGGATCCTACAATAGATTTCTGTAGAACTACTATGTTAAATGAGTTGTCCTCTCACTCATACACTCATATCAGCACCAACCTATAATGAAACCAATTGCTCACACCAGCCTCTCATTTGCAGACGTTTACTGTACAGTTGACTCTGAACACCAGTTTAATATCACACACTTTCACAAACTCACCATGCCACATACTAGCCCTGTCAGCCAAGTGTAATGGATGCATAGAGAATTATTAAAAGGTTAGGTCTCTTTTCTTCAAATGTGAATGAATGGATGGTTTACTGAAATAATAGATTTCTGTGGAACTGCTCTGTTAAATGAGTTGTCTTCTCACCCATACACTCATATCAGCACCAACCTATAATGAAACCAATTGCTCACACCAGCCTCTCATCTGCAAGCTTTTGCCACACAGTTGACTCAAAACACCAGTTTAATATCACACTTTTCCACCATGCCACATATTGGCCCTGTAAGCCAAGTGTAATATCATTTGGCTTCCACACCAGGATTTAACCACCAGCATCTGTATAATACTTTGGACCTGTACATCCTACGCTGTTTGATGGTTAAGTGTGTTGGATGTTGCCATGATTTTTCTAAATAGGAATTATATCTGAAAGATCGGGTTTACCTGTATATGTTTTTTCTTGTAGTGACTCAGCTTCTAATAAAGTTAAATTATCCTATGAGGGATAGTAGTACTTTTGAGTTTAATTTCATCTTGAATATGTGTGTCTTTGAGGTCTATCCTAAATCTAAAAGTATCATTTCATTTGTGGCAGGGGTCTTGTATCATAATAATTCATGTTACATGTGAAACAGACATGATTGCATGCAAGCCTGGCTTTACTTAGTGTTGAACATTGGGTTAATAATTGGGGGGGTGAAACCCTACTGAAGTATCAACCACAATCTGTGTTAGGATGAAACACAAGCAAACCTCAAATTAACCTGTGGTCAACCATGTGGTAGCTTGGCAAAAAATAAGTCAGGCTTAACTTAGAGGTAATGTGTGAAGCATTTATGCAGCGTGACTTCGAAAGGCTTAATGTCAAACACAACATAAAAAAAGTCACACATAAATTTACAAAGCCAGAGTAAAATGTAATAATTTATTGGACACCAAAATAACAAAAATCCAATCATTAGAACTGGAATATACAGTTTTAAAGATTTAAGTGAAAATGGTGCTTAGAAGCATTGAGTATCAGCTGTGGTTATCTGGTCGTCCTGGACTGGGACAAAGTCACAAGTTCAGGCCAACCGTGATGGAGCATGGACTGGATACAGGGACCAGTTAGGCACACTGAACAAGAGTATGTTAAATCTTGGTTGCAGAGTGTTGCGAGATCCAGAGTTGAGGGCGCAAAGCGCAGCACAGATGATATGTGAGGTCCCTGGCATGAAGATGCATCACACAGTGTCAGTTCCAGAAAGCTGCAAGGCTGCGATGAGTTGACCTGCATCATCAGTGAGGATGCCATCGATGAGGGACTTGTCATGCAAAGTCCTTCATCAGAGATGTGTCATGCACTGACTGGTTCCGAAGAGTTTGTGGGGCTTGCGATGAAGAGTCTGGGGTTGTCATCAAGGATGCAGTCAACAAGGGGTTTGGGGGGCGAAAGGCCTGTGCAGAGGATGCATTGCCCAGCTGCGGTTCTGATGAGGCTGAGGATTATGATGCGCAGTCCTGCATCAGTGATGCATTGAGCAGCAGTTCTGATGTAGAGGTTTGTAAGGCAATGCATTGTGCTGTATCCATTCTGCTGGGACCACTACTGGGCTGGAATAACATCATCAGGCCCACTTCCAAGGGTCCAGAACTGATGTGAAACCAGTAGGTAGAGTAGGACTCTCAGCAGACAGAGCCCAGGTGTTCCGTTCAAGGTGGTTGGAGCTGTGGTCTGGAGGTCAGGCAACTACCCCTTGGAATCACACTGGTGTTCCGGGGTTCTACTGATACAGGTCCAGCCCTTCTCAGTCAGGCCAGCAGTCCTTCAGAGCAGGAGTCCATCAGAGTGTCAGTCCATTTAACAAGACAGCATATATATATGTATATATACACAAACGCAGGAAGTTTGGGCCTGGCAAACTGTTTATCTTGATGGTTTAAAAATGCATATACAAGCTGCAAAGGCAGGCCAGAGACATGTTGAAAATGGCATCATTGGTGGATGGCGCAATCAGTGCTGCAGCTCGTATAGTAGCATTTAATTTATAGGCCCTGGGTTCATGTGATACCACTTTATTAGGGAATTCTAGAAAATTAACAATGCCCATTGGGTATAAGCCACAGTTACCACGTTTTAAAGGAGAGAGCAGAAGCTCTGTAGAACTAGTTAGCAGTAGTAAAGTGTGTAGCAGTGGTAAAGTGTGCAGAGTCCTAAAGCCAGCAAAATCAATGTCAGCAAAAACAGGAGACTGGAAGGCTAAACCTTGGGGGAAAACCACACCGAGGATGTCAGGTTCAACACTTAACATTAGAGAATATGTGTGCATAAGCATTAGGCCTAGATAAACGTGTGTTTTGAATCATAATGATAAATCTGTGCTCAATCACCTTGTATTCAGTTTAGAAACTCTGTTTTTCTGACAACGTTGAAACAAACAAGACGAGAAGGAAACCTTTCTGACTCTCCGGTGTGTGTACTTTACTTGCAGAAGCACGGGACAATGACATTGTAGAGATCCTTATTAGAAGGAGGAAGAAAATTTACCTTTTGCTTCCTTAGCTTCTGTTTGATTCTGCAAAGGGATAATATTTACACCGTTTGTAGCAAAGCAGGAGTTGACCAGTAGTGACCCCTCCTTGCTCCACAAGACACGTTACTAATAAAGGTATGTAAGGGACTGATGCCAGAGTGTGATTAGAGAGATATAGATGGGTTGCAAACAGGAGCTGATGAAAGGCTAGATTTCGGCTGCTAACCTGAAGACAGCATAAGGAATACATCGAAAGTATTCATGGCTTGGCATATTAAAGCTTAGTCGACTGAAACAACCTTTTAGGTTAGATGGCTCAAGCTATAATAAATGCTATTAATAAGATAGAAATGTGGGATGAAATAAAATTGGGGCTTTTTTCACTTTCACCCTAATTTGCACATTATCTGCTGAGCTAATTGTTATCATATTCATACACTCAGAATATAGACAAATATTGCATATCAAATCCCAAATTTATTTTGAAATGCCAATCATTGTGTGTGTGTGTATGTATTGATTCAGAGACTCAGGTTGTTGCTGCGGTTCACCATGGCCTGTAGAAGAGAAATACTTTGACAGTTTTGTATGACTGCTAACACTCCTTATCTAACAGAGCATAAATCATTAGAGGAATAGTGAAATGTACGGGAGTTAA
The DNA here is from genome assembly GCF_031143425.1 of Pleurodeles waltl. Taxonomy (NCBI): domain Eukaryota; kingdom Metazoa; phylum Chordata; class Amphibia; order Caudata; family Salamandridae; genus Pleurodeles; species Pleurodeles waltl. The sequence continues at coordinate 849,541,411 of NC_090448.1, forward strand.
CCCCAATAATATTGGGGTGAACACAACATGACACTCAACATTGGTGCCATGCTGTGTTCAACCCAGTTTTGGTGGGGCAACACTTGCTAGTTCATGTCTACTCCAAATGGTGCATTTTCCTTTTGAGGTAAGGGGATTCATCCTCGGTGACCCCGATAATAATGGGGAGAACATGACAGTAAAACCTGAGTTTTTCCGGTAATAGACATTCACCAGTGTCTGTATGTGTACTGTGTTTAGGCATCCACATGTGTCACACATGACATATCCATCACACCAAGAAACATATTCAGTTAAAATAGCCTTGGTTTTCTCAGTGCTTGATTATGTTTGGAGGCAGGTCAAAATACAGACTGTATCACACTTGAACATGATGATGGTCTCCTGGTTTCAACGATGAGTTTAAGTGTTGCTAAATGAGCCCTTGCTATTCACCATGAAAGGCAATTCAGAAAACCACACTGTGTGAGATAGCAAGCGGGTGTTAGACTTGGAATGAAAGCAAAGGATTCTTTGAACGTTGTAGAATTCAATAGCTGAACGGACCAGCACCATGCTTGCAGGTCTCCAAACCCCCTACCTAATAAACCTTAAGTAGGAAGAAATAATTCTGCATCCCTCTGTGAATGGCTGCATAGGCAGGAATGGAATGTTACAAATGAAAGCATACCTGTGTCCATGCGTTCGCATTCCTAGCACATTTTTAACGTGCACACGTTTCTTAGAGGGACCGGTGCGGCTTTTTAAAAAAAAATGTTCAAATAGGTACTACTGCTCGAGGTATGGGGAAAGATAAGCTCAAAGTGGGTGGAAGAGGAAGAGCAGATAAGAAACAAAGTGAAAAGGGCTGAGTGGAAATAACTGATAGAAAAAACATAAAGAACCGACCAGTCAGAGTGTGCCTGAACCACGCTAAGCCAGGACCGGAAACATTAAAGGGCAGATTTATGGAAAGTGGTGCTGCACCGAGTGCAGCGCCACTTCCCTTGCGCCCCTTAGCATCCCCCTACCGGCACCATGTATGCGCCGCATTTAAAATACGGTGCACCATGGCGCAGGGTAGGGGGCAATAGTGTCATTTTTCTTTACACTATTGATGTACTCTGCAAGAGTAGCACAAAAATATTGGCACTACGCCTGAAGAGTGCATAGGGCCCCATTCTAAAGAATGGAAGGCCCCTTTTAACGCCTCCTCTTGAGCAGGCATTAAAAGTGCCATAAAAAATGGTATAAGGAAATCTCAGGGATTTCCTTAGGCCATTGTTCGGGCTCTCCTAATAGGGGAACACTGCATACATACATTATGCCTGGTGCAGGTACAATGTAGTGAAAAGGGTTACAGAGTGGCACAATGAATGCATTGCGCCACCCTGTAAATAAGGCGCCGGGATTTCGGCCTCTTTGGGTCACATTAATGTCAAAAACAATGACGTTAATGTGGCACAAGGTGGCGCTAGGCCACTATGAATATATGCCCCTTACTCCCCTTAGGCACCGAGTGCAGCGCCCCCCTACCGCCACCATATGTGCGTCTTATTTAAAATACAGCGCACCATGGCACAGGATGGGGGCAAAGGCATCATTTTTCATGTCGCTATTGATGTATTCTTCAGGAGCAGAGGCCCATTAGAAATAATGGAACCCCCCCTTTTAACACCTGCTCTGAGCAGGCGTTAAAAGTGCCGTACAAAATGACGCAGAGAAATTTCTTAGATTTCCTTGCGCCATTTTCTTGGCCCCCCTAACAGGGGAACGCCTCATTTGCATACATTATGCCTGGCTCAGGGATAATGTAGCGCAAAGGGTTACAAAGTGGTGCAATGCATTCATTGCACCACTTTGTAAATATGTTGCTAGGATTTTGGCCTCGTTGGCCCACATTAGCGTAAAAAAAAAAAAAAAACACTAATGTGGTGAAAGGTGGCGCTAGGGGCCTATACATTTGCCCTTTAATTAGCTGCCATTAGTAGAGAGCACCGAATTCAAAGCTCTCTTAATTATACATAAATATTCTTAGAAAAAAAGATCGGATGCAAGCATAACGTTGCTCCTCATTATATCCCAAGCAAGAACCTGTGTTCCTCTATATTGCACTGAATGCTACATTGCATTGCATTACCCCAAAAACGTCAGATACTAAAACATGCAGCATGTCCCTAGCTGTTTAAGGCCCATAAGTGTAAAATGTGGTTTAACGTGCTTTGAAGTTCAAACCAACTATCAATGATTAGGAAACTCCTAAAATTGGAGTTGAGCTGGCCTTTGATTAGGCTAACAACTAGGGAGTGAGGAACACTGGAAAGAGGCTTTCCCCTGCAGAGGAATCAACAGCTGCTAAAACGTAAGCTTGGTCGTGCAGTTTGAACAATCGAGCACTTTGACGTAACCGTGAGGCGATGTGCATTGCTCTATAAAGCAAACAAATACATAAATAAATACATAAATAAATAGAGGGAGAAGATACAATTCTGGGATGTGTAAGCAGGAGTATGCTCGCTCATTGGCTGCCACAGGTGACCATATTTTGTTGTGACACTTTGCAATACCTGAACTAAGTTTCCTTATCATTTATGGTGAGTAGAAATAAGATGATTTCCTTTACGTATTATATAAAAACATAAAACATCCTTACTTTTTAAAATAGACAAATTTGCAGTTGTGTTACTCTGGAAGAAGAGCACCATCCAACAGCCGCCAGAAACATTTGCTTCTGGAATATAAACCTTCAATCAAATTCCGGCAACATAAATAAGGTGCAGAGATAGTCACCTCTCATTGCAAAAGATAATCTATTCATATTTTCGTAAGGCCATATTGTTGCATAAGTGCAAAGAAATTCCACATGGAGTAAGAGTACACTCACGATCATTGTTATGAGTATTTTTATGATACATAGAACTACAGAATGGCACTATGAAACAATTCTTATGACATTTTATGCACATTCACTCTCGTTTTAAGTAGCTATTAAGCATAATGACAATATGGACCATTATATATCATGAAACCGTATTTACAATTGGACTTCTTAATGCTGTTGACATAGGGTATATAATTGGCAATGTTTCTAAATGGGGCATGGTGCATTGGAGAGGCATTGCTTCTACTGAAGCATTAATCCTTGGCATCTATGAATCCAGTGTTTCTCGCAGTTGCACCATGTATAGTCTCATGGGAAAATATTTGGAGCTGGTAATTAATAATATTTCACATTGCAGTGGCAGAACCGGAAGTATTACAAATATTTCAGGGCTACAGGTTTGAGAAGGTCAGTTTGAAAAGTTGGAACTTAATATTTTTTTATGCTTTTAGTGGCTTTGCTTTGAAGGGGATAAGAGTCCTCCAGCTACCCATGCATGAGGAGTTCTTAGACACAGTAGGCACATTTCAGCCACACAACAGTAAACATTGGGCCCCATGTGTTGGACAGCAGCCACACTTGAACAATACATTGTATCTGGTTGCCCCATCTTTTTGACGCAGGCAGTAGTACTTAACATATACTGAGAGACCTACACTATACATCTAGTGACGTCATACGAAGTCAGGAAACTTCATCTATCTTTCAAAAGCTGGCGTTTATTGAATTTGCTTGTATTTGTAGGCAAACTTTTAAGTCTCACCACCACCTTGCAGGAGCCCACATTCAATATTGTCTGGAAACACTGTTATTTGTGTTAAATAGTGCAGTCAAAATAACCACTGCACCCATTTTCTGCAAATTTTCTTAGAAGAGGAGAACCGCACTAGAGACACACTTGAGAAGGTTAGGTTCACTCATTCAGAGCACCAAAAAACAGGTAATTTATTCGGCACCTTATTCAAAGGTCACCAAAGTCACCGGCTGAAGATCAAGATTCATGGTTTTTTTTTTCATTTTCGATGCTTTTTTGGATTCAATGGCAACACATATGTAAGTATGTATTAAAATACATGTTCATTGACATATAATTAATAATTGATTAAGCTAGATGAAATGTACATTGTTTACTTTTCTGGAGAGTATTTTTATTAATGTAATACTGTTTTTCTTTCTGAGGACGAAAATTATATTTTTCTCTAAACTATGTAATCCCAGAAAGAATAGCTCCATCAGTCTCACATAAATGGAGAGGTGGAAAGAGAAATGCATTTTTATAATGGAAGATATTATTGAATGTGAGCAAGTCCATTGTGCCTTGGGCTCTTTCAATTATTTAGGTGAGCGCAAAGCAGAATTCATAATGGGCATTCTATGAATTCCAATAAATGCCTGTATGGAAAAGAAAATACATTGTGGTCCTATCGATAGAAAGCAATGGGATTGTTTCCTACCTTACAGCCCTAATGGGAATCTCGATTTAAAATGAAGTAAACAATAACTGGAAAATATCTTACAAGGCTGAAGTTATCAAATAACGTATTGTGTATCTCATTTTGAAAAAATAAATATTTTAGAAGTGTAAAGAAAGGAAGTGCAGAAAATCACAACTCGATGTACCAATGATAACTTTCTAACAGGTGTTTTATCATTATCTCTGTTTACGAACTGCACACATACATGGGTTATGGGGATTTTTTAAATGATACCCTCACCTCTTCAACAAAAAAAAGAATACAAAATCACAGTGTGCGCATATGGTTTCTCGGTATGCCTAGATGGCTTATTAAAACATTCTGAATCAAGTCGCAATGCAAGATCCAAGAGGTTACATTAATTCAAGGGTTCCTTCAATTACTTTGTTGTTTATAGTGGTAGACACCCCGAGTGAGATGAGTGTTCCTAGACATGGGTTTGGTGTGAACTGTTCCAGAGGACACAAGCTGTCCAAATCTTCTAATGAATCTCAATCATGTAAGTGCAATTACCATTAAGCACCCCAAAAGAATTATACAGAATAGCAACAGAATTATTTGGAGAATTGCAACACAATACATTATTTGTGCAGTTCAATCAAGCAAAGGCAAGTAATAAACATTTAAATTAATTGTTGGGGCAGACATCCTAACTATCAAATTCTAATTTGAAAAACACGTGTGGGCTGGGCTTTGTCACATGCAAAAATTAAAATAAGACAAAAAATAATTTGAAAAAACATCTACATATGATGCTAACAATAATATGCTGTTGGATTTCTAAAGGAAAACCCTGCAAAGTAAAAATAATTGCATGTTGGTTATACTTCTCCTAAATGAGACAGCAGCGTGCAGAGTCTTCAGCTGAGCACAGGAACAACAGATCTTCAGCAGTCAGCATCAGGAACATGAAAAGGGAAACAGTTCAGTAATGTTGTGCCTAATGTAACTGAGCTATTAAAATCATAAGTAGCTGGACAGAAGAGCTGAACAGCAGAACTGAACTGAACAGAAACGGACTCTAAATGGAACTGACTCTAAACTGAAAGAAATCTGACTGTACAGAAAGCTAAACAGAAACTGAACTGAACTGCAAAGAGCTGAATGGAAAACTGACACACATCACCTAATGTTTTGCTAAATGAAACTCAAAAGTTACTGTCTAAGCTTCTGTAAGACAAGACTATGAGGTAGGTTAGTACGCATCCTGTTAAAATTCATTGGGCTCCAGTGGTATCTTTCTTCATTCTTTCTTCAAGATAAGCTCGCGTTCATGCTCATCTCCAGAGGGCAGTTTCCACAAATAATTACATTTTAATAGAGAGCAGAGAACATGACATTGCGCTAACATTACTTTCTACCAGAAAGCAAGGCCCATTGTTAAAACTTGCAATATTTATCACAAGGAAGTACAGAATGAACAGGACAGAGAAATCAGTAGCATTCCACTGTGAGCTTTAATAAACAATGTTTGCAAAAGTATTTCAATAAAGTCAGCGTAACATTTAAACATTCTGCTTCATGAAAAATACCAAAACATAGTCCTTTCACTAATGCTGAATAAATGAAGAATAAAATAATTCTAAGATTCAAACCTTGTTTTGTAAAATTTTTCTAAATTATTAATAATTTCAAATCATTGGTTTTGCAGTACATGTGGTTATAATTAATTAAAATAGATTTTCACAGTCATTTATTATTTCACATTGAATGTGAGGTAGCTGACACCATGTCAGCAACAATTTAAACCTACACGTTTTATTTTTCTAACACACGTTTCTCTGTTTAAGCCTTTTAATACATGTTAATAATTTTTTGGGGTTACACATATTTTGTTAATAACGTTTGCTTTCTAACAGCTCCAAAGCTCTTTTCTGAAAACCATCACCAGCATCATGGAGAATGCTGTTGAATTTCATCTACAAATATTTCTCGATGCATGCTATATTTGAGATGTGTGTTCATGAAGTAACATATCCCTCTGCAAGAGTCATGAAAACTATTGGAAATGTAATGATTGACTCCTATGTAATCAAATATATTTAGAATGTTTTTACATGTCCTTTATTCAGCTTAAAGATTTAAAGACCAGGAGCGGCAGTGAAATAAGTGGTTCCTGGTGTTTATGACTCATTCAGACTATTTCTTCTTCTGACAAAAGGGAACACCTAACAAACTAATTAGGTATTTCTTAGCATTCTAGAAATTGTTTTATATGAAAATTATCTTCAAAACATTTTTCCACTAATTTAAACTATACCGGCAGCCTACCTGCCAACCACCTCCATGACATCAAGGTGAATTATAACATTCAGCCAGTCAACCATTTCTGAAACTTGCCGTTCATCAGAAAGTGATCACATACCAGGTACGCTTGTTCTGCTACATCACATCAATGAAAGACTGGACAGGTTGAGTAATTGAGTTGAGAGGTCATCTTTATAGAATAAATGCCTGAAACCACTTCTTTCAAGCCTATAATCATAACCACATGAAAAGATTTACACCTAAATTGATAAACTGATGGTCAAACTCTGAAGAATCTAGTGATAGCTTACCATCAAAGTGGCACTGTTTGTTTCAAGATGCTATGCTTGATCACTTGTCACCACTTTGTCATCTATCAGCGTAGGTGACATCAGTCTTTACATGAACTCTCTGTGTCAGACCTGACAGTCAAGTTAATAAATTAAGATGTTGATAACTTTTATTATAGTAATTAATTAACATCACAACAAATACAACTTGAGCAGTACTGTTTATGGAGCTGCTGTTCTGCAGAAATATTACAAAATATAAATACCAAAACATTTAGTTAAAATTAGCTAAGAGTGTCATAATAAGGAGTTTTCAAGCAGGTAATTTGGTAGCCATGGGTTGGAGTAATGTTGATAAGGGGGTGGTCTTGTGGCACTGGATTCAGAAGGTGAGAAAGTCTGGTTTAATTGGCTGCTTCTTCTCCACCAAGGAAGGCTCCCCAGACTTTCTCACATGCAGTGGTCATGTCTTTCATTTCATAGGAAATCTTCTCATGAACTGTTACTATGTGGAGCTTAACGAGCCATTGGGTAGATGTAGAACTCATAGATTTCTGCCAGTGACATAAAATGTATACTTTACCCACTGCCGGACAAACCAGTGATGCATATGGGTGATTAGAACTTTATACCAGGAAGATCGGACATGTCATGGAGTAGTGTGGATGGCAGAACAGTGAGGTGAGTATATTGTCATATTCGATACCATACTGATGTCCAGTATTATTGTAAGTCTGGGAATGTCCAGAGTGCATGATATTGTTTACATTTGTCAGCAATTGTCAGCAATGCTCATGGTGTAAAAGTCAGGAGTAATATAGTCTGCAGGATCCAATATCATTCATTAAGGATCTTAAAGTGCAGGAATTACAAACAGGATTCCTAAAGGGGTTTGTCATTGTAGCATCACCCAGTCACAGTCCTCAGAGGAGTATTCACTGCTCAGGCTGGTCTGCCAGATTAACCTGGTTAGAGACAGAGAGGGATCACAATGTATAGTCTTTATAAGAACTCTATACAGCCATGAGACTACGTCCCTAAATTGAATCCATATCCTCAAGTACTGCAGAATGGTGGATACCATGAATGCCCCTGGTGGGGAGCCAATTGAAGTTATGAGCCTGTAGGCCAGCTAGTGACATTTTCAGCAGTCAGTCGAAAGGGGGTCAAATTCATCTCTGAGCACTTGAAATATTTAAGCACCCCTTTACTAAACATGTGGCCTACACCTAGCATCCCCTTTCCGTTCCAGGAATCCTAGACAAAGGTCGGCCTTCTGTTCACAGTGCTGCATTGCGCTTCAGCAGGGCACTATTATGAAGGAGTGAATTAGCATCTAGAAGTTTGTGTACCAATCCAATCACTGTGCCGCAGCAGTGGCACTGAGAATCAGGTTCCCAGTGATGATTCAATGTGTAGCAGTGAATAAACAGGGAGGAGCATGTATAGTTTTCCTAAAAGACAGCATTCATTTTGCATCCTTGTAGAAGCCTCTATGAGTTTGCACAGGTAGGTGGACACATGTGACAAATGAAATACTAGGCTATATGAAGTAATGTATCCCTAGGAGGAGCGTCTGGGAATTCACATTTGTAGCATACTGAAGAGATAAGTATACCTAGGTGAAACAGTAATTTTGGCCATTTGCACTTTCCTCAAGAGTGAGAGGTTCAGGTGCTGCCACTTTAGAATGTTGTGCTGAGAATGCTCTATAAGGAGAAGGAGGCTATCTTTCACAATTTACAGAAGTCCTCTATTGAGGCCAATTTTGAGTTATGGGAGCCCCTCGTGCATCCAATGCATGTCATAATTCTGAATGCAGGCATTGGTTGTTGCTCTGAATAGGGGGATCGCTTCACACTTTTCCCAGCTGATCTTACATCCAGAGAGTCAGGAGAAGTTGCTGATAATAGGCATCACTGCCGCAATTGAGGAGTCTGAACGGGACAATAGAAGCAGGATGTCATCAGCACATAGTGATGATTTCATCTTCCCATCGCCTCTGGACCTCTGAGAAAAGACATATTGCTGTGGAAAGGGTTCTTGGTGTATGAGGAAGGTAAGCAAGGAGATGGAAAATCCCTGTCGGGTTTCCCCACCAGTATTTTGCTTATGATTTTGAAGTCCATATTTAGCAATTAGATGGGACAATAGCTAGCAAAATCCAATGTGTTCTTCTGTTCCTGAGGAAGGTTAATGATGGTAGATAGGTTTAATAAGGCACCCAAGGCACCCATTGGTATGCTTTTGTTATGAGAGGAACCAAGAAGAGGTTGCACAAATTATATAATTAACCAGGATAATTAACCAGGATAGCCACCTCCAAGACTTACAGGTGGGTGTCACCAAGATGGCCTCAGTCACCTCCTTTCCCTGTAAAATGCCCACTCCAGGTACACTCTGCCTTCCTCAGAGAGGGAGAGAAGATGCAACGGGCCAAGACATCCTCTTTAAGGTCTGGTGTGACCTGGGACTCGGATATATAAAGTAAAGAATAATAAAAGGCTAAAGGAACCACAATATCAAATGATTGTCTTAGTTAATTGCTATTTGCATCACGGATATTCAGGGTAGTTAACTGGGATTCCTGGTGGTATAGCTGAGAAGCTAGAAGTTGGCCTGCTTTTACTCCTTGATTATATCTGCCTTATTTTACTTTTACTAGAACTTTTTTTGCTGCCTCTGTAAAACATGTGTTTAGACATACTAATACTAGTTCTTTCTGAAGAGTGGTGGTAGGAAAGATGACATGGTGAGTATTGAGACATTGGCCCTCTGCCTTTAGACGGCATAATGCGGCAAAGTTTATGTTTCACTACAGCAAAGCCCCTTATTAAAACCCCTCTCAATGTTTCCTTCCCAGCCACCAACAATGCTCCATGAGAGTCCACGGAGCCCTGTTTGCCTAACAAATAAGAGTGTATGCGTTTCAAAGCTGTTCTTTTTTATCACACATTCTGTTGGCAAAGGCTTTTTTTTTGTCACCTGATCTGAAAGAAAGCCAAAAGCTCTAAATACAGATCCAGTATAACTGAGTTAAGGTCAGAGTGACCCACTTCCAGTTTTATACAGCCAGTAATGTTGGAAAGTAGTCACCCCTGAATTATTTAGCACCGAGTGTCATGAGGAAATGATATGAAAGTCCATTCCCTATCTGTGGAGTGTAATTAGCATCACACATCCAGAAGAACATGATCGGACAGAAGAGCCTGAAGATGAGCTCTATCCAGTTGGTTGTGAACGTTCAGCTTTTTGGACCTCTCTAGAACTAGCTTGGATGTTGAATTCCAATCCCTGCCCTGAAGGAGTGGGGTTTGCCTGAAAGTGATGATGATCTGATGGAGATGAGCCAGAAAGTGGGTCTTGTCAGTATTGGGGGCATAGGTTAAACTCACCATTATGGGTATGTAAGATATGTATATTTTAATGAATACCCAGAGGCCCTCCTCATCTGTTCAGGTTTTGAGAATGTTACACGTGAGTCTGTTTCTGATGAAAATGGCCATTCTGCATTTCTTAGGGGAACTGCAGGAGGGGGATGGCGACTCATTTTTTAATCACCAATCTGCTGCTATGTATGGTGGTAACCACCCATTCCCTTTTGAGCTTTAGGAACTCCTCCAGAGATAGGGGACTCATGACTCTCCTGGGATTTAGAGGTAAAATGCTTGCTTTAATAGGGAGTGGGGAGGATCAGCAAAACAGGGGAAATAAAAATCTTTGAGTCTTGAGCTAATATCTGAGCCAGTCAGTATCAGCTAACATCCGACATCCATTCAGGGAAAGGAGAAATGTCTGTGAAAGTGGGGCTGCATCCTTTTCAGGAGCTGGTTCTATATGGGGAGGTCGTCTGACAAAGTGAGGGGATGTGTGTTCAAGAAGGAACAAAGGGGGTCATTCTGACCCCGGCCGGCGGCGGAAGCCGCCGGCCTGGCTGGGACCGCCAGAATACCGGTGCGCGGACAAAAGACCGCCGCAGGTATTCTGGCTTTCCCGCTGGGCTGGCGGGCGACCGCCAGAAGGCCGCCCGCCAGCCCAGCGGGAAACCCCTTCCCACGAGGAAGCCGGCTCCGAATGGAGCCGGCGGAGTGGGAAGGGTGCGACGGGTGCAGTTGCACCCGTCGCGATTTTCAGTGTCTGCAAGGCAGACACTGAAAATCTTAGTGGGGCCCTGTTACGGGGGCCCCTGCAGTGCCCATGCCAGTGGCATGGGCACTGCAGGGGCCCCCAGGGGCCCCACGACACCCCTTACCGCCATCCTGTTCCTGGCGGTCACGACCGCCAGGAACAGGATGGCGGTAATGGGGGTCGGAATCCCCATGGCGGCGCAGCAAGCTGCGCCGCCATGGAGGATTCCCCAGGGCAGCGCCGGTTTTCCGTTTCTGACCGCGGCTGTACCGCGGCGGTCAGAATGCCCATGGGAGTCCTGTGGTCGTTGGCCCTGGCGGTTTTTACCGCCAGGGTCAGAATGACCCCCAAAGTCCTTGCAGAGTACGCAATCATGAAAATCATTGGGCAAATCTGAATGGTGGACAGTAGATGGCAGATCACAAACCCTCAACAGTGTGTTCTAATCTCAGGTCAACATGGCTGATTTATTCCAAAGTGCTCCTGGGCCCCTCATGAATATATAGAGAAAAGTATAGTAGAGTAAAATGAGAGAGCGGAGAAGAGGCCCAACATGATACATCATAAAAAATAACATGTTATAAGGAGAACAGCATACAATGCCAGTCTGATAGGCACAGCTGCTTCTAACCATCTTCTCTATCGATCAGTTGTTCCTCCAGTGTCTATTTTTGTGGTGATCTTGATTTGTCACTCTCTCTTGCTTTATGGAGAACCTCCACAAACTGATAAAGGCCTACGTGATCTGATTCCCAGTGAGGGTGCTGGCTGGAGTTTCAGCTGATAGCAGGGTTTTCTCCATCAGTGGATATTTTTCATGAAGGAAGGGATGCGGATAATCCAGGGGGGATAGCCATATTCATGGTGGATTTGGCAAGTGTGTCCAGGAATGAATCCTATTGGGTAGGATGAAAGAAGTATTTTGTCTTATCATCCATTGTTTCAATCATGTGTGCAGGATCCAGCAAGTCATACTTAAGATTCTCAGGCTGGAGCTGAAGCCAGAGCACCACATATTTATTGGTTTTATCACTGATGGCAGATGAATAGTCTACTAAAAAGGATATACAGTTACTCTCAAATAGCAACAGATCTGTTGCAAATTTCACTGCCTGCAGACTAGTCCTGGTGTGCTGATGATGCAGGCTATCATATGGCATAGAAGATGCACAAGTGTTGTAGAGGTGGAATTTATCATGCTGTGACTTATCTTCCAGATAAGTGGCCTTAAGCAGCAAGAAATCAATGCCAGTACATTCTTATTTTGGAATTCGATCATAGTCCATTCTCTGACCTACCTAATGTATAAGGGCCTAGAAAGGGGCGACCTTATTTCTTATACATTTTACCTCTACTGTGATATCTGTCATCTTGCTATCTATGGCTGTTAAGATTGTGCAGTTGCTGTGAACTTAAGTAGGGCATATATGGCTGTGTATGAGGGATCCATAGTGTCTGCCTTCTCAATGGGTTAAGATTGGGCCACTGCCGCTGAGAATAATAATTGCCAGGCCATCTGGTTATAGGATTGGATTAGGAAAGAGTAGTATTGTGCAGGACTCATGGGGCAATGTTGGTGTTGCTGTCTAGTCCTCAGGAGAGTGAACAATTTGAAGACCATGGGTCCCCATGGAATTCATCTTCAGTCTGTTTATGCTTGCTATTGTGTGTACCATAATTGTCAGAAGGTCAATGCAAGCCCTTAGTAAATCTGGCCCAAGATCATCAAATGTTTCACTAAAGTTTGTGAGAGTGACAGAGAAAAGCTTTGATTGCGTTTGAGAGCAGAATTAATGAACTTGAACATATTGTCAGTTTATGCAGCAGAAGAGGCTAAGCATGGAATTTGGCTTGAGGTGTACAAGTGTGCTTTTTTTTTCTAGTTGCGAGCATCAGAATGATTAAGGGCGAAACTCTCTATGTTATTAGAGATAGTGTTCCTGTTTCCAGAGGTGGTTTTGAGTAATGGTGACTCAATCGTAGAAGATATTTCAGTAAACCGGATTTGATCTATGTTTGCCTTTGCTGTTGTGGACTTGTGCTACTGTTTTAACTAATGTTCGTTGATGCCTTTTTAGCTTTCCAGTTTTTTGTTTAGGAAAATGGGGCAAAATCTAGCAGTAGTAGGAATTGATGTGCTTTCCTGACTCTCCGGGTTACCCTTAGGTAAAGTACTGAGGTACTGCATGACAGATCAAGTTTTAGGTCTTTAGGGGTATCTTTGGTTTATAAATCAAAAGTTATTGCTGGAATTTCAGTAATGCGCTAGCAATACACCTCACAATCCTAACCTTATTCAAGACTAGTTAACAAATGACTGAAATGTTGCAGAGATGTAAAACATTAGGCTGCATGAATTTACATCAGTCTCTCCCGCTGCAAACCTGGGGGGGCCCTCTCCTGTCACGTATGTGATTACCTCATTGGTAGGTTGGCACCAAGGTAACCACTTTCAGGCTTCCCTGGATGCTCAGAGGCAGCTCTCCACGCTTATAGGGAATTGTGTGTAAAGAGAGGTGTTGTCTCAAAAATCCGAAACTCAGCTTCCAAGTGACACCTCCCTTTCACTTCAGAACACGAGGCGGTCACAGTAGGATGTGATTATTGTAGGAATGGCCCTTCGGGCAAGGGCTTGTGCTCCCCAACCACTCCTAAAACCATCACACTTTTAGCCCTCCTGGGGGGGTTGATAGGGTGATTATCACCAATCTCCCTACCAGGGGCAGAAAGCTTACTGGATACCAGGGATTCCTATGAAGAAAAAAGCTGAAGATTTGGGCGTGGCACACATGAGCACAGTCATGAACCCACCCCAATCTGCTCGCCCTTGATGGCAGAAAGATCACTAGGCACCGGAGCTAAATTGTTTTATAAAACGCCAATAGGGTAGAGAGTTGGTACATGATACCCAGAGCCATGCCCCACCCTAAAAAAGAACAAAAATTTCTTTCTGACCTCCCCTTGGATGCAGACTGGGGGATAAGGCCGCAATGTGCCCCAGAGAGGTAGAAAGTCTACTAGACACCAAGGATAACTAAAAAGGTGTAGGGACAACCCAAATAGCATAATGTAATGCCACTACTCCAAAAAAAGGCACTGCAGTTTTTGTGCCTCCAGTAGGAGGCAGATTAAGGAGTGTGCACCCAGTATGCCTTCCCTGGGTAGGGGGGGGTCAGAAAGTTCACTAGACACTAGGGATTTCTCCACAAAAAAATATGGTGCAGCCCACCATGAGCAAGGCTATTCCTTACCCTAAACAAAGGGAACAATAGCCTTTCTGCCAACCCTTAGGGTCTGATTTGGTGGTTTGCCCCCAGACTGCCCCACTCCATTGGGGGCAGACAGTCCAATAGACACCAGGGAAAATTAAATAAAAAAACAAAGAGACCGTGATGGACCAACTTGTGCAAGGCCATGACCCCACCTCAAAAAGGGCTCCACCATCTTTCAGCCCACCTGACAGGTAGCTTGGTGAATTCGCCCCAATTCTTCCCCTGAAGAGGTTGTGAAGAAGTCCCAATAGAAAGCTGAGATACCGAGAAGAAATAAGGGGGAATCTCCCATAATGTGGAGGGCACAAGTAACTGTCCCAAAAAGAGACTAGCACAGCAGTCTTTCTGCCTCCTCCATGAGGAATATTGAGGTGTTTGTCCCCAATTTGCATCAGGGGGCAGAAAGACCACTAGACAACACGGTTTGGAAAATGGCGTCAAAACAAAAAAAGCATGGGGACAACCGTTCCTGACATCTAGTCATAGCCCAGCAAAGGAGCAATAGTGTTTTTCTCCTACCTTGAGGCAGATAGAAGGTTTGTTCTGATTTGAGAGTGTGGTCCGTATCTTCCTCTATGGGCAATTGGTGGGTAAAAAGCCCACTAGACACCAGGCATTTCAAATTAAAGGCAAAAAGAAAGGGGCAAGGCTGTACCATCCTGGCATTGAGTCATATCCTGCTCCTAAAATGTTCCAACCAGTCTTACTAGTCCCCTTGAGGAAGAGAAGGTTTTGCCTCTAATTTGTGCCTGGAGCATAAATTCCACCAGACACCAAGGATTTCAAAATGGACAGAGACAAAAGGATGGAGTGACCTACTCTAATATTCAGCAACACCCACACCCTTGAGGGTCAGCGGAGTCTTTCTTCCTCCCGGAGGGCAGATAGAAAGTTTGTCCTGATTGTGGAGACTGCTCCCAATCTCCCAAGGAGTACAAACAACTCTTGACATCAGGGATATTTCATTTGGGAAAGGGGTGTGGGTAAGCCTTGCCATTATTTGGCCTTACCAGCACCCCAAAAGGGGAAAAACTGTTTTTCTTGAGGATGCCAGAGATGGATATTTCTCCAACATGGGTCCCACAGGGAGCATAAGCTCACTAATGTGATAGGTGCTGACCCACCCTGACATCATGCCCCATCCTAACACATAAAATTCCAACCATCTTTTCACTCCCCTGAAGATTAGAGAATCCCCATCCCAAAGACTTGCAAGAATTTTTTTTTATTCTTTTGAGTGTTGTTTTTTCATATGGGGCAGCAGTGTTCAGCTAATTACCAATATTTCCAATTTGCCAAGCTGAATATCTGTACCTTTCAGGCTTTTGCCTGCCACTACATAGAAAACCTACCTAACACAGACATTTTTTTAAATCTAGGCATCAAGGGAAGTCGGGGCTAGCAAGCCTGGCATGGATCTCAGGATGTTTTCTTATCCGCAATGCCCTAAAACCATCACACTTTGCCTAAAACCATATGTCTTCCTTGCATTTATGTGATGTAAACTTCTGAAATCTGCAGAGACCTAAACGTTTCCTTACACCTAGTTTCTTCCCACTTGTGCCCAAAAAGTGCTACCTCTCTTGTGTCACCATGACCAGTGGCCCTGACAGAAATGGATCAAACCAAAGCTAAGGACCAACACTTTTGAGTGGGCATAGTATATCTGACCCCCTTCAACACTTAGCACTTCCAAAACTGCACTGAGCAGGCGTTAAAAATGATGAGAGAAATGGGGCAGTGGAATCTCATAGACTCCACTGCGCCTTTTTTCTGGCCTCCTAATGGAGAAATGCCCCCCTTGCATACATTATGCCTGGCACAGGCAAAATGTGGTGCAAGGGTTTACAAAGTGTGGCAATGCATGCATTGCACCACTTTGTACGTTTGGTGCAGCATTTTTGCCAACCTAATGTCACATTAGTGTCAACAATGGCACTAATGTGGCTCTAGATGGCACTACCTCCTTCTTAAACTTGGGCCTAAGAGACAGCAAGTGGCTGCCTGCTGGCTACTGCTGTTCATATCCTGTAGCATTTAGTGCTATTTTCTTTCTGTAAAATGTATCCCAGGGGTCCATTTTCGAGGCAAGGGTGAATTTTGTGCTCAGAAAATAGCAGTAAATGCTGGATTATGCTTATCACATATTTACGCATTATGAGTAATTTTGAAGTAATTGCAAGCAATGACATTCAAGATAATTATGCTCATTACGGCCACCCCTAGTATGAATAATGCATTTGCTCCCATCAAACTCTAATACTTTCCCCAATGTGCTTAAGTTTGGAGTGGGCATAATAAATCTGACACCCAAGCTCCCCCTGAAATTACAACACTTTCCCCAATGTGTTTACGTTTGGATTGGAAATAGTACATATGCACCTACAGTTTAACCATTGTGGCTACGCATGGAGTTGCAATAGTAAATCTGACACTCTGCAAAGTCCAACACTTTCTCCAGTGTGTTTACATTTGGAGTGGAAATAGTAAATACAACCCCCTCGAAGTCCAACCTTTTCTCCAAAGTGGTTAAGTTTGGAGTGGGGATAATAAAAAGATTTCCCAAAAGTCCAGCACTTTCCCCAAAGTTTAAACTGTAAATACTAAGAGGGTCATTCTGACCCTGGCGGCCGGTGGCCGCCAGGGCCACCGACCACGGGAGCACCGCCAACAGGCTGGCGGTGCTCCTACGAGCATTCTGACCGCGGCGGTTCAGCCGCGGTCAGAAGCGGAAAGTCAGCGGTCTCCCGCTGACTTTCCGCTGCTCGTGTGAATCTCATGAGGATTCCGACCCCCCCTACCGCCATCCTGTTCATGGCGGGAAAGCCGCCATGAACAGGATGGTGGTAGGGGGGGTCGCCGGGCCCCTGGGGGCCCCTGCCGTGCCCATGCCATTGGCATGGGCACGGCAGGGGCCCCCGTAAGAGGGCCCCGCAAAGTATTTCAGTGTCTGCCTTGCAGACACTGAAATACGCGACGGGTGCCACTGCACCCGTCGCACCTTCCCACTCCGCCGGCTCGATTACGAGCCGGCATCCTCGTGGGAAGGTCGTTTTCCCCTGGGCTGGCGGGCGGTTTTTCAGCAACTGCCCGCCAGCCCAGGGGAAACCTTGTAATACCCGCCGCGGTCTTTTGACTGCGGCGCGGTATTTTGGAGGGCGGCATCCTGGCGGGCGGCCTCCGCCGCCCGCCAGGGTGGTAATGAGGCCCTAAGTATTAACTGAGTAAATGATTTAATAAAATGAGGAATAAATGAAGATTGACATGAATGAAGCATGACAGCTACCCTATACATGAAATGTCAGAGTTACTCACACTTCAAGGTAAATGCCAGAGAGTTAGAACTTGAAAATCAGGCTTCTGAGTTGTTTATGAAACAATGGTTCAGAACTAGAACTGTGGATTTCAAAGGGTAAAGGATTTCAGCATTTGGGAACAAGGTAAGAAAATTATCCTCCATTCTGCCTGGTGTGTCATTTTCTGGGTGTCCTGAATTGGTGGGCTGTGTCTTGCATGAGGCATTGAAGGACCTGTTTTTAGAAAGTGCTCTGTGTCCAATAAGCAGGGCTTTAAATGTGTTTTGTTATAGACCAGGAGCCAATGTAAATCTTTGAGATAGTGTGATAGGGAGACATACACTTGGGGCATTTAAAAATGGTTCTAGCTGCAGTAGTCTGGATCAACTGGAGTCTGGATATGATATACTTGAAATTATATCAATAGGGAGAGTCTCTATAGCCCAATTCAATGGTGATTAGGAGTGCATAAAAGTAGTGAAGTAGGCTTTCATGCTGTTTCGCAAAATTTCATCAAATTTACGTCCAGTTATCTGTTGGTGCGGTCTCGGCGAGCGACTTTGTATCCGTTCGGGATGGCTATGGCGATGTCGGGTGCTGATGAGTCGTTCCTCCAAGTTTCGGTTAGAAAGGCCACGTCCGGGGAGGTGGAGTCGAGCAGGTCCCAGACTTCGATGGCGTGCTTGCGTGATGAGTGGGTGTTGAGTAGTATGCAACGGAGGTGGTTAGTCTTGATCCTAGGAGGTTTATGGGCTCTATTGCAGGTGAAGCAGTGGTTGTGGCAGGAGAAGGGTCTGTGCGTGCTAATTGGAGAGGTCTGGAAGCAGGTGGTGTCTCGGCTGGTGTTGAGTGCGTGGAGGGTGTCGGCATTATAGCGGATGCTGACAGGGTGGCTGTTGCCTGGGCCAGGGATTCGGGCACTGGGCGCGGTCCAGGCATGGACGGGCGCAGACGGGCTTGCCTTTGGCGCGCCAGCGGCGCGACTGCGCCGCGGCTCCCATAAGAGGAGGGGAGAGTGGGAGTGGGAGTGGCAGCTGGGAGGCGGGAGGGCCTGGCGAATGAGAGGGCTGGGGGGTGGGCCCGCAGGGGGCACAGCAGCGGGAAAATTGGATCAGGCAATGGAAACGGTGAGAAGGAGGGGGAGGCGGGATGGGCCGCGGGGGCGCAGCGGCAGGAAAAGTGGATCAGGCAATGGAAACAGTGAGAAGGAGGGGGGAGGCGGGAGGGGCCACAGGGGCCGCAGCAGTGGGAATAGTGGATCAGGCAATGGAAACGGTGAGAAGGAGGGGGAGGTGGGAGGGGCCACAGGGGGCACGGCGGCAGGAAAAGTGGATCAGGCAATGGAACAGGATGGAGGTGGTGCGGAAGGCAGAGCGGGGAGCGACCTGCCTGCAGAAGCAGGGTCAACGGTTGCTCCCTGCTACCGTGCCGCGGCTGCCATAAGAGGAGGGGAGGGTGGGAGTGGCAGCTGGGAGGCGGGAGGGCCTGGAGAATGAGAGGGCTGGGGTGTGGGGCCGCAGGGGGCACAGCAGCGGGAAAAGTGGATCAGGCAATGAAAACGCTGAGAAGGAGGGGGGAGGCGGGAGGGGCCGCAGGGGTCGCGGCGGCAGGAAAAGTGGATAAGGCAATGGAACTGGATGGAGGTGGTGCGGAAGGCGGAACAGGGAGCGACCTGCCTGCAGAAGCAGGGTCAAAGGTTGCTCCCTGCTACCGCGCCGCGGCTGCCATAAGAGGAGGGGAGAGTGGGAGTGGCAGCTGGGAGGTGGGAGGGCCTGGCGAATGAGAGGGCTGGGGGGTGGGGCCGCAGGAACGGGAAAAGTGGATCAGGCAATGGAAACGGTGAGAAGGAGGGGGGAGGTGGGAGGGGCCGCAGGGGGCGCAGCGGCAGGAAAAGTGGATCAGTCAATGGAAACGGTGAAAAGAAGGGGGGAGGCGGGAGGGGCCGCAGGGGGTGCAGCTGCAGGAAAAGTGGATCAGGCAATGGAAACGGTGAGAAGGAGGGGGGAGGCGAGAGGGGCCGCAGGAGGCGCGGCGGCGGGAAAGTGGATCAGGCAATGGAAATGGTGAGAAGGAGGGGGGAGGTGGGAGGGGCCGCAGGGGGTGAGCCGACGGGAAAAGTGCATCAGGCAATGGAACGGGATGGAGGTGGTGTGGAAGGCAGAGCGGGGAGCGACCTGCCTGCAGAAGCAGGGTCAAAGGTTGCTCCCTGCTACCGCGCCACGGCTGCCATAAGAGGAGGTGAGGGTGGGAGTGGCATCTGGGAGGCGGGAGGGCCTGGCGAATGAGAGGGCTGGGGGGTGGGGCTGCAGGGGGCGCAGCAGCGGGAAAAGTGGATGTGGCAATGGAAACAGTGAGAAGGAGGGGGGAGGCGGGAGGGGCCGCAGGGTGCGCCGCGGCGGGAAAAGTGAATCAGGCAATGGAAACAGTGAGAAATAGGGGGGAGGAGGGAGGGGCCACAGTGGGCGCAGCGGCAGGAAAAGTGGATCAGGCAATGGAAACGGTGAGAAGGAGGGGGGAGGCGGGAGGGGCCGCAGGAGGCCCGGCGGCGGGAAAGTGGATCAGGCAATGGAAACAGTGAGAAGGGAGGGGCCGCAGGGGGTGCTGTGGCGGGAAAAGTGGATCAGGCAATGGAACGGGATAGAGGTGGTGCGGAAGGCAAAGCGGGGAGCGACCTGCCTGCAGAAGCAGGGTCAAAGGTTGCTCCCTGCTACCGCGCCGCGACTGCCATAAAAGGAGGGCAGGGTGGGAGTGGCATCTGGGAGGAGGGAGGGCCTGGCGAATGAGAGGGCTGGGGTGTGGGGCCGCAGGGGGCGCAGCGGCGGGAAAAGTGGATCAGGCAATGGAAACGGTGAGAAGGAGGCGGGAGGGGCCACAGGGGGTGCAGCGGCGGGAAAAGTGGATCAGGCAATGGAAACGGTGAGAAGGAAGGGGGAGGTGGGAGGGGCCGCAGGGGGGCGCGGCGGCGGGAAAAGTAGATCAGGCAATGGAACGGGATGGAGGTGGGGGCGGAAGGCGGAGTGGGGAGCGAACTGCCTGCAGAAGCAGGGTCAAAGGTTGCTCCCTCCTACTGCGCCGCGGCTGCCATAAGAGGAGGGCAGGGTGGGAGTGGCAGCTGGGAGGCGGGAGGGCCTGGCGAATGAGAGGGCTGGGGGGGGGTGGGGCTGCAGGGGGTGCAGCGGCGGGAAAAGTGGATCAGGCAATGGAAAAGGTGAGAAGGAGGGGGGAGGCGGGAGGGGCCGCAGGGGTGCAGCGGCGGTAAAAGTGGATCAGGCGATGGAAACGGTGAGAAGGAGGGGGGAGGCGGGAGGGGCCACAGGTGGCGCAGCGGCAGGAAAAGTGGATCAGGCAATGGAAACGGTGAGAAGGAGGGGGGAGGCGGGAGGGGCCGCAGGGGGTGCAGCTGCAGGAAAAGTGGATCAGGCAATGGAAATGGTGAGAAGGAGGGGAGAGGCGGGAGGGGCCGCAGGAGGCACGGTGGCGGGAAAGTGGATCAGTCAATGGAACGGGATGGAGGTGGTGTGGAAGGCAGAGCGGGGAGCGACCTGCCTGCAGAATCAGGCTCAACGGTTGCTCCCTGCTACCGTGCCACGACTGCCATAAGAGGAGGGGAGGGTGGGAGTGGCATCTGGGAGGCGGGAGGGCCTGGCGAATGAGAGGGCTGGGGGGTGGGGCCGCAGGGGGCACAGCGGCGGGAAAAGTGGATCAGGCAATGGAAACGGTGAGAAGGAGGGGGAAGGTGGGAGGGGCCCGCAGGGGGCGTGGCGGCTGGAAAAGTGGATCAGGCAATGGAACGGGATGGAGATGGTGCGGAAGGCGAAGCGGGGAGCAACCTGCCTGCAGAAGCAGGGTCAAAGGTTGCTCACAGCTACCGCGCCGCGGCTGCCATAAGAGGAGGGGAGGGTGGGAGTGGCAGCTGGGAGGCGGGAGGCGGGAGGGCCTGGCGAATGAGAGGGCTGGGGGGTGGGGCTACAGGGGGCGCAGCGGCGGGAAAAGTGGATCAGGCAATGTAAACGGTGAGAAGGAGGGGGAGGCGGGAGGGGCCGCAGGGCGCGCAGCGGCAGTAAAAGTTGATCAGGAAATGGAAACGGTGAGAAGGAGGGGGGAGGTGGGAGGGGCCACAGGTGGCGCAGTGGCAGGAAAAAAGGGGATCAGGCAATGGAAACGGTGAGAAGGAGGGGGGAGGCGGGAGGGACCGCAGGAGGAGCGGCGGCGGGAAAGTGGATCAGGCAATGGAAACGGTGAGAAGGAGGGGGGAGGTGGGAGGGACCGCAGGGGGTGCGGCGGCGGGAAAAGTGGATCAGGCAATGGAACGGGATAGAGGTGGTGCGGAAGGCGGAGCGGGGAGTGACCTGCCTGCAGAAGCAGGGTCAAAGGTTGCTCCCTGCTACCGCGCCGCGACTGCCATAAGAGGAGGGGAGGGTGGGAGTGGCACCTGGGAGGTGGGAGGGCCTGGCGAATGAGAGGGCTGGGGGTGGGGCTGCAGGGGGCACAGCGGCGGGAAAAGTGGATCAGGCAATGGAAACGGTGAGAAATAGGGGGGAGGCGGGAGGGACCGCAGGGGGTGCGGCAGTGGGAAAAGTGGATCAGGCAATGGAACGGGATGGAGGTGGTGTGGAAGGCGGAGCGGGGATCGACTTGTCTGCAGAAGCAGGGTCAAAGGTTGCTCCCTGCTAACGTGCCGCGGCTGCCATAAGAGGAGGGGAGGGTGGGAGTGGCAGCTGGGAGGCGGGAGGGCCTGGCGAATGAGAGGGCTGGGTGGTGGGGCTGCAGGGGGCGCAGCGGCGGGAAAAGTGGATCAGGCAATGTAAACGGTGAGAAGGAGGGGGGATGCGGGAGGGGCCGCAGGGGGCGCAGCGGCGGTAAAAGTGGATCAGGCAATGGAAACGGTGAGAAGGAGGGGGGAGGTGGGAGGGGCCACAGGTGGCGCAGCGGCAGGAAAAGTGGATCAGGCAATGGAAACGGTGAGAAGGAGGGGGGAGGTGGGAGGGGCCGCAGGCGGCGCGGTGGCGGGAAAGTGGATCAGGCAATGGAAACAGTGAGAAGGAGGGGGGAGGCGGGAGGGACCGCAGGGGGTGCGGTGGCGGGAAAAGTGGATCAGGCAATGGAACGAGATAGAGGTGGTGCTGAAGGCGGAGCGGGGAGTGACCTGCCTGCAGAAGCAGGGTCAAAGGTTGCTCCTTGCTACCGCGCCGCGACTGCCATAAGAGGAGGGGAGGGTGGGAGTGGCACCTGGGAGGTGGGAGGGCCAGGCGAATGAGAGGGCGGGGGGTGGGGCCGCAGGGGGCGCAGCGGTGGGAAAAGTGGATTAGGCAATGGAAACAGTGAGAAGGAGGGGGGAGGCGGGAGGGGCCGCAGGGGGCGCAGCGTCGGGAAAAGTGGATCAGGCAATGGAAACGGTGAGAAGGAGGGGGGAGGTGGGAGGGGCCACAGGGGGCGCGGCGGCGGGAAAAGTGGATCAGGCAATGGAACGGGATGGAGGTGGTGCGGAAGGCGGAGCGGGGAGTGACCTGCATGCAGAAGCAGGGTCAAAGGTTGCTTCCTGCTACCGCGCCGCGGCTGCCATAAGAGGAGGGGAGAGTGGGAGTGGCACCTGGGAAGTGGGAGTTCCTGGCGAATGAGAGGGCTGGGGGGGTGGGGCTGCAGGGGGCGCAGCGGTGGGAAAAGTGTATCAGGCAATGGAAACAGTGAGAAGGAGGGGGGAGGCGGGAGGGGCCGCAGGGGGCACAGCGGCGGGAAAAGTGGATCAGGCAATGGAAACAGTGAGAAGGAGGGGGGAGGTGCCACAGGGGGCGCAGCGGCGGGAAAAGTGGATCAGGCAATGGAAACGGTGAGAAGGAGGGGGAGGCGGGAGGGGCCGCAGGGGGCGCGGCGGCGGGAAAAGTGTATCAGGCAATGGAACGGGATGGAGGTGGTCCGGAAGGCGGAGCGGGGAGCCACCGACAGAACTAGGGGGGCATAGCCATTGTCCACAAAGCCACCCTCAAAGACAAAACCACCCTGGACGACTCCTTCAGCGCTGCTGAACTCCTTCACTTCCAAGTTTGCACCGACCCCAACACCATGCTCAGAGGAACACTCATCTATAGACCCCCAGGACACAGGGCACCTTTCAGCAACGCCATCGCCGACCTGGCCAGCACCCACCTACTCGCCTCCAGGGACTACATCCTCCTTTGGAACCTGAACTTTCACCTCAAAAACAACAATGACACCAACTCCACCACCCTGACCGAAAACCTCGCCAACCTCGGCTTCACACAGCTCGTCAACACACCCAACCACACAGCGGTCACACCCTTGACCCCATCTTCTCCACAAGCAACCACGTCACCTTCAACCATGCCACCGAACTCTACTGGACCGACCACCACTGCATCCACTTCACCTTCAAGAAACAGACAGAACACCACCGCACCGAACAACCACCTCGCCGTCGTTGGGGCAAAGTCACCGAATTTCAACTAAACAATGCCCTAGCCCAGAAACCGCCCACCAACCCCACCGACCCTGACATTGCAGCACACAACCTCAAGCTATGGATCAACGTCTGCGCTGACCGCCTTGTTCCACTCAGAAAACCCTCCAACAACCACATCAACAAAAAAGCCACCTGGTTCACCAAAGACCTCCAAACACCACTGCCGAAAACTCAAGCAAATGTGGCTACTCGAACGCACTCCAGACAACCACACGGCACTCAAGGATGCCACACGCAAACACCACCAACTCATCAGGCTTGCAAAAAGATCCTCCTTCAAAACCCGCCTAGAAAACAACGCCCACGACTGCAAAGAACTTTTCAGCATCGTAAAAGAACTCTCCAACCCAGACGCCACCGTCAACGACATCACCCCCTCCCAAGAACTATGCGACGCCCTAGCAACCGCCTTCCACCAAAAAATCATGGACATCGACGACAGCTTCAACTCCCCTCACACTCCAGACGCTCCTACCCCACCCACCACGAACTTTACCCACTCCAGCCGACTGACCTCCTGGACCAACATCAGCGACGACGAAACCAGCAAGACCATGAACTCCATCCACTCCGGATCACCATCAGATCCCTGCCCACACCACATCTTAAAAAAAGCAGACACAGCCATCGCACCACACCTACGGAAAGCCATCAACATCTCCGTTGAAACTGCAAGATTCCCGGAAAGATGGAAACACGCCGAAATCAACGCCCTTATCAAGAAACCAAAGGCGGACCCCAAGGACCTGAAAAACTTCCGGCCCATCTCTCTGCTTCCTTTCCCGGCGAAGGTCATCGAGAAAATCATCAATACTCAGCTCACTCGGTACCTCGAAGACAACAACATCCTCGACCCCTCCCAGTCCGGCTTCAGACGCAACCACAGGACCGAAACCGCCCTCCTCGCCACCACAGATGACATCAGAAGCCACCTCGACAATGGAGAGACATCAGCCCTCATTTTCCAAGACCAATCAGCCGCCTTTGACACCGTCTATCACCACACCCTAAAATCCCGCCTCCACGCAGCAGGAATCCAGGACCAGGCCCTCGAATGGACTGCATCCCTCCTCGCTGGCAGAACCCAAAGAGTCCTCCTCCCCCGTACCAATCCAAAGCCTTCAACATCATCTGCGGCGTACCCCAGGGCTCATCCCTCAGCCCGACGCACAAGTGGCCCGCCATCACAACCTCAACATCATCTCCTACGCCAACGACACCCAACTCATCCTCTCCCTCACCAAGGACCCGCACACTGCCAAAACCAACCTCCACGAGAGACTAAAAGCCATCGCCGACTGGATGAGAGACAGCCGGCTAAATCTAAACTCGGACAAATCAGAGGTCCTCATCCTTGGACGCACCCCCTCTGCCTGGGACAACTCATGGTGGCCGTCCACATTGGGCCCCCCACCGACACCCACCGACATTGCACGAAACCTTGGCTTCACCCTCGACTCCTCACTCTCCATGTCAAAGCAGGTCAGCGCCATCTCCTCCTCCTGCTACAACCCTCTGCATGCTTTGCAGAGTCTACATATGGATCCCAACAGAAACAAGAAAAACAGTAACCCAAGCCCTCGTCAGCAGCCGACTCGGCTACGGCAACGCCCTCTACACCGGCATCTCATCCAAACTCCTCCAACGCCTCCAATGCATCCAAAACGCCTCCACCCAACTCATCCTCAACATCCCTCAACACTGCCACATCAACCCCCACATAAGAGACCTTCACTGGCTTCCCCTTAACAAGACGATCACCTTCAAGCTCCTCACCCACGCACCCAAGGCACTCCACAACACCGGACCATAATACCTGAACAGCAGACTCAGCTTCTACACCCCCACTCGGCATCTCCGCTCCGCTAACCTCGCCCTCGCCTCCATCCCCCGCATCTGACGCAAATCTTCCGGCGGCAGATTATTCTCGTACCTCGCCGCCAAGACCTGGAACACCCTCCCGCCTGATCTACGACAGACCCAAGATCTTCTTTCCTTCAGAAAACTCCTCAAGACTTGGCTCTTCGAGCAGTAGCAGCACCCTCCCATCCCCCCCAGCGCCAGGAAACCCTCACGGGTATGTAGCGCGCTTTACAAATTGATTGATTGATTGATTGATTATCTGTAATTTCTCAAAATGTAAATCTGTCATTTCATCCTATATTTTATAGTGAACTGCATCCTGGTGTCAAGTTTTTGGCGCAAGTAAAGTTGTTGGAAAGTGGATTATTGGTAAGGGCAGGTAAGTACCTAAGTACCTAAACTTAACAATAGGCCATTAAAACCCACTAGGTCCAGTTAGGTCTCAATAAACTAACCCAGGCTCAACTCTTGGGTGCCTGGCAATGAGCAACAAGGCTTTATTTAGGAGGCAAAGTGTGTAAAGCATTCAAATATCACAAAGGGGTAATAAAATAAAACACAGGAAACAGTTTAAGACCCCAAAACAATCTAAAAACATAGGAAATAAATGTATCTTTAATTTGACACCAAAACAAATCAAATCAGATACGGGGAACTAGAGATATTAATTTTTAAAGAATGAATGTTTTTTATTACATAGAAACTAAAAGTGCCAGTCTGGATATCTGTTCGCACCTCAACAGGGGCAAAGTTAAAAATACAGGGCCGACTGAGATGGAGCCCTGCTTGACTATAGCAAGCGGGAGGCCTTAGGTAAAAGTTTACCTTCGGACTTAGGCCCTCATTATGAACATGGCGGCAATCACCGCAGACTGCCGTGATGACGGTGAACAAAAGACCACCAGTGGCGGAAGACTGGACACTGCCGAATTATGATGCCAAAAAGACAAACCTCCAAAAATCCTGCAACCTCCACCCACCGCCAGGGCCTACGATGGCGGAAAGGCAGTACACTCCACCACGCCACCGTCCTGCAGACAAAGCCTCCGCCCACCAAATAATGATGCACAAATCAGCGTGGCGGATAGTGGATGCCGAACAACCATTGGCGGTATGGACCTCCATTGCCAGCAATGGGACTCACAAACAACAAATGCAAGCATTGGCAAGTCTGAATCCTACACACCTGACACACATCCACAGCACTATAAAACACACACATAACACCCCACAATCCTTTGCATCGCCAATAGAACAACTGAGACTGACAACACAACATGCATACATTGAACACAACATAACAAAAGTCACATGCACAAATACACCACCAAAACACACACAAACCCCAAACACCCTTATAAGCCACACACATAACCACACAACAGCACCCTCACCAAAACACCCACAACACACCACCCACAACATACACCATGGCATCCCCTAACCACCCCCCCTTTACAGATAGGGAGCTAAGGACCATGGTGGATTAAATACTCAGGGTCGAGCCACAACTATTTGGGGCTCTGTGCAGCAGACACCCATCACCAGGAAGATAGAGCAATGGCAGACGATTATCAACAAGGGCAATGCAGTGGGAAACCATCCACGCACAAGGGAGGACATCTGGAAGAGATGGAAAGACCTGCTTGGGAAGGTGAGGTCTATGGCATCCAGGCACAACATCGCCGTACAAAAGACTGGTGGTGGTCCCCCACCTACACCCCCCCGATTACACCGACTGGGAGGAGAAGCTGTAGGCTCTCATTATCCTAATGATACTACTGGATTTTTGGGTGGCAGGATCGTTTACAGTGTGGGGGACTAAGTCTAACCCACGGCGAAGGACTCTTGTCACCCCCAATCCGATTTTGCTCCGGCTAACTAGCAGTGCCTCATCTCTCCCAGAGGGAAAAGATTATTGGGCAGCCGAGCGCATGACATCTTAGTGCTTCTCAGGGAAGTCGTGGTCACTCAGATCCCAACCAGTTCTCTCATACCCAGTGTGGTCTCATATACAAATGACAAAGGCAGTTTGAGTTTTAAAGTTTGATTTAATAAAACGACTGCATTTTAGATAACAAGGCGTGAGCCACAATAACCAGAACCATACAACACAGTAGGATTGAAATAGTAACGAGGAGAGTGAAACATAGGAATAACGCTATCATAGTGCTACTAGATTATGTTCTCTCTTCTAAGTTCTATTTTGAGCACAGCATGTTAAGCTCTAAGCTTGCCTTTCAGGTTCCCTCGGGAGGACATCAACCCTCATACCTGAGCAAAGGCCTGTGATCTGGATCAGCATCTGCAACAGGGCAGTTAGCGTCTGGTTGTGGTTCTCTGGTCGGAATCTCCCTCTTACGTGTACCAGGACTAGGAAGTGTTTTCTTAATTAACACGCCGGTGTTCTAAGAGACGTCCCTACGTAAGAATGTGTACTTTCTACGAACCCTAAAGACTAAACTCCTACCACGTCTCTCGGCAATGTACCAGACTGTATCCTTGACTGAAGCACAGAGCAAGCAAGAATGTATTGTTTGAGAACCCCAGTGCTGAAGTAAGCTAAACAGTGTGATAGAAGAAATAAAACAAGACCGTGAAACTGGTTATTGAAAAATAACAGTGCGAGGCTAAATAAAATGCATCTAGAACAAAGTGCATAAAGGCCTTATGCTTTAAGCAAACGTGCAAAGGCTGTATTAAAAATGGCTACACTACACCCTCCCCCTGTCGGTAGAAAGTGGTTTAAATCGAAGCTTAAAAAATGCCCTATGGTAAAAAAATTTTTAACTAAAAACCATATAATTTCAACAAGTCAAGAGGACACCAAAGCACAATAATCCTAAATTTAAAAATAAGCATGCAGTTAAGAGCCGAATTCATGGAACAGTGTCAATTTAGACCAAATCCAATTCAACGGTGGTCATTGAAAGCAGGAGGTTCTCCACTTCGGCAGGTGACAAGACCGGAAGATCCACGCCAAAGACTATTAAGGAGCAAGTGTGTTCCAAAGCCTCAGAATCAACCAAGGCAGCATCCCGTGCAGGGCCTGTGAACGAGTTAATATCAACTTCCTCCAGGAAGGGTATTTCGTAATCAGCCTCACGAAGCAAACGCAACCGCAGCGCGCATGTCTGGGAATGAGCCCTCATCGGGAACATCAACAGATCAACATCAACCACTGGGGGGCGTTGCTGTGAGAGACAGATGTCTAGTTCATGTTGACAAAGGGCACCAATGGCACCAAAACAGGGGCTGCACACAATCCAAAACCGGTCTGAATGACAGAGACCAGTCACACTCCAAATGTCCCTGGAGTGTTGCTCCGAAGTGCTGCATCATGCGTTCACGACACAGCTGCGCTGATGGGAGCGCCCACATTCGTTCTTGTTGCGGCGGGACAGCCATTGCGGAAAAACAACAGCAACAGCAAAATGCCGGCTAATAAAGCCAAAGTGATCGGAAATCCCCCAAAAATGCTTCCGAAAATTGAATGAATAGCCAAAGGTATTAAACTGAATATGGAGGAGAAGGTGTGAACAAAACCAACACCTACGGCTTAGAAAAAATGTGCCAATCCAGCTGTGCTGGACGCATTATATATACGTCCCACGAGTTCACTAAAGTGGCTCAGAAAGTTGGTATTCAACAGGGACTGTATTTCTGCTCATGACCTTGCCACCTGAAGTGCGTAGGTCTTGCACGCAGATGTAAGGGCCACATGCTTTTGAAACAATAAAGCCTTTAGTCTACTTAACTTGTCGAAATTCACCTTGGAAGTAGCAATGTGAGGCCAGATATCTGCTACCTCCCTTAATTTAGTGGGGGGGAAACAACACATTCCCGCAGCAAGTAACGACCTTGGTGACCGAAACAACGTAAACTATTCTGGCCCGCATGCCACAACAGTCTTCACTATTGAGGAGGACGTAGCTGCCGTTTGAAAGCACTTGGAATGTGCGTTTAATAAAGGGGACCGGAACTCCCTTCAGATAGCAAGCCAAGTTCGCAACCGAGGCATTACATGCCCCATGCAAGGACAGCTGCTTACAAATCATCGAATGGCTGACTGAAGTCTCGCATTCACTACCGCTAAGAAAAACCTCTCTCATGCCATTGAGACATTTGTACAAGAAGGGAAGTTCCCACACCTCATGTATATAACTATCTCCCAACTTTTCATATCTACCCACCTGAACATGTTTTAAACAAGAAGTGAATTGTAGTGTGGAAATTGGCAGATTAATAACCCCGTGTATTAACCACTCAGCTGAGGGAATCTCGGCCACGGTAAAAGGCAATCTTTCCAATTTTTCAATGCTAAGCATGACATAAGTCGCCTCCTCCTTAGCCATCAGTTGTTGTTGATGTGTCAAATTAAAGGAAAAAAATATCTCCCTGGCTCTGATGTGCTGCCACGGAACGCGACCCGCCTTCAGTGTCTGAAGTGTCCAACCCAACTGCATAATGGACCTTGTTTGACTTTGTCCATGATATAAAGAAGAGATGTCAGATCGTATAATGTCTATGGCAGAAGAAACAATGTTGTCAATGGTATATATTCGGTCGGACAGGGTGTGAATTCCATTATCCACAACAGCTAATGCCTTTTTCAAATGTTCCTGATCCAGCAGCCTTAACCGGGCCGCAGCCTCTTGTTGGGAAAGCTTCCATATTTCATTGTATACTTCGTACAAAAAGCGTTTCCGACGTGGTGTCTTCGGGCCTGACAAAAAATCTTGCAAGACAGTGTTATTAGACAGGAGAGTGAGATGTGTCTTAACTGCATCTAGCGTGGATGATTTTAACCATTGTTGACACAATTTTCCCACGCTATATGTAGTAATAATTTCAGCATGTTCAGTGATATGTAGCGAGGGTCTGCCCTACTCGTCCTGAACCCCCGAGGAGGTGACAAAAAGTTGATGTCACCCGTTGGTGTCTATAGGCCACAATAACCACCCGCCCAGACGTGACAATGAAGTGTTAAATGTACCATTCTGGACCCAGTCTGTAAGTTCACTAAAAGTGGCATTAATATATTTCTGCCAATCCTTCATTTTTGTAGGGACAGGTATACTAGGCATATTCAATTCTCTAATCGTTGCTAAGCCCAAACAGCTAGTCTGTTGTACTGTTTCATTTAAAAAAATCATTTGGACGGGAATGAGACATGCTCTAAGCAATGTTTCTCTACCCTTTGTCTGCCAATGTTTTGTTCCCCAAACACTTTTCAAATCAACATTTTTTTACCAATATTCATAACCTTCAATCGACAGTCGGGAAACAAAAGAATCTGAGTATATGAACTTCGTATTGGTCAACAACATTTGCTTATCTTTATACGGAGTTAACTTAAAATGATATGACTTAGCATTCATTTGATGATGCCCAGAAAAATACGCAAATTTGTCATAATATGTTTTAGAACTCCCTTGCGGGGGAGTTGGGCAATGCTCCCATTGCATATAGTCAAATATTGTTTTCGGACTACTTGCTTTATGTATAAAGTGGTGCCCATAATAATTATAGCAAAACATGTCACCATAATTGTCTTTAAACTGGTAAACATCTTCATTCTCATAGACAGTATAATATTGTAAATCAGTCATCATGGAATCAACTGTCTTCACGTCCCAATCATCAGATACAATGCCTGGTATTACGATATCATACATAGATAACTTTAGAACGTACGATATTTGAATTATCTCAGTGGGACTGTATATATCAAACATTACTTTCCCCCACACAATCCCATCCGGAATTGGTACTGCAGAAATGTTCACAAAGGACAAGTCTCTTCGAACCTTATGTGATCAAAAATGTGGCTTCAACACCTCCTCCACCTGTTCAACCGCTGATCTCTCAGGAAGAAAATGACCATGTATCAACAGAAAAACCAGACTGTATCCTTGACTGAAGCACAGAGCAAGCAAGAATGTATTGTTTGAGAACCCCAGTGCTGAAGTAAGCTAAACAGTGTGATAGAAGAAATAAAACAAGACCGTGAAACTGGTTATTGAAAAATAACAGTGCGAGGCTAAATAAAATGTATCTAGAACAAAGTGCATAAAGGCCTAATGCTTTAAGCAAACACGCAAAGGCTATATTAACAATGGCTACACTACAAAGCTACTGGCTATCCTGCACCCAGAGGGCCTCACTAGACTCACAGGAGGACTGGACTCAGGTAAGTCAACTACAATACCTTAACAGTTACCATACCTATAATGCATGCAACACCCCACCCCTCTCACTACCCCCTGGACCCCATCCCCACCCAGTCCACAACACCCATTACCAGTTACCATGCTTGCCCAAGATCCCACAAACAGGCCCCCATTCTGCCCCCTGTGTACAGTCACCTACACTCCATGGGATCTCAGTGGCACTACAGCACCCACTATGCACCTGCAACCCCCCAAAAAAATGCAAAGATAAGTACAGGAAAGGACCCTACATGCCATGACAGGGGAATAAAAGCACAAAATAGGGCAGAGCAGTGCATCAGTTTCCAAAATAGTACATGACACGTACATGTCCATTCCCCCCACAGGCACCACCACCCAGGCCACCTGGAAGGGAAGGCCAAGGAGTGCCGGCGCCTCACATGGAGACAGAGGCTCACTCAGGAGACTGGAGAGGGATGTATGTAAAGTGAGGAATACCCTGGCCCGTCACACAGTCCTGGACTGTCACCCTCCAGCAGCCCCACCCAGGATACCATTGACAGCCCTACCACCCAGCCACCAACATCAGCTCTGGCCAAAGTTCCCCACATCAGTGTCTTCCGGCCACAGACTGGCAGGCCACATTCACAGAGGCCAGATTCTCCACCCACCAACAGGCAGGATGATGAAGGCCCCAGTGCAATTGGGACTGCCAGACCTGTGCAGGGGACACAGGCACAGGGGGCAAGGGCCAGTGGGAGGGCATCAGTGGCCCAGGGGGAAAGCCAAAGGATGGATGCTGCAGCCCAGGAGGTGATTTCTGAGGTCCTGGGAGTATGCCACCATACCCAGGACAGAATGGGCCAGACCCTGGCCATCTTTGAGCAGAATCAAAGGCTGCAGATAGCACAACACCACAAGGCCATGGAGCAATGAAAACAGCTCAATGTCACCATGGCCACCATTGCAGGGGTGCTGGAGCACCACCCTTGCCAGCCTGAGACCTTCACCCACCTGCAAGCCCCTACCACTAGCCAGGACACTGCCCTGCCATCTACATCTGCAGCAGCTACTTGACTGGTGGCACTGCCAGAGGACAAACAGGAGACCAGCACCCCTAGCCCTGCAGCCCAGCTCAAGTCACTCAAATGAGCCCTCAGACCCAGACATGCCATTGGAACATGCAGGCAGGTCGCTCCCCGCTCCTCCGCCCAGCGCCACCTCCCAACCGTCCGTTTCCTTGTTTTTGTGAATATTCCCCTGAAGCTGCGACCCCTGCGGCCCATCCCGCCTCCCCCCTCCTCCTCACCATCCGTTTCCTTTTCTTTTCCAAATTCCCCAGCCGCTGCGTCCCCTGGATCCCGTCCCGCTTCACCCTTTTCCCCACCGTCCGTTTCTTTGTTTTTGTGAATATTCCCCTGCGTCCCCTGCGGCCCCTCCCGCCTCCCCCCTCCTCACCGTGCGTTTCCTTTTCTTTTCCAAATTCCCCAGACGCTGCGTCCCCTGTGGCCCCTTCCACCTCCCACTCCTCCTCACCATCCGTTTCCTTGTTTTTGTGAATATTCCCCTGCGGCCCCTCCCAACTCCCCCCTCCTCCTCACCGTCCGTTTCCTTTTCTTATCTAAATTCCCCAGCCGCTTCGTCCCCTGCGGCCCCACCCCCCAGCCTTCCCATTCATCCAGCCCTCCCTCCTCCCATCTGCCACTCCCTCCCCCCCATTTATGGCAGCCGCGGCACAGTATCAAGAAGCAAACCTTGACCCTGCTTCAGCAGGCAGGTCGCTCCCGCTCCTCCACCCAGCACCACCTCCCCACCGTTCGTTTCCATGTTTTTGTGAATATTCCCCTGCCGCTGCGGCCCCTGCGGGCCCTCCCGCCTCCCCCCTCCTCCTCACCGTCCGTTTCCTTTTCTTTTCCAAATTCCCCAGCCGCTGCATCCCCCGCGTCCCCTGCGGCCCCACCCCCCAGCCTTCCCATTCTTCCAGCCCTCCCTCCTCCCAGCTGCCACTCCCTCCCTCCCCCGCATTTATGGCTGCCGCGGTGCGGTAGCGAGGAGCAACCCTTGACCCTGCTTCTGCAGGCATGTAGCTCCCCGCTCCTCCGCCCAGCGCCACATCCCCACCGTCCGTGTCCTTGTTTTGTGAATATTCCCCTGCCGCTGCGGCCCCTCCCGCCTCCCTCCTCCTCCTCACTGTCCATTTCCTTGTTTTTGTGAATATTCCCCTGCGGCTGCATCCCCTGCGGCCCCTCCCGCCTCCCCCTCCTCCTCACAGTCCGTTTCCTTTTCTTTTCCAAATTCCCCAGCCGCTGCGTTCCCTTTGGCCCCACCCCCCCAACCTTCCCATTCGTCCAGCCCTCCCTCCTCCCAGCTGCCACTCCCTCCCTCCCCCCATTTATGGCAGCCGCGGCACGGTAGTGTGGAGCAACCCTTGACCCTACTTCTGCAGGCAGGTTGCTCCCCGCTCCTCCACCCAGCGCAACCTCCCCACAGTCCGTTTCCTTGTTTTTGTGAATATTCCCCTGCCGCTGCGTCCCCTGCAGCCCCTCCCGCCTCCCCCCTCCTCCTTACCATCCATTTCCTTTTCTTTTCCAAATTCCCCAGCCGCTGCGTCGCCTGCGGCCCCACCCCCCAGCCTTCCTATTCGTCCGGCCCTCCCTCCTCCCAGCTGCCACTCCCTCCCTCCCCCGCATTTATGGCAGCCGCGGCGCGGACGCGCCAAAGGCAAGCCCGTCTGTGCCCGTCTGCGCCAAGACCGCGCCCAGCACCAGTCCCCCTGGCCCTCTCAGACAAACCTACTCCCCCCTCACCCTCCACTCACTCAACCCAGGCCCTCACCCCACCTGCACCCTTTCCAGCCCCACACACACTCATGGCCCCTTCACTTGCCTCACCTGTCATTTCTCCTGCTCCTCATCCCTCACACCACACACCAACCATAGCGCCCCCCCGAAAACACACATAACACCCCCAATGCAACACACACCTACTCTGCCCCCAACCCCACCAACCAGCCCCACAGCACACCACCCCACAACCAGAACACACCCCGCAACAACACCCTCATGCACCACACCAACACCACCCACCACAAACCACCTCAACTGCCTGCTCCTCAACACCCCCTCCCTTCACAAACATGCTATAGAACTCTGGGACCTCATCACATCACACTCACCTGACATCGCCTTTGTCACAGAAACCTGGTCCAACCCCTCCTCGGAACCCGACATAGCCATCGCCAACCCCAAGGGATACAGACTCCAACGCAAAGACCGCCTCAACAGGCCAGGTGGTGGCATCGCCATCCTACACAGGGACACCATCAAAGTCACCACCAGCTCCCAAGACACTATCAACAACACAGAGCACATGCACTTCCTAATCCACATTAACAACAACTCCACCCTTAGAGGTACACTAATCTACAGACCCCCAGGACCATGCCCCGCCTTCTGCGACACAATCTCCAACACCATCAGCTCGCACGCCCTCACCTCCACAAACTACATCCTCCTCTGTGATTTCAACTTTCACTTGGAGAACCTACAAGACCACAACTCTATCTCCTTCATAGAAAACCTCACTAACCTCAGACTCAAACAACCGGTTACCGCACCCACCCACTCAGCAGGACACACGCTTGATGCAATTTTCACCTCAACCCAACACATAGCCTACGCCTACACCCACACCACCAAACTCCTCTGGACTGACCACCACGGCGTCCACTTCTCCTGCACCAAACCCCCCACACACCACCATCAACACACCACACCCTACCGCATGTGGGACAAGATCCCCACAGAATTCCTGAACTCCCAGCTGGCTCACAACCCCCCTACACCAACGACCCCAACGCAGGAGCACACAACCTCTCGAAATGGATCACTACCTGCGCAGACACACTAGCCCCCCTCAGGAAACACATCGCCACCCGCAACATCAAGAACGCCCCATGGTTCACCACCGAACTCCAAGACTCCAAGCGGAAATGCCACCAGGCGGAGAAAATATGGCGACAAGAAACATCCACAACCAACTCTCCACCCTCAAAGCCACCATTCGCACCCATCACCAACTCATACGCCCCGCCAAAAGAGATCACTACAAGACACAACTCTCAAAACAGCAAAGAACTCTTCACCATCATTAATGAACTAGCCAAACCCAAAGCAGCATAGACCCCTCACACACACAGCCCCTATGTGACGCCCTCTCCAACCACTTCCACCACAAAATCCTGGACATCCACAACAGCTTCATACCACACACACCCACCACATACACCCCTCACTCACCCAACTCAACCCCCACTCATGACCCCCCCAACACACTCACCACCTGGGCCCCCACCACACATGAAGAAACCAAAAAAAACATGAACCCCATCCACTCCGGATCCCCCTCCAACCCCTGTCCACATAGCATCTACAACAAAACCAGCCCCAAACATCGCCCCCATACTCTGCGACATAATCAACTCTTCTTTCGACTCCGCCACCTACCCAGACCCCTGGAAGCACACGGAAATCACCGCTCTCCTAAAAAAAACAAAGCTGACCCAGAGACCCTCTCCAACTATCGCCCCATCTCCCTCCTCCCTTTCCCCGCCCAGGTTGCTGGGAAACTAGTCAGCGCCCGCCTATCCCACTTCCTCAAAGAAAACAACACTCTTGACCCCTCACAATACGGGTTCCGCTAGAACCACAGCACGGACACCACCCTCATCGCATGCACTGACGACATCAGGACCAAAGTCGACAAAGGCGAGACCATCGCACTCATCCTCCTAGACCTCTCCGCAGCCTTTGACACCGTTTGCCACCACACACTCCGCACACACCTCCACAACATAGGAATTCGCCACAAAGCCTTAGACTGGCTCACCTCCTTCCTCACCGACCGGACCCAGAGAGTCTGCCTTCCACCTTTCCACTCCAGCGCTACCAAGATCATCTGGGGAGTCCCCCAAGGGTCCTCCCTCAGCCCCACACTCTTCAACATTTAAATGATCCCCCAGCCAACATCCTCTGATCACACAGAATCACTATCCTCTCCTACGCAGATGACACCCAACTCATCCTCTCCCTGACCCGCAACCCCACCACCACCAAAACCAACCTACACACTGCTCTCCTCGACACCACCAACTGGATGACAACTAACCACCTCAAGCTTAACTCCAACAAAACCGAGATCATCTTCTTCGGCCCCAACAAAACCATATGGGATGACTCCTGGTGGCCCACCACCCTAGGCCCCGCCCCCACCCCCGCAAACCATAAACGCAACCTCGGCATCATCCTGGACCCCTCCCTCTCCATGACACAGCAAATCAATGCTCTAACCTCCTCCTGCTTCGACACACTCCGCACAATAAAAAAAATCCTTCAAATGGATTCCCCCAGAGACCAGGAATACAGTCACCCATGCACTCATCAACAGCAGACTAGACTACGGTAACGCCCTCTACGCCGGCACCACACTCAAACTCAAATGCAAACTCCAGAGAATCCAGAACACAGCCGCACGCCTCGTCCTTGGCCTCCCCCGCCACAAACGAATCTCACCACACCTCAAATCCCTTCACTGGCTCCCCATAGACAAGAGAATCACATTCAAGATCCTCATCCACACACACAAATCCCTCCACAACACCGGCCCAACCTACCTCAACGACAGAGTGAACTTCCACACTCCCACCCGCAACCTCCGATCAGCCGACCTCACCCTAGCCACAGTCCCCCGCATCCAACGCACCACCACAGGAGGCAGGTCCTTCTCCTACCTCGCCCGCAAAACCTGGAACTCCCTCCCCACCAACCTCCGCAAAACCAAAGATCTCCTGCTCTTCAGAAAGAACCTCAAGACATGGTTGTTCGAACAGTAACCCTCCCTGCCCCCTCCTTGACCCCCCCAAGCGCCTTGAGACCCTCATGGGTGAGGAGCGCACTCCATAAATTGTTTTGATTGATTGATTGATTGAACACCAGCCAAGACCCAGGCTACCACTAAGAAGTGACTCTGCCCTGAACTGTCTCCCTTGTGTGCCGCTGTGCTCCCTTGTTGACTTACCACTACCAACACACCATCTACCAATGGACACATGGAACAAAACCAATTGCCACCAACAGCTGAATATATGCACCAGAGTATGGATATGCACCATGAGCCCACTCCCTATCACTGTCCTATCACAAATATCTAAATTGTGTCACTTAATAAAAACAACTATGCACTCAAATTGTATGTCCCTCATCGTTATGAGACATAAAATGTGAGTGTGTATGCATTAGCCAGTCAATTTCATATTCATACCTTTATTGCAGGAGGGCATGCCACGCACTGTAGTGTCTGAAGTAAGTCAGAATGTACACAATATTGGGTTCCTTGGCACATGCCACTTCAGTCTTCAGTTCACAGTGTCAATGACTATAGACACCACATTACCAATTACATGAGTCAGACTGAAACTATGCAGTGAAGATAACAGCATCATTGAGCAGTACCTAAGGCTGATCAGCTGGGTCCTGAAGTTAAAATCTTCCCCCTCTTCTTCCTCACCATCACTCTCATCCCCTCTCTGAGGTTGCTGGGCTGGTTGGACAGCACCCTCCTCTTCTAGAAGGGGGATAGTTTCCCTCACAGCCAAGTTGTGCAGCATGTAGCATGCCACCACTATCTTACACACCCTGTCAGGGACATAGCACAGGGATCCCCCCGGGAGATGGAGGCAGTGAAGTATAGTCTTCAGGAGACGTATAGTCCGCTCAATCACCCTCCTAGTATGTCCATGGGCCTCATTAAAATTCCTCTCTGCATCTGTCCTGGGATTCCTCCCTGGTGTCAGGAGTCATTGCAAGTTGGGGTAGCCAGAATCACCTGCACAACTGGGCGATACAGGACCATAATGAACTGACTTCACATGCATATTGGCTGACTGTCACCTATGACAGAACCATTGTCATACACACTCACCTATGAGCCATCTTCTGTCCCCTTGTAGTTGTCCCATCAAGTGTGGTACACTGCTGTGTTTCAGGACAAAGTAATCATAGCCTGAGCCTGGGAACCTGGCATTTGCATGTGATATGTACTGGTCAGCAGTACACACCAATTATATATTCATGGAGTGGAAGTTCTTCCAATACCTGCACACCTGTTCATTCACTCTTGGGTGTATGAGAGCTACGTGGGTTCCATCAATGGCACCTATCACATGGGGGATATTGGCAAAGGCATAAAATCCAGATTTGATGGCAGGACATTCAGCCCTTTGGGGTAAATGGACATAAGTCTGCAGATGTTGGACGTATGCATCCAGGAATTTTGACAGGATGAGGCTAAACATTGGCTGTGAGACCCCTGCACCCATGCCCAATGTCACCTGACCATGGCATCTGTAGCCCAAAAATGGAGTACAGATAGCACTTGCACTTCAGTAGGGATGGCATGCTGATTCTGATTAGCCAGTTTCAGTACAGCATCCAGTAAAGCACAGAGGTCATGGATTGTAGCACGGTTGAGTCTGTAGGTGACAATGATGTGACATTCCTACACGGTTTCCAAATCAACCAGAGGTCTGTACACAGATGGGGCCCTCCCTCGCCACATGGGTCTGTACGTATGGGGGAGGAAAGAACACATATGAAGGGCACACATACACCTGCAACACATGGTGTTACTGTATCAATTAATGTGCGACACGTAGGTAACACACACAGACGCTAAATATTGAGTACACGATCAGGCATATGTGTGCAGAGTCAACTCTGTTGTAATGGGATCTCAGTGTGGACACATTTCCAAAGATGGGTACATGTGAGGATCAGAAACTCATGTCAGCAAGCAACTAAGGTCGGAGATTACGAGGCCATGAATGAGGTCCCTGGCCAGGCTATGATGACGTGGTGGTAGCAAGAAGGCCGCCTCCTGCCATCAAGGTTTGAGGGAGTGGAAGTGACATTGTTCTGCTGCCAGTAGTTGTCATGGGGGAAGGCAGTGTTCACCGCCATGCACCCAATCATTGGTTTACATGGTTGGCAATGGGGAACCTGGGCCTATCACGATAGTCGCCGGCGGTGATGGAGCACAGTGCCGCAGAACGTTTGCCATGTCGTCAGACCCTTGACACTTGACTCCTGATTCATGTACAGGGTAGTACTCCACTGCGTGTGCTGCTGTTTCCTGACTCTGGTCTCTGAGATGGCGTGGGTCACAGGGGAACGGGCCCTGGCCTTCACCGTGGAGGAACTGGAGAAGCTGGTGGACGGGCTCCTACCTCTGTATGCCAAGTTGTATGGGCAACCAGAGGAGCAGGTGATTTGGCGGCTGTCATCCTTGGATGTGTGTGATTGTGGTGGATGCTTGTATGCATGTGGGTTCGATTTGTGACTGCCCAGCCGTAGACTGGTTGGCATGTACTGTATGTGAGTTGATAACATGGCTTTCAAGAATGGCCGTTCCATAGGAAACAACATGTCATCAGTATTCAGAGCACACATAATAATGTCTGTTTCTTTGCTCTGTGTGTTCCATGCAGGTCAGTGCTCATCAGAAGAGGGGACTGTGGCAAGACATCACCATGGAAGTGCAGGTCTACAACCGGCGGAGCACCCACTGCAGGAGCTGGTGAGAGGACCTGAGGCGCTGGGCCAGGAACACCGAAGAGGCCGAGCTGGGGAAGGCCTTTCAACGAGGAAGGGGTGCCGTCGAACCCTGACCCCCCTAATGGCCCACATTCTGGTGATGGCCTATCCAGATTTGGATAGGTGCTTGAAGGCAGCACAGCAGCCACAAGTGGGTGAGTACAAACACAGTTCTGATACCGCTTTGATGGATGTGTTTGGATGCTGTGGTATGTATGCTGTCTAGTGCCAGGCACTTGGACAGGTGTGTTCCTGCAGCCCTGCCCCCTCAAAGACCCAGGGATGGTGTGAGGGAATTTTTGGTTGGTCCCAATAGGCCCATGGGGGTCCCTGTTCTGTAATCTGGAATGCTTTCTGGGCTCATTGACTAGTGAGTAGATTGGCTGGGCATGGTCTTCCATTGGTGTACTCCACACAGTTTATCAGGTCCGTGTTTCCTGTGGGTAATGTGGTGTATTCTGGGGTAGTGGCCACTAGTCAGGGACACAGTCATGACTAATGTTGTAGGTGCTGCATGTAGGTGTGTGACCTGGAAGGGAGTGTGTGTGAGCCAGAGATGTTCATACATTCAGGTATTTACAAAGTTCTCCCATGTTTTGTCTCTCCACCCCTGTGCTCTTGTGTCCTTTTTGTACATTAGCATCATCTGGCAAGGGAGCAGTGGCACCGGCGAGAGGGGATGCAGCAGACCACGGTTCCAAGGAGGCAGAGTTGGCGGACGCCAAGGGGATAAGTGGTTTGAAGGGCGAGGGGATTACCACGGGGGAGGCAACTACCACTGGTGATAGGGACTCTGATACCTCCTCTGATGGCAGCTCCCTCGTGGTGGTGGACCATACTGGGAACACCTATTCTATGTTATCTTCGGCCACCCCCGCCATCACCGCCCTCCCAGTTGCCTGTGCCTGCTCACCCAGGAGGGTAGGAGCCCCCATCAACCCAGGCACCTCATCCCCTGCCCCATTCAGCCCTGCTACCCTCACGGAGTAGGCTATTGACCTCCTGAGGACCATCTCCGTAGGGTAGACAACCATCGTGAATGGCATCCAGGTGCTAGCATCCCAGTTGCAGCAATGCAATGCATACCTGGAAAGCATTCACAGTGCCATGTCTGGACTATAGAGTACTTTTCAGGCTCTGGCCTCCTCTTTGATGGCAGCCAATGTCCCTGGTCTTTCCGTCCCCCCTCCCACCTATCCCAAGCACACGTACAGATAGCCATGCACACAGATCAACACACAAGAAGCACATAGAGAAACATAAGCACCACACTTCCCACCACAGGCATGCATTCAGCCAACATACCAAAGCACGCACAGAAACATCCACTTCCCCCACTGTGTCTACCTCCCCCACCTCCCTGTCTGTCACCTCACCATGTACACCCACCAGCACTACACCCTCAGTCACTGCTGCTGCCCCATTCTTCCAGTCACCACATCTGACATCCAGACATGCACCCTAGACACCACATCTGCACTCACCACAACTACATTGACAGACACTTGCAGCCCATTCACCAGACCTGAAGACACCCAGACAACATCCTTGTACACTGGCAGCCTGTCTTGTCCCACTGTGTCCACCCCCCCTCCTCCCAAAACACTGCAATATTCACAGACATCCACACCACACACATCCACCACACATCAGCATACTTTACAGGCACCTGCATCCACGGCACACCTACAACTGGTACAAGCACTCCCTCAACCTCCACTCCTAGACCTGCCTCCAAATCCCCCCAACTTCCCCTAAAAAGCTTTTCCTCTCCTGTATTGACCTGCTTGAACCCACTGGCCCACCCCGTCTCATCCCTAAACATACCCATCTCCTTGCCCAGTCCACTCCTTCCATGTCCAAGTCCACCCCAGTCCACCCTTCCTATTCCTGTGCCCCTTCCCCAGGGAGGAAGAAGCCCTGTGTTGCCCCAGGTCCCACTGCCACCCCTCGGCCTAAGCCCACTCCCCGACCTTCCAAGGGCAAGCCCAAACACCCTCTACCTCCCAAGCCCCCCTTCCAGACATAAGTCACCACCCCCGCCACCCCCTGCCCCCTTGCCTGAGGTGCCTGGCTGCCGCATTGATGTTCCTTTCAAGTGGAGTACCCTGTGCACATGTGGGAGTCAAGTCTGGTCTATTTTGGCCCTTCAGGGTATTTACAATGGACTGACCAATGGCCTTATATGGACAATACTTTTTTTCGTTGTAATAAACTTTGAGTGCCCAGTAGTGCTGTTGGCACAATATAGTGACATTGTTCATTATTTCACTGTGGGGGCAAGGTGTGCACATGTGTCTACTTTGGTGCAGGTCTTTGTTGCCTTGTGTCAGGTAAGTACATCTTGTTCTGGTGTGTATGGTGTGGGATGGTGGGAGGGGTTGGTAGTGCGTTTGCATTGTGTAATTGTGCTCTTCCTTCCCATGTGTACTAGGATGTGGTACTTACCGTCTTCGTCAGCGGTCACGGTCGTGGTGGTATATGGCAAGCAGCAGCACTGCCATTATTTCCAACTCTCTCTCCATGTCTGCATCGGCGTGTTGTGTGTGCCTTCGGCAAGTGTTTCCTTTTATTTTGTTTGTTTCCACCACACTTTGCATGGAGGTGATTCCCTCCCCGGAACTGCTGGCGGTCTTGTGCTTCATTGTTTGGGTGGGTAGGTCCCTTCAACCGCCCGGGGGAGGCCTCCTCCGTCCTCGTCGGGACTACGAAGATGGCGGTGTGTGAATGGACCGCTACTTGTTTCTCAT
Source organism: Pleurodeles waltl (assembly GCF_031143425.1). Lineage (NCBI taxonomy): Eukaryota > Metazoa > Chordata > Amphibia > Caudata > Salamandridae > Pleurodeles > Pleurodeles waltl. Next base: position 849,584,891 of record NC_090448.1, read on the forward strand.
GGGCTTCATTATTTGGCAGTCCATACAACCAGCTTGTTGGTGGTAGTTACCACCAATCCAATCCGACCTCCCTGGAATTCAGATACGCATCACAGAAGACCTCAATGAAGAATTCTACTTTCGGATTAAGATGATGTTTCAGGGCGCAAATCTTCATCGGGCCAAAGATGAATCTTGATCCCACGCTGCTTGGGAAGTCCGGGTCAACTTTTTACGTTCAGACTTTGGGCCTCATTACAACCCTGGTGGTCAAAGACTGCCATGGCTGTTTCGGTGATTGTACCGCCAACAGGCTGGCGCCGGGACCGGTGGTTTCCCGCCATGGCTGTCCCGGTGGTTTTAATCCGCCAGGGCAGCGCTTCTTGCAGCGCTGCCCAGGGGATTACGAGTCCCCTTCCCGCCAGCCTGTCCATGGCATAGAGACTGCCATCTAAAGGCTGGCAGGCAGGGGAGTCGCAGGGCCCCGGGGGGCCCCTGCACTGCCCATGCACTTGGCATGGGCAGTGCAGGGGCCCCCAGGCACAGCCCCACCCTGCTTTTCACGTTCTGCACAGCAGACAGTGAACAGTGCGACGGGTGCAGCTGCAACACCGCTGGCTCCATTAGGAGCCAGCTCCCATGTTGCGGCCAACATCCCGCTGGGCCGGCGGGGATCTCATGATGCGGCTGGCGGGATTGCGGCCACATTGGCGGGTGCTTAGCGGTTAAACCTCGGCGGGCGGCCTTCGTCGCCCGCCAAGGTTGTAATGAGGGCCTTTGTCACTTTTTTGGGAGCTTTTTTCTTCTGACCCTGCACAGCAAGCCAATTTCGATGCAAGGTCATTGGATCACCTTTCCAGGTGCCCACCGGTGATATCCTGGAAGTATAGGGCTCCGGAGCTTTTTAGCAGAACGAACCTGCAAGTCAGACAGGGTTGTGGTTGAGGTGAAGCATTTTACCGAAAGTTTTACAAACATATCCAAACTTCTGGGTGGACTCAGCCAGATCTAACCTCCAAAATTGAATGTTTGCCATTTTGGATTTTTAAGAATTGTTGCTCCTGAGACTGATTTTTGCCACACTTCCCAGGAAGTGGTCATCCAAGAGGGTGGTGTCCTGCCTGTGATTGGATAGTTGTCCCCCATGCTTTCTTCCCAGGAGCAAGGGTAAATATGGCAGTGCTGCACCCACACTTCAGATCCCTACCAGGAACAAGACAAGAAGAAGGACTGCCCTGCTGAACCCCTGACCTACACATGGACACTGCACCCTGAAGGACTGCACCAGTTGCACACTTGGGCTTCACCACAAAAAGGACTTTGCCTGGCTTCAACTAGTTGAAGAAGGGACTCCCTGTTTACTACAGGTAGAAAATGGCTAACCAGAGTCCCCTGCATCAAAACCTGAAGAAACTGACCAGATGGCCACTGTCCAATAGTCATTTTTGTAAATTTGAGCCCAGTTCATTCTATAAGTTGGAGTCCTAGCCCTCAAGGAGCAACTCAGAGCTTCTGGGACCTTGGGATGAGCTGTGGACACCTGAAGGACCTTCCAAGACCTTCTGGAAAAAGATCCTGAAGTTTGGAGAAGATTGGAGAACTTTTTTTAAAAAGCTCCATAAAGATACTGACCCAACATTGTGAGTCAAGCCAGCTTTTGTTGACTGCGACCCGGCCTGACTTGCAGGTTTGTTCTGCTGAAAAGCTCTGGATCTCCAGACTTCCAGGAATTCACCTGGGGCTCCTGGAAAGGCAATCCAATGATGTTGACTCAAAATCGGATTGATGTGGAGGGTCGTCTGATGTCGGAGAGAAAAAACTCCTAAAAAAGCGACAAAGTCCGAACGTCAAAAGTTGACCGGGACTTCCCACGCAGCGTATTCAAGGAGAGCTCCAGGGACATAAGATTCAATTTCAAGTTCAGTCCATACGAAGATTTCCATCCTGATAAATCAACTAAGTCCGAATGTAAAATTCTTCATTGAGGTCTCCTGCGACATGTATCCAAAGAGGGCGCTAGGGAGGTTGGATCCAATCTGCGACTTTGTACCGGTGAGAAACTCGTCCTGAAAAAAAGACTAAGGCCCTCATTACGACCCTGGCATTGGTGTTAAGTGGAGGTAATACCGCCAACAAGCTGGCGGTAAGTACTGCCAAATTATGACCTCTCTGAAAGACAGCCAATGTACCACACCGACCGCCAGGGCAAAAACAACAGACACCACGACGGTAGCCGCCTACAGCCAGGTGGAAGACAAAGTTCTGACCACCATATTATGACATGCCAAACCACCACCTTTTCTGGGGTAGTTCCAATGCTATCAAAAGCCTGGCGGAAACAGAGCTCAGAAAGGAAAGGACTCACCATTGGAGACAAAGGAAAGAACCATGCCACCATGGAACCAGAACTGCAAGTCTTTCCGATGATCTTCTACGTTTTGCTCCACCACGAACACCAACGCCGGCGAAGACGACAAAGGTGAGTACAGCTGCCTAGCACACAAGGGAAGGGGGAGAAACGAGAGTAACACACACATGCACCATACACACCCCAGACATACACCATACACACAACCAGCTCTGATGGCTGCACCGTGGTGGTGGTGATTGTAGGAGGCTCCTGCTCAGCCCCTGCATCCTCCGATGGCTGCACTGTGGTGGTGGTGGTTGTGGGAGGCTCCTGCTCAGCCCCTGCACTCACTGATTGCTGCACAACCACAGCTGGCGGAGGGGGCTCTGTGACAGCTGCTTGTGTAGGCTCCTTCCCCTTCTTTGTGGCTAGTGCAGGCTCCTTTCCCTTCTTTGTGGCTGGTGCAGCTCCTTCCCCTTTCTGCTGGCTGGTGCAGGCTCCTTCCCCTTCAGTATTTGTGGCCTGGAATCCTTTCCACCATGAGTATGTGCTGATGAAACTGGGCCCATGGACTGTTTGACTGAGGTGCTTGGCTGGGTTCTTGATACCCTGTCCATACATGCAAGACGGGGGGAAGGGTATGGAAGGGGTCAATGGTGGAAAGGAAAAGCTTTTTAGGGACATTGGAGAACAGAGAGAAGAAATGGGAGTGGAGGATGAGGGAGTGGTTGTTGGAGGTGTTTGTCTGCTGGATTTGGGTGCAGGTGCATGGGTTGTATGCTGTTGTGAGGTGGATGGCCGTTGGGTGTCTGAGTCCTTGCATTTGTGTACTTTAGGACGAGGGGGACAGACACGGTGGGAGAGGACACAGAGGATGTGTGCATGAATGTTGTGGAGGTGTCTGCCAGTGAGGTGTGTGTTCTGCTTGGTGTGGTGATGATGCTAGTAGTGGATGATGATGTAGTCCATGCACGTGTGAGTGTGGACGTAACTGGGTGGGAGGTGGAGGAGGAGGAGGGGAAGACTGTGGAAATAGGGGATGTTGTTGTGTTTGCAACTGAATGCTGTTTGTGTGAGTGCTTGTGGGATGAAGTGTGGTGCTTGTGTTTGCCTATGACACTTTTGGGTGTTGTCTTGTGTGCATGCTTGTCTGTATGTGTGCCTGGGATGGGTTTGGGGTTGAGGAGAATGTGACTGGGAAGTGGAAGTTGGTGAGGGGACGGTTGAAACAGGGACAATGGCTGCCATCAGAGAGGAGGCCAGAGGCTGGATCGATCTCTGTGCGGCAACCAATCCAGTGTGAATGCCCTCCAGGCAGAGAGATGAATTTCAGGAGGTCAATAGCCTCCTCACTCAGGGCATCAGGGCTCACTGGGGTAGGGCCTGAGGTGCCTGGGGCGAAGGAGATGCCCACCCTCCTAGGTAAGTGGGCACGGGCAACTTGCTGAGGGGCTGATGAGAGGGCGATGCTGGTACGGGGGTGGCGGCTGTACCTGTAGCTGGGATGGTCACAGAGGTGTCTGCCTCCACCAGGGAGCTCCCATCAGAGGAGGGATCTGAGTCTGTATTGTTCCCTAGAATCTCCGCATGGTTTTCCCCCACCCTCTGTCCCACTGGTGCATCAGCATCAGTGGACTCTGCCTCCTGGGTCCTGTGGGATGCAGCTCCCTCCGTCACCGGTACCTCTGCTCCTCTGCCAGATGATGCTAATGCACATAAGGAAAGGATGACAAAACAAGAAAGTGGGGGGGAGAGAGAGACAAAGGATACAGTGGGTCAATAAATGCACCAACACCACCGTTGGCGAACACAACACCCTCACACACAGGGAACAGGCCTACGCACTATGCATTGCACTACCAGTGATATTACTAGCCACCAAGGCATGAGGAGGAGCACACACCACCAACTGCAGCACACCTGGGACCCACGCAGCCCTGACCAGTAGTAGATGCTTACAAGCTAGGTAGGCAGTATTTCTCCTTCAGACCCTTAGCCACCAGCGGACCTAGGCTGCAATGTCTGGCCTGGCTTGTGGGCACCCACTGACACACACCCTCCACCGGGATACCACCCCTCCTGCTGTTTCCTTCAATGATGGCCACTGTACTCACCCCCTTGTGGCTGCTGTGATGCCCTCAAGCGCCCATCCAGCTGTGGATAGGCCATCAGGGGGGGTCAGGGTTCGATGGGCACCCTTCCTCGTTGGGAGGCCATCCCCAGCTGGACCTCTGCGGTCTTCCATGCCCAGTGTCCCAGGTCTTCCCACCGTTTGCGACAGTGGGTGCTCCGCCTGCCATAGGCCCCCCAGGGTCCTCACCTCCTTGGTGATGGCATGCCATATACCCTTCTTTTGATGGGTTCTGACCTGCAGAGGCAATACAGACAGGAGAACACCATTAGACAAACAGTCCAGCCTGTAGCAGGAATAGCCCACCATACCCGTTTCCATCACTATTGGCACACACATAGCCCAGCACTCAATGTGTACCCAGCCAAGAGGACATCCCTCCCCCTTACACGATTCCTTCACACACACCTACATACATTCATGCCACATGCATCGCGCACACAGTGTACTCACCTGTTGGTCTTGAGGCCCATACAGCAGTCCGCATTGGAGTAGGACCCCATCCACCAGTTGCTCCAACTCCTCTGAAGTGAGGTCTGTGGCCTTTCCCCAGTCACACGGGCCATGGTGGGTTCCAGACACAGGTCACAGCAGCACATGCATTGTAGGTCCTCTCCTATGGAAGGTCAGGAAACAAGTGAGGAATATGATAGAAAATGGCAGTCACGTCCGCAATGGTGCATACCGTCATCGCCGGCGTAGATCACAATTGGCCACTGTACCCCATAGGGCCCAATTTTAACCAATGATAAATTGATAAATTGCACGGCAGTTCCCGACCGCCTCCCACCACGGCACACCTGTCCCTCCACACAGGACAGGCGGATGCCATTTCAGGAGGTAAGGGGCAGGCCTATGGAATAATGCTGCGTCACAGGAGAAATAGGCACATACTGGACAAATCACACTGACCCATTACATGTTTACAGATTGCAGACTACTGTTGTGGCTCCATTGTTCAGTTTGTGACAGCCTCCTCACTCTTTTGTCCCTTAGATTCCTACCGCTGCAGATGAATTGGAGATGGAAACATACCCCCGTGTACAGACCCCTGGTGGACTTGGCTACACTGGAGGACAGGCACATAATACTCACCTAAAGACTGGATAGGGCCACAATCACAGAGCTGTGTGCCCAATTGGAGCCTGACCTGATATCTGCAATCCATCATCCAACTGGGATCCCTCCTCTTGTGCAAGTGCTATCAGTTCTCCATTTCCTGGCAACTGGTACTTTTCCAGTGACAGTGGGCTTGGCAGCAGGAATGTCACAGTCAATGTTCTCAATAGTGCTGACAAGAGTGTTGTCTGCCCTGATAAAACACATGTGCAGCTACATTGCATTACCCCAGGTTGAGGATTTGGCCACTGTGAAGGCCCAGTTTTATGCAATGGGTCATATCCCTAATATAATTGGGGTGATTGACGAAACGCATATTGCATTTGTCCCCCCCCGCCAGAATGAACAGGTGTTCAGGAATCATAAAAGTTTCCACTCTATGAATGTGCAGATGGTGTGCTTGGTGGACCAGTATATCTCCCACGTCAATGCTAAGTATGCTAAGTATCCTGGGTTGGTGCATGATGGTTTTGTCCTGATGAATAGTAGCATCCCAAATGTGATGGCCTAACTACAGAGTCACAGGGTGTGGCTAATAGATGAGCCCTGGTTCCCACCCAGTATATGTTGGTGTGTGCCTATACTGTTGGCCATATACGATAGTGTGTGGCTAAATGTTGTCCCTCAATATTTGCAGGTGACTCTGGTTACCCAAACCTATCATGGCTGCTGACCCCTGGGAGGAATGCCAGGACAAGGGCAAAAGAACGTTATAATGAGGGACATGGGTGAACCAGAAGGATAATTGAGAGAACCTTTGGCCTCCTGAAGGGCAGGTTCCGGTGCCTCCATCTAACAGGTGGATCCCAGTGCGACTCACCCAATAAGGTCTGCCAGATAGTAGTGGCATGCTGCTTGTTGCACAGCCTGGCCCTCAGATGCCATGTACCTTTTCAGCAGGAGGAGGAGACTAGATATGCCCCTGTGGCAGCAGTGCACCCTGTGGACAGTGAGGATGAGGAGGCAGAGGATGAGGATGTGGACAACAGAACATCTGTAATCCATCAGTACTTCCAATGACACACAGGTGAGACAGTGCATCTTTACATTTCAGTGACTTTGGTTGTATTCTGTGTTGCATTGGCATGCTGGTATTTCCAACTTCTATGCCCACTTACTGTTACCTCTGGCTATTCATTTTGCAGATGTTGGTGATTTGACAAATAGTGCTGGTGTGATCACAATAGCCAGCTACAGGTCATTAATTCTATGCTCATTTTATGTTCAGTTCATTTGCAATGGTTGTAGCTGTTTCAATCAATACATATTTGAAGTACATGACATACTCAAAGTTGATTTTTATGAAAGAGTGTTTATTGAAGTGCTAATATGTAGAGGGGAAAGTGTAATGGGATGGGGTGATGATGGAGGAAAGTCCAGGGCATTGTTCCAGTCTGTTCATAGCACAGGTGCATTGTCCAAGGGGACATAGGAAGGGGAGCAATGGCAGTTCAATGTGGACAGGGTGACTGAGTGGGACACAAGGGGGACAATCAGGAGAGTCTCATTTCCTAGCAGGGGTCTTGGCAAGTGTCTCTGGATTCTGACTGGATCGCAGGGAATGTTTGCGGGGTGGTTCACCTTCTGCAGGGGGAGGGGTGCTGGTGGCCTGTGAGTCCTGTGGCAGAGCCTCCTGGCCACTAGCATCAACAAGAAGTGGAAGGCTGTTCAGATGACTGGCTGGTGGTAGGGGCCTGCTGGTGTGACACTGCCTCCCTCATAATGTTGGCCATGTCTGCCAGCACCCCTGCTACAGAGATCTCGGTGTTGTTGATGGCCTGCAAGCCCTCCCTGATACCCTGGTACTGTCCCTCCTGCAGCCGCCTGTTCTCCTGCACATTGTCTAAGATCTGGCCCATCGTGTCCTGGGAATGTTGGTAGGATCCTAGGATCTCGGAGAGTGCCTCCGGGAGAGTCGGTCCCTGGGCCTGTATTCCCCCTGGAGCACAGCAGTCATCCCAGCATCCCTGGTAGCCCGTGCCTTTGTCCCCTAAACCATCTGCCAACTGCAACTGACCCCTGGTCCCTGATTGTCTTGTGTGCGAGTTGTGGCCTAGGGTCCCTGTACAGGTGGACACACTGCTGATTGACATGTCCTGGAGACAGAGGTGTGGGTAATCTGGGTGGGTGCTGTGGTGTTGGATACTGATGGGGGAGGCTCTGTGGTGGTCTGTGACTGGGCTTGGGTAACTGGCTGTCTAGTGGTCCCTGATGGGCCAGGTAGATCCTCCAGATCCTGAAGACCAGAGTTAGTCATCACTGTGGGCCTCTTCTGTTGGGGGACTCAATAGGTCTGGCACCTCCTCTCCAGTGACATTGACTGGGGTACCTGTGGGGATGTAAATGATGTGTTATGCTTAATGTGTATGACATATTGTACATTTCTGGCTTCCTCTCTATGGTTGGTGTTGCCCTGCCAGCTTTTACTTGTGTATGTTAGTGTATGGTGGGATTGTTAGTTCTCTATGCTGTGCATGCTTTAGTGATGAGTATCCATGCAGGGCTGTGAGGGGTTTTAGTGCATTGGTACAGCATGCAGGGCTTGGCATTGGGATTAGTGCAATGTGATGGTGGAGTGTTTGGGATGGAGTCGAGTGATGGGAGTGAAGGTGAGGGTGATGGCATGTGATAGCATGCAGGTATGGGGGGTGATAATTGTTGAAAGTTGACTTACCAGAGTCCAGTCCTCCTCCGACTCCGGCCAGGCCCTCAGGATGCAGTATTGCCAAGACTTGCTCCTCCCATGCTGTGAGTTGATGGGGAGGAGTTGGGGGTCCACCGCCAGTCCTCTGGATAGCAAGCTGGTGTCTTGCTGCTATGGAACATACCTTACCCGTAGGTCATTCCACCTCTTCCTGATGTCATCCCTTGTTCTTGGATGCTGTCTCACGGCGTTGACCCTGTCCACGATTCTCCGCCATAGCTCCATCTTCCTGGCTATTGATATCTGCTGCACCTGTGCTCCAAATAGCTGTGGCTCTACCCTGACGATTTCCTTCACCATGAGCCTTAACTCCTCCTCAGTGAAACGGGGGTGCCTTTGTGGTGCCATAGTTGTTACATGATGTGTGTTGGTGAGGGAGTGTTGGGTAATGTGTTGGGTGTGTGAAGTGGGGTGTGTGATGGATGTATGGGTACATGTGGTGTGTGTATGTAGTTGTGTTGTGGTCTTGCTGTCAGTCTCGTGCCAATGAATTGTATTCGTAAACGGTTGTGGGTAATGTGGGTGTGTGTTTTATAGTGGTGTGGGTATGTGGGTGGGGTGTGTGTATTTGGTATTGCCCAATGTGGTTTTTTTTGCATGTGGGTGTCCATTCTGAGCGCGGTGGTATGCACCACCATTGGTTTACTGCAGTTGAATGTTCGCTGTGATGATTTGTGGGTCATAATGTGGTATGCGTTGTTCTGTTAGCGTAACGGTGCAAGTTTTGATACCGCCAGTTTATCACTGACCTTTTGGTCTGGCGGATTTGTGTCTGTGGCTGAATTCTGTCAGATTGGTTTGTGTGTGTTATATTACAGTGAACGGATATCCGCTGCGGTAATTTGACGAGCATCAGAGTGGTGGTAAGCGGGATTTACTGCCAGGGTCATAATGAGGGCCTAAGTCTGAAGGTAAACTTCTGCTCGAGGTCTCCTGCTTCATGTAGCCGAGTAGGGTTCCATTCCGGTTGGCCTCAAATTTGGACTTTGCCCCGGTCGAGGTGCGACCAGATTTCCCAAGTGGGGCTTTCAGTTTCTAGGTGCTAAAAAACACTTAGGGCCTTATTAAGAGTTTGGTGGGTGGCGGAAACCACCCGCCAGACTCCTTGGGTGAGAAAACCAACACTCTGGTTTTCTGGTTTCTCTGGTTTCTCTATTACGAGTTTCCCACTGGACCAGCGGGAAACAGGCCACAACATTGAAGCTGGAACCGCCATGCAAATGCCGGCAGAGAGGGGACTTGTAATCCCCAGAGCAGCGCTGCTTGCAGTGCTGCCCTGGCAGATAAAGACCTCCGTCACTGCCAGGCTGTGGACCTGTGGCAAGCTGGAGGTGCCCTTATCGGATTTTTTTCGTTTTGGTGTCAAATTAAAGACAAAAATCATTTATATTTTGATGAATTGGTTATGGATTTTTTAAAACTGTTTCTTGTGTTTTATTTTGTTACTGTTTTGTGATGTGATGCCACTAGAGCAATCCAACCACAACATTATGACCCACCGCCAGCTCCGCAGGATCTTGGATCCCAGTGGTCCAGAGTTGGCAAAGGCCCTAATCTACCAGGGCAGCCCTGCAAGCAGGGCTGCCCTGGAGATCATGTCCTCATTCTCCCCCAGCTGTAAAATTGCCATGAAAAGGCTGGCGGAGAACAGGTGCAGAGGGCCAAAAGGGGGCCCCTGCACTTCCCATCCACTTGACATGGGTAGTGCAGGGGGCCCCTGCCCAGCACAGTTTCCGCCTGCCGACCAAGCCGGAAACCCATAATAGCTCTGGTGTGGCCACACGACAGGAGTTTACCAGATGGAGTTTTCCGTCCACCAAACTCATAATGATGGGCTTTGTCTCCTCAGTTAAGCCTACTACTCGTTGCCAGGTTACCAAGACTTGGGTTAATTTATTGAGACCTGACTGGACCTAGTGGGGTTTAGTGGTGTATTGCTAAGTGTAGGTACTTATCTGCCCTTATCAATAATCCACTTTTCAACACCTTTTAGTCAGAAATTACTGTAGCTGTTTGAAGGAATAGGTCTGGCATCCCATTTCTGCAGGCACTGGATCAGGATAGGGTTTGAGGCCATGCCAAGGACTTTAGAGGGATCCAACAGAATAAGAGATGCCAACGCCTCTGTGTCCAGAGTAACCTTGATCTGTTCTGTGCTACCAGTACTGTTTTGCTGCTATATCCATGTCTAAACCCAGATTGACTGTTGTCCAGGAAATGATGATCTTCCAGATAGTTAGATATTTGAGAATTCAATATCTTTTTGGTCATTTTGGAAGGGAAGTCAGACGTGAAATGAGGTGATAGGGAGCTCAAGAGACTCAGCAGTGGGTTGTTTAGAGAGAAGAGTAACTCTGGCATGTCCCCATTAGCGTGAACCTTTGCTGAGGAGAGAGAAAGATTAAACAATCAACATAGAGGAAAGATGAAGGTTTCACTGGTTATTTTCAAGATGTGGGTGGTGAAACACTTTCCCCAATGTGGCTAGGTATGGAATGGGAATACTAAATCTAACATCCCACAGTCCAACACTTTTCTAATGTGGCTTACATAGGAGTTGAAACAGTAAACATGACATCCATAAAGAGGTAATTTGGTAGTATGTTTAATTTTGTAGTTTACATACTTGTAATTTTTGTGCTATCATATTTTTTAATTTACATAAGTATCTATTAACTATACTTTTTGGATTATTTTGCTATACACATTTTCTAAACATCCCTTTTAAATAGTCCAGGATCCAGGATTTGTAAAGTGTGTGTGACCCATGAGGGTCTCAAGGCACTGAATTTGTAGACACAAGGAGATTAAGTGATCTGCCCAGAATCAGAGGAATTTGAGGCAATGGCGACACTCAAACCTTATTTCTCCAGCTCCAAAGTCGGCAGTTCCGGCTGTTAAGCCACACCCTCTCCCTTTTTAAGATATGTAATTTTAATAATGTTTTAAAATAACCACAGCAACCATAGTGTAACATATGTTTATAAACACAAAATAATATTTTGTAATAAGTGCAAAAAATTACATTTCCTAATACTGGGTCCATAGTTTACATACATTTTTCATGTAATTCTACAACTTGTTTAAACTTGTTTTATAACAGGTTTTGATATAAAAGTTATTTTTTTCAAAATATTTGTCTTTTCTATAAATGTTAATTCAATAAAAGTACTGTAAAATGTATTTGTTTTTCAATAATTTTAATACACACGTTCATTGTACATTTTGTACATTGCTTTAACAAGGAAATACATTGCAACATTTCAATTCTATTTTTATTATTTTGCAAACATTTATCTAACATATATATTTTTTCTCCTTTCGTATCATTTTGATTTGAGTTTTTCTTTTACATATGTCATTCTGCCATTTATTTTACAGTTTCCTTGATCTTGTAGTCTGCCTTTGTCCATTTGGGCGGTTTGTGTACTTTGGAGTCACGTTTTCCAATTCCCCCTCTCTTTTTCAGGTAAGAGGTATTCACAGTTACTTTCTAAATGTTTAGTGCTAGGGTCGAGGTTTTAAAAGTTAGTTTGGCAGATGCTTGTTTGGTGATGTTATTTTACTGTGCTTTTAGTTAGTGTAAAATGTGTTAGCTTTTATAGGTTAGTAGGGTAGGACTTAACATTTATTTATGATATTTATATATTTTCTATGTGTTTTTAGGGAATTGTTTTGAATGATTTTCTACTCTACGTGATTAGCATTTGGGATATAAATGTATTCAGTGGGTTATATGTTTTTGTTTTACAGGTTTTTATTTAGGATGTCGAAGTTTATTTTTAACCTTATCGGAGTTTGTGTAGGCCAATGGCTGACACACACACACACCTTACCTAGCGCAGGTCATTGGCGGACGCCAGGGTGGGATTGGTTTTTAAATTTAAAACACCACGGGAGAAACCCAGCAGCTTCTGTGTCTCCCCCAAAGCCCTACCCACCCATCTATGGCGTCAGCAATCGCCCCTCCCCAGGGTCTAAATATGTTTTTTTAATAAAAAAAATGAAATAGACATGGGGTCTCCCATGAGCAGGGATGACCTCCTGGGGAGGACAATTTTTTTTTATAGACATGTGGTTTCCCTAGGGAACCATGGTCGCCTCCCAAGGAAACCACACAGCTTTAAAATATATCTCCATATATATGTGTATAGGTTTTTTATGTATATATATATTTATAAATATAGATATATATACATATATATATATATATATAAATATATATATATATATATATATATATATATATATATAAACAAATTGGTCTAGGAGCACTGCGCACTCACTGCTGGTGCTGGCATTTTGGGGTAGACCATCACCCCAACATATATGGTAAAGCAAAAAATTAAACCACACTCCCAGGAATAATAAAGTTTGCTATGGATTCTTTAACTGCATTACATTCATACACTCTCTTTCCAGCCTTCAAATACAGTCACATATATCTCATCCAGTACATATGGCCACCAATGTCTCTTAACAACAACATTACATTTAACAATCCTGGGACTGTAGACCTAAATCCTTCCCGGTCACAGGCCGCATCAACACCAAAGTAGCAATTATGCAAAGGATATACCTTGTATAGTCCTGAATATATATCCTCTCATGGTTTAATTGAAAGGTGTGATGAGAGTCCTTGCCTTCGAGGCTGTCGAAGTCTCCCATGTGAATTGTTGAGTGGATTAGTAAAGTCAGCTGTTATCTATGCTTTAAAACGAATGAAATGCATGTGTGAGGGGCGCTATGGAGGGATGAAGGGCAATTTTGCTAGGTGATAGTGAGGGAATCCAAGGAGGAGGTGATGGGAGGTGGAGCGGCAAAAAAGCTTGTCTTACTGGGAGTCGCCATCGCTAAAGGAGGTGATGATGGGTATGTGGTAAGGTGAAGTAATAGTGTATCTTTTTTTGTTTTTTTCAGTGTCTACAGAGAACCTGCTGATTGAGGGAAGAAGCGAAGGTAAGGTGACTGACATTTACTGTTGCACACATCACACACACACGCATACACTAGTAATTTTGTTACCATATCTGCCACCTACGTAGGCTGGTGTTTTAGAGGGAGAGTTTAGCCAGTAGCAGAGATGATGTCTCATTGGATGACTGCTTCTGAAGCCGTAACTCTGGTTAACGCAGACAGCTCTGGGACAGGATCGAAGCTTGAGACAGCAGATACTGAGACAGCATCTGAGGGAGAGGACAATGGATCAGAATCTGGGAGTGATTTTTCAGTTGATGAGTCCAATCTGATGACACCTCTTCCAATGATTCTGAGGGATATGATGAAGATAGTCATGCTGTCCTTTCTCAAGCATAGTCTGTGCAGGGGGACAAAAGCAGGTTAGCCCAAACCCGAGAGCATGTGCATGCGGCTGCAAGCACTGACAGAGTGCTCTCTTGGCAGCCTCCCAATTTAGTTCAGCCCCAAATTCCACCTTTCACTGGTGAAGCTGGATGTAAAGTCAATATGGCCAACTTCTTGCCAGACACCTATGTCCATCTCTTTTTGGACTTCCTTCAGCAGATTGTGCAGCAGGCAAATTTGCATGCAAAAAAATTACTAATTACTGAAGGGCCAGGTTCTAGTTCATGCCAGTGGACTCCCACTTCACTGGTGGTGTTGAAGATAGTTTTGGGCTCAAAATTGGTTAGTGCAGAAACCCACCTTGCAGTCATGCTGGGAGACTTGCACGGTTTGGGTATCCCCTATTTTCACACAGGGTTGCAACAGGAAAGGACTCAAGTCGTATTGTGGAGACATCAAAATTATCTATCACAACACAACCTGGTTTTGTGAAGTGGGCACCTGCGTTTTGGGTCCTGGGCTCGGCGGCCATATAGAGAAACCTACCTACCACACCAAGACATTTCTGAAAACTAGACACCCCGGGGAGTCCACAGAGGTGTGGCTTGTTTGGATTCCCCAAAGTTTTCTTAGCTAGAATACCCTGCAAAGGTGAAACATTGAATAAAAACTATATTTTTCCTTGCATTTCTGTCACACAAACTGCAGGAATATGAAGGGATCCACAAAGTTTCTGCCACAGAGTGTTTCCCCACTTGTCCTGATAAAAACGCTGTCCCACTTGTGTGCCTGTGCCTAGTGCCTGCATCAGGACTAGATCACCCCAGAGTCAACAGTAGCCCTCACATAAGAACTACCATTGACCATTGTGTGATCCATTTCTGTCGTGGGCACTAAGCCCTGGCACACCTGTGGGGTAGCATTTGTATGAGGACAAGGTGGGGATTACTGAGTGGTAAGTTGTTTGTGGATCCCTGCATATTCCTGTAGTTTATGTCAAAGAAATACAAGGAAAAAATGTGTTTTTATTGAATGGTTTACCTTTGCTGGGCATTCTGGGGAAAACAACTTTGGGGAATCCTCACAAGTAATAACTCTTTGGACTCCCCTTAATGCCTACTGTTCAGATATTTCTGGGTTTGACAGGTTTCCAGATCCCAGGACTAATTAGTACACTCACCTTAGTTATCATTATTGCCACAATATGTTTTGGAACCTTCCCTGTCGCGGGTACTTGGCCTACCCACACAAGTGAGGTAAAATTTTTATTGTAGGTCCTGGGGGAATGCTGGGTGGAAGGAAGTTTATGAGTCCCCTCAGATTCCAGAACTTTCCATCACCGAAATGTGCAGAAAAAGTGTTTTTTAGGCACATTTTGAGGTTTACAAAGGATTTGGGGTGACAGAACCTATTGAGACCCCACAAGTCACCCCATTCTGATTCCCCTAGGTGTCTAGTTTTACAAAATATATAAGTTTGCTAGCTCTCCCTATGTTCCAGCTGAGTTAGAGCCGAAAATGCACAGCTAGGCACTTTTCAAACAATGTGTCTGTTTTCATTGGAAATATGTGATGTGTCCATGCAGTGTGTTGGGCTCTGTTTGTGGGCACTAGGCCTAACCACACAAATGAGGTACCATTTTTATTGAGAGACTTGGAGGAACACAGAACAGAAGAACAAGTGTTTTTGCTAACTGGGTTTCTCTACATTTATGCCTTCCAATTGTAAGAAATAAGGGCCAGATGTAGGAAGCATTTTTTGCATGTCGCAAACTGCGAAAAACGCAGTTTGCGGCATGCAAAAGGCCGAACGCGATGCTCATCCTCAAATTGCGAGTCGGTACCGACTCGCAATTTGAGGATGCGACTCACAAATAGGAAGGGGTGTTCCCTTCCTATTTGCGACCACATCGCCATGCTGAGTTGCATTGTGAACGCGAATGCGGTCGCAAACCAACTCGCAGTTACCACCCACTTGAAGTGGGTGGCAACGAATTCGCAAACGGGAAGGGGTCCCCATGGGACCCCTTGCCCTTTGTGAATGTCGCTGAAAATATTTTTTCAGAGCAGGCAGTGGTCCAATGGACCACTGCCTACTCTGAAAAAATGAAACCAAATGGTTTCATTATTTTTTTGATTTGCAACTCGTTTTCCTTTAAGGAAAACGTGCTGCAATTAAAAAAAAAAAAACTGCTTTATTAAAAAAATCAGTCACAGACATGGAGGTCTGCTGTCTACAGCAGGCCACCATCCCTGTGAGTGCAGGGACTCGCTATGGGGTCGCAATTTACCACCCACCTCATTAATATTCATGAGGTGGGTCTTTGCGTCCCCATAGCGAGTCGCAGAAGGTGTCTGAGATACCTTTCTGCATACAATTTTGCGAGTTGCAATTTGCGAGTCGGTATGACTCGCAATTTGCAAGTCGCAAATTTCTTTTTTGCTACATCTGGCCCTAAGTCGTTTTGAGAACTGCCCTGTAATTCACATACTGGTATGGTAACCCTGGAATTCAAAGATTATGCAAATAGCCATTTCTTCTAAACTCCATATCCTGTGCCCATTTTGGAATTACACAGATTTCCTTGATATCTATTTTTTGCTCTTCATATTTTAACAAATTAATTGCTGTATACCCGTTCTACAATGAAAACCTTTTGCGAGGTGCAGCTCATTTATTGGCTCTGGGTACCTTGGGTTCTTGATGAACCTACAAGCCCTATATATCCCTGCAAGAAGGGCCCAGCAGACGTAACAGTACATTGCTTTAAAAAATCTGCTGTAGCTCGAAAAAGTCACAAAAGAAAGTGCAGACAGAAATGGCTGATTTTTTCAACTCAATTTAATTTTTTTTTAACTCAACTGTTACTTTTTATCAAAAAATCTTAAAGGATTTACAAGGATAGCCACTTGCTGATTTCAGAATTGTGTCTACTTTAAAAAAAATTCTGTCACTTACTCGAGGAAGCTGAAACCACAAAAAATAGTAAAACATTGGGTATGTCCAGGAAAAACTCCAAAACTATGTCGAAAAATTTGATTTTCTGATTCAAGTCTGCCTGTTCCTGAAAGCTGTAGAGATGGTGATTTTAGCCCCGCTAACCCTTTGTTGATTCCATTTGCAGGGAAAAAAAACAGGTGCTTTCTTCTGCAGCCCTTTTTTCCTATAAGCTGTATTTGGCTAATTTGTCGGTCTCTTCCAGCAGAACCCACAAACTGGAGGTACCTTTAGAATCACCAGGATGATGGGGAAAAAGGGACGCAAATTTGGCTTGGATAGCTTATGTGGACAAAAATGGATGGGCGCTAACCGCAAACTAAACAAATAGCTAAAAGATGGCTCAGCTCTTTGGGGGGGGGGGGGCAGCAGCTAAGGGGATAATCTGGATGGGTTTATGTTTTTAAGACAAAATTGTTTTTTTTCTTTTTCTTTGATTTTTGAGTTTCCTCAAATGATCATTCATTTTTTACATATTTTTCCTGGTTTTGAATGGATTTTGCATTTTTATGACCATATTATGGATACTTTTTTGGAATTGCTTTTTTGGGTTGTAATTTTATTTACAAAGACTGAAGTCATGATGAAATGGCAACCGTAAATGTAATTTATATATTTATATTATTGGGAAATGTTAATTTGTTGATGTTATTTATGTTGTGCTTCTAAATTCACATGTTTTCTCATTATGTTAGGATATGTGTATGTTTGATAAAGAAATGTGTTATAAAAATAATTGAAGGTTTGTCAGTTTGCATCTTTATTTATTTATACATTTTCATAATTGCATTTTTTTGATTATCAGTCTACAGAATTATGTAGTGAATATGTATTTTACTTTTCAGAATAATATTTATTAATAAACAGTGATATTAGTAAATAAATGTACATTAAAATAAAAAATAAAACAAACATTAATGAATATTATTTGGAATGTCTAAATGATGGTGGTGGCTTGAAAGTAGGTTTCTCTCTATTGAATCTAGATATGTTAGCCCTTGTTTGTTACAAATATCACTATTAATACTTTGCTTACTAAGTTTAGATGTATTTCTTTTGTTTGTTTAAATTATTAGTGGGATGATTTGAGATAGGGATTGTTCAATTCTTAGTTCCTGGTGCATTTGTTCTTTTTTTAAGTATTTCTACAAATTGGTATAATGATCCTTGTTCCTTTACTTTGGAAGAGTCATCTGGGACCACAATGCCAAATGGGGGACTTCCGCTGGAGTAGGTCACTCTCTCAGTCCCGATGTGGCACCTCTAGTGTGAGACACTGTAGGTCTCTGTGTGCTGAAATACACTCTCAGATCATATAATTTGTTACTTCAAGGAAAATTAAGGGACTGCTTTGCAATGAGCAGTGAAGTGGGATTGTTTCAAGGTAATAATTGAAGGTCTTTGGTATTTGTACAAAAGTAGGTGCATGCAGACAACTTGAGCAAACCATTACTGAAATAGAAAAGATACAAGCACAGTTAAAAAAAGGGCCTGACTGTGAATGTGACTTAAAATGCTGAACTAACGAGTGCCTATGCCAAATATGCTGACTTGACAGACTGGCTGAGGTGCTTAAACTATGACACATACACTACAAGTGCCCAAACTGAGGGTGACAGGGCTGGCAAGCTATTTGCCTAATTCATACAGCAGGAAATCCAATCTGCTCTCATTGCATCCCTTCTACTCCATCTGGAAATAATATTATATATTCAAGGGGCGATACTCAGTGCCTTCCTCAATTACTATTTGAATTTATGGTAATGCCCTCAAATCCACTGCAGGTACTTCTGTTTGCTTACATTCTCCTCTCAGGTTTCCACTCATATCTGCAGACTATCAGCTAGATTAAAGTTGCCATCCGTGACATGGCCACGTTCGATTGGGAGCTAAATCTGTGCCAGGAGCCCAATATTTTACTTGCAATATCTATTCCTTAAACTTACATTAAGGAATCAACATAGCGTTCATGAGACAGTCTTGTATAATAATTGTATAACAAGAAGCATGTCAGGTGATTCCTTATCTAAGGGCCTCAGAGCCTAGAGCTTAGGGCCTCATTTACAAGGCCTTTGTGCCACTGTTGTGTATTTTGTTTTGATGCATCTGTGGTACTTGCAGTGTTTTCTAATGCTCTATATTTACAAACTGACACATTGGGCTCAATGCGACAGTTTGTGAATCATTGCGTCACTTTGTACCTGCACCAGGTATAATGTATGCAAGGTAGGCGCAAATGAGGCCCTTAGAGTACAATCCCTTACACAGTAGCCTGGTTCCAGAGAAAAATCAATTTTCAGTCAGTCAGTTGAAGGGACATGTAGTTGCCAGTAATCCAGGTATTGTTATACTGACAGGTCTTGATCATGTAAGAGATCATTCAATGGAAGGAGAACCTTTGTATGTACTCTAGGTGATTTTGAGTCTCAAAGACAGCACCCTAAATTAAATTGTGTACAAAAGAATTGACAAAGTGCAGGAAATTCAGTTTTTTGATCAAAATATCCAATTATTCTTGCTTTTCCTGAAACCCTTTTCTATTTCCTATGCTTCTCTCCAAGGGACACATGTCTTCCACTGGAAATGGGATGTACAAGCTTCAGGCTGCTGACCTGCAGCTTTCTGCTAATATTTAAAGTAAACCATATGCAATGCATCAATGGAAGCTCTTGCTCACAGAGCTGTATGTCAGGACCTTATTCCCAGCACCTCTATCTGCACCTAGAAACCAAACACATGACTGCTGTAGCACTTGCACTACTTAATACCCAAGGCACTGTATGTTTGGCCCCTCAAGCACCTTACAATGGCATCTAGTCTCTCAAAGAAAACCCATATAACAATCCAGTCTGATTTAATCTGGGGTCCGGGTTGGTATGTGATCTTAGGTGCCATTATGGGAGGAGCTAGTTATCTAAGCCATGCTAACCCTAAGAGACTCACTTTGCTTCATGAAACTTCAGTCATAAATATGAGGGGACTGACTTGCAAAGGTACATGACACTTTTGAGTAAGTTTACACTTTGTTGTAAGTTTACTACTTTTGGTATTCACAAACTTGAGTGCAAACTTGCTACAATGTGTAAGTTACATCTCTAGCTCTAGAGTAACGCAATTGGCTCATTCTTCTGTGTGTAGGTAACGTACCTCTCTGACTCTCCCTAAACCCCTCTTACTTCTCCCTAATCCCATTCCCTTTAGCATTAGGTCTACCCTTTTTCCCACCACTCCCCTGTGTCCCTCCTGCATTTACCACTAAAATCTATACTTACACGTGTGAAAAACTCTGCACAAATACGTATAGGCAAAGCTTACTAAAAGTGCAGTTAGTGAAATAGGTCCTCAGTTTTTGGAGTCCATTGCTCAACCATATAGCAGCATCATATTATTGAGCACAAGCTCCTCGTTACACTTTCCAGTTCCAAATCCACAATGACAGTTTCTGTTTCTCACCGTAGACAGTCTTCTTCAGAATATATTCTGTTTTCTCTGCCAACTAAAAGCCTAAAATTAGGAAACTGAAATCAGTGCACAGTCACAGGTTCGTCATGAAAGTGGTCAGCACACATGCACAAGTACACATGCAGTAGGTACCTATTATGTCCTGAGCATTCCCTTACAGCGACAGCTAGTAAAAATTTCATGCACAGATCCTATGCACTGCACATAAAAAACAAGTGCTGACCATAGCCTCAGTGTATAATGTTAACCTATATACCAAGGGGCAATACAATGGAAATGGAGTAACAGAACATGGAAAGCTATTTTCTGACACAACATTATCTAAAGGCTAAAGGCACCAGAATTGCTCATGTACCAATAGGCGGTACAAGCCACCTACCAAAAATTGTTCATGCCCTGTCGGTCCATCCCTAAGCTCAACCCCATTTAGAGGTAGGGAACTGATGAATTTCAAACAGCAAACCCTTAGTTACCCCCACTTTTTGGAACATTTTAGCTCTCCAGGTGTCAAGATGGGGACACTCACCTGAAAAGTAGGATGTCTGCAGGGGCGATGGTATCCCCCGGACCTCCTGGAACACCTCTCAGCACTTTCTGGTGGACACATGAGCCCTGGCAGATGTCCCAAAAGGAAAGGGGGAGTGGAAGAGAAAGAGACAAAACATTGCCATGTCTTGCCGGTCCAGCCAGGCACCCTGTATCTTCAGGGGGAAAGGTCGTTGTTGACAGAGTGATAGTAGAGTTAGTGCACTCAACTTCCATGAAACTGAATCTTTCTTTCTGATATGGGCACGGGAGCGGTAGAAGAACTATGGGATGCTCAAGCACTTTTCTTGGATAATACTAACTGTTGGCACAATTACTAACACTGCATTCCCAAAAACCCAAACTGAGTACCATAACAATAAGTACTGCGACACTAGGGCTAGCTTCACAGAGATTCACTGTTGCACACTACAATTAGAACTGTGGTTGATCATGCACAAGAAAGACAAACAAGGGCATTAATTATATCACATATAACTTTCCTGCATGCATAGGGTTAAACTAAAAGGAACAAAAACAATCCAAGAAATACAAATGTCCACTCTGGGTTCAAACAGTTAGGGTGGCACAGTTTGGTTTGGTTTCACTCTGTGTGAAAAACCCTTCAAAAAGCAAATTCTTCAAACCTGAAACACAGGCATGAATGACAAAATTTAAATCCAAGACTTATGCTATTAGAGAAAGAAAAGTCACGTAAATTCTCTTTCAAAATTGCACTGTCACTTTTTGTAGTACTTGAGCTCAAACAGATTTCCTGAAGCACATTTAGGCAAATAACTACAATAATAATGTAGAATGTTCATAAATGCATTTGTCTCTTCAAGATATGCAGTCTGCCAAAATACGAGGTCTGAAATACACCAGCTGTTCTAGGAAAGCGCGGCGCTCAAAGAACAAACTCCCTGGAAAATACTAGTCACTTAGCTGCAGTCTTTTCCGGAGTGCTGGAGGAATGTCTGGTGTCAGCTAGAACAGGAATGTAGAAAATAATTGCCTGAAAAGTCCTGAATACCAGGATGACAGCAAGGGCTGGACTGCCAAATCAGATGCTGAGATCAGGAAGCAAAACAAAGCCAGGCAGGGAGGCATGCTTCACTCTGCTATTTATAGCCAATCAGGAAAGCAGTTGAGTTTCCACATGTGGATGAGTCACCACACCCAATTAGAAGCACATGTCTACACCACACCCAATTTGCAGCATACGTCTACACCTGCTACACATTAGCAAACAAGCATTGGTAAAAACAAGCATTGATAAAACCAATTGTGTAAAACAGCACATTCTGTTTACTTAGAAACATGAAGGTTTAACCAAGAACAGAGATATGATTTAACCCTAATCCCTGGGGATGCTAATAGGAGGCACCTTGGGGATTCCTGACACTAGGTCTCCAATGGGATGAAAGATAAGAATATAAATATTGTAAACAGTTATGGAGAAACCTCTGAATGTCAGGAAAAGTAGTCTGTTCTTCCCTTTCTATTCTGAAACCAAGCTAGTCAGTCGTAGTGCGTTGGGTAACGCCAAGAGTGGCTCCTCCATTAGGGCAAAGGAGCTTAGTTCCCTGTCAGCAGCGGCAGCTGCAAAACCTTTTCAAGAAAACAATAATGAACTGTGTCTATTATAAGTTTCTTGAAAAAGGGCGGGGCATTGGGGTGAAGAGCATTTGAGGGGAGTGCACAGAGCACTCCCCTCAGGGCACATGTGTGTTTGACCTTCCGTCGCAAGCTGGCCAAACACAGATGCGCAGTAGGCTCTCTCCAGCCCAGCAACACATTTGACGGGCTGGAGAGAGCCTGCACAGGCTCCCAATCTGTGTGGTAGTGCCCTGGCTGGGTGCTCCCAACCAACACTGATGCTGCATTGAGCAGCATCAGGATTGGTAGCAGGGCAGGCTGGGAGCCTGTGCAGGGAGCTACAAGGGACAGAGAAGCGACGCGAGGCGGACGAGGTAAGTGTTTTTAAAAACCATTTTATAATTGAATTGTTATTTATCCCCCCCTCATCGGGGCACCACCCCACCCCTTCTGGTTTTCGTGAGCCACAACTGGGTAACACATTATTTTAAATTCCTGAAAGGTAACGGGGCCTGAAGCGAAGGAGGAGACTTCATTAAGTAACTGTTTCATGTTTGTTGCTCTACTGTGAACTAAATCAATTATGATCTCTCTTATTTTGAGGGTCAATTCAATGATGATGTAAAGGCAGGTAGACAAAGAAGGAAAACTATTTCTACCACAGTGCTAGAAATTGGGTCTTTGGTTGGCAGTCAGGTTACCCCCTGTCCAAGCAAGGACCCTCACTCTAGTCAGGGTAAAGGAGAATCACCCTCAGTAAACCCCCACTCACCCCATTGGTAGCTTGGCATGAGCAGGCAGGCTTAACTTCAGAAGCAATGTTAAAGTATTTGTACCAACAAACGGAGTAACCCAGTGAAAACACTACAAAATGACACAACACAGGCTTGGAAAAATAGGCAACATTTATCTAACCAAAACGACAAAAATCCAACATACACAAGATATGAAGTTTAAAAAGAATAAGAGTTTTAATCCTTAGAAAACAGTGAGAAAGCTGCTATTGCACAAAAGTACATGGGTAGCATCAAAATAAAGCTGCACAGGTGAATGTTCATCGAAAAAGGCCAACGATGCATCGATTTCTCACTCGCTAGCGAGACCGTGCATTGTTCCTCTTCCAGTCAGGTCGGCGTGATTCCTTTCTTCTCTCTCGCAAGAGAGTAATGCGTCGATCCTGGACAGGCACCTGGGGTCCGGGCAGCTTCTGAGTTGATTTTCCTTGCCCAGTGATGTTGCGTGGAAACCAGGTCGCACGGGGTCAAGAAACCAGGCTGCATGGGGGCTTGTGTCATTAACAGCAGCCGCTGCGGGTGTTGAACAACATTTCTCCAGCTGCATTGTGACGATCTCCCATCCGTGATACAGGTGGAGCATTGATTTTAGCCACAAGGCCAGCGGGCCGATGTTTATTAGCCACAGGGTGGGTGGTGCATCGTTAGCAGCAGCTGCTGCGGGTGTTGCACATTGGTTCTCTGGCGATGCAGGCAAGTGTTGATTTTAGCCTCGTCTTTTGTCAGCCGCAGAGAGAGTGGTGCATCAAGAGTTTACCCACACAATGATCCTTGCATGGATTTCTGTCCTTTTCCTCCTGCTGCACCTATCAAGGGCTCAGGTTATGGCACCACATGGTAGGCAGGACTCTAAGCAGAAAGTCCAGGTGCTGGCAGAGAAAAGTCTTTGTTGTCCCTATGACTTCAACAACAGTAGGCAAGCTCAGTTCAAATCCTTGGAGATTCTTCACCAGTGGGAAGTCACACAAAAGTCAGTCTTTGTCCTCTCTCTGAGGCAGAAGCAGCTACTGCAGGCCAACCCAACAAAGCACAGTCACAGTCAAAGGGGCAGTTCTCCTCCTCCAGCTTCTCCAGCTCTTTTCCCTAGCAGAAGTTTGTCTTGATTCCAGAAGTTATTTGGTTTTCAGGGGTTTTGGGTCCTCTTCTTATACCCTTTTCTACCTTTGAAATAGGCCTACTTCAAAGAACAGTCTTTGTTGTCTTTAAGATCCCGCCTTCCCCAGGCCAGGCTCCTGACACACACCAGGGGGTTGGAGACTGCATTGTGTGAGGGCAGGCACAGCCCTTTCTGGTGTAAGTGACCACTCCTTCCCTCCCCTCAGCCCAGATGACCCATCAGGAGATGTAGGCTACACCCCAGCTCCATTTTTGTGACTCTCTAGAGGAGAGGTGCAAACAGCCCACTCCCATACTGACCTAGACAGGGAATCCACAAACATGCAGAGTCAGAGAATGGTTTAAGGAGGAAAATGCCTACTTTATAAAAGTGGCATTTTCAAACACACAAGCCCTCATTTTGACTTTGGCTGTCTTTTTCAAAGACCGCCAAAGCCATGGTCGCCAGAAGTTTGCCAGTGCTGGCGGTCTTCCACCCACCACATTGCGAGTACTCCTGGATTGCTGCCACATTTTGGGCTGAAATCCAGCAGTAGTCGTGCTGGCCTGCCTGGCGCATAGGCAGGCCAAAACCGGCCCACCCTACCAAAAGGACTCCACCAGCCATATTATGAGCAGTAATACAGCCTGGCAGTGTCCTGATGGTGGGACGTTGCTGGCAGTGGAAGCGCTCGTTCCTGTTCCCTGCTGGAAGAACTCCTCACCGGATAAGGTAAATCGAGTGTCTGACGGGAGGAGGGTGGGAGGATGACGGATATTGTGTGTGTGTGTGTGAGTGGGTGTTTGCATGTGTATATGCGTGTATGAATGTTGAAGTGAATGCGTGTATTAATGTTTAAATTAATGCGAGTATGAGTGCTGTATTGAATGCGAGTATCAGTGTTGTAGTGAATGCATGTATGAATGTTGAAGTTAATGCATGTATAAATGTTGTAGTGAATGCGTGTATGAATGTTGAAGTGAATGCCTGTTTGAATGTTGAAGAGAATGCGAGTTCGAAGGTTGAAGTAAATGCGTTTATGAGTGTTGCAGTGATTGTGTGTATGAATGCATGTGAGTAAATCCATGTATGTCAGTGTTGGTGAATGAGTATTTGTGGGGTGCATGTGGGTGTTTGTGTACGTGTGCATGCATGCGCAAAGGGGGGTGCGGGTGGGGGAGGGTTGTGCTGTACCTGGCGGGGGTTGGGCGGCGCTGTACCTGGAGGGAGGGTAGGAGGATGGGGGCTATTTTGCGTGCTGGGGTTGGGGTGGGGGAGTCGTCTGCTGCTGACAGGGAAGAAATTACCTGTCACTGGCAGCCTTTCCGCTAGTGTCAGTGCAACCGCTGTGGAAACCCATGGTGTAAAGCCGGCTCTTCTGTGGACCGCTGGGTCAGAGATGCTCATCTCCGACCCGGCGGGTCCAACCGCCCTGGTGGTGTGAGTGGGGATGTGGCGGGTTGGCAGAGGCCAATCACCGCTAGCCTGTTGGCAGCCCGCATGCTAACCTATGAGAGAGATAGGCCTTGCAACAGTGAAAAACAAATTTGGCACTATTTCACTGTGAGGACATGTAACACACATCAGTACATGTCCCACCTTTAGCATACACTGCACACTGTCCATGAGGCTACCAAGGGCCTTACATGCCTTACATGTATAAAAAGAGAAGGTTTAGGCCTGGTAAGTGGGTACACTTGCCAAGTCGAATTGGCAGTTTAAACTGCACACACAGACACTGAAGTGGCAGGTCTGAGTCATGTTTATAGCCCTACAAATGTGGGTGGCACAACCATTGCTGCAGTCCCATTAGTAGCATTTGATTTACAGGCCCTGGGCACCAGGGCCTGAGCACTTTACTAGAGACTTCCTAGCAAATAAAATTTGCTAATCAGGAATAAGCCAATCATCAATACAATTTACACAGAAAGCATATGCACCTTAGCACTGTTTAGCAGTGGTTAAGTGCCCAGAGTACTAAAGCCAACAAAAACAGGTAAGAAGAAATAGTAGGAAGGAGGCAAAAAGTATGGGGATGACTCTGCAAAAAGGGCTAGGTCCAACACGCAAGAAAATAATGATTCAGAAGCCTTTGTCTCTTTGGCATTGCTTCCCACCCTTATGCCCTACACAATCACCATAAAATGAAGTGATTCCAAAAGGATTAATAGAAGACAAAAAAGAGCTATAATACGTCATAGATATCTTAATCCACACCATCAGTAATATGTGAACCCAAGTTGAAGATGATATGAAAAGGGTAAGATATTTGAGCAGGGTAATTGTATTTCTTCTCACAGCTAAGGCTGAGAAGAAATCATAATATTGTTCAACCAGTAGAAAGACTCTGGACACATAAGGTTTCAATCAATCAACATTTATATAGCACAGCTTATCACACATGGTGTCTCAAGGTGCTAGTTGTACTTAGGGTCTAACTGGAGCAGAGCCAACTCAATCAGCATAAGTTGGGGTTGCTTTAGGCTAATCAGGAACATAGAGTGTAAATATGTGGATGAAAAGATTGCATCACCAAGTGTATTCTTTTCCACACACTATTTCACAGAGAGTAACCCTAACTGACGTTCACACCCTTATCAATTCCTTTTACATTCTCTTTTCATTGAGGTACCACGCTTTTTTCTTTAAATTATAAGCCGGTCATTGAGGTATTTCAAAGGCTTTGATGACATTTTCATGTAAACACCTATATTATAGCTGCAGCTGTACCGGGGGCCAGAGCAGGACACGGACATTTCAGCAACAAAGGGCAGGAGCCCTTTAAATCCGATCCGCGGGATGCGCGCGGGCGAAGACCGGGACAAGACGGGTCCGTCTACGCCCGTCTTGAACCGACTGAGGCCAGGCTGGGCCCGTCCCTTTATTTCTTCTCTTGGTGCCTGAGTAAGTGTCTTAACCATTATATCTTTTGGGTAATCTATTTATTCAAGCCCCATGGGGAAAAGGAAGGCTGTTGATTTGCCGGAATCCCGGCTTGATTGCAAAAAACTAAAAAAACGCTCCATCAAGCCAGCTAGCAAGCCAAAAAGCGGTGGGCTCAAGCCATTTTAGGAGATAGACCATCTGTTTGAGGAGGTGGAGGCTATTTTAAACTGCACCGTAGGTATCAAGAAGGTCCCGGTCCAACCCAGGAGGATCCAAGATTTATTTTATGAGAAGAACAAGGATCCAGCTCTAGAACTTAACTCTCCACCTAATGGAGTAAGGGTTCCATCCAATGTGGCCACCTTAACCCCTCCTCCATTCTGCGAAGCAAAGGACGCAATTAAGGACTGCACTCCTAATCAAAGTTTTTCTCAAACAGAAGAGGGAATTAGTCTGCTCATTGCTCCCATTCCGCTAAGTCCTGTGATTAATGTGCTCCCAAACATCCCCTGCAGCAACCGGTTCCAGCCATTATTCGAGGAGGTGATTACACCTAGGACGCATGTTTCTCTGATAGAAGCCCCAGACGCCAGGATCCCCAATCCTCCATCCACTCTAACAACTAAACCCCTACTGGTCCAACCTTCCCTGGAATCTAATATGTCTCTCATTCTGCAGAGAGTAGATGAACTCAAGGGTATGGTGCAGCGACTGTCACGTTTTGTTCAGGAAAGACCGGTAAATTTGTCTGGATGCAAGCGTTGTTTAAGTGAGGAAAGGGGGAGAGGCGAACTCATTAAAACCGATTGGAGTTCGCAACCAAAGATAGCGTTTGGATCACAAGTTAACCCTCACTAAAGAAAGGGGAAACCAGAACTGATACTGTAGACAATTTTACTTACGCTCAGCCGGGCAACATACAGCTTCTCTCTGAGAAGGCCGCCATGATAAACTGTGCTGCCCCTACCAGTTGCCCCCTTTCTCCTCCAAGCCTGCAGGGATCTGGAAGGCTCAAAGAACTTGGTAACCCCAGAGATGTAGGGGGGTGTTCCCCCTCAAAATTTAGAGGGCCACTTGCATCTACCTCTGAACCCATTTATCCTCTTCTTCCCCAGGGAGCCCTTACTGCCTCCAGCTTGCTGATAAAAAGCCAAAAATATAAACATGGGACCAATACATTTTATATGACTAATGTTCCCAGGCTGCCGCAAGGAGTGAAAGAGGACCATGAGACCAGGATAAACAAAGCCATCTATTGGCTTCGGAACCAACGGGGCTGTTTATCAGTCGTACGCTCGGACATTTCAAATGCCATACGGCTAAGCCCCCTGGAGTCTAACTACGATATCCTTTCTATTGAGTTCTATGATAACTCCCTGATTGACCATCTCACTGCTTTTGATATTCATACCCACCCATTTTGGCTTAAAGGGAAAAGGGGAGGTATTAACTTAGAGTTTGGGAAAGTCGACGCTCTACAGGTTCAAACAAATGTGCAAACGACCAATAACACTACTCTATGTGGGTATGCTGGTGCCACCTTGCCCAAGCCTGTATGACTGCCTACATGCCAAGAAACTCCCAGTGGGGACAAAATTGAGGAGCCATCCTTGAGCCATATTATCGAGCCAATACCACAGGATGTCCCACAGTTAATTAGCACCATGCGTGATGTTACTGGTGGATTATCATTACTGTCTTGGAACCTAGCTGGCATTGGGAGAAAACTGAACGATTGGTGTTCATATATAAAAACCCAAGACATTTGCCTCTTTCAGGAAACCTGGGCCGAGACCATGATTACTATTGATGGGTTCCTTTCCTTTAATGTCCCTGCCCAACCTCCAGAAAAAGGGCCAGGTCGCACAAAAGGGGGGCTGCTAATTCTCTTGAACAAAAGACTACAATGTGACTATAAGATCTTACAATTTGATTGTGTCGATTTGATGGGGTTGCAAATAACATTTCACCAGAACTTTATTATAACCCTCATCAATGTTTATGCTTGATCAGTTTCATGCGGAGTAGAATCTCAGACCCTAATCCAGCTCCTTGAGGTTTTAGATACTATTCAATCCTCATGTCATTTGGTTATAGCTGGGGACGTAAACTGGACATTCGAACCATCGACACTACTAAGTGGCCTAACCATGGAGGAGGATCTAATATGGGGGATTGCGCAATTGAATTCTGATCGCTACTGTCCCCGTACCCGCGTAGCAGTTCAATTGGCCACACTTTGTTTGAAACATGGTCTCAGGGCCTGCAATGGCCGCACGCCCTCTGACCCGGATATTGCCCCCACCTTTAAACGAGGCACTTGTACAAGTGTAATAGACTATTTTTTGGTTGACGTAAGACTGTGGCCACAGCTTAGAGATATGAAGGTTGATCTTAGGAGTGAGAGTGATCATTATCCGTTGTTATTGTCGATCTCTGGGGATGTATTCTGTCGATCTGTCAATAACCTAGTTACTATGGTTCCTACTCCTACTGTGAAGAACTTATCCACGAAGGTCAGATGGCCAAAGTGGTGTCAAATCCTTATTCGTTGCATGCAATCTATTCATCTTTCTTAGACAATTTGGCACCCTACCAAGACCATGACCCTCAAGACATCCCTATTCTCCATATCCATGGAAATATGGTTGGTAAACTTCAAGATATCTTCTACAGGAAGAGTAGGGTAAGGTCGCAAGGAGGGCACCTGATTAACAACTCTTGGTTCGATGAATCATGCTCTAGGGCCAAGTTAGGGGTAAAGAGTGCGATTATGAAAGGGTCCATTGGGGATATTCAGCTGACCAGACGTATATATAAGGAGTCCATTTCACGAGCTAAAAAAACCTGGGAGGACTCAATTTGGCAGGAGCTGATAAAAGCAACCGAATTTAACAACAATGGCTTATTCTGGGAAATTTTAGCCCAAAGAGAGCTTGGGGGTAGAATCACCATTATGAACCACATCCAACCAGAAAGTTGGGTGGATAATTTTTCTTCCCTCTATGGCAAAATCGACATCCCAGAGGTTCCACTAACCATGGCACGAGAGAAGACCATGGTCACCTCCAAGACACTGTACCCCCACCTGTTCAATTGGGAGGGGGTTGCCTAGATATCGAGGTCCCTATCCGGTTCTCCATAGAAGAAACATCTGTGGCAATTCGCTTGCTAAAAATTGGGAAGGCTCCAGGACCCGATGGGATTCCAGGGGATCTCCATAGATCGGAACCCTCTATATGGGCCGGTACATTGATGTACTTTCCAATAAAATTTCTGAAGGGGGGCAGATCGCTTCAACCTGGAAGGGTGCTGAGATCATACCTATCTTCAAAAAGGGTAATGCCAATCTACCAGCAAACTATAGGCCGATCAGTCTTATAGACAATCTACAAAAGATTTTTTGCCAAACAACTTTTCGGTAGGTTAATGCAATGGGCCAAGGAATACAAGGTATTATCCCCCCTCCAGGCAGGTTTCCGACCTAGAATTAGCACAGTGGACCAGGTCTTCAGGCTAGCTGTGTTGTATTGGAAACATACTACCCTTGCTAACCAGCCACTATATGTTGCATTCGTTGATTTGAAATCTGCCTTTGACCTGGTCCCAAGGGAGAAACTGTGGGTAGTTTTATCCAGAATAGGGGTCCCTAGCAATTTAGTCTCCTTATTAAAGCGTTTGCATGATGATACTTACGCGCAAGTTCACTGGGGTAACCTAGGCGAACTGACTGATAAAACCGCCATAAATAGGGGTGTTCGCCAGGGATGTGTGTTGGCACCGCTCCTGTTCTCCTTTTTCATCAATGAGGTGGTGCAAGTCATGATGACCTGCCAGAGCGATGCCCCCACCTTAGGGACCCAGAAAATCCCCATACTTCTCTTTGCTGACGACTCGCTCCTAATTTCAAAGACTCCTATGGGTTTGCAAATCCTCATTGACAGATTTAGTGCATTCTGCCAGGACTATGGACTAGAGCTAAATCCTAAGAAAATGAAGCTAATGGTGTTGCGTTCTGGGAAACGGAATAAGTGTACCATATCTCTTAATGGTGACCCTCTGGATAAGGTCAGCTTCATAGATTACCTAGGAGTAAGGATAACTGACAATTTACGTTGGGAAGAACAGATTAATAAAAGCACTGGCCTTCTCCAGCATAATGCAGCACCCATCTTGCGCTTCTACAGGAGCACTACCACAAAAACGGTCTCCCCGGCTATTAAGATCTATACAGCAAAGGCACAGGGAGCCGCCGTGTATGGTGCAGAAGTAGGGGGCTTTTCTGACTCCAACAGGCTCACCCTTGGGGAGAATAGTTTTGCAAGGGCCCTTTGTGCTTGTCCTCCCAGTACCCCACTGATCCCCTTATTCTTGGACCTGGGTATTAAACGAATAGCCGACCTGATAAATTTAAGACCTTTGGGGGCATATTTATACTCCGTTTGCGCCGAATTTGCGTTTTTTTTTCGACGCAAATTCGACGCAAAACTAACTCCATATTTATACTTTGGCGTTGGACGCGTCTAGCGCCAAAGTTCATGGAGTTAGCGTCATTTTATTGCGTGAACACCTTCCTTGCGTTAATGATATGCAAGGTAGGCGTTCCCGTCTTAAAAAATGACTGCGATGCATACGCGTCGTATTTATACTCCTGGACAAAAATGACGCCCGGGAGTGGGCGGGTCTAAAAAACCCGCATTTGCGCCGGATTTTAGCGCCTGGGTCAGGGCAGGCGTTAAGGGACCTGTGGGCTCAGAATGAGCCCAGAGGTGCCCTCCCCTGCCCCCAGGGACACCCCCTGCCACCCTTGCCCACCCCAGGAGGACACCCAAGGATGGAGGGACCCACCCCAGGGACATTAAGGTAAATCCAGGTAAGTATTTTTTTTTATTTTTTTTTGTGGCATAGGGGGGCCGGATTTGTGCCCCCCTACATGCCACTATGCCCAATGACCATGCCCAGGGGACAGAAGTCCCCTGGGCATGGCCATTGGGCAAGGGGCATGACTCCTGTCTTTGCTAAGACAGGAGTCATTTCAATGGGGGATGGGCGTCTTTAAAAAATGGCGCAAATCGGGTTGAGGCGATTTTTTTGCCTCAGCCTGACTTGCACCATTTGTGGACGCCCATACGCCATTTTCCCCCTACGCCGGCGCTGCCTGGTGTACGTCGTTTTTTTTTAACGCACACCAGACAGCGCCGGCGGCTAACGCCGGCTAACGTCATTGAATAAATACTGCGCCCGCATGGCGCTTCAGAATGGCGCTAGCCGGCGCGAATTTTTTGGGCGCAAAACTGCGTTAGCGCAGTTTTGCGTCAAAAAGTATAAATATGGGCCTTGATGTACTGGGTCAGGCTTTGGACTGTCCCCGAACTAGATATCTATAAAGTTTCACTTCTAGATCTGTTAACATCTACTAATTCAGCTTCTATTCCGTGGGTCAAGCACGTATCTGCCTGGTTCAAGACATTGGGGCTAGGAGACTACTGGGAGAACCCTCACAAACTCGAGAAAGCCCATCTCAAAGCACTGAAGCGTGTTTATTGGTCTTATTTGAGGAACGATGTCATTACTCACAAATCATGCGGTCGTCTAACTAATTCATTTATTGACATCAAATGGTTCCCAGGTTTGAACCTTATCTGGACGTTATACTCCATTTGCGCCGAATTTGCGTCGTTTTTTTCAACGCAAATTCGACGCAAAACTAACTCCATATTTATACTTTGGCGTTAGACGCGTCTAGCGCCAAAGTACATGGAGTTAGCGTCATTTTTTTGCGTGAACACCTTCCTTTGCTTTGTCTCCCTAAGTGGGAAGGGTATGCCCAGACGTGGGTCCCGTGCTTCCCATGCCACTGGATTCAAGCTAGCCTGGCTGATGAGGGGTGAAACCCCGAAACCGGTCCCAGGATGCTTGTTTCCAGTCCAGTGAGGGCCTGGCTTGGCAGTTCGGTCTGGACTGTTCCCATGAGGAACAGGGTCAAGACTGATTTGCATATGGCTGGGTCCAAACTGGGGTGGCATGGTGAGCAAAAGAACGATGGATTAAAACCAGATCTATGACTGGGGGTGAGTGTTTGACAATGTTCAGCATTCCGTCCATCACTTGTTGTTTTTGCTTTGTCGCCCTAAGTGGGAAGGGTATGCCCAGACGTGGGTCCCGTGCTTCCCATGCCACTGGATTCAAGCTAGCCTTGCTGATGAGGGGTGAAACCCTGAAACCGGTCCCAGTATGCTTGTTTGCGGTCCAGTGAGGACCTGGCTTGGCAGTTCGGTCTGGACTGTTCCCATGAGGAACAGGGTCAAGACTGATTTGCATATGGCTGGGTCCCAACTGGGGTGGCATGGTGAGCAAAAGAACGATGGATTAAACCCAGATCTATGACTGGGGGTGAGTGTTTGACAATGTTCAGCATTCTGTCCATCACTTGTTGTCTTTGTTTTGTCGCCCTAAGTGGGAAGGGTATGCCCAGACGTGGGTCCCGTGCTTCCCATGCCACTGGATTCAAGCTAGCCTGGCTGATGAGGGGTTAAACCACGCAACCGGTCCCAGGATGCTTGTTTCCGGTCCAGTGAGGACCTGGCTTGGCAGTTCGGTCTGGACTGTTCCCATGAGGAACAGGGTCAAGACTGATTTGCATATGGCTGGGTCCAAACAGGGGTGGCACGGTGAGCAAAAGAACGATGGATTAAACCCAGATCTATGACTGGGGGTGAGTGTTTGACAATGTTCAGCATTCCGTCCATCACTTGTTGTCTTTGCTTTGTCGCCCTAAGTGGGAAGGGTATGCCCAGACGTGGGTCCCGTGCTTCCCATGCCACTGGATTCAAGCTAGCCTGGCTGATGAGGGGTGAAACCCCGAAACCGGTCCCAGGATGCTTGTTTCCAGTCCAGTGAGGACCTGGCTTGGCAGTTCGGTCTGGACTGTTCCCATGAGGAACAGGGTCAAGACTGATTTGCATATGGCTGGGTCCAAACTGGGGTGGCATGGTGAGCAAAAGAACGATGGATTAAACCCAGATCTATGACTGGGGGTGAGTGTTTGACAATGTTCAGCATTCCGTCCATCACTTGTTGTCTTTGCTTTGTCGCCCTAAGTGGGAAGGGTATGCCCATACGTGGGTCCCGTGCTTCCCATGCCACTGGATTCAAGCTAGCCTGGCTGATGCGGGGTGAAACCCCGAAACTGGTCCCAGGATGCTTGTTTCCGGTCCAATGAGGACCTGGCTTGGCAGTTCGGTCTGGACTGTTCCCATGAGGAACAGGGTCAAGACTGATTTGCATATGGCTGGGTCCAAATTGGGGTGGCATGGTGAGCAAAAGAATGATGGATTCAACCCAGATCTATGACTGGGGGTGAGTGTTTGACAATGTTCAGCATTCCGTCCATCACTTGTTGTTTTTGCTTTGTCGCCCTAAGTGGGAAGGGTATGCCCAGACGTGGGTCCCGTGCTTCCCATGCCACTGGATTCAAGCTAGCCTGGCTGATGAGGGGTGAAACCCCGAAACCGGTCCCAGGATGCTTGTTTCCGGTCCAGTGAGGACCTGGCTTGGCAGTTCGGTCTGGACTGTTCCCATGAGGAACAGGGTCAAGACTGATTTGCATATGGCTGGGTCCAAACTGTCGCCCTAAGTGGGAAGGGTATGCCCAGACGTGGGTCCCGTGCTTCCCATGCCACTGGATTCAAGCTAGCCTGGCTGATGAGGGGTGAAACCCCGAAACCGGTCCCAGGATGCTTGTTTCCGGTCCAATGAGGACCTGGCTTGGCAGTTCGGTCTGGACTGTTCCCATGAGGAACAGGGTCAAGACTGATTTGCATATGGCTGGGTCCAAACTGGGGTGGCATGGTGAGCAAAAGAACGATGGATTAAACCCAGATCTATGACTGGGGGTGAGTGTTTGACAATGTTCAGCATTCCGTCCATCACTTGTTGTTTCTGCTTTGTCGCCCTAAGTGGTAAGGGTATGCCCAGATGTGGGTCCCGTGCTTCCCATGCCACTGGATTCAAGCTAGCCTGGCTGATGAGGGGTGAAACCCCGAAACCGGTCCCAGGATGCTTGTTTCCGGTCCAATGAGGACCTGGCTTGGCAGTTCGGTCTGGACTGTTCCCATGAGGAACAGGGTCAAGACTGATTTGCATATGGCTGGGTCCAAACTGGGGTGGCATGGTGAGCAAAAGAACGATGGATTAAACCCAGATCTATGACTGGGGGTGAGTGTTTGACAATGTTCAGCATTCCGTCCATCACTTGTTGTTTTTGCTTTTCTCCTCAGGTGCCATGTATTTTTTTTGGGCTATTTGGGGCAGTTTGCGCTTAGGCCCTCATACCTTTTTGCCACATAAGCTACCCACGCAAAATTTTTGTCCTTTTTTCCAACATCCCAGGGATTCTAGAGGTACCCAGAGTTTGTGGGTTCCCCTGAAGGCGACCAATAAATTAGCCAAAATACAGTGAAAATGTTGTTTTTAAAAAAAAAATGGGAAAAAGGGCTACAGAAGAAGGCTTGTGATTTTTTTCCCTGAGAATGGCATCAACAAAGGGTTTGCAGTGCTAAAGTCACCATCTTCTTAGCTTTCAGGAACATGCAGACTTGAATCAGAAAACTCAATTTTTCAACACAATTTTGGCATTTTAATGGGACATACCCCATTTTTCCTATTTTTTGTGCTTTCAGCCTCCTTCCAGTTAGTGACAGAAATGGGCGTGAAACCAATGCTGGATCCCAGAAAGCTAAACATTTCTGAAAAGTAAACAATATTTTAAAATCAGCAAGGGGTAATTTGTGAAGATCCTACAAGGGTTTCCTGCAGAAAATAACAGCTGAATAAAAAAAAAATTGAAATTGAGGTGGAAAAAACAGGCATTTTTCTCCACGTTTTACTCTGTAACTTTTTCCTGTGATGTCAAATGTTCCAAAGCAAGACATCTAGGGAAATCCAACATGGGGTGTATTGTGGGGTTCTCACCAGGTTCTGTTACCCAGAATCCTTTGCAAACCTCAAAATTTGGCCCAAATACATTTTTCCCACTCATTTTGGTGGCAGAAAGTTCTGGAATCTGAGAGGAGCCACAATTTTACTTCCACCTAGCGTTCCCCCAAGTCTCCTGATACAAATAGTACCTCACTTGTGTGGGTAGGCCTAGCGCCTGCGACAGGAAATGACCCAAAACAGTACATGAACTCATCACATTTTCCCACAGAAAAGAGCTGTTTTTTGGAAAGTGCCTAGCTGTGGATTTTGGCCTCCAGCTCAGATGCCACCTAAGGAAACCTACCAAACCTGTGCATTTTTGAAAACTAGATACGTAGGGTAATCTAAGAGGGGGTGAGTTGTTGGGCTCTCACCAGGTTCTGTTACCCAGAATCCTTAGCAAACTTCAACATTTTTGCAAAAAATACTTGTTTCCTCACATTTTGGTGACAGAAAGTTCTGGAATCTTAGAGGAGCCACAAATGTACTTATACCCAGTGTTCCCCCAAGTCTCCCGATAAAAATGATACCTCACTTGTGTGGTTATACTGTGGAATCGCATTTTACAGTTCTTAGGTATGCTATGCCTAGTGGCCCCTGTGATACACAATGACAATCTCTGCACAGGCCTATCATTAAGTAAAGAGGCCTACAAATGTAGGGCCGTATTTATACTCCGTTTGCGCCGAATTTGCGTCGTTTTTTTCGACGCAAATTCGACGCTTAACTAACGCCAACTAACGCCATATTTATACTATGGCGTTAGAGGCGTATAGCGCCAAAGTTCCCGGAATGTGCGTCATTTTTTAGCGTGAACCCCTTCCTTGCGTTAATGATATGCAAGGGAGGCGTTCCCGTCTAAAAAATGACTCCCAGGCCTTTACGTGGTATTTATACTCCCGGGCAAAAATGACGCCCGGGAGTGGGCGTGGCCAAAAACGGCGCATTTGCGCCGCTTTTTAACGCCTGGGTCTGGGATGGCGTTAAGGGACAAGTGGGCTCAAAATGAGCCCACAGTGCCCTCCCCTGCCCCCAGGGACCCCCCCTGCCACCCCTGCCCACCCCAGGAGGACACCCAAGGATGGAGGGACCCATCCCAGTGAAGTACAGGTAAGTTCAGGTAAGTATAATTTTTGTTATTTTTCAATTTTTTTTTGTGGCATAGGGGGGCCTTATTTGTGCCCCCCTACATGCCACTATGCCCAATGACCATGCCCAGGGGACAGAAGTCCCCTGGGCATGGCCATTGGGCAAGGGGGCATGACTCCTATCTTTACAATGATAGGAGTCATGTTGATGGGGGATGGGCGTCGAAAAAAAATGGCGCAAGTCGAGTTACGACGATTTTTTCGACGTAACCTGACTTGCCCCATTTTAAGACGCCCTAGCGCCATTTTCCCCCTACGCCGGCGCTGCCTGGTGTACGTGGTTTTTCTCGCGCACACCAGGCAGCGCCGGTCTGCTTGCGCCGGCTAACGCCATTCAATAAATACGGCGCCCGCATGGCGCTTCAGAATGGCGTTAGCCGGCGCAAAACTTTTTGACGCTAAACTGCGTTAGCGCAGTTTAGCGTCAAAAAGTATAAATATGGGCCGTAATTCGCTACTGCTAGGAACGCATTATGTTGCAAGGCTTGCTCTCTGAACAGCCATCATGAAACATCATCGTCATTGCATGCTAGCTGAAGCAATCTCCCTTCTGGAAAGTACCAGTCTGAGTACGTGATGTTCTCAAGTTCTGTCACAAGATGGACCATGTGATATTAGGCACGTAGGCCACCTTGTGTAAAATCCTTTTCTATGCTTTTTGTTACTATATATGGTATGATAGGAAAAACGACCTCAGCCATAATGGAGAAGTAGGCATACGTCAATCATACGTCAAAGCCAAAGAACCAATAAGACGTTGAATTATGTTTGTGGTTTAATACTTTAAAAGATCGTGTATTACTTCCTTGTATTAGGTTGTTCGAGTACACTGGTACAGAGCATCCTCCATGTACATGCCTTTCTATTTCTATCTCTAATAAATCCTTTATGTTTATCTAGAAGAGCTGGCTAACGGTCGTTTGTATCCTGAATGGGTGCTGAATAATTAGGCTTTTACATTTGGTGGAGAATGGAAGAATTGCGGTCTCGTTCAGCGAATAGCTTCCTTCAGCCCGGCTCCTGTTTCGGTTGGGGCGACAGCTGACCCATCGGACAGGGCCCCTTCTGCGACGGAGGCTGGAGCTTTCATGAGTATCTATTGCTGCTTCGTGGTCCTGCTCTCGCTGTTTGCTCTACTGTATTTTTGGTGTAAATATTGCGAAACAGGGAGGTAACTGGGGTGTTTCGTTAATATGTTTCCTGCATAGAGTGGTTATGCATTTATGGTTAATATTTCTATTTGCCGTACCCCTTAGCCAGCTTTCTGTAATGACATTTTTTTTTTTCTCTCTGTCTCCGGTGGCATGCCAAGGGCATTTCTTCCTCTGTTGTCCTCTGTTGCGGGCTCCGATAATGCACCTTGTGAAAACATTCAGATAGTTAACTATAGCCGTCCGCAGGCTGCTAGCATTCTGTGTTAATTTGGTCCTTCCATTGTATTACACCATTTCCTTCCTCCCTGCACTGGAGCTGTATACTTAGATTAGCTTCCTGTAGTTCATGTAGCTTGTTACTGTTAAAAAAGAAGTCCGAGGAATAGAGGCAACTAGCGGTGTTGCTTCAGAAAACAGCGCGAGTTGCTGTTTGCAGTCCCCAGCTAGAGGGGCTGGGGCGGATAACTCTGGCCAGAGAGGGTGTTGTAAAAGGGCGTTGCCCAGATGTGGGATGGTAGTGGTCCGTTCCAGGGTCTATGTGTACATTTAAGAGGAACTGGCATGTGATGTCAGCATCCTTGTGTTTATAGGAGTGATAGTGGTTCATTCCAGTAACTGGATGATAGTTGTTCATTCCAGTGGAGCAGGCAGGCTCTGTTTGTCATGTTAAAGAATTGTTATGTTATCTGTTTCCTGTGATATTGCAGCTTTTTGAACAATGCTTATGGCATATTGAACTATCGGCTACTCATTTGAAATGGTGTAAACTATAGATGCTGGTTTGATTACGTGTGTGTGTGAAAGTGGTTTTTGAACTATAGATACGTGTGTGTGTGAAAGTGGTTTTTGAAATATAGATACGTGTGTGTGTGAAAGTGGTATTTGAGATATAAATACGTGTGTGTGAGAAAGTGGTTTTTGATTAATGAAGGAATGGTTTACCACAAGGTGGTGTACTGTGATTTATTTTGACTGCATGCATTTGCGATTTAGGATAAGAATTGTTAGAAAATTTAAGACTAGGTGGGTGGACTCCTGGGCGACATAATACAGATTTCTATGACAATTGACTGATTTAATCTGCAAACATCACACAGTACAAACACCCCCCTGCACTCACTACATATTTGATACAAGGGGTGGCAGTAGGATCACCCCACAGGGCGAGTTGTACTGTGACCCTTGTCTATGGTTCTGCCGTCACATGTGGTTGCCTGACTTGTTCACCGCTATTGCATTATCTGTGTGTCACTGGCCAAGGATCTGGTCCAGTTTCCAATATCATACAGCCGCACCCTGCCCCAGGGCAGGAAAGTTTTTTTTTTTTTTTTATCTTTCCCTCCTGACTATTCTTTCATCTCTTGATTCACCCCAAAGGACGCCAGTGTGGACGCCGTCA
Organism: Pleurodeles waltl; assembly: GCF_031143425.1. NCBI lineage: Eukaryota > Metazoa > Chordata > Amphibia > Caudata > Salamandridae > Pleurodeles > Pleurodeles waltl. The sequence continues at coordinate 849,624,517 of NC_090448.1, forward strand.
CTAGCACCTTGGGTACTGTCTGATTTCAAACTTTGTGTGAGCCAAGGTGGACATGGCTGGCTGAAATTATGGCATGAATGCAGACAGGCTTGCTTCTTGCTTTTACTACTAAATAATCGCATCTGGCAGAGAGAGGCTGCGAGCGAAAATGTACCCATTGTTATCCCTTCTGTGTCATGGGGTATGAGCGGTGTAAAAAAAATACACCAACATCCTACTGTTTTCTGGAGCGATTGTAATTGTCTTTGTGTTATGTAACAAACGGCTACGGTAAAACAGTCACGAGGAACCCTCTTAGTAAAGGCAAACTAGAGACACATCAACATAGCCCCAAGGACAGTCCAGCATACCAAATAGAGGCGAAAGAAGGCCTATAGGCACTACTGTATTTAGACTTTGACTTTGCAAGGAAACTGACAGTAGTGTTTCTGTGGCTTTGCGGACATGTGTGGTGCTTTACAATGCCGCCTACATGCTAGTTGCATATGGGATGTCCCTTGAATATGGGGCTGTCCTGTATGTGGAGGATATATAAAAAAAAAAAATTAACTGAACTGAAGAATGGTTTCCTCCACATGGTGGGGGGGCTGACAAGGGCAGGGAAGATTGGAGGACGAAGAAAAAAAAAAATAGAGATGATAGGGGCTTGTCAAGCTCTCTTCCTGTGGCGAGTGCACAGTCACAGGAACAAAACATCGATTTTGTTTGAAGACATTTGGGAAATACACTACAGCCTGAGGGCACCACAACAGGGACCAAACACTCTGAGCTGCCTCTACATCAGCAGGCAGAGACAGAACGTGAAAGCCGCACCCTGGCATGGCGTTTGATGGATGAGGAAGTGAAAAATAAAAGCAAAACGTAAGAGACCTTGTGAAAGAATTAGACAGTTATTCCATAGCTAGGGTAAAGAGGAAGTGGCTAACGCAATTAGAAAACATGAACAGAAGTACGAACAGATATCAAATGAAATGGAAAAATGTATTGGCAAGGGGCGAGAGGGATCACACAATTTACTATGGGATATGTCCATGTATGCACATCACACAATCCATAACATCAAGATGTGGAAGGAGGTGCTCAGCAATACAAACACACAGCTGGAGATCACAAGACACAGGGGCATATTTATACTCCGTTTGCGCCAAATTTGCGTCGTTTTTTTCGACGCAAATTCGGTGCAAAACTAACGCCATATTTATACTTTGGCGTTAGACGCGTCTAGCGCCAAAGTATGAGGAAAGAGCGTCATTTTTTTGCATGAACGCCTTCCTTGAGTTAATGAGATGCAAGGTAGGCGTTCCCGTCCAAAAAAATGACTGCGACACAAATGCGTCGTATTTATACTCCCGGGCAAAAATGATGCCCGGAAGTGGGCGGGGCAAAAAACCCCGCATTTGCGCCTCTTTTTAACGCCTGGGTGAGGGCAGGCGTTAAGGGACCTGTGGCCTCAAAATGAGCCCACAGCTGCCCTCCCATGCCCCCAGGGACCCCCCCTGCCACCCTTGCCCACCCCAGGAGGACACCCAAGGATGGAGGGACCCATCCCAGGGACATTCAGGTAAGTTCAGGTAAGTATAATTTTTTTTTTTTATTTATTTTTTTTTGGTATAGGGGGGCCTGATTTGTGCCCCCCTACATGCCTCAATGCCCAATGACCATGCCCAGGGGACATAAGTCCCCTGGGCATGGCAATTGGGCAAGGGGGCATGACTCCTGTCTTTACTAAGACAGGAGTCATGTAAATGGCGTCTGGGCGTCGTTAAAAATGGCGCAAATCGGGTGGAGGCGATTTTTTTGCGTCAACCTGACTTGCACCATTTTAAGACGCCCTAACGCCATTTTCCCCAATGCCGGCGCTGCCTGGTGTACGTGGTTTTTTTCCACGCACACCAGGCAGCGCCGGTCTGCTAGCGCCGGCTAGCGCCATTCAATAAATACGGCGCCCGCATGGCGCTTCAGAATGGCGTTAGCCGGCGCTAAACTTTTTGACGCTAAACTGCGTCAGCGCAGTTTAGCGTAAAAAAGTATAAATACGGGCCACAGTCTCTCGACGTACATAAAAATGTACAGAGTTAAACAGAATAATAGCGATGGGAAGGGCTGCTTTGGAAGGATCTGGATACATTGTTTAGCATTATTTTACCATGAGATTTGTGGGAGGATTGTAAGAAGGCGATACACTGGCCTGAAATATGTGACCACTACTCCAATTACTACACTATCATTTGGCACTAGACCGAGTATGGGAAAGGTTTGCAAGTAGACAAGGGATGGCTGTAACATGCTTACACACTGTAGAAAATTTAAGTTTAATTGTTAAATTATCACACGTAATATGACACAAAATTCAGACTTTATTACCTGTTAATGGCTTTAAAAGCACTGCAAAGAGCATTGTACAGCGAACATAAAAGCGTCAAGATAACTCCAGTGATTAATGTACCTGCTGGGGAGGAATGAGAGTTTTGGGCAGTGGCATTTTTGACTGAAAGATAGTGCAGATGGTTAATATGCAGGCTCCAAAGGATGTGTATCATGAAAAGAACAGTATTTTATGTGGATGGCACAGTGAGTTACTGCTTTTGTGACAGAGATTCTTTAGTTACTGTACAGTTCATAGTAGTAATCTAGCACAGTGAGCTATGAACTGCAATTAAGGAGCTGCATGCCAACTGCATAGCACAAATTAGAAAGCTGTTTTTTCCCAGTCTTTCATTTTAAAGTGCTGTAAAGTGCTCCAACACCTACACTGGTATGAGAGATGCTATAATAAAAATTAATTACATGTGACAAAAAGGATAGGGAGAGAAGAGAGGCACTTATGGTTTACTTCCTTTCCCCACCACATATTTATGTATAAAAGCTTTCTTAGATCTTATGTACCTAAAAATAATAACAGAAATAGCCCCGGAGATCATTTAAAAAAAATTGCCCAAAGGATTCACCTTTCCTAAATAAAAGTAAAAATTTAAAAGTTGGTCGCCAAGATGCAGCACCAACATTTCCAATAAAATGTTTAGATTTTTGCATATTTTTTCAATATAAAAAGAATGATTTCATGTTTGAAATTTAAATTGGGCAAATTGCTTGGGGGTACCTGGCTTCCAGTAATGTTTCACTGGTGGTCCCCAGGAGTAAAAAGGTTAGGAACCACAGGTGTACAACAAATTAGAACTTTCTTATGTAGGGATTACATTAAAAAAATATTTGACCCATGCAAAGGTTGCCAAAATTCTTACAGTGAACACATTTAGGGCCTGATTCAGACCTTGGCGGACGGCGGAGGCCGTCCGCCAAGGTTCCGCCGCCGAATGACCGCACCGCGGTCAAAAGACCATGGCGGCCATTCAGACATTTCCGCTGGGCCGGCGGGCGCTCTCCAAAAGAGCGCCCGCCGGCCCAGCAGAAATGCCCCTGCAACGAGGACGCCGGCTCAGAATTGAGCCGGCGTAGTTGCAGGGGTGCGACGGGTGCAGTTGCACCCGTCGCGTATTTCAGTGTCTGCAAAGCAGACACTGAAATACTTTGCGGGCCCTCTTACGGGGGCCCCTGCAGTGCCCATGCCATTGGCATGGGCACTGCGGGGGCCCCCAGGGGCCCCGCGGCACCCCCTACCGCCATCCTGTTCATGGCGGGTTTCCCGCCATGAACAGGATGGCGGTAGGGGGTGTCTGAATCCCCATGGCGGCAGAGCGCGCTCCGCCGCCATGGAGGATTCAATGGGGCAGCGGTAAACCGGCGGGAGACCGCCGGTTTACCCTTTCTGACCGCGGCTGAACCGCCGCGGTCAGAATGCCCTCGGGAGCACCGCCAGCCTGTTGGCGGTGCTCCCGTGGTCGGTGACCCTGGCGGTCACCGGCCGCCAGGGTCAGAATGACCCCCTTAGTCTGGAGGGAACAGAGGATTCATTTGCAGCAGTTAACAATATGTTGTCAGGAGTGTGGAATTTTATAAAATGTCTAAGGGGGTCATTCTGACCCTGGTGGTAAAAGGCAGTTACCGCTGGTCAGAAGACCGCCATAACACCGCCGCGGCTGCGGTAACCCGCCAGGGTCATTCTGACCCACAACTGCCAAACCGCCAAAAACCCGACCTCCACTGAAGGCCGCCACATCAGCGGTCAGCGATAAACTGGAGATGACCAAACCTCCACCGTCACGCCAACAGAAATACGCCCATGCCATTACGACCCACCAATCCACGCGGCGGTCTTTCAACCGCAGTATCCCATTGGCGGTACACACCGCCGCGGTCAAAATACACACACCTTTACAAAACACAGCCACATTGGATAATTCTAAATACACACACCTGATACACATACAAACACCACTCCCACACAATCAATACAATATAAAACACACACCCACCTCACCCACAAACCCCCACAAATCGAAATTCAGAGACAAGGCGCAATACACAGAGAGAGAGCACAGGGAACGCAAACCACAACACACACAGGAACCCAACATCATCCCCCACACTACATCTACGCACAAAACACCACACACCACTACACTCATCACCACAAACACCACCCCACACCTCATCCACACCACCCCATGGCACCCCAAAGACACCCCAGGTTCTCGGACCAAGAACTCAGGGTCATGGTGGAGGAAATAATTAGGGTAGAGCCCCAGCTCTTCGGCACACAGGTGCAGCACACCACAATAGCCAGGAAGGCGGAGCTATGGCAAAGGATCGTCGACAGGGTCAACGCTGTGGGACAGCATCCCAGAAATCGGGAAGACATCCGAAAGCGCTGGAACGACCTACGGGGGAAGGTGCGGGCGATGGTGTCAAGACACAACATCGCTGTGCAGAAGACTGGCGGCGGACCCCCACCCACTCCACCCGAATTCACAGCATGGGAGCAAGAGGTCTTGAACATCCTGCATCCTGAGGGCCTCGCTGGAGTAGGCGGAGGAATGGACTCTGATAAGTCTAATCTCAACTACTCCCCCCCCAACCACCAGCATGCCAACCCCCACCCCCACCCTCACCCCCAACCCCCCAGCACATATCCTCCCTGCTAATGTCTCACCAGCACAACCCACCCAAACCAACACCAACCCCTGAATGCCAACACAAACCATGGACACCCATCACCTAAGCATGACCACTGCCATGGCACACACAGAAGCAATAACCATACTCTTTTACCCCTGCAGGGCCCGAACGCCAAGACACCGGCCCGGAGGGTCCAGAAATGTCCATCCCACCCCCAGAACAGGCCCCCAGTGATGACAGCAGCTCTGTCGACCTAGAACCTGATGACCAGCCCGGACCATCGGGGACCTCTAGACAGTCGGTTCCCCTCAGGCAGCCACAGGCCACAGCAGACCTACCCCCCTCTGGAAACCCCAGCACAGCACCCACCCAGCGGGCCCATGCCTCTGTCTCCAGGACAGGTCAAGCAGCGGTGTGTCTACCACTACAGGGCACCCAGGGCAACCCACCACCCCAACAACAACAGGGACCTGGGGGCAGTGGTAGTGGGCACACCGTCCAGGGGACAGAGGCCCAGGAACAAAGGGAAACTGGGAGGGCTGCTGTGCGACAGAGGGAGGACAGGCCTAGGGAACCCACTGTCCAAGAGGCCCTCACCACCACCATGGGAGCGTACCACCACTCCCAAGAGACGATGGCGACGGTCCTGGCCAGGTTCCAGGAGATCCAGGCCATGCAGGAGGGCCAGTACATGGGGTTCCGGGAAGAACTGCGCAGCATCAGTTCCGCAATGGGTACAATCGTGGTGGCACTCAACCAGATTGTCACCACATTGCTGGACCATGTGGCCCCCCAAAGGGCCCCTGCCTCTAGCATGGAGGAAGAACAGCCCACCACCTCCGCCGGCGCTAGTGGTCAGGAGGCCCTGACACAACAGCAACGGCCCACCCGGACCCCACCCCCTGCAGAACATGAACCACCCCGCAAGAAAGGCCTGAGATCGAGGAAGAAGACAGAGTAGGATGTCAAGACCCCCACAATGCACGGATCCCCCCGGATGTCATCCCACTGTCCCACTTGTTCACCCTGTCCAACCTTGAACTGCCCCTGCTCCACCTTCCACAGGCATATGGACAATGCACCTGTGCGAACGTGAGTCTGGACTCTGCCATGGACATGCCTCCACCATCACCCATCACCCTTTTTGAACTATACGCCAATTTTTGCACTTCAATAAACACAATTATTGCACAAAAACCATCAGGAGTCTGCTATTTATTTTTCTAAACCAAATGTATTCGATATAACCAACCAAAAATGTCCAAATACATTGTGATGACAACATACCAGTGTCACACAGCGGTAGTCCATGGGGAAATAAACCAGAGGGCACTCCGTGGGGACCACATCACTGAAATAGGAAGGCAAATTCACAACTAAGTTACCATACATTGGGGTGAAAGGTCAGACAGTAGAGAGCCAGTACTGTTACAGATATGATAAAATGCAGGAGTAGATTCTTACCTGTGTTTTACTGGAAATACTGCAGTATCACTCTGTCCCTGTTGTCTGTGTCGTCCTCTTCGTCTTCCTCCTCTTCACTCTCTGCAGGCTCCACAGCGGCCACAACACCACCATCTGGACCATCCTCCTGCAGGAAAGGCACCTGGCGTCGCAAAGCCAGGTTGTGAAGCATGCAGCAGGCCACGATGATATGACACACCTTCTTTGGTGAGTACATTAGGGATCCACCTGTCATATGCAGGCACCTAAACCTGGCCTTCAGGAGGCCGAAGGTCAGCTCGATCACCCTCCTAGTACGCCCATGGGCCTCATTGTACCGTTCCTCTGCCCTTGTCCTGGGATTCCTCACTGGGGTCAATAGCCAAGGCAGGTTGGGTTAACCGGAGTCACCAATTAGCGACACACGCTGTCTCTGTAGCTGTTCCATCACATAAGGGATGCTGCTATTTCGCATGACGTACGCGTCATGCACTGACCCTGGGAACTTGGCATTTACATGGGAGATGTACTGGTCAGCCAAACAGACCACCTGGACATTCATCGAATGATAATTTTTTTGGTTCCTGTACACCTGTTCATTGTCTTTTGGGGGGACCAAAGCCACATGGGTACCATCAATGGCACCAATGATATTGGGAATGTGTCCAAGGGCATAGAAATCACCCTTCACTGTAGGCAAGTCACCCACCTCAGGGAAAAGGATGTAGATCCGCATGTATTTCATCAGGGCAGACAACACTCTGGACAACACCCTTGAAAACATAGGCTGAGACATCCCAGATGAAATGGCCACTGTAGTTTGAAATGATCCACTAGCCAAAAAATGGAGTACTGACAGCACCTGCACTAGAGGCGGAATCCCTGTGGGTTGGCGGTTGGGTGACATCAGGTCTGGCTCCAGCTGGGCACACAGTTCCTGTGTAGTGGCACTGTTGAGTCTGTAGGTGAGTATGACATGTCGTTCTTCCATTGTCGACAGGTCCACCAGCGGTCTGTACACGGGAACATTCCTCCGTCTCCTCGCAAGTCCCAGCGGACGGTGCCTAGGAAGGACAACATGGAGCACAGAGTCAATCAACGCACAGGTAAGTTCCCACAGCCTGCACAGTACACAAATCTCTCTGGATTGAATAGCTTGTATGAGTGTCGATGCAAGGCCTAGCAATGTGTGACGCAGTAGGAATTAAGCCATGTGGGCCCTTGAAATGGCGGCTGCCTGACCTGTGAAGTGTGACAATGTGAAGTGAGGTCATTGCGCTGGCGTGGCACGCCGTGGCGGTAGGCGGTCAAAAACCGCGGCGCAAAGCAGCATTGGTTAACATTGAACCCTATGGGTTTCAGGAGCCAATGACAATGTGCGCCGGCGGTCGCGGTACGCACCGCCGCGGTACGCACCGCCCGGGCGTGACCGCCATTTTCTCTCTGCTTAATCACACGAGACCTGACCATCCACAGGAGAGGACCTATACTGCAAGTGCTGCTGTGACCTCGGTCTGGAAGTGACAATGGCTGCTGCGACTGGGGAAAGGGCCCCCGCCTTCAGTTCCGAAGAGTTGGAGAAGCTCGTGGACGGGGTCCTCCCCCAGTATGCGCTACTCTACGGTCCTCCAGACCAACAGGTGAGTACACGGGGGCCAATGCATAGTGGGCAATGCCTGTGATGAGTGGGGTGGATGTACGATGGAGGGGAGGGGAGCGAATTACGAATGCATGGCACGACAGATGAGAGCATGTGCCACCTGGCAAGTTTGGGGAGGGGGGGCCACTCACATCGAGCATGCAGAAAAGTGATGATGTTTCTTTTCCCCCCCTGTACATGTCACATAGGTCAGCGCCCATCAAAAGATCGATATTTGGCGTGCCATCGCCAAGGACGTCCGGGCCCTGGGGGTCCACAACAGACGGGGCACCCACTGCCACAAGAGGTGGAAGGACATCTGCCGCGGGAGCAGGAAGACCGCGGAGGCTCTGCTGGGGATGGCCTCCCAACCTAGGAGGGGTGCCAGTCGTACCTTGACCCCCCTGATGTCCCGGATCCTGGCGGTGGCCTACCCCGATTTAGATGGGCGCTTGAGGACATTACAGCAGACACAAGGGGGTGAGTACCAGCACATTCAGCTAAATTTGCGCGCAGTGGAGGTGCCTGGGTGGGGGAGGAGGGCTGTGAGTATCCCTAGGCCAGGGCGATTTCTGTAGGCTAGGCCCCTCCGTGAGGTATGGTCCTGTGCCCCCACCCCCCACCTCTGTAGGGTGCCTAGTAACGCTATTCATGGACCTGTGTATTCTGTGTGGGCAGTTGTCGCCCATAGGCTTGTAGGGCATGTCCCAGGGAATGAGTAGTGTACCCCAAGTGCGCAGCGTAGTGCAGGCGGCTTCTGTGTCTGTCCTCTCCGCCAACGGTGTCCCCAATGCATGCACTCAACTTGTCTTTATTTCTCCATCCCCCCCTCCCATTTTCTTTGTTTTTCGGTGAATGTGTGTATTAGCATCAGCAGGCGGAGGAGAAGTGACATCGGCGCAAGAGGGAGCTGCATCTCTCATGGCCCCGGAGGGCCATGCAACGGACTCCGACATGATCAGTGAGACGGAGGGCGAGGGGGGCTCCACCACGGGGACCCGTGCAGACGTCAGTGACACCGACACGTCCTCGGATGGGAGCTCCCTTGCGGTGGCAGCAACATCTGTGCCCACCGATACTACAGGTACAGCCGCCACCCAGCGCACCAGCTCCGCCCTCCCAGCAGCCCCTCGGCCTTCGGCTCGTGCCCACACGGCCAGGAAGGCGGCCATCTCCTTCGCCCCAGGCACCTCAGGCCCTGCCCCAGTCACCCCTGCTGCCCTCAGTGAGGAGGTCATTGACCTCCTGAGGACCATCATTGTTGGGCAGTCTACCCTTTTGAATGCCATCCAGGGTGTGGAGAGGGAGGTGCATCAAAGCAATGCATACCTGGAGGGCCTTCATTCGGGTCAGACTGCCCATCAGCGATCGTTCAACGCTCTGGCCTCAGCACTGACAGCAGCGATTGTCCCTGTCTCCAGCCTCCCTCTTCTAACTCCCTCCACCCAGTCCCACTCCCCTTTTCCTCTGCCTATCCCATCCACACCTACAGACCAGCCTGCACACACCTCAACACCAAAGGGAAGCTCATCCAGACATAAGCACCACAGAACACACAAGCATTCACACAAGCAACATATAGATGCAGACATGCCAACAGCCACTACCTCCTCTGTGTCCCCCACCTCCTCGTCTCCCTCCTCCCTCCCTGTGACGTCTACACTCACACCTGCATGCACACCACCATCAGCCAGTACACCCATCACCAGCACACCCTCCACACCAGTCTGCACACGTGCAGTCACCACCCCCACTGCCATGTACACGTCCCCTGTGTCCTCTCCCAGTGTGTCTGTCACCCCTGCTTCCAAACCACACAAACGCAGGCAGGCACCCAACCAACAGCCATCCACCTCACGTCAGCCTCCAGCCCAAGCACCTGCACCCAAAGACACCAGACTTGACTCACCTACAACCACATCCTCTTCCTCCACTCCCATACCCACTCCAGCTACCCTTCCCATGGCTCCTAAAAAATTAATCCTCTATAAACTGGACCTCTTTTCCTCACCTGACCCACCCCCTCCATCTCGTAAGAGTTCCAAAAACACCTCAGCCACCACCAGCCCAGCAACTCCCAAGAACGTCGTGGCTGGTTTTTGGAGTCCGCCCTTTCCTTGTGCAGGGACATCGGCCAGCAGCAAAGGCACAGCCAGCCCCCCCCCCTGGGAAGAGGAGCAAAAAACTGAAGGGCAGGCGCGACAGGCCTGATACGCCTGCCCCCAAGGAGGGTAGCCTTGCACCGTCACCTGCCAAATCCGGTAAGGGAGCCAAGGGCCACGGAGAGTCTGCCAAGGAGGGCAAGGGCAGCAAAGCGCAAAAGGCAGGGAGCAGCCGACCTGGCCATGAGGGCCCCACCAGCCCCATTCCGGGGGTATCGGAGGAGACCCAGGGCCCCAGGACTCCATCACAGGAGGGCCCCGCAACGGAAAGGTCCGATGCTGACTGAGCAGGAAGTATTGGCCAGGTGTGGTTCACTCAAAACACAAGACAGGCACCGCTGAACAGGGCCCCGCCAAGACAGGCACCGCTGAACAGGGCCCCGCCGTGAGAAGCACTGCTGAACAGGGCCCCGCCAAGACAGGCACTGCTGAACAGGGCCCGCCATGAAGAGCACCGCTGAACAGGGCCCCGCCGTGAGAAGCACCGCTGAACAGGGCCCCGCCAAGACAGGCACCGCTGAACAGGGCCCTCCTGTCAAGCACCGCTCCGCTGGGCCCTCCTGTCAAGCACCGCTCCGCTGGGCCCTGATCTCAAGCACTGCTGCGCTGGGCCCTCCTGTCAAGCACCGCTCCGCTGGGCCCTCATCTCAAGCACCGCTCCGTTGGGCCCTCCTGTCAAGCACCGCTCCGCTGGGCCCTCCTGTCAAGCACCGCTCCGCTGGGCCCTCATCTCAAGCACCGCTCCGCTGGGCCCTCCTGTCAAGCACCGCTCCGCTGGGCCCTCCTGTCAAGCACCGCTCCGCTGGGCCCTCCTGTCAAGCACCGCTCCGCTGGGCCCTCATCTCAAGCACTGCTGCGCTGGGCCCTCCTGTCAAGCACCGCTCCGCTGGGCCCTCATCTCAAGCACCGCTCCGCTGGGCCCTCCTGTCAAGCACCGCTCCGCTGGGCCCTCCTGTCAAGCACCGCTCCGCTGGGCTCTCCTGTCAAGCACCGCTCCGCTGGGCCCTCCTGTCAAGCACCGCTCCGCTGGGCCCTCCTGTCAAGCACCGCTCCGCTGGGCCCTCCTGTCAAGCACCGCTCCGCTGGGCCCCCATCTCAAGCACCGCTCCGCTGGGCCCTCCTGTCAAGCACCGCTCCGCTGGGCCCTCCTGTCAAGCACCACTCCGCTGGGCCCTCCTGTCAAGCACCGCTCCGCTGGGCCCTCCTGTCAAGCACCGCTGGCCCATTGGCAGGCCCGGTTCTGTGTCGGGCAGGGCTTCACGAGGCACTCTGCCCACCATGCCTCCTCCTTGACCAGTGGACTCTGTAATCCACCTGATGGACTGTGGCGTTGCACCCCCCAGGATGGCACAGTGGGCAATCCACCCACTGTAGAGACTTGAGTGACTGTGGCTTTGCACTCCCCAGGATGGCACAGTGGGCATGGAGGCCCTTCGTGGATTTGGCGTTGTGGACTCATGTGGCTGAGGTGCCCCCCCTTCCCTTCCCCCTGAGGTGCCATTTTTTTATTTTTGTGATGCCCCAGCAGTGTTCTCTCCAATGGACTCGATCTCGTGTGTGGGCTTTGCCCATGTGTTGGTGCACATTGGCCCACGGACATTTAGACTTTGCAAAACTGTGCCGGACTTTTGCTACTTATATATATATATAGTTGTAGATGTGTATTAATTCTTTATATATTGGTAAGTTCGCTATACTTAATTATTGATGTAATATAGTTCTATTTTTACAATCATTGCCTTTTGTCTTTGCATTTTTGTTTTGGGGGTTTGGGGGTGTCACTCTGACTTTTCAATCTGCATTGGTGTGTAGGTATTTCGGTGGGGGTGAGGGTGGGGGTGGGTGTGCGGCATATGTGTGTGCCCGTAACCTTTCCTCCTCCCCCCTCCCCTGTGTCGTAGGTGCAGTACTCACCGTTGTCGTCTGCGGCGACGTTCGTGATCCTGGAAGAAGAGCAGGAAGGCAATGGCTGGGAGGATGTGGAGTTCTGGTTCCATGCTGTCCCGATTCCGCGTGGAGTGTGTCGAGGTGAGCGTTTTCCATTGGAAATCTCTGCTTCCGCCGTGTTTTTATCGGCGGGGCTCCCGCCCCGGAAAAGGTGGCGGATTGGTGAGTTGTGATAGGGTGGGCGGTACATTGTCTGCCGCCTGTCTGTTGGTGGTGACCGCCGCGCTGTTTGTTTGTGCTGCCGTGGCGGTCGGAGTGTTAAAGCGGCGGCCTGTGTTGGCGGTTCCCGCCAGGGTCAGAATTCCATTTTTTGGACCGCCAGCCTGTTGGCGGGTTGGCCGCCGCTTTAACACTGACCGCCAGGGTCAGAATGACCCCCTAATTGTCCATGGGACAGTTTGTGTCATCAGTCTACTTGTCCTGTAAAAACACATGCATATTTTCCTCCTGCTAAAATGGTGTTTACAAATATTGTCTAGGAGTTCGATTTCCTGGTCTGCCTCATTAAATGCTAGCTCATGTATAAAAGGTGTAAATATGCACTAATGCAGGAAGAGATACCATGGGTGCACTTTGTGATTTTCTTTAATTCTGCCATAAACTGGTTATCACAGATCTTTTGTTATTTGAATTCTGTCTCTCTGTTTATTGACTGGCTTCAGTGGTAGTGACACCATTCTGCTCTTCCATACGAAGAATATTGGCACAAAGTAGTTTTGGCACAAAGTAGTTTTGTTCATGCCAGGAACTACTATAGCAATGTGTAACTTTGATGAAAAGGTTACATTGATTTTTCCTGTTATGAATATAAATGTTGGAAATACCACCATGCATCCGCACATTTTACTAAATGATGCTTCAAAGAAATGACACCTAAAATATCATGGTAGTTTAGCAGAATGTTTCTTTCCTAGTTACATTGTTTGTGAAGGTATTTTGAAAGCAAGGAATAACAAAATTTTGCTTTCAAGCTTCTGCAGATATTTGCATCTGATGAGAGAGCATTCTGGAAGAATTGTGCTGGGCATTTGTTTACGGTAGTTCCATACCCCTGGTTGTGTATTTCTTCATAGCTCTATAGAGTACATACTAATAATTTAGTCATGTTCAATGATAGAAGAGATATAGAAATTAACAGAAGAGTTACTATGTACTGAATTGTAAATAATATAAGTAAAAAAATAGATATATAATAATGTGGGTTCTTGTTGGGGTGTAGAGTGAGTTAATTATGTGATAACAAACTTCTACTAAGGTGTATTGATTTTTTAAATAAACACATTAGTGCAGTAATAATGATTACACATGACGTGTTAGTGACTGATCGATTTCACTTAATGAGAGGCTAAAAGAAAATAACACAAGTGGATGTTTAAACATTTGCAGTACATGTAGTATGTTGAAGTCATGTGAGTGCAACCAGGGTGTCAAAAGGGCAATGAATGGGTAAAAATGCAGCACATTTGTCACAAATGTGTTTTATTTTTATGGTATTTTATTTTATGCATTTATCTGCCAGGTCCCGTCCCTATATTAAATTGTAGCAGTTAAGATTACCTTCCCCATTTCTGAAAACCACAGACTCTGGGCATGACTCCAAGGGCAAAGCCACGGATTGTTGCGATATGTTACCATGACGTTCCAAGTAGAAATGTAAAATAAATGTACAGCTGAATGGAATAGGATTTTTTTTTATATACACCCTGGACGCAGGATGTATGTATCTACGTATATATATGTGCATATAATTGGCGGCAGGAGGAGGATTTTTCTATCCATGTTTTTTCCTAGGTTTCAGAACATGGACGAGAAGATGTGGTTTCTGTATCCGTCTGTCTATGTTACGTTTTATGTTTTCATAATTAATGGGAGCCTTCCGTGGTACATCTTAATGAGCGCAGTGACATGGATTGCCTTCATGTGTTGGTAGATTGCAACTAAATATTCTCCAAACTGGTTTTGGGTATTGAAAATACCTATATTAGGATAGAGTTATTACTACCTTAGGATGTGCTATGTAGTACTGCAATACAGCTATGAGTAATATACCTCTGATGATGAGGGTGCCAAATATAAATAAATAAAATAAATATAATATCTTAAAGGAACATCAGCATTTCAGAACATCACACTTGTACGAGAAAGGGGAAGTGACTTCTGATGGCGGTGATGCCTGCAAAGTCCCAACCCTTCCAGCATTGATGCAGATATTCAGGGTATTGAAATAGAATAATAGGATACGATGCTATGTTAAAAAATTATACTGGCGGTATACCAGTGTAACATGTGTTTTCTCCTGACCTTTGGATCACCATTTGTTTGGTGAAATAGTTTGTGTGAATATTCCACTGTTACTGAGTGTAATTGTTATTTATTTTTTGAGTGTTTATTTGAGTTTAAGAGTGTGCTAGTTACCCCATAAACAAGTCAGATATGTCTCTTTATAAGATTTTGTGCATCTGCTGAGCGGTTCTAGATTGATGCACTACCGCTTGCTTCCTTGATCAAGAAAGGCACCCTTGACAAAGTTGTCAAAGTGAGCACCGACTGAGATACTGTTTGACTGGCCTATGAACATGTCTGGTGCTGAGAAGTTATTATCTGATAAGACATTTTGACAGCAGTTTGCCTTACCTTCAGCATTAGGTGCTGCAGGCCCTTCCTGGCTGGACAACACTACCTGGACATGATCTCCAACAGGGAGATTGGGGTTGGGTCACCTGAAAAGTAGGAGGGACTGACCTCCTGGATCCACAGCTATTACACCAAGAAGCTACACCACCGGAACACGACTGCATCCTGGAGACTGGGTGTGGGTAAAGGCCACACCAGACGTCACTGTCTTCAACCACGGTGGAAGGGACCACACCAAGTCCTATTGACAACAGCCACAGCAGTCAAGTGCGAGGGCATCACATCCTGGGTCCATACCTCACACACCAAGAAGGCAGCTGGACCAAAGGACGACCAGCCGCTAACAAAGTTGCCGATGAGAGTAATGCCACCTTCACCACAGCGGTACAACCTTCGTTCAACAAGTGCCACCAGCCAACATTGACGGAACTGCTCGTGCTACACTCCCACAGGAGTCGGAGAGTGTAAGCGGGTTCCCCAGTACACCAGAGCATTGTTCTTGGACTGCTCGTGCTGCATCCCCACAGGAGTCGGAGGGTGCAAGCGGGTCCTTCAAGACACCAGGATATTCTTTCAGAACTGCTCGTGCTACTCTCCACAGGAGTCGGAGAGTCAAGCAAGGCCACTTAAGTATTAAAGACATCAGGATATAAATGAACAGAATACTAAAAGTCCACTAGAAAAATTTGCGCCAAGAGGTACAGATCCCAGTCCTACGGAAGCGGTTGGTCACTAGGATCAGTGCGGTTTGTAGCCCCATTGGGAGCTGCCTCTTCCAATTAGGAATATAGCAAAAATAGGACAAAAAGGCCATCCCTCTGGACTATTGCACCCAACTCCCTTAGAACTGGACACTGGGATTCATCCCTTTATACTCTGCATAACTACAAGTGTCAAATAGCATTCAACGTCGCCCCGAAAATATACAGAAGGAAAAGACTACTCGTGTGTCACTCCTACAGGAATAAGGAGGTACCAAAGGTTACATACCAATAGAACTGGTTTCAAGTGCTAGCCAAATCCGACCACACCCTATAAGGCGACATGGATTTAAGATTACAACGTAAGAAAAAGGAGCAGAAGAAGTGGCCCGTGGTGGTCACAGCATTACTCACCCCAATAGCAGCTATAGTACCAACAATAATCCTGATAGTATATAAAGACGACATACATATTCCATGGCTCGACCAGGAACACTACATCCCCAAAAATGGCCAAGGTGAAAGAACAACAGGTGGTGAGAACAACAATATCTCAAAATAACATGAGAGGGTGGAGGATAAAACAAAATGGGTGAAATATACAAAATGGAAAGAAGATGGAGAAGATTATAAGGACAATACATTTGTGCAAATGGTATCAATGTACAAAGAACTAGCAAATGTGTCTGATTGTTATATATGTACCCACCTACCGACCACTAGCCAGGAGAAAAGAAATTACACTTAAATGCCCCTCACAGAATTCGTGGCATGTAACATATTAGATAATATGTTAGGGGGAAATTTAAAAGGAATGAGAACAGGGAAAAGAAAAAAGGAGAGAATAAGAGAAAATATAAACAAAGGAGAAATGAGGAGAAAAAGGGATGACTATGGTTTGGAAGATGAACCTTATGTAGGTGATATGCAAGGAAAATTGGTAGAAAGAGTGTAAAATAAATTGAAGGAAGAAGATAGAAGGAGAAGAAAGAATTGCAGGAGATTAGAACCCGAACAAAGAAGAAGAGAATTTATTGAATGCATTTACAACAGAAAGAGGGAAGGGTTACACTGAAAGGGATCATGGCTCAGAACAACGAATACCATGCCTGGCCATAGATACAGAAACAAAGGCACCATGGTGTTTCAAATGCTCAAGAGGTAATGCAGACACTAGCAAAAACGGAATTGATGTGGGACATAGTATTTGCAATACAACATTGAGCCTGGACTACAAAAGAAATGACACAACAGGCTTGTCCATAGGCCTGACACCTCCCAAAGGAATATTTATTATATGTGGGACATCTGCATTTTTTTAAATTGCCAGCAGGTTGGCAAGGTACCTGCTACCTAGCATTCGTGCTACCAAAAATGGCGCATAGAACAGAATTACAGAAGGGGGAAAAGAGAACACTTGGCGGGGTGCGCAGGAAGAGGACACCAACGTGGGGAATATAAGAAAGGAAATAGAGGATATAAAAAAAGGTAGAAGAAGGAGCTGGGAAAGTGGCAGATGGGACAGACGTCAGAGGAATGCTGGATCGAATAGCATCATGGTTCAGGGGTTGGGGTACCTGGTTGGTAAAGGTACTAGCGATAGGGATCGTGGCACTGATAACGATATGTGTGCTCATACCAGTTTGTCCATCCTTCCTGGCCCTACTCTTGAAAAAAAAAAAAAACTGTCACCAGAAACACACACATTATCAAAGAAAAAGATAGAAGGATGACAACAGGGACGAGCAAGAGGTATAAATGAGAGCAATACACCATGACCCTTAGATTTGTCATTGAGTATCAGAGGGCAGAATGTGGAATCGCATTTTACAGTTCTTATGTATGCTATGCCTAGTGGCCCCTGTGATACACAATGACAATCTCTGCACAGGCCTATCATTAAGTAAAGAGGCCTACAAATGTAATTCGCTACTGCTAGGAACGCATTATGTTGCAAGGCTTGCTCTCTGAACAGCCATCATGAAACATCATCGTCATTGCATGCTAGCTGAAGCAATCTCCCTTCTGGAAAGTACCAGTCTGAGTACGTGATGTTCTCAAGTTCTGTCACAAGATGGACCATGTGATATTAGGCACGTAGGCCACCTTGTGTAAAATCCTTTTCTATGCTTTTTGTTACTATATATGGTATGATAGGAAAAACGACCTCAGCCATAATGGAGAAGTAGGCATACGTCAATCATACGTCAAAGCCAAAGAACCAATAAGACGTTGAATTATGTTTGTGGTTTAATACTATAAAAGATCGTGTATTACTTCCTTGTATTAGGTTGTTCGAGTACACTGGTACAGAGCATCCTCCATGTACATGCCTTTCTATTTCTATCTCTAATAAATCCTTTATGTTTATCTAGAAGAGCTGGCTAACGGTCGTTTGTATCCTGAATGGGTGCTGAATAATTAGGCTTCTACAAGACCTAGTGCCCGCAAAAGAAAATGCCCCAAATCTCTATGTGGATACATCAAAATTATCAAATTTAAAACTGCCTGTTTTTGCGGGGGGTACCAGCGTTTTTGGTCCTGGCTCAGCAGCCATACAGGGAAACCTACCAAACCCAGATATTTCGGAAAACTAGACACCCGAGGGAGTCCATGGAGGTGTGACTTGCGTGGATCCCACAGTGTTTTTTTAACCAGAATCCTCAGCTAACCTCAAATTTAGCTGAAAAATCAAATTTTTCCCACATTTCTGATCACCTCACCGGGACAAAATTCATACCACCCAATGTTCCCCTCAGTCTCCTGGTAAAAATGATAACTCACTTGTGTAGGTGGGCCAAGTGCCTGTGACAGGGAGGAGCCAAAAACATGTCGAAATTGAGGGGGGGAGGGGGCAAAGCGGGTTCAAAAGGGCAGTTTGAAAAAAAAAACATTTTTAGGCTGACAAGTGGGGCAGAATTTTTATCGGTATATATGAGACAATGCTGGGTGGTAGGAATTTTGTGGATTCCTGCAGATTCCGGAAGGTTCCATCACAAAAATGTGGAACCAATGTGTGATTTCCAGCAAAGTGGGAGGTTTGCAGGGGACTGTGGGTAAGGAAATGGTGCGGCACACCACCCTGGACACACCCAGATGTTTCGTTTTCAGATGTGTCTAGGCCTTGTGGATTTTTCTACATGGCAGCGTCCCAAAGTCAAAAAAGTGCAGCCCTCACCATTCCAAGTGGGATGATTTTGAAAGTTAGCCAAGCACTCATGGCCCAAATGTAAAACCAAAACCCAAAATAATCAAATGTCCTCTTACTTGCCATGGGATTATATGTTTTAGTGTGCAGGGGGAGAGGTGAAAGACTGTTACCCCCTTCAGTTGGGATGGAGGCATAGCCATGTCCATACTGGTTGGTAGCCACCACCACACTATTTTTTTTTAATTCCCTGGCATCTAGTAGACTTTCTGCCCCTCGGGGTGTAGATCGGGGGTAGTTGCCCCATCTGCCCACTGGTGGGCAGAACAACTTTGGCCCCATTTATTTAGGGTGGGGGTATGGCCATACCTCCACCCTCTTATTTTGAAAAAAAAAATCTTCCCTGGTCTCTGGTGGGCTTTCTGTCCCCCTTGGGGGCAGATGGGCCTTCCAAAAATAGGCTGATGGCCAACAGTAATGTCCCCAATGGGGAGCTACCCTTGCTCAAGAGGCAGCCCCCCTCAAACAAAAAACACACACATACACACCTATCCCTGGTGCCTAAGTGGTTTCTGCCCCCCCCAGGGGCAGATCGTCCTAATAGAAATAGGCCAATCTGCCCCCAGGGGAGCAGAAATGGCTTAAAATAAATTTGCCCCCTCCAGAGGAACGACCCTTGCCTAAGGGGTTGCGAACCTTGCGTGAAATCACTGGTACCTAGTGGTTCCTGCCCCTCTTGAGGGCAGAGCGGCCTAATAAAAATTGCATTTAGGTCATTTGTCAGCCTATTTTTATTAGGCCAATCTGCCCCCAAGGGGGGCAGAATTGGTCTAAAATACATTTGCCCCCCAAGGGAACGACCCTTGCCTAAGAGGTTGTTCCCTTGCGTGAAATAGACGCAAAAAAATAAAAGGCCCTGGTGTCTAGTGGTTTCTGCCCCCTTGGGGGCAGATTGCCTAATAAAAATAGGCTGACAGATGGCCTAAATGCAATTTGCCCCCCTGGGGAGCGGCCCTTGTACGAGGGGCCACTCCCCTTATTCAGTTACACAAAAAACAACAAACTCCCTGGTGTATAGTGAGCATTTCTGCTGCCCAATCGCATCGCGATTGGGCAGCAGAAATACTGAGAAAGACATCAAAGGACAGGAAAAGCCTTTCCTTTCCTTTGATGCCTTTCTCGGCCCCTCCACGTGATCAGAGGAGAAATGCCAGGCAGGACCAGGCTTGACAGTTCGGGCTGGACTTTTCCCATGAGGAACAAAGTCAAGACTGATTTGCATATAGCTGGGTCCAAACTGGGGTGGCATGGTGAGCAAAAGAAAGATGGATTAAATCCAGATCTGTGACTGGGGGTGAGTGTTTGCATTGTTCAGCACTCTGTCCATGATCCTTTTGTGCTGCTAAAGTTGCCCTAAGTGGGAAGGGTATGCCCAGACGTGGTTCCCTTGCTCACTGTGCCACTGGATTCAAACTAGCCTGGCTGATGAAGGGTGATATCCTGAAACGGGTCCCAAGATGCTGGTTTCTGGTCCAGGGAGGTCCTGGCTTTGCAGTTCTGGCTGGACTGTTCCCATGAAGAACAGGGTCAAGACTGATTTGCATATGGCTGGGTCCAAACTGGGGTGGCATGATGAGCAATGGATTAAACCCACATCTCTGACTGGGAGTGAGTGTTTGCATTGTTCAGCACTCCGTCCATCATCCTTTTGTGTTGCTAAAGTTACCCTCAGTGAGAAGGGTATGCCTAGACGTGGGTCCCATGCTCACTGTTCCCCTGGATTCAAGCTAGCCTGGCTGATGAAAGGTGATACCCTGAAACCCAGGATGCTTGTTTCGGGTCCAGGGAGGACCTGTCTTGGCAGTTTGGGCTGGACTGTTCCCATGAGGAACCGGGTCAAGACTGATTTGCATATGGCTGGGTCCAAATTGGATTGGCATGGTGTGCAAAAAGAACAATGGATTAAACCCAGATCTGTGACTGGGGGTAAGTGTGTGCATTGTTCAGCACTCCGTCCATCATCCTTTTGTGTTGTTAAAGTTGATTACTTTCTAACCTGCAGAGTGGACCGTGCATCCACCAGGATGTAGTCCAGTCCTTCAGGAATCCTGTCAGATCACAGAAAGCAGGTCCACTCCTATTTTCTTCTTCCCCAGGTCTCAGGGTGCTCTGAAATCTGTGTCTGGAGGTGCCACATTTATGCCTAGCACTAACAGTGGGTGGAAATGTTTCAGTCCTTTCAAGTGCAAACTCAGGCTGATATGTTAAACCAGAAAAGCTGTGAAGATGGATTTGATACTCAAGCAAGATCTGACTCAGCAATACTAAACAGAATGCACCCATCCCACATGCATATTGATTGAGGTTCAGATAAGTAATCTCTGCCCATTCATGTCAGCTTATCGATTGCTCCTGGGAAGCATTTCACCTGTTTTTCATACCTATGCAAAGGTTAATCTCTGGCTTGAAGTTTGAGAGGAATGTAAATTAGACTCCAGAATCCACAATCAGGGAAAAGATACATTTCTATAAGTCACTTTTCTTTAATATTTATTAAAAATCTAATTCACCAATTCAATTGGATTATAATAACTATTAAAATTAGTTGTTTAATTGGTTTTCTAGCCAGCCTCAATCCAGATATACAATATTAGGGTTTTTATCTGTACATGGGTTTTCTTCATAGGACAGCTGGGTCCGACACAGTGAAAATATCTTACTTTTAAATACCAAGCACCTGGCCTTGTGGGCCACAAGGCCTACATAGGTGACATTATTATTTAAAAGGGAGGTTTTGAATACTAAAATTGATTTATTGTGACAGGGTGTATTGCAAGTTTTACACTGCTACAGTCAGACAACAATGGTAGGCCTAAAACCATGTTTTGCATTGTCACGGTAGTAAAATGAATAATAGGTGTTCTATTTAACTTACAGGTACTATATACTAGGGATTAAAAGGTAAGTTCAATTTACAAATGAGGAATATGCCAATTCAACCATGTTTTAAGGGGGAGCACAGGCCCTTTAACCAGAAAAAATATAGGACCAGCAATGGGTGAGTAATCTGGGGGGACCATGAAAAAAAGGCGGATTTCCTAAAAACGTGTTGTTTTTTTATGCCAAATTGGAGGCAGCATTGGTCTTCTGCAATGAAAAAATAATCTTCTTTTTATTCACAGCACCTCTTAGTGTTATATCTGTTTTTAAACATGGAAGGCACACTCACTAAATTTACTAAAGGTATATCCATGTGGACTTCTCCAGGAAAGAACTTCTTTGCTTCTAGAAGATAGTGAAAGTGACATAAACTTTTGCAGATATATCTTGTCCCAGTCTTCCCATTCCTGAACAATCAATACTTTAGTTAAAGGATGCATGAGATGGCCCACTTATTAAGGAACTTAATGCTGTCACAACACTTTGTCCCTAAATATGTGAGGGAATTACGGTTTTAGAAACCATTTATTCTTTCACACCTTGCAAAAAATAGTTGAGAAGATCTCCTGAAAACATTTTTTACCTAATGTGTTGTATCGGAGAGCACAACCACACCTTCTGCCTCATGTGTTTAAATACATCATAAGGAGAGTGAGACATGTTCAAGTGTGAACTGCTTCAAATTTAATTTCTACAGTTCGCTATCCTGAGTACTGGATACTACAGAAGAGCAACACATAGGATTTCTGACATCACAACACCTGTCTGAAAGGCAGCACAGACAAAATACATCTGATAACTGTGGGGAATATTGAACGCTGCTATTGTGCTCAAGTCCTGCTCAATGTATGTACAGCCCATGGACCTCACTGTCAGGATTCCATCATCTGGCCACTAAGGGGCGTTCATGTGGGCCCTGCGATGTACCACCTTTAGAGCTGACCATGTCAGTGCACACTCCAGCACACAGCACACTTTGCTCTACATTACATTTCAGTTCTGTTTTTCATTTTGATATTGTGGTGCACTATGAATGAATAAATAATCTCTATTGCAAAGATGAATTCAAATTACAGCAATGGAACATATGAACCACATGAATCAACTAATAAAATACAAAAGAAAGCTCAGTGTTAACATTCAGAGTCTTCATAGGCTAAAATGATGATATGGAAAGAGAATCAAAGTGCAATCATACAGTCAACTGCATAAAGTTCATTAACAAAAAAAATGTGGTGCACTATGGTTATTGTAGTTTTGTTTGATGCCACACCTTGCCCCAGTCATGTCCTAGTGGTGGTATTCAATTTAACATCATAGTTCCTGGGTCCTACAGATACACTGACTATTTCAGACTTGCTTCCTCTAGTTGCCACATTTAACTCCATTCTTCACTCTGTTTCTGGCTTCCCTGTTCTTCTACTTGGGCCTGTTGGCTTCCAAAGCCTTCCCTTCTCCAGGTTCCTGTGTAGCCTTCCCTTCTTGGGCGGTTCCCTGATTCCCTCCACCAGGTTAAAAAATCTGCATCTCTGTTATTCGCTTGAGCTTCCAATTGTTTTATTTCCTTGCACTCCTTATATAGTGTCACGTAACAGTCTCTTCTGTAGTGGCCCCACTTGTTCCAGTTCTGTCTTGCTGTGCTCATTTCAGACTTTTTATTTAGTTTTCCCTTAATTTCTTGCTCCCTACACTTGCTTTCTCAGCTTGTATTCCTTGTTTTCCTTGTCCTTATCCCTCCTTTTACCAGTGGTTATAGTTATGTCGGCACACTCTCTGTCCTGCCCTTGTTGGTGGGTAGATACTTTTCAATTCTTGTTTCTTGCCCTGTGTACTTTGTTCCAGTCCTGTCTCAGTATGTTTGCAGCTTTCCTTTCTTTGATTCCTGTTTTCCTATTCCTTCAAGCTTTGAGTTCAGTCCTGTTCCTGTTCTATAATCCTGTCCTGTTTTTCCCTGAGCCCAGTTCCTTTTTTAAGTGTTGCTTGCTCTATTCCTTTTCATCCTGTCTAGTGATTGTGCTGATATCTTGATTACTATGACCAATAGGTGCCTGTGAGGTTCCGAGGTTTAGTTTGTGTTGCACAGAGACTAATTCAGCACCTTTGTCCCAAAACAGCTGCTGTGTGTTGTCCCAAACTCTGTGGGAGTAACTACTTGTCTTTTGTACGATCTATTCCTTTAAAAAAACATTCACTTTTCAAGGAGCATACAATCTATAATTTGTGAAAGTTAGTCGATTGTGGTTCTGTTTGTACCATCATATTTCTTTCTCATTGTTCAGTATCTATTGTGTCTATAGGCAGGCATTAACCAGTACAGTTCCATTGTATGAACTCCAGACTAGTCCATGGTGAGCTGATGTCATTTCAGTGAACACTAAAGTGAAATGAGCTGATCAACTCAGTTCATTTTCACTGCCTAAGTTTTTGAGGGGCTATCTCAGCCCCCTAAGCACCTAGACAGATGGGAGAAGTGTCATTGAAAAGGGGGAAATCTCCCTAGTCGATCCCTGCTGGGGGATCCCCACAGGAGGGCAATTCTCATGCATGGATCCACTCCACTAGATACCAGGGAGATGCGAGTTGCCCCTTGGGCATGGACTTTAGCTCTCCCCCATTTTTGGGGGCAAATTCAGTCTTTCTGTCCACCCCCTGGGGGGCAGATAGGGACAATAGACCACGATCTGCCCCCAGGGGGAGAGAAAGCCAGCTAGGCACCAGGGATTATTTTTTTGTATGTAGGGGTGGGGGCTGCCCAAAATGGGCTTGTCAGTGCCCCCCACCTGCCCCAACACAATAGTCTAGCTGCCCCCATTATTAATCCCCATCTGTCCCCAGTGGGGCAGAAAGCTCATTGGAAGCCAATATTTCTTTTTTATATGAAGGATTGGGGGCTACCTAAAATGGGTGAGGCCATGCCACCACTCACAAAAATAGGGACTAAAGTATTTCTGCCCCCGGGGGGCAGATGGAAGTAATAGCACACAATCTGTCCACAGAGCCCACTAGGCGCCAGGGATTTTTTTAATATGTAGGGGTGGGGGTTGCCCAAAATGGCATGCCAATGCCCCCAATCCCTTGGGGTCAAGAACCCCCATCTGCCCCAGAGGAAGACAGAAAGCCCACTAGACACCACAGACTGTTATTTATGTTGGCATAGGGGTGGGGGCTGCCCAGAATAGGCATGGCAATGCACCCTACCTCCCCAAAAATGGGCACAGTTTTAGTTTTTCTGCCCTCCCAGGGGGCGGATGGGGATTACTACCCCTAATCTGCCCTCCCAGGTGGGGAGGGCAGAAAGCCCGCTAGACACCAGGGAAGAATTTTATTTTTTTAAAAGAGCAGGTTTATGGCTATGCCCCATTCCAAACAAATAAATAGGACAAAGGACCTAATTTTGACATTGGAGGAATGCCATCCCGCCATCAGGCCGCCTGGGTGGCCTGAACCCCGCCGGCCTATTATAGCTTCCCAGCTGGGATGGAGGGCGGAAACAGAGTTTTCACCCGTCTGTCCAGCAGGGAACAGGGCCTTAACATTGCAGCTGGCTCCTAATGGAGCTGGCGGCAAAGTGGCGGTGCAGCAGGTGCAGCAGCACCTGTCACACATTCCTCTGCCCGTAATTCGGGCAGTGGAATGCGCAATGGGGCTGTGCATGGAGGCCCCTGCACTGCCTATGCCAAGTGCATGGGCAGTGCAGGGGCCCCAGAGGCCCCCGAGTCCCTATTCCGCCAGACTTTCCATGCCGTGTTTACCGCATGGACAGATTGGCGGATGGGGACTCGTAATCCCCAGGGCAGTGCTTCTTGCAGCACTGCCCTGGTGGATTACAACGCCTGGTGGTGTTGGTGGTTTGACCGTGGTGTCTAGTGACCGCCAGGTTCATAATGACCCCCAAAGTCTTTCTGCTCCTCTGAGAGACAGATGGGGGTAATTACTTCCAATCCTCACACGGGGCAGAGAACACAAGAGAATTAAAAATAAAAGTGGAGGGTTAGGGGCTGGGCTCCACCATGGGCAAGGTTATGCCCCCACCCCAACTGAAGGGGGCAACAGTCTTTTGGTTCCCCCTGCAGACTAAAGCATCTCATCCCAATCTCAAGCAAGAGGACATTTGACTCCTTTTTATTGTTGGTGGGACATATGTGCCAGGAGAGCTTGGCTAAATCCCACTATCATCCCACTTACAATGGTTAACAGCTGCACTTTTTGGGCTTGTGTAGGGTGTCACCTGGAAAGATCTACCCAGCCCAGACACTTTTGAAAACTAGGCATCAGGGGGAATCCAGGGTGGGGTGCTTCACATGCTCTTTACTCCATTTTCTTACCCACAGAGCCCTGCAAACCTCCAACTTTGCCACTTTCATCAACACTTGGAGCTTTCAAGAGCAACACTCATCGGCACTAAGACCTGGAAACTGCTGTTAAGACACTGGCATCACTCAGGGCCACATTCCAGTCCATCATTTTTCATCCACCCGTTCCACTATAGACAAAGAATCACCTTATGTAAATAGGGCTGATCCTGCTCCTCACGGGAACAGTCCATCTCGAAGTTCCTACCTAGTTCTCATCAGTGAGGTATAGTTTGACTCCTATGGCACAGTGAGCATGGGAGGCACATCAAGGCATACCCATCACACTTAGGGCATAAACTGCACCAACAAAAAGGTGATGGATGTAACACTTGAATTAATCTCATCAAATGGCAATAGCTCAGGATGAATTCCAGTCCACAGAATGATGATCCCCTGTCAGGGACTTTTCCAATAGGAGCAGCATCTAGACTAATATCCACATGACCCCATCTAAACTGAGGTCCCATAGTGGGAAAAAAAACAATGGGTTAGAATGCTAATCCTGAGTGATTGCCAGTGGTTTGACTTTTTGCAAGCATTTCTCCCATCAACTTTTCTGTGTTTGATTTACAAATGTTTGTGCAGGACCACTACATTGACTGCTGTATTGTTTGCCTCACCTACAGGGTATTTCTATGATCATACTGTTAACAATTCAGCATCTTCAGACAAATCCAGTAGGATCATCAGCCAATAGTCACCTGAATAAAGAAATCACATTATCCCATATCCCACCTCAAGAATGGCAGTTTATCTTGTGTACTCTGGTCTGATGACTAAGGGGTTTATTATCAAGGATGAGTTGAGGTAATGCATACTGATGTCTCTCTGACCTTTGCACGGAAGTAAAGACCCTAAACAGGGCTAAAGATGTTATGACCATCAGAGTCAGAAGAGACTTTTTCTAAAGGGACTTTGGGGCAGATGGGAAAAACATTTTTGCTGTCGCAAATGGCCTGATTCTGGGAATCGGGGAGTTTGCGACTGCAAAAAGACTTTTTTAAATGGACAAATACCAATTTGTGATTTGATAACTTGTTAGTGAATCACATATGGGTTTGAAAGCAAATACCACTTCGGTATTTGGTAGGGGTGTCTGTTCCAAATACCGAATCACTATGGAATGAGTTACTGTTTTGTAACTGAATTCCCATCACAAAACAGTAATGCTTTGCCACCAGCTTAAAAGTGATAGTAATCCATTCGCAAATAGGAAGGGGTCCCCTGAGGCCCCTTTCCGATTGAGAAAGTTACCCAAAAATGTTTTAACACCATGCAGTGGTCTTTTAAGGACAATGGGCGGCACTGAGAAAAAAAAAAAAGATTGCTTTATTAAAAAGCAATCACAGACATGGTGGTCTGCTGACCTAAGCAGGTCACCATTCCTGTGATGACACTGATTCCTAATGGATCACATATGGAGTTAGCATTTGCAAACCCTCTGATTCAGTATATCAGAGGGTTTGTGAATGCTGAAACCCTTTTTTAAATGTACTAAATGCATTTAATGATCGGTAAAGATTTTCAGAATCATTGAATGGATTTAGGAAGCTATTAGGAATCACTATTTGAAAAGGGTGTGTTAAGAGTGTCCATTCCAAATACTGATTCCTTATGGTATGCATTAATGTTTTTCAAACAAAATCAACTATTATCAATGCATCCAGAATAAATAAAATAATCTACACATTTCATAAATCTAATCAAGGTATTTCCCTATATTACCTGTATTTGAGGGGAAGCCATTTGTTTGTAACGTTAGCCTAATTTATATACGTTAGCCTATAACCAGGCCTGAGAGATCTGAATTTCATTTTAATACTTTGCTTTGCCAGTGTCTTGTTTTCCTTTCCTCTGCAGTAGTCTTATCACTAATGTCATTAAGTTAGAATAGCCTTATTGTTTATAGTACTAGACTGTTAATTAGCTTAGGAGTTGGTCTCGGACATGAAAGCTGTGATGGCGGGAGAGACCCTGCTGTACTAGGCAGACTTGACTGATGTTACATCCAAGGCCACTCAGATGACTGTTCCTTTGTTTGGTGTTTGGAAACTAGGGAATCTACTAGCTCCCTGAGAGCACTGTCTCCCAATGAGCCTGGTGGAGGCAACTTATATGGAGATACTTCTAGAAGCTTCTTTGATGTTTTAACTCTGTATTCTTTAGTATGGTTTTGCAGATTCCGCTTCAACTTCACTGATATAAGTCTCCCTCAAAATGCTTCTGATTTCCCTAGTTCGGAGTGTTGAGCTTCATGCTTGAGCACTCATACTCTTACCCTTGAACCTTAAACTTGATAAATCTGATGCTGTCACCATCCTCATATAATTTTCCCTAGCCACTTTCAATGCTTTAATTAGAATAGAGAAGTTCTTTTATGGAACCTGCTTGGTTGATAATTTGCTTGCTATAAGTTAATATGTTTTGCATCCTAGTGAGGAGCACTCTGCAACACCATAGACACTCTAGATTTGCTCATCTCAAATGTCTGTTTATCTAGCAAAGTTTTTAAGCATTGGATCAGCACAATGCTATCTACGCCAAGCTAGATAGTGAAAAATTATTTTGCCATTTATACAGTAAAGTCTTTAAGCATAGGTTTGACACAATGTCAACCTTGCCGAGCTGTAAAATGACAAAAGCCATTTACCACTCCAGGCACAGTATTACAGCTTGAGACTGGTATAATACTGTCCAAGCCAACCTAGAAAGAGTAAAGGCAACCCTTGACACATGTTTTGCTCTCATTAGAACTCATCAGAGAGATTTAGTTTTGTCCAGACAAAAGGGAGCACCCAGTATAAGTCAAAACAAATCCCTTTCAGTGTTAGAGTGACGCATAAATTATGCAAAAAAGAATAGAGAACTCTGGGTAGTTCCCAAGTTTAGGTGGAAAGCAGCTCTAGTAAGGAGCACTCTGCAACACCAGTGACACTCTAGATTTGCTCAGCTAGATAAACAGACATTTGAGGTGAGCAAATCTATGTGTCACATTAACCCTGAAAGGGATTTGTTTTGACTTATAATGGGTGTTCCCTTGTGTCAGAGCAAAGCTAAACCTCTCTGATGAGCATTAATGAGAGCGAAACATGTGTCAGGGGTTGCTTTTACTCATTCCAGGTCGGTTTAGATGGTAGTTTATCAGTCCAAAGCTGTAATACTGTACCTGGAGTGGTAAATGGCTTTTGTCATTTTACAGCTCTGCAAGGTCAAACCTATGCTTAAAGACTTTGGTGGTCATTCCGACCCTGGCGGTCATGGACCGCCAGGGCCGGGGACCGCGGGAGCACCGCCAACAGGCTGCCGGTGCTCCCAAGGGCATTCTGACCACGGCGGTACAGCCGCGGTCAGAAATGGAAAACCGGCAGTGTACCGCCGGTTTTCCGCTGCCCTGGAGAATCCTCCTGCGCCGCCATGGGGATTCCGACCGCCATCCTGTTCCTGGTGCTTTTGGCCACCAGGAACAGGATGGCGTTATGGGGTGACGTGGGGCCCCTGCAGTGCCCATGCCAACGGCATGGGCACCCGTAACAGGGCCCCACCAAGATTTTCAGTGTCTGCCATGCAGACACTGAAAATCGCGACGGGTGCAACTGCACCCGTCGCACCCCTTCCACTCCACCGGCTCCGAATGTGGAAGGGTGTTTCCCGCTGGGCTGGCGGGCGGCCTTCTGGAGGTCGCCCTCCAGCCCAGCGGGAAACCCAGAATACCCGCGGCAGTCTTGTGACCGCGCAGCGGTATTCTGGCAGCTCCCGCCGGCCCTGCGGATACCGTGGCCGGCGGGAGTCAGAATGACCCCCTTTGTCACTACCTAGCTCGGTGTGGATAGCACTGTGCTGATCCAATGCTTAAAAACTTTGCTAAATAAACAGACGTTTGAAGTGAGCAAATCTAGAGTGTTGCTGGTATTGCAGAGTGCTCCTTACTAGAGCTGCTCTCCACCTAAACCTGGGAATTACCCAGAGTTCTCTATTCTTTTTTGCATAATGTATGCATCACTCTAACCCTGAAAGGGATTTGTTTTGATATATATATATATATATATATATATATATATATATATATATATATATATATATATGAGAGAGAGAGAGAGAGAGAGAGAGATACTCTTGTCATATTTTTCTTCAGTGTTGTTCATTAATTTAACTTATAAACTGAACTAATTATTTATTAAAACCCTTTAGGTTTGAACATCATCCTCTTTTTTGTTTCTGTGAAACCACATGGTTTTCACTGTACTTGTAATATGTTGCTGATGTTAGCTGCTTTCTTAAACTTCAAGCTGACAATCATAGGTCTGTAAAACCAATGGGCAGCCCCCTTTGATGACTTTACTAAGAGATTAAGGGGCATATTTATACTCCGTTTGCGCCGAATTTGCGTCGTTTTTTTCGACGCAAATTTGACACAAAACTAACTCCATATTTATACTTTGGCGTTAGACGCGTCTAGCGGCAAAGTTCATGGAGTTAGCGTCACTTTTTTGCGTGAACACCTTCCTTGCGTTAATGATATGCAAGGTAGGCGTTCCCGCCTTAAAAAATGACTCTGATGCATATGCGTCGTATTTATACTCCCGGGCAAAAATGACGCCCGGGAGTGGGTGGGTCTAAAAAACCCGCATTAGCGCCGGATTTTAGTGCCTGGGACAGGGCAGGCGTTAAGGGACCTGTGGGCTCAGAATGAACCCAGAGGTGCCCTCCCCTGCCCCCGGGGCCCCCCCCTGCCACCCTTGCCCACCCCAGGAGGACACCCAAGGATGGAGGGACCCACCCCAGGGACATTAAGGTAAGTTCAGGTAAGTATTGTTTTTTTATTTTTTTTGTGGCATAGGGGGGCCTGATTTGTGCCCCCCTACATGCCACTATGCCCAATGACCATGCCCAGGGGACAGAAGTCCCCTGGGCATGGCCATTGGGCAAGGGGGCATGACTCCTGTCTTTGCTAAGACAGGAGTCATTTCAATGGGGGTTGGGCCTCGTAAAAAAATTGCGCAAATTGGGTTGAGGCGATTTTTTTGCCTCAGCCTGACTTGCACCATTTGTGGACGCCCTTACGCCATTTTCCCCCTACGCCGGCGCTGCCTGGTGTACGTCGTTTTTTTTAACGCACACCAGACAGCACCGGCGGCTAACGCCGGCTAACGTCATTCAATAAATACGGCGCCCGCATGGCGCTTCAGAATGGCGTTAGCCGGCGCTAATTTTTTTGGCGCAAAACTGCGTTGGCGCAGTTTTGCGTCAAAAAGTATAAATATGTCCTTGAGATTCAATGGTCCCCGCACCATTGTTAACACTGAGTTTACTAATGATTATTCATGTATTTTCAGTGTTGGATTTGTGTTGAAAATGTATTAACTTAGAGAAAAATAATGCACGCATTTGAAGGTGCGCTCACTAGAGTAGCTGCCAATGTTCACGAAGTATACTTACTAATGGCTTATCATTATGAAATGTTGAGCTTTTGTTTGATTAGTGTAGTAATATGTCACATTAAGGGTTATGCATTATGTATTATTATATTTATTAATAGTAGGCCTTAACTTAGCAAGGTCTTGGCCTGGTTGCACGGCCTCATGTCAAGCTGCATTTCTTAGGTGTTCTATAAAATGGAATGCTTAGAGAATTAAACTGTGATTTTACACTGTACCCACCATGTGTTTGTAGCTGAAGTTCTTTCTCATGAGAAACTGCCTGCTAGAGGATGAAGTAGTTGCTAGTGAAACAATGTTTAATGTAATGTGTGTAAGACTGACCTTCCCAGGGGAAGGCAATGGACCCACTGACTGGAGTATAAGCTGGAACAATATTGATACCTGACATGCCAAATGATGGGAGCGGGACAAGAGGAGCCAATCATCGACATGGGAACCATGTAATAGTAAAATTGGAGACTTAAGGGTTTCGTTTCATAGGACAAAGAATGAACATGTGATCCACTGACCAATTAGGATGTGGGAAGTAGTTTTAGGAAATCTAACTTAGCCGGCTGCACTCCAGAGGAGATACACCATTCTCCCCATTCTTCTTGAGTGTTTAGTTATCCTTTCGAACTGCTTAGAGAGACTTTGCTGTTTCTGAACTTTGATGTTGAATCCTGATGTATTGCTGACCGAAATGATGTCCTGTTGACGAAGACTGTCACAGCTTGCTGAACCCTGTTGAGGACAGGTATACCATGACTGTACTGCTTACTATGTCTATTTGCTTTTGTTTCTAGGTACCAATCGCTGTTTTGATAGAACCATAGTTAGATGTTTTTTTTCTCCACATTTGTGTGACTACATTGTTTTTCTTGAAGCCCAAACATGCTATTCCAATTTGGTGTTAGTTAGGGTTCCTATTGATGAAATTTGCTACACGTAATAACAGTTGATATCTTTTGTTTGTTGAATCTAAATGTATGCAATAAAGTTTGCGCAGTTATTTTTTCTATTAATTTGTACTGTAACTTTGTAATGTGTAGTAGCTCTAAAGCCTTTATTAAATTGCGATTCATTCACAGCCAGTATTGTTTCTGTATGTTTATCATTTGATTTTGAGATTAAGCTACGTAAGTTTCGCATTGTTAATATAGGGAAATAAACATTCTAACTTTTACATAAAGGTGTGGTTATTCATTGCCGAGGGGTCATTGTGACTGGAAATTACTGACTTCTATTGAAAATCAATGTTATAGATTGTTGATGTAATTGGTCTGTATTGGTATGGGATATATGGCGGGAAAATCTTGAAGCGAGTCAAAAGGTCCATCGGCCTATGCGCGTCTCCCTTGTAAGTTTACTTAATAAGGTCTGACGTGCCAGCAGAGATGGTAGCAGAAATTGATCATTTGCCTCCTTAAGAGCCCATCATAGGTGCTGGGTATATTGTTTGTGTCCTTTAGAGCCCATCATAGGTGCCTGGTACTGGTTTGTCTCCTTAAGAGTCCATCATGCAGTCCAGGGAGAGGTAGTAGAGTATTTGGTCCCAGAGATTGTAAACAAGAAATAACAGATGTCCCCAGAGATGATAGTAGGATAAGGGTTAATACCCCACAGAGAGCAGAAAAATTTGCAGATTTGGTGAAAATTGGTGACATTTTGGATTATTTCTAGATTCAATTGTACAAATTGGCAAGAAAATGTGCCCCTTGGTATCTAAAATATCTTTCCCAGAATCTTGACGCTTGCCAATTGCTTGAGGATGTTCTCTGCATTCTAGTGATGGTGTGAATGAAGAAGGTTTTGTGCTTGCACAGCTTATGCAAATCGGAGGTGAATTGTGATGTTTGTGAGGGTTTAGGGAGTTTGCATACTCCAAATGACGTTATAAAAGGCGTGTGAATACACCGAAGTGTGAGAGTAGGGAAGTCATCAAACTTCACATGTATGTGGCCCTTTGTGCTAAAAAATTGTCCACATGGTTGTTGAAGTAAGGACCCTGTGTGATCTAAGATTCCGGAGTATATTGAAAACGTGTATGAAACACTTGGTTCTTGTTGTGATTTTTCTGGTTTAATAGGTCGATCGGGCGTGGTCGACAAGTCAGAGTGTGAGTCAAAGTGAGAGGAATCATTTTTCTGCTGAGATCTGGCGAGTCCTATGTGCCCCAGGACAGACCCACTGATCAGTTTATAGTGAAATTTGCGGGTCGAATTTTGCTTGCGAATCAGGGAAACTTAGAAAGAAAGAGTAGCTGCTAGAGCGAAATGCCGTCAGTGAAAAATCCGTAAGGTTTCTGAAGCAATTGTGTTACCCTACCTGTAGTAAAGGGACACATTGGGTTTTGATTGGTAATTTGCATTAGTTTAGTGTGAATCTGAGTTTGGGAGGACAAGCCGCAAGACTTTGTCAGCCGCAGTATGTGTGAGTGTGACGCCATTGTGAGCCATCTGGGATAGGTTGGTTAGTGAGAAGGGTCGTGCACAGATTGGCAGCCGTCTGTGAAGCGCAATTGGTTGAGAAGGTCGGTGAAAATAATTCTGGGATTAAAGTCACTTCTTGATTTGATTTTGAATAACATAGAGGTCAAAAAAATGAAATTTTTCAAAGCTTTAAAGAGTGCTTTAAGGGAGATATGTACATTGCAACGAGTATACAGGATATTGCACCACCAGAAAGTAAACCAGCTTATATTGTAATTGAAGAGAAAGGTGTAGTGCCATGTCTTTGGTTGAAGCAATGGTGTAAAGTGACAGAGAAAGATGGGAGTTTAGCGTTTCCTGCCAACTGAACATTTAATTTGGTATCTTAGTTCATCTGAGGAGGGTGCTGTATGACCTGAAACCACCTCTGAGACCAGCACAGTTTGCGGCATTAGCGATATGGGAGTTAGTAGCCAGACAGCAAAAGCAATTTGAGAGGAGGATGAGAAAATCAGAAAAGACACTAGCGGAGGCTAGATGGGATCATGCTCAGAAATGTTGGAGACCCAAGACTTTACAGGGGATCAATTTATTTGCAGCGATAACCCAAGACAGAGAGGGAGAAGGAAGAAAAGCTACCAGAAAAACCAACAGGAGCCTTTCTGAGAGTAGGGAAGGGAGGCCAAAAGAGTCTAGGAGATCATTGACATTTAAGGAAGAGTCAGATGATGATGAGTTTATTTTGCAGTTATTGAAGAATCGGCCCCCACCATATGCAGCACAAGTGAACGGTCCGAGTACTAGTGTAAATCCTTCAGCACCGGCACAGGTTAACGCAACAGTGAGTCCAGTGCAGGTTGATCCTACCATGACACAGAGCCCAATGCAGAGCAGTCTTAATGCACCTATGAAACTGGTAGCACAGAATCAGGCGCCACAGTTGAGTGCCCCACGTATGTACCCTGATGTACTTGTAGTGGAAACAGCCACAAACCTAATAGTGCCAACAGGACAGGTTGTCCTTAAACCGATGTTGGTTCAGACAAAGCCAACACCACTTTTACTGCCACAAGTGCAGCCGCAGGTAATGCCAAAGTATACTCCGATAACGGGGACCCAGACAGATATGTCTGTACTGATGAGCCAGAATATGGGAACTATGCACGCACAGAACTTGAGTGTTAGACCAAGCCCAGATGCTGTACTCGTACCTGTCACTATCTGTCCGATAGTACCTCTGTTCACACAAAAAAAAAAACAGTGCTGATGGACAGGGAGTCCTGAGTCAGAGCTCAATGAGAGGAGAACTTAATGAGAATATCTGAGTAGTCTCTCCTATGGGACAGACCTTTGACAGTTCGAGATCATTGATAGACCTTAGTCCATTCGGAGTTCTTCCGGATAGTGTCATTGGGTCGAATGGTAGTCAGAGCCTGAAATTACAGATGCCGCAATCTCTGAGTACAGTGGTATGGCAAGTGCCACATGACCAGGCCAACAATATTTTGCTGAAAGGTTTTACAGCCCAGCAATTGACTGAATGGTTAGACAAGCTGAATACCCCACAAAGTGCCTCTAAGGGAGAGGAGAACTTGAACTGCGCGAGATTAGGAATGGAAGCAGGTGAGCTAATTGAGGGAACTATGGGTGTGAACAAATTAAAGTCTTACACAGAAGCAGAATTGAGATATCTGTGCCTGAAAATTACTAGGTGTTGGAATTGGCCCTTCTGCAGGGTTATCCCCAGACTTTTTGCCTTCCTCCTTCTCTTTTTCTGACCTCATTTTTGCTGGTTTTTAGACTCTGCGCACTTTACCACTGCCAACCAGTGCTAAAGTGCATATGCTCTTTACCCTTTAAACATGGTAACATTGGATCATACCCAATTGGACTATTTAATTTACTTGTAAGTCCCTAGTAATGTGCACTGTATGTGCCTAGGGCCTGTAGATTAAATGCTACTATTGGGCCTGCAGCACTGGTTGTGCCACCCACTTAAGTAGCCCCTTAACCTTGTCTCAGGCCTGCCATTGCAAGGCCTGTGTGTGCAGTTTCACTGCCACTTCGACTTGGCATTTAAAAGTACTTGCCAAGCCTAAAACTCCCCTTTTTCTACATATAAGTCACCCCTAAGGTGTGCCCTAGATAACCCATAGATCCGGGTGCTGTGTGGGTAAAAGGCAGGACATGTACCTGTGTAGTTTACATGTCCTGGTAGTGTAAAACACCTAAATTTGTTTTTACACTACTGTGGGGCCTGCTCCCTTCCTAGGCTAACATTGGGGCTGCCCTCATACATTATTAAAGTGGTAGCTGCTGATCTGAAAAGAGTAGGAAGGTCATATTTAGTATGGCCAGAATGGTAATACAAAATCCTGCTGACTGGTGAAGTTGGATTTAATATTACTATTTTAGAAATGCCACTTTTAGAAAGTGAGCATTTCTTTGCACTTAAATCTTTCTGTGCCTTACAATCCACTTCTGGCTGGGTTTAGTTGAGAGCTCCTTGTGCATTCACTCATACACACCCCAAACACAGGGTACTCAGCCTCACTTGCATACATCTGCATTTTGAATGGGTCTTCTTGGGTTGGGAGAGTGGAGGGCCTGCACTCACACAAAGGGCTGCCACACCCCCTACTGGGACCCTGGCAGACAGGATTGAACTGAAAGGGGACCTGGTGCACTTCTAAGCCACTCTTCGAAGTCTCCCCCACTTTAAAGGCACATTTGGGTATGAAACAGGGCCCTACCACCTCAGACACTTCCTGGAGAAGAAACCAGAACCAGAACCTGCACCTTGACAAGAAGAACTGCCTGGCTGCCTAAAGGACTCACCTGACTGTTTTCTACAGAGGACTACTGCCCTGCTGTTGCCCTGCTGTATTGCTGCCCTCTTGCTTTGCTGCAGATGTGCTCTCCAAGGGCTTGGATAGAGTTTGCCTCCTGTTCCCTGAAGTCTCTCTTGCAAATGGACACCTTGTGCGGCAAAAAATTTGACGCACAGCTTGTTCTGCAGTGAAAAATTCACTGTACGCCGAACCGGAAAGACGGCGCTCGTCTTCACGAGGAAAAGATCGATGCAGAGCCTGCGGTGCAACCGGAACTTCGACGCATGGCCCGCCTGGACAACGCCGCCCGATTTCCAGAGGGGAAATCGACGCGGCGCCTGCCGTGAGGGAGAAAATTCCACGCATCGCCCACCGGAACGACGTGCAGCCGGTCAACAAGCCCAGGATTCCACGCACAGACCCCGGGGCATCTGAAAACCCCGCAACCCGAAGAGGAGACCCGTCCACATGCCAGAAATCGATGCAACGTCTTCCCCGCGTGAAAAATAACGACAAAAGTCCGCGTGTGAAGGGGCGAAACCGACGCACACACCATTTTTCCACGCATCTCCTCCTCTGCGGCCCTTTGCAGAGATATTTCACTCCAACCAGGTACTTTGTGCTTGAAAGAGACTTTGTTTACTTTTAAAAAGACTTAAGACACTTTATATCACTTTCCAGTGATATCTTTCATTTTCTTATTGCATCTTTGATCGTTCTGACCTGCAAATATCCAGATAAATATTATAAATTTTTCTAAACACTGTGTGGTGTATTTTTGTGGTGCTATATAGTGTTATTGTATGATTTATTGCACAAATACTTTACACATTGCCTTCTAAGTTTAGCCTGACTGCTCAGTGCCAAGCTACCAGAGGGTGGGCACAGGATAATTTGGATTGTGTGGGACTTATCCTGACTAGAGTGAGGGTCCTTGCTTGGACAGGGGGTAACCTGACTGCCAACCAAAGACCCCATTTCTAACATTGGTGACAAGCGGTGAGGATAGGACTTGTATTTGTGCAGTGACATACAGTAGCTAAGTATTTCACTACCTACCCACAGTGTAGTGAATCCTACTTCATTTTAATGGGATAACAGGAGTTAGCTTAGCCTCTGGCTTGTAAACTCGTGCCCCCGTCACCTAGTGACTTTTAACCTACTTAGCTTGCTCTGTCTTAGCCCATTTAATTACTTATTTCTTCTAAGATGGCTGCCTTGTTTATAGTTAGGCCACTTGTTATGGGTAACATTATCAGAGTCACCGCGCCAAGGCGTCAAGATCAAGCACCAAAGACAAACAAACAGTAGGTGTTCACACTTAGGGATTTTCCCTCTCTATACTTTCGAGGGATTGTTGATATTAATTGCCGTCCCAAGCATGTCTGTTATCTATTGTTTAGGAACACACCTACGTCAGGGGACCTTGTAGATCTGTATAAATACATCACACTTTAGACAAATAATCAGAGGGATTTCGACCAGATGGCATGGCCACCATCGCTGATACCGATGCTGCAATCGTCTTGACGCTGACACAGTCTTGTGTCCCAGCGGAGTCTGAGATAGAGACCTCATTCCAAGGTAACGAGGGTTGGGGGATCCTCTCATGGACATGGCATTGGCAGATTAGGTTTAACAAACCCAGCTCTCCTTTAGGTAGGAGGTTAGGCCTTTTCACATTTGGGTAATAGGGCATATTACATCTCATATATTTTTCCTACATATTGCAAGATGGTGGGGGTCTTTATAATAATGACTCATGTCTTCACAATTCTGTTTCTTGCATTTTTCATTATCCTAATCATTGCAGCCCATGCAACTTATCGCTAATTGCAGTTATGTTAAATAAAAACTATTGTAAATCTACTGCATCTGTGTCATTGCCTGTGTTTGTATGAGACATAATATATCTGTGAGAAAAGGGTAATCTCCGTTTAACCACAACACTCCCTGAGATATCTTATTCTTGAGTCCATGCGTAACGGCTGCCATAAATCACCTTTTACTATTGTGTTTCTGGTGAGGTGCTGCTAGTGAGCCGGTAAGGTTGGGACAAAAGTTGCGGCTTGTTGTAGAAAAGACGTAGTCGCCTAAAAACAAAAGAACTGTCATCCTTAAACCAGCAGTCTTGCTCAGAGCAAGAGTCCAACTACGACATGGCGCCACCAACGATGGTGTTTAGGCACTAATTTACAGATACCCTGACTATCACTGTCTCACAGACAACAGGTACCCTAAGTACCATTATACGGAGACGTCCGTGGTCTTTGGGAGAATCCTCCTCAGCTGAAAAGGTAACACCTGATTAAGCTGTAGGTTGTTCGAGCTCGAACTAATAAAAGTAAATTACTTTCCCTATCTGGTGTTCCATTTCTCTAAACAAATATGGCTGATGCCATAGACATTCCTGAAAATGCTAGACATGCACTAACACAACATTTATTAACGCATGGCCTTACAGATGAGGGTGGGGATGTTACTCTGATAATAGAAGCTACTGAAGCATACCAAACAGAAACATTTTACTTTTCCTGAGGTTAACGAAAGAACGCACACATTTCACACATATGAAGTTGCGAACTTACCTTTACGGTACCAAGCATACCAGTATCATGAAATATCGCTCACATACCAAGAGCATCAGAACTGGTTTCCAGGCGCCCTACCACATGTACTACAAAGAGTGAGGTTAGGTCCCTTAAGTAATGATGGACCTATGTGGTCTATGTTTGCCACATACACACCTCACCCAGGCTTACAAAATATGCCAATGGCAGATTTACGAGTTTTATATGATGAATTAGTGGCATTATATAGATGATTAGTCCAGTTCATAATGCGAACATAGAACACAACACCGGCGCGTCCAGCACCGCCAGTAGCTGGTGGTTATCAATTGGCTACTGGGATTAATCCACAAACAGTGCATACTATTATGGGTAAATTGCCCACGGAACGGGAAAAAATACTGTTCTGGATTGCCCAGAAAACAAATCAGCTGGAATCTGTGTTTCCCTATACTGGACCACAGGAAAAACATAGATTGCTCACTATGTGCTTGCCTTTTGGGATGGTTCCCTCAGTGGATGACTGTGCCACATGGGGTACAGTCTTCGCTGCCATATTTACTACCACACATGGTACCCCAACACTTGCCAACTTGCCGGAA
Organism: Pleurodeles waltl; assembly: GCF_031143425.1. Lineage (NCBI taxonomy): Eukaryota > Metazoa > Chordata > Amphibia > Caudata > Salamandridae > Pleurodeles > Pleurodeles waltl. The sequence continues at coordinate 849,664,354 of NC_090448.1, forward strand.
GTGTTAAAACAAATACAAAATGAGCATGGGGCTGCACCAGCCCTGGATTTGGGGATGAAATTAATGCGTAACTTTGACGCCATATCCTCAATAATACTCAGTTATATTAAAGGGGAAGCGCGGGCACTGGCAATTCGCCAGCATCTCCGGGAAACTCCACACCAGGAACAAGAGAGACAGCTACCGAAAATAATTTCCGATACCTATACTAGTATAGGATGGGATAGTTTGGGAGCCAAACCTAAAAAATAGGAAATACAAGGTACCGCCCACAAGGAGGGTACAAAGCAGGCACAAGAGGGCTCAAAGAAGCGATGGCACAAACAAAAAGATTTCAAAGAAAGAAGAAATAAGAGAGCTGATTCTCCACCCCCGGAGAACTCCGAAAGGAGATATAGGGGGTCATTCTGACCCTGGCGGTAAATACCGCCAGGGCGGAGGTTGGCGGTAGCACTGCCAACAGGCTGGCGGTGCTCCGCCGGGCATTCTGACCGCGGCGGTACAGCTGCGGCCAGAAGCGGAAAGCCGGCGGTGTACCGCCGACTTTCCGCTGCCCATGGGAATCCGCCATGGCGGCGCAGCTTGCTGCGCCGCCATGGGGATTCTGACACCCCATACCGCCATCCTTTTCCTGGCGGTTCGCCCGCCAGGAACAGGATGGCGGTATAGGGTGTCGTAGGGCCCCTGGGGGCCCCTGCAGTGCCCATGCCAATGGCATGGGCACTGCAGGGGGCCCCCGTAAGAGGGCCCACAAAGGATTTCAGTGTCTGCTTTGCAGACACTGAAATTCGCGACGGGTGCAACTGCACCCGTCGCACCTTCCCACTCTGCCGGCTCCATTCTGAGCTGGCTTCCTCGTGGGAAGGGTGTTTCCCTCTGGGCTGGCGGGCGGACTTTTGGCGGTCGCCCGCCAGCCCAGTGGGAAACCCAGAATGACCGCCGTGGTCTTTTGACCGCGGTATGGTCTTCTGGCGGTTCCCGCTTGGCGGGCGGCTACCGCCGCCCGCCAAGCTTAGAATCAGGGCCATAATCTCAGAAATAGGAAGAACATTAAAACTCCAGACAGATATACTGATTCACGTCCCTCTCGTTCCTTTCAGGACGCACCGGATTAACGTAGCGAGAGAGGGGGCCGTCAAGATCGATGTCTGGAATACATGAAAGAGAAGAAAGACTCGCCGCAGTCTACCATTAAAAAAGAAGAAAAGATTGCTCAACAAAAGCCACAGTTTAAAAAGAAAAAGGTGGCGGCTCTGACAGTTAAAAATACAAGTAAAATTGAGAGCGCTGTTGAGGAACAAGACGTGGGCAGTGACTCTGTTAGACAGTGCGGCAGAAGTCACGATATGTCGCCGGAGTCTGAAAGATCATCTGGATGCGACAGCAACTAGCGATTACATCGCGGTTGAAACAGCGGATGGCCGCTTTCTCCCCCCCGATAGGGTTTATGATTTAAAAATTCAGATAGAGGGAGACGTGGAGTGCACTATTAGTGTGATATTTTGGGATGAACTTACTAGTGATATCCTATTGGCCGAAAGAGATTGGCCACCTGAACACGTCCACAAGCTCCCGCATGGGGAAGATGTCATTTTGCCTTCTTTCTCCGATCTTGTTCCAGAAGCAGACAAAGAAGCCTATGCTTCTGAATGGGCTTTAGTGCAGGCACCTCCACTATATCGCAATCATGTAGGTTGGGACAAGGAGTCTCCTTGTCATATTATTCCCGTTAGGTCTACACCCCAACTGCAGCCGCAATACCCTGTTAAATATGAAGCAAAAGCTCAGGTGAAGGAAATCCTCACCCAACTTGAGTACCAGGGAGTAATAGAGCCCTGTACATCTGCAATGAATAATCCGTTATTCCCCGTTGCAAAGCCAGACCATTCATATAGAATAGTTGTTGATTATAGACACTTAATTAGTCATACACACACATATGCTATACAAAATTCGCACAGCACTGATAAACAATATAGGGGGTCATTCTAAATCTGGCGGGCGGCGGAGGCCGCCCGCCAGACTTCCCCCTCCGAAATACCGCTCCGCGGTCAAAAGACCGTGGAGGGTATTCTAAGTTTTTCCCTGGGCTGGCGGGCGGTCACCAAAAGACCGCCCGCCAGCCCAGGGAAAAACTCCCTTCCCACAAGGATGCCGGCTCGTAATCGAGCCGGCGGAGTGGGAAGGTGCGACGGGTGCTGTTGCACCCGTCGCGTATTTCACTGTCTGCCAAGCAGACAGTGAAATACTTGTAGGGGCCCTCTTATGTGGGCCCCGCGACCCCCCCTACCGCCATCCGGTTCCCGGCGGGCGGACCGCCGGGAACTGGATGGCGGTAGGGGGGGTCGGAATCCCCTCGGCGGCGCAGCTAGCTGCGCCGCCTTGGAGGATTCAATAGGGCAGCGGTACACTGGCGGGAGACCGCCAGTGTTGCCGGTCTGACCGCGGCTTTACCGCCGCGGTCAGAATGCCCTGCGGGGCACCGCCGGCCTGTCGGCTGTGCTCCCGCCGACCCTGGCCCCGGCGGTCTAAGACCGCCGGGGTCAGAATCACCCCCATAGTGCGTAAAAAATATAAAACAACATTAGACATATCTAATGGATTCTTCTGCCAGAATTTAGCACATGAAAGTTGGGACCTAAGTGCATTTTCATTTGGCTCTCAGAAACGCTTTTGTCGTTTACCTCAAGGCTATAACAATAGCCCAGGCCTGTTTTCAGCCCGTGTAACATCAATATTACATGATATTGATTCCAAGGCATTTTCCTATGTGGATGACATATATCTTACAGACGACGTACTCGACATTCATCTTGCAAGGGTCGATCGGATCATTTTGGGATTTGCAGACCTCGGTTATAAATTTAATTTTAAGAAGAGCAATATAGCTTTTCTTAGTGTATTATTCCTGGGATATGAGCTGTCAAACGAGGGGAAGAGCCTGGCCCCGCACTTTCTAGAGAAATGTGCTCAACTACAGCCTCCAAACACATTTAAGAAATTACAGTCATTACTGGGTTTCTTCAATTTTGGTATAACATACATTCCAGATTGTGCAGAACGCATCAAGCCACTTTATGACTTAGTGCAGCCTAAATTTTCTAGCAGACACTGGACAATTGAACACACACATATCTTTAGAGATACGCAACAGGACATGCTAGAAGCTAAACACTTACACACACATGACAATAAAACAAACTTGGTCATCAGAATAATTGCTGGTGCCCTTGGATTTACTTATGTCACCTTTAATGAGGATGACACGGTACCCATAGCATATAAATCACATCTATACTCAAATGCTGAACAGCGTTTTGCACCTACAGAAAAGATTCTAACGGCTGTTCAGATGGCCGTCATAAAGGAGAGGCCACTTGCCCAGGGGAAACGTCTAATTGTAGTCTCCCTGGTACCGGCCTTAGAGGCTGTCACCAAAGCAAGTGTTCCTAACGCAAAAGCATTACATCTGCGTTGGATCCAATGGGCAACGTCTCTGACCGCCACTGATGTCGATTATATATTTGATCCAAAACTTCAGACAAAGGAATTCCTCCAGTATGAACAAGAGTACCCCGCTCCTCTCAATATCTTGCCACTGGACAGCTGCCATACTGTCATATACACTGACGGTTCAGCACAACCGGCTGTAGGTACTAAACATCAATACTCTGCAGCTTGAGCAGCCGTGAGCGGAGTGATGGAAGATGGAGTTTTCCACCCTCACAATACCTACACGCAGACCTTAGGTGACTGCATGGCACAGTTGGCTGAGCTTAAGGCTCTTATTCTAGCGCTCGAACATACTGAGACAGGAAGCCAGACTTTGATAGTCTGTGACTCATATCACTGCGTCCAGTCATACAATGAATATCTCAATCATTGGAAACTGAACAGGTTTAGAGATTCTAAAGGGAACACCATTAAACACAAAACATTGTGGGGAAGGGTGGCTGATCTTAAGGATAAGCTACCGTGTGTCAATGTAGTTCATGCATTGGGACACCAACGTGTAGGAGTACATGTTACCGGTAATACATTGGTTGATGAAGCGGCCAAAGCATCACTAGCTACGGCTTCTGTGGCTGCAGTGACTTGTTCTCGGACGAGATTGGATAGTGAAATACTGATTGCAGTTAAAGCTTCGGCTGCAGGCAAGCCCCTTCCGAAAGGATACCCTACGAACTATACTTACCATAACAGTGCACAGAATGTTGCTTACACAATGATTCCTGAGTTGGAGATTGAGTGATCCCCAATGATGACCAGAGATTAGATCTAATTAAAGCAGCTCATGAGGGTGTCGCTTCTGCACGTGCTGGTATACAGGCCAAAATAACGCTCCTACAGCAACGCTACAGGTGGCCTTGTCTGTGCATATGAACAAAGCAGTATGTCCTTTGCTGTGACATTTGCCAGCAGATCAAGGGCTCTAATATCAAACGCCCACCGCAGACATCCCTCTTAGTGTCCAACAAGCCACTACAGTGTGTGGACCTGGACCATTGTGGTCCCTTACAGCCTGATGGTGCATACAAATACATTTTAGTAGCTGTAGATTCCTGTTCTAGATTCCTGTGGGTATGGCCACAGCGGTCGGCTGACACCCGGACTGTTATAAAAGACTTGCTGATCTTTATCGGTACATATGCGGTTGCAGCATTCCATTCGGACCAGGGCCCTGCATTTGCCTCTAAGGGGTTCAGGGACACCATGGGGACAATGGGTGTTGAACTCCATTACTCCTCACCATACCATCCCGAGGGAAATTCGGTTGTGGAGAGGCGGAATCGTAATCTAAAGCAGTCCTTAACAGCTCGAGTATTAGGTTCAGGCCGCAGTTGGTTGCATCACCTATATGGGGTCCAGAGAGCACTGAATAATCTGCCAAGACGGTCTTTGGGGGGACGCTCACCAAATGAGGTTCTCTTTGGGATACCTATGTATGTCCCAGATCTTGATGCCCCTGGTATGGTGGCAGCAGAAACACCATTTGACATAAAAGAACAACAATTTTGTGATGATAAATCATCTGCAAGTGCTGCCACCTTAGGAATAAGGGATTTGGCGAAAACTTCAACTGGCTGGATTCCTGAAGTTGGGGATCTGGTTCGTGAGAAGATCGCTGTGAAAAAGGAGTTTGGTCCATCATACAGAGCACCTGTACCAGTCTTGGGAATACAAGGCACCAGGACTGTCATCTTACCACCACTTTCTGGTTCTAAGACGAACAGATTAATCTCAATTGATGACATCAAACTACACCATGTGGCCGATCCTTCACAGTAGACCAGGAGGTCCCTTGGGTGGTTCCCGATCTCCTCTCACTACCCAACAGGACATCCATCTACATAGTAGGATGAACATCACTACTACAGACTATCCAACAATGTCAACTGCTGTTCCAGACACCTCCTCGACCATGGTGAGGGCGGAAAATGCACTCCAGTCACATCTTCAGTGACCACCCGCTTCAAGATTTAGCTGTATTTTACACTAACACTTCAACGACTAATGACGTTGTCTACCAAGAGCCTCCATGTGCAGTGGATCAGAGTACACCGACTCCTGTGTTTGCAGAGACTACCTCTGGCTATTTCATTGACATTGATGATTTTTCTTCAGATTCATCCGGTACTGTGATTGACAATGTTTCAAACAGTAGTAAGCTGTATCGATGGCTTAAAAAGAACTATTTGATATATCCATGGAACTACTTGTGGTTCTGTTTGACATTTATTGCATTATTTTTATGGATTGGTTTTGTGACTGTTTTCTTTTTACTTTTAAATGGTCACTATATTCCTGATCGCTCCTCTGTTCGAGCCTGTTGCTGAAGTTTTAACACCACATCATTCTTCACATAAGGTCCGAAGAGATTTGTCCCCTGTAAATATTACAGCAATACCGATTACTGATGGGATTGTGTGGGACAAAGTTCCATTCGATATATACGGGCCTACAGAAATTATTCAAATACCGTACGTGTTCAAAATTTCAATGACTGATGTAATTACACCTGATGTTGTCTCTGATGATTGGGATGTCCAAACAGTTCATTCCATGCTAACTGAAATGAAGGACTATTCCGCTTTTGAAAGTGATGATGTATATGATTATACAATGAATTATGGGGAAATGTTCTGCTACAACAATTGGGGACATCACTACCTACACCGTGCCACTAGATACAGGCCAGTCTTGAACTACACACAGTGGGAACATTGTTCTACACCATTGGTGGGGAGTCCAACGTATAATAGCGATAAATTAGCATACTTTTTGGGGCATGATACAAGAAAAGCAGAGTCGTATTATTTTAAATTACCTCCGCACAATTAGGAAAATTTTGCTAACTGATACACAACTGATTTATTCAGATCCCTTTGTTTCCTGGCTCGCAATTGAGGGTCACGAATACTGGAAGAATACTATTGACTTAAAAAGTGTATGGGGAACACAAGATTGGCAAATACAGGGTAGGGACACTTTATTTCGAGCATGCCTGATTCCTGTGCTAATGATTTTCTTAAATAACACAATTGAGCAGACATCCTGTCTGGGGTTAGCAAAAATTCAAGATCTGAACATGCCTAGTATCCCTACTCTGGCAAAGTTTAAAGATTGGTGACACTTCCTTAATATCACAGAGGAAAGGCTAGACGCAATGGTTAAGGCTGGTACCTATAATTCTTCACTTTCCAGTCCCGGCGGGTGGTTAATATGGCCCACTGACACTAATGAGTGTCAAGTGCATTTTTTAAACTCTTCAGGGTTTTTTTCAATTAACAGGCCAGACCCTCGCTTTATATTGGGACAACATACAGGTATAGATACAGCATACAGTGTGGGTAAGCTGTGCCAGCAATGGGTACAAATGAACACGTTAGCCGCAGTTAAGAAACACCTGAACACTGTTTCTGAAAATATAGACTTGCAGTATTTTCTGCTGGGTCCTCGGAAACAGCGCTCAAAACAGTTTTTATATGCTATGTACAATGAAATTTGGAAACTTTCCCAGATTGAAGCTGCTGCGCGGTTAAGGCAACTAGATAAAGAGAATTTAGAAAAAACATTAGCTGTCGTCGACAACGGCATGGATACACTGTCCAACAGGATTTATTCACTATCAAATATAGTGTTGTCTGCTATTGATATCACTCAGACAGACTTGTCCCGGTTATATCATGGGCAAACGCAGCTACGTTCCATCATGCAGCTAGGTTGGACATTACAGACACTGAAAAGTGGCCACATTCCATGGAAGTATATTAATGGGAGTGAATTCTTCACTGCTTTTAATTTTTCCAAGGAACAAGCGACAATGGCTAAAATGGAGGCTAGTTTCACCCTGCTTCAAGTAGAGAAGTTAGATAAGTTGCCCTTCACGGTAGCAGAGAGTCCTTCAACTATCTGGCTCTTACATGGCATTATTAATTTACCGATTTCGACCTTTCGTTTCTCAAGCTGCCTGAAACATCTTGCAGTGGGACGATATGAGCAACTAGGAGATAGCTTTATTAAGGCAGAGTGGGAGTTGCCCTTTGACTATAGATGTCTGAACGGTGAAAAATAAGTCTTTCTTAGCGGAAGCGAATGTGAGACTGCTGTTCGTCATTCTATGATATGCAAGCAGGTGTCTCTTCACGGTCTTTGCAATGCGGGGGTCGCGAATTTGGCCTGTTTTCTAAAGAGTACTCCTGTCCCTTTGATTCGTCCGGTATTTCATGTACTTTCCAATGGAAGTTATGTGGTACTGAACGATCAAAGTTGTTGCGGCATGCGACCTGGAATTGCCTATGCAATCTCGGGTGCGAAGGTCGTTCCATGTTGTGGACATGTTTTGTTCCCCCCCACACGAGAGCTAAAAGTATCTGACATGTGGCCCCACATAGATACTATTAATGTGAACTATGACAAGCTGAGTAGGTTAAAGGCGCTATTGTTTCAGAAACAGGTCGCCTTGACATCCGCAAAAGAGACGTATGCTCTCCAGACTGCGAGATCATCAGTCGAGATACAATCCCTTTTAAATACCAATTTCCCCAAACACTTTGGAGAGCTGGTATACAGAATATTCAATGCTTCAAGCACCACCGGGATTGTTCATTTCTCTAAGGCTGTCGGGTCTGGTTTCATGTCCATCTTCCAGACCGTCTTCGGAGTCATCCCATCAGCCATCCATTCTCTCTTTTCAAGTTTGTTTGGTGGCTTACCAATTATTTTAGCTTTGATTGGCGGACTACTACTGCTATTTCTTCTGATTCGCAGTGGTTGTTTCTTTCCAGCAACGCAGAGCAATGGAGCCGCTCCCACTAACTCCACTGTGTCGTGAGCGCATTGTTCAGATCTTCGATGCACCTTTGCTGGTGGAACTGGACCATGACTGGTCATTGTCATTCCAGCCACTTCTCTGGTGCGTACAACCAGTCTTCCGCTGCATATAGTGTCTTTTTGAACATCTGCCTATTGTCTGTCTTGCTGTTGCACCGACATCTCCTGTGGACCACGAACTGCTGATGTCCCTGATGAGGGTTCATACACGGTCATGCCCCTTGAGATTGAGGTTGCTCCGCGAGGCCACCTATGAGCCTTCCGTTGTGAGATCTACCATGGATGAGGACACTGCAACGGATAACGATACACCAGGAAATACGGCTCACTTCTGCTCTGTGGATCCGTTTGTCAGCCCAGCACTCGACTTAACATCGGGCGATGTTGACTCATTTTTGAGGTCCTTCGTTGGTGACTTCAATGACATGCTTCAAGATCATGCGTATAACAAATAATTTGATGAATTGACTTGCCATTCCTGATTCCAAATTATGCATTTAAAATTGACATTTGCTGTTGCACGCTGTACTTGTCATAGTTGACATTAACATCTCTGTATGTATTTTAACAGAGTTGTTTTAACATATTTTTAACACATGATAATGCTTTTTTAGTTTGTTTTTTGCTTTTAGCTTTTAGTTCAGAAGCAACTTTTAGCATTTGGGTTCCTGTACCTTCGCCATACCTGTTACGGCATTGGGGAGGGTGTAGTGAATCCTAGTTCGTTTTAATGCGATAACAGAAGTTAGCTTAGCCTCTGGCTTGTAGACTTGTGCCCCCGTCACCTAGTGACTTTTAACCTACTTAGCTTGCTCTGTCTTAGCCCATTTAATTATTTATTTCTTCTAAGATGGCTGCCTTGTTTATAGTTAGGCCACTTGTTATGGGTAACATTATCAGTGTCACCGGGCCAAGGCGTCAAGATCAAGCATCAAACTTCGACTTGTTGTAGGAAAGACGTAGTCGCCTACAAACAAAAGTACTGTCATCCTTAAACCAGCAGTCTTGCTCAGAGCAAGAGTCCAAACTACGACAACAGTTGAAGGTCAACTTGATTTTTATCTCTTTTTGCAAATTTGTTTTTCCTGACAATTTTCTAAACCTAAATCCTCACTCAACATGTCTCAGGCTGGGTCTCAAGCAGGAGATTTTGACCAAGCCCTGTTGGAGACGTATACTGTCAAACAGCTAAAAGGGTTCTGCAGGGAGATGAGTGTACCCACCCAAGGGGCCTCCAGAAAGGAGGACTTTCAAGTGGCGCTGACGGCCTGGGTAGAAGCCCATTTAGAGGACGATGCTGAGGAGGAGGAGCCAGAAGGTGCCCCCCCAGAGGATCTTTTGCCATCAGTGGGTGATGTTACCACTGCAATTGTGCCCCCTTCCAGACCAGGGAGCAGTGTCTCTGATCAAGGCCTGACCACAGAGGAAAGGAGAGAGGAGAAGGAGTTCCAATTGCAAATGGCAAGACTGAAAATTGAGGCTCAACAGGAGGGAAGAAGGGCGGAGAGAGAAGCACAAGTAGCTGAAAGAGCCTTGGCTTAAAAGAAACTTTTGTTGGCTCATGAACTGAGTCTCAAGGAGCTGGATCTTAAGGCAAAGCAGTCTGAATCCAGCAGTAATGGTGGCAGCATACAGACAGGACCTGCTGGAGAAAAGAAGGTTTGTATACCCAAAAATGTGGTGCCCAGTTTTGTGGTGGGAGATGACATAGATAAATGGCTGGCTGCTATGAAGTTGCATTAAGGGCTCATGAGGTTCCTGAAGGGCAATGGGGTACAGCTATGTGGAGTTATGTGCCACCATTGGGGAGGGACACGCTTCTCACATTGGACATAAAGGATCAAAACACATACCCACTTCAGAAAGCCATTTTACTTGCCAAGTTTGGGCTAACCCCTGAGAAATACGTCAGAGGTTCTGGGACAGCACCAAACTGCCCACACAAACATGGGTAGATTTCTTTGACTTCTCCAGTAAGGCACTGAATGGATGGGTGCGGGTTGCAAAGTAGATGATTACAAAGGATTGTATAATTTGATTCTGAGAGAGCATATGCTCAGTATTTGTTTTACAGAGTTGTGCCAGCACCTAGTAGACAGTAAGCTGACTGATCCCAGGAAGCTTGCTGAGGAGGCGGACTTCTGTACTAGCACCAGAGTGTCCAAAAAGGTATCTGGGAGTGACCCCAAGAAGGGTGGTTCAGGTTCCCCCTGACAGAGTGAGGGGGAGGTTAGAGATGACCCAGACAAGTCCCAGAGTAAGGGGGGAGGAAAGGGTTCCCAGGCCCCATCTGAGAAACAGGGTGGTGGTTCTGGTGGGCTGTGGCCCAAAGCATCCCATTCCCAACCCCGCTGCTTTGAGTGTTCCCAGCTAGGACACAGGAAGGGGGACTCTGTCTGTCCAAAGAGATCACCCAGTATTGGGACCTCTACAGGGGTGGCCCATGTGGCCTTAGGGAAAAGTAGTCCCCAGGGGCAGGTCGTAGACCATGCCTTCATCTCCCTTAGATGGGAGGTGGACTCAGAGGGTAAACTGGTGATCCCTGAGGGTGTGAGTCGTCACTTCCACCAGGTGGGAGTGAATGGGGTCCCAGTCACCGCTCTAAGAGACACAGGGGCTAGTCTTACCATGATGGTGGAGAAACTAGTATCACCAGAGCAGTACACCGGACATGTGTGTAGAGTGACTCCAGCCATTGGGGAAGCTTTCTCTGCCCCATGGCCCGGGTGTCCCTAGAGTGGGATGGGGAGGTGACCCAGAGGCGGGTCATAGTTAGTCCCCAGCTGCCCATTGACTGCATTCTGGGGAATGAGTTTCCCCTTGTGTCAGGAGAGCTGAGAGTGTTGACCCCCAAAGGGTGCCCTGACATTTCAGATGTCTGGCAGTACCACTCCCCAGAGGAGGGCATGTGAGCCCAGATGTGGAGGCACGGTGAGGAAGGACTCACCCCTGTCCTCTGTTCAGCCTCAGGATACAGACCCTGGGCTGAGTGACCGGTATCAGGGGCCCAGCCCTGAACTGGTGAAAATGGAGAAGGGGTGCAAGACCCCTGGGGCTACTGCCCCCCATTTTGGGATGCTTCAGGAGCCCCTTGGGAGCTCCCTACCAGATCCCCAGCTAGAGGAGAAGCTCATCCAACGGCCCTACTCAGGGTCTCCACTTAGCAGTGGATGGTCTGGGGCCCGGCTCATGACACTGACAGCTGTCAGTGGCGTCTGTTGGTTTCTGTCCTTATGGGCAGAGTTTTCCCTGGGTTGGGGACAGAAGTCAGACCCAAGGAATGGAACGGGCCACATCACTTTGTTGCCCATGGTGGTACTGTCTGCATACTGGAATGCATCTGTGAGCAAGTTAAAATTAGGAGCTTCCTAGATGGGGTCCGAAGATGATGAGAAGGGTTCCCGATGGGCCAGTTCAGTGGCCCCGGAGAGTATAGACTAAGAAGCCTCATTGAGTTCAGAAAGGCGTAGAACTGGCAAGTGCCCCTGCAGTAGTGCATTGTCCATGTTCTATCGCCTTAAGCAGGGAAGTCCATCAGAGTGTTGATTAGTCTACCCTGGCTTTAGGCTGGAAGGGGGATATGTTGGAAATGGCCCTTCTGCAGGGTTATCCCCAGACTTTTTGCCTTCCTCCTTCTCTTTTTCTGACCTCATTTTTGCTGGTTTTTAGACTCTGCGCACTTTACCACTGCTAACCAGTGCTAAAGTGCATATGTTCTCTCCCTTTAAACATGGTAACATTGGGTCATTCCCAATTGGACTATTCAATTTACTTATAAGTCCCTAGTAATATGCACTGTATGTGCCTATGGCCTGTAGATTAAATGCTACTAGTGGGCCTGCAGCACTGGTTGTGCCACCCACTTAGGTAGCCTCTTAACCTTGTCTCAGGCCTGCCATTGCAAGGCCTGTGTGTGCAGTTTCACTGCCACTTCGACTTGGCATTTAAAAGTACTTGCCAAGCTTAAAACTCCCCTTTTTCTACATATAAGTCACCCCTAAGGTGTGCCCTAGGTAACCCCTAGAGCAGGGTGCTGTGTGGGTAAAAGGCAGGACATGTACCTGTGTAGTTTACACACCCTGGTAGTTTAAAACCCCTAAATTCGTTTTTACACTACTGTGAGGCCTGCTCCCTTCCTCAGCTAACATTGGGGTTGCCCTCATACATTATTGAAGTGATAGCAGCTGATCTGAAAAGAGTAGGAAGGTCATATTTAGTATGGCCAGAATGGTAATACAAAATCCTGCTGACTGGTGAAGTTGGATTTAATATTACTATTTTAGAAATGCCACTTTTAGAAAGTGAGCATTTCTTTGCACTTAAATCTTTCTGTGCCTTTCAATCCACGTCTGGCTGGGTTTAGTTGACAGCTCCTTGTGCATTCACTCAGACACACCCCAAACACAGGGTACTCAGCCTCACTTGCATACATCCGCATTTTGAATGGGTCTTCCTGGGCTGGGAGGGTGGAGGGCCTGCTCTCACACAAAGGACTGCCACACCCCCCACTGGGACCCTGGCAGACGGGATTAAACTGAAAGGGGACCTGGTGCACTTCTAAGCCACTCTTTGAAGTCTCCCCCACTTCAAAGGCACATTTGGGTATAAAACAGGGCCTCTGCCCTACCACCTCAGACACTTCCTGGAGAAGAAACCTGAACCAGAACCTGCACCTTGACAAGAAGAACTGCCTGGCTGCCTAAAGGACTCACCTGACTGCTTTCTACAGAGGACTGCTGCCTTGCTGTTGCCCTGCTGTCTTGCTGCTCTCTTGCTTTGCTGCAGAAGTACTCTCCAAGGGCGTGGATAGAGCTTGCCTCCTGTTCCCTGAACTCTCAGGACCAAAAAGACTTCCGTCGTGCAACTGGACTCCTTGTGCGGTGAAAAATTCAACGCACAGCTTGTTCCACGGTGAAAAATTCACTGTACGCCAAACTGGAAAGATGCCAATCGACTTCGCGAGGAAAAGATCGACGCAACACCTGCGGTGCGACCGGAACTTCGACGCACGGCCTGCCTGGACAACGCCGCCCTACTTCCAGAGGGGAAATCGACGTGGCACCTGCCGTGAGGGAGAAAATTCCACGCATCGCCCACCGGAACGACACGCAGCCGGTCAACAAGCCCAGGATTCCACGCACAGACCCCGTGGTGTCTGAAAACCCCACAACCCGAAGAGGAGACCCGTCCATGTGGCAGAAATTGACGCAACGTCTTCCTCTTGTGAAAAATAACGACGCAAGTCCAGGTGTGAAGGGGCGAAACCAACGCACACACCATTTTTCCACGCATCTCCTCCTCTGCGGCCCTTTGCAGAGATTTTTCACTCCAACCAGGTACTTTGTGCTTGAAAGAGACTTTGGGGGTCATTCTGACCCTGGCGGCCGGTGGCCGCCAGGGCCACCGACCACGGGAGCACCGCCAACAGGCTGGCGGTGCTCCCACGAGCATTCTGACCGCGGTGGTTCAGCCGCGGTCAGAAGCGGAAAGTCGGCGGTCTCCCGCCGACTTTCCGCTGCTCGGGGGAATCCTCCATGGCTGCGGAGCGTGCTCCGCAGCCATGGGGATTCTGACACCCCCTACTGCCATCCTGTTCCTGGCGGGTCTCCCGCCAGGAACAGGATGGCGGTAGGGGGTGCCGCGGGGCCCCTGGGGGCCCCTGCAGTGCCCATGCCCATGGCATGGGCACTGCAGGGGACCCCGCAAAGTATTTCAGTGTCTGCCATGCAGACACTGAAATACGCGACGGGTGCAAACTGCACCCGTCGCACCCCTGCAACTACGCCGGCTCAATTCTGAGCCGGCGTCCTCGTTGCAGGGGCATTTCCTCTGGGCCGGCGGGCGCTCTTTGGAGAGCGCCCGCCGGCCCAGAGGAAATGTTAGAATGGCCGCCGCGGTCTTGTGACCGCGGTGCGGTCATTTGGCGGCGGGTGGTATATCCGTCACTTTACCGTCACTTTTGGGACGGATTAACACTCCTCCAAAGTTAGAATAACCCCCTTTATATCACTTTTCAGTGATTTCTTTCATTTTCTTATTGCATCTTTGATCGTTCTGACCTGCAAATATCCAGATAAATATTCTATATTTTTCTAAACACTGTGTGGTGTATTTTTGTGGTGCTATATAGTGTTATTGTATGATTTATTGCACAATCACTTTACACATTGCCTTCTAAGTTAAGCCTGACTGCTCAGTGTCAAGCTACCAGAGGGTGGGCACAGGATAATTTGGATTGTGTGTGACTTACCCTGACAAGAGTGAGGGTCCTTGCTTGGACAGGGGGTAACCTGACTGCCATCCAAAGACCCCATTTCTAACACTAGGGAAGTGAGCAATGTGCATCCAAAGCTAGCAGACCTGGCAGAGAAATACGGAGTAGAAATAGAGAAATCAAAGCATTTGAAAAGGAGTTACAGGTTAGATTTTGACACAAAAGACTTTGAACACATAGGATCCGCACAGATGAAGGCACACCTTAGGGAGTTGCTCCAAAGTGCCCAGACATGGGGAGCCTTAGATAAATAGGAAGGCAGATGGGCAAAGAAAAGAGATAAAAGGAAAAGGAATTCTGTGGAGCTCACTACAAATGTGCAGCAGGGCAAGGATCTAGTGAAAATTTTACCAATGAGAGAAATTCCAGGAGGGAATTTTGTTCATGTCCCTTGGAGCATAACTGACATTTTGGCCTGTACAAATGACTATCCGAGGTTGAGAGAGAAGCCAGTAGAATGTTACCAGCAGACGGCCATTTTTGTGACACTTGCAAAGTGCCTGTGGGAATACTTGAACATAGATAGTAGTTCCAGCTGATCTGCTGATAGAGTGTAAAAGGAGTATAGATTGGCCAACAAAAGAACGAGAGAGAGATTAGGCTACAGGTGCACCATCTCCTGAAGTAATTAAATATTACCACAGAGTGATTGAATTTTTGAAGACGAGAATCTCACCCAAAAACATTGACTGCCAGAGAATAGGCAGGACAGCTCAGGAAGCAAAAGAGTCAATACATGCGTACTTTGAGAGATTGTTGCAGGCATTCAAGCATTACAGTGGTACAGAAACGATTGAGCCGAAACACATGCTTCATTTTGTGTTTAGATTGGTGGAAGGATTGAGACTTGAAATTAGCCAGATGATTAAGAGTCATTTCATTTGCTGGCAAGCAAAACCGATGGATGAGGTGTTGCAGTATGCAAAGTACTGTAGTGTTGAGATCGAGTTAAAGCAGAGAAAATTGAAGGAAAAGGTGGTGGTGATGCAGATTAAAGTGCCACAGGGAAATTTTCCACAGCAGGGAAATTTGATGTTTCACAACCAGATGAGAGATAGAGGTCATGGAGGAAGTGGAAATGGAAACCGCAGACCAGATTTGAATATTGTAGTGGTTCAGACTGATGTGCAGGGGATGAAGAGAGTGTTGCCTTGTCACGCTTGTGGAGAGGTCAGACATTGGAAGGGGGAGTGTCTAGTGATGGTGCAGGAAGGTGTTGTTCAGCAAACAAGTGATATCAATTAGTTTCGAGGACCGAGAATGAGAGGTCGTAATACGAATTTTCATAATTATGTGAGTCAAATGCAGAATTTTCAACCCATGAAGCAGGTGCAAATGCCACACATACAAATGACACAGTTGAAGCCAATGCAACAGCAGGTCCCAATGGTACCTGGACAGCAAATTTAAATACCTCAAGCCCCAATGGAACAGCAGCAGGTGATGCTTCCTCAACAGGTCACAGGGCAGAGGTCCAACCAGAGTAATAACACAGTTCACCAATTCCCATTATACAGTGATAATGGAATAAACAATGATTGGGTGAAAGAGAGTTCAAATGAAGAGGAGTGTGTGCTTGCAGCTTCTCTAGAGGTAGATCAGAAAGGCCCATATGTGAAGGGAAAAGTAATGGGTCACAAGGTTTCATTCTTGGTTGAAGCAGGAGATACACGCTTTACAGTGAGAACTGCCGAAGTTCCGCACTTGCCCATTTCAGGAAAGACAGTCAAGATTGTAGGAGTAGCAAATCAGTATTTGACCAACCCAATTACAGAACCAGTTCAGGTTAAAATTGGCAAATTTAAAGGATTGCACAATTGCCTAGTCTGATTCAAGTTAAGTCCAGCGTAAACTGGGAAGAGACGTGCTGTGTAACACCAGGTGCTCAATTACCTGCTCAAATGATGGAATTGAGATACAGAGGAATAGTGATGATGAGGATGGCCCATCTCCTGAGACCGAGTGTGAGACAATAAATGAGGAGTACCCCCTGATTAATTTCTTTACAGTGTTGACAGTGAAGGACCTTCCTTCTGATTCACAGGGAACAGTTAAAGAAAAAGTGTGGGATCTGACAGGGAAGGAGATTGGCCTGAGAAAGGGAGTTAAACCAGTTAAAGTTCTTGTAAAGCGGAATGCAATTTTTCCTCAGATTCCCCAGTACCACATGCCACAGGATATTCTTATAAAGTTTGCTCAAATAATAGCAGGATTTGTGAAACTAGGGGTCTTGAAAGAAGTGTTGAGCAGCCCATGTAATTGAAAGATAATGGGTTTGAATAAGACCTGTGGGAAAGTTCGAATTGTCCAACATTTGAGAAAAATGAATGACATTGTGATCAAATGTCACCCCGTGGTGCCATATCCAGCTGTGATTCTGTTTCAGATTCCATGTGATGCTGAGTAGTTCACTGTCATAGACTTATCCCCATCCTTCTTTTCTGTGCCTCTTCATGAGGACAGCCAATTTCTCTTTTGTTTCAAATTTTTGGACCGAGTTTGCAGTTGGTGTCAAATTCCTCAAGGGTTTTCAGAATCACCTTCCATATTCAATCAGATCTTGAAAAGGAATTTGGAGTCACTGGAATTGCCTTTCCAATAGACCTTGGTCCAGTACATTGATGACCTACTGATTGCATCCAAAACGAGAGATGAGTGCAAATATCACACAATTTTCTTACTGAATCATTTGGGAAAGAAAGGTCATAAAGTGTCTCCACTTAAATTGCAGTACTGTCAAAAAGAAGTGAAATATTTGAGTTACCAGATTGAGAAGGGAATAAGGAAAATATCCAGAGAAAGGGTCACAGCCATGTTGCAAATGCGTCCCTTGACCACACAGAGAGACGTCAGAATGTTCCTAGGGATGGTAGGCTATTGTCGCCATTGGATTTCCAATTTTTCAGTCATTTCCAAACCATTGCTGAAGCTGACCCACAAGGTGGTTACTGATCCACTAGTGCTAGATCAGGCTTACATGAAAGTGTTTTCTGAGTTGAGAGAGAGTCTATGTAAAGTTCCGTCTTTGGGTATGCCTGACTACACAAAGTCCTTCACATTGTTTTGTCCTGAGCGTGATGCTTGTTCTTTGTCTGTCTTGACTCAGGTCAATGGAGCAGGAAACTGCCCAGTAGCATTTTTTTCAGCTACTTTGGACCCAGATGCAGCAGCTTTACCAGGCCGTCTGGTGCAGTTGCAGTGGTTGGACAGAGCCTCACACAGTGTGAAGGCATGATAATGGGACATCCCCTAACAATAATGGTCCCTCACTCAGTTGAAGTTTTACTTACCCGTACTAAGCCCCAATACCTGGCAGGTGCAAGATTGACCAGATATGAGATAAATATTTTTGGGTCACCAAATGTGTCATTGAAAAGATGTACAGTGCTTAACCCAGCAACCTTGCTTCCGCATGAAAATGTTGAAATTGAAAAAGTGGAAGACATAGAGCATGATTGTCTTGAAGTAACTGATTTGTGCACAAAACCGAGACCTGATATTAGAGAAACCTGATTGGAAGAAAATGATCAAATTATCTTTGTTGATGGTTCCTGTCTAAGGGACAATACAGGAGTACTGAGAGCAGGATATGATGTGTGCACAATTACTGGTATACTGGATGCATCTTGGCTTCGAGGAATATATTCTTCACAAGTAGCGGAACTGGTAGCCCTTAAGAGAGCATGCCATATTTCTGCTCAGCTAAAGGTTACCATCTATATGGATAGCCAGTATGGATTTGGAAAAGTCCATGACTTTGGCCAGTTGAGGTCACAGAGAGGTTTCATGACCTTTTATAGTTCACAAGTGAGAAATGGTGAGAGAATTAAAGAATTGTGGCAAGCTATCCAAATGCCTGAAAAGATTGCCGTGGTGAAATGCAGTGCACATCTGAAATCGCAAGATTTTTTGTCAATGGGAAATGGATATGCGGATCAAGTTGCAAGGTTTTGCACATTGATCTGTACATCATTTAAAGATAAGTGGGAATTGTTACCTGAAGAAGATGAAACATGTCCAAGTTACACATTACATGTGATAGATACATTGGTAGAATTGAAAACATTGCCGAATAATGTTGACAGGGAGGAAAAACGATCATGGAGCAAAATGAAATGTGTAAAGCGACAGGATGAATTGTGGGTTTCAGAAGAGGGGCAATTGGTTTTGCCGAATAGTCTGTTGTCTCAAATGGCCAGGTATTATCATGGTCAAGCACATGTTGGGAGCGATGCCATGATTTACCTGTTCAAGCATAGCTGCTTCAAACCAAAGTTTAGTCAAGTTTCTAAAGCAGTTTGCCATTGTTACATCATTTGTCAGAAAATTAACACAGGAAAAGGGACAGTGGTTAATTTGAGCCATGTTGGAAGAGCAGGAGGTCCATTCAGCAGAGTGCAAATGGATTTTATTGAGATCCCTGTGTGTGGAGGATTGAGATATATGTTGGTGACTGTCTGCATCTTTAGTCCCTGAACTGAAGCATACACTACATGAAGAAATTACAGCCTCCCAGTAGCACAATTACTGCTTAGGGAACTGATACCTCGTTTTGGGTTTCCATTCTCTTTAGAATCAGGTAGGGAAGTCACTTCAACAATGAAGTAGTGAAATTACTATGTGCAGCATTGAACATTGAGCAGAGGTTGCATTGTAGTTACCGCCATGCAGCATCAGGACTAGTGGAACAGATGAATGGTACCTTGAAGTCAAGAATGGCGAAAATGTGTGTGTCCACGAATCTGAAATGGCTTGACGCATTAGTTATGATGAAAATTAGAAACAAACCAGACAGGAAGACACGATTGTCACCCCACAAAATACTCATGGACAGAGCAATGAGTTTGCCAGCGGTTCCTACAAATGTGCTTGTGAACTTTACAGATGATGTGGTGTTGGACTACTGCAAATGTCTAGCTGATGTGGTTCGCTCTTTCTCTCAGCAGGTGGAAGCCACCACACTGCCACTGATCCAAGATCAAGGATACACCCTGAGGGTGGGTTACTGGGTGGTGGTCCGGAAACACGTGGGGAAGACCTGTTTGGAACCACAGTGGAAAGGCCCTTTCCAGGTGGTTCTGACCACTACCACAACTGTGAAGTGTGCTGGATTCAAGCAAGTCATATGAGAAAATTGTCATGTCCTTTGGATGATGAAGAGGAGTTGTTGAGAGTACCAACAATGACCAGACAAGCCTCAGAGCCGGAAGAAGAAGAAAGAGCAACTGAGGCCAGATCTGAGCACATTGAGGATGGTTCATTCACTCCTGTGAGAGACGAAGAAGAAGACCTCCAGGAGGGTGACATTGTGCCAATCTCAATTGAGGCAGCAGGAGATCCCAGACAGAGGAGGGCTTTCCCAGAAGCAGATGAACTTGAGAGACAAAAAGAGCAAACGCCAGACCCTGAGGGGAAAGGAGTTGAGGAGGATCAAAGCCAATGTGATCTGACTCTTCCTGAACCAGTTGCAGGTCAGTCAAGAGGAAATCCTGCAGAGCAAGAAGAAGTTTCAAGTTCAACACTAAAAAGAGCATTGACCAAGGGTCCACTGAACGAAGATAAGTGGCCGGAGTCACAAGGAGAAAGGAAGCAGTTGTTGAGACAATAATAAAGGAAGAAGTAAATAGAACAAGGAGAGAAGACCTGAGTTTAGGAGGCTGGTTGGTTTGTAGTGGGTACCTAACGTACTTACACCTTATACTAGGTCCAGTTATCCCTTATTAGTGAAATGTAGTCAGTGTCTCGCAGCCAGGCTCTCTAGGGGTAGTGTGGATGAGCAGCTAAGGCCTAACTAGGAGACATGCAAAGATCATGCAATACCACTGTAGTCACACAGTACTCACACACATGAAAGAAAATACCCAGAGTTACAAAAATAAAGGTACTTTACTTTGGTGACACAAATGCCAAAAATACCTTAGGAACTATGCTCCCTTAGGAGGTAAGTAATATGCACAGTATATACACTAGAATGCAGAAATAGCTGTAAAAAACTGTTAGAAAACAGTGCAAATAATGAAACTCACAATAGTTAGAAAAGGGTCTAGCGGGAACACAAACCATATACTAAAAAAGTGAAATGCAAATGTAGGTTTCCCACCTAGGCAAGTGTTGTGTGTAGAGGGGCTCTAGGAGTGTACGAAAACACCAAAGGTAAGTAATAAAACCCACCCCAGAGCCCAGGAAAGCAGGAGTAAATCACAGTAACTTTCCAAGAACACACAAGAACACATGATAGAAGATTCTGAAAGAACCTGAAGAGGCTGCGAGACATCACCAATGGATTCCTGGACCTGAAGACCTGTGGAAGAAGGGGACCAAGTCCAAGAAGCACTGAAAGGTCCAGGGAGAACAGGAGCCCCTGCTAACCCGGATTAAGGTGCAAAAGAAGAACCACTGTTAAAGAAGAACAGTAGGTACTGCACCAAAGAAGATGGATGTGGGTTCCTGGCTGGTGCAGAAGCTGTCCCACGCCGGATGGATGATTGCAGTCTGGTTTGCGTTGATGGATTCCACCAACAAGCCTTGGTACATGCAAAGCTCGTGGTTAGCATAAAATGGTGCTGCCCGGGACCAGGAGGGACCTGGAGGCCTCTACCGAGAGGGAGACAGAGGGGGCTCTAAGCAACTCAGAGAGCCCTCAGAAGACCAGGCAGCATGCACAGGAGTCCCACAGCATGAGGACAAAGAAGGTGCAACAGGAAGCCATTGCAGCACTACACAAAGGGATCCCACTCCACCGGACCACAACACAGGGGGCTGTGTGTTGCATGAAGCAGTGCTGTTGGCTGGAGCTGCACGGTGCGTGAAGAACTTCATGAAAGGATGCCAACAAGCCTTGGCAACTGCAAAACACGCGGTGCATGGGGGTACTGTCTTGCCTGCGGAGGCAAGCTCTTACCTCCACCAAAGTTGGACAGCTGGACTTCAGGACCATCTGAACCACTTCAGTCCACCAACTGTGTTGCTGAACCCAAGCACTTCTTAATGAGAGGGGACCCAAGCCACAATCATCACTGCAGAAGGGTGTCTGCTGAAGCAGGCAAGTGACTCCTTCACTTCAAGGGAGATTCCTTAATTCTTCTGGTGCAGGCTGAAGACTGGCTGTTCTCTGAGGATGCACAACTGGGAAACAGTTGCAGTTGCTGGCAGGAGCTAAAGATACAATGTAGCAGAAGGTGAAGTGAAAGATGCAGAGGATTCCTGCTGGAGTCTTGTAATCTGAATCTGGAGAACCACCCAAGAGAGAGACCCTAAATAGCCCTGAAAGGGGGATTGGTCAGCTAGCAGGTAAGCACTGATCAGGAAAGGGGTCTGACATCACCTGCTGACACTGGCCACTCAGATGCTCCCAGAGTGCACTGTCAACTTGGAATCCAAGATGGCAAAACCCAGGGACACTCTGGAGGAGCTCTGGGCACCCACCTCTGGGGTGGTGATGGATTGGGAGTGGTCACTCCCCTTTCCTTTGTCCATTTTCGTGCCAGAGCAGCGACTGGGGATTCCTGAACTGTTGTAGACTGGATTATGCGAGGAGGGCAAAATCTGTGCCCTTCAATGAATTTCCAGAGGTTCTAGGAGGATACCCCTCCCATGCCTGTAACACCTATTTCCAAGGGGAGAGGGTGTAATATCCCTCTCCCAAAGGAAATCCTTTGTTCTGCCTTCCTGTTGCTTGAGTTGCTCAAGCAACAGGAAGGCAGAAACCTGTCTGTGAGGTGGCAGCAGCTGGGGCTGCCTCGAAAACCCCAAAAGGCTGGTATGGCAGTACTGGGGGTACACTGTGGAGTCCCCAGAGTGCATGGGATTGTGCAACCAATACTGGACTCAGTATTGGGGTACTATTCCCAGTTGTTAGACACCTTACATGGCAATAAGGTTACCATTGTGAAGCTGGACATAGGAATTAACCTCTGTCTAGTGCACCCATAAAATGGCGTCCCTGCTCTCACAAAGTCTGGGAAAATGGTCCTGGCTGCTGTGGGGTTACCTCTGCTAGTGCAGCAGTGCCCTCACACACAGGTAATCTGCACCCAGCCTTCAGGGTTGGAAGGCCTGGTATATAGATGACTGATAAGTGACCTGGTGCAGTATAAATGACTGTGAAAGCGTGCATGCACCATTTCACACAGGCTGTAATGGCAGTCCTGTAGAAGCCTTTGCATGGACTCCCTATGGGTAGGCAAAAGAAATGCTGTGGCCCTACGGATCCCCTGGAACTCCAAGGCCCTGATTACCTAGGTAGCATATACTAGGGAATTATAAGGGGTGATCTGTATGCCAATTTGGGATGAATACTGGGTTACCAGAATGCAGTGACAAAATTTAGAGGAGAGAGAGCATAAGCACTGGGGTCCTGGTTAGCAGGATCCCAGTGACACAGTCAAACATACTGACATCAGGCAGAAATTGAAGGTAACATGCCCAAAAGAGGGTACTTTCCTACTCTGAGTGAAGGAGAATTGAATAGAGATAGAAAATTAAATAGAAAGACAATAGGAAGTCAGAGCTACGCAGGTCAAGAATGGGCACATGCAACTACAAGTGAATGGCAAAGAGAATTCTTGTCTCTTTGTATTGATCGAGACATTCCAGGTCAATGTTTTGGCACTTGATGGAAGCTGATGAACTGAACTGTGAAAATTACAAATTGAGAAAAGTAGAAAGAGAAAGAGACTATTGAATGTAACTGGAAAAGACTTTTGAAAACCTGATTTGACAAGCTGCTAAACCGATTTTTGTCAAGCTTACAGATTTTTGAGACAAAGGACCCTGGAAGTGAGACTGAAAGCTGTAAATAACTGCTGAAAGAAGATTTTTGTTTTTTGATGCATAGTATCTAAATTGTTCTCTTCTACTTTCGTATTCATTTTCAGTTCAAGGGTAGCATTAACCAGCACGGTAGGAAGAACAGGTGCTGTAAATACAGTGTTGGTTTTGGCAATTGTGTTTGTGATATTGTGCATGATATTGATTGTGAGTATGACTGTTCTCGACAAGAGGAAAGCTAATGATACTTCAGCTTTAGAGACGACTACTGCATTAACAGCAGTAGAGAAATTTAGGTTCGATGAGAAGTATCTGCACGTAGATGTTGCTCAAAGGGAACTTTCTTTTAATGTGTTCTATCGCTTATTGAGTGAGTATGTTGAGACGATGGATGCAAATAATTGTTTTGTGTGTAGGCAGATTCCTTCATCAGTCGAAGAAGGAATTACCTATCATAGTTTGCCTCTAACTTATGGGATAAGTTGTAGCCTGATACTAACAAGATTCTATAACCAGGAGTACATTCAGTATTTCTTCTCCAAACACAATGTGGTGTTTTTGTTTGTCCCCATAATTAGATATCTGAGTAGAGTAGCAAAGGACAATGACATAGTATTAGTGAGGGGTTTCTTCAAGCCTACATTAACTTTTGGGACAACTTATGCTCACAGAAACCATCTGACATTCTTGCTTACACCTTTAGAACAGAGCTTTTCAGATCGCACAGATGACAGGAGAATTACATTAAAGGAGAAGTTAGGAAAGGGCTTAAAATAAAGGACTTTAAGAAATGATTATGCTTATAGTGCAATGAAAACACGAGGAAAATTAGCTTTAGATGCGCAACATGTAGGGAAGCGTTTTGTATATAGGCCTAAATCTAGTACTGACCCTTTTTTTGTGGGAATGAGTGAATGTAGCCATGTGTTTCTGTTTCAGAGTAAATGGACATTTATGTTGAATGGACAGAATCCAGCGATTCCTGGCATATATTATATCTGTGGACCTAATGATTATTACCGTCTCCAAAAGGATGGTATGGCACATGTTATTTGGGGATAGTTTTCAGATTACCAACATTGACTGAATTACATCACATTAGAGAGAAGAGAGAGTCTCCTCCTCGTATGGTGGGAGATATATTTCGAGCAAGGATTCCTTCAGTAGGAGTTGTTCTGAATTCGATAAAGATTCAAAAGTTGTCTACTATTGTGGAAAACATGCTGACAAATTTTTCAGGAGCCATGATCCTGATAGATACAGAATTGGCAGCGGAAAGAGCTATGATTCCTCAGAAATGTGTTAGACATTCTTTACCAGAGGATGGTAGAGTTTGCAAAATGTTTAATTCAAAGCATTGTGGTTTGTTCATTCCTGATAATAGTAAAACAATTAGAACCTTACTTACTCATCTGACTAATGAAAGTGCTGACTTGAAAGAATTGAAAGAACCAGGTGTTCGGGAGAAAGTTGGCAAATTATTTGTTTCAGTGGGAAATTGGCTTAGCAACATTGGGAAAGTGATATTATTGAAAATAATACAAAAGACATTGATTATTGTGATTTGCGTAATTGGAGCATGGGGAAAATGTAAATTGTGTAGAATTATTAAATTGAAGAAAATGAAAAATGAGCAGAGGAGGAAAGGAATGAAAAGAGAAAAATTGTTTAGGGGAAATTCAAAAAGGGAACGAAGATTTAAAGGCTTCAATTAGCAATAGCTTTATTCGGCCTAAAAGCCATTAAAGCATAAAATACATGCAAACCAGAATTAAAAACATACGATAAAAAAGCAAACTGGCTTAATAACTTAATATATATATATATATATACAGTGATTAAAATATAAGAAGAAAGAGTACATCCCTTTGTTTCATACCTTCGAATAGGTGGTTAATAACAGAAGCTAAAGGATTTGTTTCAGTGAACGATGTCGTATACGCCACGCGGTCACAAGGAACTTGCTAACCGCAAGGATTACAATTTTGGAAGTATCACTCTTTAAGATCCTAAGAGCTAAAGAACACTGGCTCAAGTCCAAATCTCGACACGTTGCACAAATCCATTTCGATCTTTGGACAATATAAGCAGGGCAAAAAAACATAAAATGTTCAATGGTTTCGGTGCAGCCAAGACAAGCTGGACAGAGATCAATAGATGAGGTGGTATCCCAGCTTTTAGTTAAAGATAACAACGGGAGGCTTCCAAAATGGAAACGTGCATAGAGACCCTTCCCCAATAAGTCGGGAATCAGATAAAGATATTGTTCATACTGGGGGTACCACTTAAAATCAATAAATTAATTAGTCAGCCGGCCGTAAGATGTACAATGGACCAGGTTACTTTTTACATAGGACCAGTATACTGTCTTCAAGAGAGTCTTATCGGATCTCTCCAGATTGTGTGGCTCTTCCCAAAACCTTCATAGTCCAAGAGTACAGAACCAATTGGATACGTACTTGACCCATGGAATAGTGGCCGCTTCCGGCCTCCTTAGTATATCAAATGCTGAATCTCTATATACAATAAGCTCTGAAACAGTCCAAATCCTTACCCAATATAGCAGGGGTCTTAAAGCTACCAAGTCAGCTATACGGTTGAAGCCTAGGTCCAAAAACATAGGGATCAAGGGAGTACTACGGGGCAAGCTAGTAAAGCCCTGGCAAAATTATTTTCCCCTACTGTTAGTCTTTTACTCTCAGAGAATCCCCATATTTCAGCACTGTAAGCGGCGGCACCCTGCGCCTTTGCCAGGTAGATTTTAATAGCTGGTGATACAGCTTTAGATAAAGAATTCTTATAAAAGCGCAGGATAGCAGCCGCTCTGTGCTGGAGAAGCCACAAGCTTTTACTGATTTGTTCCCCCCAGTGCAAATTATTTGATAACCTCACTCCCAAATAGACTATGGTCTTGATTCTACTGAATAGGGCCCCATCCAAGTTGATGGTGTATTTCCGACAAAAAACGGGGGTAAACACCATCAGTTTTGTTTTATTAGCATTCAGTTCCAAACCATGATCATCACAGAAAGACTTGAATCTATCCAAAAGGATTTGAAGGCCCATGGGGGTCTTGGAGATAAGAAGCGAGTCATCAGCAAACAATAATATTGGGATCTTCTGCTTGTTCAGAGTGGGAGCGTCATTAGAACAGGAGGACAGAATTTGATCCACTTTGTTAATGAATAAAGTGAATAGTATGGGAGCCAAGACGCAGCCCTGGCGAACTCCCCTCCGTATAGGGATTTTGTCTGTCAGTTCTCCTTGGGCGCCCCACCTCACTTGTACATACGTATTAGCATGTAACCGCTGTAGAAGAAAAACTAGATTAATGGGAACGCCCATCTGAAATAGTGCTTCCCAGAGCTTTTCTCTGGAAACCAGATCAAAAGCAGATCTGAGGTCCACGAAAACAACATATAAGGGTTGTTTGGCGAGAACCACATGTTTCCAGTACAAAAGAGTCAGTCTAAAAACCTGGTCTATCGAGCCAGTTTTAGAACGAAAAACCGCTTGCAGCGTGGAAAGGGCCTGATAGACTTGAACCCAAGTAGTTAACCTCTCTAGCATTTGTTTGGCAAAAATGTTCTGCAGATTATCAATCAAACTGATGGGTCTGTAGTTGACAGGAGAATTTGCGTTGCCCTTTTTAAAGATGGGAATTATTTCTGCTCCCTTCCAGGTGCTAGGGATTGCACCACTGGCAGCAATTCTATTTTAAATCAAATTGATGTACCAAGACCAAATAGATATTTCTGATTTATATAGATCGCCTGGTATCTTATCAGGCCCGGGTGCTTTTCCTGGTTTTAAGGAATTAATTGCAGTTTTAGTTTTCTCTCTGGAGAAGACAAGTGGTTCAAACCAATCACCCAGGCTAACCAGCCATGGGGTAGTTGAATCATATTCTGGAAAATGACCAACCAAGGGGTTATGAGGGGTAGCATAGAGTTGGGTAAAATGATCTACCCAAGTCTCAGGTGGCATATGATTCCTAATAGGCATCCTGCTCCCTCCTTGCCCTCTGGACAATAAATCCTAAAACATCACATCATTTTTGTTTTCCAAGCAAGGATCAAGCCCTGCCATATTGCGTCTTCCCATGACTTTTTTGCTGACATTTGAGCCTTCTTATATAATCGCCTATCTGGTTGAATCTCTGCTAGGGAGCCTGTCTTAATAGCATCTTTTAATTCAGATTTGGCCCTCCTGCAGTCCTCATTGAACCACCCTTTGTCACCATTGGGAAGGTCAACACCTAATTTGGCACGAGACTTTTTGTAGAAGAACCTCTGCAATCCCTTCAGCATTTCTTGATGAATATCCAAAATAGGGATGTTGTCAACTTCATAATTCTCATAGATTGCCAATTTATCCATAAACAGATTATAGATCCCCGTTATTGAATACGAACTAGACAGAACCTTGGGTCAGGAGACCCTAGTGTAATTGTTATTCAACAATGGGGAGGGAACCACTCTGCTTTGTATATTCAGAGTTCTCCTGAAAACATCCACATCCATGGATAGTAACAAGGGGTTGTGATCACTTTCGCATCGAGATTCTACCTTCATGTCCTTTAGTAGAGGCCACAATCTAACATCAAGTAGTAAATAATCTATTATACTTGAGGACATCCCTCGTTTAACGGTAGGTGCCATATTTAAATCTGAGGGTGTGCGTCCATTGCAAGCCCTGAGTCCATACCTTAAGCATAGCAAAGCTAACTGAAGGGCTACGCGAGAGTGGGTGCATAGGTGATTATTCGTTAACTGTGGGATTCCCCACATTTCATCTTCCTCATCTGTTAATCCAGTAACCATATGGGTGGGTTCAAAGGTACAGTTTAGATCACCTGCTATTATTAAATAAAACGGGGGACATAAGGAGTCAAGAAGTTCTGTCAGCTGTGTCAAAATTTGGGACTCAGTGCCCCTTGGAACAGATCTAGCGTAAACATTGATAACAATAATTTTGAATTCCCGATGAAAAGTAAATTGAACTCCCATTAAATCCACTGAATCTGTTTTTAACAAGAGATGCTCACATTGCAAATCCTTATTAATGAGCATTAACAGTCCCCCTTTGGTACGGCCTCAGCCCTTCTCTGATAACTGAGCGGGAATATTATAAGAAAAAAAATCAATATAAATTTGCCCATCAGCCCAGGTCTCTTGAAACAAACAAATGTGAAAATTATTAATGAAGGTAGCCCACTCCGAATCCCCCAGCTTCTTGCCAAGACAAGCTACATTCCATGTTAAAATTAAAAGCTCGGGATTAACTATGTCGTTACTGTGAGTGGGGCTAAGTCCCTCTTCCATACAATTGTCCTCAGTGGTGTCACCAAACCGCACTTCCCGATTGCCATTTAGTCAATCAATAGCATCCAGGGAGTGAGAAGAGTTATGATCCACAAAGGGCTCACATCCCAGGTCCGGGGCTAGCTTGCTAAGATTCTTTCCTGTACAAGTGGAGGGTGGCTTTGTAGAGAGGTTAATACCAACCCTTCTCTTAACCCGCAAATCACTAGTTCGGATTACAAATTCCATAAGTTGATCCGCCATAGCTTTTTTTATGAACAAACAGAGATATAATCATGATTGAACCCTAGTTGACTATGTCTACCCACCGCAAGGATGTCAGAGCGGATACCGAAAGGCAATTGCATCTAAATCTTAGCCAATGTATGACCTTATTGGTCAAAGACTCATGATCCTCGGGGGAACCAGGTGGCAATTTGGGAACATTAATCATGTAAACGGTGCCATCGCTACTTGTTTGGCCCGAGTGTTGTGTCTGTTGTGCCTGCCGTGGAATGTCGATCATGGGCATACCTACTCCAATGGGGATCCCATGAGGGCCTGCTGCTCCACTAGAACCTCGGGATGTGGCTGCCCCCTCAAGTCTACCTTCCACGGGGCAAGGACGTGTTGCAATGTAAACTCCCCCCCCGAGCACCCCTTCTGTTGGAAACTCCAGTGTGCTTCTGCCGTAACCTAGCAGCTTCTGGCTGGTTGCTCTCAACATGGGTCAAGAGTGGATCAAGTGGAAAGGGATTCATAGCAGCCTTGGGGGGAGGAATAACTGATTGGGATCCTAGCTTGGGCACAGCTGTTAATCCCCCACCGATTCCCACCTTTTTCTTTGTTGTCTTGCAGCTACAACCATATTTTGGCACCAGATTCTCTCTCAGCAACCCCATTAAAGACACAACCAAGGTCTTAACTTCATCCACCTTTTGTAAAACAAGGGCTAAATTAATGTACTCATGAGGAATTTGCACACCATCGGAAGCATAATCATTATTTAGTGGAACGTTATTCTCAATGGCAACTCCATGCTGGACATGTGCTACACAGGCAGACAAACCTCCCTCTTCCGCCAATAGCCCAAATCGATTTGTGCACTGAATATTAGGAATCACCACGATCTCTGGACTTAGTGGGGGGGGGTTAGCCGTAATACCCGTGGAAAGAGAATCCAAATGACTGAGTGGAGCATCAGGGGTGCTGCAAGAAATTGCTACTGTCATATGCGTAGATTTGCCCTTAGGGGCAAGAGAAGCCTCACTTTGAGAAATTAGAAGTGAGGAATGCGTGGTTGATCTCTTCTTCTTCTTAGCAAAAATTTCTGGTATCTTCCCCACCCCTAGGGTTTCGCTCTTTTTTTTGGGCAGGTGAGAATTGCAGTTCAAAATGTAATCGACCTCCTTGAATAGCAAGTCACTTTCATCCAAAGGATTACTTCCTTTACTGGTTGTGGGGCTCACTAAGTTTTTGGTAAGTTTTTTAGATTTCTTAGCACCATTCTGGCGGGCTGGGACATCCACAGGTTTACGTTTCCCCATTCCTAAGTGCTGACAGCAAACAAGTCACTAATTCTAAAAGTAATAGAGATTGCCCAGCACACTTGTTTCCTTTTTTTGAAAAGGGAAATAATATAACTTATCCAACCTCAGCCGCTTGGTAAAAAACCTTAACACCGCACCAGATTGATCTAGCGGCTTAACTGTTTGAAAAAGGTATTCAGCACACAAAATATCACTTTAACAATCACAGGGCAGGAAGGGGTCAATGTCATACCTTAGAGCCCAGAGGGAAGGCTTATAGATGACAGAATGTTAGCTGATGCAAACATTTGTGTGGGAAGATTTGGTGTGATAACACATTTAGTCATCAAAGAAGTTTACTAATGATTGTTCCTGTATTTGAGTGTTGGATTTCCGTAGAAAATGTATTAAGTTAGAGAAAAATAATGCACACATTTGAAGGTGCACCCACCAGGGTGGCCGTCAATGACCAGGAAGTATACTTATTAATGGCTTATTAATATGAAATGTTAAGCTTTTGTTTTACTAATATAGTAATAAAAAAAAAAAATGTATTAGATTTATTAATAGTAGGCCTTAACTTAGCGAGGTCTTGGCCTAGTTGCACGGCTTCATGTCAGGCTGCATTTCTTAGGCGTTTTATAAAATGGAATGCTTAGAGAATTAAACTGTGATTTTCCACTGTATTCACCATGTGTTTGTAGCAGAAGTTCTTTCTCATGAGAAACTGCCTGCTAGAGGATGATGTAGTTGCTAGTGAAACAATGTTTAATGTTATGTGTGTAAGACTGACGTTCCCAGGGGAAGACAACGGACCCACTGACTGGAGTATAAGCTGCAACAATATTGATACCTGACAAGCCAAATGATGGGAGTGGGACAAGAGGAGCCAATCAACAACATGTGGACAATGTAATAGTAAAATTGTAGATTTGAGGGTTTAGTTTCATTGGACAAAGAGTGAACATGCGATACCTTGACCAATTTGGATGTGGGAAGTAGTTTTGGGAAATCTAACTTAGCCGGACTGCACCGAGAAGAGATATGCCATTCTCCCCATTCTTCTTGAGTGTCTAGTTATCCTTTCGAACTGCTTAGAGAGACTTTGCTGTTTCTGAACTTTGATGCTGAATCCTGATGTATTGCTGACTGAACTGATGTCCTGTTGATGAAGACTGTCACAGCTTGCTGAACCCTATTGAGGACAGGTATACCATGACTGTACTGATTGCTATGTCCATTTGCTTTTGTTTCTAGGTACCAAGTGCTATTTTGATAGAGACATAGGGGGTCATTCCGACCCCGGCGGGCCGGGGATGCGGGAGCACCGCCAACAGGCTGGCGGTGCCCCGCAGGGCATTTTGACCGCAGCGGTTTGGCCGCGGTCAGACCAGAAAAACCGGCGGTCTCCCGCCGGTTTTCCGCTGCCCTGGGAATCCCCCATGGCGGCGCAGCTTGCTGCGCCGCCATGGGGGATTCCGACCCCCTCACCGCCATCCTGTTCCTGGCGGCTCCGACCGCCAGGAACAGGATGGCGGTGAGGGGTGTCGTGGGGCCCCTGGGGGCCCCTGGAGTGCCCATGCCAATGGCATGGGCACTGCAGGGGCCCCCGTAAGAGGGCCCCACTTTGTATTTCAGTGTCTGCTTTGCAGACACTGAAATACGCGACGGGTGCCACTGCACCCGTCGCACATACCCACTCCGCCGGCTCCATTCGGAGCCAGCTTCCTCGTGGGGAGGGGTTTCCCGCTGGGCTGGCGGCCTTCTGGCAGTCGCCCGCCAGCCCAGTGGGAAAGCCAGAATGGCCTCTGCGGTCTTTTGACCCCCATAGTTAGATGTTTTTTTTCAAAAATGTTGTGACTAAGGGCCAGATGTAGGAAGCCGTTTGCATGGTGCAAACTGCGAAAATCGCAGTTTGCACCATGCAAACAGCCTTCTGCGATGCACATTCACAATTTGCGAGTTGGTACCGACTCGCAAATTGTGAATGCGACTCGCAAATAGGAAGGGGTGTTCCCATTCTTATTTGCGACTTGCATCGCAATGCAGAATTGCTTTGTGACCGCGAATGCGGTCGCAAAGCAATTTGCAGTTACCACCAGTGTCACACTGGTGGTAACTCATTCAGAAAAGGGAAGGGGTCCCCATGGGACCCCTTCCCCTTTGTGAATGTGCGCAAAAAGGTTTTTTCAGAGCAGGCAGTGGTCCAGTGGACCACTGCCTACACTGAAAAAACGAAACCAAATGGTTTCGTTATTTTTTTTATTTTGCAACTCGTTTTCCTTTAAGGAAAACGGGCTGCAAAATAAAAATAAAAAACTGCTTTATTGAAAAAGCAGTCACAGACATGGAGGTCTGCTGACTTCAGCAGGCCACCATCCCTGCGAGTGCAGGGACTCACTACGGGGTTGCCAAATGTGACCCACCTCATTAATATTTATGAGGTGGGTCTTTGCGACCCCATAGCGAGTCGCAGACGGTGTCTGAGACACCGTTCTACATCCGGATTTGCGATTCCGACCTTGCTACATCTGGCCCCATATTGTTTTTTATGAAGCCCAAACATGCTATTCTAATTGGTGTTAGTTAGGGTTCTCATTGATGAAGTTTGCTACATGTAATAACAGTTGATGTATATTCTTTGCTGAACCTAAATGTATGTAATATCGTTTGCACAGTTATTCTTGCTATTAATTTGTACTGTAACTTTGGAATGTGTAGTCGCTCAAGCCTTGATTAGATTGCGATTCTTTCACCATTTTTGACAGCCAGCATTGTTTCTGTATGCTTATCATATGATTTTGAGATTAAGCTACGTATATTTAGCATTGTTAACATAGGGAAATAAGCATTCTAACCTTTACATAAAGGTGTAGTTATTCTTGGCTGAGGGGTCATGGTGCTTGGAAATATAGACTCCTATTGATTATCGATGTTATAGATTGTTGATATAATTGATCTTTATTGGTACGGGATATATGGTGGGAAAATGTCGAAGTGAGTCAAACGGTCTATCGGCCTATGCGCGTCTCCCTTGTAAGTTTACTTAATAAGGTCTGACACGCTAACACAGTCACCTGGCTGCTCGTTCTCTCCTCTAAAAGAATGTCCATTTGCTCGGACTCTCCTTCAATTGCCCCCTCTTTTCCCACTGACACTTCCATTTGACTCCTTCCACACAGACACACCTTCCTGAACCCTCCCTGTAGCTACCTGAGGACCTCCTATTCACCAATCTCTCCTTCCAGGTGCACAGCTTTGGAGAACAAAGGCAACTTAGCAGCAAAAGCTAAGTTTTACTTGGGAAAAAAATGTCTTGTTGCTGTATGAGTGTGTGTTTTGTGATTGTTTGATTTTGTGTGTGTGTGTGTGTGTGTGTGTGTGCGCAAGTGCATGTCTGTGTGTGGCTGTATGCTTGCATGCATAAGTCTGCCTGCTACACATCATGATAAAATTCTGACACTGCTAAAACATGTGATAATTCTTGCCAGCTTGTAGGCATCCACATGATTGCACACACCTGTTAAAATGTTGGTTCCTTTATAATGGTGACTTTCTTGCACACTTGTAGGTATCCACAGCATGATGCTCACAACTAGTAAAATACTGGCCGCTACACAATGTGGTAATTCTTGGGAACTTTTGGATATAGTACAATGGTTGTAATTCTTGGCAATTAATGGACATTCATGGCATATTGCCCAATACTGGTAAAATACTGGCCTTAGCATAATTATGGTAATTTTTGTCCCCTTATGGATAAACAGTGTGATGCTAAACCGTGGTTATATGTTGACATTAACTTTATAGCAGCAACTCTTGGCATACTTCATATCTCTGGCATAATGCTGCACCTGATAAACAGTTAATATACATGGTGCACTGGTGCCAGGGCCACTGAAATATTGAGATTGTGTAGCTGTGGTGTTTTTTCACGTAGTTATCGATTTGCAGCATTTCTCACATCATCCATCATCTGCCACATAATCTGCAGATTTTAACAAAAAATGGTTTCTAGCTCAAAAGGTTCAAAAGGAACTAAAAACTTAGTAACAAGTGTTGCAGCGGAATGGAAGGCACTTATGAAAGGTTGACTGGTCACCTTTCTGTTGCTTTATGCTGTATTTGGGTGTCAAACATACTAATTAGGTGCAACAATGCCCAGATAGTGTTAACAAGTTTAAAAATGGCAAAATAATTAAGGCATGCTATCGCAAATTATGCCTCAATATGCCACAAAATGTGCCTTTTCTTGCCTCATAATTTACTCAGCCTACTGCATAAATTGGCCCTATCCTGCTGCATATTTCGCAGAGCCCTGAATAGTGCTAACCCGGTATATTAGGGTGTTCTTGACAGTTTGGTTGCAATTTTTGCCACATTGTGAGCATGCAATGCACACTGGTGTCTAATCCTCATACTTTTCATACTGGTATAATAATGTGGGCCCAATTCACAAAGGTAAACTTAGACCTGAAGTGAATTCGACCCTGTATGTCCTGGCATATTGCTGGCATTTATGGCAGAAGAGTGGCATGGTAGTAAGTAATGTTTGTCAAAAGCTTGTGCCCAATAGTACATCAAACCCAAGATGCACAAATAACTGGCCTGTGGGCCGTTGTAACAACATAAACAATATTACTTTCACCATTGTTTCTTCATTGTTTATCATTTTTATCTCTATCTTCAATGTTAGTCCAAACAAAACGTGAATTTCTAAATCTTCCATATTGTATTAGCAACATCGTGAATCCAGTATTTAAAGTTTGTGCAAGAAGCCACTTCAAACTTATTTTTACAGCATGTGACGATTCGAGTTTCATCCATTATGGCGTGCACCCAATGCATTTCAGGAAGACTCCCTTTGTCAGGGAAAATTACAATGTAAAAAGTTGAAAAGGTTCTAACAGCACAAAACATTTACATATCTAGTAAAAATGAATACTTGGTAACACAGTTATGTCAAATCCAATGCCACAAAACTATGGCCCTGATTTATGTTAAAGTGGCGCAAAGCGGTGCTGTGCCAAAAATAGCAGCACTATTAAGATACCTAGCACCAACGCAGGCATCCTTGCACCATAGTGCAAGGGTGTCTGCATTCAGAGGATAGATTGTTTATGTGCAGGAAGGTATCCATTGCTGCACATAAACAATCTATAATGACGATTTGGCACTTCTATGTGTTGCTGCTATGTATGAGCTGTACAACCTCAAAAACTTGAATCAGTCAATGCATCAGTGATGTTTCCACTTACATACACACTGAAAAGTCCTCTGCATTTACAAAATATATTTTGTTTGATCAATCATTATAAAGAGTGCAAACTACCCACATTGGACATACATGTTTGATAATTGTATAACTGATAGAATGTACACCAAACCATAAACAATTGTTTACACAGTTTTTCAACGATCAAGTGCAAAAGTTTAACAGCTTATCAGATGCTCAAAGCAAGACTTTTGGCCGTACGACCTCAAAAACCTGAATCAATCAATGCATGAATGATGTTTCGACATTTTTGCAAGGTACATGAGAAATGTCAAATATTTTTGTGCTGATAGGACCTTTTTAACTTTTTACATTGTAGTGTTCCCTGACTAAGGGATTCTTCTGGAAATGCTTTGGGTGCAGGCTATAATGAATGAAACTTGAATCCTCACATGCTGTAGAGATAAGCTTGAAGCGGTTTATTTCACGAACTTTAAATACTGGAATCACCATGTTGCTAATTATATATGGAAGATGTGGAAATTAACGTTTCTGTGGACTAACATTGAAGAAGGTGATATAAATGATAAATAATGAAGAAGCAATAGTAAAAATAATACTGTTGAGCGGTTGGTTGTGCATCGTCGGGCTGATGTATCATTTGGGCACAAGCTTGCAACAAGTCTTTAGGCGAGTCTGGGCGGAAGAGGTACCAGGGTTTCAGGCCACAATTCTTGCCTTTGAGCATCTGATAAACGTTACGTTTTTCTTTAGATATCCGCCGCTCACTGGATCACGGTACAATACCTTGTTCCAGGAAATGCAGTCTGGCAAACAGATAATCTGACAATGTGCATTTATTAGCATCTGCGCTCACTGCACATGGATTTTATTTCTGGCCAGCATCCAGGGCGCTTCAGCTCTCCGTGCTCTCTTGTCAATTTCGCCACACTCCTGTGAAATTAACAAGCAGCGCGGAGGAAACGTACAAAAGGAGTCACGGAGAAGCCAAGTGCCCTGAAATTGGACATGGTAATTTTCTTATTAAAAATCACTTGCCGCTGAGCCTAGTGAGAGAATTGCAGTTGTTTTCAGGTTTCAACTACTTTGGAAAGCCAGTATATAATGTAGTTTGCTCTAAACTAAACTCTACATTTCCGAGCTGGAATACTTGCTCCCTAAATCATTGAACCGACAGCTCATCTAACAAAGAAGTACTCAGCTTCTCTGAATATATTTTATTTCATAGAAATAATAAGTATCTCAGCTGAGAATATTTAACTCAGTAGCTTCCACAATCCTTTCTGCCCACGTATCAACAGCTGCTAGTTTTGCATGATTAGTTTTCTTTAGAACACATGGCTACTAAGCAGCACCATGGATCGTTGGACTCTTTCAGGATATCCTGGCCATTTAACCAACACCAGTTTGGGTTCTTGGAAATTTAACATCACCATGCTGTTTAGTTTGTGAAATTGGAATTATGACAGCGAAAATCAAAATTTTGCTTTGTCTGAAAGTTGCAAATTTTCCTGAAACTTTGCATCATATCACTTTGTAAACTTTGTTTGCACAGGGAAAGCTAATTTTCCCAGAAAACATCTTGTAGAAAGACATTTTCTGTGTCACCTAAGAAAATTATGCAACTTCGCACACTACTGCTAAATGCAGTGAATTTAATGCACAGAGACACCATTTAAGTGAAACCACTACCCGGCCTGTGCCACTGGTTGCAACGGAACACCTCTTGAGTTATTAGACAGCTACAAAGACCTGTTTCTGCTTATTGAAATACTCATATCTGAGACTACCGGGACTCTGCACCTCAGGGGTCTCCAACCTTTTCTGTAGTAAAAGCTACTTCTGATCAGTGAAAATCATCATGAGCTACTGAACGCTAAACAATTTGTGCATTATTACAAGACAACCCCATGCCAAACCTCCTTGACTTGAAGCCTAATGTTCATAGAGTCAGATGCTATGGTTTGAACTTTGACTAAGGGCTTTAAGACAGGGCTTCCACTTGTGTTTGTGAAAGTCTGGTCTTTGGGGATGTATGAACATGTGTGCATATGAATGGGGTATATGTGTATGGGTAACTGAGAGCCAGTGTTGTATGTACTTGTGGCACAGCGCATACGTTTCACCATATGTGGAACCGTTACAAGTATAACACAAACATGCAACCATGTTTTTAAATGGGAGAAATTTGAAGTGCAAAAATGTTCATAATGTGGAAAAAAATTCTGCACTTTAAAATTTTCCCATTTAAAAAATGATTGTATATTACATTTATAAATATTGCACAGTGTTCTAATGGCCACTAGGAGCAAGAGGCCTGCCATTTATAAATGCAAAACTTTAAAAAATAATTTGAGAATAGAAAAATGAAAAGTTGATTAAAAGGTAACTTTTCATTTTTATTTTCTCTGATTGAGAAACATCATTTTGTTCTCACTCCCAATACTGAGTTGACAAAGGACTTTTATTTAAGAGTTAACTACCTTAGTGCTTCAATTCTTCACCTCTGTGATCTGGGTCATAAAGCTGACTCCAGCACTGCTCCTTATCAGGCCCTGCTATCTGCAGCATGGTGATATTAATATAAAATAAACACGGGCTTCCCTTAACTCAAAAAAGGAAAAATGTGACCCTTTGCTTACATTAAAAAGAACCCTGGGCTGTGAGCTACTCTAAAGAGATCTGGGAGCTACTGGTAGATCCCGATTGACTGGTTGGAGACACCTGTTGTACCTCAACACACTGTGGAAACCTACCCTTTGCATGAAAGACAATTGAGCCGTGGCTGGATGTATGGTTTAGTGGCTGCAAAAAGACATTGGGGCATATTTATGATGCCCCTAGCACCACCTTGCACCACATTTGCATCATTTTTTTACACAAATGTGATGGTACGGTGGCATTTCCCACATGCCATATTTACAAAGTGGGGCAATGCAAGCATTGCGCTGCTTTCTAACCCTTATGCCACATTATGCCTGCGCCAGGCATAATGTATGGAAGGGGGGCATTGAGAAATGGTGTAGTGAAATCTAGTAAATTTCTCTGCACCATTTTTAGCATCATTATTAATGCCTGTCTAAGGCAGGCGTTAAGATGATGCTCCCATTGAAGACAATGTACTTGCCTGTGCTTTGCTGCATTAGCGCCATAATTTATGGTCTAATCTAGCAAAGTGCCACATTAGCACTATATATTATGATGCTAATGTGGACACGACTGCAATGGTGTGCTGTATCATGAAATCGGCACACATATGATGTCGTTAGGGTGATACAATGGGGTGCTAGAAAAGAGGGGAATCATGAATGAATATGCGCCGATGTATTTTTCAAACAAATGTATGAATTTCATAAACATCTCTAAACAAAACTTGAGTGGTCTGTTTGTTTTTATATCTTTCATCTTTGTGGTTGTTACTCTCTAAATAACAATGCTATATTGGCATAAGAGAAAAAAACAACATGAAAAATAATACAATTTATCTCAACTACATATTGGGTGCAGGTATCCTCAAGAACTCCCAAGCTCTTTTCCGATCTGTACTGGATTCCTGGAAGGTTGACGATCAATCCCAAGGATGTCCTAAAAATGTCCGAACAGCCTGTGGACATGTTGATACAGTTAACTTCCTGCTCTTTTCTTCATGGTCAGCAACCCCAGCAGACACAAGTGTTACAACATTTGTGAGAGTTATACTACTTTCATGTTTCTTGATTATCCATCACAAGAGTAAACTTTTCTGTGCACCTTGTTTAGGGATATTTATTCTCCAAAATGGTAGGGTACGTGGATGCACTATCTCCCCCCACCATAACATCGAAGTGACATCGCACGACTTCTGGCCAGATGACTGTTGATGCTGCTGA
The DNA here is from genome assembly GCF_031143425.1 of Pleurodeles waltl. Classification (NCBI taxonomy): domain Eukaryota; kingdom Metazoa; phylum Chordata; class Amphibia; order Caudata; family Salamandridae; genus Pleurodeles; species Pleurodeles waltl. The sequence goes on from NC_090448.1 coordinate 849,703,668, forward strand.
CATCTCAGGAAGTGTCATCATTGACATAATATTATCACCGAGGGCAGCATTATTGAACTCATAAAACTATGACCAAAGCAGCTACATGTCTACTCTCCTTACTACCTCCATAATTACTATAATGCTGCCATGTTATTTCAGAAGCACAGACAGAAGGTGTCATGGAGCCATTCTATGTTTAACAATTGGGGCATAAAACACCCAGGCATGCCCAAATGCACAGGATAAGCTCAAATAGATGTGCATAAGTGTCATATGCTCAAGCACAACCAAAACGCGCAAGGCTACAGAACCTCATATTGTCCATTGTAGCTGCACATATCATGTGCCCTGCACCAATCTTAGAACAGCCTTAAATGCTCTGGAACAGCCACATAAGTCATTCATAATCTCATTTTGGTTAGGCATAGCCTCAGATGCTCAGTGTATTATCTCCATAAATAAAGATATTCTTGACTGCTTTGCACAGTAGCCACATACACAGATATAGCCTGAAACACATAGTGCAGCCTCCCCATGAACAGCTATAGCCCATTGTGCTCAATTGATTATTCATGTGGGTTGTTTGATATGTTGAGTGCAACTCCCTGTGCATTGAACTAGCCTCACACGACAAGCACATCCTCTCCTTGAGCAGATGTAGCCCCAAATGCTCAGTGCAGATTCTTTGGGCATAGTAATTCCCTCAAATGCCCAGACCATTGTATGCAGGTTTATGGTTTAGCCTGAAATGTCCAACACTGTCACCCTAAAGTACACATTTTGCCTATAAAGTCCCAGTGCAATGTCCTCTTGTGCAGGTTTATTTCCAAATGCCTAGGGAGGTTTCCCATTGCACTAGCAGTTTCTGAGAAAGTCAGTAGCAAAGAATATAGTCATTTTTCCAGTTCTAGCTTATCTTCAGTAAATCACTGCTATCAGGTTTGACCAATCAGCTCAATTGAAGGAAACCAAGAATACAACTCCTGGAGAACACTGATTAGTTAAATGAAAACCGAAGACTAGAGAAGTATTGTGCCATGGGCAAGGGTCAATCTGACAGGCCCTGGAACTGCTTCATCAACTAAAGTAAAAGATGATAAAGGACGCAATTAAGAAAACTGCCTCTCTGTACTAGATGATGAAAGCAAGTGAAATTCCTATGTTTCATTCGTGTCAATACAACAACATTTAGTACTAGGGATGTACTAAAAGGTTCTACTACTTTTATAAACAAGACAGGGCTGCAAACACAAATAAGACATACCTGCTTTACATCTAATATGATGACTCCATAGAGAGTGATGAGCCATCTAATCTTTTGTCCTCTTTAAAGAGAGAATGACTGAAATTAAAATGTGCTTAAAATAAAGATGAAAAGAAATGTATTTGTGTTCCCTCTACCACAGCCCTACTTAAACCAATGGTCTGCATAAAATCTTATTTCGCATCCTCTTGATCAAAGCAGCAACCTGAGTGAAAATGGGCTATTGCTCTGAAAGCCCTCAAGGACTGACAAAGAGTCAGTCATGTTACTTATAAGGCCATGACTTCCACGGTATGTACCTGAATCTGTAAAAGACCTACAAGTCTAGTTGCAGGTCCAGTGCAGCTGGGCAGTTACAGAGAGGCCTCTGGAGCTTGTTATATCCCTGTAGCTCAGAAGAGGAGGCCAGCTAACTACCCCTTGGAGTCACTCAGGAAGCCTGGGATAAAGGGAGCAGGTTTAGTCTTTATTCTCAGACAGCAGTCAGACCTCAAGTAGCAGTGCAGTCCTCTGGCAGCAAAGCGGTCCTTCTGTAGTATGCACAGGTACCGGAGTGTACTGAAAAGTGGGGCTCAGAGTCCTAGTTTCATACCTGGTACCCACTTTGAAGTAGAAGAAACTTTTGGAGTCTCTCCACCCCACATATGTGTCTGGTATTAGCTGCCTCCTTGCCCTGGTCCTAGGATGTTGGAAGTCACAATAGCCTAGTGTGAAGTTCTTTGTGTGTGTGCTTGAAGTGGAAGTGGGGCTGTGACAGCTCTGCCTCCTTCCTGCACTGGATGCCTCATCCTGGCAACACCCAGTGCCTCTATTGTGTGGCTGTCTAGGGGGTATAAACAAAAAACAACTGCCAACTACACCTAGCCATTGAACCCAGGAAAAGGATACCGGCTCCATATGGCTAGGACCAGGAAAAGCCAACTTTCAGAAATGTGACTTAAAATTTACAGGTCCTGGGTACATCTTGTACCTCTTGACTAGGGACTTATAAGTACATTCCATGTTCTGATTGGGTGTAATCCAATGTTACCATGTTTAAGGGAGAGAGCACAAGCCCTTTAGCAATGGTTAGAAATGATTAAGTCTACAGAGTCCTGCAAGCCAACAAATCCACGTTCTGAAAACAGGAGGGGTGAAGATAAAAGGTTTGGGGTGATCGGTAGAGAGGGCCATGTCCAACATCACGTCACGCTCATCACTTAGTCACCAGGCCAATACAGATGTGTCCTGCCTGATTCTCAATATGTGTCATACACACTTGTCTATCAAAGTTAGTTCACATTAGCTACACACACCAAATATAAAAATAAAAATTGCATTTTACAACAAATGTTTCTGTTGTGTGCTATTACCATTTTATCATATTTAATCTAGGAAGTAGAATTCATCCTCAGATTCAGGCAGTCACCTGGAGGATGATCACTAACCACACATGTCTGAGAATCTCCCCTCATCCAAGTGAGTGTCTTGTGGAACCTTATCATTTTTTAGTATGAAATGTTTATTCATTTTTATCATTGCCAATCTGTCCATGTTTTGAGAAAAGAGATATGACCTTCTGACTGTCCCATCTGTACTAAACACCAGCTCTGAGGATACACTGGGGTAGAGCAAATGCAATATACTATATTGCTAACCTACTGAGTATTGACTGTTGTTTACTCTTCCCATACCAATAGGTTACTGGCTCTTGATTCAAGTAGTTTGGCCATCTGAGTAGTCTTGTACCATCTTCTCCATCACCATAGCAGCACACATTGGCTGTTTAAGAGTCTCCTGTGCACGTGATTCAAGACTTGGACAACAGAAACCAAGCAGTCTCAGATGTTGGAAGTCAAAGAGATACTGCTGGTGCTGTAGGTTTAGTAGCAGGCACTTGTGTTACCACTGCTGGGTGATGCTGTTGGGACATGCCCCTGAACTCTGAGCCACCGGTGTGCTTTCCAGTGGTTGAAGGCAGCGCTGAAGCATTTTGAAGGCAGTTCTGAAACACCTTTGAAGTTGCAATTGCACATCTGTTAGGTCATTTGCTAATCTAACAAACCTGTTTTGTAAATGGAAGCATCTAGTGAGAATAAAAGAATATAATTGAGTAGCCTTGGTTTGTGCCATGGATCAAGGATCATGGCCCAGATGTGCACTTCAGAGGAATCTTTCTTCCAGTCTATAAATTCTGCTCTTACAAAGGATTGAGATATTGACTAAAGCAGCTCTATTTTCATTATTAAACAATATATAGAAATAATGTGAAACTCAAAACCATTATGCCTACTGAATATTCAAAATATCCTGTGATATAATTTTGGACCACTGGAGTTATGCAATTGTGCGGCCACAGTGATTTTCGCCTTATTATGCATTTGTTGCTTTTGGCACATAATCAATAACTTGCTGCATAATCTGCAGATCTGAACTAAAAATAAAATTCTAGCTCCAACGGTTCAAACGTTACTAAAAACTCAGTGACATATGGTGCTGTGCAGTGGTAGGCCCATTACAAAGGTTGACTGGTCACCTTTCTGTAGCTTATTGCTGTGTTCGGTTGCTACAATGGTACTAAGGGGGACTAATGAGTTGCATTTGATACCCAAACAGTGTTAACAAGTTTACAAATGACAAAGCAATGATGTAATACTATCCCAAAATGTGCCATACAATGCTGCATAATGTGCTTTTTCTTGCCACATAATTTACTTCACCCTACCACATAATTTGGTCCTCCCCTGATGCATAATTCCAGTGGTGCTGTTTATAATATGTCAAATAATGTTTCCTTTATTATACACAGCAGTACACAATTCTTCTATAAAAGATCACTCCTTCATTAAATCGTCAATTCATCATTATATCCTGAGTACACAAGAAGTCTGCCCATTAAAATTTGTATCTTTTGCACTTCTTCATTGCAAAGTGTGCATTCTCAAGTTATCGATCATTTGCAATGAGAGAATCATAAATTAATTTCTTTAAAATGCAGGGCAAGAGTTATTTGCTAGATTCTTTGTCAGTCCTGATATACAGCCCACACATATTTTGCAATAGGATACTGCCTCTTTCAGGATGCAAAGATAACATCCAGAGAAAGGAAAATTCATCACAAGTTATCCATAGTGAAATGCACTCTAACCATGTAAGAATGCTGAGATAATGAATTGACTACATACATTACTTTTCCAGTTACTGACCATTATATCATGTATATTTTCAACATATTGTCATACTTTTACATGTATGCATAGTCACACAGCAATGTAGTTCATTGTTTAAAGAGGAATTTTATAATATTATTGATTACATGTTAGGAAAATGTATGCAGTAGTTGCAGTAGTATATAGTTATATCCACACATGACACCACTATAAATATTGAAGATCTTGATACACATTCTTCCAAATTCAAATTGTTTTGAGCAAATAATAATAAATGCCATTTAGTTAGATGTGGGACAACATATGTCATATCTAGTTACAGTTACATGTTTCTTCATTTTTAGAGCACCCGAGTCAGACTATATTTGAAGATATCTTGCCCCACGCTTACAATGTAACAGAGCTCATATGCACCCTATGGTTGTGGAAGATATATTTCATAGTTATCATAGTTGGCAATAATTACAGACATGTAAATGGTGCTTCTTGCTCTTGCTAGCATTCTATCTTTGATGACACAAATTATTATCCATCACTATTTACACGGAACTGTCTCATAATTATTAATGATTCTTTATGAAATATCATCACCTCTAAGTAAACATTACAGCCATCTCAATCACTGTTATGATGTACAACATGTTTCTTCAATACAAAAGTTGAGAATATCTTTGAAACCTCTAAATGACTCTACTAAAAAAATACAGTTGAGAGACAGCTGTATTCATTTCAAAGTTAAAGAGAAAGAAAGCACAAATCATGAAGGTAAAAAGGCTTATTACGAAATTCTCTCAAGGAATGAAAACAGTTTTATTATCCTGCGATACTATTCCCAAAACAGTTCCCTACCCGTAAAACAGACAGACATTTGGTAGAGATTCTTACGGACTATCCCTTAGTTACATTTCGGAAAGCTGACTCTCTCAAACATATTCTTACTTCGAGTGATGTTATTAAGATTGTCATGAAAGATACATCAAATAAGTTATCTAACAAGCATTTGGGATGCTATAGATACAACAGCCATGTCTGTTGCAAATTTGTAATTGCTAAAATAAAAAGAATCTCAAATTTTGAGACGTCAAAAAACTTTACTATTGGAAGTTTAATTAATTACAACACCACTTTTTTCAGTATATGGTGAACCGTGTTGGTTCCAAACAATACAATGGATCAACTAAATGGCACTTAAATGTAAGAAATGTTATGTTAAGTAGACTTACAGAGTGTGTCGCTGCCCCAACAAGAGGGCTTCCCAGGGCCAGCCATCAGACAAAGGTAGTACATCAAAGCGAGCTGAGGGAAATAATCTTTTTGAGCCTTTTTCTGAACTCAAGGCAATTCTGGATAATTCCAAGCTCGAGAGTCAGATTGTTCCCAAGGGCCCGAGCTAATACTCGAAAAAAGCATCGACCAGCCTGTTTCCTATGTAACGGAGGAATAACCGACAGGTTAAGATCAGCCGAACGAAGGGCCATATTTATACTTTTTGACGCAAAACTGCGCTAATGCAGTTTTGCGTAAAAAAAATTAGCGCCGGCTAACGCCATTCTGAAGCGCCATGCGGGCGCCGTATTTATTCAATGACGTTAGCCGGCGTTAGCTGCCGGCCCTGTCTGGTGTGCGTTAAAAAAAATGACGTACACCAGGCAGCGCCGGCGTAGGGGAAAATGGAGCTTGGGCGCCAAAAAATGGGGCAAGTCAGGTTGAGGCAAAATTTGCGCCGCAACCCGATTTGCACCATTTTCTTTTTACTCCCAACCCCCATTGACATGACTCCTGTCTTAGCAAAGACAGGAGTCATGCCCCCTTGCCCAATGGCCATGCCCAGGGGACTTCTGTCCCCTGGGCATGGTCATTGGGCATAGTGGCATGTAGGGGGGCACAAATCAGGCTCCCCTATGCCACAAAAAAAAAAAAAAAAACCTTCCCTGAGCTTACCTTAATGTCCCAGGGGTGGGTCCCTCCATCCTTGGGTGTCCTCCTGGGGTGGGCAAGGGTGACAGGGGGTGTCCCTGGGGGCATGGGAGGGCACCACTGGGCTCCTTCCGAGCCCACAGGTCCCTTAACGCCTGCCCTGACCAGGCGCTAAAAAACGGCGCAAAGGCGCCTGTACGTAATTTTTTTTGACCCACCCACTCCCGGGCGTCATTTTTGCCCGGGAGTATAAATACAACGCACATGCCTTGGAGTCAGTTTTTTAGACGGGAACGCCTACCTTGCATATCATTAACGCAAGGTAGGTGTCCACGCTAAAAAATGACGCAAACTCCGAGAACTTTGGCGCTAGACGGGTCTAACGCCAAAGTATAAATATGGAGTTAGTTTTGCGTCGGAATTGCGTAAAAAAAAACAGCGCAATTCCGGCGGAAACAGAGTATAAATATGCCCCGAAGTGCTCTGGTTGAAGGTAAGGCTGCAAAAGATCGAACAGGAAGGGAGCACCATGCGTGTTCATGATTCTGTGTGCCAAGCTGATGGCTTTATATTGAATTCTCCTTTCCAAGGGAAGCCAGAGGAGTTAGTGAAGGAGCCCCACAATGGGCCAGAACTTCGGAAGGGACATCAGCAATCTTTTACAGTAAGGTCTTAAGTGTAGTGGTAAAGGCTCTGCGAGCCTTATGTTGCCCTTTAGCCAAGATGTACTCTAATGATATGTCATTTGGAGCACAACAAGAATTTTCCGCCCATTTGATCGAACAGTTTAATTAAATATGGCTAATAAAATGATTATGATATTGTTTGATGAAAAATATTGCGAAAGGCATCTCTGCATACGAATGACAAGACAGGCACATAATTTGTGATACAATAATGATTAACTGATAACATTGTTGATGTGAATTTCTATTATCATACCTAGATCAATGATACACTTTAAATTAATATATTTGGTGAAAAAAGAAAGCCTATATTGGAAAAGAGAGCTGGTTTAATGCCCTGATGCCTGATGCCCTAGGTGAGAAACTAGATTAGACGAAACATCGTCCCACAAGCTGTTAAGAAGTAAGGAGCATTGTATTAAGTCAGATGAATTATTTACTGGAACATTAGTTTTCATTTTGGTGTGAGAAAAAAACCTCCAGGGTTTAAACAGCGATCACGAGTGAGCAGAAACACTTGGCCTGATAAATACATTAAGCGGATGTCTATATAATAACTTTAGACCACATAGCAACTTTGATATTGACAGAAATAATTATGGAGCCTTAACCTTGTAGCGTCCCAGCACGAAACACGTGTTGGTTGCATTTCATGATTCACAAACAATTTGACAAAGAACTGTTACCCAGCATTTTACAGACATTCATTTACGACTTCTGCCTCTGTAAAGGATAAGAACATTAAGGGGCATATTTATACCCTGTTTGCGCTGAATTCGCGTAATCTTTTTACGCAAATTTAGCATAAATTTAACTCCATATTTATATTTTGATGCTAGACCCGTCTAGTGTCAACATATAGGAGTTAACATAATTATAATATGCATGAAACCACCTTGTGTCAATGAGATGCAAGTTAGGCGTTCCCGTCCAAAAAATGACTCAAAGTCACTGGCACCTTACATATCCTCCCATGTAGAAAAGTGCACAGGTGGGAGGCGGGCCTAACTAATGGCACTAGGTCAGAGCAAGTGTTACAGGACCTGTGGATCCATTTCCATGGCCAAACACCATAGAATGGGTCCACAGGTGCCCATTCTAAGCCCCAGGAACTCCCCCACCCACATCAGAGGGACACCAGAGGATGGAGGACCCCATCACAGGTAAATAGGGTAAGTATAGGAAAGCATTTTTTTGTAAATGTTATAAGTGCCAATGGGTTCCCCTCCATGGCACTGGGTGCAATGGCCATTCCCAGGGGACAGTTGTCCCCTGTGTTGGCCTTTGGGGTGATGGACATGACTCCTGTCCTTTATCAGAAATTAGTCATGTGGTATGGATGGTTTTGCATCAGGAAATGATGCTAGCGTGGTTAATGGCATTTTTTGTCTCTAACCAGCCTAGCCGTCATTCTTTAAGGCAAAGCCCCATTCCCCCTTACCACCACCCCCACCCGGCTAACGTCATTTTTGCTGACGCTAGCCCAACCTTAGTGCCGGTTTGTGGAATTCCATAAATTTCACGCCCGACTGGCGCTTTGGAATGATGCAAGCTGTAGGAAGCTGTCCTGGTTTGTAGTGGTACCACAGATACTTACACCTTATACCAGGTCCAGTTATCCCTTATTAGAGAAATGTAGTCAGTGTCTAGAAGCCAGGCTGTCTAGAGGTAGCTGTAGGCAGAGCAGCCAAGGCTGAACCAGGAGACATGCAAAGCTCTTGCAATATAACTGTAGTCACACAGTACTTACCACAAGAAAGGCAATACTCAGTGATACCAAAAATAAAGGTACTTTATTTTAGTGACACAATGCCAAATATATCTTAGAGGCTATATCCCTTAGGAGGTAAGTATTATACATAAAATATACACTAGTAACCAAAATCAGGTAAGTAAACAGGCATAACATAGTGCAAATAGTGAAAATCACCATAGGTTACAATGGGCCTGGGGGAACACAAACCATATACTAAAATGGTGGAATGCTGATGTTGATTTCCCACCTAGGCAAGAGTAGTGTGTAGAGGGGTGCTGGGAGTGTAGGAAAACACCAAAGGTAAGCAAAGTACCCCACCCCAGAGCCCACGAAAACAGAAGTAAAGAACAGCAGGTTTCCTCAGAACACACTAGAAGTCTTGATAAAGAATAATGCAAAAACCAAGCAAGACTGCAAGACACCAACAATGGATTCCTGGACCTGAAGACCTGCGGAGAGAGGAGACCAAGTGCAAGAGCAGCTGAACAGTCCAGGAAGAACAGAAGCCCCTGCTAACCCGGATGAAGGTGCAAAAGTAAAACCTCTGATTGAAAGAAAAAGTCAGAGATGCACCAAAGAAGACAGCTGTGGGTTTCTGCTTGGAGCAAGAGATGTCCCACGTTGAGTAGATGTATGCAGGCTGTTTTTTGTCATTGGATTCCACCAACAAGCCTTCGCTCATGCAAAAGATGCGTTTGGCAAAAAAAGGCTCTACCTGGGCCCAGGAAGGACCTGGAGGTCTCAACTCAGACTGAAGAGACAGAGGGGACTCTCAGCATTTCAGACAGCCTTCAGAAGACCAGGAAGCACCGACAAGAGTCCCAGGACATGGGGACCAAGGAGTTGCAAATCATGGTTGTTGCAGCACTACACAAAGGGATCCCACGCCACTGGACAACAACTCAGGGAGCTGAGCATCACAGGATAGAGTGTGGGGTACCTGGGCTACGCTATGCATGAAGGATTCCATGGAGAAGCGCACAGAATCCCTAGGAGCTGCAAAACACGCAGTGCACACGGTTACTGTCTGGCATGGGGAGGCAAGCTCTTACCTCCACCCAATTTGGACAGTTGGACCTTTGGACAGTCAGGGTCACTTCAGTCCACCACCTGTGTTCCAGGATCTACGCTCGTTGTCAGGAGAGGGGACCCAGAGTACTGGTCGTCGCTGCAGAGAGGTGCCTGCTGAAGCGGGGAAGTGACTCCGTCATTCCACAGGAGGTTCCTTTGGTCCTTCTGGTGCAGGATGAAGACAGGCAGTTCTCACAGTGCGCATGATCTGGAAACAGTTGCATTTTCTGGCAGGAGCTGAAGTTACAGAGTTGCAGTAGCCTTCTTGGACACTTTGTTGCAGTTTTGGAGTTCTTGGAGCAGTTCTGCGGTTGATCCGACGGTAAAGGTGAAGCAGAGGTTGCCGAGGATTCCTGCTGGAGTCTTGTAATCCGAATCTGAAGAAATACCCAGAGGAGAGACCCTAAATAGCCCTGAGAGGGGGATTGGTCACCTACCGAGGTATGGACCTATCAGGAGGGGTCTCTGACGTCACCTGCTGCCACTGGCCACTTAGATACTCCCAAAGTATCCAAAAACCTTGGAATCTAAGATGGCAAAACCCAGGGACACTCTGGAGGAGCTGTGGGCACCACCACTGGGGTGGTGATGGTCAGGGGAGTGGTCACTCCCCTTTCCTTTGTCCAGTTTTGCACCAGAGCAGGGACTAGGGATCCCTGAACTGGTGTAGACTAGATTTTTCCAGGAGGGAACCATCTGTGCCCTTCAGAACATTTCCAGAGTCTCTGGGAGAATACCCCTTCCATGCCTGCAACACCTATTTCCAAAGGGAGAAGGAGACACACCCCTCCACTAAAGGAAATACATTGTTCTGCCTTCCTGGGATTGAGCTGTTCAAGCCCCAGGAGGGCAGAAGCCTGTCTGTGAGGTGGCAGCAGTTGTGGCTGCACTGAAAACCTCAGAAGACTGGCATGGCAGAACTCGGGGTCCATGGTGAAGCCCCTAGGGTGCATGGGAGTGTGCACCCTATACTAGAATCATTATTGGGGTACAATTCCCAGTTGTAAGACACCTCACATGGCCATATTCAGAATTACCACTGTGAAGCTATATGAAGGTATTGACCTACATATAGTGCACACTTTTAATGGCGTCCCCACACTCACAAAGTCTGGGAAAATGGACATGGATGATGTGGGAGCAACTCTGCTAGTGCAGGGGTGCCCTCACACACAGGTACTATGCACCTAGCCTTCAGGGTCTGAAGGTTAGACATATAGGTTACTGATAAGTGACGTGGCACAGTGAAAATGGCTGTGAAATAGGGCTTACACTATTTCACTCAGGCTGCAATGGCAGTCCTGAAGAAGTGTTTGTATGAGCTCCTTATGGGTGTCAAAAGAAATGCTGCAGCCCATGAGGATATCCTGGAACCCCAATGCCCTGGGTACCTACGTGTCATTTACTAGGGACTTATAAGGGGGGGTGGAGTCCAGTATGCCAATTTGGAGTGGAATACGGGGTTACCAGTATGTAAGTACATATTTGGAAACAGAGAGAGCATAAGCACCGGAGTTCTGGTTAGCCGGACTCCAGCAATACAGTCAAGCATACTGACAAAACAATCCAATGTACCGACATGTAGGCCATAAACTATTTGCACTGGGGTCATGACTAGCAGGATCCCAGTGACACAGTAAAAACACACTGACAAACAGGCCAAAAATGGGGGTAAGCATGCTAGAAAGAGGCTACTTTCTCACAAAACCAGCTCTATACTTTTTGCCTTTAAACTGTGTTTGCGTAGTTTTGCGTCAAAAAGTATAAATATGGGCCTAAGGGCCAGATGTATCAAAGGGTTTTTCCCATTCTGTGTCAATGGGAAAATGTGTTCGTACATATGGCCCTAAGAGTGCAAACTTTGCAACAAAAGTTGCAAAATGAACTCTGATTTTAATGAACATACACTTCTTTTGAATAGACACAAACCTTCCCGGGATATTCCACCAACATTAAGAGATACATTAGATCTTCCTCCTGCAGCAACTCCTTACGTGGTAGTTCTTGCAAATGTCCCTACCTTACCAATGGACAATAGGGAAACATGGTCAGCTCTGAGAAATAAATCCCTGAATTGGATAGGGACTCGTAAGAAACCTGGTATGATCAACCCACTCTTTGACCCAGGTGGAATTGATGATTCATTTAATTTTACACATAACCATTGTGGTAATTTGTTGAACGACGCCTTATTCAAATTTGATCTTTTTTTCTGTCATATTCTAATTGATAGCAACTCACAGCTAAAACCTACCTTTAACGGCAGATGTGCTAATACAATTATCAACTTTATACAATTTCTAACAATTTTGCTTTTTGCACATCTGAGTATAACATTCATTACATTGTGCTCAGCGACCACTATCCTCAAAGTTTAAACATTGCACTGCCTCAAGCCATAAATAAACAGAGGGGTCCAGCAGAGATGGTAGCGAATATCGAACTGGGTGCAAGGAATGGCTATACTATTCGGTGGTCTCAGATTGAACCTATAGGTTTTATGAAACAACCGCTGACTAAATACATTAACGAGTTTGAAATTTGCCTCTCAGATAACATCAGATCACAGGAGTGCATTAAAGCATTCACCGCAATCACTACTAGAATAAAACAGTCTCTCACAGCAAGTAAGGGGAAACCTAGATCACGGGGAGACAAAGGGTGGTTTGATAGTGAATGCATACAGGCCCATAAAAGACTTAAACAGTATCTACATAGCCATAACCCTGACAAACATGAAATTACTTTTCTCAGGAAAGAGTATAAAAATGCCATAAAAAACAGGAAACAGAATTTAAAAAATGAGGCATGGCATTCTCTTTTCAACGCTAGTCGTCAGAATGACAATGTCAAATTCTGGAGAATGGTAAACTCTCCCCTCCTGTGTGATGGAACACCACCAACTATTGAAATAGCCATCACAGAAGAGGAGTGGTTTACTTATTTTTCCAGAATATATTCCTCAAAAAATCTAGCCCTAGATTCAAACGTCCACAGGTTGGATTTTCACCCTATTACGCCATCATTCAGTTTAAATGAGGTCATTGATGCTATCAACACTAGCAAGAGTGGGAAAGCACCAGGCCCAGATGAAGTCCCAATCGACATATATAAGTGCAATGTCTTACTATGGGGCCCATTAATGACACAGGTCTTACAAGCCTGCTGTGATACAGCCTTTATTCCAACCTGGGCAGAGTCCATCATTGTCCCAATATTTAAAAAAGGAGATCGCCAAAATCCAGCATGCTATAGACCGATTTCACTGCTTGATACTCTTGCAAAGATTGCTGGACGCATTGTACTAAATAGGCTGCGGGAATGGACGGAAGTCAATAACATCCTTTCGGACCTACAATATAGCTTCAGGGCTGGTATAGGGACTGTGGAACATGCCCTGAATTTAGATATTATAATTGAAAAATATACCAAGGCCAAGTCAGGAGCCTTATATCTTGTATTTGTGGACCTGACTTCAGCGTTTGACTGTGTAATTCACAGCAAACTCTGGTCCATCATACTGGATATGGGGGTAGATATCACAATAGTTCACTTCATCAGGGAACTATATTTAGGAACCAGTGCTAGGGTGCGCTATGGGTCTCAGGGGGAATGTACCTCTGCCTTTTCTATACAGCGGGGGGGGGGTACGTCAAGGCTGTGTCTTAGCCCCCTTATTGTTCGCCTTATACATTAATAAATTAGAGGATGTTCTATCTACTGCCTGTAGAGATCTTCCATGAGTTGGTCTCTGAAAGATTCCAGCACTTATGTATGCAGACGATGCTGTTGTGATGGCACGTACCCAAGTAGCTTTGCAGCGATTGTTAACAACTTTTGATAACTATATGGAAGACTTAGGTCTTAGAATTAATCACTCTAAAACCTTTCTAATGACCTGTAGCACAAAACCCGTAAAAAAATTCCAAGTCACGCTAAAAGGTGTCAAATCAGATGACACAGAAACTTTCTCCTATTTAGGTATCGTGTTCGATAATAAAGGCACTTGGTTGCAAGCCATTGGGTCTAGGAATTTATTACTTACGAAAACTATCATGGCCGTAAAAAGTTTCTCCAAAAGGTTGGTAGGGCTACCCCTAAAGATATGATGGCAATTTATAATGCAAAATGTGTTTCTGTTGCATTTTATGGGGCAGGCCTCTGGGGATACAGGAAATGTAATGCCCTACAGCTGGCCGAAAATTATTTTCTAAAGTCCATCCTAAGCGTGCCAAAATCTACCTCAACTTTGGTGTGTCGTACAGAAAAGGGAGCAACATATGTTATAGATCTAATAAGCACGCAACCAATTTTACTTTGGCACAAGGTATGGACTTCTGACTCTGCTAGGCTGAATAGAGCTATCATAAAAGATGCTCAACTATTAACTTATTCGCTGCAAATTCCATGGCTGAATTATATAAAGAACTTTCTTATGGACCTGGGCCACCCTGAGATATACTTTACTCCAGACAAGTTGGAAACATACTCTAGGAAAGGTTTGAAAAACATCTGTCTTACCTACCTGGCTGACTCGAGGTGGGCCATCGAGTCACAGAAACTAGTGTAAGGAGGAATCTCCTGCTGCAGCAAGTAGATGCCATGGAAACATATCTAAAATGCGTACTGAATTCGAGGCACCGAAATGTCCTCACCCGCTTAAGAATAGAGACTTTTCATTGTCTCGTTAGTTTTCCGCTCACCAACGACTGGACCCCAGTTCTGGAAAAATGTCCTTGTGATTCATTGTCTGACCAAAGTACAATGCATATACTTTTTTGTTAGAAATGGGGTTTCTGGTTGTCTTGGGTATGCACCTCAGCCAGGCAGAACTTACCCACTCTAATCAGGGCTAGGGAGTTACACGTCCAAGATAACCCCTGCTCAACCCCTTGGTAGCTTGGCACGAGCAGTCAGGCTTAATCTGGAGGCAATGTGTAAAGCGTTTGCACAACACACCACACATGTGATGCAAAATGTACACCACAAAGTAAACACAACACTGAGCTATGTAAAAATAATCTGTATTGCACAAAATATAATTAGAACAACATTACGCTTGAATAATACCCTGCTACCTTAGCAGTTGTCAGAATGTTACACAAGTTACTAATACTCTGCAGGAATATGCAGTTGTCACATTAGAAAACGTAAGTACTCAGGATTCTGCAACATAAGCAGTGGTCAGTAATTATAGTAAAAGGTATATGCACTGGTCAGGAACAATTCCTAAATACCCATAAAAGGAACATTAGAGAATATACCACAAGTCATATAAATACAAATCAGCTAGACATGCCCATAAAAGGAACATTAGCACTTACATGTATAACCAGTCACCAGGTAGGCAATAGCAAGCATCTACAAATCTGTATTAGGCTCCTAGAGCCTAGATTTCCTAAAGAGTACCTGGATTTTGGTAGAAGAGGCACTTCCAGTGCCTAAGGAGGAGTATGGGGCCCCCCGGCGCTCCTATGCGCGTAAAACGGGGGCCTCGCAGGTCTCCCTGGAGAGAGGGGCGATCTGCACCCTCCCTACCGTAAAAAGGAACTGGCCCCTTGGGAACCCACGATCCTTGTGGGGTCCCCCTGGCATCTAATGGCTCTCTCCGAAGGGGGGGTCCAAAGCACCACAAAGATTCAAGGGAGGGCGATCGCGCCCCTAGGGCAGTGACCGGGGAGAAGGGAACTCCAGTTTCTCCCCATATCCTGCGTGAAAGTGGGCAGCCGCCCTTGTCCACGGTGCGGCTGCCCAAAGGAGGTAAAGGGAGCAGGGGCCCTTTGTTGAGGCTCCTTGCCTGCTTCCTTCTGCGGCCGCACCCGATCCGGTACGCAAGTCGCTCTGCTGCCGTCCCTCGTCCTCGATAGGAGCAGCCCAGCTCCTTTCTTTGGCTTCAGCAAGTGCCCCGGGGCACCATGAACAGTGCGGTCCTCGCGTTAAACACGGATGCGGCGCCCGGGTCGCTGTGGTGATTTACACGGCAGAAAAGTGCTCCTCCAAAGCGCGAGGGCACTTATTTAAGCCTGGGCTGCGGCTGTGATTTTGGGAAACCAAACCAAAGTGCTTTTTGCAGCGCTAAAGCCAATCTTGCAGCCTGGGCTGCTGCGGTGATTTTGGGAAATCAAAACGAAGTGCTTTTTACAGCGCTAAAGCCAACAGAGATCAGTGCAGGGGTCAGGGGCACAGCACCCTGCCCTGGGAGCAATCAGGAGCCAAAGGAGCACAGAGCTGGTGGGCCCTACTACAGACCAGCACAAGGGGTGCAGGTGGTGGCATTTCCTCCTGGTGACCAGGTAGGTCACAGGTCAGCACAACAGCAGCAGTCCAAGGTGGTTTCCTGGTGAGTCCAATCATCAGCATTCTGTGTCCAGTTTTAAGTTCCAAGAATGTTCAAATTGTGGGGAAAATTCCCCTGTACTTATAGTTAGTTCTTACAGGGTTTTACAATGGTAGTGAGAGGAGGTTCCAGCCAGTTACAACTGGTTCTGGGAGTGCCCCCTCTCTCCTTTCAGCACAGGCTCCAAACATCAGTGGGGGGTTAATGACCCTATTGTGTGAGGCCAGGGCACAGTCTTTACAAATCCAGGTGTGCCCCGCCTCTCCCTTCTCTCAGCCCAGGAAGGCTTTACAATATGTAGATGCACCTCTGTGTAACCTCCACCCTCCCTGTGTTCAGGCTGTCTGAGAAGTATGCACAAAGCCCCAACTGTCAGTCTGCCTAGACGTTGATTGGAGACAAGCTGCAAAACACCAAAGTCACAAGCACAGATAAATGTGCACTTTCTAGAAGTGGCATTTCTGTGATAGTAATAAAAAATATACCTACACCAGTAATCAGCATTTCCTGCCACTGTCACAACCATACCAAACATGCCTACGCTACCCCTCATAAATCAGACAATACCCCTTACACCTAAGGCAGCCAATGCAATCCTATGAGGAGGCAGCACTCACAGCAGTGAGACACCAAGTTAGGCTGTTTGTCACCACCAGGACAGGCCACGCTACATGGCACATGTCCTTCCTTCTACATACATGGCACCCTGCCCAAAGGGCTAGCTAGGGCGTACCTTAGGGGTGACTTATATGTAGTAAAAGGGGAGTTCTGGGCCTGGCAAGTAAATGTAGATGTCAGGTCCCTGTGGCAGGAAACTGCGCACACAGGCTCTGCGCTAGCAGGCCTTAGATAGGTTTGACAGGCTACTTCAGTGGGTGGCGCAAGCAGCGCTGCAGGCCCACTAGTAGCATTTAATTTACAGGCCCTGGGGATAGGAATACCACTTTACAAGGGTCTTATAGGTAAATTAAATATGCCAATCAGGTATAATCTAATCATACCAATTTGTAAGAATGAGCACATGCACTTTAGCACTGGTTAGCAGTGAAAAAGTGCTCAGAGTAAAAACGTTAGCCAACAAAGGTCAGAAAAATAAGGAGGCAAAAAGCAAAGAGCCTGGGGAATGACCCTGTAAAAGGGCCAGGTCCAACATTTTTTTTGTAAAGTTTAATTCTGATTTAAGGAAAGTGTTTGTGATTCCACTTTTAAACTCTATGCATTTTAAACAATGTCGCCCAGCTTTTATTTATTTGCAGTCCCTTCCATCAATTATGATTTGCAATGGATTAGCTCTATAATTATGTGCTGTAATTAAGGCTAAGTCACATCATGAGCCAAATCAGGGAGGTCTCCTATTATGATATTGTTTTTAGTCAGGTTTAATAGTTTCCGCTTCTAAATATTCTGTCTTATTGATTTTATACAGTTTTTTAGAATAATATATGAACTTGGCTCTTCGTAGTGAATTTTATTATATGGTATTAATTGTTGTATGTTTTGATCTATTTATTTATTTATTTCATGTGTTTATTGACTGGCGTTATCCATATGTACTACCTGCTTTTATGATTGTGAGACACAACCGAATAAAGAATTTGATGATGATGATGAACTCAATCGATTATCATGAATTTTTGATTTATTGAAGATACAATCTTTTATGGAACTTTTTTATAATTTTATGTGAAATAAAGGAACGCATTGTTTGACATAATTTACCATCTGGCATTGTGATTATTCCACATGCATAGTAGTTTCTTCATACAACATGTATAGTGTTAAATTATGAAGATCAGATGGGTTACTGCCACAGGTACAGCAGGTAGAAGCAGTCTAGGACCCTAGATTTCAGATAACCCTTGCATTATGTAGTGTGTCTTTATTGACATTTATGTTTCCTTCACTTTTTACATTTGACCTTGCAGCATGTGTGGTAGATCTAGCATCCTTGTAGTGTTGTTTCTCCTAACCTTTCCCCTAACTCTTGCCATCAGACCTCCTGTTTTGCTAACTTTTTTACTGCCCTTGAGATTCTGCACACTTTACCACTGCTAACCTGTTATAAAGTTCTTGTGGTCTCTCCTTAAACATGGTAATATTTGCATACATCCAATATGCATATTTAATTTAATTGTATTTCCCCAGTAAAGTGACACTGACAGTGCCCAGGGCCTAACGTACACGGTTCCCAGAGCCTAAATTAAATGCTACTAGTGGGAAAGCAGCACTGATTGTGCCATCCTCTTATGTAGCCCTGGACAAATGTCTCAGGTTTGCCATTGCAGCCTGTGTGTGAAGTTTTAAATGATCATTTTGACGTAGTAAAATAAACACTTTGCCAGGCCAAAACCTTCCTTTTTGATAAATGTAAGCCACCTCTGTGGTAGGGCCTGGATAACCTTTTAGTTTTATATGTTCTGGTAGTGAAAAACACTTACATTTGCTTTTCACTACTGCAAGGCCAACCTCTCCCATAGGATAGCATTGGAGTTACCTTATTACATATAATAAGCTGTCACATCTAAGTGGGAAAAGGTAATTTATTCATGTTTGGTTTCTTCGGAATTGCAATGAAACATCATCTTTGATGGCAACGACAAATTTGAAGTCACAACTCTGAAAATGTCACTTTTATAAAGGTGACATTTTCTGGTCCTAAACTATGGGAATGTCAGATTTTAAATTAGAATATTGAAAATGCCACTTTTAGAAGTCTGTATTTTCCTGCCTTAGCCATATGGTGCCTGCAGCCAGTCTCTTGGTCATGTCACTGGGTGTAGTTGACAGTTGGGTTTTCTGTATTCCTCCTAGACAGGCATCCACAATAGGGAGTTTAGGTGTGTCTACAAGGGCCATCACTGATAGGATTGGAAGGGAAGACCTGAGTACAGTCTCACGCATACATAGGTAGGGTGTGTCCTGCCTCAATATAAAGGGCTGCATGCCCCATGTAGTTAGTAAAGACCCAGAACAAGGAAGGGAGGGCACCTCTGCACATCAAAGACATGTCTCTAGAAGTTTCTCCCCACTTCAAAGGAACAACTGGTTATAAATACTGGACCGAAGACACCATTTCTTCAGTATACTTCTGGACCTGTGGATACACTGCGAGGAAAAAGAACTGCTGTGATACTGAGAGTTCTGCCAATCTTCTGGTCTACTGCCCTGCTGTGCTGACCTGCTACTTGCTACCTGATCCCATCTTGTCTGGGTAAGGACTGGACCTGCATCTGTTAAACTCAAGATCACAAGAGTAGAGCTGTGGGCTACTTGGTTGGCCGCAGACTTGAGCCTTAGGGACAGAAGGCTCCAACAATTTCGACCACAGCACCTGGACTCTGCTATGTGCGAATCTATCATGTCAAGTAATGCCACCCTAGTCTTGGATGCTTGCAAGGGAGCCTAAGGCGGTTTGCCAGTCTCTGTGGATCCAGCAGAACTGACACATCTCCTCTGCTGTGCAGCACAACCCATGCAGAACTGATGCATTGGTGTGTTGCTGCGTGGATTGGACCATCGCAAATTCTGGCATCACCTCCGCAGCCCACAGCCTCTTCAGAGCTGCTGCTATCCGACGCATCCTCAACACAGGCCCTCGCATCCCTCATTGATGGCAACCTAGACAATGATGTTGCACCCCTCATAGCATCCTCGGAACCAATGCATCACTCTGGCTGCACAATGCATCCTTGACGCCGGACTTCAGATTGCAAGCCCTCATCAAAGGGGCTTTTCAACAATGCAGGACCTCACATTTCAGCATCACCCCACCTCAGAAGGAATGCATTGCTTCAGCTGCTTGATGCATCTTCGATGTGGACACTCTGCAAATCAGGTTGTAAGGTACTTTGCCAGCCCGTGCTCTACTGCAGTCAGCTTAAACTTGTGACTGTGTCCCAGTTCAGCGCTACCAGAAATCCACATTTGATGCTTTGTGCTTTTTGTTGCTATATTTAATAAAACCTTTAAAACTGCATATCTCTGTTTCTACTTTTTTGTGATTTTGTTTTAGTTTTATATTTTAATAAACACTCTAGTTTTCTATTTTGGTGTGGGATCCCTTTGGTGTGGGATTTTTCACTCTATTACTGTATGAGGTTTTGCAGAAATACTTTACACATTGCCTCTAAGTTAAGACTGACTGCTCTGGGTCAAGCTACCAGAGGGTTGAGCACAGGTTAATTTAGGGTTGGCTTGGCCCCGACAAGGATTGTGATTGCTGCTTAACCCGAGTTCAACCCCCAATCAACCAACAACCCTAATTTCTGATTATGGGCAACAATGATATGGTTTGACCCAACATACAATCCTCCTTGCTGACTTCCTGTGTGAAAATCTCAAACGGCATTTACATTTGGATCATGAACTCCACTAGTATCCATTGTTCAACCTCCACTGTCATGGCTTTGGCAGTTGCATCCCCTCTCCTTTTAAGCAGGTAATACTTGATAGACCTGCACTACTCAAATAGGTTTTCCAGTTTGTAGAATATGAAGTTCCAACACCTTGGGACCTTATGTTTGAGGGCTTTTAGATGGATTCTATTATCACACTAAATGATCATCAGCTGCTTTTACGCTTTGAAAGAATGACTGAATTAAGTGCAAACTGTATGACACGTAATTAGCATGTTGTTGACTAGTTTTTCTTTTTTCAGCAAGGCTTGCATAGTTAGATTGATGCAATGAGCAAAAATTAGAACTCTGCAGTATCCCTTGTCAGATCTGGCTTTGCCAATATTACTGCCATTGTCTGTTGCAACAAATCCAATGCTGATACCTCTGGGTTCAAGAAATTTGTAAACTTGGCATTAATTTGATCCAGCAAGTTGGTAGCTGTATGCAATTTCTTCATCGAGAACATATCACCTGTTGCCTACTGATGAATGCTTTTAAAATCATCTGCAACACTGATACAAGCAGATAGACTTTGCCTAATCCACTTGAAAGAAACTCAGGGCCTGATTTATACTTTTTTAGCGCTGCATTTGCGTCATGTTTTGACATAAAAGCGGCGCAAACTTACAAAATTCAATTATAGTTTGTAAGTTTGTTCTGCTTTTGTGTCAAAAAATGATGCAAATGTGGCACTATAAATCAGGCCCTCAGTGTGAAGTGATGCACATGCAGTCTGTGGCTCAACAACTCTTTCTCATGTCTATCATGAGGTGGATGAAATGAACAGTGCTGTCCTTCATCATAATACTAGCCAATAGCAGCACTTGAAGGTGCAGCATGGCATGACACAAAATCATTTGAAAAATGGGCCCTGCTTGGAACCTTCAGTTTTGAACAGAGTGATCCACAAATTCCAGGTACCCCTCTCTTTCTACCAAGGAAAAAGGGAGAAGTTTAAGTGCCAGGACTTCCCATTGTATAAATGGACTAGCTCGTGGGCTTGCTAAAAGATGTATTTTTAAATTGTGAGTTCAGAGACCCCAAACTCCACATTTCTACCTGCTCCCAAAGGGAATCTTCACTTTAATAATATTTAAAGGCAGCCCACATGTTAACCTATGAGAGAGATAGGCCTTGCAACAGTGAAAACTGAATTTAGCAGTATTTCACTGTTAGGACATGTAAAGCACCTCAGTACATGTCCTACCTTTAACATACACTGCACCCTGCCCATGGGGCTATACAGGGCCTACCTTGGGGGTGCATGTAGAAAAAGTAAAGGTTTAGGCCTGCCAAGTGGGCTCACTTGCCAGGTCGAATTGGCAGTTTAAAACTGCGCACACAGACACTGCATTGGCAGATCTGAGCCATGTTTACAAGGCTTCTTATGTGGGTGGCACAACCAGTGCTGCAGGCATACTGGTAGCATTTGATTTACAGGCCCTAGGCACTTTACTGGGAGCTTACTAGTAAGTCAAATATGCCAATCACTGAAAGCCACTTATATCAAAATTAATAGAGACAAGAGAGGAAGGCAACAATTAATTATATTAATTTAAAAAATACCTGGTGTCCTTCCAGGGCCCACTGGCCCCCTATTTAATGTAGGCAAACATTGATTAAATTATTAAAACAACTACCCTGTGTCCCTGCAGGACTGTGGAGACCAAAACCAGAGAAAAGCAAAAATGAATTAAAATAATACATCTGGTGTTCTTCTAAGGCCATGGGAACCTACAGGAGGGCGCAGATAAATTCAATTAAATTGATTAATAACAAGAAATATACATTATATTACTACAAACAGTATCACAAGTTAATGAACATATAAGAAAAATATATTTAAAAACATTAAAAACGAAAAAAATAACATGGATCAAAAGGGTCAAAACAATCAATGTGCTTAGTAAAAGACTGTTAAGAGTCTAATGAAATTATTAAAAATAAGACAGACACACACTGGCTTCACAAATGGTGGCTGCTCACATGGTAAGCAAAGAAGGAGGCATTGAGAATGAAGTCTACATTGCTGCTTGTAACAAACAAAACACACACACACTTACACACACATACACACACACACACACAGGCTCACAAAACGATAGTTACCCACAGGGCAATCAAAGGAAACATGGAGTACAAAGACAAAATGGCCGTGTGTGACACACTTGCACATGTACACACATACTAACTTCACCAAATGGTGGTCACCCACATGACAAGGTGGCTGAGAACAAAGCAAAATATCTGGTTATATGTGCCTGGACTCCTGATCTGATCTCTACCCTAACAAACAAAAGGTTTGTGCAGACAAAAAATATCATATGTTTGGCATACATTTAAAGCCATCAACAAGCCCCTAAAATAATAAAAATATATGTAACAGAGCAGCAGCAAGACTGTAAAAAGGCCTGCAGCAGACTAGGCCCCAAACTGCAAAATACCACAGTATAACAACAAATTTGAGCAAAATTAATAAAATCTCCATTGTCCCTGCATTGCCTTCTTATCCCTTAATCCCACATGGATCTGCTTGTACTCTTTAACCCCTTCACTGCCAGGCCTTTTCCCTTCCTGTGCCAGGCCTTTTTTTGGCTATTTGGGGCAGTTCGCGCTTAGGCCCTCATAACTTTTTGTTCACATAAGCTAGCCAAGCCAAATTTTCGTCCTTTTTGTCCAACATCCTAGGGATTATAGAGGTACCCAGACTTTGTGGGTTCCCCTGAAGGAGGCCAAGAAATTAGCCAAATTACAGTGAAAATTTAATTTTTTTTTTTTAAATTGGAAAAAGTGGCTGCAGAAGAAGGCTTGTGTTTTTTACCCTGAAAATGGCATCAAGAAAGGGTTTGTGGTGCTAAAATCACCAGCTTCCCAGGTTTCAGGAACAGGCAGAATCAGAAAACCCAATTTTTCAACACAAACTTGGCATTTTACTGGGACATACCCCATTTATACGATTTTTTGTGCTTTCAGCCTCCTTCCAGTCAGTGACAGAACTGGGCGTGAAACCAATGCTGGATCCCAGAAACCTAAACATTTCTGAAAAGTGGACAAAATTCTGAATTCAGCAAGGGTTAATTTGTGTAGATCCTACAAGGGTTTCCTACAGAAAATAACAACTGAAAAAGAAAAATATTGAAATTGAGGTGAAAAAAACAGCAATTTTTCTCTACGTTTTACTCTGTAACTATTTCCTGCAATGTCAGATTTTTTAAAGCAATATACAGTTACGTCTGCTGGACTCTTCTGGTTGCGGGGATATATAGGGCTTGTAGGTTCATCAAGAACCCTAGGTACCCAGAGCCAATAAATGAGCTGCACCCTGCAGTGCATTTTCATTCTATGCCGGGTATACAGCAATTCATTTGCTGAAATATAAAGAGTGAAAAATAGCTATCAGGAAAACCTTTGTATTTCCAAAATGGTCACAAGATAAGGTGTTGAGGAGTGGTGGTTATTTGCACATCTCTGAATTCCGGGGTGACCATACTAGCCTGTGAATTACAGGGCATTTCTCGAATAGACGTCTTTTTTACACAAACTCTTATATTTGGAAGGAAAAAATTTAGAAAAAGACAAGGGGCAATAACAATTGTTTTGCTATTCTATGTTCCCCCAAGTCTCCCGATAAAAATGATACCTCACTTGTGTGGGTAGGCCTAGCGCCCGCGAAAGGAAATGCCCCAAAACACAAAGTGGACACATCACATTTTCTGACAGAAAACAGAGGTGCCTACCTGTAGATTTTGGCCTCTAGCTCAGCCGGTACCTAGGGAAACCTACCAAACCTGTGCATTTTTGCAAACTAGAGACCTAGGGGAATCCAAGATGTGGTGACTTGTGGGTCTCTGACCAGGTTCAGTTACCCAGAATGCTTTGCAAACCTCAAAATTTGGCTAAAAAAACACATTTTCCTCACATTTCGGTGACAGAAAGTTCTGGAATCTGAGAGGAGCCACAAATTTCCTTCCACCCAGCGTTCCCCCAAGTCTACCGATAAAAACGATACCTCACTTGTGTGGGTAGGCCTAGCGCCCGCGATAGGAAATGCCCCAAAACACAACGTAGACACATCACAATTTTTGACAGAAAACAGAGGTGTTTTTTGCAAAGTGCCTACCTGTAGATTTTGGCCTCTAGCTCAGCCGGCACCTAAGGAAACCTACCAAACCTGTGCATTTTTTTAAACTAGAGACCTAGGGGAATCCAAGATGGGGTGACTTGTGGGGCTCTGACCAGGTTCTGTTACCCAGAATCCTTTGCAAACCTCAAAATTTGGCCAAAAAAACACTTTTTCCTCTCATTTCGGTGACAAAAAGTTCTGGAATCTGAGAGGATCCACAAATTTCCTTCCACTAAGGGTTCCCCCAAGTCTCCCGATAAAAATGGTACCTCACTTGTGTGGGTAGGCCTAGCGCCCACGAAAGGAAATGGCCTAAAACACAACGTGGACATATCACATTTTTTTAACGAAAACAGAGGTGTTTTTTGCAAAGTGCCTACCTGTAGATTTTGGCCTCTAGCTCAGCCGGCACCTAGGGAAACCTACCAAACCTGTGCATTTTTTAAAACTAGAGACCTAGGGGATTCCAAGATGTGGTGGCTTGTGGGGTTCTGACCAGGTTCTGTTACCCAGAATCCTTTGCAAACCTCAAAATTTGGCTAAAAAAACACGTTTTTCTCACATTTCGGTGACAGAAAGTTCTGGAATCTGAGAGGAGCCACAAATTTCCTTCCACCCAGCGTTCCCCCAAGTCTACCGATAAAAATGATACCTCACTTGTGTGGGTAGGCCTAGCGCCTGCGATAAGAAATACCCCAAAACACAACGTAGACACATCACAATTTATGACAGAAAACAGAGGTGTTTTTTGCAAAGTGCCTACCTGTAGATTTTGGCCTCTAGCTCAGCCGGGACCTAGGGAAACCTATAAAACCTGTGCATTTTTGAAAACTAGAGTCCTAGGAGAATCCAAGATGGGGTGACTTGTGGGGCTCTGACCAGGTTCTGTTACCCAGAATCCTTTGCAAACCTCAAAATTTGGCTAAAAAAACACGTTTTCCTCACATTTCGGTGACAGAAAGTTCTGGAATCTGAGAGGAGCCACAAATTTCCTTCCACCCAGCATTGCCCCAAGTCTACAGATAAAAATGATACCTCACTTGTGTGGGTAGGCCTAGCGCCAGTGACAGGAAATGCCCCAAATCACAACGTGGACACGTCACATTTTTCGACCGAAAACAGAGGTGTTTTTTGCAAAGTGCCTACTTGTAGATTTTGGCCTCTAGCTCAGCCGGTACCTAGGGAAACCTACCAAACCTGTGCATTTTTTAAAACTAGAGACCTATGGGAATCCAAGATGGGGTGACTTGTGGGGCTCTGACCAGGTTCTGTTACCCAGAATCCTTTGCAAACCTCAAAATGTGGCTAAAAAAACACGTTTTCCACTAATTTCGGTGACAGAAAGTTCTGGAATCTGAGAGGAGCCACAAATTTCCTCCCACCCAGCGTTCCCCCAAGTCTCCCGATAAAAGTGGTACCTCACTTGTGTGGGTAGGCCTAATACCCACAAAAGGAAATGGCCCAAAACACAACGTGGACACATCACATTTTTTGACAGAAAACAGTGCATACTTGTGGATTTTGGCCTCTAGCTCAGCTGGCACCTGGGGAAACCTAGCAAACCAGTGCATTTCTGAAAACTAGAAACCTAGGGAAATCCAAGATGGGGTGACTTGTGGGGCTTTGATCAGGTTCTGTTACCCAAAATCCTTTGCAAACCTCAAAATTTGGCCAAAAAAACACTTTTTCCTCTCATTTCGGTGACAAAAAGTTCTGGAATCTGAGAGGATCCACAAATTTCCTTCCACTCAGGGTTCCCCCAAGTCTCCCGATAAAAATGGTACCTCACTTGTTTGGGTAGGCCTAGCGCCCACGAAAGGAAATGGCCTAAAACACAACGTGGACATATCACATTTTTCACAGA
Source organism: Pleurodeles waltl (assembly GCF_031143425.1). Lineage (NCBI taxonomy): Eukaryota > Metazoa > Chordata > Amphibia > Caudata > Salamandridae > Pleurodeles > Pleurodeles waltl. The sequence goes on from NC_090448.1 coordinate 849,730,214, forward strand.
AAACAGAGGTGTTTTTTGCAAAGTGCCTACCTGTGGATTTTGGCCTCTAGCTCAGCCTGCCCCAGGGGGGCAGAAATGGCCTAAAATAAATTTGCCCCCCCTCCCCGGGAGGGACCCTTGCCTACGGGGTCATTCCCCTTGCGTGACATTGGCGCAAAAAAAAAAATCCCCAGTGCCTAGTGGTTTCTGCCCCCTTGGGGGCAGATTGACCTAAAATCGGCCGATCTGCTCCCAAGGGGGGCAGAAATGGTCTAAATACAATTTGCCCCTCAGGGGAGTGACCCTTGCCTAATGGGTCGCTCCCCATATCTAAAAAAACAAACAAAAAAAAAAAAAAACACACAAAAAAATTGCCCTGGCGCCCAGAGGTTTCTGCCCCCAGGGGGGCAGAAATGGCCTAAAATAAATTTGCCCTCCACCTCCCCAACCCCTTGGGAGCAGATTGGCATAGCAAAAATCTGCTGATGGCCTAAATACAATTTTCCCCTCCAGGGGAGCGACCCTTGTCCAAGGGGCCACTCCCCATCTGTAAAACAAAAAAAACAAAAAAATCCCCCGGTGCCTAGTGGTTTCTGTCCCCCTCGGGGGCAGATTGGCCTCATAAAAAATCGGCCAATCTGCCCCCAAGGGGGGCCGAAATGGCCTACATATAATTTTCCCCCTAGGGTAGCGACCCTTGCGTAAGGGGTCGCTCCCCACCTCCTAAAAAACAAAACAAAAAGGAAAAACAAAAAAATGATTCCTGGTGCCTCGAGGTTTCTCCCCCCCAGGGGGGGCAGAAAAGGCCTTCCAAAAAAATGCCTCCCCTGGGAGCGACCCTTTCCCAAGGGGTCGCTCCCTTATGCCACTTTCAGAAATAAAAAATAAAATCCCTGGTGTCTAGTGGGCGTTTTGACAGCCGGATTGCTTTCAATCCGGCTGCCAAAACGCAGAGAGAGACTTCAAAGGGAAGGAAATAACTTTCCTTCCCTTTGAAGCCTCTCTCGGCCTCCCCCACGTGATCGGAAGAGAAATGTAAAGCATTTCTCTTCCGATCGCGGTGGAAGCTGAGCTTCCAGCGTGATGGGAGGAGGCCCTGTGACAAATCAGCACGTGATCGCGCGCTGACGTGACAGTGGGGTGGGGGGGTCGGGGATGGAAGGGGAAGGGCTTCCCCTTCCATCCCTGCCTTGGGGGGGGTGGGTGTGGTGCACATGGGGGGACCGGTAGCGCTCCCCCCAGTTCCCGGAGGTAGGACGAGGTGACCTCGTCCAAAGAGACCCGGGAACCGGTGCCTTGGACGAGGTGACCTCGTCCAAGGCACCCTAGGGGTTAATCACAGCCCCAGACCATTTAGCAACAATAAACAAAATGGAAAAAAAAAAAAAAAGAAACAAAAGTTGTGTGTCTGCCAAGAAAAACATTTCACAAATTCCTCTGTAAATTAAAAAAATGATCAATAAAAAAGATGCATTACATGCTAAAAAATTACTGATCGGTGCGCTGAAGTAAAAGATACATTTTGAGTTCATTTTAGTGGTGCTCGTGTAAACAAACTGTACCTGCAGTTTATGTGGATTACGTTTCCCACGCTCCCGTAATAGGATTTTACCCATTTTGCAAATTTGTTTACACAGTGTGGCAAACGGGCATCAACTTGAGCATTTCATGAAAGTTAAACAATACAAAATGCCAAACATAATGTGGTTGTAAAGAAAATTACACCCATGCCAACTCAATTGTCATGTGCTACTTGTGCATTAAGCCGACTCACACAATTTGTCTACTAATAAGCAGCTAGGAAAAGTGGGGAAAATCTGTACATTCAAACTGTCAGATTTAACCAGCCAATAGCTGATGAATACAAGAATATCTACTAATCAACAATGAATGGCTGATGAGAGGTGATCTTTGACTACATGCTTGTTTCGTCTGGCATAGTTTACATGCTGGGGCTAGAAGGAGCAGTTCTTCACTCCCACCAGGGCTCCCACTCTTGGCTGTGCCCCGGATACTGCTAACCAGTCCCAGGGCCAGTGTTCTGTGTAAAACAGATTATGCAAATTAGGCTTATTATAATTGGCTGTTTCAACCTACCTATAAGTCCCTAGTACATATTAGGGCATATAGGTTTAGGGACCCCACCTTAGGTATTGCACCCCTAGGTGCACTACTAAGGAGCCCAGTATCATTTTAAAGGAGGCCTACCTTGCTAGCTGCTCTTAAAATAAAGTTAATTCAACTTTGGAATTAAAAGTTCCTCCAAAGTCTTAAGCTACATTGATACATATAAGTCACCCCTAAGGTGTGCCCTATGTGCCCCCATGATTGGGTGTAGTGTAACTATAAGCAGGGACTTTATAAAATATGTTTTATAAGCCCTGGTGAGGAAAAATAGCTACATTAGTTTTCCCTCATTGTAGAGAATGGGCTACCTAGGCTAACATGGGAAGACTTTATTTTAATTAGAAAAGTCCCAAAAGATATTTCAAGTTTGGTATCACATTTACTGTTATAATAAATCCAACAACTTCCCAATGTTTAATTTAATATAACTAACTCATTGATCTATCTGGAAGTTGCCAGTTTCAGCTCTGTAGTGCCTTTCTCTGATTTGCCAACCTCTGGCAGCCTGGCCAGGCTGCCTTGATGAGGTGTGAAGTGGTCTGGGCTGAACACAAAGGAAGTGCCTGGGGGAGGAGAACTGCCTCAGCAGATGGTGAAACAGGATGGGGAGAGCAGCCACACTGTACTTCAAAGGAGGGAAGGTCATTTGAGCAGGAAGGAGACTTTTCCGATTTTCTGCAAAATCAGACAGCCAGGTGCCCCCTGATTATATTATTAGTAGAGGGCTGGAAACGGGTATGTTAAATGAAACTTAGCCATACCAGTGGGTGGGCTCAGCCAGACCTAACCTCTGAGATTGAATTTCTGCCATGTTGGATTTTTGAGCAATCAATCAAGGATTTATAGAGGGCACTAATCACCCATTAGGGTCTCAGGGTGCTAGTCATAGAGCCATGTCTTGAGGCGTTTCCTGAATGTCAAGAGGTCTTGGGTCTGGCGAAGGTGGAGCGGTAGGGAGTTCCAGGTCTTGGCGGCTAGGTGAGAGAAGGGTCTTCCTCCGGTGGTGGTGCGGCGGATGCGGGGGGTGGAGGCGAGGGCAAGGCTGGCGGAGCGAAGATTGCGGGTGGGAGTGTGGAAGGTGAGTCTGTCGTTCAGGTAGGCTGAGCCTGTGTCGTGGAGGGCCTTTTGTGCGTGGATGAGGAGTTTGAAGGTGATCCTCTTTGATACTGGTAGCCAGTGAAGGTCTCTGAGGTGGGGGTAAATGTGGTCACGGCGTGGGATGTCCAGAATGAGGCGGGCAGATGTGTTCTGGATTCTTTGCAGCTTTGTTAGGAGTTTGGTTGTTATTCCTGCATATAGGGAATTTCCGTAGTCCAATCGGCTGCTGACCAGGGCGTGGGTGACAGTTTTCCTGGTTTCGACGGGAATCCACTTGAAGATTTTGCAGAGCATGCGGAGAGTGTTGTAGCAGGAAGAGGAGACCTGCTGAGTCATGCTGAGTGTAGAGTCCAAGATGAAGCCTAGTTTGCGTGCATGGGTGGTGGGTGAGGGCACGGTTCCTAGGGAGGTGGGCCACCAGGAGTCATTCCAAGTTGAGGGGTTGGTGCCAAAGATGAGGATTTCTGTCTTGTCTGTGTTTAACTTGAGGTGGCTTGATTCCATCCAGCTGGCGATGGCGTGAAGTCCGTTGTGGAGGTTTTTCTTTGCAGTTGTAGGGTCTTTCGTGAGGGAGAGGATGAGCTGAGTGTTGTCTGCATACGAAACTATGTTGATGTGGTGCATTAGTGCAATGTTGTCGAGGGGGGCCATGTAAACGTTGAAGATCGTGGGGCTGAGCGAAGACCCTTGGGGAACACCACAGATGATTCTGGAGGCTTCTGACAGGAACGGTGGGAGGCGGACTCTCTGGGTTCTGCCTGAGAGAAATGACAAGAAACAGCCGAGTGCCTTGTCGCGGATTCCAGCGTTGTGGAGGCGTGTGCGGAGAGTGTGATGACATACCGTGTCGAAAGCTGCAGAGAGGTCCAGGAGGACGAGAGCTGCTGTTTCTCCTTCGTTGAGCATGGTCCTAATGTCATCTGTGGCAGCAATTAGTGCAGTCTCGGTGCTGTGGTTTCTGCGGAATCCGGATTGTGAGGTGTTGAGTATCTTGCTGTCTTCCAGGAACCGGGATAGTTGGCTGTTTACGATTTTTTCGATGACCTTGGCTGGGAAGGGGAGGAGGGAGACTGGGCGGTAGTTCCTGTGGACGTCTGGGTCTGCCTTTGGTTTCTTCAGCAGGGCGTTGATTTCTGCGAGCTTCCATCTTTCTGGGAAGGTGGCTGACTTGAAGGAGCTGTTGATGGTTTTGCAGAGGTGGGGGGCGATGATGATGTTTTGATGGTTGCGTTATTGAAGATATGGTGTGGGCAGGGGTCCGATGGTGATCCGCAGTTGATGGAGGCCATGGTGGTGGCGGTGTCCTCTATGTTGATGGGGGTCCAGGTGTGGAGGAGGTGGGTGTTGCTTGGAGCATTGGGTGTTTGTAGTCAGCTGGTGGGTCTGGGGTTTGAAGCTATTGTGGATTTCTTCTATCTGTCGATGGAAGTGGGTTGCCAGTGAGTTACAGAACTCCTGTGATGGCAGGGGTTCTTTGGAGCAGGTCCTGGGGGTGGAGAGCTCATTGATGATGCAGAAGAGCTCTTTACTGTTGTGAGCGTTGGCGTCGATGCATTTTTGAAGTGGGTCCTTTTGGTGGTGCGGATCAGTTGGTGATGTTTGAATAGGGCATCCTTGAAAGCAATGTGGTTGGAGTTGGTAGGGTCAAGGTTCCAGGTTTTTTCCATTCTGCGACATAGCCGTTTGGATTCCTGTAGTTCTGGGGTGAACCAGATGGCCTTGATTGTGTGGGATGTGTTTTTTTTTTTTTTGAGCAGTGTGAGGGTGTTGGCGCAATATTCTATCCAGCGATGCAGGTTGGTAGTGGCTGTGTTGGGGTCCGGGGTCCCAGGGGGTGGGGCCCGGGCGAGAGTGGAGATCAGTTGATCCATTGATATTTTGCTCCAGTTGCGTCGGGGGGTTGTGTGCGGTGGTGGTGAGTGACTGGTTTCTGGTAGGAGAAGTGGATGCAGCGGTGGTCTGTCTAGCTGAGTTCGGTGGTGTGGCTGAAAGAGATTTGGTTGCTGGCTGAGAAGATGGGGTCGAGTGTGTGGCCTGCTGAGTGGGTGGGTGAAGTTACGATTTGCTTGAGGCCGAAGTTGGCGAGGTTGTCGATTATGTTGGTGGTGTTGATATCGTTGTTATTTTCTAGGTGGAACTTTAGGTCACCGAGAAGGATGTAGTCTGTTGAGGCGAGGGCTTGGGAGCTGATGGCGTCAGCGATGTCGTCGCAGAATTGCTGTCTGGGTCCAGGGGGTCTGTAGACCAGTGTTTCTCTGAGTGTGCTGTTGCCGTTTATGTGGATTTTGAAGTGGAGGTGCTCGGTGGAGTTGATGGTGTCGTGGTAGTTGGTGGAGACTCTTATGTTGTTTTTGTGTACTATGGCGATTCCTCCTCCTGGTCTGTTAATTCAGTCTCTTCTGGTGATCTTTTAGTTTTCTGGTATGGCTAGGGCTGAGTCTGGTTCCGAGGCCGAATTTATCCAGGTTTCAGTGAGGAATGCAACGTCGGGCGAGTATGTGGTCAGGAGGTCCCAGAGTTCAATTGCATGTTTGTGGACGGACCGGGTGTTAAGTAGGATGCATCTTAGGCGGTTGTCTGTTTTGATTTTGAGTTTTGAGGTTAGGTTGCAGGTGAAATTGCAGGCTTTGCAGGAGAAGGGTCCTTTGGTGCGCGTTGGTGTGGACTGGAAGCAGATGGAGGAGCGTCCTGGACTAAGGTCGCATGGAGTTTGTTGCAAGTGTAAAGGTGTTCGATAGCGCGGGAGGCGTGTTGGCCAGGGGGTCTGGCACTGGGTGCGGTCTTGGCACAGACGGGCGCAGACGGGATTGCCTATGGCGCGCCTTTGGCGCGTCCGCGCTGTGGCCCACATAAGAGGGGAGGTGGGAGGGAGTGGCAGCTGAGAGGAGGGAGGGAAACCTTCAATGGGATTGCGGGGGGTCGGGCAGCAGGAGTCAGGAGCGGGAAGAGCTCTGAGGAAGAGGGAGCGTGGCGGGGCCGCGGGGAACCAGAAGCGCGAACCTTCTGGGAGAGGAGAAGCCAAAAAGCCCAAACAAGCCCAAACAAGCCCAGACAAGCCCAAACAAGCCCAAAACAATGGCAGCACTTATCGGAGCAGTTGTGAGGAGGAAGCGACCTGCCTGCAAGGATGCAGGGTCAGAGGTCGCTTCTAACCTCGCGCTGCGGCCGGCATAAGAGGGGAGGTGGGAGGGAGTGGCAGCTGGGAGGAGGGAGGGAAACCTCTGATGGGAGTGTGGGGGGGTGGGGGCAGAAGGAGTCAGGAGGGGGAAAAGCTCAGAGGAGGAGGGAGGGTGCGGGCAGCAGGGAAGCAGCAGCGCAAACCTTCCGGGAGAGGAGAAGACAAGAAGCCCAATCAAGCCCAAAACAATGGCAGCTCTTACCGGAGCAGTGGTGAGGAGGTAGCGACCTGCCTGCAAGGATGCAGGGTCAGAGGTCGCTTTAACCTCGCGCTGCGGCCGGCATAAGAGGGGAGGTGGGAGGTAGTGACAGCTGGGAGGAGGGAGGGAAACCTCCAATGGGAGTGCGGGGTGGGGCAGCAGGAGTCAGGAGCGGGAAGACCTCCATGGAGGAGAGAGGGGGGCAGGGCCGCGGAGAAACAGCTGTGCTAACCTTCCGCGAGAGGAGATGCCAAGAAGCCCAAACAAGCCCAAACAAGCCCAGACAAGCCCAAACAAGCCCAAAACAGTGGCAGCACTTACCGGAGCAGTGGTGAGGAGGAAGCGACCTGCCTGCAAGGATGCAGGGTCAGAGAGCAATGTTGCTCTCTGGGATTGAATGGTTTTTGCCACACTTCCCAGGAAGTGGTCTTCCAAGAGGGTGGTGGCATGTCTGTGATTGGACAGTTTCCCCCAGTGCTTTCCACCCCAGTGGCAAAGATAAATATAGCAGAGCTGCACCCACACTTCAGATCACTACAAGGAATAAGACAAGAAGAAGAAGGACTTCCCTGCTGGACCCCTGACCTGCGCCCCGACACTGCACTTTAAAGGACTGCACCAGCTGCACACTAGGGCTTCACCACTAAAAGGGCTTTGCCTGTCTTCTACTGTATCAGGTACAGGTAGAAAATAGCTGACCAAAGTCCTATGCATCAAGCTCTGTAGAAACTGAAGAGCTGGCTGGTGGCTAGTGATCATTTTGGATTTGACCCAGGGGCATTCTGGGAGTTGGAGTCCTGACCATTAAGGATCAACAAAGAGGTTTGGGAACCTTTGGGTGAGTTGTAGACTCCTTATGGACATTCAAAGACCTTCTGGAAGAATATCCAGAAGCTTGGAAAGATTGGAGAACTTTTGGATAAAAAGCTCCACAAGTGGACCTACCTGATGTGAATGAAGCCAGCTTACGTCCACCATGACCCGGCCTGACTTACAGGTCCATCCAGGTGAAAAGCCTTAGCCCCAGTCTTCCAGGAATTCACTAAGGGCTCATGGAAAGCCAATCCAATGATGTTGTAGTGAGATTGGCTTGCTGTGGAGGGTTGTCTGAGGACGGAGAGAAAAAGCTCCAAAAAAGTGAGAAAGTCCGAACGTAAAAAGTTGACCGCAAAGGATTCGAGGAGGGATCCAGGGAGGTTGGCTTGAATTTCGACCTCAAACCAAGGATTCCATCCTGAAAAAAGAGACTGAGGGCCCTCATTACAACATTGGCAGTAAATGCCACTTACCGCTGTGCAGAAGACCACCAACACACCGCTGCGGCCGCAGAAATCCGCTACAGCTATTACGACCCACAGGCCGGAATACACCAAAATCTTGACACCCACACAAGTCCGCCACACCAAAGGTCAGTGATAAACTGACGATAACAAAACCTCACCCGTCACGCCAACAGGAATACGCCCACACTATCACGACCCACGAATCCATGCGGTGGTCTTTCAACCGCGGTATTCCATTGGCGGTACACACCGCCGTGCTCAAAATACACACACATTTACAGAACACAACCACATTAGACAAATCCAAATACACACACCTGATATACATACACACACCACACCCACACACTCAGTACAATATAAAACACACACCCACATCACCCACAAACCCCTACGACAAAAATTGAGAACGAAGCACAGAGAGAGACACCACCATCAACAAACTAGCATCCACAGGCACACAACACCATCACTCACACAACATCCACGCACCTCACACAACACACACAAACACATCCCCTCAGACATCACAACACACACCACCTCACACATCACCCACACCACACCATGGCACTGCAAAGACACCCCAGGTTCTCTGAGGAGGAGCTCAGGGTCATGTGGAGCAAATCGTCTGGGTAGAGCCACAGCTATTCGGATAACAGGTGCAGCACACCTCTATTGCTCGGAAGATGGAGCTAATGGGCAGAATCGTAGACAGGGTCAACGCAGTGGAATAGCCCCCAAGAACATGGGATGGCATCAGGAAGAGGTGGAACGACCTACGGAGGAAGGTGCGTTCCGTAGACTCAAGACACCAGATTGCAGTTTAGAGGGCTGGCGGCGGACCCCCACCTCCTCCCCCACAACTAACAAAATGGGAGGAGCAGGTATTGGCTATACCACATCCTGAGGGCCTCGCAGCAGTAGCAGGAGGAATGGATTCTGGTAAGTCAAATCTTACCTACTTCATCCCTTCACCCTCACCCCATCACTTCAACACCTCACACATGTCCCACTATCAGAAACCACCCATCCCAACACCAAGCCCTGCATGCAACACCAAAGCATGGACACCCATCACCAAAGCATGTCTACTACAGATACCCACACAGATCCCCAAACCAAATATCACACAAGGCCCTAGACAAAAATGTAAGCACTGGGGTACAGGGTCACCCACCCATTGCACACGATGGCACACACAGATGCAATAATGATGCCTTTACACCCTTGCAGGACCCCTACCCAACGTCACCGGACAGGAGGTTCCAGACATGTCCACCCCCCCCCACGTAAGAGGCCCACAGTGATGACAGCAGCTCTGTCAAACTGGATCTAGATGACCAGCCCGGCCCATTTGGGACCTTGGGACAGTCGGTCCCCACACACTGGCACATGCCACCACAGAGCCTCCCCCTCAGGAAACACCAGCACAGCACCCACCCAGCAGGCCCATACCTCTGTCCCAAGGACACGTCAAGCAGCAGTGCGTCCACCACTACAGGGAACCCAGGCAAGCCCACAAACCCAAGAACATCAGGGACCGGGGGCAGTGGCAGAGGGCACACGGTTCAGGGGACAGAGGAACAGGAAAACAGGGGAACTGGGAGGACTGCTGTGCGACAGGGGGAGGACAGGTCCAGGGAACCCACTCTCAATGAGGCCCTCTCCAACATCATGGGAGCTTACCATCATTCCCAGGAGACGATGGCAACGGTACTGGCCAAGTTTCAGGAGACCCAGCGGCTGCAGGAGGAACAGTATTTGGGGATCAGGGAGGACTTGAAGTCCATTAACACCACCCTGGTCACCATTGTAGGGGTGCTGAAGGACCTTGTGAACACCAGGAGGGACACTGTGGCACAACAAGGGGCCCCTGACACTAGCCTCGATGATGAACTGCCCACCACCTCTGCCGGCGCTAGTGGACAGGAGGCACCACCACAGGACCACGACACCAGCACCCCTCCCCCTGCAGATGGAGAACCACCCCGCAAACGGTCCCTGAGATCCAGGACAAAGACAGAGAACAATGCCAAGACCCCTGCCAAGAAATGAGACCACCCTGAATGTCATCCTTCTGTCCCACTCCATCACCCTGTCCATCCTTAAACTGCCCTAGCTCCACTTCCTATGCCCCTCTGGACAATGCACCTGTGAGACTAATAACTGGACTCTGCCATGGACATTCCTCCACCGTCACCCCTGACCATTTTCTAACCCCCTCCACTAATTTGCACTTAAATAAACACCCTTGAATCACAAAACAATCTGGAGTCAGTCTGTGCTTTCACAAATGTGTATTTACTATAACTAACGAAAATAGCAATGTCCATTGTATTGTCAACATACCTATGTCACACAGCTCTAGTCCATGAGGTAACATAGCAGAGGTCACACAGTGGGACCCACATCTATGAAATGTAAAGGCAAAGTGACAGGTCAGGGTCCATACACTGGGTGAAAGTGACAGACATATGATAGGTCTAATAATTGTATGAGATGTAGGAGGCAGTGATGTCTTCTTACCTGTGTCTCACAGGAAGTATTGCTGGATCACGTTGTTTCTGTTGTCCATATCCTCTTCTTCTGCCTCCTCTTCTTCACTGTCCACAGGCTCCACAGTTGCCACAAGTCCTCCTTCTGGACCATCCTCCTACAGAAAAGGCATCTGTCGTCGAAAAGCCAGGTTGTGCAGCATACAGCAGGCCATGATAATCTGGCACACCTTCTTTGGTGAGTAGTAGAGGGAACCACCTGTCATATGGAGGTACCGGAACGTGGCCTTCAGGAGGCCAAAGGTCCGTTCCATCACTCTCCTAGTTCTCCCATGTGCCTCATTGTTGCGTTCCTCTGCCCTTGTCCTGGGATTTCTCACTGGGGTCAGAAGCCATGACAGGTTGGGGTACCCAGAGTCACCTGAAAATGTCGAGGGACAACTGTTAGACACACACTAACCCTTAGGGACAACCCCAGACAACTATTCACAGGGTATAGAGTCCTTGTCCTCACCTATTAGCCACACACGGTGCCTCTGGAGTTGCCCCATCACATAAGGGATGCTGCTATTCCTCAAAATGTAAGCGTCTTGCACTGAGCCTGGAAACTTGGCGTTCCCATGGGAGATGTACTGGTTGGCCAAACACACCATCTGCACATTCATTGAATGGTAGCTCTTCCTGTTTCTGTACACCTGTTCACTCCTGCGGGGGGTACTAAGGCCACATGTGTCCCATCAATGGCACCTATGATGTTGGGGATAAGTCCCAACATCCATGTGTGCAGCAATCGGGCTTCGGACTTGTACCCCATGTCCCTGTGATTAATTAGGGAACTCTAAGTGTATGACGTAGTGCAGAGGGCTGCTGTGTCTGTAGTGTCCGTCAACGGTAGCGGCATTGCATGCACTGAACATGTCTTTCTTCTTTCGCCCCCCATTTTTGTGGTCTCCCTGTTCTTGTGTGCATTAGCATCATCAGGTGGAGGAACAGTGCCACCGGAGCAGGAGGGAGATGCATCCCACATGGCCCTGGAGGGCGAGACAACAGAGTCTGAAGTCACCAGTGGGACGGAGTGCGAGGGGAGCTCCACAGCAGGGACAGGAGTAGAGACCAGCGACACCGACTCCTCCTCTGATGGGAGCTCCCTTGCGGTGGCTGGCTCCTCTGTGCCCACCACATCTACAGGTACAGCCGCCACCCCCGACCAGCACCGCACTCCCAGCAGCCCCTCAGCTTGTGTCCCATGGCCGCTCATCGTGAGGATGCTATTGACCTCCTGAGATCCCTCACTGTTGGGCAGTCTACCATTCTGAATGCCATCCAGGGTGTAGAGAGGCATTTGCAACAAACAAATGCATACCTGGAGGGCATTCATTCTGGCCAGGCAGCCCAACAGCGAGCATTTCAGGCTCTGGCCTCTGTACTGATGGCAGCCATTGTCTCTGTGTCCAGCCTCCCCCCTCCAACCTCTTCCACCCAGACACAATCCCCTGTACCTCAGCCTATCCCAAGCACACCATCAGACCAGCATGCACACACCTCAACACACAAGGGTGGCTCAGGCAAACATAAGCACCACACATCCCACAGTCACTCACACAAGCACCATACCCATTCAGACATACCAACATCCACTGCCTCCACTGTGTCCCCCTCCTCCACATCTCCCTCCTCCCTCCCTGTCTCGTCTCCGCTCACACCTGCATGCACTACATCTTCAGCCACTACTTCCATCACCAGCACGCCCATCACCACACCGCTCACGTGCATTCACCACCCCCACTACCATTCACACATCCCCTGTGTCCTCTCCCAGTGTGTCTGTGAGCCCTCCTCCAAAAGTACACAAACGCAGTCACACACCCTCCCAACAGCCATCCACCTCACAACAGCCTCCAGCCCTTGCACCTTCACCCAAAGTCAGCAAATGTACACCTCCTACATCCACTACCTCTTCCTCCACTCCCAAACCCCCGTCCCAGTGTGTCTAAAAAGCTTTTCCTATCAAATGTTGACCTCTTCCCTACACCTCCCCCCCTGTCCGTCCCCTAGGACCTGCCTTTCCAGGTCCCAACCCAGCACCTCAGCCACCACATCACCGGGCACAGTTGTGCCAGCAATAGCAGGATTTTGAAGTGCGTCAAGCAACAGGGCTGCCAGTGTCCCAAGGAGCAAGGGCAAGGACATTCCCCCACCTCCAAATTAGAAAAGGTTGCCCACATCCCGAGGGAGAAGGCGCGACCGCCACTGGCACGCCACCTGCACCGCTGCCACAGACACCGCCACCAGCACCGCAGACACTGATCCCTTCACCAGCACAGCAGACACTGAGCCCTTCACCAGCACCGCTCTCAGTGAGCCCACCTCGAGCACTGCTGCTACTGACACCACCGCCAGCACCGCAGTCAGTGAGCCCGCCACTAGCACCGCAGTCAATGAGGCCGCCACCAGCACCGCAGTCAGTGAGTCCGCCACCAGCACCTCTGCCACAAAGACCGCCGCTAGCACCGTTTCCACAGAGCCCACCGCCAGCACCGATGCCACAGAGCCCGCCGCGTGCACAGATGCCACAGAGCCCGCTGCCAGCACCGATGCCACAGAGTCTTCCACAAGCACCGCCGCTACTGACACCGCCGCCAGCACCGCCGCTACTGACACCGCTGCCAGCACCGCCAGCGGTCCCGCGACATCCTGAGCCACTGGCACCACCGCAGACATGGCTGCCATTCCCAGTGGTCAGTCGTACGAGGCTGGTGGTCAGTTCCAGGAGCCTGGCCAGCTTGCATGTGGCACCAACGTCAGTGGAGTGTCACATCCACTACCTCAGTCCTTGACAGGTTGAAGCACTGTGGGCACAAAGCCCCCTCCAGAACCAGTGGAGTATCACATCCCCTTCCTCAGTCCTTGGCAGGATGAAGCACTCTGGGCAGAAAGCCCCCTCCAGAACCAGTGAAGTATCACATCCACTACCTCAGTCCTTGGCAGGATGAAGCACTCTGGGCAGAAAGCCCCCTCCAGAACCAGTGGAGAAAGGCATCCACTACCTCAGAGCTTGGCAGGATGAGCACGATGGTGCAAGGATGCCTACGCTAGCTCAAGGCAGCTCAATTTAGCGCCAGCACAGGGGACAACAGATCAGCGCACCGTATTCAGTTGAATATGGCGCATCCCTGCGTTGTGAAAATGCAGAGCATGGTGCTGCAAATTTTGGCGCAGCTTTGCGCTCCATCATTTTCTTTTAAATATGGGCCTTTGTCTACTAAGTTAAGCCTTGTTGCTCATTGCCAAATTACCAAGAGTTGAGCCAGGATTAATTTATTGAGACCCTGACTGGACGTAAGTCAGGGAGTTGTGGCCTGTTGCTAAGTGTAGGTACCTACCTGCCCTTACCAATAATCCACTTTCCAACATGTACGTTAAACTGAATATCTTGGTGCTTCTCAACATAGATTTGCATTTCATTCTGCGCTGCGTACTTTGTTCTTGAAATAAATATTATTCAGTGCACTGTGTCCTTATACTTGGATAAGCTGTTGCCTATTCTGCGTTATCCAATATTTAAAAAAACCCTTATTGTTCAAAGCCCCGTGTCTTGATCTTAAAACAGACACATTTCACTTTAATAAAGCAGTGTGTTCACCATCCTGCATTCTCATATTTAATCATGTACAGTAACACGTCACCAATCTACCATGCCTTTTTCAGGTCTTTCAATATACATATTGTCATCCCTATTCCCCCTCATCTGTATCCCAAAATTGAATTACAGGCAACACAGACAGACGTGCACACTGGCATACATATGCTCATACACTGCTCACTTCTGCCTCCGCACTGTATCCCAATCTTTGCATACACACACAACCCGCCTTGCCTGTCTGCATCTTTTCTACCTTCAATATACATGGAAACAGCTGATATCCTGACAAGTGTATACCTCTATATATCACCAATCTATGAATTCGCTGACTGCACCTCTTATTATCCGGACCTCATGTGGCAATCATATGCACACAAAAACAGATACACAAACACAGACACTGGTACAAAGCCTTCTGCACCTGTCTACAGCTTTGGCTACTCTAGTCTGAGTTCATCCAAGCACAGTGCACATCACGCTTCTCACATGTGTTCATTCTGTGCATTCTCGTTATTTGAATGCATACACACACACAAACACACTTACTTTTTCCTCCACATCCATGTCTCATGCTTTCGTACTCACCTGTTCACTCAGGTGCATCACCACTATTAGAATGCACACACTGCACTCCTCATGTCTGCACTTCCATGTGACTCCAATATATGAATCCAGACACACATACACAAAAAAAAGCCCCTTGCACATCTCTGCAGGCTCTGTGCACCCCTACCTATCAATGCACAAATACAGTCTCATAAGCACACTGTCCTTCTGAGATGTTTGAACTTCTATTCCCACAATATTTAAATCAATGCATACACACTGCTCTCCTTACTTCTGCCTTTGTCCGGTTACTCGCAATACAGAAGTGCACAGACACACAAAGACATTTACATAAACATAGAAATCTGCACTTGCCTGCACCCTCTGTGCACTCCAATCTATGAATAAACAGACTGTGTCTTCACAGGTCTGCTTCCTGTGTATTCCCAATACTTGCTGCACACACGGTGCTCTAATCAACTTTGCTTTCACTCTCTGCCCTCAAATGCACACATACACCCACTTCCCTCCTTACCCAAACTTAGAAAGCAAACACTGTCCTCCATAGATATTTACATTCCCATGTGACGCCAATATTTAAATAAATACGAACTGTCACACAGGGAGACATGCACACAGTCAGAATGAGTATTTTGGTTAAGATGACAACGCCCATTTGTCATTAGAGATAGAAACAAGCTGTATCTCACAAATGTTGGCAGATCAATATCTGATTTACTCTTGCTATATCCAATGGCGGAGGCGAGACTGACCTTATGCCCTTTCTCTCTGCCGATTTCAGCATTTTGAAAAGAATGGCTCAAACACCATTACATCAGGCAGGACCTTGAATGTACATCAAAAAAATATACAGTTTTGGCTCTGATGCACAGTCATTAAGATTAAACCTCAGCCCTTAGCTCTTTAAGAATGATCCATGCCAGAGATTTACTTAATTCAACACCTGCATCCATGCCCCTCATCCTATCCTAGAAGTAATGTTGATCAAGTGGTCCCATCTATTATTAACATTGCTGCGAACTAATCATCTACTCCTAGATTTAATTGTTCATATCTAATATTGCAGTCACCATCCCCCCAACTGGGCTTAAATGCAGACTGCCATGATCCCAGTCCATGGTCATCCTTCATAGACCTCTACAGTAGAAACGTTGCACCTATTTCAGGATTCATGGTAGGGCAATGGATAGGTAGTACATAGTGTGGTAGTTAGTGTACATCAATAGATCAAATGTTGATATTTCAGAAATACCTCAAACGTGTTTCAACATTTTTGTACTTCCAGTAGCTAATGACACATTTCTGAAATATGTGCTAATAGCTGTAGATTGTGCATGGCTTTCTTCGCTTACTAGGCAACTAGATGTGTAAAAGTAGCACAACATATCTATGATGAGTGGATATATTTGAGAAATGTTACCTCCTCTCATTATCAGATACTTGAATGAAAGAGCGTGGTGATGAGCAAGGAATGGGCCACCTTGAATGAAAGTTCTCAGTGTAAGGACTGATTCATACCGCTTGCCATTTTTTTCAAGCAATTCTGGTTAAATGGTAGGACGCTGCAGTAAAATGTCTGTAATATAGATGAAGTACATGCAAGCAGCAGGTACTTTGTCCGTAATAGCAACATGTATTTAAGCCACTGAGAGAGAGTGCACAAAAGATGCAAGAGACCATGTGCACCAGAGGCAATATGGGGCAGTCAGCTGTGAGAAACACTAGTCTGATTTACAACTAGAAGTCAGAGGGAAGAGAAGCATTCCCTGATACTAACGTTTTTCTGGGGTCCTCTCCTTAAAGAGTTAGTAGGGATCTCCTGACACCACTCCTCCAGCCGGTAAGTGCAACTGTCTCTAAATCAACAACAGTTAACTTCCAAGTCTCCACACATCTCTTGGGGTCAAAGGAAGTGCTGACCAGGACTGTAGGAAATAGGAATGTGAAAGTGCCAGGGCAAGACTGTAGGATGAACAATCCTGCTTGATAGCCTGAACCAGCCGCACGTCTCATCCTCAACCTCCCCCGCAACAAACACATCTCCACTCAGCTCAGATCCCTATACTGGCTGCCCATCAGCAAAAGGATCACCTTCAAAGTCCTTATGCATGCTGGCAAATCCCTCCACAACACTGGACCAGCCTACCTGAACTAACGAGTAAACTTCCACACACCTACTCGACTTCTCTGCTCCGCTGACCTCGCCCTCGCCACAGTCCCCCGCATTCAACTCCCCACCACCGGCTGCAGATCCTTCTCCCACCTCGCCGCCAAGACCTGGAACTCCCTCCCCACCAACCTACGCAAGACCCAGGACCTAACTTTCAGAAAGCACCTCAAGACATGGCTTTTTGAGCATTAAACGGCAACCCTCCCCCCCTCAGCGCCTTCAGACCCTAACAGGTGAGTAGTGCACGTAATAATTTTTTTGACTGATTGATAGGAAGAATTTTATAATACCCAGGAAGCCAAGCATCTCTCACAACGGTGAAATGTGATGACATTGAGAAGGTCAATACACAGAGTAGTGAGGAATGTTGGGGTGTTTGAAATGCATCTAACACAATACTTATTGAGCCCCTGGAATAGGGGATAACATGTGGAGTTGGTGTTTACCTCACCAAAATCAGCATGTCAGGTAAATGCCCGGAAGCATTCACAATTTAAATTCTGTCAGGTCTAGCCTGCCGAAATTAAATGGGAGATGTGTTTTTTTTATTCCACCAGTTACGTACCAAGAAAAATAAAGAATACAGAACTTTTTTTCCTGATATGTGCGATAATAGGAGTTACAGCATAGTGCATATTTACATGTACCATTATTAGAAGGCCTATGCATGAAAATGTAGTCCAATATCTTTGCAGCCTTAAGGTAAGAGTCTGCTTATGTATTGAACTTTCAGCAAAGCTTATCACCCACCTAGTGCACACGTGTGAGGACTGCTACACAAATATTTCCTTGGTCTAAGTTTATTCACACACCATCAACAAAGTTGGTGGAAGAGCATGTTGATACTAAGAACACAAATCACACTGGTAATGTTTTCATTACCTTACAGCAAGAAATAAACAAGATAAACTTGCCTAAGGGATCAGTTACTTCACAGGTAGCCAAATGAAATGGCGCCATAATGGAAGGACGTTGAGATCCTGTTTTTGCAAACAGCTAACATGACAAGATGTTCAACTAATAGGGTTAAAGCTTTTGCCCTAGTTAATTATAAGCATGGAATGTTAAGTTTGCTGTAGTTTCTTCTACTCATTGTGTCTGAAATTGGCACTAATTATATGATGTGATATAAGCTTCATCTACTAATAAATATGGGATACATGACATTCAGAATGAGATTGCTGTAAAGGTATGGTTCAAACAGACCACGACCTCAGACAGAGAACATTCACATATCTTAGGGGACTACGCTGCTATCACCAAGGTCAAACCATTAGACCAGTGATAATAAAATGGATATTCTTTACTAATCATCAAAAGCAAGAGTGTGGGCTACTGAGACGCCTATATTTGATGGACAGTCACCATTAACTAATGTGCCACATCGGTTAATTTACCATTTTCAGTATTTTATTATAATTTTCAAAGATTGAAGTTGTTTGTCCCCAGGGGTGCCTTATTCCATAATTCTAGTTGTGCTTTGGTTCTGGCCATATTTTACCCGTGCTCCTATTCAGTGCCTGGGATATGCCTTGAATGTAAAAGGAACAGATATCTTTGAATTCCTAATTTACCGAGATCTGTGTGGTATCTAGATGTGAACTCTTTACCTGTTCATTACAATTGCATTTCACCCCCTAACCCAGGGTTCTGCAAAGTCGGTCCTGGAGAGCCGGGTCCATGCCAGATTTTTAGCATATCCACATTTAGAAAAATGTAGATTTCTGAAACATCTTGTTTCTAAATGTGGATATGTGAAAAATCTGGCATGGACCAGGCTCTCCAGGACCGACTATGCAGAACCCTCCCCCAACCTAAAGTTGGGAATGTATTGGGCTGCATTTTCATGTATAGACCATGTAGTATATAGAAATATGACCTTATGGGTGATGAGCTGAAGGAATGACATCTCGTGGGAGCCAATCGGATAAGAGCTGTAGAAACTATGGGATAAGGAGTGTCGTTCATGAAATGAGATAAATGATATGAACTGCATCTTCAGCACCAAGAAGCTATAACTAAAATCTGGTCAGCATTTTTAATACTAAATTGTGTCTACCATAATTTAATGGTGGCAGAATTAGCACTATATCTGAAAATGTAACCATGAAGAAAAGATATACAAACAAATTTTTTAAATATATAATTTATATGTCTATATATTGTTTTCAATATCTATTGAAATGCCAAAGCCTGATAGTTGTTGCTGTTTTACTACTTTCAGTTCTTTTCCCTTATTAATTGTGAAATAATGTAGCTTTGTCCAAATCACTTCCAAACCTATTGCTCAGGGCTGAAGGCTGAGTCTCTCGTTTATGAGAAAGTTATTATTAGACCAGAAAACCTTAAATAATTAAATTGCAAAAGGTCACTGGGATATTGGAAAATGAACTTCCGCGCGTAGTCATCCCATGAAAATCTATTAGGCTGAAACTATAAAAGAATTAAAGCTGCTGAACAGTTCGGATCTCAGGGAAGCACCCGGCTAGAGAAAGAGGAATTAAACTTTTGCATAAGTGACATGAAATAGACACTTTGAGTTACGTTAAGCATGTATGAAAATATCTTAAAAGAAGAGTGGAGTTCTAGGTTTTTTCGTAAAAAAATCAGGTATCTAAAACCAAAAATAAAGTCCTCCAATATGTTCTCTAAATAAGAGGCAACATTTTTGGAAAGGTCTTTCCGTGATGACATGTCTTTTGGGGCACGTTGCAGCAGAATTGGGCCGCAATACAGGTGTAAGAGAAGCTGTTCGCAAGTATTACACATGGCGCCGGTGTGCTTGAAGCAGAACTGAGGATTGTAGGCCCAATGCAATATAGGAAGCATCTCGAAGCATGAGACCTGAAGATGTGAGGTGTTAACATGCTGTAGGAAAGTCCTTTTTTTTTTGCCTGATCACCCCCACTCTTTCTGGATAGGTACTGGTGGTTACTGACTCTTGGCTGTGCCCTGGGTACTGCTTACCAGTCCCAGGGCCAGTGCTCTGTGTAAAATGGATATGCAAATTAGGCTAATTATAATTGGCTAAGTTAACCTACCTATAAGTCCCTAGTATATGGTAGGGCATGTAGGTTTAGGGACCACAGCATAGGTGGTGCACACCTAGGTGCATTGCTGAGGTGCCCAGTGTCATTTTAAAAGCAAGCCTGCATTGCTGGCTGCTTTTAAATTAAAGTTATATGCAAATTCGACTTTGGAATTAAAGGTACTTCCAAAGTCTTAAACTACCTTATTTTTACATATAAGTCACCCCTAAGGTGTGCCCTATGTGCCCCTAGGGCTGGGTGCCATGTAACTATAAGCAGGGACTTTATAAAAATAGATTTATAAGCCCTGGTGAGGTAAAAACAGCCAAATTTGTTTTTCCCTCATTGAAGTAAATGGCTTTCATAGGCTAGAATGGGCAGACTTTATTTTAAATTTTAAAGTCTCCTTAAATGTTACATACCAAGAATTTGGTATCAAATTGATTGTTATAATAAATCCCACAACTTCCAGTTGTTGGATTTAATATAACTAGTGCAGGTAAAAAGTTTAGACTTTACCTAAAAAGTTGCCAATTTCAGCTCTGCATTGTTTTTGCTGCTGTGCTCTGATTGGCCAGCCTGCAGCAGCTTCTGCCAGGCTACTTTAATGAGGTGTGAAGTGGCCTGGCTTCACACAAAGGAATGTGCTTGGGGGAGAGAATCTCCCCTCAGCAGATGGTGAGGCAGGAAGGGGGAGGGCTGCCAAACTGGTCTTCAAAGGCAGAGAAGGACATCTGGAGCACCCAGCAACACCCCCACATCCTGCAACCCCAGACAGCTAGGTGCCCCCTTGATTAGATTAGGAGAGGGCAGGAGAGGGGTGTGTTTATGATTTTTAGCCACACCTGTGGGTGGGCTCAGCCAGATCTCTCCTCCAAAAATCAGATTCATCCATTTTGGATTTTTAGAGACTGTTGCCTTCTGGGATGGATTTTTGCCACACTTCCCAGGAAGTGGTCATCACAGGGGGACGACCCTGGCCCTGATTGGAGAACCAGGGCCCCCCTGCTTTTCACCCAGGAGCAAGGATAAAACTGGCAGACCTGCACCCACGCCTCAGATCCCCACCAAATTTCAAGAAGAAGGAACTACAAGGAGAAGAAGGACTGCCCTGCTGGACCCTGGCCTGCACCTGGACCTTGCACTCAGAAAGACTGCACCAGCTGCACACTTGGGCTTCACCACAAGAAGGACTTTGCCTGGCTTCCACTGGTTCAAGGAGGGACTCCCTGTTTGCTACAGGTGAAAAATTGCTATCCAGAGTCCCCTGCACCAACTCCTGAAAAAGTGACCAGCTGACCACTGTCCAGTGGCCAAAAAGGAGTTTGCGCCAGGTGTATTCTGGGAGTTGAAGTCCGCACTTCCCAAGGACCATCACAGAACTTCTGGACCCTTGGGGTGAGCTGTGGACCCCAAAAGAACCTTAAAAGAACATCTGGGTGAAGCCCCAGAAGTTTGGAAAAGATTGGAGAATTTTTTTTAAAAAGCTCCATAAAGTGACCGACCCGACGCGGAAATTCTAGCCGGCTTGCCTCAACCGCGACCCGGCCTGACTTCGTGGTTCGTCCCGGTAAAGAAAAACATCCAAAAAAGAGACTAAGTCCGAACGTAAAAAGTTGACCGGGACCTTCCAGCCATCGTATCCGAGAAGGGCTCCACGGACGTCGGATCAAGATCCAGGTTTACCCCGGTCGAAGGATTTTCATCTCGAAAAAACGACTAAGTCCGAAGGTAAAAATCACCACCGAGGAAACCGACTTTGCGTATCCGGACAAGGGGTCCAGGAGGTCGGATCCAACTGGCAGGTTCGTCCCGGGGAAGAAAAACATCAAAAAAGAGACTAAGTCAGAAGGTAACTTTTTAACCGAGGCCTCCCGCGACTTGTAGCCGAGCAGGGCTCCATCGCGGTCGGCCTGAAAGTTTGACTTTGCCCCGGTCCTGGTGCAACCAGATGACCCGATTGGCGCTTTTTGTTTCTAAGCGTTAGAAAATAATAATACTTTAAAAATTCATATCTCCGGTTCCCCTGAACCGATTTTAATCGTTTTTGTGTCATTTTAAAGATAAAAATATAAGCTATTTTTATAAATTGGTTTTGGATTTTTAAACTGTTTCCTGTGTTTTATTTAATTACTGTTTTGTGATATTTGAATGCTTTACACTTTGTCTCCTAAGTTAAGCCTTGACGCTCGATGCCAAGCTACCAAGGGTAGAGCTGGGATTAATTTACTGAGACCTAACTGTACCTATGTGGAGGTTAGTGGCTTGTTGCTAGGTGTAGGTACCTACCTGCCCTACCAATAACCCATTTTCCAACACATGCTAAACAACATTTTCGTTTGTTGTCATCATGCACCCACCCACCACTCACCTTAAGGTCCTAGATCATCTACTGCTAATGCTGATTGCTGTTGCTGCACTAAGATAATTTATGTTGCTCAAATCTTACATCTAATGATTGTACACCTTTGGCTCATTTATTCACATAATGCATAGTATTTTAAACGTCAGGAGGGATCCAAGACCAGGCACTCGACTGGACCACATCCTTCCTATCCGGCAGAACCCAGAGAGTCCGCCTCCCCCGTTCCAATCCAAAGCCTTCAACATCATCTGCCGCGTACCCCAGGGCTCATCCCTCAGCCCAATGCTGTTCAACATATACATGTCCCCCCTCGCACAAGTGGCCCGCCAACAAAACCTCAACATCATCTCCTATTCCGACGATACCCAACTCATCCTCTCCCTCACCAAGGACCCACACACCGCCAAAACCAACCTCCACGAAGGCCTGAAAGCCGTCACCGACTGGATGAGTAGCAGCCGGCTGAAACTAAACTCGGACAAAACAGAGGTCCTCATCCTAGGGCCCATCCCCTCCGCTTGGGACGACTCGTGGTGGCCAGCCACGCTTGGCACCCCACCGACACCAACCGACCATGCACGAAACCTCGGCTTCATCCTCGACTCATCCCTCTTCATGTCAAAACAAGTCAACGCAGCCTCCTCTTTCTGCAACAACACCCTCCGCATGCTTCGCAGACTCTACAAATGGATCCCAACCGAAACAAGAAAAACAGTAACTCAAGCCCTCGTCAGCAGCAGGCTCGACTATGGAAACGCACTCTACGCAGGGATCCCGTCCAAACACCTGCATCGCCTCCAACACATTCAAAAACGCCTCCGCCCAACTCATCCTCAACATCCCTCGCCACAGCCACATCACCCCCCACCTAAGAGACCTTCACTGGCTCTCCGTCGACAAGAGGATCACCTTCAAACTCCTCACCCACGTGCACAAAGCACTTCACAACACAGGACCAACCTACCTGAACAACAGACTCAGCTTCTACACCCCCACCCAACAACTCTGCTCCGCCAACCTCGCCCTCGCCTCCATCCCCCGCTTTCGGCGCAGATCCTCCAGCGGTAGATCCTTCTCTTACCTCACCACCAAGACCTGGAACACCCTCCCATCTGACCTAAGACAGATCCAGGACCTGCTCACCTTCAGAAGACACCTTAAGACCTGGCTCTTCGAGCAGTAGCAGCACCCCCTCCCTTCCCCCAGTGCCTTGAAACCCTCACGGGTAAGTAGTGCGCTTTAGAAATAATCTGATTGATTGATAGGTCTTGTCATTTCCTGTATGGTCATTCATAGGTAAGACTGTAAGAAATCCTAAAAGACGTTTCCTAGACTCTGACTAAAATCAGAGGACTATGCTAGCGCCACCATAGCACCACAATAGCATCATTTTTTTTACACTAAGGTGGCGCTAATGTGGCTACTTTGCCATGCCATATTTACAAAGAGGCTTAATGCATGTATTGTGCCACTTTGTAACCCCTTGCCCCACATTATGTCCCTGCCAAGCATAGTGTATGCAAAGGGACATTGGTGCTAAAGTATTTCACTGCTCCATTTTTGTTGTAATTTTTAATGCCTGCTCAGAACAGGTGTTAAAATCGAGCTCCCATAGTTACCAATGGGCCTCTTTACACTTTGCTTCACTAGCGTCAACATTTTTGACACTAGTGTAGCAAAGAACCACAATAGCGTCAAACATTTTAACGCTATTGTGATAACAACAGTCATGGTGCGCGGGTTAATAAATATGGCACAACCATGGTGTTGTTAGGTGCCGGTAGGGGTGGTGCAAGAAAAGTGGAGCATCATAGATGATGGGCCACTTTTTCTTCAATATGGTTCTATGTTCTCTCATTAGCGCTTGTGAAACAATGCAAACACAGGGCCATATTTACAATATTTTGAGGCAATGCAGCGGTGCTGCCCTGCATCAAAAGGAAAGAACAGGAATGCACTGTATCTATGTGATTTGGCTCATCCATGTCCTTTCCAACTGCACTGGCACCGTTTTGGCTGTCTAGCACCAACACAGGCACCCTTGCACCATGGGTGTCTGTGTTGTTGGCAGGATTGTTTTTGTGGCGATACGGGCACCTTTCTGCACAAAAACAATTCCAGCAGGCATTTTGCTATTTCTATGTGTGCTGCACATTGAAGCAGGAAACAAATGAGGTGAAATTAAGATACTTCTCCTTGTTGCTCCCCCCCTGGGGATGCGTAAGGTTTTGGTTCGTCTCCAGGTTTACAAGCTCTCGTAAATCAGGAAATGCATCAAAATCCATGGGTTTTGAGTGAGAAAACTCATTGCAACACTGATGGAACGCCTGTCTGGCACAGAGTAAGGCAAAACAATAATTTACTCTGCCTTATTCCATATCTATGAGTCCATTGAAGGCCACGCAAAGTGGCTTTGCGTGACCTCATAGATATGGTTGAGAGGTTTGCGCTGCCAGTGCATCACTGAAAGGGGCGCAACAGCTGCGCAAGCCTCTCATAAATATGCCACCCCAGTGTCTTCTGTCTATTTAGGCAGGGAGTTTGATTTTCCAGCACAAAAGGGCGTTGGGTAATGAGAACCTGGGTTTTCTCAGACATATACTGTCCTGCAGCCTGCCCATCTCTTCATGCCAAGCTGTTAAGTGCTAATTTCAATGAGCAGAAAGGGTAATTATAGAAAAAAACACTTATTTCCATTCATATTATGTATATTCTTTTCATTCTATGTCACCACAGTTATTCTGATATTTGCTATCATAATTTTGAATACATTCGGCGCTAGTTTGACTTGTAAATCGTTTAATAATTCTAGTTCAGTGGTTTTGCGTTTGTGCTCATTCTAGGGAAAGCATGAGAGGAACCCAAGAAAATGACTGTTGTCTCTGACAGGGCAGGTAATGTCTGTTCCTAATGTGGATCCTTTCCCGGTTAGCTTGTCAGAGATTTATAGGACACCAGTCCATTTTACTAGCTCTATATGTTAAGATGGTACATCTGCACTACTTAGGTGGCAACAGAAATATAATGGGTGTGGCTAGAGTTAGATTGGAGCACAGCAGAATGAAAGATATCTAAAAAAAATAATATCTGTAAGTAAATTATGGGAAAAGAAGAAGATGATAAAACTTGAATAAGAAAACACTCCAAACATTAGATGTCTTCACACACATCGTAAATGAAAAAAAAATCAATAATGCCAGCAGACAGGATAAGAATGTTTTGATGTCAAGGTGGTTTGTATTGGATATGTGTGTTTAAATTGCATGTGCTAGATGACATGCATGACTGCACAGGTGCCCCTGCTCTTAGACCTGCAACCTATTCTGGCCGCGTTGAGTACTATTGTTTAGCAGAATGAAAGTGACAACACAAGGAGGGTCATTCTGACCCTGGCGGCCGGTGGCCGCCAGGGCCACCGACCACGGGAGCACCGCCAACAGGCTGGCGGTGCTCCAACGAGCATTCTGACCGCGGCGGTTCAGCCGCGGTCAGAAGCGGAAAGTCAGCGGTCTCCCGCTGACTTTCCGCTGCTCGTGTGAATCCTCCATGGCTGCGGAGCGCGCTCCGCAGCCATGAGGATTCCGACCCCCCCTACCGCCATCCTGTTCATGGCGGGAAAGCCGCCATGAACAGGATGGCGGTAGGGGGGGTCGCGGGCCCCTGGGGGCCCCTGCCGTGCCCATGCCAATGGCATGGGCACGGCAGGGGCCCCTGTAAGAGGGCCCCGCAAAGTATTTCAGTGTCTGCCTTGCAGACACTGAAATACGCGACGGGTGCTACTGCACCCGTCGCACCCTCCCACTCCGCCGGCTCGATTACGAGCCGGCATCCTCGTGGGAAGGTCGTTTTCCCCTGGGCTGGCGGGCGGTTTTTCAGCAACCGCCCGCCAGCCCAGGGGAAAACTTGTAATACCCGGCACGGTCTTTTGACCGCGGCGCGGTATTTTGGAGGGCGGCATCCTGGTGGGCGGCCTCCGCCGCCCGCCAGGGTCGTAATGAGGCCCAAGATGTGTTATCATGTCAGTAAAGAATTTAGGGCCAAATGTACCAAGCCATTTAGCAGTCTCAAAGCCTGCAATTCACCTAATTACTGGATTTACTTCTGTTAAATGGCCTGTACAAATGCACTAAACCCATTTAATGATTCAGATCACAGGTTACTATATCGCTAAATGAGTTTAGGAAATCATTAGGAACTGATATTTTAAGGCGCCCCTTCCAAACAACGATTCCTTATGATATGTATGAATGTTTTACGACCACATTTTGTTTTCAAAACATTAATACTTTACCGCTTCATCAAAGTTGATGCTAAGCCATTTGCAAATTGGAAGGGTTCCCCAAGGGGCCACATGCTCTTTGAGAATGTTAAACAGTATATGGGCCATTGCTTACTCTTATAAAATGAAAGTTCTTATTTTTTTTTTTATTTATCCATTTTTTCTTTGTGAAAAACGGGTTGCATTTTCAAAAACAATTGCTTTATTTATAAGCAATTAAAGACATGGTGGTCTGCTGCTCCTTGCAGGCCACAGTCCCTGTGATGGCTGTCATTCCCAATGGGTGGCAAATTGAGACCTACTTCATTATTATTCATGTGGTGGGAATTTTTGTCTTCACTAATTTAGAAATAAAAATGTCATACATTAAGAATAATGATAACTAAAAAACAATTCACCCACCAGATACCATAGTGAAGGGGATGATTGTTTCAGTGCAGTAAGGTGTCCATTCCTGCACATAAAACATCTGCAATGTTGATTTGTTACATCTAAGTAGCAAATCTTCATTATTGAATGATTGTGTGCAGGAAGGAATACCTTCTTGCACATAAACAGTCATTCATGGCATTTTACTCTTTCTATGTGTGCTGCAGAATGCTAATGCCAGCCCTGGGGTGGCATTAGTTTTGTCGCTGCTACAGATTTACAAATTCTTGTAAATCTGTGGCAGTGTCAAAAGCAATGGATGTTGAGGAGGAACGCCCACAGTCACACCAATTGCACACCCCTCTGTCACAGAAAACTGCCTGTGAGGAGCCCATATTTGCAAGGCAGCGTTAAGCATCAAAAAGTGGCTTAGCACTGCCTTGAAAATATGGTGCATAGCACAGCGCCACTGGACCATCACACAAAGTGACTGTCGGGTGGCGCTAGGGGCATGTAAATATGCCCCAATATATTGATCATTTGGAGCATTAGAAAGCATGTCTTTTTGTGACTTTCGAGCCCATATTTGTTTGAAATTTAGCCTAGGCAAAAAGGCATGAAAGAATGAATACCACTGGAACAACCCCAAGACATGTATATTCAACAGGGTAAAAAATAAGAAGGAAATGAGTTTAGCTAAATGTTTGTTAGAATCTCTGCACTTAGGGCCTCATTTACAAGAATCTGACTCATCGGCCCCCATGCATCATATTTCTTGTGCTGCCCTATGACCCCCCTAGCAATGCTATGAATGTGTTGTATTTACAATACGGAGCTTCATGGTGCACGTTTTCACAGATACATCAGAAATTCTGATGCATCTGTGGGCACTAAACTCACACATTGCTTGATTGGTGTAAAAAAATGATGCTACTCCAGGAATGCATGGAATACCCAATAGAGAAAAGCCCTGCATCAATATTATGCATGCACTAAGCAGGTGATAAAATTCTGACACAGTGAAGTTGCAGAATAACACAGTGAAATGTTGTAAATTTGACTGCGTCAGTTCTGCATGGCTTTTCCCGTGGAAACACCTACTCTGCATAGATTATACCTGGTGCAGGTATAATGTGAACCAAAGGTTTACAACCTGAGGCATTGGGCCCAATGCATCAGTTTGTAAATCTGGAGCAGTGTAGAGCACTGCTACTGCCACTGATGCATAAAAAAAATGATGCAACCTGGCACAAAGGCCTTGTAAATGAGGCCCTTACGTTTGAGCAGTCACCTTTGCAGGTGATATTCCTGGTAAGCCTACAATAATAGGAAACAGCTGCAAACACCATGAGGTTTTCAAAAGTATGAAAGTCTGCCAGTATTTACCTGTACTTTTATTTACATGTACTTTCTGTGTTTACGAAAATATGCTTTCCATAAAATTTAGGGCTGTAAAATGTGAGAAATGTTTGTAATAGCTGAGTATATGAAAATGTACATAGATACACTATTGAGATGGACCATGACAATTCTGCCAGTTAGAACAGTCGATAGTGATGGCCGTACCTTAAAACCCAATTGAAATAAATGTATGATTGACTGTGGTCTCCAATTTCATAGTGGATAGAAGATGTAATATTCTCACTGTAAAATATTCCCAATAACTACTTGACCAAAGAGAGCCATGCATGCACTCCCTCTCATTAGAAAAATGTTGATATCCACTCTGGGAGCCAGGCTGCATCGTTCCAGTTCGACGTGCAGTGATTTTCTCACCCCGGTGCAGGCTGGGCGTCGACTCCGGCAGGCTGTGCATCGATTTCTTTGCAGAGGTGAAGTCTTTTTTGCCCTGAGACTTCAGGAAACGGGAGGCCAGCTCAATGAAAGTCCTTGGAGAGCACTTCTCAGCAGAGCCGGAGGGCAGCAAGGCAGCAAGGCAACAGCAGGGCAGCAGACCTTTACAGCAAAGCAGTTAGTTGAGTCCTTTGGGCAGCCAGGCAGCTTCTCTTAGCATGTTGCAGGTTCAGGTTCAGAGTTCCTTTCCCAGTAGGTATCTTGTCAAGAAGTATCTGAGTTGGTAGAGCCGGAGACCCGGTTTAAATACCCAAATGTGCCTTTGAAGTGGGGGAGCCTTCAAAGAGTGGATTAGAAGTGCACAAGGTCCCCTTTCAGTTCGATCCTGTCTTCCAGTGTCCGAGTAGGGGGTCTGTCAGTCCATTGTGTGAGGGCAGTGGACTGTCCTTTGATATGTAAGTGTCAGGCCCTCCAAACTCCTAGCCCAGGAAGACCCACTCAGTATGCAGATGTATGCAGTTGTGACTGAGCATCCTGTGTTTGGGTTTGTCTCAGTGAAATGCACAAGGGAGCTGTCAACTAACCCAGTCAGACATGGATTGTAAGGAACAAAAGGATTTAAGGGAAGAGAAATGCCCACTTTCTTAAAGTGGCATTTCTCAAATAGTAATATTAAATCCAACTTCACCAGTCAGCAGGATTTTGTATTACCATTCTGGCCATTCTAAATATGACCCTGTTACTCCTTTCAGATCAGAATCTACCACTCAAACTGTATGGGAGGGTAGCCCTAATGTTAGCCTATGAAAGGAGCAGGCCTCACAGCAGTGTAAAATGAATTTAGAAGTTTTACACTACCAGTACATATAAACTACTCAGGTACATATCCTGCCTTATACCTACATAACACCCTGCCCTGCAGGTTACCAAGGGTCTACCTTAGGGGTGACTTATATATAGAAAAGTGGGGGTTTAAGGCTTGGCAAGTACTTTTAAATGCTAAGTCAAATTGGCAGTGAAACTGCACATAGAGGCCTTGCAATGGCAGGCCTGAGAAATGGTTAAGGGGCGATGTATGTGGGTGGCACAATCAGTGCTGCAGGCCCATTAATAGTATTTAATCTACAGGCCATGTGCACATGTAGTTCACTTAACTAGGGACTTATAAGTAAATTAAATAAGCCAATTGGGTATGAGCCAGTTTCACCATATTTTAAGGGAGAAAGCATATGCACTTTAGCACTGGTTAGCAGTGGTAAAGTGCACAGAGTCCTAAAACCAGCAAAGTGGAGGGAAGTAGGCAAAACGTTGAGGGTGACCACCCTAAGGCTGTCAGGTCTTACATGGTTGATTAGAAGCAACTAATATTTACGAAGTGATGCCAAGAAAATGGAAATCAAAAAACTAAAAAGTGAAATAAAAAGATCGAGTTACAAAAAAAAATCAGATCGCTAAAGAGTGGTAAGTTGAAGGAATTTTAGAGATCCCGTTAAAGAAGAAAAAGATGCACTGAAACCTAGGCGCACAACCTGCATTTCTGAATACCATTGCATACACTTATTAGACAACGCTTTCCATAAACTAAATAAGCAACATTGTATAGACAATTGAAACAAATCTGTGTAATTTAAAATGTCATCCTGAAGAGAAGATATAATAGCCGATAAGAATGGATTAGGATTCTGCAGCACATGAACCTTGCAGCTTTCCAATAATGGTTGTCAAAATGAATTTGGGTGGCAGGACATATCTGCTTTTTTAGGTTTATAGAGAATGCATTTCCAGTGATAAAGTTCCTGATTCATGTAAATGTAATATTGCAATTGCTCTCCACAAATAGGGTTCACTAGGATTCTCCCGATGCACCAACCAGTCTATTCTCTTTAGTTACAGCCAGTCTCTCACTGATACCTGATCTTACTTCAATATCAGTACCAGTCTATGCATCAGCTGTGGGCTCCTGTCCACAGGAGGACACACTATTCCCTTGCACATTTGGAATCTTGTTCTCCAGACATTTGGATGGCTGCAACTTTGAGGATTTATCAGAAATTCACATTGTTCTAGAATATGAATCAATCTCTGATATTTCACCTCCATCTACTGCAACTTATAATGTGCTACTATTAGCAGGTAATCAGTGATGGCATGGTTGTATAACACTACAACACCTGCCTTTACCATGTATGCACCACACATATGTCTTTATCACACATATCTTTACCATGCATTTGTTGTTACCACACACGCCTTTACCAGGCATTCTCATTAAATATCATTAATAATACTGTTACCACAACATTTACCTTTACCACATATACTATTACTACAGACATCCTTATAGCACAGTTTTTTTTCTAAAGACTTAGGCCCTGATTGTGGCTTGGGCGGTCCAACCACCGGACAACCAATACAGTAGTCGGGAGACTGCTGCCAAGCCCTCAGCCTCCCCACTGTCATATTACAACACTATTCCCGGGCTGTTGGTAGTGCCTGCAGCCGTGTCACTGTGGTGGCATGCTTTGGCTCAGAAAGTGAGCCTGAAGCACATGCTGCCACAGTGCAGAGCCAAATTGGTTAAGTACTTTTTAAGATATGGATTTTTGAAGTTTTAACAAAATGCAGTCTTTCAGTACGTTATTACACCGTAGAAATCATTAGGAAGACACCTTTAAAAATTCATATAAAATCACACTTGCTTCACCAAGTTCTGCTTTTGTAGATTAGTGGAGGTCATCTATCGGCACGCTATGCCAGCTGGAGAAAATTGGGCGGGTTCCGGTTCCGGTGGCAGCAGTGGTAGAAAATCTCTTCGAGCTGGTGCAGGGCCACTCAGGGGGACCACTAGGAAGAGGTCTGCCCTGGTTAAGTTAAAGGTGGTTTCTTGGGGTCCCCTTGGAATGTCACGGTCGCAAGGGGGGAGGGACCCTTGGGAGACAGCGGATTCTTTATTGCAGGGCACAGGGCTGCTGGGTGCAGAGCCGATCAGTGTGCCAAAGGCATTGAGCAAAGATACCCTTTGCATCTGGAGGTAGGTCTTTTTAAAGGCCGTTTACAGGTCAACAGGGGCAATCTATTGGGAGGTCCAGAGTGCTCCTAAAGTCCCTTGACTAGAGTTTCTTCAGGTCCTTTTTCAGCTCTGGGCAAGCTGGTTTCCCTAGTGTTCATTGTCAGCTAACCAGTACCAATGGTATTAGCACGATTTGGGCACAGAGCCACGAAAGTTGGCACACCTGTGGGGTCTGTCTTCCTGGTTGTTGGTAGTTTGTTGGGTCCAGCTGTGACTTCCAGTTAGGGAGCTATTAGCTGGTCAGTGAAGTGACCCTCACCGGGTTGTTGGTTCTTGGATTGTTGTAGAGTGGTATCTCCACTGTGGAGGGAGTTCTTGGGCGATTGGTGAAGTCTGGAGGTCCTCTGGGTTTCTTGAGGTCAGTCCAGTGTCCAGCTTCTCCACAGCGGTGATTGTCCGGTCCTGGGTGTAGCAGGCAGGGTTTGATGCCTTTTCTTGATGCAAGAGGTCCACAGTTCTCGCGCCTTGTATATTCTTTGTGCTGGTCTTCTTTGTGTCCTTTGAATCTGATTTTTTGGTGTAGGGATGCCTACTAAATACTGAATTTAATGGGTGTTTTAGGGGATACATGGTAGTGTCCAATAAGACACTTACCTTTGGGTGGCTACACCCACTATAGTGACCTCTTCCTGTGGGAAGGGTCACTTCCCTAAACCCAATTGGCTATTTTACTTCCATCTAGTATGGGGGAAAATGAAATGGAGTGTCCACCTTGCAGGCAACACCTTAGGGATGGGTCATGGCAGGTGGGGCTAGTTCCTCTACCCTTTGTGTGGTTTCCTACCTTTGCTCTCACCAAAAGTAGGGGTTTGCAAAGGGGGAGGCCATCTGCTGCTAGAAACAGGCCTGGGGGTCACGATTCAAAGGCGGTAAGCCAGGGCAGTGCTTATTCCTGAGGGAGAGGGTACTAGCTCCTTCACCCAGGAAGGGCATTGTTTCACAAGCCAGAGAGAAAGGGCTCTCCCCTTGTATATTGGCTGTCTGGAGGTGACTGAATAGAACCAGTCAGCAACCATGCCAGGATAGTTAGGTTTTGTAGTGGGCACCTCTAAGGTGACCCCTGGGTACATTTAGGGATAAATCCAATACTGGTACCAGTTTGGGTTTATCATTCTGAGTTGTTTGATACCAAACAACCGAGATTTCAGGGTGGCCATCATGTAGCTGGGAAACTCGTGTTGACCAGTGTCCAGCACACGTATTAAAATGGCTGCTCTGTTCACTCACTGTGTCCCAGCTTTGGCGAGGACACAGTGGGGGCATATTGTTCCTGCTGCTATGCCCTAACATATAATATGGAACACCCTGCCTTCGGGCTGTAAGGCCTGCCAGAGGGGTGTTTTACCCATAGTAAATGAAGTGTATGGTGGACAGGGAACACAGACAGTGTGCCATGTCAAGTTTGTGTTTTAGGTCTGCACCAGGAGACTCAGCCTACAATGGCAGTGCTGGGTGCATCTGGATGCATGGCCCTAGAGGGTGGCACAATCAGTGCTGCTGCTCTCAGGGGCCTACCCATTGTACCCCATGGCCTGGTGTTTTGCTTTCACTAATGACCGAGCTGACAAAAATCTCTGGAATGCACTTCTTAGTTTAAAGAAGGCATTTATTATTATTCCACCACGAGGTTCCTAAAAAGGGATTAGTAAGTCGGAGGCACACATTAAAAAATAGTCACAGCAATGAAAGGAAAATATATCAAAGTGATTCTCAACTGCAATGTACACAGCAAATATATGTGATTATATTATAGCATAAATGCAAAACAAAGGATAAAGTCAAAATTCATCACCATAGGGCCTGCCAAGGCTCTTCACCTTTCTTATGCCAGCAAGTTGATAACCCCTGTTCAACTGCAAGAAAGAGATATCCACCCTCACAGGACAAGTGTCTGTGTCAGGCATTTGAATTCCAATCCTGATGGAGGTCTCGGAAATTCCCCTCGCTACTACCCAGGGCCACCTTGTATAGCTTAAACAATCATGGAAAAAGCCTTCTGAAAGGCCCTTCCCTCTCAGATGTAAATATTTAAAACATGCTGGCTACTGTAGGTCAGAGTTGGAAGTAAAAACGTTGAAAATTGGCCAATATTTCAAGGCTCCCTCTTCCAAGGCCAACCTGTTCCCTGCACTGAAGAAAAACAAAAAATATGTGCTTTCTTAACATGCTATTGTGTTCGGTAAGAGAAAATACGAAGAACACAAGCTTAGTTTACCATGTGGAAAAACACAGCTCATCTGCAATGTCTCAACTGCAATGTCTAATGCCACGATAAAGCCAATAGGCAGCTAAACTTAATACAGAATGTAATGTCTAATGTCACGGTAAAGCCAATGGGCAGCTAAACTGAATACAAAATGTAATGTTTAACGACACGTTAAAGCCAACAGGCAGCTAAACTGAATACAAAATGTAATCTACAACTGGTGAACATTGAACAACTAATATGCACAGTGGTGAAACACAAAGTCAGTGGTCAAACCTACCTATTTTCACTACGCCTGGGTACCTAGGTACCCATTTACTAGGGACTTGTAGTTGTAGTTAAGGGAGTATCCAATTGTGCCGATACATCAGAACAGTTTTAGGGCATGAGCTCTGGCCCAGGGAACCTGGTTAGCAGAGGCCCTGGGCACTACAACCTCTAGGCTACATCAAAAATCAGGCAAAAAGTGGGGGCTAACCATGCCAAAAAGAGACCTTTTCTCACACTACCCCCTCAAATGAAAGAGGATGATACTATCCTTTTCCCAGGGAGTCTTCATTAGTCCAGTGGAAGAACCTCAAAAGGCCACCTGCTTTGGCATGGGCAGTCCCAGGTGCGTGTTCCACTTGAAAGTCCATCCCTGTACGGAAATGGACCACCTAAGCAGGTTGGGGTTTTCACCCTTCATTTGTTGTAGCCATCGGAGAAGCCTGTGGTCAGTCTGAACTATGACGTGAGAGGCAAACAGGTATGGCCTCAGCTTCTTCAGGGCCTAAACCACAGCAAAGGCTTCCCTCTCTATGGCACTACAATTTTGTTCATTAGGAGGTAGTTTCTTGCTTATAAAAGCAACTGGCTGGTCATCATCATTTTTCTGGGAAAGGATCACTCCTATCCCCATTCCAGAAGCATCTGATGTAAAATGAAGTGCCTGGAGTAGTCTGGTTTTTGTAGGACTGGAGCAGAGCACATAGCTTCCTTCGGGGTGTCAAAGGCCTTTTGACAACTCACTGTCAGGTAACCATTTTGGGCATTTTCTTGGAGGTTAGTTATATGAGGGAACCAACTATAGTGCCATAGTCCTTCACAAATCTCCTATAGTACCCAGTAAATCCGAGGAATGGCCTGACTTGTGTCAGGGTTGTGGGATCTTCCCAAGCCAGAATAGTCCAAATCTTGGGTTGGAGGGGTTGCACTTGGCCTCCACCAATTAGGTGGCCCAAGTAAAAAAACTTCCCCCTATCCCATCTGGCACTTAGTGGCCTTGATAGTGAGTCCTGCCTTTTGCAGAGCATCAAGGACCTTCCATAGGTGGATCAGGTAAACCTGCCAGGTGGAACTATAGACAACTATGTCACCCAGATAAGTTGCATTAAACGTTTCCAGTCCAGCAAGGACTTGGTTCACCAACCTCTAGATGGTGGTAGGTGCATTCTTGAGTCCAAAGGGCATAACAGTGAACTTATAATGCCCACTAGGAGTAGAACATTTTGACCTCTCTTTTGCTTCTGGGGTCAGGCCAATCTGCCGGTACCCAGATATTAAATCAAATGTACTTAGATATTTGGCTGCCCCTAACCTGTCTATAATCTCATCAACTCTTGCAATGGGGTGTACATCTGTTTTTGTCATCAACTCTTGCAATGGGGTGTACATCTGTTTTTGTCACAGAGCTGAGGCCCCTGTAGTCTGTACAGAATCTCATTTCCTTTTTATCTCCTTTACAGTGAGGCTTGGGGACTAAAATTACTGAGCTAGCCCAGGGACTGTCAAACAGTTCAATGATACCCAAATCCAGCATCATTTTACCTTCTGCCTGTTTACTCTATCTGACACGGTCTGACTGTCTATAAATTTTGTTCTTGACAGGCAAGCTCTCACCAGTGTCTACATCATGGGTACACCAGTTTGTCTTTCCAGGGGTCAGAGAGAGCAGTCCAGAAAACTGGTTGAGGACATTCATACAGTTTGGTATTGTTCTGTGAGGGCATTTGATACTTGTGGGCAGCTGGAGATAAAAATGGCGGAGAGGCTCACTCTCATCTTCCTGTCCCTCATTTGTGACCATGAGCATGGTCACATCAGCTTTTTCATAAAAGGGTTTTAGGTGTTTGACATGGATTATTCTTTTTGGATTCTTGCAACTGACCAGGTCAACGAAGTAAGTGACCTCCCCTTTTCTTTCAAGTATGGGACAGGGCCCAGACTATTTGTACTGGAGGGCCCTTGGAGCAACAGGCTCCAGCACCCAAACTTTCTGACCCTGGTTGGAACTCCACCATAGCAGCTTTTTGGTCATACCAGAGATATAGAAGCTCTTGGCTGACCTGAAGATTTTTGCTGGCTTCTGCCATTCTTGAATGTAGACCAAGCTCATAGTCTACAATATCTTGATTGGGATCTTTGAGAGGTTTCTTCCAGCCTTCCCTAATAAGACTTAGGGGTCCCCAAACAGGGTGTCCAAACATAAGTTCAAATGGAGAAAAAAAAGATTCTCTTTTGTGGCACTTCCCTATAGGCAAACAGCAGGCAAGGAAGCAAGATATCCCATCTCCCTTTGAGCTTTTCACGGAGTCCTTCAATAATGCCTTTGAGGGTCTTGCTAAATCTTTCAACCAGTCCATTGGTTTGTTAATGGTATGGGGTGGCGAACTTAAAGGTCGCAAATACATTAATGCCACATTTTTTCCAGTATGCAGACACAAAGTTTGACTCTCTGTCTGATACTACCTCCTTAGGGAACCCTACTCTGGTGAAGTTACCCAGCAGGGCTTTAGCACCTGCAGGTGCAGTAATGGTCCTAAGGGGTATAGCCACAGGATACTTAGGCCCTTATTATGACATTGGTGGTAAATCCCACGTACTGCCACGCTGACTGCTGCCAACATACTGCCGCCGCAACAGATATCCGTTCACCATTTTATGACACACACACCAATCCGTCACTATTCCGCCACACCAAAGGTCAGTGATAAACTGGCAGTATCAAAACCCACACCGTTACGCCAACAGAACAACGCCGATCACATTATGACCCACGAATCACCACAGTGGACATTCAATGGTGGTAAACCTTTGACGGTACATACCACAGTACTCAAAATACACACACACAAACAAAACAACACCACATTGGACAATTCAAACTACACACACCAGACACCCATATACACACCACACCCACCCACTCACACCACTATAAAACACACACCCACATTACCCACAACCTTTTACCATTACAAACAATTGCCACCAGAGAGAGGCAGGAAGACAACAGCCCCAACCAGAGCCACACACAACTCACATCTCACACAACACCCATGGCACCACAAAGACACCCCCGATTCTCAGAGGAGGAGCTAAGGGTCATGGTGGAGGAAATCATCAGGGTAGAGCCTCAGCTATTTGGAGCACAGGTGCAGTAGATATCGATAGCTAGGAAGATGGAGCTATGGCGGAGAATCGTGGACAGGGTCAACGCCGTGGGACAGCACCCCAGAGCTAGGGATGACATCAGGAAGAGGTGGAATGACATATGGGGGAAGGTACATTCCATTGCAGCATGACACCAACTCTCTGTACAGAGGACTGGCGGTGGACCCCCACCGCCTCCCCCACAACTAACAGCCTGGGAGGAGCAAATCTTGGCAATCATGCATCCTGAGGCCCTGGCCGGATTAGGAGGAGGACTGGACTCTGGTAAGTCAACTCTTTACTACTTTCACCCCGCCTACCTGCATGTCATCAATACCCCCACCCTTACCCTCACTGTCACTCTCATCACTCCCCCAACTCCCACACCCCCCCACCCTCACATCTCACTCATCCCAATGACAAGCCCTGCATGACATACCAATGCATGAACACCCATGACAGCCCAGCATGAACACCTATCACTAAAGCATGCACAATAGAGAGAATCAGCTAGCCCACCACATACCAACTTACACAAGTGAAAGCTGCCAGGGAAAATACAACCAAAGAGGGCAAGCCACTCATGCACAATATGTCAGGCACAGAAACAATAACACATCATTTACATCCCCACAGGTACCCCAGCTAATGTCACCGGAGAGGAGGTGCCAGCATTATCCAGTCCCCCAACTGAAGAGGCCCACAGTGATGACAGCAACTCTGGTCTCCTGGATCTGGATGACCAACCTGGCCCATCAGGGACCTCTGGACAGTTGGTTACCCAGACCGAGTCACACACCACCACAGAGCCTCCCCCATCTGGAAACACTACCACAGCACCCACGCAGTGTACCCATACCTCTGTCCCCATGACACATCAATCAACAGTGTGTCCACCTCTACAGGGACCCCAGGCCACACCTCATACCTAAGACAATCAGGGACCTGGGGTCAGTGGCAGTGGGCACACAGTTCAGGGGACAGAGGCACATGCCACCAGGGACACTGGGAGGACTGCTGTGTGCCAGGGAGAGGACAGGCCCAGGGAACCGACTGTCCAAGAGGCACTTTCCAAGATCCTGGGAGCCAACCAACATTCCCAGGACACGATAGGCCAGATTCTGGACAATGTGCAGGAGAACAGGTGGCTACAGGAGGGACAGTACCAGGGGATCAGGGAGGACTTGCAGGCCATCAACACCACCCTGGTCACCATAGCAGGGGTGCTGGCAGACTGGGCCAACATTATGAGGGAGGCAGTCTCACAACAGCAGGCTCCTGCCACTAGCCAGACATTTGAACTGCCTTCCACCTCCGCTGCCGCTAGTGGACAGGAGACCCCGCCAAAGGACAAACATGCCACCAGCACCCCTCCCCTTGTAGAAGGAGAACCACCCTGCAAATGTTCCCTGCGATCCAGACAGAAGCCACAGACTATTGCCAAGACCCCCGCCAGGAAATGAGACTCTCCTGATTGTCACCCTTGTGTCCCACTCTGTCACCCTGTCCACCTTGAACTGTCATTGCTCCCCTTCCTATGTCCTCTTGGACAATGCACCTGTGCTACAGACTAGAACAATACCCTGGAATTTTCTCCATCATCACCCCATCCCATTGCACTTGCTCCTCAATATCTTACCACTCCCATAAACACCCTGGGAAAAAATAGAAGTATGGAGTATGTCAAATCTTTTAAGTACGTATTTGTTTAACCAGGTTCAAACATTGTAATTCAACTGTACAGTAAATGAACATATGTTAATGACCTGTAGCTGGCTGCAGTGATCACACCAGGAGCTATTGTGAGGCACCAATATCTGTAAAATGAATTTTCAAAGGGTACAGTGAGTGGGAATAGAAGTCACCGTTCTGCATCCGATTTTGCAAATCAGAAATTGCGAGTCGCACCGATCCGCATTTTCCGATTCGCAAATTCGGATTTTGCTACATCTGGCCCTAAGTGATTTCCCCAGAATCAGAAAAGTTTAAGTTTTCTCAGATACTTGAATTTGATTCCCCTGCTCCAAAGTGAACAACTCTAGTGAAAACATGTCCTGGGTACAGAGAGGGGAAGCAGGCAGAATCCGCATGAAAGCTTGCTTTTATATGGGCACGAGGTTCCAAAAGAACCTTGAGCTAAGCCAGAACCTAACTTCAGGAGCATGCTTTCAGTGGCTCGCCCATCTATAATGTTTTGTAAACATTTAATTACACTAGAAGCTACTATTCTTAGTTTAACCACCCAATAAACACAACCTGTATTCAGATTTAAATATTGCTATTTATCTTGATGTTATATCCTTTTTCTCAGTATTGTATATTTCTATTAGCTTTTTGTCAGTCTCTTAGTAAAGTACTCTGATGCCTGTTGGGCCTTGTGTGTGCTACACAAATCTACAAAAATAAAAACATGCACTTTTTTAGACCAAACAAAAAAAATCATTCATGTTTTTTTTTTGCTAGTGGAGCATTGAATTCTACATTACTACATCACCTGAAAGCTTTACTGAGCTGGTCTGATAGAAAGGTTCAGAATTTATCATTGAGTTTTCAGTGCTCTAACAGCATACTTCTGCATGTTTAACAGTACCCATCTTCTTCAATGTCCTGTTTTTAAAAACAAATAGAGAGGGAGAGAATGTATAAGTATTTGTATGACATTGCAGCACAGTTTGGTATTTCATATTATGACACTCAGAACATTTCCACTGCGGATCAGAGTCTGATTCAGTTTTGGAGAGTTAGGCTGTCAGTACCATGTGGGTGTAAGTTCTTATTCACTTTGACTTTTGGCAACTGGGTGAGACAGGAGAGCTATACCACATTCTTCATAATCAATGCATATATATTTATCCTTTATGTATATATCTATTGTTTACACAAAAAGCTCAGCATCTAAGGTTGATTTGGCACCCTGAAAGCATTGCCCACAGTACTTGTTTAGTAGACAGTGTAGATGGTTATTCAGGGAAGAGTGTTAAAAGTTGAGTCTGTGCTCTGGGGGTGTCACAGAAAGAAGCCTGGTAAAAGGACAAGCGGCAGTGAATTAGGAAAGGACCATGTTAAACTGAAGAAAACTCTTCTCTGGATCTTCTGTTAGACTGCAAAGATTGGGTTACTGCATGAGCTGCATGACGCCCTCTCTGAAATGTCACTACTGCCTATTGTCACTACACTCGATCAACCAAGAGACAGCAGGCTCGCTTGCATAATGACAAATGGTAAGTTCCATTTGCGCACACATCTCTGAATAATGTGCGCAGAGCCACTGCACTACCACTCAACAAACAAAATAATTAGAGGGAATGTTGTCTACTACCACTAGTTCCGTTGAGGTTTTCATGGCAGGTTCCCCTCCATGAAAAGCTCAGCAGAAAGGCAGATCATGATCAGCACAGCAGTGCCAGCATCAGCACAGTCACAAATGACCACGGCTTTCTCTACTGCCACCGCCGCAGGATCAAAGATCCAGGCAGTTGTTACAGTCCAACCACCATCCTTGTAATATGGCGGTCAGAACACCGGGGATGCATCGGTCGGACCAACACCATGGATACAGTGCTCCCAGGACCACTGCACTTGTAATCAAGGTCTAAATTCTTAGGGCCTCATTACGAGGCTGGTAGTCTGTGTCCAACCACCACATTATGAGTCTGGTAGCTGGACCACTAAGGGACCACTGTCCCTTTCACAAATATTGTTCCTGACAGGCTGACGGTGGTCAGATTTGTGTATAGCGACAGCCGGAGCCGAGTTCAGCACTGCCATACTGATCATGAGTCTTTTTCTGGCAGCCTAGTACTCTTTGAATGTGCACTGTCTGCTTTGCAGACAGTGAGCATTCTGAGGTTGCTATTGTGCTGCGGTATTGGCCTCGGTTCCTTTAAGGGAGCAGAGACCAAGACCGTATCACTGTTCCTGCTGGGCTAAGCTGCAGAAACGTCATAACATGATGTTCACGTGGTCAGCCCAGTGGGAACATCATAATATGACTGGGGGTGAGGCCTCCGGGTTGATGGCAGTCTCATGCCTGCAAGTTTGGCGGTTGGCCTGTACGACTGCCAAACTTATAATCAGGCCCTTAATATCCAACTATGAAACAGAAATAAAATTAACTGGTAACTCAAATGACATTTTAACAAATATGCAATAAGAACACTTTTTATAACATTAGTTAAATGTGCCACTGTCAAAATGGTGGGCCTCTGTAGCCGAGAAGGTCACAAGAATTTTTTTTAAATCAATCAGCACTTAAATTACAGGTACAGTAATGTTTTTATTCAAACAAATTCAACAATTCAAAATTCGTTTAAAAATATTGTTTCACCACAAAATTACTATAATATAGGTGCCCACCACTTTGTGAACAGTGATAGACTGTACTGTGAGGTGGCCACATCCACTACAGGACGAGAAGAGACAACTATAGTGACCCTATTTAAACAATGCCACCTATCTGTAAATGTAATATAGATATGATCACCACAAAAGTATTACATTTTAAAAACAAAAATGTTTTTACAGATGTTCAAACAATATGTGAGGTAGAGATGTAAATTTCCACTCCTTGGATTACAAGGGAAAAGTTTATTATTTTTTGTGAATGAACTTTAATTACCTTTCAAAATTTTTTCAACAAATGTAATTTATTTTTGGCATTAATTGTAACATGTGTAACGGACAGCTGGTGGAAGCTGAATAATGATGGGGTAATTTATTAGTATTAGTCCAGTGAAAGCCACCTAGAGTAAGATGTTGGACTCTGAAGAGGGGAAGATTTACTATTGTAAACCCTAGTGAGGATCACCATGAGGAAGGTGCTGGACAGAGAAGGGGGTAGATTTACTATTCTAACTCCAGTAAGGGCAAATATGAAAAAGGTGCTGGACGCTGGAAGAGGGGCAGATTTATAATTCCCAACTCCATTCAGGGCTAACTCCAGGAAAGACGTGGACAGAGGGCAAATACAAGAAAGCTGCTGAAAACTAAAGGAAAAGTTTAAAAACATGGGTCCTCAATATGAGTTTGGTGGTCAACTGCCAGATCACCTTGTTGGCAGTCCTGAAAATACCACCATGTTGGTAGTGTTTCAGACCGCCTTATTAAGAATCCTACATGCAGGACCGCCAACCAAAAAAGGCAGACTGCCGGTGCTGCAGAGGCCTGAAAATAGGTGGTCTGGCCTCCAGTGTCGACAGCATTCTGACCAACCACCGACTGTATTACAAACACACAGTCGCCATGGTGGAGCCCCATGACCATTAGCCAATGGAGGTTCAAACCACGGCGGTCTGCCATCACCAAAGTAATACACACCTGCATATTGGATGAATTGCAATACAACACAGCTGACACACATTGCCACACTGGACACACCTGCAAATGACACTATAAAACACACCATAAACCTTTGCATTTACACTGCAACACGCAGAAGCCAGTGCAAATTAATTTCCATACAGTAGAGATACTAGGCACCACTGTTTTTCACCATCCCATACAACACCCTGTGTCCAGTCACACCTGTTGGCACTTCCTCTCTTTACTGAATCACTGTCACCTGTTATTTTTTCCACCATGGCACGTTTAAAAAATCCCCATTTCTCTGAAGATGAGTTAAGAGTCAAGGTGGATGGAATTGTTGAAGCCTCCTTCGCAGCAGGAACAAAACCAGAGAAAAGCTAGCCCTTAGAGTATAAAGAAAGACACTTTATTTACGTGCACGGTGACTGATGGCTTAAGAGGCCAATTCCAAACAGTCCGAATTGGGGCACTCCTATAAAATCCTTTAAGCTTGAAAACCACAAGAGTGTGAAAATACATCATCCAGTCAGAGCAATAGAGAAGTAATTTTTTTATCAAGTAAATGGTGTGATCCGGAGATGCATGGTGTTACACAAATATTAGGCATCTATGCAATCACAGTAGAACAACATTTTATGATGTCAGCATGATACAAGATGACCACAAACATGACCTTCACATTTCTCAGACAGTTGGAACTTTCCAAGGCGTCACCAAACCAGTTTCTTCATAACCTCTCCTCAGAACTATGTTGTTAGAAAAGGGATCTTTGGTTGGCAGTCAGGTTACCCCCTGTCCAAGCAAGAACCCTCACTCTAGTCAGGGCAAAGGAGAAACACACCTGGTTAACCCCTACTTATCCCCTTGATAGCTTGGCACATGCAGGCAGGCTTAACTCAGAAGCAATGTGTAAACAATTTGTACCAACACACACTGTAATACGGTGAAACACTATAAAATGGACACCACACCAGTATAGAAAAATAGGCAATATTTATTAAAATAAAACAAGACCAATATGACAAAAAATTTAACAAAGAAAAGTTAAATTATGAATTTTCAAAAAATAAGAGTCTTACTCCATAGAAAACAATAGACACTGTGATTTTCACACAAAGTACCTGGTTTGCATAAAAAGAAAGCTGTGCAGGTGAGCATGCATTGGAAAAGTCAGCAATGCATCGATTCCTGCCTCGCAAGGGAGGCCGTGCATCAATTCTTCTCCCATTCAGGTCATTGATGCATTGTTTTTCTCCCTCACCAGAGAGCGATGCGTCGATTTCTGGAAGGGGCACCTCAAATCCGCACAAAGTCGGGATGACTTTGATGCACAAAGACGATGCGCGGAAAATCCAGTCGCACTGTG
Source organism: Pleurodeles waltl (assembly GCF_031143425.1). Classification (NCBI taxonomy): domain Eukaryota; kingdom Metazoa; phylum Chordata; class Amphibia; order Caudata; family Salamandridae; genus Pleurodeles; species Pleurodeles waltl. The sequence goes on from NC_090448.1 coordinate 849,774,152, forward strand.
TTAAAAAACCATGCTGCTTGGGGTTTGGGTAGTTATTAGCAGCTGCAAGTGGGTGTTGCCTGTAGTTTCTCCAGCCACGATGCATCGATTTCCCAGAAGCGATGCAGGTGGAGCATCGATTACTGCTGCAAATCCGGCAGCACGTCGTTTATCAGTTGCGTTGCAGATGGTGTGTCGAAAATTTCCTTGCACGGCATTCTGTGCATGGATTTTCAGTACTTTTCCACCAGCTTTACCTTTGAAGGACCCAGGGACTGGATTGGGCACCACATGGCAGGGTAGGAGTCACAGCAGAGAGTCCAGGTGCTGACAGAGGAAGTCTTTGATGGCCCTGAGACTTCAAAACAGGAGGCAAGCTCAGCTCAAGCCCTTGGAGATTCTTCTCAAGCAGGAATGCACAACAAAGCCAGTCTTTGTCCCCTTTTACAGGCATAAGCAGGAACTGCATGATAGCCCAACAAAGCACAGTCACAGGCAGGAACTTCTCCTCTTCTCTTAAGCTCTTTCCCGTGGCAGAGATTCCTCTTGAATCCAGAAGTGATCTTGAAGAAATCTAATTTTCAGGGGTTTTGGGTCCAATACTTATACCCCTTTCTGCCTTTGAAGTTGGTAAACTTCAAAGGGAAGTCTCTCTTGTTTGCAAGATTCTGCCTTGCCCAGGCCAGGCCCCAGACACACACCTGGGGTTGGAGACTGAATTGTGAGTGCTTGCACAGCCCATTCAGGTGTAAGTGACCACTCCACCCTAGCACAGATGGCTCATCAGGATATGCAGGCTACATCCCAGCACCCTTTGTCTCACTGTCTAGAGGGGATTCACAAATAGCCCAACTGTCAAACTGACCCAGACAGGGAATCCACAAACAGGCAGAGTCACAGAATGGTCTAAGCAAGAAAATGCCCACTTTCTAAAAGAGTCAATTTCAAACTAACAATTTGAAAACCAACTGTACCAAAAGATGTATTTTTAAATTGTGAGTTCAGAGACCCCAAACTCCAACTTTCTAGCTGCTCTCAAAGTGAATCAACACTTTAAAAATATTTAAAGGCAGCCCCCATGTTAACCTATGAGAGAGGTAGGCCTTGCACAGTAAAAACTGAATTTAGCAGCATTTCACTATTAAGAAATTTACAACACATCAGTACATGTCCCACCTTTAACATACACTGCACCCTGCCCATGAGGCTACCTAGGGCCTACCTTAGGGGTGCCTGACAGGTATAAAAAGGGAAGGTTTAGGCCTGGCAAGTGGGTACACTTGCCAAGTCGAATTGTCAGTGCAAGACTGCACACACAGACACTGCAGGGAAGGTCTGAGGCATGTTTACAGGGCTACTCAGGTGGGGGGCACAATCAGTGCTGCATGCCCACTAATAGCATTTGATTTACAGGCCCTTGGTACCTCTGGTGCACTTTACTAGGGACTTACTAGTAAATCAAATATGGCAATCATGGAAAAGCCAATTAGCACTTTAGCACTGGTTAGCAGTGTTAAAGTGCCCAGAGTATCAAAAACAGCAAAAACAGAGTCCAGCACACATCAACAACCTGGGAAGCAGAGGCAAAAGGTTAGGGGAGACCATGCCAAGAATGCCAAGTCTAACATATGTGGACATCCAGATGTCAGTCTGTTGCTGGGCGACTGAAGCAATGTATATCGCGTGAGGTGTTTCTTTGAAGCAAGCCTTTCATTACAAGCTGTCTGTCAGGGTTAATTTAGTAAAGGTCATCCAACCTTTTCTATTTGTTTTTCAGGCCTGTTCAGCATTGAGTATCACAGGATGAAGTCAGGCCTGGAGAAATAATAAAATGGATTCTTTAGCCAGTTTTCACAATCCCTCCTCTGATAATCACAGTTGAAATGGTGTTCCCAATCCTCTTGGAACTGTCTCACACCCATCAGAGTTTAGGTTTAGATATTGTGAATCATTACTATTGCTGTCTTGCGTCATTCTTTGTACCTCTTGCTCAAACATCAGTGGATACCTGATATATCACTATTTTTGATTTTTGTGTAGGAAATGTTGCACATGGGACATTAACATTATTTATTATCTGTTGTGTGTGTAATTAGGAACAAATATTTGCTTCCTCTACTTGGAATCTGGGAAGCAAAGTCGGGCCACTACTTACTAATCTAGTCTTAACCTAACAACAACCCATTCCTCCTATTATGATCCCTACACTTGTACTTGATATAATGCATTATATTCAATGATAACTCTAATTTGACAGGAAATGGAGTGTTGATGCTCTTCTATGTCTTTCACATCTATAGTTGGTAAAGGTGATGTACGATACTAATCTATATTTTGTTATTAACTAAGCATTGTTGGAGCTTGTTTGCGCAAACATCACATGACATAATATATGTTGCTTTGCATCATACTTCACTTTCAATCTAACATTCTTCTTTATCCCTCAAAACATCTTTGCTCGTCTCTGTGGTGCTTACTTGTATTGATATTGTGGGAAAGAAGTTCAAAGTCTCAAAGTTCAAAGTCTCAGTGTCATTTAATACTCCTATGTTGAAGTAGGAGTGATCCAGGGAAATCAGCAGACACCAGGAGAAGTAGCACAAAGAAAACCACTGGTACCCATAGCAGTTTCTTGGTGGACCTTGAATAGGAGTCAGACGTCATTGCCTCATTGAATTTCAAAAGAGTACATCAAAGTAATTAATTTCCTATACCTTATATTTTACACCAGAGGTTACCAGTACTTGAGGAAAAAACATATTGTAGAATGGAGGCCAGGTACTCTAGAACTGAAGGTTTAGTGGGATCCTTCAGCCCGAACTGCAGGAGATGGAGGTTGAGAAGTTGATGGTGCCCCTAGTCCTCTCAGTTATCTCTTTTGAAGGAGACAAAAAGAACCCTAAATGTTGCAGTTGTAGAGGGCCCCTCTCCCCGAAGCCAACAGCGTGCAGTCACAGTAACATGAAACTGCAGTCAGTTGTGCCACAGTCGGTGGTACCCCTTGAGTGTGGCTCACTTGCGTACTTTGCATGAGATCCAAACAGGGCCCTCTTACACCCTCTGTCTCTTGGAGGCATGCGATGTTGATGGTTGGGCCACCAGTTGTTCCACTCGTTTCTGCTGCTGCGGATGTCCATGTTCTGCTACCTTCTTGGTGTAAGAGCTGTGGATCCAGGAGGTGAGTCCCTGCCACTCGACCGGTGGCCCAGGCCCAATCTCCCTGTTTAAGATTATGCCACGTGGTGTTGTCGAGCCAGGAAGGGCCTACAGCACCTGATGCTGAAGGCAATGCAACATTGCTGTCAAAGAGGAGAGCCACAATTGTTTGGAACAAAGGTCCAGCACACTCCTCTCTGTAGGGAAATGGAAATGTGGGCCAGGATTGGTGACAGATTGAATGTTAGAGGTACCACCCTGCCCACAAGGGAGGACATTAGGAAGAGGTGGAACAACTTCAGGTGCAAGGTCCATTCCCTGATCCCTGAGCCTCTGCATGCCAAGAAGTGCTGGCCCTCCTAGTACCCCATCTCTTCCCCTGGGAGGAGAAGATCTTGGCTATCCTGCATCCCAAGGGCTTGATAGTTATACCTGGGGAAATGGAGTCTGGTAATTTACAACACAAAAAAGTCACAAAAATGCCATGTCATGAATGTTCACAGCTCACCTTTTGCTACTTCTGACACTTTTAGTGTCACTCCACTCACCAGCCCAGTGTCCACCAGTCCAAAGATCTCTATTTGGCAACCCACATTTAAAGTGTACTCACTTGGGTAGATGACATTTCTTTGCTATGGGTAGTACAGGAACTGACTTGACTACAACTCCCTACAGGCACTGTTCTATAACCCCAAACACCAGACCAGTAGTCACTTCTCCAAATACCCCTGTTTGGTACCTATCAATATAAGGGTACACACTCCTGCAGACATAGCATTTGTCAAGTGTGTGCAGTGCAGATACTGACATGACTTCAACTCACAGCAGGTACTTTTCCTATAATTACAAATATTAGCCCAGTGATCACATGCTACAATACATCTGTTAGTGAACTTCAAATTAAAGTATACTCACCTGGCGGGAGAACATTGGTCAAGTGTGCGTACTAGAGAGAGTGACCTGACTGCAACTCACACAGAACAGTGGTCACTTTTCTAAATACCCTTGCCTGCTAACGCTCAATTGAAGTTGGCTCACCTGGGAGGGACCAAGATATAGAAATGCTCAATCCTGAGATGTGTCTGGACACCTAGCTCCATCTTGACCAGCTAACCCAAGATGAAACTATTGAGGACAGGAAGGACAGCTTACCCATTGTATAAAACATTATCACAAAGGCCTCAAGATGCATCACCAGAATGGTACTGGCAGCAGGCACAATCACACTTCACTAGGCACATGGCAACTCTAGGCACATGTACAGCATAGTCCTGGGTCTGCCTGCAAAACAATCAACTAGGCCTCAAAATGCCCAAAGACTTATATTGCATAGTCACTGTTTTGCCTGCGCTGGTGGCGAGATGGCATTCTCAGGCCATCCTCCAAACGGCTAATGATCTGCAAATTTTAGCTCCTGCTTGGCTTAGATGGAATTGGCATGCTTCACAAATGTTAAGCCAATAAAACCAATATAATTGTTTCTTGCCACAAAAAGATGAACTGCATAATAACTTTGTACAGGTATATGCTTAATGGAACATTAAATTGTTGGAGGTAGATGTCATAGTACAACCAGTAACATTGTATCTTTCACATCAACAGGTTGAGTTGTCATTGGGTACACAGGGGCCATAGAAGAGACTGCCTCTACGCCCCCAGACAAAACCCTCAGTGAAGAAGGCCCTACCTGGGCGTCAGGATGTGGAGAATGGTTTTTGCACATCTGGGCAACCTGGTCAGATGTCAACAGTGAGTCTCACTGTGGCCACATCAACATCTCCCAGCCCGGTTGCCTCTACATCACAGGCAATCATTTGCCTCCCAACCTGTGTTCCGAGCACAGTGTCTACCATCTTGTGCCCCCCAGACCTGGATCCTAAGTTGCAGCGCAGCACTTCTGACACTGAGGGTCCAGGAACCTGTGGAAAGGTAACAGGGCTGTGGTGGTAGGGTGTGTGGTAGGAATGCCAGGGGAACCTGTGGGGTAAGGCCACTGGGCTGTGCCTGGCCAGGACACCATCAGCCATATCGTAGAGGTCTATCAGGAGTCTCATGGTCTGATGGGCCAGGTCTTGACTGAACTCTGAGAAATAAAGCAGCTACAGAGGGACACCCATAGGGATATGCATGAACAGCGGGAGGCTCACAAAACCAACATGGCCTCCCTAACACGGATGATGAGGAAAATTAACACGACACTGAGCAGGGCTCTACAATACTACTCTACCCCTTCTTTTGGTGCATCAACATCAGTCCCTTTTTCAGTGGCAGCCTCTGGGAAGAATGCGCTGCCAGAAGAATACACCTCAGACACCTACCTCTGTAGCAGCAGATTCCCCCACCATGCAAGCAGGGATGTCCGGTTGAGAATCGAGGAGGTGCGGATGGCAAGACACCCACCACTACCAGCAAGTGACGTCATCCTAAAGGACCTCCTTTGTGTGCCAGACATTCATTCTGTTGACTGTTCCTGTTCTATGCAGCGGTTCCAATGGGAAGAGTGCTCTGGACTTTGGACTCCAGTGGTGTGATATCTGCACCAATATTTTCATTCACCATCAATGACATCTTCACTTTATTGTTTATTGTCTTTTCTGTCAACAAATCATTTAGTGTGTCAGCACTGTAATAAATTCTCTCATCACAAAATCATTGTCTCCTTGCTTAATTTCAATATTTTGCTACATAGAGAAGTAACACCATGTGAACCATGTGATGAAGAAATAACTTACCTTTGCAAGGAGGAATATATTACAGGTACACTGTGTCCCACTCAGGATTACAACCATTACAGACAAACACATACTTACAAGTTTCCTGTCACACCAAATGTTTTATTTAAGTGGACAGCAAATAGTCTGTTCATATGTATGGACCTTTGAGACATAAGAATGTGTGACTCATACTGAGTCAGAGTACATATTCCAGGATACAGCCACTCAGACCATGGAAGGGAGGGATTTGTCAGACATTGCCCTGTAGCTTAGGCAAACATTAGCATCTTGGACCTTATCACATACCATACCAAAGTAATCCAACGTCACATAATACTAGATAAAGACAGATGTCAATTCACTTGTCCCTGCTGACAGACCCATCATAATCCAATGAACATGCACCTAGTGGTATGACACAAACACGTCAGTGTTAGGGTACAGGCACTGGGGCATATAATAATGAAACACATCTACAGCTACATACAGGCCGTACAAGAATAGTGTTAAGACAATGTGAAGGGTGCATGACTTGCTCGCAATCAATGACTACAGATTTCACTCCCACACGATGACACACATGATGCAATCAGCCCACCGCCGCACACAAAACAAGTCCAATGTTCTCTTCTGACCTTCTACCCAAACACTGTGAAATCTGACTAGACACAGGTCTAATACACCCCAAATCTGTGACCCACATTACCTGGGAGAATCCATGTCCACTTTTTATGCCAGAATGGCATCAGATACATACCAATTTCACAACTCTGAAATGCCCACATGAGGATGTCATGGTGTACGTACCCATACAAAGACAAAACAAGGAGTATAGTCTTGAAAACATACCTATTTCACAAATCACAGAGCAAACTACTGGACATATAATCTTATTGCAATGAAACTGACATAAACAAAGCAACATCATCAAGAAGGGGATATGTCAAAGGCTAACATTTCAAGCAGCATTTGGCTGAATATTGCAGATATTCAGCTTCCTAGATGTTGCTAAATCACTCAGCTCCACACATTTTCACAACTACAGGTCATTGTACAGTCTCAGTCAGTATATGTCACATGACATACTTACACTCATGAAAAGTAGCTGTTGACGAGATCTTCCCGCAAGTCAGGTCTTTCCTCTCCAACACTACCATCCTCAATTGGCATTTTTGGATTCTCACCCAATAGCACTGCAGGCTTCCCCTCCTCTGGGATGTATGGGATTTTCCTCTGCAGGGCAATGTTGTGGAGCATGCAACATGCAACAGTGATCTGACACACTTTTCTGGGTGAGTATAGGAGGGCTCCACCAGTCCGGTCAAGATACCTAAATCTGACCTTCAGGAGCTCAAAAGCCCGCTGCACTACCCGCCTTGTTCTTCTATGGGTCTCATTGAAGTATACTTTTCATGGCGTAGGTGGATTCCTTAGTGATGTCAACAACCAAGGATGGTTTAGACATACAGAGTCTCCTGTTTAGTAATGGAACATATGTGCAACAATGAGTCACTCACTCATGATTGTAGCACCAGACATTGCACACACACAGACAAGTCAGATGTGACTTAGCAACCAGCCAGGCTCTCTCTGGGTGCAGTTGTGACATCAGCTGAGGTATGGTGGGATTCTTGCAAAACCATAAAAGTCAGCCTTCACATGGGCTAAATCCTCACATCGGGGAAACCGGATATAGCTGACCATATGTTTCAACATTGCTGAAGATAAGGTGCAACATACCAGCAGATAGGGCCACTGTATAGTGGAAGGACCCTGTGGCTAGGACGTGCAATACTGATATGACTTGTGTAATGGGTGGTATGCTGGTAGGATAACTAATGGCTAGCATCAGATTGGGCTCCAACTGATGACATAAGTCCTCTATTGTTTGCCTATACAGGCAATATTATGTTATTATTTGGTGTTGCTCCATGGTCTGAAGGTCTGGCAGTGGACAGTAGTCGGGAGATTTTTGCATCCTGCCTCTCCCTGGGTACCTATGTATGACAATCCATGATTTCTAACATTAGTCAGTCTGTCCACAGCAACATACGTGATGTATGGCAATGAAATCATGTGACAAGGCATTTCTGAATGGAGAGATATGGCAACCAGTACATATCACAGCTGCAAATAACACAAGGGTCACATTTGACCCCCATGGTTGTTCACACATGTGTTCCCAACATGTATATGGACCAAACTCAAAGATGTACACAATTGCCCCTCGAAATGTGACTGGATCCCCTACCACCAAAATGAACGTCGGTGGTGGTGGACTGTGCCCCACTGCTAAATGCCATCTGTGTCCTGCAACATACTACAATGGTGTGGGAGTAGTAGGACCTACATCACAAGACAGGATAAGCATGTTTGCGAGCTTAAAAATTATTTTTTGCATGTGGAACGCAGTTTATAAAGCCCATTACAGCATTTCAGGTTGCCTAAACAACTCCATTGGACATTAGAAACCGCCGTGACAGCTGGCAGAAGTCATCATGGTGTAGGTGGTTATAATTGTGGCGAACACAGCCATAGACTAATGCTGTTGACAGCAGTGGTCATGGGCCAATGGCTGGGTCAACGGATGGTGACAACCGCGTATGTGGTGGGCCTGACCACCATGTACTGCAGATTCACTCACTTGAAACCTAACACTGCTGCCAGCTAAATCCTCCAGGACCTGAGCTGCTGTGTGCTGCCTTTTGGAGCAATCATGCCATATCCAGCAGGTGATACGGCCCCTGCCTTCTCTCCAGAGGAGCTAGAGATGCTAGTGAATGAAGTCCTACCCCTGTATCAACAGTTGTATGGCTCACCAGAGGAGCAGGTAAGCTCCTCATGTGGACAATTTTCTCTGAACTTCACCATCCTTTCCCTCCTCACAGGCTAGAATGTGCCCAGGTGTTCCAGTTAGTCTATTTGTGTGCCTGTTGTTGCAGTCTGTGTGGCATCAATGAGATAGACAATGGGCAGGTATTGATGGCCTGTGCCATATGTAAAGTTCAGTCACACTCTGTTGTGTGAGGGTTTTGGGGTCCTAGATCCTCTTTGTGTTGGATGTACATAGCTAGGTAAGGAGACATTACTGACATCCACTGACATCTCTTTCCTCATGACTGTTGTAAATGTCAGACAACATATCTGTGCATTATAGCATGCACTGTGTATATAAGTTGTATGAGTCAGTTGAGAGTCATATGAGCATTATGAATATTGCCACAGAGCTTTCAAACCGAAGCTGCCCTTGCTAAACTGTTGTGTGGAAGGCATATCATGAGTCACTCTGCCCTTCAGGTTCCCACACACACCACATGACAAATTGCTGTTGGCTACATGATGTACTGTCATGCATGGAAGTGATGGGAATGGAGTGTCATGGAGGTTCTGTCAGTTCAGCCTTCAGAGACCAATGACTGTCAAATGTATCTCCCAGTATGGGACCCAGTCAAGGCTGTGGTAGAGTCACTGTGACTGTGCAACAGTGGCACTATGATAGTGCCACAGTGCAGATAGTGTGTTGATTCCTGGAAGGCCATGATATGCGACTCAGTAGCTTGGTCACATAGCAGAAATTGTACAATGAATGCCTTTGTTTGTTGGATGCCAGCTCTGTAGGATGGACACATATGTTCTAAGGAGTGTCCTGTAATACAGGTGCAAACACAGAACCCCACCCCCTGAAGTGGCTTGAGTCTGCATTTGCTAGGGCAAATATCCACACATGCACACAGAAGAAAATACTGTACCCACCATGCCAGCCCCTTGATTGTTACTCATGTGTAATGCTGAAATCTGTACTCTGGTAGTTGCCTGTAGGGACTGCATAAAGTGAGTCATTCTCACTGAGTGTGAATGTGTTGGTCCTTTCATGCCTAAGGAGTTTACCCTTCAGAAGCCGCATAGGTGTGTAGAGTTTCATAGTGGTTCACATCACAGTACAGGTTGCTAGAGAATGGGCTACCTGATGTCAGTAAGCTTGCTTAGTCATTGTAAGCCATGAGCAGGGTAGTGGGTTAGTATGCAGATGGAAATATATATGTCTGTGGTCATGTCCCTGTACTTACTTGCTTGTGTGTTTCACACTTGGGGAGTACCCACAAATAGAAAAGTACCAGCTTGATGTTACAGACGTATGTGACTCAACCATTGGTTATGAATCTTGTGAATAATCTCTTAATTTTTCTTTTGCATCCTTGCAGGTCAACTCCCATCAAAAGAAGGTCCTATGGAGAGGAATTGCCAAGAAGGTGTGGATCCTGGGGGTCCACAGCCAGTGGAGCACCCACTGTAAGAAAAGATAGGAGGACCTGAGACGTTGGGCCCTGAAAATCACAGAGGTCCAGTTTGGCTGTCCTCACAATGCGGGTGGGGTTCTTGTCATACCATGACCCCCTTTAATGGCGTGCTTTCTGGCGGTGGCCTACCCAAGCCTTGATCGACATTTGAGGATAGCACAACAGCCACTAGAGTGTGAGTGCAGGACACATTCCTGCCTGTCAGATTGCCAAGTGAATATTCTGACAGCTCCCCCTGATGATTAGGGATGAGTGATATGTAACACAGAATATGAGTGACTTTTTTTGTAGACATGTTATGTGTTGTATACTTATGTTTGTTGCCTATTGGCCCAGGGACCTGGCCACATCTTTGAACAATCCACAAACATATGGCTGTATGTGTCCCCTTCTCATTATCAAAACCTTTGTAAGCTTCTGTTTCATGCATGGTTTACCTATGTTGACGGGATGATGTCTGTATTCCCTCACACATATGTGCCTGGCAACCTGTGCGTGGAATAAGCCATTTACAATGGGGGTACATTTCATGTTGTGCCACATACAGGAGTGTGTCACCATTGTTTACTGGCTGACAAATTTGGTCATGCATCATGGTATGCCATTTGGCATGTACAACTGCAGTAGCAATGAGGGACATAACAGGTAGGCCTAGAGTTTTGAGTCACAATGTGCATTTCAATGCCATTGATGTGGCATCATGTAGCAAAGCTGCTACACATGTGAATGGGTAAGGATTGTAACCTGACTGTTATCATGCATCATGGAGTGACTTTCAGTTTTGGTGAAATCACATGTTAGTGTACAAGCATTCATCCACAGACTGACATCTGGGTCTGCATGACCATAGTAGAGACAATGTTGTAGCTTCCCACTGGGCAACATGTTGAGGGCCTTCAACAGGTACTTGTAAATCTCTGGGCCTCTGTAACATACAAGAGACTAATGGTGTCTATTGATGTGCTCAGTGTATGTCATTGTAAGGGGTGCCAGCCATTAGTGGTCAGTCAGTCAAAAAATTATTTTATTTGGCATAAGCCTTAAAAGTATAAAAACAATAAAATGTACAATTACATATTACATTAACATACAGAGGCCCTTATTACAACATTGGCAGTAAAAGCCGCTTACCGCCGTGCAGAAGACGGCCAACACACCGCCGTAGCAGTGGAATTCTGCCACAGCTATTATGACCCACATCTCGGAACCCACCAAAATTCAGAAACCCACACAAGTCCGCCACACCAAAGGTCAGTGATAAACTGGAGATAACAAAACCTCCACCGTCACTGCAACAGAAATACGCCCACACTATCACAACACACGAATCCACGCGGCGGTCTTTCAACCGCAGTTTTCCATTGGGGGTACATACCGCTGCGCTCAAAATACACACACTTGTACAAAACATCCCCACATTGGACGATTCAAAATACACACACTTGAGACACATACACACACCACTCCCACACACCCATTACAATATAAAACACACACCCATATCACCCACAAACCCCCATGACAAAAAATTCAGAAAGGCCAGAGAGAGACACCACCAGCAAGTACAACAGCATCCACTGGCACATAACACCATCACCCACACAACTTCCACGCACTTCACACAACACACCACTACATATCACCACACATATCACCACACACTCCACCCCACATATCACTTACACCACCCCATGGCACGGCAAAGACACCCCAGGTTCTCTGAGGAGGAGCTCAGGGTCATGGTGGAGGAAATCGTTTGGGTAGAGCCACAGCTATTCGGATCACAGGTGCAGCACACCTCTATAGCTAGGAAGATGGAGCTATGGCGAAGAATAGTGGACAGGGTCAACGCATTGGGACAATACCCAAGAAATCGGGAGGACATCAGGAAAAGGTGGAACGACCACCGGGGGAAGGTGCGTTCCGTGGTCTCCAGACACCACCTTGCGGTACAGAGGACTGGCGGCAGACCCCCACCTCCTCCCCCACAACTAACAACATGGGAGGAGCAGGTCTCGGCGATTCTGCATCCTGAGGGCCTCGCAGGAGTAGATTGAGGAATGGACTCTGTTAAGTCAAATCTTAACTATTACATCCCCCACCCTACCTGCATGCTATCACATACCCCCACCCTCAAGCTCACTCCATCACTCCAACAACAAAGCATGGACACACATCACCAAAGCATGGCCACTGCACATACCCATACACCCCCCTAAACCACCATCACACAAGGACCCCCACAGGAATGTAAGCACTGGGGTACAGGGTCACCCACCCATTGCACACCATGGCACACACAGATGTAATAAACATCCTTTTATACGCCTGCAGGACCCCTACCCAACATCACCGGACAGGAGGGTCCACACATGTCCACACCACCAACAGGAGAGGCCCACAGTGATGACAGCAGCTCTGTCCAATTGGATCTAGATGAGCAGCCCGGCCCATCTGGGACCTCGGGACAGTCGGTTCCCCTGACACAGTCACAGGCCACCACAGAGCTTCCCCCCTCTGGAAACACCAGCACAGCACCCACCCAGCGGGCCCATACCTCTGTCCCCAGGACACGTCAATCAGCAGTGTGTCCACCACTACAGGGAACCCAGGTTAACCCACCACCCCAAAAACACCAGGGACCTGGGGCCAGTGGCAGTGGGCACACGGTCCAGGGGACGGAGGCCCAGGAAATCAGGGGAACTGGGAGGGCTGCTGTGCAACAGGGGAAGGACAGGCAAAGGGAACCCACTCTCCACGAGGCCCTCTCCAACATCATGGGAGCCTACCACCATTCCCAGGAGGCGATGGCAATGGTACTGGCCAAGTTTCAGGAGACCCAGGGCCTGCAAGAGGAACAGTATATGGGCTTCAGGGAGGAACTCAGATCCATCAATTCCACCCTGGGCACCCTCATAGGGGTGCTGAAGGAAGTCCTCAACACCAGGAGGGACACTGTGGCACAACAAGGGGCCCTTTACACTAGCCTGGACGATGAACTGCCCACCACCTCTGCCGGCGCTAGTGGACAGGAGGCACCACCACAGGACCACCACACCAGCACCCCACCCCCTGCAGAGGGAGAACCACTTCGCAAATGGTCCCTGAGATTCAGGAAAAAGACAGAGAACGATGCCAAGACCCCAGCCAAGATATGAGACCACCCTGATTGTCATCCTTTTGGCCCACCTTGTCACCCTGTCCATCCTCAAACTGCCCCAGATCCACTTCCTATTCCCATTTGGGCAATGCACCTGTCAGACTAATAGACTGGACTCTGCCATGGACATTCCTCCACCATCACCCCTCAACATTTCCCCACCCCCTCCAATATTGAGCACAGAAATAAACACCCTTAAAGCACAAAACAATCTGGAGTCTATCTGTGATTTCGAAATAGTGTATTAGCAATTACAGTGACAAAATGCTCTTACAATTGTAATGTCAACATACCTATGTCACACAGCTCTAGTCCATGAGGAAACAAAGCAGATGTCACACAGTGGGACCCACATCTGTGAAATCATAAGGGAAAGTGAAAACTCAGTGACCATACACTGGATGAAAAGGACAGACAGTAGAGAGGTAGTAGTGTTAAAGTACATGTAGTAGGCATGTTTGTATTCTTACCTGTGTGTCACTGGAAGTATTGCAGGATAACCGAGTTCCTGTTGTCGATGTCCTCTTCTTCTTCTGCTTCCTCGTCTTCACTGTCCACAGGCTCCACAGCTGCCACAACACCGCCATCTGGACCATCCTCCTGCAGAAAAGGCACCTGTTGTCGCAAAGCTAAGTTGTGAAGCATACAGCAGGCCACGATGATCTGGCACACCTTCTTTGGTGAGTAGAATAGGGATCCACCTGTCATATGGAGGCACCGGAACCTGGCCTTCAGGAGGCCGAAGGCCCGCTCTATAATCCTCCTAGTTCGCCCATGGGCCTCATTGTGGCGTTCCTCTGCCCTTGTCCTGGGATTCCTCACTGGGGTCAGTAGCCATGACCGGTTGGGGTAACCAGTCACCTGCAAATGGCGCGGGCAACTGTTAGACACACACTAACATGTAGGGATATCCCCAGACCTGGACAACCATTCCCACTGACTTGCTTCCAGGTGCTCACCTAATTGCCACACACGGTGCCTCTGGAGTTGACTCAATCACATAAGGGATGCTGCTATTCCGCAGGATGTAAGCGTCATGCACTGAGCCAGGGAATTTTGCATTAACATGGGAGATATACTGGTCTGCCAAACACACCATCTGCACATTCATTGAATGATAACTCTTCCGGTTTCTGTACACCTGTTCACTCCTGCGGGGGGGGTACCAAAGCCACATGTGTCCCATCAATGGCACCTATGATGTTGGGGATATGACCCAGGGCACAGAAGTCACCTTTCACTGTAGGCAAATCCTCCACCTGAGGGAAAACGATGTAGCTCCGCATGTGTTTCAACAGGGCAGACAACACTCTGGACAACACGTTGGAAAACAGAGGCTGGGACATCCCTGATGCTATGGCCACTGTTGTTTGAAATGACCCACTTGCAAGGAAATGGAGTACTGACACCACCTGCACTAGAGGGGGGATTCCTGTGGGATGGCGGATAGCTGACATCAGGTCTGGCTCCAGCTGGGCACACAGTTCCTGGATTGTGGCACGATCAAGCCTGTAGGTGATGATCACATGTCTTTCCTCCATTGTCGACAGGTCCACCAGCGGTCTGTACACCGGAGGATGCTGCCATCTCCTCACATGTCCCAGAAGACGGTGCCTATGAAGGACAACAGCGAGCACAGAGTCAAACAACTCTGAGGTACGTATCCACAGCTTACACAGAACACAAATCATAATCTGAAATTTGGCCTGTATGAGTGTGGAGGCAAAGCCTAGGTATGTGTGAGACAGTTAAAAATTAAGCCATGGGGGCCCCTGAAATGGCTGCTGCCTGACCTGTAAAGTGGGACAATGGGATGTGAGGTAACTGCGCTGGCGTTGTAAACCATCGCGGTAGGTGGTCGAAGACCGCGGCGCAATTCTGCATGGGTTAACATTGGACCCTATGGGTCCCAGAAGCCAATGACGATGTACGCCGGTGGTGACGGTACGCACTGCCGCGGACGTGACCGCCATTCTCTATCTGTTCAATCACTCGATACCTGATCTTCGACATGAGAGGACCTACACTGCAAGTGCTGCTGTGACCTCGGTCTGGAAGAGACAATGGCTCGTGCGTCTGGGGAAAGGGCCCCTGCCTTCACATTGGAGGAGTTGGAGAAATTTGTGGATGGGGTCCTCCCCCAGTACACGGTACTCTATGGTCCTCCAGACAAACAGGTAAGTACACTGGGAGCATTCTGTTTTGGCTATGCCTGTGTGGAGTGTGGTGGATGAAAGATGGGGGGAGATTGAGGCGTGCATGAAACGACGGTGAGTGCATGTGCCACATGGCAAGGGTAGGGATGGGGGCCAATGACTGTGACGGTGCAGTTGGTTATAACTTTTCTTTTCCCCCTGTACAATTCATGTAGGTCAGCACCCACCAGAAAAAGGATATTTGGCGTGCCATCACCAAGGACGTCCGGACAGTGGGGGTCTACCACAGGCAAAGCACCCACTGCCGTAAGAGATGGGAGGACATTCCCCGCTGGAGCAAGAAGACGGCGGAGGCCCAGCTGGGGATGGCCTCCCAACGTGGGAGGGGTGCCCGTCGCACCATGACCCCCTGATGTTCAGGATCCTGGCGGTGGCATACCCGTTGGATGGGCGCTTGAGGGCATCACAGCAGCCACAAGGAGGTGAGTACAGTCACATTCTGCTGATTTCATGCGCAGTGGAGGTGTCTGGGTGGGGGAGGTGGGCTGTGGGTTTCCCTAGGCCAGGGCGAGTGTGCTAGTTAGGTCCCCTTGTCCTGGCAGACCCTGTGGCACCCCACTCCACCTGTGTACAGTTCCAAGTACACCTAGTCAGGCTCCTGTGACATCCATGTGTGCAGATGTCGGGCATAGCCTTGTAGGCCATGTCCCAGGGATTGAACAGTGAAGCTCAAGTGCGCGGCGTAGTGCAAGGGGCTTCTGGGTCTGTTTTGTCCGCCAACGGTAGCGGTAATGCATGCACTCAACATGTCTTTCTTCTGTCGTTCCCCCCCTTTTTGGTGGTCTTCCTGTTCTTGTGTGCATTAGCATCATCAGGCGGAGGAGCAATGGCACCAGAGCAGGAGGGAGCTGCATCCCACATGGCCCGGGGGGGCGAGAAAATGGACTCGGAGTTCACCAGTGGGACGGAGAGCGAGGGGAGCTCCACAGTGGGGACAGGAGCTGAGACCAGTGATACGGACTCGTCCTCTGATGGGAGCTCCCTTGTGGTGGCGGCCACATCTGTGCCCCCCGCATCTACAGGTACTGCCGCCACCCCCCTACCAGCACCGCCCTCCCAGCAGCCCCTCAGCCTTTGCCCCGTGCCCGCTCACCCAGGAGGGTGGGCATCACCTTCGCACCAGGCACCTCAGGCCCTGCCCCAGTCACCCCTGCTGCCCAACAGCCATCCACCTCACGACAGCCTCCAGCGCATGCACCTTCACCCAAAGTCACCAAACGAACACCTCCTACAACCACAACCTCTTCCTCCACTCCCAAACACCCTCCATCTACCCATCCCAGTGTTCCCAAGATACTTTTCCTGTCCAACCTTGACCTCTTTCCCTCACCTCCCCCACCTCCCCCACCCCGTCAGTCTCCTAGGGCCCGACTCTCCAGGTCCCAACCTAGCACCTCAGCCACAACATCTCCGGGACCAGTGGTGCCTGTAGTCACCGGAATCTGGAGTGCACCGGGCAGCAGGGCAGCCAGTGTGGCACAAAGCCACTGCATGGACAGTCCCCCACCTGTGAAGCATCAAAAGTTGGCCAGTGCCCAGTGGGAGAGGGGGAAGACTCCAGCCACCAAAGCCGCTCTGAGGGGTACATGTGGGAGTGTGGAGTCAGCTGCAACACCTTCCAAGGTGGGGAAGGGCCACAAGAAACTCTGCAAGTCTGGAAAGAGCAGCACGGCGGAGAAGACCGCCATAATGCCCGCTGCCCAGGAGGCCACCACCATCATTCCCGCTGCCCAGGAGGCCACCTCCATCATCCCCGCTCCCCAGGAGGCCACTGCCAGCACCAGCCCTGCTGCCCAGGAGGTCACCGCCAGCACCAGCCCAGCTGCCCAGGAGGCCACCGCCAGCACCAGCCCAGCTGCCCAGGAGGCCACCACCAGCACCAGCCCAGCTGCCCAGGAGGCCACCATTAGCACCAGCCCTGCTGCCCAGGACAGGACCGCCAACACCATCCCAGCTGCCCAGGACAGGACCGCCAGCACCAGCCCAGCTGCCCAGGACAGGACCGTCAGCACCAGTCCTGCTGGGCCATAAAGGACCGCCAGCACCAGCCCCGCTGGGCCATAAAGGACCGCCAGCACCAGCCCCGCTGGGCCATACAGGAGTGCCAGCACCAGCGCCGCTGGGCCATAAAGGACTGCCAGCACCAGCCCCGCTGGGCCAGACAGGACCGCCAGCACCAGCCCCGCTGGGTCAGACTGGACCTCCAGCAGCTGAGTCACTGCCAAGGACCCCACCGCCACAAGCACCGCTGAACAGGACACTGCCGCCACCTTACGCCCATCTACCTCCTCAAACCCCTCCCCCAGGAACAAGTCCTCTATCTGCAATAAGTCTGAAACTTGAAAGTCATTTCTCATAGGACAGCCTATTTCAGCCTATTTCACTCTTGTTGGAATCCAACATGATATTACCCTCGGACACTTGTGACATATGGTGCTTCTTTTTAAAGTACTTCCCAACAAACTCTCTGATTAATACCCCCAGAGAGGTCCCTGAGGGTTTTTCACCACTGTCCACATTGTCTCTGAAATGGTCCTCCTGGTCCAGCAACTGTGGTATATTTCCTCCGCTGACACAGAGGGACACAGTAGGCTGGAGGATGAGGGGAATGCCACAGGGGAGACTGGAACATAATTCTCATCATTGGAATCTTCCTCCAGTGGACACTCCCTAGTGGTGGCAACCCATAAGGGCATACCCCTGTATCATCTGTGTTTACCACCGCCATTCTATCACCACCCTCCCTGTTGCCCCCCACCCAGTTAGTCATGCCTGCTCACCCAAGAGGGTGGATGTCTTCTTCACCCCAACCCCTGTTACCCCTGTTGGCCTCAGTGAGGAGGGTACTGACCTCCTGAGAAGTATCTCTGTGGGTCAGACAGTCATTGTGAATTCTATCCAGATATTGGCAACCCAACTCCAGTAGACTAATGAATTCCTGGAAGGCATTCATGGTGCAATGTCTGACCTACAGAGATTGTTTTCAGGCTCTGGCCTCCACATTGACAGCAGCCAGTCATGCCCCACCTTCCACCCCCTCACCTCCCTCTTCCCAATCCGAATACCCCATTCCCCTATCTACCCTAAGCACACAGACCGATCCACATGCACCCACCTCACCAGGCAAGAGCAGCACACAAAAATACAAGCACCATAACACATAGTGGCACGTAAGCAAACAACAGACACCCACAGACCCAACACCAGTGACCACTTACCCAGACAACCCCACCATTACCACCGGCCAACACATAAAATCAAGCATACCCACAGGCACCACCACAACAGTCAGTGACACATCCACCACACCCAGCATACCTGCAGATACCACCCCAACAGACACGCAGACATCCACCACAACCACCATTGCCAAAGACACCACCCAAACCGACACACAGACATCCACCACATCCAGCATACCTGCAGACACCACCCCAATAGACACACACAAATCCACCACTCCATCCTCTAACACCTCCACCTCCCAGCCCCCAAGACACAAAAACACACACACTCACCCATACAACAGACACCATCCAAACACAAGCATACCTCTCACACTTACACACCCACGGCCTCCACACCAACACAGCAGACAACCACTCCCTCGAACTCCAGATCACCAACCCCTTCTGCTGCCCATCCTGGTGTATTATGAAGAAAAACGTTTCTCTCTCTGGTTATCAAACAATAACTCTAAACATAGAATGATCAAAACAACTAACATATCAACTTTTACAAATACATTATTGACAAATATTTATTAATGATAATATACAATAAATCCAAATCAAGTTCACACCAGACATGAAAAAACAGAAAGACTTTTTGAATAAAATACACTCAAGACTCAAGGAACATATACACAACAAAGAACACAAATGACAAAAACCTCATAATATACACAGCATAGTTCAAAAGAAATATATCAAACTGATAAACATATCAACGATGTATGAAAAAAACAACATCACTTCTCAGATTAATCATGAGATATAAGAAAATCTAAAACTTTCTCTTTCATCCACGCATTTTATTCTCGACTGTCCTTAGATAGTACTTTACTTCATAGAGACCTTTGGTTCCAAAAAGAAGTTCATGGTCATAACTCAGAAATGTTTCCTCAAATTTTTATTTTCCAAAATCCTCAACTGCGTTGACCAATCGACCAAAATGGGAGTCTTCAGCCACCCAACCAACTCATAGCCGACGTGCGTTTCGGTGGGTCACAACACCACCAGATACTTTTAGCCACCTTCCTCAGGGCTGTGCACAAATACGTGCACATATAGGCTGGAATCTCATCTATAGGCAAATAAATAAAATCTAATAAACTATAGAGCCCTTAAATAATATGATACAATATTTTTAACATATTTAACCAAGTCCTTTTACTGTTTTTTCAAATGTAAATGTGCATGCCAACAAAATGGTCAAAGCTTCTAATGTGCTGGAGGTGTCTTTCAAGAAAGAAATCCAGAATAATAAACCTTCACCAAAAAATAACATCCAAGTGTATACAAAAGAAAAAAGAGAAAAGATCCTCAACCTAAACACCCTATCGGTGCTACACATGCTTTCATACAGCTCACCAATGTGTCTACATAAACTGTAAAGTTTATTTAAACGCTTTATGAATCCAACAGGCCGGCAGGCCGGGGGAAAAAAATGGAATCACGACCATGGCGGAAAACGCCAACATAAACAGCCACTTTAACACTCCGACTGCAACGGCGTTACAAACAAACACCGCGGCGGTAACCGCCAACAGCCAGGCGGAGGACAATGTACGGCCCACACTATTACAACCCACCAATCCGCCACCTTTCCCGGGGCGGATATACTGCGAACAAAAACATGGTGGAAACAGGACTTCGAAGGGAAAATGCTCACCTCTACATACCCCACGAGGAATCAGGACGCCATGGAACCCGAGCTCCAGATTCTGCCAGCCTTTATCTTCCTGCTCCTCTACCAGGATCACGAACGCCACCGCCAAAGACCACGGTGAGTACTGCACCTACGACACAGGGGAGGGGGCAGGGAAAAAACAGTGACACACACACGTAACACGCAACACCCCCACCCCCAACTTCACTCACTACAACACACACGCTAATACATATTGATACATAACAGTTACACCCCCCAACTCCCTCTGGAAGAATGCAAAGACAAAAGGAAATGAGTCGAATAATTGTGATATTTTCAATTACATACATCAAAAATATTTACAAATATATACATTTATACTATATACAATAATATACACCAAGAACACAAGTCCAAGAGATTCCACCATCATAGTCCGTGGATCACTGGGCCCAAAAGGCATGGGCGAGGCCCACACTCAATATCCGAACAAGACGGAGAGAACACTGTAGGGGCATCAGTTAGAAATAAAACAGGCATCTCAGGGGGAAAGGAAGGGGGGGCACCTCAGCCGGTTGAGTGCACGACGCCAGATCCACGAGGGGGCTCCATGCCCACTGTTCAATCCTGGGGAGTGCAAAGACACAGTGGCCCTCATTCCGACCCTGGCGGTTTCAAACCGCCAGGGTGGAGGACCGCGGGAGCACCGCCGACAGGCCGGCGGTGCTCCAATGGGCATTCCGACCGCGGCGGTAAAGCCGCGGTCGGACCGGCAACACTGGCGGTCTCCCGCCAGTGTACCGCCGCCCATAGGAATCCTCCAAGGCGGCGCAGCTAGCTGCGCCGCCGAGGGGATTCCGACCCCCCCTACCGCCATCCAGTTCCCGGCGGTTCTCCCGCCGGGAACCGGATGGCGGTAGGGGGGGTCGCGGGGCCCCTGGGGGCCCCTGCAGTGCCCATGCCACTGGCATGGGCACTGCAGGGGCCCCCGTAAGAGGGCCCCTAAATGTATTTCACTGTCTGCTTTGCAGACAGTGAAATACGCGACGGGTGCAACTGCACCCGTCGCACAGCTTCCACTCCGCCGGCTCGATTCCGAGCCGGCTTCATCGTGGAAGCCTCTTTCCCGCTGGGCTGGCGGGCGGCCTGAAGGCGGCCGCCCGCCAGCCCAGCGGGAAAGTCAGAGTCACCGCCGCGGTCTTTCGACCGCGGAACGGTATTCTGGCGGCCCCCGACAGGCCGGCGGCGACCGCCGCCGGCCAATGTCGGAATGAGGGCCAGTATCTCCAGTGGGTGGTTTGCCGACTGTTCAATCCTGGGGAGTGCAAAGCCACAGTCTCTCAAGTCTCTCCAGTGGGTGGTTTGCCCACTGCTTTATCCTGGGGAGTGCAAAGCCACAGTCTCTCAAGTCTCTTCAGTGGGTGGGTTGCCCACTGTTCAATTCTGGGGAGTGCAAAGCCACAGTCTCTCAAGTCTCTCCAGTGGGTGGTTTGCCCCCTGCTTTATCCTGGGGAGTGCAAAGCTACAGTCTCTCAAGTCGCTCCAGTGGGTGGTTTGCCCACTGCATTATCCTGGGGAGTGCAAAGCCACAGTCTCTCAAGTGTCTACAGTGGGTGGGTTTCCCACTGTTCAATCTTGGGGAGTTCAAAGCCACTGTCTCTCAAGTGGATAACATTCTCCACTGGTTTCTGGAGGGGGCATTGTGCCCAGAGTGCTTCATCCTGTCAAGGACTGAGGTAGTGGATGTATCTCTCCACTGGTTCTGCAGTGGGCTTTGTGCCCAGAGTGCTTCATCCTGCCATAGACTGAGGTAGTGGATGTATCTCTCCACTGGTTCTCGAGGGGGCTTTGTGCCCAGAGTGCTTCATCCTGGCTGTGGCGGACTCAGTAGCGTCGGAATCATTGGAACTCACTGGCCTGCGGTGCTGCTGGCGGCGGTGTCCTGGGCAGCGGTTCAGCTGTTGGCGGTCTTGTCCTGGCCTGCAGTGCTGCTGGCAGCCGTGTCCTGGGCAGCGGTTCAGCTGGTGGCGGTGTCCTGGGAAGCGGTTCAGCTGCTGGTGGTCCTGTCATTGGCAGCAGGGCTGCTGGCCGTTGTCTCCTGGCCAGCGGGCTGCTGCTGGCGGTCCTGTGTTTGGCAGCGGGGCTGCTGGCGGTCTCCTCCTGGGCAGCGGGGCTGCTGCTGGTGGTCCTGTCTTTGGCAGCGGGGCTGCTGGTGGTCTTCTCCAGGACAGCGGGGCTGCTGCTGGCGGTCCTGTCTTTGCCAGCGGGGCTGCTGGTGGTTGTCTCCTGGGCAGCGGGGCTGCTGCTGGTGATCCTGTCCTTGGCAGGGGGGCTGCTGGCGGTCTTCTCCTGGGCAGTGGGGATGATGGCGGCCTTGTCCGCCGTGCTGATCTTCCCAGACTTGCCGGTTTTACTGTGCCCCTTCCCCACCTTGGATGGTGTCGCAGCTGTCGCCACACTCCCAACTGTACACCTGGGAGCGGCTTTGGTGGCTGATTTCTTTACCCTCTCCTGCCAACTTTTTATGCTTGACAGGTGGGGGACTGTCCGCGATGTGGCTCCTTGCCACACTGGCTTCCCTGCTGCCTGGTGCACTCCATAATCCGGTGACTACTGCACCACTGGTCCCGCCAATGTTGTGGCTGAGATGCTAGGTTGGGACCTGGAGAGTCAGGCCCTAGGAGACTGAAGGGGTGGGGGAGGTGAGGGAAAGCGGTCAAGGCTGGCCAGGAAAAGTTTCTAAGGAACACTGGGACGGGTAGCTAGAGGGGGTTTGGGAGTGGAGGAAGAGATTGTGGTTGTAGGAGGTGTATGTTTGCTGACTTTGGGTGAAGGTGCATGGGCTGGAGGCTGTTGTGAGGTGGATGGCTGTTGGGTGGGTGTGTGGATGCATTTGTGTACTTTGGGAGGTTGCCTCACAGTCACACTGGGAGAGGACACAGGGGATGTGTGAATGTTAGTGGGGGGGGTCACTGCACGTGATCGGGGTCTGGTGGTGTGTTTGCTGGTGATGGACGTAGTGGCTGAGGATGTAGTGCATGCAGGTGTGAGTGGAAATGAGACAGGGAGGGAGGAGGGAGATGAGGAGGAGGGGGACACAGTGGAGGCAGTAGATGTTGGTGTGTCTGCATGTGTGTGATGCTTGTGTGAGTGTCTGTGGGATGTGTGGTGATTATGTTTGCCAGAGCTTCCCTTGTGTGTTGAGGTGTGTGTATGCTGGTCTGATGGTGTGCTTGGGATAGGCTGAGGTACAGGGGTGTGGGTCTGGGTGGAGGAAGTTGGAGGGGGGAGGCTAGAGACAGGGACAATGGCTGCCATCAGTGCTGAGGCCAGAGTCTGAAAACCTCACTGAAGGGCTGCCTGACCAAAGTGAATGCCCTCCAGGTATGCATTGGTTTGTTGCAACTGCCTCTCAACACCCTGGATGGCATTCAAAATGGTAGACTGCCCAACAGTGAGGGACCTGAGGAGGTCAATGGCCTCCTCACTGAGGGTAGCAGGGGTTGACTGGGGCAGGGCCTGAGGTGCCTGGGGCGAAGGTATTGCGCACCCTTCTGGGTGAGCGGGCATGGGGCAAAGGCTGAGGGGCTGCTGGGAGGGCGTTGCTGGTTGGGGGGGTGGCGGCTGTACCTGTAGATGCAGGGGGCACAGATCGGCCACCACAGCAAGGGAGCTCCCATCAGAGGAGGAGTCCGCATTGCTGGTGTCAGCTCCTGTCCCCGACGTGGCGTTCCCCTCGCCCTTTATCCCACTGGTGAATTTGGAGTCCGTAGTCTCGCCCTCCAGACTGCTCCTACACCTGATGATGCTAATGCACACAAGAACAGGGAAACCACAAAAAGACAGAAGAAAGACATGTTCAGTGCATGCAATACCGCTACCGTTGGCGGACACTACAGACACAGAAGCCCCCTGCACTATGCCGCGCACTTGCGGTCCACTATTGAATCCCTGGGACATGGCTTACAAGGCTATGGCCGATTTCTGCACACATGGATGTCACAGGAGCCTGACTAGGTGTAGTTGGCACTGTACACAGGTGGGGTGGGGTTCCACAGGGCATGCCTGAAGAAGGGAAGTTAACTACCAAACTCGCCCTGGCCTATGGGAACCCACAGCCTACCTCCCCCACCCCGACCCCTACAATGCACACTGAATCAGCAGAATGAGAGTGTACTCACCCCCTTGTTGCCGCTGTGATGCCCTCAAGCGCTCATCCAACTCCGGGTACGCCACAGCCAGGATCCTAAACATCAGGGGGGTCATGGTGTGATGGGCACCCCTCCCACGTTGGGAGGCCATCCCCAGCTGGGCATCCGCTGTCTTCTCTCTCCAGCGGCGAATGTCCTCCCATCTTTTCCGGCAGACCCCCAGGAACCGGACTTCCTTGGCGATGGCAGGCCAGATGTCCTTCTTCTGGTGGGCGCTGACCTACAGGAATTGTACAGGGGAAAAAGAAAAGTAATTACCAACTGCACCGTCACAGTCATTGGCCCGCACCCCTACCCTTGCCATGACGCACATGCACTCACCGTCATTTCATCCATGCCTCATTCTCACCCCCCCCATCTTTCATCCACCCCACTCCACACAGGCATTGTCCATACAGCATGCTCACAGTGTACTTACCTGTTTGTCTGGAGGACCGTAGAGTAGCATGTACTTGGGGAGGACCCCATCCACGAGTTTCTCCAACTCCTCCATGCTGAAGGCACGAGCCATTGTCTCTTCCAGACTGAGGTCACAGCAGTACTTGCAGTGTAGATCCTCTCCTGTCAAAGATCAGGTATCGAGTGATTGAACAGAGAGAAAATGGTGGTCACGTCCGCGGCGGTGCGTACCGTCACCGTCGGCGTACATCATCATTGGCTCCTGGGACCCGTAGGGTCCGATGTTAAGCAATGCAGAATTGCGCTGCGGTCTTCGACCGCCTACTGCGATGGTGTACAACGCCAGCGCAGTTACCTCATATCCCCTTGTCCTACCTTACAGGTCAGGCAGCCGCCATTTCAGGGGCCCACATGGATTTATTTTTGACTGCATCACACATACCTAGGCCTTGCCTAAACACTCATACATGCAAATTTCGATTTATGAATATTTTCAGAGTAAGCTGTGTTTACGTACCTCAGAGTTGGTTGACTCTCTGCTCGCTGTTCTCCTCCATAGGCACCGTCCGCTGGGGCATGTGAGGAGATGGCGGCATCCTCCGGAGGCCAAATTTCGGATTATGATTTGTGTTCTGTGTAAGCTGTGGATACGTACCTCAGAGTTGTTTGACTCTGTGCTCGCTGTTGTCCTTCATAGGCACCGTCTGCTGGGACATGTGAGGAGATGGCAGCATCCTCCGGTGTACAGACTGCTGGTGGACCTGTCGACAATGGAGGAAAGACATGTGATCTTCACCTACAGGCTTGATCATGCCACAATCCAGGAACTGTGTGCCCAGTTGGAGCCAGACCTCATGTCAGCTATCCCCCCTCAAGTGCAGGTGCTGTCAGTTCTCCATTTCCTAGCAAGTGGGTCTTTTCAAACAACAGTGGCCATAGCATCAGGGATGTCCCAACCTATGTTTTCCAACCTGTTGTCCAGAGTGTTGTCTGCCCTGCTGACACACATGCAGAGCTACATCGTTTTCCCTCATGTGGAGGATTTGCCTACAGTGAAAGGTGATTTCTATGCCCTGGGACATATCCCCAACATCATAGGTGCCATTGATGGGACACATGTGGCCTTGGTCCCCCCACGCAGGAGTGAACAGGTGTACAGACACTGGAAGAGTTACCATTCCATGAATGTGCAGATGGTGTGTTTGGCAGACCAGTACATCTCCCATGTTAATGCAAAATTCCCTGGCTCAGTGCATGACGCTTACATCCTGTGGAATAGCAGCATCCCTTATGTGATGGGCAACTACAGAGGCACTGGGTGTGGCTATTAGGTGAGCACATGGATCCAAATCAGTGGGAATAGTTGTCTGGGTCTATGGATGTCCGTATGAGTTAGTGTGTGTCTAACAGTTGTCCCTCACCATTTGCAGGTGATTACCCCAACCTGTCATGGCTACTGACCCAAGTGAGGAATCCCAGGACAAGGGCAGAGGAACGCTACAATGAGGCTCATGAGCGAAGTAGGAGGATTATAGAGCGGACCTTCGGCCTCCTGAAGGGCAGGTTCCGGTGCCTCCTTATGACAGGTGGTTCCCTATTCTATTCACCAAAGAAGGTATGCCAGATCATCGTGGCCTGTTGTATGCTTCACAACTTGGCTTTGTGACAACAGGTGCCTTTTCTGCAGGAGGATGGTCCAGATGGAGGTGTTGTGGCAGCTGTGGAGCCTGTGGACAGGGAAGACGAGGAAGCAGAAGAAGAGGACATCGACAACAGAAACACGGTGATCCTGCAATACTTCCAGTGAGACACAGGTAAGAAGACAACACTGCCTGCTACATCTAATTTAAATCTAATACCTCTCTACTGTCTGTCCTTTTCACCCAGTGTATGGTGACTGATTGTCACTGTCCCTTACGATTTCACAGATGTGGGTCCCACTGTGTGACATCTGCTTTGTTTCCTCATGGACTAGAGCTGTGTGAAATAGGTATGTTGACATTACATTTGAAAGAGCATTTTGGCACTGTAATTGCTAAAACACTATTTCGAAATCACATGCAGACTCCAGATTGTTTTGAGCTTTAAGGGGGTTTATTTAAGTGCTCAATATTGGAGGGGGTTGTAAAATGGTGAGGGTTGATGGTGGAGGAATGTCCATGGCAGAGTCCAGTCTATTAGTCTCACTGGTGCATTGTCCAAAGGGGCATAGGAAGTGGAGCTGGGGCAGTTTAAGGATGAACAGGGTGACAAGGTGGCACAAATGGATGACAATCAGGGTGGTTTCATGTCTTGGCGGGGGTCTTGGCATCGTTTTCTGTCTTTGTCCTGGATCTCAGGGACCGTTTGCGGAGTGGTACTCCCTCTGCCTTCTGTCCACTAGCACCGGCAAAGATGGTGGCCAGTTCATCATCCACGCTAGTGTCAGGGGCCCCTTGTTGTGCCACAGTGTCCCTCCTGGTGTTGAAGAGTTCATTCAGCACCCCTACAATGGTGCCCAGGGGGAATTGATGGATTTGAGGTCCTCCCTGAAGCCCAAATACTGTTCCTCCTGCAGCCGCTGGGTCTCCTGAAACTTGGACAGTACCGTTGCCATCATTTCCTGGGAATGGTGGTAGGCTCCCATGATGTTGGAGAGGGCCTCGTGGAGAGTGGGTTCCCTGGGCCTGTCCTCCCCCTGTCGCACAGCAGCCCTCCCAATTCCCCTGTGTTCCTGGGCCTCTGTCCCCTGAACCATGTGCCCACTGCCACTGCCCCCAGGTTCCTGTTGTTGTTGGGGTGGTGGGTTAGTCTGGGTTCCCTGTAGTGGTGGACACACTGCTGATTGACGTGTCCTGGGGACAGAGGTATGGGCCCACTGTGTGGTTGATGTGCTGGTGTTTCCAGAGGGGGGAAGCCCTGTGGTGGCTTGTGCCAGTGTGAGGGGAAACAACTGTCCTGAGGTCCCAATGGGCCAGGCAGGTTGTCTAGATCCAGTTGGGCAGAGCTGCTGTCATCACTGTGGGCCTCTTCTGTGGGTGGAGTTGACATGTCTGGACCCTCCTGTCTGATGACATTGGGTAGGGGTCCTGCAGGGATGTAAAAGCATGATTATTGCATATGTGTGTGCCGTGGTGTGCAATGGGTGGGTGACCGTGTACCCCAGTGCTTGCATGCCAGTGTAGGACCTTGTGTGATGATGGTTTAGGGGGTGTATGGGTATGTGCAGTGGCCATGATTTGGTCATGGGTGTCCATGCTTTGGTGTTCCATGCAGGGCTTGGTGTTGGGATGGGTGGTTTGTGATATTGGGACATGTTTGAGGAGTAGGAGTGATGGGGGTCAGGGCAAAGGTGGGGGTATGTGATGGCATGCAGGTAGGGTGGTGGTTATAGTAGTAAAGATTTGACTTACCAGAGTCCATTCCTCCAGCTACTCCTGTTGAGGCCCTCAGGATGCAGAATAGCCAAGACCTGCTCCTCCCATGTTGTTAGTTGTGGGGGAGGAGGTGGGGCTCCGCCACTAGTCCTCTGTACCACAATGTAGTGTCTGGAGACCACGGAACGCACCTTCCCCCATAGGTCGCTCCACCTCTTCCTGATGTCATCCCTATTTCTTGGGTGCTGTCCCACTTCTTTGACCCTGTCCATGATTCTTTGCCATAGCTCCATCTTCCTAGCTATGGAGGTGTGCTGCACCTGTGATCCGAATAGCTGTGGCTCCACCCGGATGATTTCCTCCACCATGACCCTGAGCTCCTCCTCAGAGAACCTGGGGTGTCTTTGTCGTGCCATGGGGTGGTGTGGGTGATGTGTGAGGTGGTGTGTGTTGTGATGTGTGGGGTGATATTTAGTGGTATGTTGTGTGAGGTGCGTGGATGTTATGTGGGTAATGGTGTTGAGTGCCTGGGGATGCTCGTTTGTAGATGGTGGTGTCTCTCTCTGGCCTTCAGTCGCAATTGTTGTCGTAGGGGTTTGTGGGTGATGTGGGTGTGTGTTTTATATTGTATTGGGTGTGTGGGAGTGGTGTGTGTATGTGTAGCAGGTGTATGTATTTCGAACTGTCCAATGTGAATGTGTTTTGTAAATGTGTGTGTATTTTGAGCGAGGCGGTGTGCACCGCCAATGGAATTCCGCGGTTGAAAGACCGCCGCATGGATTCGTGGGTCGTGATAGTGTGGGCGTATTCCTGTTGGCGTGATGGTGGAGGATTTCTTATCGCCAGTTTATCACTGACCTTTGGTATGGCAGACTTGTGTGGGTGTCTAGATTTTGGCGGATTCCGGCCTTTGGGTCATAATGACCGTGGTGGAAATCCACAGCCGCAGCGGTGTGTTGGTGGTCTTCTGCACGGCATTAAGTGGCTTTTACCGCCAATGTTGTAATGACCCCCTTGGTCTCTTACCAGGCCATGCACACAATGTAGTATAAGTGGCTAACTCCCTTCTGTACACAGCCTCCTGCCTAGTCCTGCACCTAATATCCCATGAGTGGCTAACCCTTTTTCATGCTCTGTGGACTGTGGGACACTGGGCCTGGCCTCCAGCCAGTCCCTACCTCCAACTTTGCTGCAGGCAGCTTACCTCCTCTCTGTGTATGGCCAAATGCCAGGCCCTACACCCAGCCCCTGCAGGTGGCCAAACCCCACAGATCTTAAACCCACATTTTGTTTATGTTTTTTTTTTTACTTTTAAAAGTTTTTGTGGGAACTGCAATACCCCTGCTATACCGGTGCTCATGCTTCATCTTATCAGCACCATGGTAAAGTGCAAGGTTCCCCAGGAAAAGCTTTCACTGCAACTTGATACCATGGGAGCAAAACTTGTGTGGCAGCTCTAGCAGGAGAACCTCAAACCAAATGGGGGAGATAAGCTAGGTTTCCCCCTCAAACACCAGGGGCTATGATGTGTGTATCCTACCCTCTTATTCTACTTTCTGGACACATAAAAGCAACTTTTTTCTCTTGGTTGCAGCCTGGTAATGAGATCTTTTGGTACAGGTCTTGTGGTACCGAAATGACTGACAGTTAAATTTTTGGTGCCGCTGAACTTCTATGGGATCAACTGTCCAAATATAATTTTTTTGTTTACACCATCATGACCACGCCGACTACCTTTTTAAAAATATATTTTCAAAAATGACGCAATACCTTTTCACCAAATCACAAAATGAATGCTTTCTGGGTACGTTTCTACATTTTTCACAAATTTGAAGTAATTCCTTTTAGCCATTTTTTCTGTATCAACGCCAGAGGTTTCCTAGGGGAATTAGCATAGAAATCAAAGTTTTGGAACCCCTCTCTTTTTTCTTGGCCTCCCACTTGACAAATCACCCTGAAACCTTTCAGGAAAGCTGAGGTGGATGAACCTTTTTTTTAAATGACATCAAAGGTATCAGCAAAAGGAACTCTCTAGGAAAGCCATCCTTTTAGCGCCATGAACACTCCCATTTTTTGACTGATGCTGGGGGTTACTGGCTCTGAAAGTGCCTTGGCCTCCGCTAACCGGGTCCAGGGCCAGTGCTCTATCCTTTAATAGGTATATGGTAATTGGTATCATTATTATTAACTAAGACAATCTACCCCTAAGTCTCTAGTATATTGTGTGGCATTTTTGTTTAGAGACCACAGTGGACTTTGTGCACTTAGGTTTGCACTGCTGTGGTGTCCGGTGTCTTTTTAAAGGCAGGCCTTCCTTGCTGGCTGCTTTTAAAATAGAACTGTGCCCAAATTTGAATTTGGAATTAAAAGTAATTCCAAAACCCAAAACTTCCTATTTATAACTTGAGTCACCCCTAAGGTCTACCCTAGGAGCACCAAGGATAGGGTTCCTTGTTACAAAAAGCAGGGACAATATAAGATTTGTTGTATATGCCCTGGTAAGGAAAAGCAACCAAAGTCGTATTCCCTATTGTAGTGCTGCTAGCTCCATGGGATACCATGGGAATTTTTTACTAAACTTGATGAAGTCCAACTTTTGATAAGAGATATTTAGCAATGTCATGCAAAGTATCAAAATAACTGTCACAATGAATCTTTTAAAACATACTTTCCTGAAGATACCTAGTGCAGCCCTGTACAAACCTCTTCTGATTGGCCAGCATTTTACAGCCTGAGCCAAGCTGCTACCTGGGCAGGTATGAATAGGCCTGGGATTGAAACAATACAGCTATTTGCTGGGATGAGATTTGCCTCCTGGAGAAGCCCAGGGAGGGGAAGAGGGCTGGGAAACTAAGCTGGATTTCAAAGGCAGGAGGGCAGTTTTAATAGGACCCAGGCTAACCTTTACTTCCTTGACCCTGGCCAGATGGGAGGCACCCTAATTAGATTAGGAGAGGGGTTGGAATCGAGCATAGTCAGATGTTAGCAACAGATCTGGGTTGAGTTACACAGAAACACACTCCAAGGAGAGAAGTGCTCCATTTTGATTTGTGCTAAAACAGTACATTCTGGATCAAAGATATGCCACCCTTTACAGGATATGGTCTTGGCAGAGAGAGGTAATTTTATCCCCATTGGTTGGGGAACCCCACCTCTTGCCGCCCCTGAATGGAATATACATTTGTGAGAGCTGCAGGAGCTCCTAAGATCACTGCCTGGTTCCCCTGTTGGATCATTGGATTGTACTACAGAAAGCTTGCACTCAGAAGGACTGCACCGTCCGAACTCTCAAAGCACCATAAAGAAAGGACGGAGCGTGACACAGAGGGAAAAGGGAAAAGAGTAGAATCCCTGAGCACCAACAGATACACAAGTGCTGAAAAAAGTCACCTGCAGCAGACAAACAGAGGAATACCCCAGCTGATCTGCTACAACTGGATTCTCCTAGACAGCACAGGTACATTGTGGGAGAGTCCTAGCCCTCAACTGTCAATTGAAATTTTAGAAACGTTCTACAAAGTTTTGCTAAAATGCTTGATTTTGAGAGTCGAACTGCGTCGCCGAACCTCTAATCGGCTTGCCTGCACTAGTTTGTCCTACTGAAAGCTTCGTTACTCCTTTCTTTGGATGTTGTGAACAAAGACTTCAAGAGGCTCACCGGGGTTTTGCACTGCAGCAGGCTGTCTTCATCGAAGTAACTCCAGATCCGAGGAACCAGAGGATTCAACGTTGAGAGAAAAGCTCCAAGGAAAACGCTAACGGCCTAATTTTGAGTTTGGCGGTCCGTGAACCGCCATGGCGGCAGCAACGGTCTGAACGCCATTAGCTTGGTGGTCATGCCACTGTCAACATCCATGCGGTCCCATAGAAGAAAGACTGCTGAGATCGCGCTGGCTCTGTCAGGCAGCGCAAACCGCTTCAGTAGTGAGACATGCTAATCAGGCCGTCCGAGCCAGTGTTTCCGATGGACATATTATGATGTTGCCTACCGCCAACATGACCATGGCAATCAACCACTGTCTTCCAGCATTGTATGGATGTGTCATGGAAAACAAATACCCCTCCCATGAAACATCTCTGTAATGGACCCACACATATCACCCAAATTGCAACAAAATGGAAATGCAAAGGGATGCACAATGTTTTGTGAGACAAATATGGAAAGCTCACAATGCAAACAATATCTGCACAATAGGAATGTGGCATGAGGAGCACTCCTGGAAGGATGCTGCCCTGGGACACATTTCACTTTTCACATGCCCTAAAACACAATCTGCACAGGAACTGGCAATACATGTACCTCAGGGACAAACAATAGATGAGCCAAGTCTATCTGCATAATTTGTAAGTGTAAATCAAGGAAGCAAAAACACCAGCACCAATATGAGCCATCCATCTAGATGAAGTAGCTGCATGGTACATACATCAAAATGGACACATGGTCAGTCAGATGTAAAGGAAGGTAACACAAGTAAACACCCTCCATGTGTGGATTGACAAAACTCTAGCTTCCACACATGAGATGAATTTAAAATCAATTTCAGGGGGATAATTTTAAGACCATGCATGCTGACATTGGCCAGCCCAAGATGAAATACTTACCATATCAAACATAACACAATGCAATGCCACTGCAAATGGATAAGCAAACACATATCCATACAGTGAACATCCACCCTTGTCCTGGGTTACACCAGCACTGCCAACAAAGTCAGATTTTGCAAACAACAAATGGACCTGCAATTATGGTGAAACACACACAACTGTTGGCATGCAACACAAGTTATTCAGGAACTACAAAAAAGTAGAAATGTAATGGCAGAACAAATGTGTACCCAACAAAACAACAACAAGGGTTTATTTACATGAAATGATGAAGATGAAAGGCCATTGGCCAGTCCATATTAGTCCATGCACAATACTTTGCCCTACCTTGACTCCAATCACTACCAAGGAACATCCACAGGAATGGGTACCAAGTGGGCATGCCGGCACCTCAGGGATCATGCGTGGATGGGGTCGGATTTGGGTTGGGTGGGTTTGGATGAGGGGCTTTTTCTTCAGAGGGATGGGATTCTTTGGGCAGAGGGGTATGGTTGCTTGCTGGGGTGGCAGGTGTGACAGGGGAGGACTTTGATGTGGAAGGAATGGGATGGGATGTGGGTGGGGGCCTCTTGGGTTTGGGAGGAAGTGGAAGGAACAGGGGAAAGGTCAAGCTCAAAAAGGAAACTTTCCTTGGGAAGGAGAATTATCATCAGAAGGTACTGGGGATTTGGAGGTTGAGGGAGTGGTTTTCTTGTCTGTGGGTGTTGATGACTTGGGTGTGTGCATGTGTGAAGTATATTTGTGTTTGAGTGGTGTCTGTGGCGTGTGTGAGTGTGGACGTTTGCGTGTTTTGGGGCTGCGAGGTGGAGGGGAGGTGATGTGGGTGTGGTAAATCTGTGTGTGTGTCTGTTGCGGTGGTGTCTGTGGACATGGTGGATTATGTGGATGTGTATGTTAGGATGGAGTCTGTGGGTACGTTGATGTGGTGGATGAGCCTGTGGGTATTGTTGTTGTGCCTGTGGGTATGGTGGTTATGGTGTGTGGGGCCGTGGGATGGTGGGAGGATCTGTGGAAAGTGGTGGTTGTTTTAATTGTAATTGTATTGTATTTAAATAGCACTTACTATCCCTGGTGAGGTGTCAAAGCACTTTTCGGCGAGTAGCATGGTACTCCGGAACCCAAGAGGAATTACTGGTGGATTAGTATAGGGAAATATGTGTACAGTATTCGTATTAGTATGAGTTAAGTTAAGCGAAGTGTAGGAAAGTACCATCTTTCTTGGCATGTTACCTCCATTTTCACCTGTATGTCAGTATGTTTTTGCCTGTCTCACTGGGATCCTGCTGGTCAGGACCCCAGTGCTCATAATGTATGGCCTAATGTGTGTGTGTCAGTAGTGCTTGACTGTGTCACTGAGGCTCTGCTAACCAGAACCTCAGTGCTTATGCTCTCTCTGCTTTTAAATTTGTCACTATAGGCTAGTGACTTCATTTACCAATTTCAATTGGCACTCTGGACCCCCCTTATAAGTACCTAGTATATGGTACCCTGGTACCCAGTGCATTGTGGTTCCAGGAGATCCTTATGGGCTGCAGCATTTCTTTTGCCACCTATGAGGAGCTCAGACAAACCCTTCCACAGGCCTGCCATTCCTGCCTGTGTGAAATAGTGCACACACTATTTCAGAGCCATTTTCACTGTGCTTAAGTGACTTATACGTCACCTACATGTCTAACCTTCATTTACTGAAGGTTAGGTGCAAAGTTACTAAGTGTTAGGGCACCCTTGCACTAGCAAAGGTGCCCCAAAATAGTTCAGGGCCAATTCCTAGAACTTTGTGAGTGTGGGATGCTATTACACGCGTGCACTACACATAAGTCAATACCTATATGTAGCTTCACAATGGTAACTCCGAATATGGCCATGTAAGGTGTCTAAGATCATGGAATTGTCCCCCCATTCTAGATCTGGTATTAGTGAACCAATTCCATACATGCTGGGGACTCCACAATGGACCCCCAGCACTGCCAAACCAGCTCTCTGAGGCTTGCAATGGAGCTACAGCTGCTGCCACCTCACAGACAGGGTTTTGCCCTCCTGGGGCCTGAGCAGCTCAGTCCCAGGAAGGCAGAACAAAGCATTTCCTTTGGGAGGAGGGTGTTACACCCTCTCCCTTTAGAAAGAGGTGTTAAAGGCTGGGGAGGGGTAGCCTCCGGTAGCCTCTGGAAATGCTTTGAAGGGCACAAATAATAACAATTGCCTGAACAACTAATATATATATATATATTCTAAACAACTAATAAACCATAATAAACAAAAAGAAAACCTTACCTTAAAATTGTTCAGGCAATTGTTATTCAGGCACAATTGGTGTTTAGACAGTAGTTGTTCAGTATTTAGTTGTAGAGACTTTTTTGTTGTTTAGCAGTAGTGGTTCAGGCAAGTAGTGGTTTAAACCTAGTTGTTCAGGATGTTTCCCACGGCCGCAACATACCGTAACCGCAACGGTATACCACTACGGGTATTATGACCCACACAGAGAAATCCGCCACTATACAGACACCCACACAAGTCCGCCAGACCAGAGGTCAGTGATAAACTGGCGGTACCAAAACCCACACCGATACGCCAACAGGAATATGCCCACAGTATCAGGACCCACGAATCACCGCAGTGGTCTTTCAACCACAGTAAACCATTGGCGGTACACACCGCCATGCTCAAAATACACACACACTTACAAAACTACACCACATTGGACGATTCAAAATACACACACCTAACACACATACACCCACCACACTCACACACTCAGACCACTGTAAAACACACACCCGCATTACCCACAACCCTTTCAACGAAACAAAAGATTGCGAACAGAGAGAGAGACTAGCCAGGAGCACCCACTCAATCTGGGCCACAGAACACCATCATCCATACACCATCCACGCACCTCACAGCACACACCACAACACATCACCCCACACGTCCTCACACACACCACTCACACCACATCCATGGCACCTCAAAGACACCCCAAGTTTTCAGAGGAGGAGCTAAGGGTCATGGTGGAGGAAATCATCCGGGTAGAGCCACAGCTATTAGGGTCACAGGTGCAGCAGACGTCCATTGCAAGGAGATGGAGCTATGGCAGAGAATTGTGGACAGGGTCAACGCCGTGGGACAGCACCCAAGAACAAAGGATTACATCAGGAAGAGGTGGAACGACCTACGGGGGAAGGTGCGTTCCATTGCATCAAGACACCAGCTCACAGTGCAGAGGACTGGTGGTGGACCCCCACCTCCTCCCCCACAACTAACAACATGGGAGGAGCAAGTCTTGGTGATCATGCATCCTGAGGGCCTCGCAGGAGTAGCAGGAGGACTGGACTCTGGTAAGTAAAATCTTTACTATTATATCCCCCACCCTACCTGCAAGCCATCACAAACTCCTACCCCTTCCTTCACCTCATCACTCCACCACCTCAAACACACCACAATATCACAACCCACCCATCCCAATACCAGGCTCTGCATGCCACACCAATCCATGGACCCCCATCACAGACCTGCATGGACACCCATCACCACAGCATGCCCATTAGAGAGAATCACCTAGCCCACAAAATCACCACTCACACAAGGCAAAGCTGACAGGGCAATCACAACCATACAGGGAAACACACCCATGTACAAGATAGCACACGCAACTACAATAACACTGCATTTGCATCTGC
This sequence comes from Pleurodeles waltl, assembly GCF_031143425.1. Taxonomy (NCBI): domain Eukaryota; kingdom Metazoa; phylum Chordata; class Amphibia; order Caudata; family Salamandridae; genus Pleurodeles; species Pleurodeles waltl. Next base: position 849,810,795 of record NC_090448.1, read on the forward strand.
ACAGGACCACTACTCAACGTCACTGGAGAGGAGTTGCCAGCTACATCCAGTCCCCCCTAGAAGAGGCCCACAATGATGACAGCAGCTCTGCACGCCTGGATCACGATGACCAACCTGGCCCATCAGGGACCTCTGGACAGTCGGTCACCCAGCCAAAGTCCCATACCACCACAGAGCCTCCCCCATCAGGAAACAGGAGCACAGCAGCCACCCAGCGGGCCCATGCCACTGTCCCCAGGACGCATCAATCAGCCTTGTGTCCACCACTGCAGGGACCCCAGACAACCCCACAAACCCAAGACAATCAGGGACCTGGGGTCAGTATTGGTGGGCACAGGGAAGCTGGGAGGACTGCTGTGCGACAGGGGGAGGACAGACCCAGGGAACCCACTGTCGACAATGCACTCAGCAACATACCACCATTCCCAGGAGACCATGGGCAAGATACTGGCCAAGTTGCAGGAGACCCAACGGTTGCAGGAGGAACAGTACCTGGGGATTAGGGAGGACCTCAAAGACATCCACACCATCCTGGTCACCATTGCAGGGGTGCTGGCTGACATGGCCAATACCATGAGGGAGGCAGTGACACAACAACGGGCCACTGACACTAGCCACACCGATGAACAGCCCTCCATCTCCGCCGCCGCTAGTGGACATGAGGCCCCGCCACTGGAAAAACAGGCAAACAGTATCCCACCCCCCACAGAAGGAGAACCATCCCGCAAACGGTCCCTGCGATCCAGGCAGATGCCAGAGAACATTGCCAAGACCCCCACCAGGAATTAAGACTCTCCTGATTGTCACCCTTCTGTCTCACTCTGTCACCCTGTCCACCTTGAACTGCCATTGCTCCCCTTCCCATACCCCATTGGACAATGCATCTGTGATACCAAGAAACTGGACTCTACCCTGGAATTTTCTCCACCATCACTCCAGCCCATTGCACATCCCCCTCTACTTATTAGCACGTAAATAAATACCCTTGGAACTAATACAATTCAGAAGTCTGTCAATTGGCTGAAATATATATTAGTACAACAATCTGAAAACATTGCAAATCTTATGTACACTAATTTATAAATTGGTATGACCTGTAGTGGGCAGCAGTAAACATACCAGGAGTCAGAGTGGGGTACAGAGATCTGAAAATAGAGATGCCAAAGGGTACAGTAAGTGGCCATAGACATAGGGAAATCATGCTGCCATGTACAATGTCCAACAGAAAACTGAAAAGAACAGTGAAGTTACAGTGTCTTACCTGTGTGTCACTGTAAGTACTACTGTATGATATTACTTCTTTTGTCAACATTTTCTTCCTCTGCCTCCTCTTCCTCACTGTCCACAGGCTCCACCGCTGCCACAAGACCATCTCCAGACTCATCCTCCTACAGAATAGGCACCTGTTGTCTCAAGCCGAGGTTGTGCAACATGCAACATGCTACGATGATCTGGCACACCTTCTTGGGTGAGTAGTACAAGGATCCACCTGTCAGATGGAGGCACCGGAACCTGGCCTTCAGGAGGCCGAAGGTTCTCTCAATAATCCTCCTTGTTCACCCATGTGCCTCATTGTAACATTCCTCTGTCCTTGTCCTGGGATTCCTCACCGGGGTCATTAGCCATGAGAGGTCGGGGTAACCAGAGTCACCTGCAAATATCGAGAGACAACTGTTAGACACACACTAACCCTTAGGGACAACCCCATACCCAGACAACAAGATATACTGGGTGGGGACCTTGGGCTCACCTATTAGCCACACCCGGTGCCTCTGGAGTTGAGCCATCACATATGGGATGCTGCTATTCCTCAAGATTAAGGCATCATGCACAAAGCCAGGATACTTGGCATTCACATGGGAGATATACTGGTCAGCCAAACACATCATCTTCACATTCATAGAGTGATAGCTATTTCTGTTCCTGAATACCTGTTCATTTCTCCGGGGGGGAGGGGACAAATGCTACATGTGTACCATCAGTGGCACCAATGTTGTTGGGGATATGTCCCAAGGCATAAAAGTCAGCTTTCACTGTGGCCAAATCCTCCACCTGGGGGAAGACGATGTTGCTGCACATGTGTTTCAGCAGCGCAGACAACACTCTGGTGAACACGTTGGAGAACATTGGCTGAGACATCGCTGATGCCATGGCCACTGTTGTTTGGAAGAAACCACTTGGCAGGAAATGGAGCACTGACAGGACCTGCACTAGAGGGAGGATACCTGTGCGCTGGAGGATAGCTGACATCAGGGGCCGTATTTATACTCTGGTTGCGCCGAATTTGCGTCGTTTTTTTCGACGCAAATTCGACGCTAAACTAACGCCAACTAACGCCATATTTATACTATGGCGTTAGACGCTTCGGGCGCCAAAGTGCCCGGAGTGTGCGTCATTTTTTAGCGTGAACCCCTTCCTTGCGTTAATGATATGCAAGGGAGGCGTTCCCGTCTTAAAAAATGACTCCCAGGCCTTTACGTGGTATTTATACTCCCGGGCAAAAATGACGCCCGGGAGTGGGCGTGGCCAAAAACGGCGCATTTGCGCCGCTTTTTAACGCCTGGGTCAGGCATGGCGTTAAGGGACAAGTGGGCTCAAAATGAGCCCAGAGTGCCCTCCCCTGCCCCCAGGGACCCCCCCTGCCACCCTTGCCCACCCCAGGAGGACACCCAAGGACGGAGGGACCCATCCCATGGACATTAAGGTAAGTTCAGGTAAGTATTTTTTTTTTTTTTTTGTGGCATAGGGGGGCCTGATTTGTGCCCCCCTACATGCCACTATGCCCAATGACCATGCCCAGGGGACAGAAGTCCCCTGGGCATGGCCATTGGGCAAGGGGGCATGACTCCTATCTTTACAATGATAGGAGTCATGTTGATGGGGGATGGGCGTCGTTAAAAAATGGCGCAAGTCGGGTTAAGACGATTTTTTCGACGCAACCTGACTTGCCCCATTTTAAGACGCCCATACGCCATTTTCCCCCTACGCCGGCGCTGTCTGGTGTACGTGGTTTTTTTCCACGCACACCAGGCAGCGCCGGTCTGGTAGCGCCGGCTAACGCCATTCAATAAATACGGCGCCCGCATGGCGCTTCAGAATGGCGTTAGACGGCGCTAAATTTTTTGACGCTAAACTGCGTTAGCGCAGTTTTGCGTCAAAAAGTATAAATATGGCCCCAGGTCTGTCTCCAATTGGGCACACAGTTCTTGGATTGTGGCCCGATCAAGTCTGTAGGTTAGGATAATGTGTCTGTCCTCCATTGTCGCAAGGTCCACCAGGGGTCTGTACACTGGAGGATGTCTCCATCTCATATTCATCCTCAGCGGTTGAAGCCTAGGGAGGAAAACAGTGAGCAGAGGGTTATATTTACACATCCATTGCTATAATGATCTATCTCTTCATTTACAGAACCAGTATGTGAATCTGAGAGTCAGTAGATGTGCCAATGTCTGCTGTGACGCAGTTAGGTGCCAAAGCCTGTGCCCCCCTGAAATGGGGGCTCCCTGAACTGTGAGGAGAGACAAGAGAAAATAAGGTAATTCCGCTGACGTTGTGCGCCATATGTGGTCAACCACCACGCAACTTCGCACCGCCGCGGACGTGTCCGCCATTTTCTTTCTGTTTACTCACTTGCTACCTGACTTTCAACCAGATAGGACCTACACTGCAAGTGCTGCTGTGACCTGTGTCTGGAAGCGACAATGGCTCATGTGTCTGGGTAAAGGGCCCCTGCCTTCACTGCGGTGGAGTTGAAGAAACTGGTGGATGGGGTCCTACCACAGTACCGTTTACTTTATGGTCCTCCAGACCAACAGGTGAGTACACTGTGAGCACGATGCATGGGGCATGAATGCATGGAGTGCTGTGAGTTTAAGCCTCGTGTAATGGCGGTTGGCTGAGGGGTCCTGGGCAGAGTACAGCATGTATGGTGGTCAATGTATGTGCGTTAGTGGATGGGAGGGATATGGTGGACCATGAGTGTGACAGTCCAGATGGTATGACTAATTCCTTTTCTGCTGTATTTTTTCTGAGGTCAGCGCCCATCAGAAAAAGGGTATTTGGCGTGCCATCACCAAGGAGGTGCGGACCTGCGGGTCTTCGACAGACGGAGCACCCACTGCCACAAACGGTGGGAGGACCTGCACCGCTGGGCAAGGAAGACGGCGGAGGCCTGGCTGGGGCTGGCCTCCCAACGAGGAAGGGGTGCCCATTGTACCCTGACCCCCCTGATGTTTTGCATTCTGGCGGGCCTATCCGGAGTTGGATGGGCGCTTGAGGGCCTCACAGCAGCCACAAGGGGGTGGGTCCAAAGTCTGATTCATTACTTGGGGTGCATTAAGGTTTTACCTGGGTGGGGGATGTAGACTGAGGGTGCCCCAAGGCCAGGGCGAACATGGCAGGGTAGGTCCCTTGTTGTGCAGGTTCTGAAGCACTCCAAACCCAATGGTGTTCGTGGCCATCTACTACTGGGCAGGGTCCTGTGGGTTTCAGGTGTGCCGCTGATGGCGTTATGCCATATCCCCCATGGGCTGGTGACTAGCATTGTAACTGGTAGTGCATGGACTAGTTCATGAGGCAGCTCCCTGTGTGTTGTGTACACCAACTGTAGTGTTGTTGCTGGCATTGACCAAGTGTATCCTCTGTCTATCCCCCCCTTTTTGTTTTTTTCACCCTCTCCTTGTGTGCATTAGCATCATCTGGCGGAGGAGCAGAGGCACCGGTGACGGAGGGAGCTGCATCCCACATGGGCCTGGAGGCTGGATCCACCGACGGTGATGGAACTAGTGGGACGGAGGGCGAGGGGAGCACCACGACAGAGACAGGAGTGGACAGTACCGACAGCGACACCTCCTCCGATGGAAGCTCCCTGGCAATGGTAAACACCTCTGTGTCCACCCCAACAACAGGTACAGCCACCACCCCCCTACCAGTACTGCCCTCACAGCAGCCCCTCAGCATGTTTCCCGGGCCCGCTCACCCAGGAGGGTGGGCATCTCCTTCGCCCCAGGCACCTCAGGCCCTGCTCCAGTCAGCCCTGCTCCCCTCTGTGAGGAGGCTATTGGCCTCCTGAGATCCCTCACTGTTGGACAGTCAACCATTCTGAATGCCATCCAGGGTGTCGAGAGGCATTTGCAACAAACAAATACATACCTGGAGGGCATTCACTCTGGCATGGCAGCCCAACAGAGAGCATTTCAGGCTCTGGCCTCAGCACTGATAGCAGCCATTGTCCCTGTCTCTAGCCTCCCCCTCCAACTTTCTCTACCCAGTCCCAATCCCCCCAACCCCAGCCTATCCCAAGCACACCTTCAGACCAGCATTCACCCAAATCAACACACAAAAGTGGCTCAGGCAAACACAAGCACCACACTTCATCTCACAGGCACGCACACTAGCACAATCCCCATGCAGACACATCAACATCCACTGCCTCCACTGTGTCCCCCTCCTCCTCCTCGTCCACCCCCCTCCCAGTAGCGTCTCCACTCACATCTGCATGCACTACATCCTCATCCACTACCTCCATCACCCCCCTCACTGGCAGTCACCACCCCCACATCCATGCACACGTCCCCTGGGTCCTCTCCCACTGTGTCTGTGACCCCTCCTCCCAAAGTACACAAACGCAAACACACACCCACCCAACAGCCATCCACCTCCCAACAGCATCCAGCTCATGCACCTGCACCCAAACACAGCAAACTAACACCTCCTACAACCACTCCCTCTTCCTCCACTCTCAAACCTTCACCCTCTTCCCACCCCAGTGTCCCTAAGAAGATTTTCCTAGCCAACATTGACATGTTTCCTACCCTCCCCCCCTGTCCTTCCCCTTGGGCTAGACCCAGCCCAGCACCTCAGCCACCAAGTCCACGTCTGTTGTGGTTCCTGCAGCTGTCAGAGACTCAAAGGGGGCACCCGTCAGGCCAGCCAATGTGCCACCAACCCTTGCCAAGGCAAAGACCATTCCGCCACCTAGCAAGGTGGAGAAGGGGACAGCATCGAGTAAGGGGAAGGAACCACAACCACCCAGCAAGGCCACCTCAAAGACTCCAGCTGCCAGACCCAAGGTGACACCACCATCCGCCAAGGGCAGGGAGGGGCACAAAACACCAGGCAAAGCACTTCAGCCAGGTGAAGGCCTGGTGGCTACCAGCACAACCGCCAGCACCGCCACCTGCAATGATGCAAGCACAGCCGCAAGCATCGCCGCAAGCACCGTTGAAAGTGACACCACTGCCAGCAGCAGCAGTCACAGTGAGCAGCCGTCCGAGGCTGCAGGAGAAGGGCTGGAGCCTTCCTCCACCACTGGCAGCACCAGCACCTCCACCATGGCCAGCACCGCCGCAAGCACCACTGAAAGTGGCACCACTGCCAGTGGCAAAAGTCCCAGTGGGCAGCCATTTGAGGATGCAGGAGAAGGTCTGGAGCCTCCCACCACCACTGGCAGCACCCTCACCAGCATCGCCACTACCACCACTGTGCAGCTGTAGCCGCCAGCGGGTGGACTGTAGCCCTGCCTCAGTTATTGGGTATTTGGCATGACGTGTAAAGCATGCTTAGCCTATTTGACTCAAGCAACTGATGAGATGTGTAGATAAGTTACACTTGGGAAGATGAACTGAAAATGACATCTTACCACCAGTGCAGCCAACACAGCGGAGAGGCAACATGTGGCTTTGACTAGTGCACACTGTGCTGGAGGTTGGAGTAACTGGAACAGGGCCTCCTGGTAGTTGTAGTCAAGTCACTCCGTCTACTTTCCAACACCTGACCTATGGTGGTATCCTCCCTAGTGAGTAAACTTGATTTTGGAGTTCGCTTACAGAGTTATTGTGCCAAGTATGCACTAGGCT